>NC_134286.1:9154684-10404684 GCF_949628215.1 Phalacrocorax aristotelis | reverse complement strand
TTTCCCGAGTGCTGTAATTTACTCGGATTGGTTTCTCCTCTTTCTCCATTTTGTACACTGCTGCTACTTTTGCAAAAGCATTGTGTGTTCTCCAGCACTCACTACTCTGAACACATTTCCATGGCATTTTTATTAATTTTAATTACATTATTGCTCATTTAGATGTGAACCTGAGAGTAGTCCTAGTCTACCGTACACCTATAAATATTTAAAAACAATACTAAAAGACAGACTGAAAACATCTTAGGAAGTATTCCAATGTTTCTCTGGGAGTCTGTTCGGCTGCAGAGCAAAGATTATCAGAGCAATGAGCTACTTGACAGGAGGGGTGTAAATGATGAAGAACAAGTAAAAGGACGTTTACAAGTCAGCTACAACATGTACCATTGAGTGCCTCAGTATTTTTTACACAAATTGAACTTCTACCTTAAGCTTATATTTTTCTTTGTAAATATTTCCAATACCCTTTTATGAAATAACACATTTACATTATGCTTTACATAAACTGACTTCTATAACCTTTCTAACAATAGACTCCCTAGATAATTTAAAGACAATTAAGTACTTGTCTGGGAATGGTTACATCAGCTCTCAGACGCTGCTCTCAGCTCATTTCAGCAGAAATAAGCTCAAGACTTCCTCAGAGAACTGACTTAAATTACAGAAATGCTACTTCAAGAATGGAGCAAAACCACTGTAAAGCTAAGATGTGGTAATTAAAAAAGGAAAAAAAACCACCACATTTGTTCACCAGTTCTTGTTCCTGTTCAAATTCCAAAGAAAGTTCATTCAAGAGTTCTTTATGCAAGGACGCTGAGAACATACCTAGGCTAACAGCCAAACTTTAGTTTTGTACTCTCTCTACAGTTATACAAAGAATGAGATGACGTTCCCTTAGACCTCAATATAGAGAAAAACATTTAAGAACAGATAATCAATAAAATTAAGAGAACAAATAAAGTCTTCCTGATTCTGAACCTCAGCCCTTTTGAAAAATGGTATCAAACAAGACATTTTTCACTTGAACCAAAGCAGTGACTGAGCTAACACTGTAAGTGAAAGAACCTCCAGAAAACAAGCATTTCAAACAACGAAAAAAATTATTCCAAATAACATGATTTAAGATAAAAGAAGCTCTTTCTATAGGAAAGCAAAATAAACAAGCAGCCGCCCTGCGCAGAAATGGGAAAGGGCAACACGGTGTCCCTGGGGCTCACCTCCCATCAAAGGGAGGCCGCTCCAAATCCCCAATTCAAAAGAACAGCAAGACTTTATTCCAAATTGGCATTTATAGCAACGTCAACCCTGGAGAGGCAGACTGCATCATTTTGGAAGGTAAAAAACCTGAGCAATACAAAAGAGGTAGTGTAGGATTTAAGAGTATTAAAATTAATGGCACATTATCACAACATTCTCAGAAAACTGGCCAATTACAAAATGTGCCAAAACTAAAAGCAAGTAGCTTTTAAAGTAGCATTATAGAGCCTAAATGCCTCTAACACTTTCCTTACGAAACAGATTGCTGTTATTAGCAGCCTAGAGTCCTCTTGCTTACATAAATCCTAGTACATGCCTTCATTAGGGAGGTCACATTTCTGAGCCTGTGTTCTGAGGAGCAATGGAAATACCTGCTTCTTTATTTCTTATTACAGACTGTCAGAAAGATGAATTCCAAATAATATCATAACTCATGTAGAACATACTGGTTTCCCTGCTACAGCTAAAGTGAGATTTCTAGTGAGGTATATAAGCAATTAACATTAACATCAGGAAACATCCAGGAAACATTAGAAATAATGCCAGTGTCTCTCTGGGCAGAACTGCTTTGACAGCATAGCTCTTGCATCTCGCTCATTCTGCAGCCCCACAAAGTAGGTGCTCCTTACTGTTCGCAGTTATAGTAATGCAAGACAGCAGGACAAGAACTAGGAAAGGTATTGAAGCATCACATATCGGCATTCCTTATATAACGTGTTTAAGTTAGAAAACAGATAACTGCACCCATATTCTGAGACTGCCTTGTTTTAAGAATAAAGTGAACATAACTGAAGCATGCAAAATGCACGCAGCAAGTTGACTGTAACACCAGAATGAGTGCAGTCACGCAGTGAGACCCCGAAACCTCTGATACCTAAGTTTTAAGAAGTAAAGGATGTTTAAAAAATAAAACCTCTGAAAAACAACCCAACATGTGTATATCAGCTACGCTTAATAAATAACAAGATTAAATGGAAAAGTACAACGTATAAATCCAATGCTTTCAACAAGAGGTTGGAGCCAGATAAATGCAGTGTTTGCATGTCACATCTTTCCTTACATGCCTTTTCCCACCCATGAAGACAGAACCCAGGAAAAAGCTGACAAGAGGAGAAGCCAGTTACCACTTAACAAGCTGAATCCTTAATGCCTCTCTTGCTTTTGCAAGAACACAAGTTGGTTTTTAATACAGAGAAAACTGCAAAACTGTTTGACATTCAACCTGAAGGGCGCACAGCATTCTTCTCCGAAGCACAGTCTCAAAACAAAACAGGACACCAACTCTGAAAGAGGAAGGGAAGGAGGAGGGGAACAAAGGTTGTTATCAAAGTTCCCCCTCCCCCCAGAGTGGGTTCAGGACCTGAGATTTTCATCTCTATAATAAATAAAAATCAGCAGGGCAACTCTAAATCATAAATAGACTGACTACATTGCATTGGAACTACAGGGTACTGCTTTAGAGGGCAAGCTCTATTTGTTCCAATTGCACAAAAGCAACCGTGCTACAAGCTGTGTACGTATTAGTCTTTTAACTAACTGTTATTATAGAAGAGGAGAGGTTTGCTACTTTGGGGACTGTCCCCTGCTTACAAAAGCAATTATTTTGGCAATTGTGAAAAAATATTTCCCAGTAGGCATTCAAGGCCTTTTTTAGTTCTAGCAAAATACAGCAATCAACATAAAAATCCTTGTAGGTACTTTTTCATGTAACCAACATTTCTGTAACGTCCCTGTTAATAGTCCCTTTAGAGGATATATTATTCTAAAGGACTGTGACCAAGTTCACTGGTTTACAAAGAAGATGTAGTGGTCTCTGTGATGATCACTGAAACTGTGGGCTTCATTCCTCAAAACAAAAAGGTTTCAAGACACAAAGGGCAAGAGCAGCTCACTACTCTTTTTTTTTTTCTAGTTTAAGTAGCTTTCTTATGGAAGGATATAGACTGTGAGGGTATAAACTAGAAATCCAGTAAGGAATCTGGGAACTATGATCATCACTGCTGCCATCATCACTGCAATACGCTTAGGAATTAGAAGAATTTTAATGTGGTATAACATTCATATCAAACTCACACTGTATGCAATATTCAGAAGAAAAGAGACTCAAAAAACTACACAGCAAACTTGTTCTCTGCAAATCCAAATTACGAATAATGGCAGGGTTTAGACTTAACTTTGACTATTACATAGTCATTGTTTTATTTTGAGAAAAAAAAACAAAACAACAACAACAAAAAACCCAACCAAACTGAGGCCTTAATCATTGTAAACATGAAACAAGTAGGTAGACTTACCCCAGAGATAAGAAACACTTTACAGAAGTCCAAAACAGGTAAAATCTGCAAAAAACTGGCAGCTTCCAGAGTGTCCTGAAGGTTGTCCATGTTAAGGGAAAGTTTTGCAGTATAAATGAAATCAATGATTTTCTTTAGGCCTATTTTGTTCACACCATGGAGCTTAATGCACATTAAATCCTGTTCCTTCATTCCTCCTGAAAAAGACACATAGGTATGTTTATATGATCATTTTGATTGGGTTGAAATAATTTCAAAAAGACTTATACAAAATTAAAATATAAAGTTTAATTTAAAAACCCATATGCAACAGCAGAGAGAGTACAACTACATAGAGTTGTTTGCAGTCCTGGGCTGATTCACACACAACACTGAACATGCGCCCGAGTGTCCAAACGATGGCACTTTGGAGATAGCAGGATGCATTATTTCAACAAAAACACCACCTGTGAACATAGCCTTGAAGTAATCACTCGCAGAAGCCATCATCGCTCTGTGAACAGGAAACACTTCGTCACCATCTCCTGGAACTAGCGTCACATCGCAAAGCAAACCTTCCACTCGCAGTTGGTCAAAACCCTGCAAGAAGAGCATAACGCAAAGCATCCACTTGATTTGGGAGGCGAGTAGGAATCTCTTTCGTTTCCCTTACGTAAATACTTACTTACTATTATGTACAGATATACTGTAGTTCCAAAAAGTCACTAAGAAATCATCTTGCAACCATTATCTCTAATATATTCAATGATAATTATTCATTGGAAAACAAGCAGGATAATTATTATCTTCCAGAAATAGCTGAAGAATGTAAAGTACACTGGGCCTTAGAAAGTAGCTTTATTCCGGTAATTAAGTTATTTAAAAGAAGGAGTTTGTTCTGTAAACCTGCACTCCAGCAACTTTTCAAGTAGGGACTGATATCTTTTTTGGTCCAACCCGTTCTGGACACATATGCACTCCAGATATATTTTGCTTCCACACCAGCCTAAGTGCTTTGCAGCCTAACAGGCTGAAAAATACTGGGGCCTGAAAGGAAAGCTGTCACCTGGTTCTATCAAATTTCTTACCAAGGTTTACATAGTAAAAACTCCAAAGTAAGCTCACATTATATATCTGATCTTTTCTGAATTATTTACAATGGCTAAATGTAGTTGAATTCCTTTTTTATCATATCAGCATCCTAGGGTAAGATTTTCCTCTGAAAATATGCCCAGCTGGGGATACTGGAAGACAGGTGGAATACTCACCTCCTCCACACACTGCAGAACAGAAGCTCAAACACAAAACAATTTCCTTCAACTGGGTGTGTCTGATGTTTTCTAGTACTAACAGGAATGTAAATATTTTCTTTATAGATTTAACAGTTAGACAAATCTTGGCATCAGCCCACATTGTATAAAATTTAAGATATCTTAAAGCAAGGCTGTATTTTTTGAAACTGCAAAGATAAGTAGAAATATACATTCAAATTTGTGGCACAGAAAAGAACAGCATAAAAATGAAAAATTAGTATTAGCTCCAATAAATCAGAAGCCAAACACAGAATTATAGAAAACTAATGTATTTCAATGATTCAAACGACTTGCCTGTAGTTCCTACAAACAAGGCTTTACAACTACCAGCTCTCCATTTGCTCAAATTTTGAAGAAAAAAATTGAATGAAGAGGAAGTAAGCTCTGAACACTTTGCCTAGTGTTCGAACAAGGGAGAGCTATGCGCAGACACCCGAGCTGTAGAAACTAAAACAGAAGATTCACTAGCTTTTCTGAATTTTTTTTAAAGAAAAAAGGTCCTATTTTTGTCCCAGAACTTAGGCAATCTATTTAGGCAGCTGTATGAGGTTTGCGTGGCAAGGTTTTGGTAGCGGGGGGGGCTGACAGGACTGGCTTCTGTGAGAAGCTGCTAGAAGCTTCCCCCATGTCCGACAGAGCCAGTGCCAGCCGGCTCCAGGATGGACCCACTGCTGGCCAAGGCCAAGCCCATCAGCGATGGTGGTAGCACTTCTGAGGTAATGTATTTAAGAAGCAGGGAAAAAATGCTGCCGAAAAATAGCGGTGAAGAGAGGAGTGAGAATATGTGAGAGGAACGACCCTGCAGACACCAAGGTCAGTGAAGGAGGGGGCACCAGAGCACAGATTCCCCTGCAGCCCATGGTGAAGACCATGGTGAGGCAGGCTGTCCCCCTGCAGCCCAGGGAGGTTAGCGGTGGAGCAGATACCCACCTGCAGCCCATGGAGAACCCCACGCCAGAGCAGGCAGATGCCTGCTGTGACCCCATGGGAAGCCCACGCTGGAGCAGGCTCCTGGCAGGACTTGTGACCCCGCAGGGGACCCACGCTGGAGCAGCCCATTCCTGAAGGGCTGCGCTCTGTGGAAAGGACCCACGCTGGAGCAGATGATGAAGAGCTGCAGCCCGTGGGAAGGACTCACATTGGAGAAGTTCATGGAGGGCTGTCTCCTGTGGGATGGACCCCATACTGGAGCAGGGGGAGAGTGTGAGGGGTCCTCCCCTTGAGAAGGAAGGAGCGGCAGAGACAACATGCGATGATCTGACCGCAACCCCCATTCCCCGTCCCCCTGCGCCACACGGGGGGAGGAGGCAGAGACATCGGGAGCGAAGTCAAGCCCCGGAAGAAGGCGGGGGGGGAGTGTTAAGATTTAGGTTTTGTTTCTCATTATCCTGCTCTGATTTGACTGGCAATAAATTAAACTAATTTCCCCAAGTTGAGCCTGCTTTGCCCGTGGCAGTAATTTCCAAGTGATCTTCCTGCTCTTATCTCTACCCATGAGCCTTTTGTTATATTTTCTCTCCCTGTTCTACCATATGGTCGTGCCACGCACCCAGACCCAGCATAGGGCATTACACCAAACCTGGCAGGGCTCTGCCATCTTCGGGACATGAAGGAGGAGCACAGAGCTCTCCTCATTCACATCCCTAAGGCAGCTTTCACACAGGAGATGGTACAAGTGTTTGCCCAACATAATTACATTATTATATTCAAGTGAACTTCTTTGATACAGCTGTCACTTCAGAGTTGAAACAATATTACCGCTTAGAAATTCAGAGCGGACAGGGATATAACCTAAGGAGAAGGCCAGGGGTTTTTTTCCAAGCTGTTACTAAAAGTCAGATTTCAAAAGTTCACAGGAAAGGAGTTTACAAGCCATGTTTGCTGTGCGCATTGTCAGCACAGCACACTAACATGCATTTTTTTGAGGTTTATAGAGTCTATTACGTGGAGGCATTGTTTAGAGCAGCCAAAATTCCCAGTACAGATCAATACTGACACAAGAACGTTTAGTTACCTGTAATACCACAGAACTGTGAGTATTGCTGGTGAAAAATCTCGTAGTCCCTGTCTTAGAAGACTGTAGATGGGCAGAGATGCCCATATCGCTGCTACCAAGAGATACTTTCATATGAGGATCCTCCTCTTCCACCAGAGATCTAAGAAGATTAGAACAAAGAAACCTTAAGACCAAACAAACTCATTTTCATTCAGTGCTCTTGAGCATTAAAACCACAGTCTTCTGGGATGAAATGTAACAGCATAGTGGCTATAGGTCAAAAACAAGCAGGCAACAGAATTGGTCCTTAGTGGTCCCCTTCAGCTAATCTAAGAAAGTGAAGCATTAACAGTCTCTAAAACAGCGTAACTTTAAAAACTTAGTTTTCTGCTAATAAATTTTCCCTTTTCCTTCCACAACCACCTCCCTGATTAAGACACTTGCACGCTATTTTATTTCTACGTGTGCTCCCAGCATTGTAGGATGCTTGCAGATCACCAAGGAAAGCTAAAAGATTGAAACACTAAGTGCAATATTGAAGTTCAGTAATTTCATTCTTACAGCTTGCATTATCTTGCTCAAGTATGAACATAATAATAGTAAATATACATAGTGGAATTTCAAGCTGGAACTTTAAGCTACCTTTAGAAACACACAACTAGAGGAACTCCTTTAGGACATGATATCCAGTATTTTGCTACTGCAGGCAACCACTTCATAATTTTAATTTAAGGTTTGTTAGTGTGAAGCCAATACTTATGTTTTTGATTCCAAGCAGTTACTGTCCAAATCTAGATAGGAAGGGCTAATTTTAGGTAGAACTGTTAAAGAATTACTGCACTATTATTAGCCTTCCATTTTAATCTTAAGATGTAAATTAGGTTTACATAAAGAGATATGCATATGAGATTCTAACTACCCTAACCTGTGATTGCTATAAAATGTAAATAAATTTCATCTCCAGAAATATTAACAATAACTAGTTCCTGTAATTTCCATGATCTAATGTACGACCTATTAGCGTGCATAGCAATATAATGCATATAGACACAATATTTATTAGCAAACACAAGCTGTTAATCCACAGATGACAGCATCTTCATTATTAATAAAGACACCGTGTTTCAAAAAATATTCATAGCAGTTTGACATAATTGCTACAAATCTCAGATACAAAAAGTTTTCCAAATTTTAAAGGTGCAGGTTAAAACATTGGCCTCTGAGCTAGTTTCAGAAATTACTTTAAATGACAAGAATATGGGTAAATTTCTCTCCTTCCCCCCCCTCCCCAATTTTGACTGATCACTGTGTAAGGACATATTTGGAATTTTCAGATTAAAAATAATTGTAACAAAGTTTTTTTCCCAGAAGAAGTTGCTTCTTTTTTAAAAAAAAGTATTTACCCCCACCTTCTTTGGGTACATGGACTATGTAGAGCACTTTCTGAAACTCACACATAACCCTGAGAGCACTGTAGTGCCTTGTTCAAACCCATGAGTACAGAAGGTCAGATATGAAAACATATTCACAACAAATTCCCATTCAACAGTGTACATGGGTTTGAAACAGTGAGGTTTTATGCACACAGACATCATAACAGATTGTAGGAACAAGGGTACATTTAAATAGCTTTGACCTGTAGCAACCCAATACTCGGACATCTGAAAAAATTAGTAAATGTGGATATAGTGCATCATGCCAGAACTGTCATTACTGAAACAGAATTACTTCTATTTTATAAAGCATATCCAGAGTGTAAATTAAAGTCTTACAGGGTGTACCTTAGAAAAGTGCTCTCCAAACTGTCTTTGGCACCCAACATTGTAACACAGCAGCAGAGCAGTTGCTAGCTCATAACCCAAATATTTTTATTCACTTTGTTCTACGATGTTTTGGGGTTGGGGCAGGGCGGGCACATGATGTGGTTTTTGTTTGTTTCATTTAGTATTAATACAATCACATCAAGGAAAGAGGCTAGCATAATTTCAAAGGACACCCAGTCTCTAAATTTGTACTGTCTTGAAAAAGAAATATAAAATAATGTGGGGAGACTTGTACGCATGGGTGGGAAGGAACCACAGATTCAATTAGCATGAATCTGACTCTATCTGCTCTTGAAAGATCTTCCTGAACTGTCAGGTCAGATAGCCATTATTTGAAGCAGCTTTTAAAAGACTTTTTCTAAACTCAGAATAAAACAGAAGATATACGCATCAGTTGAAGTCATTAGGAAAATAAATGTACAAGTAAACGACCTTCCTTGGCTGTTCACAGGGGGCTTTTTACCATGTTTGCCACATACACCATGTTACTTTATTTCCCGGCATCCAGAGTACTTTGTAAATTTTACAAATGAAGGCAAAGACCTTGACATGATTCATTTATTCCGAGAATGGCAGTGATAACGGAAGCTTTCTTCTGAACAGGCCACATCATATACAGCTTCCCAGCTTTGTCCTGAGAGGTCCTCTATAGCAGGTGACACCTTGTTACGACTGCACAGCCAACAGAGAGGACACAATACATTTCAAAATACTTGCAATACTTAGAAGTACGCGTTCAATATGCCAGGTGTGGCTATGAGCAGTTTTTTCCCCTGCCTAATTTTTCAATACATAACGGACAGCTGTCTAATACCTATACCACACATATAAGCTCCGCAGCTTGATGCTTTTCTGCAGAAAAGATTTTCATTATTTCTCTCCCACATTTGCTAATATGTATATACAGGGACCTGCATATGCGAATTAGACATTAAAATTGCAAATTTCCACACTATAAAAATGCACCAGAAAATAAATCTTGCCGTTCTAGTCTCAAACATTAACTTGGCTGCGTATGAGTCCATGAGGATAAACTTAAAAGATAACCAAATTATATTTTTCCTATACTGGTTTTTGTTTTATATCTTAAGAACGACGCAAATATTTTTTTTTTAAATTTGGTTTTGTTACGAGGGGATTTCTTTGTGGGGTTTCGGGGAGTGTGGGGCGTTTGTTGGTTTGGGGTTTTTGGGTTCACCCCCCAAATACACCACCTTTTTTACCTACAGCTTTAGCAGTGCGGGCAGGCAGCATACCTCTCCCGTCATGCAGAAAGTGACATTCAGGAGCCGGTTTTGGCAGAAGTTACAATGCAAGTCAGCAATAACACCTGGCAACAGCGCACTGATCCCCTGAATCCCAGCCTTGTGACATTCATCGAGAGGAAAAGAGCACTCCCGGAGCAACCAGAAATTATGAGTTTGTCCCTGGCTTTGTACCAGTTTCAACACTTATCTTCATGCAACAAGAGAAACCAGGCTTTGTAAGATAAAATGAAAATGCAACAGCACTTACTCACTGTGTTGATACCAACACACAAAGAAACAGCAAAACTCGGGCACTCTATCAGCTACAGTGAGAGTAATTTCAAACTGCCCTGCACAGAAATTTTAAACCATTCAGAACAACTTCTGTTTAGGAGGCTGTAAAGTGAATATTCAGAAACAACCTGGCATTCACACCCAGCACAGACTGGTAACGCACTTTATACCCAACCGAATTCCCAACAAAAACTAAGTATATCTGTCGTGTTTGGACACTTGCCAAAGGCATTATTTACATTCATTAACATAGGTCTGCTAAGCACTATAAATAATTAGATACTAATTAATGTGAACATATTGATTTTTTACTTTATTGTAAGTACAGTATATCGCAATTAAGCATACCACCAAAGCAGCAAGCTAACTAATTTTCTAATTAATTCCATTGTTCTGATCAATAGAAATCATTAAACAAGAAGTGCAGCAGCAGCATTTTTAACCAGCGTTAAAAAAAAGTTGGAGGAGACACCTAAAACTACAACAACATGCAGTGATAATTCACAAGTTGCTCAGATTGGGATATTAACACCATTTTCAATGAACACACTTGGTCTGGAGGGGTTGAACATTATGGTATTACACTCCACCGTTCCCTCGTTCTTAACTGAAATGAATACGGGCATCGCAATAGCAAGGCTGAGGAGCTGCCTGAATCTTTCTGCAACCTCTGGGAAGCAGTGGCTCACAATGCAGAGGAAGGCACCGTGGGTTAATTAGTTGCTATCACAGAATAAGCTGTCACTCATTTTTCCTTCTAACCTTATGTTGATTCTTTCAAGTACAGCATGGTTTTTTTCCTAGCTACTGTAACCAAATGTGCTTTTCTCGTGACTCCGAATTAATCCAAGTACTTTTAACTGGTATTTTTGTAGTGATGAAATGTGGAATGTACGTTTATGTATATTAATTATATATCTTAATTTCCTAATTTGCTGACAGTTTTGGAGGAAGACAGCTTTGCTTTTTACCATTAAGATGTTAAAATAAGTTTTCTTTCTGTAGATGAATGCCCACTGGATTCACTTCCACTTATTTTCTCTCTAAAGATATTGCTTTTCATCTTGTTCATCTACTAAAAGGTACCTGAACACCCTCTTTGACAATGTTTAAAATTAGCAGTTGCTTTAGAACTAGAAAGACGACCATAAGCCAAATGTTGATCTATGAAAAAAAATACTACAACAGTTGAAGAGTCTTGCTAAGCTAATGCGAAGCAGCTACACTGACTTTTTGGGTTTGTGTTTGTGGGATTTTCTTTTTCATAGCACGGGCAAAGGAGAATCATAATGAAGCACCACCCTAGTGGAGAAAATGAATTCAAATGGAACAATTCAGTAGCACTATTTAATGTTTCATTGATTTGAAAGATACAAGTTCAGTGGCTTGTAAGTACTGGTCAGGTGTATCACTCCCTAGATCTTGTCACAACACAGGACAAAATATAGTGGAGTAACAACAAGAACAGCTGACTTCTGTTAGTGAAAAGACAACTGAAAGGTGAAAATAGTCTCAATGGGTCTTCATGAGTTTCTAGGTTCAACTGCTAGAACCTGCACACAGAGAAGTGGCACGAGTAAATGCCTAGACTAGCACAAACATTAGGGAGCTTAGTACTTCAGAGTACTACTAAAGATGCAATTTGAAAACGCACAGACTGACCAAAGCACTTACAGGACTTCTGCCCATTACTGCTCCCAGCTGTGTGCAACCTCTCTAGATCAAATGCTGTGAATTATGGAAACAGTGCACTGACTTTAAAGGTTGAAACAGAGATACATATACAGCAGAAGAGCTACTAAGCCTGTGACCGCGGAGAGGATACGCGACCCTGTAGTCAGACCCAGAACTTGAACTTTATTCACCCACTCCTTAACTGAAAGCTTGCTGACATAGATGCCCACACCTCTAGCATAATTGTGATTTGTACCTTCCTTCAAAATATGCCTTATGTACTGGAACTTTCCAGCAAATACTGACGAGTATCTTTGGACTGGCTGGAGTTACGACATGATTCAGAGGCAAACTGCTTTCTGAAGCACATAGCAAATATTAACCCATTAAAACAGCTCAGAGGCATCCAGGTGACCCATGAAAGCTGGATTCTGTGTAAACGAAGACAAGTTTTACTGTAGATTAAAATATTCAAATACACATTGCCATTTTGTATAGTGCCCGGTGGCAGGAATGAAAAAACAATGTTCTGTTATGATGTTTTCTTGAGAAATTAAACTCATTCCGATTCTGATGCAACAGAAACATGGCAACTATGATTATTATTGGGGATTTGTTCATTTTACATCAGTAAACCATTGATCTGTTTGAAATTGCAAAGCATAGTGCACAGACTTTGAAAACAAAGTAAGGAGATCAGCCTACAGCTACAGATATTTTAGAGTGCATGTTCTCTGATTTATTTAAGACCCACAGGCTTTACGTAACTCAGCAAAAGCTTGCCAAAGCCATATTGGCCAGACAGCGAATTCTTAATTTGGTGAAGCTCAATAGCTTGTTTTTGAAAGGATTATAACCTTATTTTCTATGTCAAATTACTGCCCAATGAACCATGACTGCAAGTGTTCTGGTCACTGGTGAATAGCATCTTCAGCAATCACTCCTGGCGTGTGCCAGTGCTCTGGTATTTATCAGCAAAGAACCAGTTTTCAATTTCATATTAAGATACTTTTATTTTAAGACAAAGCTTTACTATTTTATGATCCATCAAAAAAATGTGGTATGTTACAGGGCTATCCCATACATGCAGCTATGCATGTATTTTGCTAATGAACCTATTAATGGAAAAGCCAGGGAAATACTACATTTACTGTTAGATATAGAGTAATTCTTTACTTTGTATGCATAATCTGCCAAAAAGTATTTTAGTATGCTTAGTCTGCCAAAAAATAATTTAAGTATTGACTATCTTACTGTCTTCCCATGATGAACAGATGTTCCAGCTTCCTGAGTAATGAATTTAGGAATTCCCCAAATTATATGGCCACCTAGGAGCTCAATAAGCATAACTGATATGGCAGCACTGTATGAAAGAAAACCTCATAATGATTCTATTAGGGAATTAAAATATTAATGTAATGTAGATTAACAAATTACACAATCACAGTATTTCACATTTCTTCCATCCTGTATCTGCTACCCATACAATTTCAGGACATCCTTTATTCTGGTGAAGAAGTTAGTTTTATACTTGTCCTCTCCTAAAAATAACATCTAATCTTTTTGTTACTAAGTCTTAACAGGAGTTCCTAACTTAATTCCTTTGTGGAATCAGTCACCCAGTAAAACTAGCCAGTTTTGTAATTGGTTAATAGTTTCTTCTTACAAAAATACAGCAAAAGTTTCTATAGGAAATGCAAGTTTACATTTGAAAATAGATACATGACTCCAGCTAGAAGAGAAAACAAAGACAAAAGGTCATGTTTGTTCTGAGAGGTTGTCAGAGCAAGTTAACTCCTCTCTTAACAGGCCAGCCACCATGTTCAGCAAACTTCAGTTCTTGCTTTGGATGCATTCAGGTACTGACACAGGCTGCTGCTAAAGGTCTGAAAGTAGGACGATCACAAGAACAGTGCTGGAAGGCAGGACTGAAATGACCTGTGACACACACAGAGCATGAGGAGTACGAATCAAGAGTACCAGTCATGGCTTTTTTCCCCTATTACGACCACTAGTCCCACGCCATCAGCTTCAGCTATCATTGTTTTTACTGAGTAGTTTAAAGAGTGTAGTTTTATAGATGGACTAGAGGCTGATAATGTAACTAGAAACACTTTCTGTTTATTAGGTTACTGCATTTCATAAAAATGCCATTTTAAAGCTGTTTACTTGAAAGGGGCCACCAAAACCAGAAGTCTGCAAGACTTTACCTCGAGTGAATTACTACTGCATATTAACTACTGTGGGTACAATTTTCAAAAGTAGCTACAGTAGCTAGTGTAGAATAATGTTCACCTTGGGCAATGCTCTGATGTTTATATTTGCATATCTCACTTTTTACACCTGACCTTGTTTATAGATTAGGAGGACAACAGTAAAACTAAACAAACGTTTAAATGTTCTGCTAACTTGATACTGAGCTCTTCTAAATCTCCACTCCAGGAAAAATGCATAAAATAAAGCTTACCGTTTCTTAAATTGAAAACAAATAGATGTTCCTATACCCATTTTCTACCTTTACTCTTAACTAAGGGTATTCTGTAAAAGGAGAACAGAAAACCAAGCTCTATACAGCAGAAGAAACCAGTGAGAAGTTGCATCTTACTTTCACAAGGCTCCGGCCAAGGACAGCAGCACAAGAGGATACAGGGCTTCCAAACTTCCAAAATCAGCAGAGAAGGACAACGATCATTTCTGGACACATGCTGATGGACAGCAAGCAGAGGCAGGTAGCTCTCCAATTTTAACTGCTGTTTGGACACTGTTACAGCATGAGATGCTCATTGAAATGACAACTTTAAGGGGAAATTAAGTACTGCAGCAATGTAGCCCAAGCAGCTCTGCAAGCACAATCACTAAAGGCAGCGAGGCCACAAGGGGAACACCACCACCACAGACCCGAAGGACAGGCACACCGAACCTTGTTCAACCAGAGTCAGGCTCAGGGTAACCCATTTAACCTGCTCTAGAAGTAAAAGTTTTGGAGACTAGTGGGTAAAAGTCAAGCCTTTAACTTTTTTTTTTATATAGTTGTTTGGGTTTTTTTTTAATATAGTTAAGTCTCTGGACATCAACACAATCACCAGCTTGACAAGAAGTTTCTGCCCAAGCACACAAGCCCATTAGATGACCACAAAGAAAGCTACTGGAAACACTCCAATGACCAAAGACACAATCACTGTTCCATACACCAGTGACCTGGGTGGAAAGGAGGACAACGCAGAAATGAGGATATTTCCAACATCACTTGAACCTTTTTGTATCACTTCAAAGTACGGCCACACCGTGACCAAAGTCAGCACAAAATTAGGTCCCACAAAGCCAGCAGAAGAGGACTGAGCAACATTATCTACTGTTTCAGTATGATTTCCCAAGGATACGTGCTCAGAAAATATTCTCTTCAAAATTCCTTCTTAAACAACTAAACTATCAGAGGTCTCAAGCTGTTTGCAGCATAATTACAGCCCACTGGTTAATTCAAATTTGTTTTCCACAGAAACAAAGCAATATTTGGCTCAGGCATTGCTATTAAGCTTTTGTTCCTAACAGCATTTAGTCTCTCTGGGAGCCTCAGTATCACATCCACATTTATCTATTTGACAAAGGGTTTACATTCATTGAGCCATTTGTAGCTTAAATTTGCAGACTCAGATTGTTAAATGATGCTAAATTAGAAGCGGTTCTCTAATGACTTTTTGCCAAAGTCAGTGTCAGTCTATTGATTCCTACTATTAAAAACAGAAAAAGCAAAGCAAACACACATGCTTCGTAGCTTTTCTACAGGAGAACTACTGCTGTGTTTCCTTGATGTTCAGAAAGGTAATATACAACAGTCACCCAGAGGCTTCACAGTTTAGGCTGGACTGACACTGCGCGTCCTGTTCTCTGCCCTTTTTATTCAGTCTTCAGTGTTCAAAAGGCAAGTCGTAATTTTAGCTAAATGCCTACTTACATTACAAAACACTTAAGAGAAGGGATTGCATGCACCAGCAGATTACAGCTCTACCTGATGTGTCTTTCAAATTTGGTTTTCATACACACAGAAATTGTTAAGTTTACAGATTAGTTCCTTAGAGACAAAAATCTGTATACGTCTACGGTGGTACCTCCACGTTCAAGATTTGGTCACAGAATATACGATCCACTGTATTCCTGTAACAGATTTAGGAACAACTCCTTTCCAGAGCGTTGGCTTTTTTTCCCCTATATACTGTACAGAATAATCTTGATAGCTTAAAAGCCAGCAAACAAACAAGATTCTGACATTACTGTTAGGTTATTAACCCTTGCTCTTTCTGCTGGCGAGGTCTGCTCTACCATTCCTCTTGCTTTGTCACTACTCATAGATGGTTTAGCATTGCTTTATTACAATCTCCTGGGAAGAATGCGGAGGGGGGCGGCGATTACTTAATTTAAATTCTAAAATATTTTTCCCCTACATGATAAAGGGTTTAAATCTAAGCATGTCAGATAACAGGTGTGGGTGACTTGTCCATCCCATGAAAAAAAACATTTTTGCAGCTATCTCAGTCTCAGCTGGACAAAATATTACAGCAATAATATAGATGTGCACTTCCACTTTAGTGTTATAGCTACACATTATCACACTACAATTCCCACTACTACCATTTAGAACAAGTGCCTATTATTTTAAAACCCCAATATTCACCAAGTGCTTTATGAAAATCCATAGGTATCCCCACCCAAGCTTCAGCAGAAAATACTGCATAACACTAGAAATGCCAGTGAGTAGAAGGTGGCTGCACAACAAGATTCGTCCACAATAACAAGGAAATAATGGCGAAAATGATAAACCGGCACAACTGACATTCTGGCAGACTAGGCTGAGTAACACATTAAAGATAACTCAATAAACATGCTTTAGCATGTCACAACATAATGTCAATATTGCAACATCACACTGTATAAGAAGAATGTGACTCTGAGGACCAGTGAGCCACAGCATCACCTATAAAGGTCTGCCCAGAAAAAAAAAAAAAAAAAAATCACTAGCACTGGGAAACTTTATGACAGCCAGGTTTGTTTTTTTCCCTTGTTTTTGCCAGTTTATTACGGCAATGAAATTTCACATTTTGAACTTAAAATAATCTATTGGAATACCTATTATTTAAAGAGCAAAAGTTAGATCAACAGGCACAAATGAGAACCCTATATACTAAATTGCTGGGACTAAAAGCAGACTTCTATTTTTAAGTCCCTTCTATTCTCCACCGACCCAATTAATCTGTTTACGTGCATTGTCAGATTAGTTCAAAAAAATACTTGGGGCAACCTGCATTGACTTCCAACGTGTTGAAATTTGAAGTACCTAGGAAGTAATTGCTTAAAATGGAAGCTTTGCCAAAGACAGAGGAGTCTGTTGGTGTGACTAGGTGTAGTCTGTCAACAAAAGGGTTTATTTACTGCAAACGACCAAAGACGACAGTAGAGGCACATAGGGTGGGCTCACTAAAGAGAAGTGCCTAATACAGATGGTCTGATGAATTATGCATACACACCTTTTCCCATTTAAGTATACATTACCGTATAGAACAAATTCAAAGAGCTCATTGCAGAGCAAATCAGAGATTTGAAATAAGACGCAAAAGCGTTAACCTATATAACCTATATAAGCAGCTAAAACTAACACTGATTACTCCAGAGTATTAAGAATTTATTCCACTTTTCTGCACAGTAACTGATTTCCATTACTGCAAAACATTTCCTATCAGACAAATTCCACAACCACATGACTCAGGATAGACAGACTGCTGCAAACCCTTTGAAAGCAATATATTTGGAATATTGCATGTGTTTGGTTAATTATTAGTCAGTTACTTATGAACACATGCAAAGGATAGTTCCCATCTAAAATACCATAGGATAGAAGGCACTAAGTTTACAAACAGATTATTCTGCATTAAGATTTGTTTTAACACTTAACTGAACATTTAACTTGTCAGAAAAAAGCTAGCAATGATTCTCACATGGCAGAGGATTATAGAATAATCCTATGTCACAGTATTTTTGAAAATAGTATTTTTGCATTATTGAATTCTTTTAGAAGTCCATCATTGTACTTTAATCTCCAGAGTTTCCACAAACGTTTCTTCCATTCGTGTTTATGGAAAATGTGCACAACTGGAAAACAATATAAACGACATAGTGTGAATAAGAAAGAACGCTCTTCATAGCTCTTAATGTATGAGATGACGTGGCCCCTGAATAATAATTGGGAGACATATTCCTTTACACCTCCAGACTGTTATATATAACCAAATTCTGAACTGCTCCTTACCCTCTCTGAAGCAATTCTTAACCTCTGCTTATGTCAGTCACTGGTTTTTGTTTGTTTTTAACATACGGCCATAGCTACAATGCCAAGGAATACCACTCTTCAAACTCGCTATTATTCACCTCGTCCCTTCCTCTGACTCACTTGCTGAAACTGCTCACCTGCCCACATACTATCTTAAGTCACATAGGTCTGTCCCCACATAGCCAACACAACTGCAAACATGAATATCATTTCACTAGCAGAGCATAAACTTGCTGTAACAGCTTTCGCACTCAATTTGACAAAAGGAATCTATATTCTAAACCTCAACGCCGTGAGCATCATGAAAGAAAACTCAAAGCAGCTTGACAAAGGCGCGCCATGCACACGTACCTGCGCATTCCTAACTCATGCACCAAGCCAGGCTGTGTTACGCCTAATATATTGGTCACATGCCAGTGCTCCAACTCTAATACTATATAATTTTCCCTATGCAATGTCACTGGATCTCTCCATCAGCTTGGGAGAAAGCTCAGGCTACTCTGGACCAGTTCCACCAGAAGCCACGGGATGTCTGCATTTCCCTTCAGAGGGACGCATCGTCTTCTGTGTAACATGAAAAGTTACCACTTGTCGTTAGGATATCCTGAAAATATTCCAAATAAATAACTGGTGGGAAACAAAGCCACCCGCCAAAAGGCAGCAATTCACTGCTGCTCCTTTCCCACTGCCAGGAAAGCAGTACAAGACCCAGCAAAACCAGCAGGCTTCCCAGTAACAGAACCAAATCCTCACCTACAAAGTCGTCGGCTCAACTTCAGCAGGTCAGTCCCTTACTTCATGTTCTACCCGTCCACAAGTTTCCCACAGCAGGGGACTCTCTGGGACAAGCATTTCATACTCATTCCCCACATGAGGAACTACAGCAAACTTTTCAAGCAGAGGCTGCAGCTAAGCCGCCCCAGCTGCACAGCAGTTAACTGTTTTACAGTGGTACTTGGTACATAGATCCCTGCTTCATCCAAGAAGCCAAACGTGCTCGTAACTGCCAGTCTCAGCATTTTGATACAGGGAAACTAAGGCAGAGTTCAGGTATCAGGTACACGGACCAAATAAAACACTAATAAAAATCTATGTGTCCTGACAATCAGTTTAACCTCTAGATAAGTTACCTGTAAATCATAAGCAGGATTAAGCTTTTAAAGTTAAGGTCAACTGTACTAGAAAAGCCTGAAAAAATCTGATTTTTATTTCATTCATTCCCCCGCGCCCCCCCAAATCACCTTTAAGACCTCTCTACATTCTAAATTATACTACATTTTAAGATTAAGATGTCAAGTATTAAAGGGATTAAAAGCTCATTTATACCGCTGCACACTCTAGATCCAAAATATCAAGTATAGAAATGTTCATCTGTGAATTCAAGAGGTTTATGGTCATTTAATTTACATCAATATATGTTCTGTTTCACACGCCGCTTATTCCTGAATCTTTTACTCAAAGCATAAGCCTCTTGCCAGTGTGCAGAGTAATGCTTGTGAAGTTATAAATGTGAATGTAAAAAACAGATCACAAAACAGCAGCAAATTTACTGTAATCTCTGCAATGAAGATAATGAATTCCACCACCTATTTTACTGGTCAACCTAAATTACAATGTTCTTTTAATCAGTTGATATAGACTGCCTCATCAAATAGGTGCCATTTTGTGATGTTTCCCATACTTTATACTAAAGTATATGAATAATTTTAACATTAGATTTAAGAGTCCTGCTAATGTCAGGACTGTGTGCCAGTGAAAAAATGTCTCCATAATCATTGGGATACATTGACTCATTATAAAAAGATTATTAAGGCTGCTGATCACATATTCCTTATGCTCCAGATAAGCTCAGCATCATATAGTTAAGCATGATCACTAAACCTGTTCACATACTTTCAACACTCTGAGATAATCAGCTACATGATCCCCATCATAAAAGCTGGAGCATACACAGAGCTTGATTAGCAATTTCAAGGCGACACACAAAAGAAATGCTTGGTTTCAGCAGCAGACAGATCAGACTGGGATATTTCTGATTTTTCTTGCATTTAATAAGCGCTATAGTTTAAAAAAACAAAAACATACAAGACTAAAGACAACGTTGTCCTGAAATAGGTTCAAAATCCTGACAACTCTTTTTTATCATTATACTTCCTTTGTATTTAGTCATATTTTTAAAAGAGTCATAATAAGTAGCAATTTACTGGAAACACCTTATTTCTAGTAGCCTTAAACATATTTGATGCATTCAGTGAGTGAAAAGGCTGAAGCACTTCCATGAAAATTTATCTTAAAATTGGAGTGTGCACAGCACAGGTTCTGTACAGCCAGGTTAGCTCCTCAAACCCCAGCCTTTCTGACTGAGAACAATAGTGACCACGCATACAGCGTTGTATTGTTTCAGTTCCATCACTTATCAATGCATTTCTCAGCAACAACCAAAAAAAGATGACATTTAGAGGACCTGTAAATTCTTACAGCATGTCCCTACAGCAGCTGGAGCAAAAGCCTATGTGCAAAAGCTGCAAGCTTAAAAGTAATAATGTTATATATATTAAGCTGGAATACAATTGGAACGTAATAGTCTTTATACTAATTTCCAGATAAGGAAGTCATCTACACTGCTACTTGTGCATTTTAAAGCAACTCTTCCTCATGTTCAAATGAGCTGCTTTCTTAAATAAAGGCAGAAGCAATTCAGTGCCCTATGCTCAGTTTTATTTCACTGAAGGAAAAAAAAAGCCACCTGTATATGCTAACACAGAACTCATAGCAATGAAATGTGAACAAAAGCTCCGTCAAGATTTAGCAAGGCAAAGGCATATTGTTTGCGTCTGTATTACAATACTTTTACATGAAACTACTTTACATGGACAAACTGCATAACTACACAAGTGTTCAGACATGAACGATTTATATTTATGTTTTAAGCCTTTATTGCAACTTTGTAAAAAGACATTCAATTTGTATTAAGGATAAGACTTTCAAGAATAAAACAAGACCAAAGCAGGATGTCTTCTTTTATACAAGAACTTACTCGAACAAAAGTGCAGTACAATACAGCAGGTGATTCCATGTTTAAATTCCAAGTGTAATAGTCGGGAGGAGGAAATGTTAGCATATACGCTACAAAGAAAGCCTGCCTCAAAGCTTAACTTGTCAATTCAAGATCAGCACTACAAATTAACAGCAACACGAACTTTTCAGATGAACATATACGATAGTATTATGAATATGGCTTAATCTGCACAATTTCTCTACATTTCAACAAAGAGGGAAAGACTCGACACAACATCCATCATGAAACATCCAGGATAAAATCTAGGGGTCTACATAGAAAACAAGGTAAAATTCCGAGTGCCAATGTCATTTAATATATAACAGGGTATTTTGCCACAGGGTAGTCTCACAAATGCAATCCCACCTTATTATCCTCATTTCTCTCACTTACATGTATGCTGGAGAAAGTGGCGATGACCTGGATGTTTTAAGCACAGGAACTGGGAATTTCCAGATAGCAGGAGAGCTCGTTTTCCATTTCAATGGCATGTTGTCACCACGGTACTACAATAACAGTAAACAGCGTTTCCATAACAGACTACCAACTAGGACTTCCATTCCACACACTACTGACACAGCAGTGGCTGCTGCTAAGAACAAGGAAATGATTCTGCCAATGCCCTTAAACCGATGCTTCCAATCTGTAAAACAGGGCTGCAAGGCATCTCCTTTTAAATCCTGCTGTCCCCTAAAGCAATATGATGATTCTATCCTTCTAACTCAACAATAGTGCCACCTCGTTAGGGAAGCGCTGACTGCAGTATATTTAAAAAAAAAGACTGCACTGAGCACACCAGCACAATGCAGCTTTATTTAATAAAAGCAGCTAATTTTTAAAGAACTGTTTCTGATGCTATTGTTCTATCTTAACAGGGACACTGCAGCACTGTACTATATTCTCTTCCTATTAACCTCATTTCTGACCAATGGAAGCAGAAAAAAAAAAGGTTTCATATGAAAATGAAACAACGTACCTACTCAGAATACACTTGTCATCCTCTGAACATTCTTCTTTTGAGCTGCAACAATACAAATGGGATATAAATCTCAGCATAGCCTTAGGCCACGGCTAATAGAGATCAGTGACTAAATTCAGCAGCCTGTTTTCCTCCTGTGCAAGCTCTGACCAAACAATACAAGAATGCCATTATGGAAAAAGCCCATTGCAAAAATCAGTCCTTCTAATCCATAGCTAGGAAGACAAAATAAAGCACAAATCGCTGCAGGTTTCTGCATGCTCTTCTAATAGCTTCTGGTTCAGGATGCTCTCATTTTCCTATTCTCATTTCCAAGGAGGATGAGCAAAAATCTCATGCATTTTACAACATGCTATGGGAACACAAATATCACTCTGTCTTCTGCAGTAGAGAAGCAGAGTAGCATGCTGTTAATAGCAGTCCTTGTAGGGACGCTATCAACAATCTAATTCTGAACGCCCCCCCCAGCAGCTCACAAATTGCCTGAAGAACTGGCGGAGCAGACGGTCGCGCAGGTGTCCATCATGGACCACTCTGCAACTCTGTGCTCTGCCTGGTGACCTCCCGGGGCTGATGACAGCAGGGAGTTTAGAAGGCAAGCGATTAAAAAGGGAACAGAGAATCTAATCGCATATTGACCGTAAGCAAAGCAGGTTTCTAGGGAAAATAAGGTAGGAGCTTCAACTACATTGACTCCCTTACAAGGAAAAAAAAATTTTAAAGAATCACTTTTAATGTATTACCACAGTAGACCAGAACAAGACTGTTTAAGATGCTTATTCTACATATTTCAGAATAAACTTTGCACAGAATGACAATTTTTCTGTTTATCAGAACAGCTGAATCCTACCACAAAAATGCCAACACCCTGTCACACTATTCAGCAATAAAGAACAGAACCAGGAGCAGAATTTCTGTGAATTTAAATGTTTTAATAACACTTAACACTCCGACAGGTTTTTCATAATGGTGAAATGTACATTATTTTTGGGAAGAAACCACCAGGGAATAATTGCTGCTTCTGATAATTATTTAAAATGTTTGCCCAAAACTATTTTGGGCATTCGAAGCTGTTACCATAACCACAGGCAAGGAACTAAAATAACCCAGGATGATCAGAGCCGAGGACTAATTCAAAACCAGATGCACCTATTCGACAAACAACTGAAGAGCTCTCCCACTTCTTTAAAGAAGTTCTAAATTACACATGAGCAGCATTAACACAGGCAACAAATTTCACAGGAACTGCAACTTGAACGCCGAACAGACATTTGCTGTGTAGGACAACAGTATTTATGTGCTATAAATATTAAGAAACACTAGCTCTGCAGAGAGCAAGAATACCGTTTTAGCACAAAGAGGTCTCACTTTTAGTAAAAGAATTCATGCATTTACATGCCAACAGCCATGCTTGTGTGCACTCACTGTAAATATTGCATGCAGTCTCATACATATACACAACACCAGACTAGTACATCGTGCCTTCTCTGCACTGGCGACCTAAAAGTTAACTTGAAAGATGTTAGATAGCAGCTATTATAACCACAAAGAAAAAAATCATGATTTTGAATTCATACACTCAGCCTTGCTTTTGCCATCATACAGAAACCGTCTTAAAATACCATAAGCAAATGATGTTACTCCCTTCCTCATGTGTGTGCACAGCCAGTGCAACCAACTGGTAACTGCCTTTAAAGTCTGCATCTCCCTGCTCTGCCAACGCCAATGAGCTGATTACACCTTTTGTTTATTAACAGCAGCATTACAAATATAAAAGAATGAGGCTAAGCACAATCAGTGGGCCACTTGTTTAAAAGCAACTCTTGAAATACCCTTTTGATCAGTAAAGGAAAAGCCAACTCAAGCCACAGTCATTCCCAGGCATTGATTAGTATCTAAGTCGATCAATGCACATCCAGAAAGCAGAGTTACCTCCCACTTTGACCCCAACAAGATCATTCAGCACAGAGGGCAGGCAGCAGTAGTGCTCAAATACCTACTTCTCCTTCACGTGCTTCAGATCCCATTTATTTTTCATTTAATGTACAAGTAACCTAATTAAAACCTTTACAGAAAACCCAGTAGCAAACCCAAGTGTATGAATCCCAAGCACTGCCCATCTTGAGCTCCACCACATGCCCAGCACACACCACGTGATCAAAACAGTCAATATACAAAATACAGAACTGACGGAAGTAGCAGTGCCAGGAAAACTAAAAATAGACAAATGCTCTTCTCTTGCAAAAGGAGAACCACGTGACAAACAGATCACCTACCTGCACGTAAGGAGAGAAAAAAAAAACCATCAAATACCATTTTCTTCCTGACAGTCACAAATTGGTTTTGTATTCCCAGGAAATTATTACCTAAAGGTATTCTATGCTTTACAAACTATTCCAAAGACAACAGAAAACCACAGTATATTATTCTGCTATTTTAATTAAGACTTCAAAATAATAAGAGTTTAGTTACACATTTTAAAAATACGGGAAAAATAACCCGGTCTCCCGGAGCGCACTGCACCCACTGAATATACTACCTTTTCTGTTCTCACATTACACTGCTTTGCCACTCGTCCCCAAATTAACTGGTACTGAAGGCCAAAAGCAGCATTACAGCTCCGTGCAGAATCGTACTTTTTGAGGAAACAGTTATTCCTAGACAAATGCTACAAAAAGACACCAAACTGGAATTCTGCTTTTAAGTTGTAAATGCTGAAGACCCACAATAACTGCACAGATTAAACAGCTTCTTGGGACCATTCAAGGGGCGTTTTCTGTATTTTTCTCAGAAGCAAGCTCATGTTCAAGATTAAAAGCATCTACCACTTTAATGTTCTTAAAGTTATATTCTACTTATTATCTGAGTCTCTTACACATCTTTTCTTCTGTATACAGAAGATGAGAAAGAGGAAGTCTTTGGGTTTTAAGCCATCATTTCCACGCTACTATTTCCAAAGCTGCGCTGAGCAGACTGACAGCAAAGTAACTGACAGGGTACCAAGCATGTCTGCAGAAAACTCCTCCATAAAGTAACAGAACAGGTGGCGTAGGAAAAAAAGAAAATAAAAAGACCAAAGGCAAGATCCCACGCTGCCGTTTTACAGACCCGAACTGTTAGCAAGGCCAGAAGCAATTGACAGAGGCTGTATGGCAGCGCAGCTCTGAACCTGCAAGGGACACAGGAGAGCGCTTAAAGGAGCAAGGCATTTCTTATTCCTCCTCCTCCTCCACCCCCCAACCCAAATCCTTCTTCACCATTGACCAACAAGCAAGATTTGGCCCCAAATGAGGGGAGCAGGCATGCAGCACCGTACTCTGCAAGCACATGAACAAACCACACAGAGCCACCCCTTGCAAGAGCATTGATCACAGCATCTTTTCCTCTGCAAGCTTTCCCTGATCTTCAGGGTAGGAATGCAGCTAAAAGCACTTCCCTTGCTATTCTCTTTCCTTTGTACAACTTGAACACCAGGCTGCTACCACATCGTTTCATACTGTCGATACCTATACCTTTGCTGCATTTACCTGCATTATAAAATACAAGTTCTCCTCTTTACAGCCTGGTATGCTTACATTTCTGGGGCATGTATACCTCCAACAAAACCTTTAAACCATCTCTGCATTTCCCATAAGGCTTCCCCCCTCATAGTTGTTTGAAGAATAAAAAGTCACAGGCAGAAAGATGTATCGGAGTCCAGTGGCAACATAAAACTCTAGTAGTCTGAAAATACTTATTCTTAGCCTTGAAATGGCACATGAATTTTTGTAGGAAAACTAATCAGAGTAAAAGTTACCTTACAGACATGCCACTGGATTTTCATCAGTTTGCACAGATTGAGTTCAACTTTTTTCAGCCCTTAAACTATTAAAAACAAAACCGAAAAAATATTTGCTCAGTCAAGTGATTTGCTGAGGTTAAAAGATTTGCTGTTCCGCTCTAACAAGCTGCTTACCTCCCTCCTTTTATTCATCTACTAAGTATTGGAGGAAGTGAAAGCACTAGGGAGAAATAGGGTTATGCTATATGGAAACTTTCTCAACTCTTGCAAGCCCTATATAGTGTGACCTGAAAAGTCGTCTGCACTTCCAGAACCCCAGGCTTATTTTAGCCTTACAGAAAGAAAAAACGTTCTAAGTCATGGCGACTGTGTGATTTACATCTCCCATTTTCACCTAGAAATGGAAACAGACCGGTCTAAATATTTGTGCCACAAATATTATGTTTTCTAAGGTTAGACTCTCTTCCTACTGATAGAGTGCTTGCTCATATAAGAAAAGATGCCAACACACAAAGAGGTTAAAATGGTGATGTTGAGACCAGTAAACATCTTCAGACTTTTGAGACCTATGTTCTAAAAATTCAGTGTTTCATAGCTATGTTTCCATTTTTAAATGGATATATGTTATTATATGATGAAACTTCTATTATGGTGTATTAGCACTAAACAAAGCTCATTCCGAACGGACAGCAGAAACTCAGTTTCACATTGGAAGAAATTGCTCTAGATTTTTGCTTATCTTACAAGTACCAGCCCACTGAGCTGATGCATGCTACTATGCAAGTCTGTTTTGATATAGAAGAAAATCAAACACAACCCCAAAATCCAGCAAAATATTAGCATCAAAGCCATGGAGCTCAAATGCAATAATCATTTCAACATCAAATCATTTCAGTATTTTAAATATGGCTCTAAAGGCACAAGCCTTGAAACTGAATAGGAGCAAATAAGGACATAACATTTCTCTTCAGGATCCCTAAAAAATTAAGTGTGATAGTCTGTCTTCCTTATTCAGCTCTTTGCCCTTCACATGGATGCTTCTCATGCCTCTACCTCTGGCTTTTCAATCTACTAAACTGCAGCTGTTCCAATTACTGAAGAGAATAATTAAAAGATGGTATTGACAGTATTGCCCTATATATGAGCCAGTTAATTAATACAATTTCTTTGACTAAATATCATTAAAATATTCACACCAAAATTCGTATGAAGGGAAGGAAGATCTCTGCCTTAAGAGGAATCCAAAGGAAACCAGAGCCTGCAATCCCCTCACAGCAACACTATAACGTTCCCTAAATATTGAAGCACAGGGAAAAAAAGGCAATGTGCACCTGCAATACTTTTATTGAAACTGCAACTTTTCTAGAAACCTTGGAGATCTATCCTACGAAGTCTTTCAATTAAATTGAAGTAAATTAAGAAATAGGCTTTAAAATAGCTGAAGACATTTCTGAGAATTACACATATACTTTGAGTTACTATCCACTACATTGTCTCTAACATTTTGGTTTTTTAATGACTGGAGGGGGGAAAGCCCTCAGGCACCAGATATAAGTTAAAGAATCTTTTGGAAGGAAATGCACTGTAGACATCAAGATGCACACGGCCTCATAAATGGAACAGAGATGCTTACAAATAGTTATTATCAAATATATTTAATTCTTTTAAATTGGGCTGAGTGGTCAAGGAACAAGGAATAACCACAAATTATAAAGCACAAAGGAGTGAAATAAACTAGTTGGTAGCCAACGCCTCATGCTGTCAAAATGCTGTAAGCAGTACAGGTTCCCGTCTCCATAGCAATATTTGTAGGGCTATTTCTAAAACAGGAAAAAAAAATCCCCAAATCTTTAAATACTAAGTTAAGCAGTCAGGGCATGTACCACGTTTAACAAGAAGTACTGCAGTTTGCCATCCACCCACTCAGCATTTTTTCCTGTATAAATCAGAAAATTGCTGCAGTAACATTTTAGGATGCATCATTTTCAGTGAAAATTACTTTTATACCTAAATATACATACGCATACTATATATAAGTATGTGTTCATATATATAGCATGTGTATATATACACACACGCATTCTCTCTATATACGCACTACATGTATATATACACACACTTTTTTATATATATACACACATATATATGTATGAAATATATATTACCCTGCATCTGACAGAGGCCCTTCCCCTTCCCTCCCAGACACCTCAGTCAGGAAACATTCAAGTTCTCACATGATTTTCAGACTACCAAAACGCATGCTCCTAAACCAAAAAGGTAGCAGCAGCTGGCTGAGAAGTAACCATGCTGAGTAATGAGCTTCTCCATTACACACATTCTTCAAAAACCCACAACCCTGGTCCTTGCAAGTATCATTCATTAAGGACAAAAATATCTTGATAGGTTCAGTATGAAATTTATGAAAGTATTCAGCAACCATAAACAGTTAAAAAGACCCACACCACTTCCTATCAGGTCACAATCGGGTATCTTTAAAACAATTTAAAAAAAAAACCCTATAATTTAGGTTAAATCTTAAGTCTATCTCCCAGAAACTTGCAGGAAAAGGGGGACACACAAGAAATTAACAAACCTAATCCCTACAGTATTCACACTTCTAATATTTAGAAGAGTTACTTTATTAAAATATTAAATTCAGTTTCAAGTATATTTTATAACTACACAGAGCCTCAGAAATCTCAAATCTATTCCTAAGGGTGTGTTTCTGGCCATGAAAGTCATTTTAATTTTATGCCACTTATGGATGCCCTGCATATTTTTTGCATGTGTATTCTTGAAGAGGGCTTTGCTCTAAAGTTGAGGTAAAATTTCTAGCAAACAAAAAAAAAAGAAATCACTCCCAAGAGTCAAGATGCACTGTTAACTTAATGACAAGCTTCACGTTATAATATGGAAAAAAAAATTAAAATTCAGCTCTGCTTGGGCAAACTACTCTTACATAAAAAGCATTAGGTGAAACAAGGTCTTAAGACACTTAGTAGGAGGTAAAACCAAAGTGAGCTAATGAATGTTTCCAACTTTTGATCTAAGCCCATGTACTCTGCTGACAACATACTAAGAAGAAACGCTTTTGAACTAACACCGATTTATTCAGAGAACTGTGCTCATCTTCCCCAGGTGATTATATTTAATAAATCACCACAGAAATCTGAATGCACAGTCACAGCAGCCAGACTGACCCTGCTGCAAATAATTGGTCTGAAGCAAGTTGTTTTTATTAGGTCAAACTATGAACTACAAAGAATTTATTTCTAAACAACTTCTCTACAGCTGTTATGGTCTGTTGGCTGCACAGTTTATTTCAGTGAAGTATGCCTAACGCATTTACATATCTGACTTTACGATGCAAATATATTGAACAATTTAGTAATTAAAAGGAGGCCAGGATTGAGCACCAGTCACTAACAACTTCAGTATTTCCTACACCACAGACAGCAAACTGCAAATTATACTAGTCATGTGTTGATTAAAGTACGTTGAAAATATTCTTAAAATAAAAGTTTGTAGGTTTTTTCTTTCATTCTTCCATTATTTATATGGAATCTGTTAGTCATTTTGCATACCCTCAACCTTACTGTCTTTAGCCAGTGAGTTTTTGTGGTCCTGCACACCTAGGCAAAGCAGTCCCTACTGAAAAGAGCAGGTGTGGGGAGGCAAAAATAAAGCACATTGATTGCTACTCTTAACGTGTGTTTCTGTAGTGACTATTTCTTTACAAGACAAAAAGATTAACTTTTTCTGAGCACAGGAATTCCCACTCCATTGTCACCTCTCATGGATCCAGGCTGCTAACACACAATCCACAAGATGTCCAATGTGGGCAGTCTGACATCTTTATCTGAATGCCAGAGTCCCTCGGGGAACACTGACAGACACGAGATTGAAAAGGTTTTGAGAAAGATGCTGATGCTTCAAGTCTAGGATGTCAGGAATAGCTGTGTGCAACATGGGAGCCACCATACAGTGGGAAAGCATCTTCTAGGAAAAGAACTTGAAGCTGCGGCAGCACACAGCCCACAGTCACTGCACTGCCTCTGGCTGGAGTCCTTTAAGAAGTGACCAAAAAAAAAAAAGACACTTACATAGATTCAATCAATTTAATTATTTACCATCAGCCAGTCTTAAGCATGCTAGATACAATTTTTTATGAAATAGCAACTTAAAGTTCAGCTTGCCTTCACACACAAAGGCATGTGAAAGGCTTATGCAGCAAAAGTTCAGTTTCAAAGTTATCACTATTAGTATTTCCCCATTCAGTGTAAAAAAAAAAACAAAACAATTTCTCTACACTAGAAAAGGAGTTTGAAGTCTGCAGATCGTTCCAACTAAATGCCATGAAAGCAGGTGGAATTACTAGTTCCAAAGCTGGAACAGCTGAATGGGCCACACGGGGAAAAAAGGCAGTCTTGTACTAAACCACCACACTTCAAACCTTGGTTGGTTTTTGTTTGTTTTTTCTTTCTTTCCCCCCTTATTTTTTTTTGCCTATAAGCCAGAGGCAATCAGGAATCAACTCCTCACGTTTGGCAAAGGTAGGTGTAGTCCAAACACTCCTTCCCAAAAGAGAACACTATGGAACTCCCTGGTTGGTTTGCTCCAGATCCTCCCTTCCTCAGCAAATCAAGCCGGTGAAAACCTCCACACCACCTGCTCCCAAAAGGAAAGCAAAATCAAGTGACCATCTCTTATTTTGATGCTCTCCCATTCCCAACAGCAACAGTGAAAACTGGCAAAAATGGATAGTTTTCATAGGTTCTTTCACTTGGAAGGGGGCCAGGAGCAAAGACACTGAAGACGTGGGTTCACAGCTCAAGGAAGATTCACGCCTCAACGATAGCTGTAACTGTTCTTGCAGTCCTACGTGCATGGAACAGCTTTAATTGCAACATTTCTGCAGAGTTGGATACTACCTCTTCAGAAGATAGCTACTCACCTTCTACAGCAAAAACAGATTTTCTGTGAATTCCCCCTGTTGGGTGTTGTTATATGAAGGACCCAAAAGGAACAGCCTTTAACATTCAACTGAACGGGGCGTGGGGAGGATATACAATCAATGAGCATGTTCACGCCACAAAATTAACACAGTCTTAGTGTTATTAACTTTCTTCAAAAAATACATGAGGCAAAATTTTATCTTGCTTACATTTAGATTTTTCCAGAAGATAAAAAGAATGCTCACAAAAATGACACTTCATATTAAACAGTTCTATTTCTCTGAAACACACAGCTATATTCTACTTCTAATTTGCCAAATCTCAAAATTCCTGCATAATAATTGTAGAAAGACAATTACAAACTGCTTCTTTAGCATCTCTGAGAATATAAATTTAAAGAAAACTGTACATTTCCTCAGCAAAGTTTCAAAAGATGCGAGTTATTTGGTTCATTCAAGTTTGTTACGGTGGGCAAATGTACAAGCTATGAAGTTATTTCCAAAAGCATATTTAAAGTGACAGTTTTAAGATATTCACGTAGCAGACTGGAACAACTCTGCAGTTAGAACATCCCTACTTAGTGACAATGTAGGATCAAGTCAGGACGTACTGCTTTGGATTAAACAATTGTATACAGCAAAAAAAAAGTCTAAGCACAAGCTGTTTCTAGAAAAGCCCACAGAAGATTGCTCATCTTACTTGGATTTTTTTAAAACTATGAAATATTTAAACCAAATAGTTTCAAGTCTTCTGATTATTAACCTTTATTTCCTAAAATTTTCAGGACTATTTTATAGCACAGGGAGCTGCCACACTGAACTGCAAACATCTGACTCCTAATGAAAATTCAGGCTCAGTGCTTTCAGAAAAGTCCTCGTAGTGGATTATAGAGGTCTCACCACTGAACCATTTTACCAGCACTGCCATACATTCTAGGTGGTTTTCTACCTCTTTACAGCACTGTACACGTGACTATCACTTCATCCTGGCAAACTGTCCTTTCGAAAGGCAGAACTGAAAAAATCGGCGAGCTCTGAGGAGAGGCCCCACCTCTGGGCAGTCCGGGGGCTCAGCCGGGTGGCAGCTATCATCAGCAGAGCTGCACCACGACCCTGCCACCCGCCCTCGCGGCTGTTCAGTCTGCAAAAAGGGGTCTAGATTCTGCAAATAATGCTAGATTTCTATGCAAAACGGTCACCACTCTCATCTGTGCTGCTCCAGTGAATCACAGCAGGCTCAGGAGAGACTGCTGTTTAGAAAAAAAAAAATACCAATAGATGAGCATGGTGTAGAGGTCCTTGGGGTGAAACGGCATCGCACAGCTGCGATGCGCAAAGAGACAAAAAAAGTCAGTGAAAACAAGAAATATTTGTGTTTCAGCACCTTCTGCAGCTGCAGTCAGCTACTCCTCTAGAGCTGAAAAATCTCTTTTTGATGCACACACACTAAACAACTGCAATAACTTTGAGTTGGGACAAGCCCTTCTCTGAAATAAGAGTTTAAAACAAAACACTTGTAATTCAGGTGTTTGCCTGCTAGAGGGAGCTGAAGTAAAGAAAAAAATCCCGTATATCTACATACTCCAGAAGTTTTGGTTCTGTCCCACACCAATTAATTCAACTATTCAGACAAGAAAAGGTTTTAATGCAAAGTCACCCCAGCTGTGCCTGGCACAGGGCACTCTCGGCCTCAGCCACGCAGGCCACCCCTGCACCAACACCCCCACTACCAGAACCTTGCCAATTACGCCCAAGACACTCGCTCTATGAATAAGTTCCCCTGAATCTTTGAATGGAAACAGTATCTACTTTTAAGGTATCTTTAAGTACTTTTTGAGCCACACCATAGTGGCGATGACTGCCTGAGAGAGGCTTCTCTAATGAGGAAAGCATCGCATGAGATGTAATCTAATGCCTTCTTATATCAACTTGTCATTAAAATGCATGGCAACACTGCACAAAGTCTAAGGTTCCAGTTTGCCAGAACAAAATACAATCTACGCTGAAAACAGATTTTCATTTAAATGCTTATTGGTCTTCCTTGCACACTCTTCCCACTTACTGCTTCTAACATTTAACATTAGTACACTTATAAATCTGCATGTGGTTAGAGATGCTACAGCATAAAACTCTTAATTTACAAGTTACCGCATTACTAATTTATTGTTGCATAGCACCAGTTAACCTGAAGAGCTTAAAACAGGCAGAAATTGGTCTCATTTTGCAAACTGGTAAAGCAAAATATCTAAACAATGTGTTCACGGGAAACTGGGATTCTGTAAAACGGCTCAGGAAAGAATTCCACTGCACACATGATGGACAACCCCTTCTTTCCAACCTGCCCTTCAGTTAAACTATTTCCAACTTCAAAAACTTTCAATATAAAAGCCAGCATGAATCCCACCAGCTTTCACATTTGCAAAAGAGCAGACCAAGTATACCTTTATATAGCTCCCTTCAATATTTAAGGGCTAAACTGATCCAACTGTCCTTCGGTCAAAATTTGACCAACAGCTTTAAAATAAGTTTAGCGGCCTCCTGTGTATTTCTTGCAATCAAAACACTTTAGGGAAAATCAGTTATGCCACCTTCTGGTGTTCATAAGAACTGTTCTACAAGACAAATACTAATTTTCATAACTTCCCATTTTAAATGGGAAAAAACAGCATAACCAGAAAACTCACTTCACAGAGGACACTGATGCAAAATGACTTTTTAAAGCTTCAGTTAATTTGTAAAATGTCATTAGCTTGGACTAGCTTGTGCCCAGCCTTTAAGTTCCTTCGCCTGTACTACCTGCTGACAAACGCAGCATCATTCCCCCACGTTACCTGGTTGGAGATATGAGCTGTTCTGCTCTTTGCCCCACCTCAGCAGCTATAGCAATGGAACTGGAAAAGGCAGAGTGTGAAACAGATGAGTCATTTGTGAAATGGCTTCTATACAAGGAATACCTTGCAGATTGGACTTAGCAGCATGGAAGGCAGATAGGCAAAAAGAAATATTAAGAGTCTATAGTGTCGCAAGAAGCGTGGTAAAGGTGCACAGGGAATCATTATTCACCAGCTCTCTAACACAATAAAGAGAAAGCTTCAAATGAGACTAGCAGACATCTGGTGGAAAAAAAAAAATATGATAAAACCACAGAGGAAACTTCTTCAGGTAATATGCTTCAGCTACCACACCATCAGCTTTTCAGTAACCATTTCTCCTTACAGCAGATTCACACAAGCAACTGTAAAAAGTAATAAAAAGTGGTTTGTACTGAGATGCATGGCAGGTGACTCAAGCAGAGTCACATACAAGGCCAGCAAAGTTCTTCACCTTACCTCCCACTACCAGATCATTAATACTATAGTAAGACAAATGTATGGATATGTAAGAAAAACCATAAACACCCTGCCTTCTGTATTATACCTGGATCTATGCAATATAATCTGCACTGCTAAGCACACAAGGAAGGACGAATTTAAGCTATGACTCCATTTCAATAAATTTTTTTATTGCTTCCAAGCTAAGCCTTCAATACAGAACTGTTTCTAGACGTCAAAGTTCCACACACAATTTTTGCAGGCAGAAAAGTAATGCATCTTCAGTAAAGGAAGAAAGAAGGTAGGGAATTAGGTATGAAATAACATTTTAAAAGAGTACGTGGATAACCGACTCCAAGTGTGTCAAGTCTTATGCTCTTACAAGATAACCATATCTGCCAATTCTCCAACCTTAGTCAAACTTTGCCCTACAAATTTGGTGTTTCTGGCCATAATTTTTAACTGTAACTTTGAACTACACATGTTTAATTACATGAATTTTAAATGTAACTGGGAAGTTTGGTGTAGGAATCCGAAAAACCCAAGGCCATGGCTCAGGTACTTATGCACAAGTAGCAGAACCAACACAAGACACAGCTGAAGTACAAGGACATCTATAAGCATCCCCACTTGCTCATGACACCTTCCCACAAGCCTTTGCATATTCTTTCAGCTATATATATATTCAGCTCGTTGAGTATGTGCCTCATTGTATAATCATTTTCTGATCTCTAAACAAAGCAAATCTTATGTTCGAGCAAAGCTTTGCTCTAACATGTTCTTACAATTAAGGGCTTTTTTATTCATTCTTAAATTCAGCATTTTGGTTTCTGGAAATGCTGTAGTTATCCTTTTGCCCACAGAAGGATAATATGCAGAAGGGTATACATGCATAACGAGAAGTACAAAACATTGCTTTCATCAAACATCACCAAAAGTCATGCTGCAACACCGATTTGCCTGAAAGATTTTCCAAGAACCTCAGCAATAATGAATACAACACCGAAGCTGCACAATAATACCTCAGAAGAATGACGATAGTAACTCAGGCCGGGCATAATGTGACTCCGGCCACCCGAAAAAAGGCTTGATGCATATTGCACAAAGCAGTGCCTGCAAAATACAATGCTATCATCCCACATAATGAAGTGTTAAAACAATCAAATTTTAAAAGAAGTCGAGCACTGACATCAGTCCTGCCTGCCCATGTATTTACAGACATTTATAACCGCCACTGAACAGATTTTTGCAGATTACCAACCTTAAACTGAAAGCGGCGTTGGTTTCTAGCGATTCAAAGGCAATCTCAGATTAATACAGTACTTTTCATGACACTAAAAGTCCTTGAAACCTGAAGCTTTTGAGGCCTTTGAATAGCATATACTGGAAACAAGAAAAGAAGGCAAGATTCATTGTGAGGGCACCTGGGAAATCTCTGCTGGGCCGGCCATGTGCTACTCCATATCCAAAGCACAGGACGCAGAAGTCAGGTTAGGAAGGGGGGAAGGCAGGGCAATAAACCAGTATTGACCCTACTGAATAAATACCTGAACTGGAAGTGAAATGCAGTTGGTAGCTTGGAGGTAAGGTGAACACTTGCCACAAGAGTCTCTATAAAGAGCAAAATATGAACTGTCCAGTGAAAAATAAACCTATGCAGGGAAACCAACACTTACAGCAACTATTGGACCACAGGAGTTCTACATACACACTATTGCAGAAGAGTGTTCTTTCTTTAGTGCTCCTCATCAAATTTCTGCAAACTTATGTTCTGGTTAATATCCTGAATCAAGCAACAACATGCACAAACATACCTTTTTCTGTTTGATTCTTTAACTGAAGTAGAAACATAAGCAAACTACCAACACCTTGCTGCACAAAAAGCAGCTGCTGAGGAGAATTTTTTTAAAAAAAAAAAAATGATAAAGTTTTGCTGGGTCCTGAAATACGCTTTCAGGGATTTGGGAGGGAACAATGGCAATACCCAATTTAAGCACAAAATACTGATTTATTAAAAAGAAAAGACCTCTTTGAAGACTACAAGGGATGTTAAATAACATTCAATAAAGGGTTAAGAAGTTGTTCAGGATTCTTAGCCATTGTATCGAGCACCTCAAAGTAACTGAATTCTAGTATTTGCAGATAAGCAGCCTATTTAAGATTATCTTTTATCAACGCTCCAGAACAATGCACAAGGCACAGTGTAACTATGCTTTTCCATCATTGCTGTAATCTCATTAAAGCAGACAGAATCCAAAAGGCACATATTCAACTTGGAAAAAGTAAAGTTAGGTACAATTCTTGAGCCTTAGCTTTCAGTTGCTGAATACACATAATCCATTCTTTTTAACAGCAAATTCCAGTAATGTGATTCAGTTCATCTACCCTCCTTCTCCCTTTTCTCCCAAGTTCTACATTGTAAATGGTCTTATAACCCAGTACGTTAACTGTCCAGAGAACAAGGCCATTCCTGTTCTTAAACAACACTCCTCATTACTCCTAAGCCACACATAGCAGACAGATGGCCAGTCTAACTTCAGAACAAGCCAGCATGCATCATGTAATCACTCTTCATCCGCCAACGTCTTTGTCAGACCCCACTAAACAGCCACAATTGAAAGGATGTCCGGTTTACAATGACAGACCAGTCATGACCTGGCAAAGCCTCAGAACAAAACCCAAGACAGACCAGTATGTATTTTACTATATGGGCCCGGCTCTAATTATCTGAAAACAGAACTGAACACAGTCACACTGGTGCTCTAATTACTGGGGAGACAGATCAAGAGAGCAAACAATCTCGCTGTGAGAGCAAAGAGGAATCCAGACAATAGCCAAAGATGCTGCTCTAGCCAGGAGAGAACAGCTTTACAAAGCCTGCAAACTCCTCTGCAGTTCTTGTGTTCGGCTTTACTCCCACATTGCTCTGACTCACTGAAGTCACATCGATCCACATTTAAGCAACTGCAAACATGGCTTTGCTATCGTTGTCCAGCTGGGGTATGGAGGAACTTGCTGACTTGTTGATACGTGACCTCTACGTTCTTGGGACAACAGAAGTAAACTGAGAGCATCTGAAGATTTAACACATTCATTTCAAATCAAGTTTCCTTCCAGATCCTTGGCTCCACCTACCTGGTTGTCAGCTGTGATTCACCTAGCCTGTAACAGGTGAGCTGGGGCAGAAGATTAAAACTAGAAGTCTGGAATTTGGAACAGGGCAGTTGCATGCTGCAAACATTTGGAATCTGACATGATGGAGCTTGATGTGATAACACAGCTTGGGAAGATGGAAGGAGATTAGCAAGATGCTCAGATTTCAGAAATGTCATAGGAAGGTCAGGCATAAATATATACACAATATTGTAACGAGGCAGAACAGTAGCAGTTATAGCCGAAGGTTTTCTGTAACAGACACACTTCTACATTTTAACAGTGCACTGTTATCTCTAGTTGTTAAATTTACTATTTCCTGCAGGAATCAAACCAATATTTGGATTTCAGATTTCAGTGTGCATCTATTTATGGGACTGATAGTCACCAGGCTGCAGGAGAATGCACCGGCTGAAAAATCAGGTTGTTTCCCTCAGCCGCCTTCACTGGTCCTGCAGAATACTTCTAGTATACCTCTGAAGACCATGTGAAGCCACTATTAGTTGCTTCAGCTTTCACTGTCCAGGGCAGGACACTAATGCAAATATAACCTAGCAGTTCTCATTTTCACAAGGTATCCTTAACAACACTAGCAAGCTGAAGTGCAGCTCATTAAAACAAATCAGTTTCAGATGCAAAACCTACTGATGCCCCATACAGTGAACACCCAAGCAAGAATGGGTATCTCATTTTTCCCAGCATAGTCTCTACCACTGTGCAATTATTTTCTAAGATACACCTGATTTTGCACCCAAGTGAACTAAAACCTGAATCACAGAGACATCCCAGATGTCCAAAGACAACGGAATCATGAGAAATGTACTGCCAAGCAACACATAAATATACACATGCAGAACACCTCTAGCATTTAAAAATAATGGAATGTGGAATTGGGTGTTGGTTTTTTTTGATTGGTTTGGTTTTATAAGGCAAGGTTTTCTGGTGTTCAGGTGTGGGGGCTTTTTCCCTTCAAGTAAGGCACAAATACACACATCCTTCAGTTGGTTTGGGGTTGGGGTTTTTTTTGTTCATTTGGTTTTAGATGTAGGAAGTACCAAACTATTCAGCACCCACACAAAAGGTATACTTCCCTTTTCAGAATTAGGTGATTTCTTTCCTTATCAGCAAAATTACATAAAACCAATCAGATACTCCCATGAAAAAGTTCTATGTTTTCTTCCCCTTCCCTTTACAAATAAAGAACCATGTAATTCTTCTGTACTTGACTATATGGGAAGACATTTACTATACCTGAATGTTAGCACCAGAAGTACTCCCTGGGAGTAAGGAATTTAAAGATAGCATTGTTGCCTCTCGGGATGACAACTTTTATTTCCAAAGTGTTTATTTAGATGATCAGCTGCTAGCTACAGCAGATTTAGCCACATATTAAAGTGATGCATTTTTTAAACAACAGGAGTTACTTAAGTTTTTGAATGTTCCGTGCATTATCAGTTTAAGAAAAAAGTGATATGCCTAGCTTAAATATAGGGTCATGATGGATAAATTACATGCAGAAAAACAAATCCCATAATCCCTCAAAGGAAGAATGCTATACACACTATTTGAGTAGATTATTTTAGATTTAGGACTGTAAAGCACCTTACCACAGGCATAAAGTCACTCTGAGTAAAGCTTCTCTTTTTAACCTTATGCATTCAAATAAACACCAGACTTAGGAGGGCAACAATTACTCATAACACCCCACCCACCACTTGCCATCAAGAGAACCATTACGATCAATAAACATCCACCCAAGTGACAGAAGCCAGATACAGAAACACAAGGGAAAGGACAATCCCAGTGCGCTGCTAACCTGCCACCAGCTGGAGAGCTTTCCAGAGTTGCGTCTCTTCAGCAAAAACTGCTCACGCAGTACTGAACGCAGTACAAACCAGCCACATTCTCCTAGTTTGCAAGCTTCCCCATGCCATTAAAAGCAGTAACCTCGCTTTCTTCAGAGAGAAAACAAACTGTTTTAGATCCATACCTATTTGTTGACCACATCAACATCAAGTTGCAAACATTTCACATGTCAAAGGCACTGTATTTCAAACAATACACTAAAACTACATTTGGACAGATGTTAGCACCCAGAAGCCACGCATAGAGGGAGTTGAACTGCAACTAACCCAGAAATGTACCTGAACCAAAAACAAAACCCAGCTTTTAAATATGCAAGAAGGTGTTACTACTTTGAACCACCATAAATTTTTTTTGCATGAACAGTTAAATGCTACCAATTTGTCACGCCTGCACATAAATTTCTAGTCATATGAGCAATTTTTCCTTTATCAAATATTCCATCATCACAAATAAAACATTACTTTTACCTAGTCAGTACTGAAAAACCTCCAGAGATTTTATTTAAATGCACATCAACACTAAAGCTGTGAGTTTTCACTTCATTAATCCTTAAGTCATTTGGAGTAGTTGGTTCAAAAAAAGTGATTTGGAACGCTAAAAGCTTTTATTGGAGAAAAAACTTTTGACTGAAGAGGTTAATTCTTCTGCTGAGGTTAAGAAATCATTTCCTCCTAAACAAGAACAAATACTGTCATACACACCGTACTGAGACCAGATGTGTCCAACACAAGTGTCCAATAAATAAGAAACTTGCCATCTCCTCAAAAAAAAACTGCTGCATTTTTGTCCGGTTCTTTATTTTCCAGCTTTAGCTCTTACATTAATATATTCAAAAGGCTTTATATGAAAATCCCAATGTTCCCATTTCAAATGAAAACATACTTGTTCTAAAACATTCAAGTGCACATGCCTAAGAACAAAGGGTGTAAATGCATGCACCTAATACGGAGGAGAGAAAATACCAATAACGTCGCTGCTACGGACAGAGAGAGGCATAACTGCTAAATAAAATCAAGTACAACAGAATAATTAGAGGGAAATAGGATGGAGTAAAGAGGTACTGTTGGGGATTACTAAAGATTGGAATCTTCTGAAGATGGAGAGAACACATACATCATAACTCTGCTCTAAGGAAAACCTTTAATTTTTTCAGGTTTCACAGCATTATCCATTATCAGCCATTCTTCATGATAAGCAGAAACGTGACTGACCAAAACACTGCTATAAGGTTGTCTGCATTCACTGAGTGCCAGCAATGTACAAGAATTTCACTCATACAGAAGTCTGCAAAGTGAAACTTGAGACTGAATATGCTCAAGTCACCATAAATGCATCCAGCAGACAAGACAAGAGGCCCTTGTGTGTCTGTGTTTGGGGGGGGGGGGGGGGGGGGGAGGGAGGGAGGGAAGGAGGAAGAAGGCAGAAAATCTGTTTCTTCTAACCCAAGATCAAACACGTTGAGAGAAATCCCCCCAGAAGCGGAGAGCAGCATGCTGATGAGTTTGATCATTCTTCAAGAATGATTTAGCTACTGCCAAAACATAACTTCAATAATTTAAACTGTTGTTCCATGAATTATCTGTTTAGACTGAGATCAAAGTACACAAGATCAGGCAACGAAACAACAGAAACAGCTCTATTAGATTTCTTTAGTCTAAACTTGCTAATAAATAAGGTTGCTTAATGTCAATACAACCTTTGGAACAGAAATAATTGAGCATTTATTCTTAAGAAGAATGCTCAAAATAGTTCTTTAAATATATCAATCTAGTTAAATGAAAGGTTTCAATGTCATTAACAATCAAAATGAAGAACGTGGAAGTCTTAAATGGCATTAACAGAAAATTGCTAGTCGTGAACAATGCAGCAATATTCTTCAACTGCCTACAAGGGAAAACAAATCCTACCAACACTGTTTCCCTACTGAAACACTCTTATTCACGCTATTAGATTATATACAGCAGTGCAGAAAAGCACCCAATAGATCCCTGTTGTGTCTCAGAAAAAAATCAAGTCAAAACTAACATTCTTAGCACAATGAAGCTCCTTTACAAAGGAGTACCAGAAACTTTTGTACCAGCAGCTAATTTCATTATAAACTTAAGGCATCCAAGCTTATGTTTCCTTTTTCATTTAAATATGGAGTTTCCGATTCAACTACAAAAAGCATGAAAATTAACTAAGATACAGCGTACATCTTAAAAGATATTCTAAAGATACTGCACTAGAAACATACTGTTTTTTCTAGTTTCTTTGGATGGATGAAACCAGCCACTCCAACAAAATAATCGGATCAGACAAAACTACAATTACAGGTGTGCAAAGTACAGCACAAGATCAAAATGTAAACAATTTTACAGCTTCCTGAAATCAGGTCCAGTTAATTAAAACATAATTGTTCCTTAATTAAGAACATTTTCAAGAAAGGAAGACAATGAAATAAGGTTGCTGGAACTTTTGGGACAAGGTGATCATGTCTACTCTTGCCCTAACTCTGTGGGTTTTCTTTCTAAGAAAAGAATAAGCACAAAAAGATTAAATAGCAGGTAGAGTGTAATCAAGACAGACCGAATAGCTGATTTCAGTATGTTTTAAGACAGAAGCCCCTTTCCAGCCATATCAGGAATGTTTTTAACACACTGAAAGATTTTGTAAGTAACTGTTATTGCCTCCTTGCTCTAAGATTGTTCTTTGGATACCTAAAAGCAGATGCAAGGGCAGCTGGATCAGCTAAATCCGAAAAATCCACAGAAGTCCTGGACTAGAGAACCATTAACACTGGAGCTGGGGTTTTTTTTCTGCTTTGTCTGCAAGTCACATAGTCCATTACTTGAGGAACAAATTAGCTTACAACTCACTAACAAGGTCCTTTCGTTTCTAATCAGCTCTTCCAGGATTCCTCAGTTTCCTAGAAAAAAAGGCTTCCAGGCTGCCATCCTGAGAAAACTGGCACCTCTGCAGGAATTCAGGCACTTGCAACATACCTGTCATGAAGCACTGCTGACACCTCCCCTCTGAGCACAGAATGATCCATGCCGCCCAGGTTAGTTACTCCCCTGTTGACCAAAGGAGATAACATGTAATATGTCATTTTAGATGAGAGTAGCCACACTGAAGTGTGCTTAACATAGTAGAACACAAGAAGTTGCAGCAAATAGCTGCCAAAGATCTGTGGAGTCCATCTTTTGGTGTTGTTTTTTTAAAGAAAATTAGGTTTTTTGTTTGGAGAAATAAAAATGAGCCGCATTCTAAAAAGCTATTCAGGCACGACAGTTTCTGCATGCTGTCCATGTCCGTACTACCTTTTGAGGTTTTTACAGAAATATGTCAAGGCTACCAACAGCAGAAGAAAGAAAACTGACTCAAGAATAAGCTCCATCAACTGAAAAGTCTGATAGTAAAACAGGAAAAAAAATTGCGACGGTAAGTGTCAATCTCAGTGGAAAGCCTTTATCCCAATCTTCCCCAAACCTAGCGTAACCAAACTGTTTCTGCATTAATTTACTACCTACTGCTCAGCTGTGTTGCCTGTATTTCTGCTACTCCCTTGACTACCATAAACTTCAATTAGTCGTCTTTTGGCTTGCAAAGACAGGATCTAATCTAGGATGCTAATTTCTAATTAACCTGTCCTGTATTCATGTGCGCTTTATGAACACAGGAGGAAATACAATCATAGTATTCCATTTCAATGCAAGGACCAAAGCTTCACTGCACCAAAGCTTCACTGCTCCTCAACTGTTAAAAGTCTGAACAGAAAAGATAGCACAGTTAGGTCTAATTTGAAGCACAAAGAGTGAATGAAATCAGAAAACTGAGTTGTTCTCTTATTTACTTATCTTTGTTCACTTAAGAGAAGGTTGAGAGGGATCTAATCACAGGTTTCCAATATGTAAAATGTAGTTGTAGAGAAGATGGAGGCACTGCCTTCACAAGGATGCACTTTTTAACTTTTTTCTTCTTCATTAAAAATCTTTCTTGAAAATGTACTACAAACTGAATCACTTTGGAGTGAAAATCAACTTTGTCACTTTTGTCACCACAAAGCATTCCAGACAAGGAAAATATTCTGTATTTTTAAAAAAATTTTTAAATCACTGAATTTTACTAGTTGTTCTCTTTGCCATCAAAGCATCAAGACTGAAAATGAAATTCAAAAGCTGAACTAGGTCTTCAGACATTTTAATATTATGAAGCTTTGGGTGAATGTGACAATGTATCAAAATAATCTTTTCATTGCTTCTCCTCTACCCACATACTACTTTGAATCTTTGGACAGATCTGCATTTATGCTTTTCATCTTGCCTGCAGTACTACATCATTAGGGATGTGCAGCTTTTACTGACTGGTAATTTTCTTGCCGGGGGAGCGAAGAAAGAGTGTTTTGTTTGCAGGATCTCTTCCCTTGGCAAGAGATTGAAGACCTAGGAAACACAGAGGGTGCTGTTTCTTTAAAGAACTTACACATTCAGACTAATAAGAGCCTTAAACAAGTGCAGTTACATTGATAAATTACTTCTATCAATATATCTCATCAAAACAATTAGGATAAACTGCAAAAAAACATCTTTCATAAGTGTATGCTGCCTGTATAAAGACTTACTGTCAAATATACAACAGTTTTTTCCAGAACTATTTCTCCAGCATGTTCAAGATGCAACCTTTTCTCCCTCGTTATCTACTCAGGTAAAATCCATCTTTCATGAACTCAAATTATTCTGGTTTCAGAAAAGCTCCACATTGCTTAAACCTTTGAAACTTCTGAAATGTCCTCCTGCCTTATCCCTTCAGCCACATTGACTTCCTACAGCACATCCATCCAGTACCCCTGCTTCTCTCATCACACCAAGCATGAAAAGCTGCTCTCTAATGCCCTTCAGGGCTCAGCTTTGCTGTTTTCACACCATTTGTTCCCCTTAATTAGCTCAACCTTCGGCAAGCCATCCAGTAAGCACCTTTGTGTTTTCCTTCATGTGACCCCCTTACACACAAAGGTGCCTAAAAAAAAAAAGCAGTGCTAAGTTCTCCTTCAAAACCACCACCAAGTCAGCAGTGACACACGGCACTTGGCGTGGGTCACAGTGCTGCTACATTACAACTATTTCTTCTTAGGGACTCGGTCTGATTTCCGATAGATCCTGATCTGCACCTGCTCTCTTTCTGCACTCTGAGTTACAAGCACTTTGGATGAAAGATGTCTTGTTTTACCTTTGTATACCAGCATTGCTCGTCAGGTGAGTATTCCAACAGATTACCCAAGGAGCGGTTCTGCAAACTAAATGTTGAGCTGTACTTCTCACAGCATTTTCACATACATGCAAAATTAAGTAAAACTATAGGATCATCAAATTGGAAAGAATAAAAGAACTTGTTGCAGAATCAGTCATTCATCTAGATGAAGTAAAATATGAGGACTCTGCTTCATTGGAAAGTTCACAAGTTTCTTCAATTTTTTTTTTTTTAAATTTAGTACATAAACTGCATCCAGTAAGGTAGACTATCCGTAAGTCTTTGCAGCCAGAACCAAGAGCTTAAGGTTGACGGCGCACAGGTAAGCATTACAAGTCAGCAGCAATCGTTAAGGTAGCACTTTGCCTCTTGCAAACCCAGTACAAAAAGCTGGTTATCTCTGCTCAAAAGCCACCAAAAGCAAGCATGAAAAGAGAAGCGCTGAGAACTCTGCTAGCATGATAACAGCAGCAACTCAGGCCTTTCCATCAGAGGCTATTCTGATCCAGCTGCAAACACTCAGATGCAACATCTGTTGAGTCAGGGTTGCTTAGGAGCAAGTATTAAAAAGGGCATCAAACATCTTAAAACACATTCCCCATGGATTTTTCTCTTTAATTGAAAAGACACACAGTGTTACTTACTACATTTCTTAAAAAAATAAACCAACACACTGTTTCCAAAGCTATTCAGTTTTGGCTCCTTTAAGCAAAATCAAGAAGTAATTGTTAAAAGGAAGAGTTGAGTGAAACTGTCTGAAGTCTAAAATATAAGGAAGCTTCTGTTACTAAAAAACCAACACAGTTCATATTGCACAGGAGTTCATTAAAATTCTGCAGTAGGCATATGCTGGATCAGTTCAGGAAGCCTGAACTGATCATTTACAAGCACTGTAATTTCAGGTAAGCCACATATACTAAAAAGGAAGTGAGACTATTTAATAGAACAGGATTCACTACACTGAACTCCATAACACAAAATCATTATTTAAAATCAGGGCAAGTAATTCTTGTTTTATGTAAACCATCTACTGCAAGACTGGCTAGTACAGCACACAACAGAACACTATTAAAGCAACGTAAACATCTGGCTTGTGAAAAATACACTCTAACATGCAGGATGCAAGGTGGCAATGGGAACATTACCAATCTGCAGAGTATAAAGCTCCAGAAGATCTACTGCCTTGCCCTCATTGTCCTAAAACAGGTACCAAAACAGTCCAGAAGGACGCCTGCACCCCATCAGGATACAAACTGTTTCACTGCATAGCTACAGCAACCCGTAATATGGCATTGTACAGACAGCAAAACAAGCCTCTAGAGCTGTTCCATGAGGAAAGAAAAACCTCTATGCAGTCTTAATGCAATCAAACCTATAATCTTAAAACCATTCAGCAATTTCAACCTCTGCACAGCATTTGCAGGAGCACAATCATGCTTCTGTGCTCCCGAGCTAAAACAGGATTATTTCATTGCCTAAGTACACCGGCATCTGTGCCCTAACGGATCTTGGCTCTCAAGTCAATCATATTTTGGCAGTTACAGGCTTCCTAATTTGAACTCCAAGAGTGACAAGCCTGAACATACCAGAGTCATTGGTAAATTTTGAGGCAAATGCAGATCAGCATTTTATATAAAGATTTATGTAACTAAAGTTTAAAAACAAACCTGTCTGCTTATACACTTCTTAACCGACCTGTAGGATAAAAGCTGGACTTAATTACTCGGAGCACACTTGTACTCAAACTCCAATCCACTAGTTTGTGTGAGCCACAAGTCATTGTCAGAGGTCCCTCCTCTCTTTGTACGTTATTTCTATAGTTTATCTGAAGCAAATCAGCTACTCTTTCCATGCCAATGACCTTAAAAATGACGCTGCCTCTAACTTATACCCTGTGTCTAGACTAACCCCTCAGCCTACCTGCTATGGCTTTGTAGCTGACAGACTCATCAAGAGCAGAGGCAGACAGCTCTTCCCCACCAATACTTCACATGCAGTGGACCCCACAGACAGATCTCTCCGGACTGTAGTGGAAGGGGCACCTCTTCCCACATCCACCATTTCAGCCTGTATCTCAGGTTTTGGGCAGTAAGCTGGGAAGAACCAGGCTGCTGAGTTCCATGTACCTAACGTGCATTACAGGTGGCAGAAGGGTTGTCCCTTGCCTTTTCCCTTCCATTCTTCAATGCCCTTATTCTACTGCCAGCAAAGTTAGCTTTTACCTGAAGATTTCCAAGGATGAAAAAAACTACCCTGTTACATGGTACCACATCTTTCCCAAGAAATGGACAGGGGCCTGAAATCCACCCATTTCCACAAGCGGCTGCACATGACACCAGGTCAGGGCATGGCGCAAGGACAGTCTCAACGCACTGCACTGAAAGTAAAGTGGCAGAAAGAAGTTTTGCAATGCTGAGATGCATTGTCAGAGCATTGTTTTAAATAAAATTCAAAAGAATATTTCAAGTTAGCTGATGAACTGTTTCATGCCTGCGTTTTCACAAAGAACCAAATGTAAACCCTCACATAATTGTATAAAGATGAATCAAAATTTTATCAAGCTTACTAGTTGGCCCAAAAATATCCAATCTATTTGATGTAAAAGCATTCTTAAAATGTTTAAGTCCTTACAGATTTACCACATCTTCAGTGTTCTGTAAAGGACTTGCATTTCACCTGCACTTTTCATCCCCCATAAACCCTTTCTCCAATATAAGTCACCTATGGCTGTAACTTCAGCTTATAAAGCTCATTCATCACCACCTATGCTTAGTAAATCCATACCAGTGAAACTGATTCCACTGACAAAAGTTTGATTAGATGAGCATTGCATTTAAAAAAACAAAAAGGCACACAGAGCAATCCAACAAATACAAGTAAAAAAAGCAACTGTGTTAGCTCCAATAAGACAACAGGACTCATGACATTTGGATCCCACTTTTTCCTCGCTCGCAGTGAAAAAAATCCTGGTACGAAACCAGCTGCTGACTGTCAGTTATTTTAAGAGCATAAAGCTTTATGTGGTTACTAAGACTGGGGAAGGCCAGCGGAACATATTAGTCCATTCACGAGGAAACTGAATACCTTAGATACAGCATGTCCCTTCGGTGTCCAACTTGTCACATATACCCCTAATCTACTGATTGCCAAGGGCACAGCTCAAGTACCTATTACTCTTGTACAAATGAGACTTGCTCAGACATCAGCAGATGGCAAGTAGAACAAGGCACCCTCATTCAGCCTGTCAGGAAAAAAATCAGCCTACGGAATGGAAGTCCATCTCTCTTTTGGTTGAAGTACATTATTTCAACAATTTTAAGTTAAATATTATCCAATATAGTTATAGTTAGTATTGTTTAAGTTATGGTTGTATGAGTCAATACTACTAGGTTAAAGAGCTTTTATTGTACATTCTCACTTTATTAACAAAGCCACATTTTAACTTAATGGGCTAGGTTGCAGTACATATTTTAAACCCTTTAAAGCTTGCTGCTTGAGCGAAGTTGAAACATTTTCCCACTTTTAATCAGAAATCCTGTACATTCCAAACTGCACAGTAATAAACCATGATAAAAACAAACACGTAAACAGCAGTTTCCATCATACTTCCCACAGACTTTATATAAATGTATGAACACCACTCACAGAAAGAGATATTACAGCACAGAGGTTAAAGCTATTATGATCATGCAGAATTGGGCAAAGAAGCCAGTTCCTGCACCTCCACCCTGTAGCAAGGGCTAAACTCTACTCAATTCACAAGCTACTCCATTATATCTTACCCATATTCACCCTTGCAATATCCCATAAGAATTAATGGAGCTAGCCAGATAGATATTACCTGTTATTGCAGCTACTAACGCTGACACAGAGGAGTCTTAATGTAGGCAAATCCAGAAACACTGTTCACGGTGGGCGTCATTGGCTGTAAGCCTTATCCGCTCTCGTAAGTATCAGAGCACAACCTGATCCAGCCATATGCTGAAGACTCTGAAAAGCTGACTGCTATGCAACTAAAAGGTCCTTAACAGCAACCATCTGTACAAATTAAATGCTAGCCCCACAAAGTAACTGTTATGTATTTTTCGCAGAGCCTTTTCTGAATGTTGTCACACTAAAATATAGTAAACATCTGTAAATACACTCAAAGAAAAATGTATGTATTACCAGTAACTGGCATCACTATGAAAATATTTTAAGGTATTTAGACTGATACTTGGAACATTTTACCTAAACTATATTTCTGGTTAAAAAAAAAAGAATAGTCAAGTTCCAATGTCATTAAGCTGCTAATAGCAAAGATATCTTATTAAAAAAAATAATTAAGCTATTTCTCAACTGCAAATTTTTCCAAGCTCTGTAGAGTGATACCCAGCTGGCAAGTAAATACAACTGTACTTGTCTACTACACTGTACCTGACTAAAGCACATCAAACTTACGCAAGCCTGTACAGACCAGATGGCCACACAACTTCTACTTCCTTCATTCACACTTATACCATCTAGAAAGCTACAGCCAGAGTTTAAAGAACTTTTTTTAAAAAAAAGAGTAAAGATTTTTTAGTTATGAAACCGCTCCTTTGCCCTAAGGAAGCAGCCTAGAAAGTTGAGGCAGAAGAATCTGAACCAAACCACGGCATTGGTGACATCCCCTCACCTCATTGCTAACGGCAGAAATCTGTTGTCGAGTTCGGAGAATTCAAACAAGGTCACTTTTAAGAACAGTGTTATCCATGAAGGAAGCAGCCTAGGAAGTAGTAGACCCCTGAGCAAGTCCTACCTGACTTACTGGGTCAGAGGTGGGACTGCCAAAAGATGACTGTCTCAGGGCAGACCAGAGCAGTTCAAGGAGCTGCAGAAGGAAGCTCGGCCCACGAGATCTAATCCAGGGACTCGGCTTGAGCCCTGACCAGAATCTGAAAACAAGAGGAACGTGTGCCATGACAGAGGAATCAAATACTCCACTACTCCGGATATCCGCAAGAGGCATCACAACAGTATTTTTATTAAAAATATCAATTCTTATTTTAAAAGTTATATTATTAAATCGTATTCCATACTATCTCTGCTACTTAGCCAACTGTGACAAAGCCCTCATGGACTTTGGCCACAAGACAGTGATCGCAAGGTTTGATTATATCAAATCAGCGCTGTATTCCTTGGGAAGGTCAGCTGGATTAGCATGAGGATTTCTCCTGCTGCTTCATAAAGAATCCAGCACCTGGCCAGGACACCGTTACAAAGAAATCCTCCCGCAGCCTTCCTGAACTGGCAAGCAGAGCCTGGAAGAGGCCAAGGGAAAGATGACTACAAGCCAATATTATCCTGAAGCAGATTTTCTCCTGACTGAAAGCAAGACAGACTACCAGCCACCATCTGCAGGTGCCAAACCTCATCCCAGAATGAGGAAATCAAGCACTAATGACAATTTTTTCAAAACAGTTACTAAACTACAAATCAGAAAACTGTATCTATAAAAATATGCAAAGGGTTCCAGGATAAGAGAAGCCAAAAAACCATTTTTAAAACTTGTTCGTAGATCTAGATAACAAAAAAGGCAAATCCCATGTAAGAATCCAAACTAGTTCCTACCTAGGAGTTTAAGCAATTACTAGTCTGTTATAATGAAAAGATATTTTTCAATTTTAAAAAAAGAAAAACATTTTCTTGGTGTACCATTAATACAACAAACAAAAAAAATTTAGAAATCAAGGTGCCGGCATTAACAGCAGTTTTTCTAACTTGAGCTCCTCAGTGCCAAGAAAAGCACTGAAGCTGTCCACAAAGGCACCGTCTCCTAGATAATCACCACTAGAACAAAGCAGTAGCTCCAGAGCATCAAAACTTACAGTTTAAAAGATCACATTACTTGTATTATACTTTTAAAAAAAAAAGGGCACGAAAACTATCATGGAAAATCCTAAAATAACATGCTGCTTTAATTCCCAACTGTACTGGAAATTTGGCAGAAAAAAGGAAACACAGGGACTAACGGCCCCAAAGGAGAGAGCTGGCTGAGGAATCTGCAGCATTACAAACACTGCATATTTATGGAGTCCATCTGACAAGTAAGACATTGCATCACCTAACTGTGGTCATTAAAAATGACCTTGTTTCCACAAAAGTAAAACATTTAAGTACTTATTTAGGTACAATTATATTCTGACACAGAGGTTCTTCCTCTCCTGCAATATTTTGGGAGCGCGGTTTAACTGCATGCTCCTAGAATATTATTGTGTTCCAGCAGACAGGAACTGAAAACTTTCAGGAAAGCATCTACCGACTGCTACTATTCCCATCTTCTTAATGGCAAATATATCAGACCTCCAATCAAAATCAGACAAGGACAATACAGTGTTAACAGCCTGTCATAGGATAGGTAGCACCTGTAAGCTTGACAGAAGAGCTTCTGGAAGTGCCAAGTTAACCCTGCTAAAGGTTACCCGTACACCCAACCTGAGGGGGTTTCACTGGTGTCTAGCACACATTCAACAGCCAACAGGAAAAGCCTTTGGTAGCTTGTGGAAAAGTTAGGCACCATGGTTAGTCATTTATGAAACCATACATATTCTATTGCCCTGTCTTCCAGCTCTCTATTTCAGTGATCAGCTTTGTCTGTGGTTTCCATGAAGGGCTCTATATTTACAGCTTTCCAGAACCAAATGAAACTGTTAGGCAAACAGCAGTTATTCGGGGGGGGGGGGGGGGCGGGGGGGAGAAGAAGGGGAGGAGGAGAGAAATTCCCACATTAGCATTTTGGGCTTTTTAGAAAACACACATCAGTTACTCACAAAGTATCTCTCCACATCATCTCTGATAAGCGGAAATATCTCCTCTGTTCTTCATGCACCTGTAGTCAAACAGAAAAGAATTGAACAGTCACAGACAGACATCCCAAAACAGCATCTGCCCCTCAGATCCCATGGGTTTTCACAAAACAAACCAAGATTCATTCTAAACATTCACACACAATATGACCTTTCCCCATTTCACTAGCTTTCTCCAGTAAAATTAGAGATAAAGGAGCACAAAAGAAATAAAACTGCTTCTTGTTTGCATATATCACCCTGCTCTCTGCTGTGGAAACAAGGATGAATTATGAAAACTGATCAAGTGAACAGAGAGAGCACATGCCCTAGATTTTTCAAATAATCTCTTCGTTTAACCCAGTTGTTCCTGAGCCTGCCTATCCCATGAACAATTTACTGAAAATGGAAGCTGTGACTGATTAAAGCCACCTTTTATTTTAAGAGGGAGAGAAACAGCTCGAATTATTTATGTGCAAGACGTAATCACATTAATTTGTACAGGAGAGGCCAAAATTTTAATGAGTTCCATTTTTAAGATCTAATATAGTTCAAAAACTCCTTGTTCAGTTTTTTTTTTAATGTCTCAAGAGTATGATATCTGACAGCCATTAACCGAAATGAAAGACTACAGACTATATTCAAGTTTGTGAACTCATACTTCCACTTGAAGGGACAGTGAAAAAGTAACATTTCAATTTGCTGACATCATTTAGCAGCAAGCGTTGCAAAATATAACTATGCAATACCCCTGAAAAAAGCCACACTTCTGATTTTTGGTCTTTTATATATTTCCCATTGATAAACATAAGGGAAGAGTAAAAAATTAGTAGCTTTATGAATTAAATATTTCTTTAAAGCAATTTACTACTAGTTCACAGCCTGAAGCAGAAAATCCTATTTCTTAATTACTAGTTTTAACATGCAAAAGTAAGATTTACTGTTTTGTGACCATATCTAGCTATGTAACAGATTTGAAATAACAGGTCCTTTATATGTAACAGAAAATCTTCTGCAAACCATCCTCTCCCCTCCAACTGCTCTGTACCATCACAAATAAAATTCTGACTTCAGAGAGTAGGTCACAAGCAATGCTAATTTAGGAGCCTGTCAAATTTTATTTTGTTAAAGCAGATTTACGGATTTCATGGAAAGAAATCGCACACAGTATTTGTAAGCATGAATTATAAATTCACTGTGTGCTTTGCAGTACTTTAAACATGCCGTCACGGAGACGGCATCAAACAGAATTGTTTAACAGCACCTAACTTGCCCGCTCCCTCCCACTGATGCTACAGCAGCTGGTAGAATAATGTGTTTCTTAACTCCTGGTGTTGCTGCACCTCGGGACAGCCTCTTGTTTCAAATAAACTCCAGGCCCTCCTCTATTAAAGAAGTCTGCTGAGTAAATCGGATACATTTTATCTGTCCTCCATCATAAAACTAACACTTTGAAAAAGTACCACGTACACCTGAACTTCTTTCCTATCATCACACTCTGAAATGGTTATTTGCAAAGTCCTACGTGATGTGCAGTGTGGTTAATGTAATTCGGATGGATGCTGCAGCCTCACTCCTTGCTTTACCATCCTGCGGACATCGCACCAGCTTCTCTCCTGAGGCGAACGCACTACACAACAGTAAGAAGGGATCAAAAGACAGGCAGCCCTCAACTTCATAAAACTCTACGGTTGGGATTAAATTAATTCTAAAACATAAATTAAGTCGGCCTCCTCTTGGGCAAGCATGCACTACAGATGGGTTTGCGTATGTAGTTAAGCATCTTTTTTCCATACACGTGCTCAGTGAGGTCAAAACCACATTCCTTTGATGTGGTCTTTAATAGGGTTGCTTATCTGCACATATCAACTACGCTGCTTACTCCAGCTTGCTTGAAGAGTGTGAAGAAAACCTGACCTTTCAATTATTAACTGCAGATAAAAGTATTTTTTTTAATCCTCCCATTTTACGTATTTCCCTAAACAGGTCACTCCAAGGCAACTAGGCTGGAAGACTGTTCAAGTTTTTGGAGACATAAATATTAGTAGCACATAGTAAATTTGTTCTGTACCCAACAGAACTAGACATGAATTCCTGAAAAGGTCAGTTTCACCTTCTTCCAGAGACTGTTTAACACATTAGACTGACCAAACTGTCTACATACAGTCAGCACTACTTCTAATAACTTTACCCCTGTTGCCTGGTTTCAAATAAAAAGCTATTAGAGTAACTTCAAAAATGAAATCCCTTCTATCTTTATCTCTCTCCTCCCCTCATCAGAAGGTTTCTCTGGGATGAGGTTTTTGCAGAACAGGGCCTGTTACCCGGTCACACTGCTCTGCCTGTGAAAGCAAACCGAGCCAATTATACTGCAAGGTGAAAGCTGAAGTCTTTTTTTTATTTTTAAATTTGGGGATTATTTTTTTTTAATATACCACTGCTGATGGGACAAAAACTACCTCTCTGGAGCTACGTGGCTGGCTTGCAGTCGAAAATAATGAGAAATGCCACAGGTATCTTTTTTCGCTGTACATAGGGAAGAACTAAGGTTTATAAAAATGAATAGTGCAGGATAGGCAAGCTGATGCACACAAGTTCTGAAACTGGCAACTGATGGATTTTCTTCCAATAAAATATAAAATTCAGCAAGTACATGACAAATATTTACCAAGTTTCATTACCACAGAAATTCAGATAGTTCAAATTCCATGTTAAAGATAAAACTTTTCATACTCAGAAGTTTTAGTTAACTTTCAACTTTAACAAGAGCTGCTATCAACTTTTCTGTCCTTACCATTGATTCTACATGTCCAACACACAAATATGAGAAATTCACACCTCTGCTTACAACTTCACAGCTACTCACTGTGTCCACAGAAAGGACAAATCTGACCTCCAGTACTAGCTTGCCTCCCCCTGCCAGGAGCTGGGGACTAAATTTCTCACTGTTGTGCAAGTACCTCAGATCTCTCTGGTTTTGGGTGTTTGCTCTTGTTGCTGCTGTTATATTTTACCATCATTCTTTCAGACATGCAAAAGCAAGTACATATATTTATGAATTATTAATTTCCTATATAACCCATTATATTTATTTTAATGACCTTCAGCATGAATTTAGGAAGATAATTTAAAAGGCATATGGTTAAGACCCATGTAAAACTGATTGGCATTTCACAGGGAAGTTAAACTACTTCTGACTCCAACTCCATAAAATAGATAAAAAACTACATGTGTTGGTCATATGCCAGCGTGCACAACTCGCGTAGCGGACACCCTGTAACACTTATTTTTATGCCTGTATTTAATCTTCCATCAGAATGCTCTAGATTTTTCAGAGTTGAGAGACGACGCACATGGCTTATATAGGTCACTTGTATCAATTACGGTCAGCTCTTCAGGGACATCAGCAAATTAGCGACACAAGGCATGTCAAAGCGTACAATAAAGTGTGCAGGGCACGGTGCAGGCAGCCATTGAATGAACAAGCCCAAGCACCCTCAGTAGCACACAAATGAGCATGCAGTGGATGTGAAAAATACGCTCGTCAGGTCAGAGGACAGACCTCAGCAAACATGCCATTGCCACAGAAGGCAAGCTGTTTTCAAGTGATGCTCAGAAATCACAAAGCTGGAAGATGCTGTGATTCAGCCTGACCTACAGTGTTAACGCAGTCCTTTCTCCAGCACAGTAGCCAAGAAAAATCAGAACCATAACAAAACAGAACTGCTGAAAAAAAGACTGTTGACTAAATCCACAGGGAGCAAGAGGCTAAATTCCAGCCTGGGAACATTAATGAAGGACAGAGTTCCACATTACACTTAGCCTGACCACTTGCCTACTTTGGGCTGAACCTAACAAACCAACCAGTGGCACCCCTCAACAAAAAATGGCTGCCGGAGGGCAAGCAGTGCCCAGCACAGCTAACACTGCCTCCCATCAGACAACCAAGGCGATCCCACTCACCTGGTGGCGGCTGCACATCCCCAGCACCCACCACTGAGCAACTCTGCAAAGAGCAGAGCAGCACTGTTGTCCCGTTTAGCAGCAGTTGATTGAATCTGACACTACACTCTGAAAAGAACTGCTTTAATCTCTAAATAAGAAGTAATAATAAGAGAATCTTTCTTTAAATACAGGGAAGTATATGCCTAAAAAGGCATTTTTAACTTACAAGTAGGATTTAGAATAGCCTGACCTTTGTACATGTTTCTGGACCTTAGCATAGCCTCCCATTTTTTTATAATAGGCATTAGAGCTGCATTACCTGAGAGCAGCATTAACTTATATCAAGTATCACCTGATAATCAATAATTAACAAGTAAAATCATTACTATTTTCCACCTACACATTAGAAGTATTTAACCATTCTCAATAAAAAAAAAAATCAAGTCCATGCACACAAGAAACCCCATATCTTAGACCTCAGAAGGTACAACTGAAGTTACCAATTTGCTTCAGTCGACCAAGGTACTGCATTTGGAAAAACTCATTGTCATAAAGGAGTCCAATAAACTGTTGAAATACAAGTCTAGGTAGCAGAACAGATCTTATCCTAATGGAAATTGAGTAATTGTATTAAGTGAAGGAGTTTTACCCACCAAAAGCAGTGCTACCGTGCTTGTTAACTGCGGTTACATAACATCTTTTGTTAACGTACTTTAAAAATATGTTCAATAAAAATTATATTTGACCTATTCTAAGAACACAAAATAAACCAAGCTTCAGCATGTTCACACAAGCTTAGAAGTCTTCAGTAATATTTTATGTATAAAAAAACCAAGCTTCTCATTATTATAGTATTTCACTCGTACAGAAAAAGAAAATAGTCCTCTGAAGATCAAGCCATTAATACACTGCTTATAAATCACATCCAAGTAAAACACCTGCAGTTTAAAACGGGACCACAAGCATCAGGAAAATATTATGCCGTATTGGAAGCCCCTATATTATGCTCTCAAAATCAGGAGCTTCAACAATTACAGCATACAATAATCCAACCCCAGAGAACAGGCTTTTCTCCAATTAGGTTATCCCTAACGAGGCCAGCTCTGCACACAGCGATCTTAGCCTGGGACCAAAGGAGAGGGGGACAGGGAGAAGGCTGCAGATGACACCCCACGGTGACAAGGAGTTTAAGGTGCCAGCATGGGGAGGCAACAAGGGGCCAGTGTCCCAAAGCACCAGACAGCACGAGTGAGACAAGCCAGCTCCCTGCCAGAGCCATGCAAGACCTGACAGGTTAGGAACTCTCCTGGGTTCACACCGGCTTTGTTGCGCAGACAGCAGCACTGCTCTGCCTCTTCTGCCCTTGGCCCAAATATCTGCACCGTCTCTTCATCCACAGGTGCAGCTCCACGCATCCTTCAGAGCTGGGGACGGCACCCAGGCAGTCTGGCAGTGGCAGCTGCCTAAAATGCTGTTGTCCTCCTACTGCTATTACTACACCCACAATCCGGAGCAGATTGTCCCTACCAATAACAATGCCCACACTCCTGTTTGCAGGTGTCCAGACTATAAAGCAAGCATTTTCCACGCCACTCCTCTATTAAAGGCAACGCAGGCTTCTGCCTCCGCAGTTACAACTGGAGGCCTGGTTTAATCATTATCTCTCAAGACCCCTGAAAGTAGAGTTAGGACCCTCAGCCTACACGGACTGCTTCTGTTTGTCACCCGCTCCGTTCTGTGGAGTGTACGCCCCAGATTGAGGGGCTTCAACTAAATACTGCTCCGCAAGGGTTAATGAAAAGGCCAGCTCACACCAGACTGAAAACATGGGATAACAACAGGAGGTGAAATCCTGTGAAGCTTCCTAGGAAAATAACGTATACTTCAGTAGACTAAAATCTTCCAGTCTTCAGAAGTGACTTATGGAAAGCCAGCATTCATTACCTGACCACGAGTGCAAAAAGCTCAGAACGTTAAAGGTCACTTTCAGATTTTCTGCTGTAAAACTCTTTGGTACCCCTCTCCTATATCACCCACCAGAGTATCAGAGCCACCTGCTTCCCTGAGAAACTAAATCCATGGTATTTCCTTAAGCTACCATTCAAGTATCCATGTGACTAGCCACCTTGGAAACACTTTCCACTGAACTATGAGCCATCCCACCTGCTGTTACTTTCATCAGCCACATCCTTTACCTTCAGGCTTCATCTAAACCACATCCTGGGGGGAAAAAAAAAAAATCTACATATGCAAATAAAGACCTGGGAAAAATACTTCTGGACCAAGTTAGTCAGCGTGATTTCAAACACCAGTCACCATCAGCAAGCTTACTAATTCTGGAGTGCTGTTAACAGGTGAAGGTGGAAGCTAAGGGAACACCTGGCTGCAGATCAACTTAAAATGCACTGGTTTTCCTTTGTTTGCTAACAGCTGTTTTAAGCATGCCTTAAAAAGACACAACTACTGAACTGACAGTTCAGGAAACTCGAGGTCTTAAGGCTATCCAGAGCACAACATAGCACACACCACTCGCTGGCTTATCATGAGCCAAACAAATGATATGAGAGTTGAATAAGATGTATTTCACATGTTAGTAATTCAGCTTATTACTTAGTAGCACATGGACATTTTCTAACACTACTGGATTATCAGCAAAGGTGAGATTTGGATTTCTAATGCTACTTGTCCTAGAAATGGGCATCTAGAACCTCCCAAACACGAGGACCTTGAACATCAGTACAATAACAGTCCAGCTCTTTTGGCCCCAGTTACCACCTCAGAAGAGCCAGAGGAGATGCCACACAACTCTCAGGTAACTGACTGGCAGGGAACAAAAAAACAAAGATCATTCTAGCTGTCTGAACCTGTACCAAGTATCATTTCCATCCTTAAAATTTCTCTTAACTACACCGTACATGCATGATTATTCTCTGAGATTACATACATCTGTTCTCGACTCCACAAGAAATCACAAGGTTTTGGTCATACCAACCTGTGAACAGTGAAGTTCCCTGGCTTACCCTTTGAACAGTGAAGCTTGCTAAACACGACAGTTTAAAATTAATGAATGTTTTACCTCTGAGCAGCACAGCTTAAAATTGTTAGCTCAGTCTATCCATGATCAGAAAAAGTAAACTGAAGCTTTAGCTGCATTTTGGTAAGATTTCAAAGCCATTTAATAATCTACAAATATATACATTTGTCCTTTTCAGCTAAGCTTAAACTTCTGAAGAAGCTGAAAGCAGTCTTAACATTGACTCCTTGTGTTCCATACACTATTTTGTACAAAGAACTAAACAGCTTCCTGTGTCTTCATTGATTGTTCTAATAAATGACCTAGTGACATAATTTGATCCACAACAATTTAACAAATAGAGTATTTTCGAAGGAGAGTTCTGAGATTTTCAAGATATTAACATTGCCTAACATTTAAACTGTATCACCCAGCTTTTGAAAGCCCTGGGTAAAACACAGCTCCCATGGAAGAATTAAACATGACTTGGTCAGAGTTCTACAAAAGAAAATGAAACATTTTTCATTTGAACATTTGCATGTTAAGCATTTAAACTGCTGTGAAGAGTTTAGATACAAAAGCTTCCAAGAGCTGTTCATTTCCAATTGACTATATCCAAATTGTGACATTTAACAATACAAAAGCCTTCTAATTTCTGTCCCAGTAAAGGCTGACAAATAGCATCAACAGCGTCTGCTGAAAATTTACACTTTACAAGCATGCTACTCACCCACACAGTCTCTCATAAGTCATCTATTTTGTACTGGGAAAATTCATCAGAATAATTTTCAACGCATCAATTTAAGGATGCCTACTGCAACATCTGGAAAAGGCTATATAAAGAATACAGAGCATGTACGTGCATAAATATGTACCCTTCACAGTAGAAGGTTGCAGGCTACCAACAACAAAAAATATCTGAATATTTTGATCAACACACAAGAGTACCTTTAAAGGTGCCTGCTTTCCTGCATACACAAACCATTTAATCAACATCTCTATTAAATGCCAAGTTTCACGTCAGGAAAGCACCGTGCAGGAGGTCAGACCAAAGACCTATTTCCCCAAGCTACCTAACAGCAGTCAATACAGGAGCAGCGAGCAAAAGGGAAGCTGCGCTCTGCCAGCTTCGCTCAGCCAGCGTCTTAGGGACTTCCTACCACAAACTGCGTGGGAATGCAGTCTTCACTGCTCAGCAATTGCCTTTTTTCCTTTTGCTAATTTGTCTAATCACATCTCAAACTAATTTGTGTTCAAGATATGCTGTGACAATGGAGTCTCAATATAATTATACACTAGATAACAATGGAGTCTCACACTATAATTACACATTGCAGGACAGCAACCTTCAGCTACCACCTCAATAATTTCATAACACACCACCCATAGCAGCCTTTCCACCTCCAGTGTCACATCGGCTGCAGAGAATTCCCCAGTATTGTTTCCCAAAGAGTGCTCTCCTACAGAGCCACCCCTTGGACTTGCTGTACTGTCTCTTTGCTGCATGAAAAGCTGGGAGCACATCCACATTGAACTACACAATGTGTGCCTAGTCATGTTAATTGACCAGGAACAGTTTCACTAGGGTTTAGCCGTAAAAAAAAAAAAAATTTTGCATACATGAAGCATCTCAACTTTCTTACTGTTCATGGCAGGATCCCAGGGCTATGTTTCGCCATTCCCAAGTAGTCCAGGTTAGTTTTGACATCTAGAACAAGGTTTAGGAAAAGAAAAAAAAAAAATTGTCACACACGTTTGCACACTATTATTCACTGTAGATGTTATTTTAAAGAACTGCAGGGTACAGCACATCCAACAGAGTTAACTATTGGCTTCTGCAGCTCTTTGAGCTCTATCTCCACTGTGAGTGGAAAATTGGATAGCACCACTTCTTGCCTGGAGGGAAAGTTCGCATAACTCACTACAGATCTGTGGCATCCTGATCTTTTCCATGTATACAGAGCATTTCATACAAAATTCTGCAAGACCATGGCTTCAAATAAAAATAAATTTCAACCACAGTGCAGAAGAAAAAAAAGTCAGAGCTAATTTTTGCGTTGAAGCTAGTGAGACAGCCTCTCTGTACATCTCGGAAGTAGAGCCACCATGTTACATAAATCACTAAGAGCATACAAGTCACAGGAGGTACAGAAGTAATACCTTGCATCACGATACTAAGCCAAGCATGCTTTTCATAAATTCTCCCCACAGTTGCTATCACAGCAGGAAGCTGTCTGGCTGGGCTTGCAAAAAGCACTAGTCACAAGGACTTGAAATAGCACAAAGTTCTGGTGAAAGGCTTCACAGCCATTTGGAAGTCATCTCACTGAGCAGAATGGACAACTGAAACCCAGGATTTAGGAGGAGATGCTGCTTTTCTTTTTAATGTTGAAAAGATAGCACATCCAATTGAAAAGGAAAAAAGCAGCCACTTACCCAAAAAACGGAAAGAGCAATTAGCAGTATTGTCATCTGCAATGGCAGTCTTTTTTTAATTCATTCTAATGTAAAGCAGAGTGAGGAAACACAGGCAAAAACGCTGCCAGCTTTCACTTCCTCTGCACTTTGTCTCAGAAAAGAAAAAAACTGAAACATTACACTTGGCAACTCGTATTCTCACATTCAGTTAGCACCAATAAGCGAGGGTCACTTCTATAATTCAATGAATGAACAATATTTTTTCAATTACAAGCCCTTGCTAACCTGAAGTTATTCATTCAGTTAAAACAATAAAACAATACTAAGAACAAAATCACATAGGAAACTGCAAGTTAATCAGTAGTCGCAGATAAGAATCACTACCATGGGACATTCAAACTTCTAATCTTCAGATAACTCCTTTGTTTTGGTTAAGAGGCTACTGCAGTCTTATTCCATGAAGCTTTCTTCCTTTTGACACTCCTCTTTGAAATGCATCAAATTATTTTGCTTTTTATATATGCGCATCTATGCATGGCAGCCATCAGAAAGACCCATGTTCCAGAATTAAAATGTATGTGTCTTTCCTGACACATTAATAACTCATCAGGAAGCCTCTTACACAGGTCATTTTGGTGAAGAAACCCAGAAAGACAAGAGGTTAGAAAGTACTTTCTGGTGGCAAGAAACCATCTAAAACTGGGAGTAAGATCCAGGCTTCCCACCATCCCGTCAGACCATTCTGCATAACCTGCGCCTCTGCAAAGCCGTGTCAGGCTACTCCAGTGACACACACAAGCATTACAGTGGAGGGCCTTATGAAAGGCTCTCAGTAATGAAAATCTCAAACAATGTCAGACTTGTTAGACACATCTGGGGTGGCACTGAAGCAAAGTCAATACAAAGACAGCAGTTTTTTCCTCCAGCCCGTTCAGTTTTTCCTCCTCCCATTTCTTTTTCCACCATTATTTATTCCCAACTCCATGTTCGGGGTTGCAAAGTGTTGCCATGCAACCTCTTCCCTTGCACCTCTGCTTCTTCTGGCCCAACTCCCTGCTATCATTAATTTTGCTAATGAATAAACAATCTGAACTAGCAATGGGAGCTGGTTATAACCATAGCGTGGACTTTTCTGTGTGCACATGGGGAAGACACGATGCTGCTGCACAGCAACCCCACACCACCTCCCATGGCACCCGCAAGCCTGGCAGCACCATCAGAAGAGTGTTAGCACTACTGCCATCCCCTGTATCCCCATAAACTGTCTAAATTTAACTACTTATTTCACTCCACACCAGCAGATCACTACAACCTAACCAGAAAATACACTCATTCCCTAAGAGGATGGTGAATTGGGATTCTCTTACTTCACCCATAATCACAGGGTTATTTGCAGGGGAGAAACCACATTTCTGCCTGTCAAACAGCCTTTTAGCCTGTGAACCTCTGCCCTGGGTCTGGATCTCCTCCTCTAGATACAGCTGTGCCATGGAAGAGAACAATAGCCTGAGCTGCTTGTCCCTGCTCTTTGCCAGAAGGCTACCAGCTGAGCTGCTCGTAAGTACTGTCTAACCTATTTACTCGGGATCAACCAATACAAAGAGTTATTATTTAGGCTGTTTAAACCACTCCAGCTTATTTTGGTTGGCATTCCACAGAAGAGCTCACATAATCGTCTAAGCTGCCAGAGGTAAGGTTTACAGCCCCCTTACTGTAATATTTTCTCCTTCTACAAACCAGGAATGATGGCCAACAGCAAAACCAGACAAGAAACCCCTGCCGGCATCCCAAAAGAAACCAGGGCTGTTGGCACACTCATCACCCAAGGAATGAATTTTAAGAGGTGAGCAAGTCTTGCTTACATCTGCCTGGTCCTTTCCAGGGAAGTAATTTCACCTAGGTTTCAGAGGAGACATAACTCAGAGCTCCACAAGCGGGGACAGCCACATGAGCACCAACAGTAACAGAGCATGCAAGCCTCTGTCCTTGATGGAAGGCAAGAGATGCTGGTAAAATCCATCAAGTTGCCTCAAGGCTACAAGTTCTGAAAGAAATATGCTACCACCACAGGCTAAAGTTAGACTACATGCTTACTGAGATGTTGCCAACAATGTTAACCATTTTTTAATTCTGTTTACCCACCCCACCCACAAACCCCAGAAAAATAACAGGTGGGAGAAAGACTACACTAGCATAACAAGATTTGGGAACAGAAACTGCCTTTTTTTTTTTTTTTACACATGTGAAGCACTATCATACCAAGGCCTTGGTCCATCACTGTGGCTCTTATATGCCATCAGGTACACAGATCAGCAAGAGCACTAAGAAATAAAATTAAAATTAAGGAATTGTGGTATGAAAATAAAACCTCAGGGTCTCTTATCTTCTTGCTAAAAGGAGATGCGACGGGAGTTGTACCATGGTCCATTTAAAGCCTCACAGGAAACTCCGCCACATATTCAGCCTTACATTAAGGTAAGCTACTAAACCATTCCTGAAAAAGATTAGCCTACTTGCAAAGATTTGGGCCAGGCTCTCTTATAGCAAGTGATACTGCCAACATTGCTAAGAGAGCTGGTTGAGTTAATGACATTTCCACCAATTCCAAGGTAGCTGAGAACATGATCATCTCATTACTGCTCTCCTTTCAATAACAAAACTCCCTGTTTGGACATTAAGGACAAACTTTTCAGGCTCAGGGAAAATAAGATACCAAGTCTCACCTGCATTACAAAACTCCCCGCACTAGCCCTTCTACCATTAAAGATGTCAGTGCATTATATTGCCCAAGTCTAATGAAGAATAGAAACAGTGAACGCTTACGCATTTACCGTTACTCCTCCGTGACAAATGCAAGCAGCCGCAAGAGACTGGTTTGATTTGCATAGCCACCGAGGGAGCAATGTAAGGCAACTCAAGCAATCTAGTAAATTCAGATTCAATATTGCTGAACTAGCTAGATTTATCCTTTGATTCTTTTGTAGCTCAAGTGTTTAATTCATAATGACCAGTTTGAATGCATAAGCTTGCAAAGTCTTTAGTTTATATAAAATATACCTCACAGGGCATATACCCTGATGGAAATACTTTAATTCCACTCTATAAGAACAAGCTTAGAACAGCAAACACAAGAGCCCAGCTTAAATTTCTAGATATAACAACACTGCTAAATTACAAATTCAACATTAAAGAGAACAAAACTGGTTACATTCTGTTTCTGTTAAAAGCTTCCATCATAAGCAGGCAATAAAATATAGCTGTTAATAAGTGACAGCAATACAACCACATATGTATTTTGTAACTTCTAGTTGCTACTACTTAAAAAGTTACTCACTAGCAGTGAGTAGATGATCAGGGAAAGGAGGTGGGGAGATAAACTATCAATACAAGTCTTCTACAACTCTGGCACCGTGGTGGATAATCCGCTTCTCAAAAAATATTCATACAGGATACATGCCAACATCTATAGGATTCTAGTGCCACTCACAGCTTTCTTTAAATAATGGATGTGCTACTCACTTCCTCTGTTCTATTCAAAAATCTGTGGGCAGCCATAAACTTGCCCAGATCCATGCCTGTTTTATAACAGAGAAGCTACTTGAGAGTCAGACACTGAGAAGCCAAAAGTTGACAAGGCAGAAGAGCAACCCGTTTCTCCCTCTCTGCTTCCTTCAAGAGCCAGATAATACATAAGCAGGATGCAGGCCAGCGTTTTGATTCCTCCAGAGCTGAGACAAAAGCTTTCCCCCTGCCTTACTGTAGCACAGAATTCATACTTTCATTTAAAGATTTACCGAAAGCATGAATTTACATGGATCATTCAGCTCCTACACAGGTGGAAAGATAACTGGAGAACAGCAGCCCCAGGAATATGTCTTTAAAAGCATCTGCAAACATGACTAGGTTGAAGCAGGAGCACTGCCCCGGTCCTGCTGCACTGAATTTGATGCTGCATCCCCAGCATGTGCTGGGAGAAACACTCCTGCTTTCCCCCCACTCACCTCCAGCCACATCATTCCTGCTTCTACATGTGAGAGCAACAGCAACGTGTAGCCACAGGGTGAGTTAGCAAACCGATAAAAACATTACTGAGTGAGTTTCCCATGAGATAAGCAGCATGAAAGAAATCACACTGCAATCACACAAGCATTAGCTTTCTGCCAAGGGAGCCGCAGCTGGAGATCAGGGCACAAGGTGGGACCACCCAGAGATGCATCAGATGAGGTACCTGCAGCGCCAAACTGTCTCCAAAGCTTCGAGCTTCAGATTTTGTCCTCCAAGTATTAATTTTCTGTTAATTTTCAATCCATAACAAGTTTATGAATGTTTTAAATTTAAGAGATGTTTTGCATATATTCCTTACAGAATTATTTAAATATGTAGAAAATATACTACAACAATGTGTAACAAAAACAGAGCTTCAGCTTTAGAGAGCTGGGGTTTGTGCCAGTACAGTAAAAATATGCTGGATATTTCAGATCACCATCTTAACATACTGCTGGATATTTCACATTAGCAATATCAGATAAGGTCAGTTATTCAAAAGAATCAAGGTTTCCACGATGCTAAACAAAATGTACGTGGGACACATTCAATTTGACTCTAGAACAGACCACTCACGTGGAGATCCCAAAGAACAATCAGGAAAAAGGAACTGGGCTCCAATTCACCTGTTAACCCTTGCTTTCTTTGACCTACCAGATTCCCTCTAGTATTTAATAATTATTGCTCATAGACCTTAAAAATTCTGCTTCATTTTTTTCATGACATGGAACCTCACCTTCCTCATAACAACAGTCTGCACTTGACCAGATGGATGTGCAATCAAGCTCATTTACAATGTGCCATGGATTTCATTTGTCATGTTGCTAAATCCTAGCCCACAATTTCTGAAAAATTTCTGATTGATGCAGACTGATAAAACTGGCCCTGAGTTTATTTTTCTAAGAATCAAGGAACAAAGTTCTTCCCTCGCTTCCCTGCAAATATGGAAATTTCCATTTGTAACAGGACTAACACGCTGACATGCTGAGCACTGTATGTCTGTTAAAACATTTACTTTTAAGTCCTCGGAGCTAGGACAGGCACTCCAATTATCCCATCCCTGGTTTTAACCATGAGACCTGTGCAACACATTCCCACGTGCTTTGTGCCGACTGTTTTTTCTCCTAGCAAGGTGGAACAGCTTAGACAGGACCTCTGTCCTAAAGCAGCTTACACCTCCCACATTCAGGCAAATAAAGAAACTTCTGAGGGGCAAGACAAACAGGTATGTATGCCAGTAGGCAGAAGGAGCCAAAGGAAGGTGTCTGACATCATGGGTAAATAGTCCTGCTGCTTTGACTAATGATCACCAGTTCCACTTCTGGCCCCATCCACACCCGTGGAAGAAACACATCAGCAGTTTTGCCCCCTCGATAGCCTTCCATGTGCACCACTGCTGGGGCCCCCCTCCAGAGCAGCGTCCCTTGGAAAGGAACAGCAGAACACATAACCTGACAGTTCAAGTAGGCACAGGGCACCTTGCAAGTCTGATGCTCTTTAATATGGAAATAGAAAAAGGGTTGTAGTTGCTTAGATTTTGAGGAGAACTTAAAATAAAGGCAAAAGTTCTAAAAACTTCTTTGAAAGCAAAACTTCTGTTCACAATCTATTTTCATTTCTACTTTCACCTGTATGTAAGCTTTCTCATGCTTCATATTTAATATTTCATATTAAAGAAACAAAGCTTTAAAAACAGAGTGCGCTGGCATTGCCAAGCAAATCTCTCAGGCTTCACAACTATAGAACACACCACCAAGCAGCTGCATCTATCACAAAGAAGTTAAAACAAAAGCCCCATGAAATCATATGACCAGTGTCATTAGTATTTACAACAAAGAACTGTTTCCACAAAAGGAAACAAAATGACATATTTCCTACAGCAAGTTTAAAGCAAAAACATCGACAGCACAAATCAGTAGCTGGTGCATTCTTCAAAAAATTAGTACACCTGATTTGTTTAAAAATCGCATCTCAAAATAGGCATGGAAGACAACAAATTCATTATAAGACACTGAACATAGGAAATGTTTTGAATTTTCTTACAGTTAGTCTTCTGAAATACAAAGGCCAATTAAAGGAGTCAGACTTAAATTTCGTCCCAGCTTACAAGCTGCTCTTGGGTTCAAACAGGTCCCTTCCTACCTCATAATCCAAAAAGACATCGTTAAGAAATGCACTTCTGAAACACTGCTGCCACCAGTACCAAGTCACACATTGCAATTCCCTGTATCTCCCACCTCAGTGCACTTACGGCTTAGTTCCCCTGTTGGATCCTCTGACGCAGGACGCAGGCTACCCGCACTATACAGCGCAGGCGCACTTTCACCCCTAAACGCTTACTACCATGTGAAACCCTTAGAGAAACTGGCAAATTTCTCAAGTACCCTGAATGCCCCCTGAGAGCCTGCCCTTTCTTCCACAGACTAATACCCAACATCGCTTCATTACTTCCTAGTTTTTCAAAGACACTTTGCTTAGGGATAGCAAACATACTAAGGTAAGTTTCTTCCACACTAGTGTTTTTATTTTATCCATAAAGCTCTAATCTCCCAATTTTAAGAAAACTGTTGCATTACAAACAGTTAAAAAGAAAACCATAAAAATATTTCCACCCAGTACTCTGACAATGTAGTACAGCTGTGAGAATTTTAAAAAGCTGAAAGTAGAGAACCTGGAAAGGAAAGCAGAACATACGTTGCCCCATCTATTTAAGCTTTTGCCTCCCACTCACACCCATACACGCTATGCCAGATCTGCGATAAAGGCATCTATCCCTGTGAACCTAGCCCAAGGCCATCGAAGTCAACTTTCATAAGCTATTAAGTCATTAGAAAAGTTTTGTACTATTGATACAGTGAAACAGCCAAACACCAAATACTCTCCCTCTGAGGCTGTTCTGAAAACGAATGCTTCATAATCGTTCCATTTTTGCCACAGTGCAGTTTCTCAGAAAGTTTTGCTGGCACAGGTGTATCAACTGAAAAGGAAAAAGAAGCCCTGTACTAAGGATCTCTGCTACTTCAGCATATAACAACCATGAAAAAGCAGAGCATTTTTGCCAGCTTTGCTTGTGGTGTTTGTGAAGGTGATACTAGTGCTGGCAGAAACACTCCTAGCAGCACACACTGCAAATTCATTCGGAGTCTCTATCAACATGTTTCTTTGCAATGTGAACTAATCACCCTTTTCTAAACGCTGGACCACACTAAGAACATATAGCCCTCGAGGTATCATGGGAACTTTTAATTCAGACAGCAGAGGTTATGCCTTTAGATCCAGACGTCCTGGGCTGGATATCCACTGTCAAAGTAGTACATACAAGTATCATATTACACTGAGATACACTCAACATGACATCGTTTGTTGATTTTTATTTTTTAAGGAACTCCAACATTCTTCTCAGCTTGTTGCAAAACAAAGCAAAAAAACCCATATATAAGGTTACCATAATGCAGGGGGAAAAAGCAAGGCTTTACTTTGTACGCTCAATCCAACAGTGCTTCTAGCCAGCTCACGTGCCAGCGCAGAGCCCTTTCTGCAGCAGCTACATTTCACTTCCCCTCTGAGCCCCCTTACAACTTAATGAAGGGTTCTTCATCAGTCTCTCACACCGCCTCTGTAGCAGTATCAGCTGAACGTACTCCCTCTCTGCCTCACCCCGAGCCAAATCCTCAAGGCTGTTTGAGATGATCCCAGAGCTTATATCCCCCCAGACACGCTGCCCTACCGTTTGTGGGACCGCACTGCAAACTGGACCAGTGAGCCTGTGCATGACCCTTTTCTTTCCTAGCTGGGTAAGTTTGCTGATCTGCTTCATGCCTGGCATCCCCAAAAGCTGTGCCAGTGACACCGCAAGTCGCGGAATCCACCAAGCCAACACTACTGCTACAGATTAGGTACAGTTGAACTATGGCCTCAGATGACTTTCAGTTTAGTGAATCCCTTACAAAAGAGCAGAAGAAACCCTTTAAAAATTTAAAAAAAAAAAATGCTGGCTGGGGCAAAGTCACTTTAATTCATTTTTGACACCTGGTGTCAAGCCAAGGCTCACTAGAAGCAGTCTTGCTTCTTTGAAGCAGAGCAGCATGTAAATTTGTGCTGGCAGCTCACTACAATTTTTTGAACTTCAGAAGTGAAGGAAAATGTTTAGAAGCACAATTTTGAAAAATCACAGAATCAAAGAGATCACAAGCAGTGCATTCAGGATCACATTTAATCCTAGTTACTACTCAAACTTTCTTTTACTATCAACACTCTGCAGTGTATTCCAGTATTAAATGAGATTGCAGAACAGGCTTTACCGTGAAATCAGAGAAGTGGGGAGAGTGCCCTGAAGGTTCTTCATTAGCATTATCTCTACACGTAGCTCACTGGGGAAAGAATAAGGAAGACTCCTCTGTGGCATTCTATTCAAATGTATGAGCCATAGTTAAATGGGTACGGGAGATATTTCTGATGCAGCATCGGTTTCATTAACACTCAGAACATCCAAGCTAAAGAGTCCTTTGCCATACAAAGCTGAAAAAGATGTGCGCCTTGCATCTCCTGAATTATAAAAAGGGCCCGAGCCAAGACTCCAAGGGCTCTCAAGTTAATATCGCACTTTTCACACGGAGGCAAAAAGTCCCGAACAGTACCTAGCAAAAACAGAGCTTGGCCTAAATTTTATGCGAACAGGGAGAAGAGGGAACCGGCAAGTTAATAACAACCTACAGCTACATCCCCATTTGTAATGGCTCCGTCTCAGAACTAATCCCCCAAACCCCTCGCTGCACCCAGACCTCAGCCAGCCGGCCAGGGAACAATAAACACTGGTGAGCAGAAAGGGTCGGGGGAAGGAGGAGCACGATTTCAGCCACCGTAACACAATGCCTGCCAAGGAGGGCCGAAGACACTTTTTCAGAGAGGAACAAAGCACGCAGCCGGTCCCGAAGCGAACCGCCCGCTGCGACCCCAGCCCGGTCACTCCCGCTTCCAGCCCGGCCACCCCCACCCGGGACCCCCGGCCTGCGAGACCCCCGCGCTGCCCTCCTCGCCCTCCCCGACCACCGCGCACCCCCCGAGGCAGGGCGCGTTTGCTCCCCCCTCGCACGCAGCGCACCCCTGCTCCTGCCCCCTCGCAGGGTACTCCCGGCTCCAAGGAGAGCACCCCCTTTCCCCCCCTCACAAGCCGGGTCTCCCCCCGCTACAAACAGCGCTCCCTCCCCCCGCCCTCAGGGCAGGCCCCGGCAGCGAGGGAACCCCCGCCCCGCCGCCCCCGCCCCGCAACGCGCGCAGCGGGCGGCCCCACGACCCCCACCCGGCCCGCGACCCCCGGCCCCGCAGGCCCCGCAGGACACAGGGCCCCCGGCCCCACCGGGACTCCGAGCGGGGCGGACCCGCGGGGCGTCCCCGCGCACCGCTCTCACCTGCGGGCTGCGGCTGCCCGCCCGGCGGCGGGCCCCGCTCCGGAGCGTCCCCGAAGTCCCGAGCGCGGCCCCGCTCCCCGCGCCCGCCCGCCGCCGCCTGGCCCCGCCCCCCGGCGCCGTACGTCACCACCCGCGCCAACATGGCGGGCCGCCGCGCCTGTGCGCAGGCGCACGGGAGCGCCGCGGGGGCGGGGGGCAACGCGCGGCGGGTGGGGCTAGGTGAGGGGGTGGGTCTGGGGGCGGGGCCGAGCAGTGGGAGAGGCGGGGTTGGGGAAGGGGGCGTGGTCTCTGCGCCTGCGGGGCGGTGAGGGCGGCCAGATGGATGGACGGATGGACGGATGGACGGATGGGTTGATGGGTGGATGGATGGTGGATATATGGGTCGATGGATGGATCGATGGATGGACCCTGGGGTGCACGGGGCAGTAGCTCTGCCAGCAGGGGCTGTCTCCAGGAGCGCAGACAGCAAGGGGCAGCAACAGTCCTCGGTGACTTAGTGAATGCGAGTGATAGATGTACAAAACCATCTCCTAGTGTTCTCCGGCGGATTGATTTGGGACTGGCATCTTCACCAAGTGAAAGGCGAAGCCCAAGGTGCTCTCCCGACCGTAGCGTTTGCTACTGGAAAGCTCAGAATTGTTTCACCTGCTCCCGTAACACTGCAGGATAGTAACCCTGAAGCTTCTTCACAGTCTTCTTCACTCTTTCATGTGGCTGCAGCTCTGGTTTTGGAACTGCTGTCCTTCTACCGTTCTGCCTGTATTGTTTCCTGTAAACACACCTTTAATTACTGAACCCCCAACATTCAGCAAATTTTTGACTGTAGGTAATCTTAGGGCAAATAATGCCTTAGTAAACCCAGTCAACCCTAATGAAGTTGTAGGAATTTCAGCAATGCAATTCAGGGCAGAACTTGATGCAAAACTAATTATGAAACCATACGTAGCCTTCCAGCTAAGACTGCAACCATCTCCTTATAGCACCTCTGTAACCCCAGCTTGCTAAATGCCCTCGGCTTGAATGATGCCAGCTTTAACCTTAAAGGAAAGGTTAAACCACCTTTGAGACCATACCACACCATTTGGGAGTTGCATATCTTCAACACTTCTTGCTTTTAAAGCTGTCTTTTTATCTAGAAATTTTAAAAATTGGCTTATCAAAGCCAGTGCATCATCTATCTCAGAGCAAAACAGATTCTGGTTAAGTAACTCTAACAGATTTTGCTATGGGCAGTTTCAGGTTCACTTCTGTTCTCTTCACATCATTAACAGCAACTGAAGCAAATTCAGGCACAGAGAACCAACCCATCACTGCACTCAAGGTGACAAGAAATTCAGTATTTCATTTGCAGAAGAAAGCATTTTTTTTTTGTATATTTTTCCTACTTCTACCCTTGAAAATGACCTCTTGCATGAGCCAGCACTAATCTCGACTTATCTTTACAAAACTTTGAGAGGAACGCACCTCTGCTGAGAAGAGATGTGGACATAGCGACATGCTGGGTATTTCCCAAATGTTCCCTAAGAGAATAACTCAAGTCTCAGAATGTGCTCACTCACAATGTTTTACAAAAAGCAGCTTCTAATAGTGAGTTCTTCACATTTTTACTTGTCTATTTCCATTAGAAATAAAGTAAAAATTGCCATTTAAATAGGCTGTAGCTATGAAACACATGGCCTTGTAGATATAATGTTCTTGCAGTTCTTTTTACTCCCAAGGCAAGATAAAGTCTCTAACACACATTTAACATCTTGTCCAAGTTTCAAACCAATCCCACACTTCTAACCACACAGAAACTTTACCTCTTTGCTTACTTACATGGCAGAAGGTGTTTTTTTTACACTCCAGGTTCCATCTCATTCCACAGTTGAATATACTCCCTTTTTTTTTCTTTTTTTTTTTTTTTTTTTTTTGGTTAGGACCTCGCAAACGAATCAAGTGCTAATTGTGCTTCAGTGTTCTTCTAATGGTTCCACCTTGAAAACCAGGCAAGCTTTCCCAGGCTTTACCTGGGGGGCGTCTCAGCACCAAAACCTATGGATGTGCCTCTGGCAGTGCCCAGCAGATGACAGCCCAGCTGGGCAGGGGAAAGTTGGGAAGCTCTGTTCAGCAGACCTACGCTTTGTCACTAATGATTTCCTCTTCAAAATACATGTACTAGGTTTGCTCAAATGTTATTTTGTCATTAATAAAGTTGTTCTAAGCATACTTTTCTACAAAGCTTTGTTGTCTGTTATGTATTTCTCTGCAACAAACCCACCTTAAATTTGCTTTAGACTCTCTGACAGGCATCTCACAGTATAAACACGATATAAGACAAACATATAAAATTACTAATATAAAGTAATTTACATAACTACTACAAGGGTCTAATAATTTCCTATTAAAGTCTACTGATAGCATAGTTCCCTTCAAAACATCATTCTAAGTATTTATGCCCACAAATCTGACACTTGATAACTATACTGTACACAATTCGCTGTGGCAATATATGTTCTCAGCATCTAACAACAGTATAAAGAATGAACAAAATTACCAGTTCAGACAGAGCATGTTTATATTCACCTCGCAATCATTTTGCATTCATATTACAGATTAAATATAGAGAACCATATCTGTTAAGTAACATTTCCTGTTCAGAATTTTTACAACTTGATTTTATCTAAAAAGAAAAGTTAACACATACCCACCGCCACCTGAGCTAGAAACAATTCACTCTGAACATTTGCCATAAATTATAACAGAATCTATTATGAAGCCAAACACAGAACTTGGGTAGAAGAGGAACTAAGCTCTATTAAGCTTCAATTGCTTGTGACGAGGTAGATTCACTATTTGCAGTTCTGCAGATATTCACCGGTGAACTTAATTTGAGCATGTGAGAAGCTGCAGTGGGAGTACCCATAAACGTGTATTTATGGCAGCATTTCTCCAGCCGTTTCAGCTTGCATCCCCTGCCAAAGTGAAGTGTACCATCCATGACCCCTTCTCCAAGTTCACTTCTGCAGGGATGCATCTGCTTCCAGCTCCCAAAGCAAGCTTATGAGCTGCAAGAGCACTTTTTATTTCCCCTAACCTTTTGTATGCTGCAGTTTAGGAAACAGTTACTTTCAGGATTTATACTTTCTCTGTACTGAAAATGTTCTGTGTTGGATAGATCTGCATATTCATGCCACAATAACAGCCTCGCAAAATTAAAATCATTCTAAAATGAGAGGCGAGGTGCGTATTTGTCAAGCAGTAAACACTAAAAATATTTTGTGATTAAAAAAATCATTCATTTTAGGTATTTTTAAAGCCCTCGACATCCTCCCTCACCCACAGCTACAGACAGCTTGATTCCAGCCATACACGCTGCATTTCCAAAGTTCCCTGGCTACTCTGGTCCCCGCTAATGCAAAATAAATCCTATGGAGCTGGATTTTCCAAGTCATTTTATTAACCTGGAATAAAAAGGAACATCTGCTGCGTGCAGGCAGCCGGTTCGCGGCTCCTCCCGCAGGCTGGCATCCCATCCCGAAGGCCGGCATGTGCAGACGGAAGCTGCTCAGCAACAACCATCTGGAGCAGCTCCGTGAGTATTACTCCAACCTCCGAGAGGGAGAAAGGGGTCTGCGCAGCAATAAATGGTGTTTGCTGAGGCTGGTAAAGCCTCATAAAAAATCTTTTCAGACTGGTGCATGCCTACATCCTAGCCTTGCTGTTCTCCTCCGGTGTGAACTGGAAAGTTCCCCAAGGAGACTCTCGAAATAAAAATCCCAAGAAGGAGGTTCACTGTCCCGGCAGTGCTCTGCCACAGTGTCCTACTCCATCTCCACTTCAGCAGCGCCCAGGAAGCACCAAGCACTTCCCAGGAGCGCCAGCAAGGAAAGCCTCTCCCATTTCCCAGGTATTTTCTCCAAGGAAAAATTGCCTCACGGCCTCTCTCCCTGTCCAGAGCTGCAAGCACCAGACACCCTTGGTGCCCACAGGGGAAAATGGAAATGCCAGCTTCCAGCCTTATGCTTTAGGGCAGAGAAATAGGTATTACCCCCCTCGCCATCCCAGCACTGGTAGGATGAGAGCCACCTGAACCTCACCGAGCCATGTGAGGCAGCTGCAGGCAGCCCTCAAAACAAAATTACACCAAAAGTATTTCAAAGCTTGGTGAGAAAGGTACTCCTTGCAGATTCAACACCTTTACATTACAAAGGCACCAGATATCAGAGTTTTCCCCTGTGTTTGGAATTGGAAATAACCACCTGGTATGTGCTGGCACACATTAGTGTTTTAAATTACAATTATAATACAGATAGACCCTGTATGTGCAAGTCTTGATTTTTTCTACCTTTTTTCACCATCCAGTAATTTCCACAAATGTAAAACTGAGGGTAGAACACCAACCCAATGACTAATTTTTGTTGATACCACTTTTAATGTCTTGTCCCTCTTTGCCCTCCACAGAGTCTCCCACTGTAGAAATGACAATTATCGGGACAGCAGAGAATCGCAGGCTGTTTTGAGAGCCTGCCCTTCTCTTCCAGGCAAAACCACAGCAGAAGAGGGAAGAAATAAGCATAAATATCACTGCTGTTCTCAAGAAACATTTCCAATGTAAATGGAGCATCTCACTCAAGAGATGCGGTCAAACTACTAAAATATGTAGGAAGGGGGAATTATTTTGGCCACTGTGCATTAAAATTCATCATGTGAGGGGAAAAAAGCAAAAAGCATTCAGTGCATAATTGATCCAAACCTTAGGAGTTTGGGAAGATAAATGAAATGTGAAAGGAGTGGAAGGAAAGATGTGGAAATCAGACACTACTGCAGGGAGTACGGTCTGCAACTAACATTCAGGCAGAAAGGAGGCCATCCTGTGCAAGCGGAGGTTTAAGTGCCTCAGGAATGTGGAGTGTTTGCAAAATTTAACATAGCAGCTACAAAGACAGTATCTGACCTAAATATGCCACTTACATCCTTACACTGTCCGGTGCGACAATAACTCTATAGTTTGAGAACATAAAGGATTAAAAAAAAAAGTAGCACTGACCTTTTAATCCTGTTTTTTTAAACCCATACATGATAAGATTGCTGATCAAGTTATTCCTTTTAAGAAATACCAGTAGATCTTCCCTGCTATATCATGTCAGTTTTGTATAAATGGGTAAAGTGAGGATCAGAGTCCATCACTCCGTTTCTTCGCCAGAGGTCCATTGCCCAGAGGACAAGTTATTATGGAGGACACAAAAAATGTTTTACCCATTTTGTCTTGCAAATTCTTGTGTGATTGCAACATTTACATTTGTAACAAGGACTTCCTCATCTTCAGTTGACTCAATCTTTTTGGAAGCACTGACAACTAATAATCTTCACCAACTGCAGTCTGTCAGTCCCAGCCTGAAGTCTTCCCTTACCTCAAAGGATTTCTCTCAAAGAAAATAAATAGCAGTGGAACTTGTCATTTCCTCCAAATTCACTCTGGAGTTCATCACGTTTTTGCTCTGGCTAATTTCAATGAAACAGAATTTTATATGTGGAGGAACAGCTATTTTAAAAATAGATTTCTTTATGCTATAAAATATTATAATAAAAAATCACTGTCAAATGACCTGTGAGTACTTTCCCTTAGTGGTGGCAGAGAGCCATTTGGGGAGATGTGGAAGGCTGCAGGTTGTGCCTGAGAACTCAGTGCAGGACTCAGTCACGTCACTTCGCTGGTAATTCAGGTGTTTTCCCGCAACAGCCTTAATTTGTAAGTCTTACAGGAATTTTCTTGTAAAGTCTTCCCTTGCTTGTTCCCTTTGAGATATATATTTATAAAGAGTGGGGCAACTTCATATTTTAATTATACCATTTCTCTACATTGCTTTTAATTTCTTATACATGTTTTGAGATGGTCAGGAGAGGGGTGGGAATTTGAAGTTTGAGTCATAGATTTTCAGAAAGTCCAATGTTTCATTTATCTGGGGTTTTTTAAGCCAGATTTGTATCTTCATTGTCTCTTTTCCAAGGTTTGGGGGTTTTTTTTCCTAGCTTTTAGTATCTTGGAAAAAGATAACCAAATGTAATTCTTTTCCACTGTTAGGCAGTAAGTGAAGTGGTGCAAGTAGGGAACCGCTTCCAGCAAATGTCAGAGGAAAAAAGCAAAATAAAATCCTCAGCTTCAACCCTACACATTTCCAAAATGCACTACAACAGGGCTTTTGATATCATCCCCATCAATCTCTCTCTCTTTTTTTTTAACGCCTATACAGCAGAATGTACCAGCATTGAGCTTTGATGTGCTAGCATGGGGATGCTTTATGATTCATGAAATAATTACATTCCCATTTACCGTATACAAGTTCCAACAGCCAACAGAAATGCTGGGTTAATCAATGCCTTCTGCAAGTCCTCACTATTCTAGTTTGGGCAATAACTGCAACAACACCTTTTGCACGGGGTTACTAGTCACTGCAGATAACTACTTCCACCCCTGTAGACTGTATATTCTCCAGGCTAAACAGTTTATATACTTTTGTTCCCCACTGGCAAATGGCACTAACTCCTCTCGTAGGACTGCAGGTCAGCTTTAAGAACATGACGGGAATTACAAAAAAAAATTAATTTATTTTTCTCGAACTGCAGTAAAATCACCTTGCTTTTGCCTCCCAAAACTGGTGATACAGGTCTTTCTTATCACAGAAAGGAAACGGGAGCTCAACACTCCTCATCTTGCCAGGAATATGGCAGGATAAAGAAGATCACTTTCATCTTCCTTCCTGTTCCCACAGGTGGGGATGGACAAGGAACAAGTGGCAGCCGAGGAAACTGCTCCAGCCAACACAGTTCAACCAGGATGCAGGAAAAGTGGTCTGTGCCAGATGGAGGGCTTATGTATATAAGTTCCCCTGGAGCAATAGGGAGAACAGTGGCTTTAGATGAGGTGATATAGCAGTGCAGTATAGCTCATTTGCTCAAGGCACTTGGCATAATCCATGTGCTAGCTTGGTACCTGGGAATTTCTTTCCATATAGAAGAAAGCACTGCACCTCTGTTTCCTTATAAGTAGCAGCAAGGATAGAAAATTTGGAACTCTAACAATCCCTGTATGTCTTAAATTATCATTTATCACTATGATATCAAGACATATATTATTTTACTATCATGAGAAAGGTATGAAAAGCCAGACTTCCCTTGCCTTTTGCAAACACTCACATTGATCTCTAGAGCACTGCTCATATGAAAGTCATAAGATCTGACCGGAGCTGGTTATGACACAATCTAGCTATGTCCTGGCAGAAGAGCTACCTCTTACCTCCCCTAACATACCAAAAGCAGTGCAAGCAACTGTGTACTTCTGTTCTCCAGAAGGTAGGCTGCTAAATGGGCTTTCTGCAGCAATCAATAGTTCTTATATCCAAGCAATCCATCTTTAGCCTCACTCCCAATTAAAGATCACAATGAATATAAAATAAATTATTGATTGCTGTCAGGAAATACATTAACAAATCTGTCTCCAAGCAAGAACAGCTCAATGGTTCCAAGTGGAGCAAATTTAGTAACTGTCAGTGCTGTGGAAGTACTCCATCCATCAGCTGAGCTCACCCAGCAGTAAAGGAGCTTAGTACCTTCTGAGCTACTCCTAAACCTGGCCAGGGGAACAACGGGGGACTATCCAGCAGACATTTCCAAAAGCAATGCTTCAAAAAGAAGTTTTGAGGTGCCACAGGATAAAACATAGTGCCTTATCATGATATTCCCAAAATCAAGGGAGCATATGTTAAACTCATGCTCTCCTGCCCTGAGGCAGATTTAGGCACATCTACTAAGGCTAAACTGCACTGCAGGAACAACAGTGAAGGGTTTATTTGCTCAGTTATTTCTTCAGAGATAAACTAATCATCATGAAATGTGCTTGCTCCACTGAGATACTGCAGTGTGCACAGGATCAGCAGAATCTAATGAAACCAGCTATCTCGTTACAGGTAATTTTACTGCAGCAGCTGTAAGGGTATAAATCCTCAATTTTGAGTTGTGACTGCACTAAAAGTCCATGCCCTTATCCTTCTATCCAGCAAAAGGATATTGACTGTGGAGGGAAAACAAAGCAGCCAGTCAGTCCAATACTTTAGCAAGAGGGGAACATTTCAGCTACTTAAATACTGAATAGTTAAGACCGAGATTTGTAAGACCAGAGAGGACAGAGGCAAATCTTAGAGACCCCCACTGAGCCTCAGTAAATGGCACAAGAAAAGTAAAATTCACAAACAAAAGTACAACACAACACACATCAGAAGAGAAATAACCTGAGCTCCTTGCAAGGTTCACAGCCCAGCTCCTGAACAGGCTGATTGCTATGAAAGGTCTGCTCAGGGATGCCTGTTCTGACCACCAAGATGTACTCTCTTCATGAGCTTTCTAGCAGGGGCTTCATTTCGTGAGGCATGTTTGGCCATAAACAACAGCAATCAGGCTGTAGGATCACGGTTTCACTAGTTCTAGGCAACCTGCCATAAAGTGTATTGCCATGTAGAGGATGCATGAGCAAAAGTTCCTGCCTACACGAGCTCTGTATCTGTTGAAAGGCAATGAGCGTCAATGCAGATGGAAATTTTGATCACCAGCGGCCCTCCTCGCTGTGCCCCAGCGCCTGTAAAACCCTGCTTGTTTTGTTGCCAGAGGTGGGAGAAGATATTATTTTAATTTTAAAATGTGATTCTCTGTGTTTTGGCAGAAGTTCTCAGCAGCATGCAATCCTCTTTTCAATGAGACAATATGAATTAGCATAAAGTAGGGGTTGTAAATTACAGGTCAGGGGGATTGGCAGGGAAATTATAGGTGTTCAGCAGCACAATAAATACTGGAGGTGAACCCAGCCAATTGCTTTTGAAACTCCTTATTTACTGCTGGCCCCAGCTGCAGGGTTGTGATGGCTGTAAACATCGTTCCTGAATAATGGGACAGGGATCACGCAGTACGTCTGTCCATAGGGTTCAGAGGCAAACCCATACACAAAACAGTGAAATGCAGTACATTGGGTGTCTGTGGCAATGAAGTTGCGCTTCATTTGGTTCAACACATCACTGAAAATAATTTCCATTAAACTGTACAGCAAGCATTTTCAAAACATCCTTGAAAGGCTCCTGGAATTAGGCAACGGTTGTGAGTGCCTGATGAGCGAGCACAGCTAGTGCTCCTCTTTGTGCCGTTAAAACCAGAGGCGCAGAAGCGAGCCCCGATTGTCTTTTCTCACGCATTTTGATGTCTGGGCTCCATGACAGTGTTTTTTATGCGATGACTGGAGAGTGCACAACTGGGAGTTCAGGGGGTTTTATGAGGCAGATACTCCATTTTCTTTCAGACACCCTGGATATCTGCTCTAGCAATTCCTTCAGTGCCAGGGAGGGATCCTCAGGGAGCCTCTAGTCCAGGTGGTCAGGCAGAGACAGGAAAAGAAAACTGGTTCTACATTTCCCTTCATGAGCAGAGGCTGCAACGTGCTCAGCCCACAGGCTGTGCCTTGCAGGCAGCCCTGTCGAGTCCGTGCTTAAGGGTGCAGCTAATAGTCCTTTGCCATGTCATGGCAGAGCACAATCCCTTGACATCGCAGGTGCCTTCCCAAGGGTGCTGACAATCGTGTCGTGCCTAGGTGTATTTATCACATCCATTTAACACCAAACCTCTGCCTCCCCTCCCCACCTGTACGCTTGCCACCATCCAGCAGAGGGGATTTTGCTGTTCCTTTCCACCTGCGCACCCTGGGTATGCCAGTGGCAATCGATGTTCCTTGCACAGGCAGATGTGCACCCAGGGGGGTCTCGGACCCCACTGCATGTGTTTTCCAGCCTGCTGGGATGCTCAGAGCCACGCTGGGCCATACAGGGCTGCCTGAAAATATTAATTTATTGCTTTTTTTATTCAGGGAGGAATTTAGAGCATCTTTTAAAAATATTTTTAATATCCCTTTTATATTTTTTGTATCCAACTCCATTTCCTGGCCAGCCCGTGCGTCCTGGTAGGGTGACGTCTCCTGTGACCCCTCCTGACAGAGTCAGTTTATTCAAAAATGAAATGAGGATTCTCAATTAATTTGAAATTTGAAATGAGAAAAATCATGTCAATCCTCAGAGCTGCTCTGTCTCAAGGTATCGTTGCTGAGCTGATTAACCCTCTGTTCTGTCTCCTTGCTTGAACCCTTTGTGTGCCGTGCCCCAGAGGCAGCTCCCAAAGGCCCTTGGCTTTTCAGGAGAAAAAAGACATTGAGGTTCTTCCCATGATTTTTTTTTTTATCAACAGACTTACCATTAAAAACATACATTTCTGACAGCAGAAACTTTCACTGGTCCCTCTACATTATCGGCAAGGAAGCCTGAAAAGAGAAATTACTGCTCCTGCCTCACTGCATCCTTCCTACTTGCCCATGGTGCTGTTGATGCTCAGAAATGCAGCAGGTGTCCTGGATGCAGCCTGGTTTTTATTATGCAGCTCCTGAGGGGCGGTGAGGAATCGCACTCTAATACAGTGCATCTGAATTTTAATTGAATTGTAGCCTGCAGCTAAGATGAAATATATTAAAATCAAACTTCAGTGTTTCACTGTACTGTCGAAATTCCATCGTACCTGTGAAATAATTGGTCATATATATATATATATATATAGGCTCTTTCTTCACCCATGGCTTTGTGAGCCCCTTCCAGCAGCCTGGTATGTCTTCCCAGGCAGGTCACAGAAACGTAGACTGTGTCCCAGTGAGACCCGCTCAAACCACTGCCTGATGCTGACAGTGCTGGACCCCATATATTTTCTATGTAAATTATATTTTAATGAGGACTGCTGTAAGGACAAGGTTTTACAGATAATCCCTGAGTATAAAGTGGGATTTTGACAGTGCAACCTGAATCTAAAAGAAAGACACCTCTCTGAGGACGTTGTCTAAATAAACAGCAACCTCTAGGTGGGAGGTTTTAGGCACTTCAGCTCACTGCTTGGTTTTTTTTCAGAAGAGAAGGGCCAGAAATGTGGCTGGTTTTTTTTCTAGATAAAGAAGTCTAAGAAATCATCTCTTCCCCATCACTTCCCAGCTAAAAGCCTCCACCAGTGTCGACCGCCTGTTAGCCAAAGCAGGGCAGAAATCGGCATTGCTGCAGGGCAAGGGGTCTGGACAACAGTACAGGACACGTGTCTTCGGTCCCGCTGCAAAGTGGTGGCAGAAAAGCTTTTTCATAGAGCCACAGCCCTCTGCTCCTTTCTTGGTGCCGCAGATGGGAAGCAGCCTCTGGGCTGGTGCGTCTGAGGTAGTTGGGGAGTGTGGACCACAGACAGACTCATATACACACTGCGGTTGCAGAAATCTCTGGCAGAAATCAAAGAAAAAAATATGTATGCTAAAAAGCATAATAAATAAATAGCACAGACCACTTCAAAAAAATATATGAGTCACTGTGCACTTTGTAGCTCTGCAAATCAATTGCTCTTTGAATATGATTCAGTGGCAGCTGCAAATTTATTTGATTTGAATATATGTTGGCCCACGTAATTCATCCTGCCTGGGTTTTGCAGCGTGACTCCATCCTGGTGCTGAAAAATACAAAGTAGGTGTCTGAAACAGAAAGGTGTTAGATACACTTATCCCCATGCCTGGAGTTTTTGGGCGCGAAGCACCCCAGAGACAAGAGCAGCCAGGATGCCCAGTCCCCAAGCATCCCCGACAGCTTGCCGATGCGTGAGAGGTGCCAGCAGTGGTGACCATGCTGGTCACTGGAGGCTCTGGCCCCTCCTGAGCAGAAATTTAATAGAACTTCCTTCTGCTACAGCAACTGCACCTGCTCTGCTTCTTTTCCAGGCATGTTTTAGTTCTCACCGTGAGTGCTATTGTTCTCAGTTACTCTATGAGTAGCACAAACATGGAAAATGGGCAGCGGAGGGTTGTAAAGGTTGGTGTTTTAGCTGGAACTCAACAAAAGAGCGAGAAAAACCAACTCAGAAACACGGAGCAGCTATAAATGGACACACCCTTGCAAGAGTGGAGATCCAATAAATAAATGTTTCAATATACCGACCACTGAAATCAAAATGCTAAAACTAGCCTCTAGCTTTTGTTTTTCAAAAGGAGAGTATCCTGATGCCAGAAGACATTTCTCTAGCATTTGAGAGGAGAGGTTCACATCACGCTTCCCAGCTGATGTGAATCTGCTTCTCACCAGGAGCAACAGGAGACATTTGCGTTTTGCAGCAGCTGCTTCCCAGAAGGTGTAATTGCAGTCTCTGCACCACGTCTGTCCCTGCTCCCTCCGCGTCCCCATGAGCTGCAGCAAGAGGAGAGGGCCTCTCTCCTGCACTCCCAGCCGCTTGCCCAGGCGGACGAGAAGGAGCAGGAAGGACTCTGGCAGCTCTGCTCACTGCAGAGGCAGCGCCTTGAAGGAGCTGTCATGTTTTCCCCATGGAAAAGGTTGAGGGTTTTTCCCAAAGCTTTGAAACCATCTGCAGGATTGTCCCCTTCCAGCCAGCCCTTGTTTATGTTACTTGTCCATACTAAATCGCGAGCGCAGGTGCAACATTGCAGTGCAGCATGGCTGCCCATGTCGCATCCCATGCAATGCCTCGCTGCTGCTCCATGGGGATGGACCTTTTTTCCCCCAGATAGTTTAAATGCCCAACATCATCAGCTAACCCCAGAGCACTTCTTCTCCACTTATATTTGAAGGCTGTGGCTGCTATTTCAGACCTGAAGCGTGGGTTGTATGTGCAAAAGTGTGTTGATTTTTCCAGCTTTATCAATGCTACAAATGAAACTCTGTCGTCATGAAACCTGTCCCACTTCTATTCTAAACCACTGCAGCTCCAGGAGTGGCACTGCTAAGCATTTTCTAGCCATTTTTCTGTTTTTCCTGTTTTTTTCAGGGGGACTCTTGCTTTAAAGAAAGTTGTAACAGTATAAGAAGCAACTTTACATTGAAGAGCAAAACTTCCTTAGTATGTCCCGCTACACCATTGGAAGAGGAACCATTTTCCCACCTTAGCTCCAGGAACCCTATCCAGCAACCTCCACAAGGATATTTCATAATTAATTTTGTAGACTTTATGAGTCATTTAATGTGCATGGCAGAGATGAACAAACAAGGGTCTACATGCCAGTTCCTTGAAATGCCTGTGATGTAGAATATAAATATTATTTGTGTAAAAGGGAAAAATAATACTCCTAAGAAATGAAAGGCCACCAAGGAGCCTTGCACGACTACAGCTGGCTCATGGCTGGCTTTGCTCCTCAAGGCAGTGACGAGGCACTTAAGCAATGCCAGTGGCATTGGGGTAGAAAATGCTCACCCTCCTGGGGCAGTGTCTGGATGCTGGTCCAAGCTTGCTCCCCCACCTCTTGGGTGCTCAGGGGTCGCTGCAAGCAGCAGTGGCAGGACGAGGCTTGGATGTGGTCCTGGCTCACCGAGACCCATGGAGGGGCCCTGGCACAGAACATCTCCAAGGTCAGGGTGGGAACACTGTGAAGGGAAACTGGGACTAGCTGGAAAAGCCCAGGCTCCTCCCTGGGAGCTCTGAGATAAAAAAACCAGAATTTTATAAATCTTTAATAATGGTAGAGCAGTCTTTAATTGCAGCAATTAATAAGGAGGGTAACAAATGTACAAAGCAAAAATGCAAACACTTGCAGAGCAAACTGAGGCATTTGCATTAAACATCCTGAAGGGCTCCCAGCTCCTGCTCCATTTGGTGGGAGCAGAGGTCGAGTGACACTCCAGGCTCCCTCCACCCACAGGAGCCATTCTGGGCCTTGGGGGACCTCAGAAGACTAAGCTGTGCTGTCCTGGGGACAAATGCCAGTGTCCTGCACGTTGCCTTTGGTCATAGTGAGCATTTGCAATCCGCAGCAGTAGCAACTGACACTAAAATTCAGCCAAGAAAAGCATCCCCGCAAAAGAGGGGTTACTAGCGGCACTTGAGTGCTGCAGAACTGCAAAAAACTGCTCTCTGCAATACTGTATCTTACTGGAAAAGTCATAAAGAAATGAAAAGAGGCTGAGTATGACAGAATTACAGAATCCCAGAATGGCAGGGGTTGGAAGGGACCTCTGGTGATCATCTTGTCCAACGCCCTGCTTGAGCAGGCACACCCAGAGCAGGGGGCACAGGACCGCGTCCAGGCGGGGTGTGAATGTCTCCAGGGAAGGGACCCCACAGCCTCCCTGGGCAGCCTGTGCCCCTGCTCTGGCACCCGCACGGGGAAGGGGTTTCTTCTCATATTCAGGTGGAACTTCCCATGTTCCAACTTGTGCCCATTGCCCCTTGGCCTGGCGTTGGGCACTAATGAAAAGAGCCTGGTCCCATCATCCTGACACCCACCCTTTAAACGTTTACAGGTAGTTATGAAATCCCCCCTCAGCCTTCTCTTATCCAGGCTGAACAAACCCAAGTCTCTCAGCCTTTCCTCATAAGGGAGATGCTCCAGTCCCCTGATCATCTTCATAGCTCTCCGCTGGACTTGCTTGAGCAGTTCCCTGTCCTTCTTAAACTGGGGAGCCCAGAACTGGACACAGCACTCCAGATGTGGTCTCACTAGGGCAGAGTGGAGGGGGAGGATAACCTCTCTTGACCTGCTGTCACACCATTGTAGAAGGCTATCAGGTTGGTCAAGCGTGATTTCCCCTTGGTGAATCCATGTTGACTGTTTCTGATAGCCTTCTTGTGCTCTACATGCCTGGAGATGACCTCCAGGATGAACTGCTCCATTGCCTTTCCGGGGATGGAGGTGAGGCTGACTGGCCTATAGTTCCCAGGTCCTCCTTCTTGCCATTTCTGAAGTTTGGAGTGACATTTGCTGTCCTCCAGTCCTTAGGCACCTCTCCTATCCTCCACGACCTCCCAAAGATGATGGAGAGTGGCTCAGCAAGAACATCCACCAGCTGCCGCAGCACTCGCGGGTGCATCCCATCAGGGCCCATGGATTTGCGAGGATCCAGTTTGCATAGGTGATCTCTGACACAGTCTTTCTCAACCGATGGTAAGTCTTCCTTTGTCCCAATTTGTCCTCTCTTCTCTGGGGCTGAGGTGCCTGAGGGCCAGCCTTAGCAGTAAAGACCGAGCCAAAGGCGGCATTCAGTATCTCTGCCTTCTCTGCATCCTGCATCACCAGGGCCTCTTCCTTGTTCAGCAGTGGGCCCACTGGATCCCCAGTCTTCCTTTTACTGCTGATGTATTTAAAGAAGCCCTTCTTGTTATCTTTGACATCCCTTGCCAGATTTAATTCCAAGTGGGCCTTGGCCTTCCTCGTCGCATCTTTGCATACCCTGACAACATTCCTATATGCCTCCCAAGTGGCCAGTCCCTTTTTCCACATACTGTGAATCTCCTTTTTCCATTTGAGTTTCTCTAGAAGCTCTTTGGTCATCCATGCAGGTCTCCTGGCTCCTCTGCCTGACTTCTTCCTCCAGCCCAGAGTGGCCGCACACGGTGAGAGCTGCGATGAATGGCAGAGCTGGGGTGTTATCTGACCAGTGCTGGCAATAACTACCTCTGATTTTCCCAGCATTTGGAGGCTCTTAAAAGATCTATTGTCACTGGCCTCTTGAAGGTTTCAGCATGTCTAGTGCTGAGTGTGGGACCAATCTCCCCAAAGACACAGACTCCTTTTGCTTTGAATCAAGCTTAAATAAGCAGAATTAAAGAGCATCTACCTGAGAAATTGCTGGGGAGCAATCCAGCAGAGAAAACAAAAGCAAAGTAGTAACGTTAGTGACAGCTTTTGAGCAGAAAGGCCCTGGAGGTTTTGTCTTTGCCCTAATTTTACGGTATTGGTCTCACACCTTCCCTTGTATCCTGAGGAGTGTTATTACAAGATATGAATAGCTGTGACTGAGAACAGAGCCATAGCTTTGTCTCTTCTACAGCAGTGACAATAACTACAGAGCATTAAGGAAGCAAAAACTGCCTTGAAATAATAAGCAAAACTGATGAGATTCATTCACGCTTGTAAACACAATTATATTCTATGATGGTATGTATATGTTCAAACGAATCTCAACCCAAGGCTGACAGGAGAATGAAAAAGGACCGCTCCTCCCTGCAGCTCCCCATGAGCCCCAGGCAGATGCCCGAAGCTGGCAGAGCCCGGCCCCAGCGATGCCCCATCCTCCTTGAAGTGGGGCAGCTGCTTTGAACAGAGCGTTGCAAGGATGAGTCACACAAAGCACTTCAAACTGCTGCAAAAAAACAGTATGGATGCAGCTCAGTGCTGCTGGGATGGCTGCAGCGAGGGAGCACATTAATGTCTGTTTGGCAATGATGCCATTGGCATACCCGTGCCTGAGATGAGCAGGACAGAGGTAGCAGCAGCATGTTTCAGTGAGGCCAAGGCATATTTCAGAGTAGAAGCTTGAGGCTGACACACTGCACCCGTGTTTTTGCCTGCATTCACCTCCTAAAGCCTTCTCCCTTCTTCTTTTGGCCACATCTGTCCTATTTATTGGACTAGGCACATTTTCTTAAATAAATGCAAGGAATTCCTATTTGAGAGTATTAACCCAAAAGCTGAAGCTGTGGCATAGAAAAGAAAATGTTTTCTAGAAATAATTTTTAGTGTCCTTTTACAGGTTAAGGCTACTACAGAAGTAACAGCAGCAACAATGATGCCTCGTGGAGGCCTCAGCGTAGTCTGTGAAGTTTCTCAATGATTAGCCAGCAGCAGCAGGTAACCACATCTCAGTTGAAACGATCTCTGCTCACCTTTTCTCAGACCCACATCTCCCTTTGAAGGAGTTCGCTGGTAGAGGTCTGTGCTGCACTGGGCAGTACCTCTGCATGCATATAATCAACTCGCATTTTCTCTCCACATGTCCCCCAGCCCAGCATTTCAACATTTCTTTTCTGAACTTCAGTGCTTTTTGTTGTAGATCCCATCGCTTTGTAGCCTCCAGAAGCTGTCACAGGACAGCAGTTGACCTCTATCAGCTGCATTTTGTGTATCTCTCCCTAAAGATTTCCTTTCCCCAGCTAGGCATGTTTTCTCCCCTATGATGATATCAGTTGGCTGAACAACGGAGCTTAGAGGGTTGTGATCAACAGGGTAGAGTCTGGTTGGAGGCCTGTCACTAGCGGTGTTCCCCAGGGGTCTGTGCTGGGTCCAGTCCTGTTCAACATAGTCATCAACGGCCTGGATGATGGCATAGAGCGTAACCTCAGCAGGTTCACTGACAATACCAAGCGGGGAGGTGTGGCTGATACACCAGAAGGCTGTGCTGCCGTCCAACAAGACCTGGACAGGCTGGAGAGCTGGGCCCAGGGGAACCTCATGAAATTCAAAAAGAGCAAGTGCAAGGTCCTGCCCCTGGGGAGGAACAACCCCCCGCACCAGCACAGGCTGGGGAGTGACCTGCTGGAAAGCGTCTCTGCTGAGAAGGACCTGGGAGTGCTGGTGGACAACAAGCTGACCATGAGCCAACAATGTGCCCTTGTGCCCAAGAAGGCCAACGGTGTCCTGGGGTGCATAAAAAGGAATGTGGCCAGCAGGTCAAGAGAGGTTATCCTCCCCCTCCACTCTGCCCTAGTGAGACCACATCTGGAGTGCTGTGTCCAGTTCTGGGCTCCCCAGTTTAAGAAGGACAGGGAACTGCTCAAGCAAGTCCAGCGGAGAGCTATGAAGATGATCAGGGGACTGGAGCATCTCCCTTATGAGGAAAGGCTGAGAGACTTGGGTTTGTTCAGCCTGGATAAGAGAAGGCTGAGGGGGGATTTCATAACTACCTGTAAACGTTTAAAGGGTGGGTGTCAGGATGATGGGACCAGGCTCTTTTCATTAGTGCCCAACGCCAGGCCAAGGGGCAATGGGCACAAGTTGGAACATGGGAAGTTCCACCTGAACATGAGGGAAAACCCCTTCCCGTGCGGGTTCCAGAGCAGGGGCACAGGCTGCCCAGGGAGGCTGTGGGGTCCCTTCCCTGGAGACATTCACACCCCGCCTGGACGCGGTCCTGTGCCCCCTGCTCTGGGTGTGCCTGCTCAAGCAGGGCGTTGGACAAGATGATCACCAGAGGTCCCTTCCAACCCCTGCCATTCTGGGATTCTGTGATTCTGTGACATGTCTAAGCCTCCTGGTCGGTGTGAAGCCACTCACTGGGGAGAGGCTCCCAAGGGACCAAAGGGAAAATAGACTGGTGGAAATCCAGCCACATTGAACACTTCACAGCTACTTATTGTGCCTTTTTAAATGCTTCATCTAACTTTAAAATCACAGCTTGTCTTTTCATGAGTTTGTTGAGATACTGCTTTGCTGCCTCTGGGTCATATGTCTCTTCAACGATTCCCTAAGGAGAAACTGGATGACAAAAATAAGTACTTAGAGATTCTTTGGAAATCAGATGTGGATGTTATTCCCTTAAATCTCTGCTGCAAATATATATATATATTTGAAGCACATATATAGTTCCTTGTGCCTGCTTGTATTCAGAGTATTTTCTAGTTGTCCCCTGCTATTAAGCCCATCTGCTAAAGTTTCAAAAACATAACATCAAAGGTCCCCACTCCTTCAAAAAAATTTTTGTGCTTGAAAGTGACTCATGTAACCAGATGTGCCACAGTGTGTTACATGCCTTCAGTGTTATTTTTATCCATCTCTGTTTTCTTCAATGATTAAAGCTTTTGTCATGTAACGCAGCACTTTTAAACAGCTGCTCACGTTTGACACCGCAGTTCAGTGCTCTATTCCACAATTATCTCTCCATGATTGCAGGGAGATGCTGCCCTAAACAGTCTGGGCAGACAGAGCCGTGCTTTAAGCAGAGCCACAACGCTGCCTTCTCTGGGTTTCGTTTTGAGAGGTGTCTCCTCTGGATGGGGATGAGCTGTTTGGGGTGTCCTTCCAAGTCTGCTTGTGCCTGAAGGAAGGCAGTGCAGGCCAGGAGAGTTACAGGGATGTTTCTGGCCCACCTTCACATCATGTCTGCCCACCAGTTGAGGCCCCAACATCACTCACCATTGGTGTGTGTCGGCCTGGAAATGGAACCTCAGCTCTTTCCCCTCCTCTTTCCCCTATATTTTTCACTTTCAGATCATATGCAAAGGGCCATTGAAATTGTACGTGGTTTCACAAAAATTTCAACTACTTGATAAGGTTATTAGAAAAATGTCAGTTTAAAAATAACCCAGCTATTCATAAGGTTTTTAGAAAAACACAATTTAAAAAAGCTGTCAATATTTCAAACCCCAATGCTTGTGACCGAGAAGCAAGGAGTGGAGCTGTGCCTGTGCGCGACCCTGTGCATTGCCCTGTGTCCGCAAGGAGCAGACTTCGGGCTGTCCTGCTGGGGGAAGACGCTCTGTTCCTGAAGCTGCTGGCACCTACACGGTTTCTCCCATCAGCTCAGAGCTGCTGCCTCAGCACCTGCTGCAGGAGGGGCTGCACTGGATCTAGATAACAAATATGCCTTGTTCAACAAACATTGGACTAGAAATGCAGACAGCATAATCAAGATACCCATCTGCTTCAGAAAGGGCTTCTGAGGAGTTAAGTTACACCCTGGCTACATCATATATCCAATTATAATTCAGCTACTCCCCCCTGGGAATTAGCATAGGAGCTAATCACTGTGTAAAATGCAGAATGTGTGGGAAATTGTCTTTTATCAGCACCAGTGTTACCCCTGGGAATGGGAGGGTTCAGGCACCAGTATGCAAGGTCTTCCCTGCAGCAAGGCTGCCTGCTAGTCTTGGCTGCTGGGTGTTTTGGGGCTCGGGGAAAGCAGTTTAGCCCAGGGTTTTCCCTGCCCCGAGCCCCATGGGGTGGACACTGCAGACCCTGGACACGGCTGTGGGCTAAGGACAGGTCTTCTCCTCACAGTGGGTGGGAAAAGAAGGTGTAAGGGTTGGTGGTGGTGCCTGAGAGCCTCTCTGGAGCCTTGCAGCCAGTGGTGAGAGGATGGCCACGGGTGCCAAAGCGGAAGGAAGGCTCCAGTGCCCATGGCTGACCCACTCCTGGCACACACCAGCCACTGCTGAAGGGCAGGTTAATTCACCCTAAGTATCGCAGGGGCATCTGTAATCCCCACAGAGAGCGCTGGAGCAAGCTGTTGCTCTGTAGATAAAGATGAGTCACTCCCGGAGCAGCAGCTTCCAACTACCAGGCAGGCCAGATTTTTTTTCTGATAATGTTGATTTTTTTGCTTTATCTTAAAAGGTGCAATTGAGAAAGCACAAAACAAACCTATGTGCTTGTGAGAAGATGGTGCAACTTCGCTCTGAGCAAGCCCTGGGAAGCCACTGTGCCTGCACACTGCCAGCCCGACTCGGCTCCGGATTTTCTTGTTGAAATTTCTTAGGAGATAATGTGGTATCTACTAACTCAGTGGTTTCCACTGAAACATTTTGGTTGTGCTGAAACACTTCTTTCCCACCAATAAAAGAAATACTTAATTTTGAGCTAGGTCTTTGAGGTTTGATGTCTGTCATTCTGCAGTACCAAATCAAAATGTTTTCCATCCTCCTGGCTGAGCCACCGTGTCAAGACGAGGGTAGTCCTGACCCCAGCCAGGGGCTGCCTCCCATGAGGAGTGTGCAGGCATGAGGCCCTGAACGGCCTCTCCATGAGTATGAGCAGGTATTTGGCACAATGAGCAAACACCCAGCCATATCTATGCAGCAAGGATATACTTTTAGAGAGGCCCATGGCTGAGGAGGTGCCTGGCACCACAGGAGGGATTGGGAGTTGACTCCTTACATGATGCTTCCCTGGGCATTGTGGCAGGGCAGGCAGACCCAGTGCAGTGCTGAAAGGTTTTGGCATATCCCAGTTTACTCTTTTTTTTTTTTTTCAATTTAATTTTCTGTTTAACAAAGGTGTGATACGTGCACAGTGACCTGATTCAGGGCACAATAATGTATCAAGCCGGTGGCCTGTCCCCAGGCCCCTCCCCATCAATGCTGACCTTTGCTGAACAAAGAGCTGCCCATAGTGTCCTGGGACAAGCTCTTGGCTCCCACGAGGCTGCTCAGGCTGAAGGCACAAAGTGGGGCTGGAGCTTTGCTGATAGATGGTGCAGCCCAGGGTATGGTGGCAGAGGGGAGGGACCGGTGTTGACTCTCCAGGACATTTGGAAGGACTTTTGGAAGAGAGTACGGGTACATTTGTATGCTGTTATGTTACAGAAAGTCTGTGGGTCATTTTCCTTGATTTCTGAAGTCACTCTGCAGAGTTGCCTTTGTCTTTTCTACAGCCAGCTACAATTTGTGGTTTCTTGCTGCCAGTGTTGGCCCACAGCAAATAAGCAGCAAAAGTCACATTAGCATTCTCCCACAATAGTCTCCTTGTGAGCCAGGACTGTGGTGTTATCTGCATCGGAGCAGCAGTCAGTCCCTGAGCCGAAACCCTGATGTTCCCTTTGATTAGGACAGTTGTACTGTAACAGGAGTGCTCGGCACAGCACAGCACGGCACGGCACCAATGCACCAGAGAGCCCTGGGGCGGGCACGCAGGCACGGTTTCATCCCAGAGTACTTCAGATTAGTGGGCCCAAAGCAAATATTGCCACAGTTTCCCGTTCCTGAGCGGTTTTATGTCAGTGTACATCAGCATAAAATACTGGATGAGACCTCAGGTTGAAGCTATTGCGCTTTCAAAAACTTTTCAGAAAAAGTGAAGGTTATTCTTTAGATCTAATCCATGGGCAGAAATACAGAGAACATTCCTGGCTGAGGACTAAATCAAACACAAGTGACTGAGATGATACTTGAGTCTAAATTTCAGTATGCTGAGGGCCAGATATATCTACCAAAAGTACAAACATTGTGTTTCCTAACAAGCTGCACTTCCCTGCACCCACCTGAGTCAAATGCTTTGAAACACAGACCAAACTACACTTGCCGCTGCGTCCCTGAGACCGCAGCTCTGTGATAGCCACCCCCTGTGAAAGTCTCTTGCACAGCTGTCACCTATGCAGAGGTGAACAAGTCATTTCTGCGTGTGAGTGTGCAGAGTCTGGTGTGCTGGGCTGGGCTTTTGCATGGTCTTTAAGCCCCACTGATCTTGCTTTATTCAGTCCTTGGCTAAGGGGAAGTAATGTGAGCATTGGTGTAATCCCCAGCTTCAGCAGAACTGCTGTCACAGGCGGGACTGGATCTGGCCTGACCCTCATTAGCAGGAATAAGGACAATCTGTCACAGTTGCCATCAGAAGTTCCTGCCTGGCCCTGCCACTGCACCCCAAAGCTTTCCATTCTGTATAAATAACAAATGCAATAAGCCAGGCTTTAATTTTCCTCTTGAAGACTAGACGAAGCTCTGTTCAAACGAATTAAATCTGCCTGCTCTCTTTTGGTGATGAAGTCGAGGTTAATGAAAGTGAACTATTTTTAGTCCTACCTAGAGGCACAAGCAAAAGGCTGGCAAAGCGTGGAGCGTGCTTCCCTGCCCTGCCAGTGCATCCAGCCGGGACCTGCACCGCCTGGGCGTGAAGGATGCCACAAGCCTCAGCGCTGCTGCACAGCTCGGCTCAGCCTTGCCCCTTTTCATTCAGAGTATGCTCTATGGTGCCTTTTCACACAAAGGTCCTTTCAGCCCAGATCTCCCTTGCGTCAGTAGATGCCTGTCTTGCTTTGCCAGTGCCAGGGAGAACATCGCTGTGTTCAGCATTGGGGTGATGGTGCGTGAACCCCACAGTTTTGCCCCTTGGCAAATGCTGCTCTTCTGCCTTAGAAGAGCTCAATGGAAAATCCCCCTGGTGCAGCTGCTCTGTGCCATGAAGCAGCACATTACCACCATTGCCGTGCACTGGAGAAGGAGGAGAAGTTGTCTGCCTTTGGTTCAGGGCCACCCTCAGTAGCATGAGCTGGAAATTGGCTTCTGCTGCACGTACTGCACCTCGCATCATGGCGGGGGGGATGCTGCAACAGGGGGTCTGCAGAAGCAGCCTCTGTTTCCTTCAAGTGCTCTGAGGGCTGCTGAAGATTCCAGCTTTACTTATTGTAATGTGTCCTTTACTGTGGTCATTTGTCTTGTTCTTTAAAGGCTACGGTCTGACATTTGATCTTTGCTGGATTTCACATTGCTTGTGAGCGTAAATGTTCTGTCTACTTAAACAAAGTTTTATACCAGATGCTATTTACAAGTTTCTCTTCCCTCCTCACCAAAATGTCAATATTTGCTTTTACTGCAAGCCGGCATATCATCTCACACTTATTGCTGAATAGCACTGCAAATTGCATGTGCTCAGCTGCCAGCCAGTGTTTCTGAGCCCCCAGGAGAGGCTTTCCCAGACCTCGCGCCCTGGGGAGGAAGCAGCCGGCGCTGCAGAGCTGTCCCTCACATCCAGCCACGGCTCCTTTATTTCAAGGTTCATACTAGCAGTTACTCATTGGGCTTTTTATACACAGATATCATCTCTTAGAGTGTTCTCTTCTGTTCCTTGGCGTATTTTTTTTATGCTGCATGCATGGCGCTTATCTGCCCGAGGATGTACACTCAGTCCCAGAAAGGGCAAGACTTTCTTTATGGGCTTAGTAGATTTAGCTGCTTATCTTCCTGTTGTAAAAACAAATGAAGGGTCAAAATTTGCAAGGCAGGAGAAAATCTTGTGTTTTCAAGCACCATGTGAGGCACGCGCAGCCTGCACTGAAGGAGCAGGGCCATATTGGAAGTGGTGGCCCCAACGGGCAGCGGGAGCAGTGAGGGTGAAGCAGGGTCCCTGCCTGCAGCAGCTGCCAGATCCAGGCCAGCACAGGCAGAGATGGGTGCATGGCTTACCCTGCTGAATGGCACAGTTGGAGCATTGTTCCATGAGCTTTCATCTATCCCACTTATGATGCAAGGTTTTACAATTAAAAGCAGCGATCGCTGTGCCACCTGAGAAGCAATTGAAAAACAACATCTTGCAGAGAAGTATTTGACAGAGATATAAAAACCATAACAAATGTGATTTTCCACATGATGGAGGTTACCTGGTCTCTTTGTGCATTCCAGTCCCAATTACAACAAATACAGAGGTCCTTTGGTTTAGGGAATTGCCTTGGTCTCACAGGAGTTAGTGCATTTACATGACTCTGGCTGGCTGAAGGACACCAGACAGACTCAGTGCTAAGGCCTTCTCTCATATACCCTGTGCTGAGGGCAGACAGTGGATTTACCACTGACAGTCGCCTGCAAGCATACCAAGGATGGGCATCTGTTAAGTTCTGCAACATTATTTGGGAGATCTAGAGGCTGGGATGGCTGCAAGAGTGTTTGCTAGCATTCTAACGTGTTTGCAGTAAGTTTCCTAACATTAATGACAGCAGTTGATAAAAATGTGATTATTAACATAAGGCATCCGAAGGACCTCACGGTGTTCCCACGTTGCAGCCCACTCGCCCTTGTCCCTGGCAATCCCTGCAGGACCTCCTGTGCTGCCACAAGTCTGCCCGTTCTCCTGACGCCAGCATTGCCCTGCGAGCACTGTGCCAGGTAGAAGCAGCCCTTCACGGCTTTGCAAACTGCCTTCCAAATCAAGTATTCAGACAAAACTCCAGCAGCCTGTATGCCAAACGGAGCATGCCTGGGAGCCTGATGCTGCTTTGGCTCTAGAGGCAGAATGACTCCACGGGGAATCTGGCAGCAGATATCCCCCCTGCCTGCAGCATGACTCTTGCACACACCGTCCCCTGTAGCGGTACCATTTGCACATGGCAGTGCTGTGGCATTGTGGAAACACCAAAACCCATGTGGCAGGAGGGGAAGCGGAGCCCATGGGTGCCATCCTCAGCACAGCGCCCAGTGCCGGACCCCCTCTGCCCCTGCTACCCAGGGGCTGCTTTGCCCCAGTGCTGTGGAAGGGGGGAGCTCCATTTCCACTGCACCAAACTGCTTTTCTTCCCCACAGCAGTATGTACTTCCGTGTCATTACTGCAGAAGCAGCGGTGCTTTTCTCTTATACCAGAATTACCTTTCACTCCTGCCTGAGGAAGGGTGCAGTAGAATGTTGTTTGCTCTGCGTTAAGGCATTGTGAGGGGGCATAAGCACCAACCGGCAACCTAAGCAATACAGCAAGCTCTTTCCAATATGTACTGGCCTGCAGTGAGACCTGGGCTTTGTGCGATGAACCAGTGCCCTTCCCAGAGATCTTATGAAACAAGATTTCCTTAATTCCTTGGTATTCAGGGTACAGAGCTAAACTCACAAGAGCCAATCTATTTAAATTACTCTGTGATATATATTAAAGAAAACAGAGGTACACTCATAAGACTTAATCCATTTAAAATTGATTTTGTCTTTCAGCCTGTCTGAAGTATCCGTGTGGGAAAGCCTGTGGGCTTTCTGCGTTTCTCAGTCAGAAAAGAGACCAGCCAAGCCAAACCAGGCATGGGGCAGGGGCAGATCTCAGCTTGGCTTAACTGCGGACACACTGCATCCAGTATTTCAACTGGTACCCAAGAACCAAACTGCTGGAAATGAGCTGCGAAAAGCTACCAGGGTCTGTCTTCTTGCAATAAAGGGAGAGAAGATCAAAATAACCTGAGAGCTGCCACAAAGACGAGCAAGCAGAAGGGTCTCAAGTGAGACCACACCCAAGCTCAACTCTCACGTGGAGTCAAAGAAAGGGCTTTGGGTTAGTTACTTTTGGCATCCCCAGGAGGGAGGCATGACCCTTTTTCCCTTAAGGATGGCTTTACTCTCAGACACCAGTGGCAGGGCACGGTCCCTGTCTCCTCAGAGCATCAAACCCATGCTGGCCCGGGGGAACCAGTGGCCCCAAAAGCCTCCAGCGGGGTTTGAAACTGGGGCCCCACCATGCAGGCTGGCCATGGAAGGGCCAGCTGGGCTGGGTGGGCAGAGGCACTGGTGTGGGTGCCGGGGCTTCGTGCTCCTGTCCCGTGCCCAGGTGCTGGGGGCATCGCCCACCCTGCAGTCAGGGCTGTGCCCTCTGCGTGGCACCTTGCGGGGGGCTGCCTCTGAACCCCGCCGCAGCCAGCTGCTGTCTGTGGCATCAGTGCACCGCTCTGAAGCAAAACCAAGGCAATTTCAGCCAGGCAAAACACGTTTCCCATACTTTTAAATCCGTAGCCACGACCCTCTGCTTTTGTCGCTACAACCCAGTTAATTTATCGCCTCTCGGACGTGCCCTTGCTCTGGGCAATGCCCCGCAGCCCGCTGCGCATCGGGAGTTACGGGCTGCTGAGGAAAGCCCGCGGCAGCACGCGTTCCGCTCTTGCCTTTCGGCTGCTGGTGCTGCAGCCGCCGCCCCGGTGGGCGGCCGGAGCCCGGTGCCGGCTGCGCGCCCGGCGGGGCCCCAGCGCCACCCTCCGGGGGCGCGCCCGGAGCCGCCCCGCCTGCCCTCCCCGGCCCTCCTGCCCCCCCCCAAAATGGGCCTTTCTCCAGCACCCCGCACCTCTGCGTTGTGGGGAAGCAGCCAGGTGCCGTGGATGTGCCACGCTGCCGGGAGACGGGGCTAGGTGCGAATGGGGCTCCGCCAAGCCCAGGCTTCCCAGCGCTGGCTCCCGGCCTGCTCCCTTGTCCTGCTGAAATTGCCCAGGTTTGCTGACTGCCTGGCCATGCTCCAGAGCTGACCTGTTTGCTCAGCGGTCAATGGGCTGTGCTCGCTAGGGCCCCTTGCACGCTGTGTGCGTGGCACTGGGAGTAACAACAACCGTGCGTTTAATCACAGCCGCGCTGTCCCCAGGGCGCTTCTGCTAGAGCGGAGCCAGGTCGGGCTGGCCATGCTCTAGCACGCTGCTGCTGCAAAGCAGCCTGGCCCTGCTGGCACACACCGAGGGCACCAGTGCAGCCTGCAAGCCCAGCCACTGGCCATCACTTTTGGTGAGAATGTTGTTTCCACTACTGACGCTGCTGGGCTGAGCAACAGCCTGTCCTGACATGCACCCCAGCCCCGGCAACAGGACACCTTCAACCAGCAAACAGCACTTTGGAGTGTCGTTACTGACTGCTATGCAATCCTGCGTGGTCAGCAAAATACACTAGACACAGGTTACAGGCTTCTTTTTATGGAGTGAGAGTGTGCTCATGAACAACTGCAGGGTTGGTTTTCCAGTGTGCCTTATACCCCAGGAGCTGCGCCAGCAATACAGGACTTCGCTTTGCACCCTGACTTCCCAGTCTGGATGAGTGGGGGTCCAAGAGAGCAGGATGCAGGCGTTTTTCCAGAAAAGGGCATTGCGAGCGGCTGGCATAAACTGCTCCAGTGTAACTCAGAGCAGCCCTGCGACACGCAGGGCTCTGCATCGCCGGGTCAGAGCCATAGCTACGACATGGAGGCAGGGACTCTTAAGTTTGGGATGCCTCTCCCAGATTATGTGCTGTGGCTCCCCAAACAGTTCCTGCTCCCCACAGCTGGGGATTGAATCTCTCCACCTCTGCGCTGCCTTTTCAGCTGTGGAAAAAGGATATTTATTGGTCATCCGGCTGCACCATGCTGCTGTGATACCCCATGAACGCCCAGGAAGAGGAATATCCGAACAGCTACACAGCTGGAATTATCCCCCCATATCACAGCACCCTTCCCTGGGCTGCCTGCCTGGGGATGTCCTGCCTGCAGTCCTTACTCCTCTCACTCTTCGTTGGGACCAGCCCTCACTCAGACCCCTCCAACCTTGGTCCCTCACTGATCCCGTCCTCCTCTGGCTTTCTTCTCCCACATCCTCTGCCCCTCAGCTCTCCAAGACCCCCACCCCACTCTGCCAGGTGATCACTAATGCTCAGCACTGGATTTTTTCCTGCAGCACTTTTGTCTGCCTCCCCCAGTTCTGCACTGTCCTCAGGGACACTCCTGACACCTCCAGGCCTTCTGCAGTGGCTGCTGGCAGTGCTGCTGCTAGCCCCTGTCAGGCCAGATGCCCTGCATATGGCGGTCCTTTGCCCTCACTGTGAAAATGCAGTGTTCACAAGGCACACAGGGGCTGGCAGGGATTTGGATCATGCCGAACAGTTTTGCCATTTATTCAAAATATTTGTTAGATAGAAGCTTATAAAAGAAAACCTATTTACAAAGAATCATAACTCTCCTGTTCTCTTAGGTAAAGAATCTTAACCTTTTTGAGGCTTGTTCTAAAAAACTCTGTAATTTTATTTGGCTACATTCTGTAGCATGGACCTATCCAAACATTGCTCATACCGATAGATACTCTGAGAACAAATCACCATACGACTTTAGTAACACGCTGCAGATGTGAGTACTTTATATCTGCTTATAAAAGACTCCTCTTGTTATTTATTGTCCGTCTCAGGACTAGCTAAGGAAGGAATTGGGAAATTGTACTCTCTGGCATGTCACAAAGGTGGCTGAGATGCTGAGGAAGAAACGAAATGGAGGCCAGCTGAAAGCAGCGCCTTCCAGCTGAACCCTGCAAGGTGGTTTTGGCCCATGTGTGGAGCAAGACAGCTATTGAAAGACTCAGCATTCCTCAAACGAAAGTCTGAAATCAAACCAGCGCAGTAGGAGCATGTCTGCTTCCCCCTTTCTGCTGCTTCCTTCTATAACACCAACCTCCACACAGCCATGAGCTCAGGCAGAGGATCCCACTGGGGAGCTGAAGATGGTGATGGGCTCCTACTTGCCTCAGACCAACAGTGATGAATGCACCATGCTGTCCCCAAAAGCCAGCAGAGATGTGTCCCTCACCCCACTGGTGAAGGTCACTGCTGTCCTGCATGCTGGGACACACAGAAAGGAGGTCAAGCATGCTGCCTTCCTGCTGGAGAGGGCATTTCCCTCCCGTACTAAATATGGGAACACACATAAGTAGCTCTCTTGTTCTTCGCAGGGTCAGCTGGGGCACAGGAAAATCTGGAGGAGGCTTTTCCTTAGCCTCCCTCCCAGCTGCTTCCCTCCCACGACCGGCAGGCCAGAGCCAGTGCGACAGGGAGGGCTGGCCTTTAACACCCTGATGCTTCACAAGTTTGAATTTTCTCCCAAAAGCTTACCTGAAAGCATGCCTCACCTCCAGGCTGGCTCCATGCAGAGGGCATGATGAGCAGTCACAGCCAGATATTTATGTGGGATTTCTTTCCCTATACCCAATGAATGTTTGCTGAAACTCTGACCCTGCAATGCGGTACAGCTGTTGGCAGGGTAGTAATCGCTATGGAAGTGAGCTCCTAAATCACTTACAGCAAGAAATAGAGATGTGATTGCACAGCTTTAGTGGCTTTGCTGTGAGCAGGAGCAAGACCAGTCCCACTAAATCAAGCGCCCCAGAGCCTGGGGCCGTAACAGGAGCTGCATCTTTCCAGCAGAAAGCTGGTTCTAAAATAAGTTACATCTCCTTCAGCGTTTCTTGGTTCCAGCCTTTAAAAGTTCAAACTGTTTTTGTTTTTCCTGGTGTTAGTCATGCACACAGATTGGGAGCTTAACCTGTAATTCTGGCTTTGCTGCTGCTATAAAACATTCACACTGTGCTCTTCTAAAGCAGGTGCAGAAACCTTTAATTTAATTCCACTAGAGGAGTTTAATCTAGGACTATGACATTTCAATTACTTAGTAATGCATATTTAACACTTAGCTGTACACATCTAAAATTAAACCAAGAGAAGGAAAAATATTGTATATAAGCAACAACAAGGGTTTTATTTAAAGCCAGTAAAAGCTGTAAATTTAGAACAAAGGTCTAAGTAAAGACCTTAAGTAACCCCTTTTGCCTATTAGGCTGCATGATTTATGGAGAGCTGTTCAAAACAAAATGTCTGAGATTTCCATTTCTCCCTAGTTTTGAATTTTTGGCTGATGAGGGACAGAAAAGTCTAAAATATTTAAAATATCCCCAGGATGGGAAAACCATTTCTGCGGGGCGCTGGTCCTAGTCTGGAGCACACAGATGTTCCTCATCCCCAGGGGTCTGGTGCAGGAAACCGCTCTGGTTTGTTCCCATTGCTGCCGAGGGCCAGGTGTGCTGGTTTTCAGCCTAGCAGTCCATAAAATAATGGGATAAACAACATGCCAGTAGTCTTGCTTCTCACACATTGTTCCCTTCTTTGGCTTTGTCTCCTGGTATCTACAGGTCCCTCTTGGTTTTCAGTGAGCTCTGTGGGGCAGGGTGTTTCTCGCTGTCCCACGATGGTACAGATGCTGGTCCAGCGAGGTTGCTCATCTAGAGCTTGGATTGCAGAGCTGCAGTGCGTGAAGTGCTCAACACTTCAGCTTTCTCAAATAACTGTGTCATTAAGAAATACCTTCAATTTTATATTCTTTAACATTGCTGCTTTCTGCACCCCCTCAGATGATTGATCATTGCCCACTGCCAGAGACGTTTTTGCTCCTCTATAAAGCAAGCACAATAAATCAGGTTCTTTTTTAGCACAGCCTCAAGAATTCCCAGAGCAGTTTCAGCTCCCTCAGGCCTATAGCGTGACTCAAAGTGGTGAACAGGTAACTAGACTTTCCCAGTCAACCCCTCTTTCTACCCAAAAGGTATTGCTGGATTTGGTTTGATGTCATTTCCGTCGTGGTCAGTACTGGGGATCTCCAGCCTCTGCCTTAGCAGAGCATTCCAGGGGAAGCAGAGAGGCAGTCGTGGCCCTGGAGAGCCCACACAGCAGGCACCAGGCAGGCTGGAGTGGTGGGCGAGCAGGGGACGGTTGACAAACAGCAAAGGAAACGTAGGGGTAGAGGAAGAAATGCTGATGGGCTGCAGCAATTCGGAAGCGGCTGCATGGATGCAGCTGTTCAGGGGGCAGAGGGGCTTCCTGGCTTATGCATACACACTGGCCCACCATGTGCAGGACGCAGCTGGGTTTTTGCACTTCCTAAATATTTCTGGGATTATTTTTTTTTTAATTAATGCAGGAAATTAAGGGAGGCGAGAATGAAAGTGCAGGTGACAGCAAAGGAGATGCTTTGTTATTTCTCACCCAGGGCACAGCAGGGACCTGGAGCTGCTGGATAAGCCAGAACAGCATCAACACTAGATTCTTAGAGCTACTTTTAAAAATGGTTACTGGTATGTCTATGAGCTTCCACAGCAGATATCAACACCTGTAGAAGGAAAGAGATTTATCCCCACTAATAAAGCATTCTCTGCTAGCAATGGAGACTAAAACAAATACTGTTAGTTTTGTCTAAGGATAAAACATACAGGCCACATAATGCCCTTTTAAAGCTGAGATGTGATGGTTGTGCTAAACTCACCGCCACTGAGATAGGGCAGGCTGCTCTCCTGGCTGCCAGAGTGTACAGTGATGTTACTGTGGTGCTCAGCGGTCTTTAGAGGAAAAGTAAATACTGACTCTTATTAAATATAATAACATATAATAACCTGATACCCATTTACTTAATGCTCATGCTATTAATAGCAGATATTGACCCAAATGTGGGAATAGACTTATCCAGTGTTCTATCATCTGCCATTAATCCTTATCAGCTTTGTGGTCATGCTCAGAGATCTCCCTCGGGTATGTTTCCTGGACACAACTAAACAAATAAATTGCTTCTGCTGGCTATAATGAAAAAAATATATATTCAGCAGCAAAGGGGCAGGAATGGAAGTGTACGCCAGGAATTCACTGCACCTTGTGTTACCCTTCAAATGAAGTATGATGGCAGAATAAGGCACACTCCCTGCTGGCAAAGGAAAAGCAGAGGAGAGAATGAAATTAAACACAGACTAGTTGCAGTGGAGTCTCTGGGGTGCCCTGGAAACCCCACGGCAAATACTTCGTTGATCTGGGAGGGCTCTGGCTCATTTGACCCCAGCAACTCTGCTTTCCACTACTGCTATTCCAGCTTTTACTGCCACCCCTCATGGACACCTCTCCGCTACCACCTGGTTTTCTCTGCCCGCCTCTGTCCTCTGCCAACATCACTTCTTGCACTAGAGAGTACAGCTCATCCCCAGGAACGGGGCAAGTGATTCAATGAATGGTTTTTGGGTAGATTCTTTCCATAAAATCTCAAAAGGCCCATTTCAGACTATTCTCCCACATCTGGCCAGCCAGGTTTGTAAATACTCACCACGCGCTGTTTCTGGACACTGGAGAGACCAGCAATGAACTATTTAATTTCCTCTGGGATACGGAGTCCGTCAAGAGAAAAAGAAGAAGATGGCGGCACTAGAGTTAAATAATAATTATCATCAAAATACCTATATATATAAACTGGGTTTAAACTAACACTAAGGCTGAGGCAGGAAACCATGAAAGCACGGGAATTCAAAGCTGGGGCTGCCACGGCAACCCTGACTCCTGCCGGTGCCGTCGGGCATTACAGCACTTCTGTGGGACCTCCCAGAAAATGCCGATGTTTGCGTGGCATTTTATGGACATTTTGTGGACAGGAAACGGAGCTGCTGGAGAAAGCGGCTGGTGCGTTTGTGGCAGAGGATGCCAGTTTTGAGGGAAGATCTGGAAACGCAGTCCTGAAGGGTGCAAATACACGCACCAGTAAATCCAGGCTCCCAAAAGAGGTCACACATGAACTCCTGCTCCCACCCATGGGACCACTAGAAGCTGGTCAGGAAAGCAAAAGTTTTAGTAGTGAAACTTGGAACACTGAAATCCCAGCTGCAAGCCCTAAATCCGAGCCAGCTCCAGCATGGGTCCTGCCTACAGAGCTACTGACTTCCAGCTCCTGCTCTGCCCGGCGACAAAACAGCTTCATTTTGCTCCAGTTAAAATTCCTTACAACCATTCTTCTCTTCATGTGACTGAGTCCCATCCGCAATTGTTCTGTGGAGGAAGGGAGTCTAAACCAGAGACCGATAGTTGATAAAAGCTCAGTTAAAAACATTGATCTGCTGGGTGTAGCCCAAGAGGGTCTGGGTTCTCCCCGAGCCACGTCAGAGAGGCAGCGTCCAGGCAAGCGACTACGGGTTATTAAACACAGGTGCAATGACAGGAGCCAGAGAAGTTGTCTTAGGACTGACTGACTTCATGCTAATGGCATATATAAAGTTATAACTTCCAGATGCCACAGTACTTTGTGGTGTTATTACATCTTTAGAAATCTAACTGATTTTCGTGAGTGTTTTTAGAATGCAGTAATTTTGGTGTGAGTTTGGGTCCCATACAGAAAATGTACGCAATGTAATTCCTTGACTGTAATGTTGTTATCTTTTCTATTTCTACTTCCCTTTCAAACATAAGAGTGCTCTGTAAAGCCATGTTAGTAAAAGGTACTTATTTGTTTCTCATTCAACAACTGTATTCATTTTGGATTCTATTTTAATCTTCACAAGTAGCAAATTACCTTTTCAAACCTGACAAAATGCAGTTCAAAACAAGCTGCTCACCATTCTTCCTTACAAAAACAGCTAATGCACCCCCTTTTAGAGTGCATTGCTTTCATCGTGACTTTTGGTGAGCTGCAATGAAGAACAAAAGTAGATCTCCAGAGGAAAGCATAACTCATGGTTCCGCTACACAGTGATGCACCAACTCTGATTCATAAACTAGCAGTACACTTTTAGGCATTTAAAGATGGAACATAGAGAAAACAAAGACGTAACAACTGTATATGAAATCATATGGATACACCGAGCATTTTCAGACAAAAATAAACCATGGCAATTTGGAGGGCAGAGCATTTGCATTGGCAAAAGCTTAGACACAACTCATCTGCACATGCAGAAATTGTCAGTATGCCAGGAAGAATGAATAAAGAGCATGTCTGTGTAATTAAGTTGGTTTATTTGTGGGAGCAGATGATATAGCACAAATCAGAGCACCAGGAAAATTCTTTGATTCTTTGAATAAAAACCCATGCGCAGTCTGAGTTTTGGGACGACACTCTGAGAGGCAGACAGGGCTTTCTCAACCATTTCTTACTCCATCCATCAGGCACCAAGCCTGCACCTCACCTTTGATTTAGCAGGTGCACTCCTTCACACTTTGGGTAGCTCCCCGTAAAAATAACACGGCTATTTCACTTCCAAAGTAACAGTTTGATGCTCTGGTTCTGGAAGCAGGAAACAGCCTCGGTTGTTATAAGTTTTGCTCTGCCCATCCTGGCTCCTCCTTGCGAGGGACCCGCTGCCGCTGCACAGCTCCAGGCACGGTGTCCCCACGCCTGTGGTGTGGGATGGAGGCAGGGTCCGGGCTGGGCTCACCCCGTGCTGGGAGCACCATCCTCCTAGCGGGCACTGACCCCTCTTCCTCCCACCTCTCAGGCCATGGAAAGGTGACTTCCTGCTGCATTTTCCAAGGGTGGGACTGGCCTTTGCAAAGAAAAATCAAGTCAACGACTTCAACTGCATAAAAAATACCCTGCTGAGCACCTCCGGGCACGGGAAGCACGGCCGTGTAAGGAAGGAGGCTGCAGCCCTGCCTGACCGCTCCTCTCATGGCTGCAGGGTGGCACTGGGACCGCTGAAGGACCAGAAGAGTCATACTACAGGAAAGTCTCACCATCCACCTGGAGTCATCTATGCCATGGGTTATGTCCTTCTGGGACATTACTCCTCTGGCCTGTCATCTCAGGAATAAAGGGAAATCTGCCTTTCCTGAAGACCTGCTACTTCATCAGGGCTGCAAACAGAAGAAAACCAGCACTAGCGAAGGATGCTGCAGCCTGTCTTGCTCACACAGTTCGGTGAGAGCCTGAACCGTCCAACAAAACCAACTCTGCAAAGTCTCTTTAGGCCAGAAGACCTTTTCCTCTTAATCAAGACAGGAAAAGACTATCAAGTCCATTCAGGGAAAATATTTTCCACATCTGCATTTCACAGCTATGTGGGATATTTTCTTTCCTATAGCGTGCCTGGCGCTGAGCACTTCCCATGCTCCCAGAAAGGAAAGGCATGTGTTACAGCACTGTGTGCTCTCTGCAGCCTCATAACCTGCATGGAATACAAGCCTCTTCCATCGCTACTGGTGTCAACAGCCCAGGCACAGGTCTTGCAGCATGACTTACTGATCAGCAGGCAGTGAATGCCACTGTCTGTTTCCACACCTGCCATGCACAGTAGCAGCCACATCCAACATTGCCACATCTCTCTCCCTTGCCACACCTTCTTCAGGAAACATTTGGCTTGATATGTTTTTGTCAGCGTGTTTGCAGTGATCTGATTTGGTATTTATGGGGGGTTTGTTGCTTTTGTTACCTGGATGCCGCAGGGAGGGCTTTGTGGGAGCCCTCAGCTGGATATGAAGCATGTCCCAGCGCAGGTTTTCCACTCCTCTGTGCCTGGAGGTGGGTACGGAACCACATTCCACTGGTTGTCCCTGTGTTTGCATTTCTCAGCATGTTACTTCACTGCCTTGCAGGACTATTTGAGCTCCCCCATAGCATTTTCTCCCTGCTCGAAGGGATCCTCCCTCCCTCCTCCCCTTTCCCATTTCCTCTCATTGCTGATACTCTCCCAAAGCTGCTCACCCCTCATCCTCCCGTGACCTTCCTGGCTCTCCTGCACTGTTTTGGGTGGTGGTTATTTCTGGAGGCTCTGTAACAGCCTGCAGCAATGGGATAACACCAGGGAGCAGCATATCTGCTGGGCCTCCACCTGGGACCAAGGTAGAGGAAAAAGCAAGGGAAAGCAAAAGGAGATACAAGTGATGGAAATCCAGACCAGAGCACACAAGCCCCTCCAAAAACAAGCTCTGTCTGACTGCCCAAGCTGTGCACAAGCAGCGGTTGGATGGTCGTAGCTGGGCCACAGCTTCTCATAGTCTACTCAGCTTCTGTTGTATCCTGCATCATGCTGCCCTGCTCCCTGGCATGCTTTCCTGGTGTGTCAGCTCTAACAACATGCTGTGTGCATGTGTATGTGTGTGCCCCTATGCATGCGCACACTCACACGTACAGATGCTATTTGCCGCAGCAGACGCCACAGAACACCTCTAAGGACAGGGTCAGGCTGTTGTTAGCTCAGTGCATAGTTAAAACTTATACTGTGTGACCACCGTTTGCACAAAGCTGCCTGTGCAAGCCAGTTGTGACCCCACCAAACCTCCGAGCGACCCCTCTCCCTGGGACGGTGCAGGGGCCAGGGCGCTGCCACGTGACGGCTGTGGCGCGGGTGCCAGGGGAAGCTGCCCGAGAGGCAGCAGTGAGTCAGCAGCAGTTGCAGCACTGGGAAGGAGCAGTTCTCACAAAGAGAACCAGAAATCATGATTTACATCAATGGGCTGTCAAACAAGTTGGCAAAGATAGATGCTACTGCATGCGTGCTCAAGGTATGCAGCTTTTCCTGTTTTCCTGCTTTCCTGCTTCTCTTAGACCAGCATGGGCTTGGTGCTCAGGACTTTAAATCAGAGGGAATCACCCTCCCTTATCTGACCACAGGTGCCATTCCCAAGCACATCACAGTTCCACATAGTTGTCACTGCTGGTCATGTTTGTGTCTCCTACTCTCACCAAACTGTATCTCAGGAGAGCAAGGTCACACAGATAAGCATCTCCAAGCCCTGGGATTCGATGCAGGTGACCTCCGTGGGATTCTTAGTTCAGCCACACGTTTTGGGTTTGACTTTGACCCTCTTCTCCCCATGGGTGATGGAGGACCAGCACATCTTCCCCCTTGCCTCCCTCTGGCACAGGCCCAGAGGGCACACAGAAAATTGCTGTAGGAAAGAACCAGCTCCAAGTTCTCTTCAAACATACTTCTTGCCCTTAATTTTTTAATGCAATGATAAAAAACAATTTTGCTTTAAAAGCTTATGTCCCTAGGTGACCAGATGAATCAGGAGACTGGCAGTATTTTGCAGAGGCTGCAAATCTACCCTATACCTGTCTGCAGTGAGTGTATCAAGATTCAGTGGGAGCAAGACCTATCTGCCAACATCAGCACTGCTAGCAAATAAGGTAGGAGGCAACTGAGGGGGACTCTTCTGCTCTTTGGGCCTCTGAACCAGAAAAGTAGCAGCACACTCACTGAAGCAGACACAACCCTTCATGCTAGAAGTCAGCCTGGCAGTGGCAAAAGACCAGGAAACTCCCACACGTCAGCAGCGGTTTCAGTAGGATGCAGGGTGCTCGGGACAAGCTGACATGTGAGCTCTGATTCATGGGAGTCCCTGGGGGAAGTTCACATCTAAGCCAAAAAAGATAAAAACTATCATCACCTAGTCAGGAGCGGAGCAGGCTCAGGGCTCAGCCACAAGGTACCGGGGGAGCACTGGGACCAGCCTGTGATCACTTGGGTGTGAAATGTGAAATAGAAGCCAGAAAGTAATTCAAGTAATTAAATTGTGTTATTGTGTAATTATTTTATGTTAGAAAATGCTTGCAAATGTACTATCTGCTATGTCAAAGACTCTGCCATTCATAACGATTTTTACCTATGACTCCTATTCTTCCTCATGTGGGTCTGGCTTTTGGGATAACTGGCCCAGGGGCAATGTTGGGTGTCAGTCTGAGGATTAAACAGCACGGCCCTTACAGAGCTGGCCACCGCAGCCCCTCCAAGCCAAAGCATGCCACTTTTCATCAGCGCGTGCAAGGCACTTGCATAGCAAGGCGAGACGAGCCCTTGCTAATGCTCACTGCCACCCCGGTGCTCATCCCTGCCTGCAGCCTGGGAAAGGGCTGGGCCAGCCCTGTGGAGAAAACACCCAGGTCATTTGTAAACACTAATTATAACCTTTATCTTCTATCTCTGGACATTTTGTCCCTGTTACACCCAATTGTCCTCTTGCTGATCTCTACAAACAGCAAAGATTGCAGTCAGCCCTGGCAATGCTCTGCAAAGCCCCAGCAACATCCTGTAGAGTTAGGAGCGAGCATAACCCCACCGGCTCCTGCCAGCCAGCAATAACACCTTCTTCTTCAGGCTCTGCCTTGGCCAGTGGTTTCCTGATGCTTAGATGAGACCTTCTAGCCAATATTATATTTGCCTCCATGGACAAAGGTAGTCTGGGCTGTATCATGGTGGAGTGTAATCCTCCTGGTCTAGAGGCTCTACCAGCCCCTGAGAAGCCACTCCGATGCCAAAGGCAAATAGGTTTGGAGTGGGAAGGTCAAGATCACTGCAGTTAGGCTGGTTTTTAGTCCTCATGTAGACCTGACTAAATGTCAGAACTGGGCTTTTATTTGAATGTTCCTTAATTCTGCAACTATATAATTTCCTCTGCTTAACGAAACATGAAGTCATGCAGCTGCCGTCAGTTACTGACAAACTGATAAACAATTCAAGATGCTTTTCAATAGCATTTTTTCCCCAGTTTCTAGAGCCGTCTGCCTTCCTAGCTAAGGTTACATCATTGTCGTTAATAATTTAGAGACCATCCTACTTACGCTAATGCAATCGTCGTGTTTGGCTGTCAGTTAGAGCAGGAACAGTGGAATCACAAGTCAGTAATTTTCTGTACTACTTATTTGCCCAAATTCTTCAACAATTCTTAAGGTGTATGTTAGGCTCATGTTCCATTGTCTTTAAAAGGAATCAGAGAAATTGCTCATGAGCTTCCAGTTTGTCTCCTTCCTGTCACCCCAGCCCTTCTGCTGGTTTGGCTGAGAAGCTTCATGACTTTTTAAGGGAACAGGAGGACATGGCCTCACACAACACGCATGTGCAAGGGCAGGTGCGTATGTGCATGTCTGTATACACACAAGCACCTCTACATCGACCGATCTGACGATGGCAGCTGCCTCAAATGTACAAAGCTTTTACACATTTTACAAAACTAAGCGCATAGGCAGAGAGCTCTGGTTTGTGCTGCTGCTTCGGGAAACGCTGTGCTTGTCAGAAGTCAGAGATAGCCCATCAGAAAGCAGTTGTAACCCAGCTAAGGGTGCCAGAGAGCAACAGGGGTGGGAGGTCAGCACACAGAGAGCATCGAAGGAAGCCTAAAGTTATAAACAGCCTGCCATCATCACACGCATCAGTGAAGGAATGCTGCTTCGGCTCAGAAACAGGTATCGTGTGTCACAGCAGGTGTCTGCTGTGCGGGTATTCAAAGGAAAAGCACTCCAGGTTTCAAGGGAAGCCACTTTCCTCTGTGAGTTATTGCTGCCTGGTCATTCATAATTCAATGGCGGAGGAAAAATGACTGGAAGATCACATGGCAATTTATTGGAAGGAAAATATAGGGAAAATCAGATACGGAACCATGTAATTTAACTCCTGCTACCAGTTTCAAGCATCCATCACAGAAGTTGATGAGAAAAAATCCTTTAAATACTTTGTAGCAATTGATCTAACAGAGTGCCTTGATTCTCTGATTCTCACGATTTCCTTCATTCTGGTTCCACTCTGCGGCCAGGCCTTCACTCCCCAAGTGCTTCCACAGCGTTTAAGAGCGGGGCCTCCATTTGCACGTCACGGGGAAGGTCGCAGCCAGCACGGCCGCGTTGGGCGGGAGGAGCAACCGTGACAGCAGCACCAAGGCGACCGGAGGCCCGAGAGCCGCCGCTGCCCCCCTCCACCCGCGACCCCGCCCCCACCCCTGCTGAGGGCCGCGCGCGGCGGCTCCGCTGGGTGGCGCCCTGACGTCACGCGGCGGGGGCCGGGCCGCGCCCTCCCTCCCCTCTCCGCCGGCGCTTCCGCCCGGCAGAGGGTGGGGTCGGCGCTGCTCTCGCGAGAGCCGCGCGGCCCACGCCCGTCCTCCCGCCCGTCCGGCCCTGAGGTGGCGGCGGCGGCCGCCCTGCCCAGCCTTACGCTGCGCTGAGCTGCGCTGCCGTCCCCTGCGCTGCGCTGCCGGCGGCTGGGCCCGGCCCGGCGCCGCCATGGCCTCCGACAGCGATACCGAGGAATTCTACGATGCGCCCGAGGACGTGCACCTGGCGGGCGCCTCCCCCGCGCCGTGAGTCCGGCGCGGCCGCCGCTCCCCCTCCCCTCCCTGCCCTCCCCTCCCTCCCTCAGCGCGGCCCTGAGGGGAGCCGGCCGCCCCCGCCGCGCGGCCGCCGGGAGCTCCTGCGGGGGAGGGACGGGGCGAGCCCCGCGTCCCCCCGCCGGGGAGCGGAGGGCCTGCGGCGGCGAGCGCGGTGCTCGGCCGTCCCGGCGGCGGGCCGGGCTGCGCCCGCGGCGGGCTGGGCGGGCGGGCGGCAAGCCCGAAAGTCTGTGAAGAAACGGAGCCGTTCTCGGTGCACAACCCGAGGCTTGTGGGGATGGCAGTAGCCATTATCTTGATGAGATCATATCTGTCTTCCTCGGGCTGGGCGTACGTAGCTTTCAGGAAAGACGTGCGGAGATGAAACCGGGACCGACAGAATTAATCCCTGAAATACGATAAAAGTAACAGATTTTCTGAGGAAAAGAACAGAACGAGCTTCTTCAGCAACAGGCTAGCAGTTGCTGCGTGTAAAGCAACTTCTAGTGTGCGCTGTTATTTGTTTTTAATGGTGTTGCTTCGATGTCTTGTCCTTAGCCAGTGTATGGTTCTGTGTACCGGAGTTCTAACAGCATTTTGTAATGTAGATTCCTGGTGCTGTTACGCCAAAACTAACGAACAGTGTCACCGTGTTGTTGATGTTAGCCAAACATGCTCCCTCTCTTCAAACTGCAGATATCTCTTTCCAGATGTGTGCTAAACAGGTTATGGCTTGTATCAGTTCTGTTTTCATGTAGCCTGGACCAAACCTCTCCATTATTTGACCTTGCAGGATGAGGTTTCATGTAGCTTGTTCGAAGAGCAGTAAGATATGGATTGTGGGATCCGTCCATTTGAAGCTTTAATAATTGACTAAGGGCTTGTTTCAATCTGTGTGTCAGTGGTCACTGGATGCCTAGAACAAACAAACGACTAGATCTGTTCTCCTCACCCGCACATCCTGTATCAAGGCTTCTTTGAACTCAGCTTTTTATGTAGCCTGGTGAAAAGCACATCTTGGCATACAGTTCTGCAAGATGTGGTAAGCCAAGTTAACAGTACTTGTGCTGAAATGAGGTTTTGCTCCAGCTGCTTACCTTGCTCAGACACTAGTGATCATCAGACTCTTCTGTGAGTTGCCTTAACTCACAGTTATTGAAAACAGCTGAAAAATTGAATAGTTTTTGCTGTTTCTAGAGGTTAAAGCATCTGGAACCTGGCAGGGTGGGGACAGGAGGGGGCGAAGGTATGGGATTTGTGTGGCTAGAAGCCGCAGGCAGGAAGGGGGAACCAGACCTTTTGGTAGAAGTGAGTGATTACACGTGGCCCAACTGCACATCCTGCCTTTTACTTGATACAGATAATGCTATATGTCCTGACCTTGCAGGTTTCCTCAACCTGTATCTAAGCAGAACACAGTGATATGGAGCCACTCACTAGCAACTAAAATGAAAGATGCTTTTAACTTTTTTATTATTCTTCCGTAACCTATAAGGGTGCATTATTGACTCAAGTCAATAGAATCCTGTCAGCTTGAGTCAAATAAGGAGGTGATCTCAGAGGACTTAGTTTGCAATACAGATACCGAATCTGTAATTCAGTCTGCTATTGAATCTATGCTAACAATATGGATAGTGTTTTCTCTAAATAAGCTTTGAGATTTCTTGAGAGCTAATTTCACATTTACGTTGGACGCTTCTTGGAAGCAGGCTCGTAGATTGTAGATTTGAGACCTGTGCGTGCGTAATGGCATTGAGTTGGGTCCCACAAAAGAAAAATCAAAACCTTCTTATGGGAGGAAGGGCAATCAAAAACAACTGTGTATTGCCCTCTGCAGTTTGAGCATTTCCTTGTGCATTCAGTGTTCTGAAGATCAGCAAAAACATTTGGGAAACCTTTTTGACAGCATGTCCTATAGCCAGTTTTTAGTGAAGCGGCATAGATATATTTGCCCTCATAAAAAATGTGGGGTTTGTAGCTTCTTCCCCCTGCCCCGAGTTCCGTGTGGGGAAGTTTAATAACTGCTGATACAGAAATTCTGAAAGTGGTGACAACTGTTTATGTAAACTTGCGACTTGTTTGCTGTTTTTGTTTTATTGTCTCATGTGATGTGAAAGACCAGAATTTTTAAGTAGGATATAAGCTCCCAATTCCTACTGTAAGTCAATAGGTACTGATGCTTAAGCCCCTCTCTCAAGGAAAGCACCATATCTGCATCCTCGAGTACATATATAATTGGTGCTCTTTAACAATTAATTGGCAAAAATTACAGAACTTGTTAGAAAATGTTTCTTTCAGGTGATAATGGACTGAGATAGCTCTCCTGGATTCGTGACTTCCATAAAGTGTGTTTAAACCAGATGTTTGGAGACTATTGTATCCCCTCTGGCCAGGCCTGTATGCTTCACTTCTGCTGTATATCTTGGCTTTTACATGCAATTCTACTTTTGACAGGATGTGTGGAGAATGTCCATCTGTTAGATAACTAGGTCCCAGACAATGTCTGTTTCTACATGCTCTTTTAGACCCTAGAAAGAAGATCTAGGTGCCTTTTTAGACTGGTTAGTGAAGGCATGTGCTTGTTGTGTAGCCAGAGGAGTGGACAGGTAGCGTGACAGAAGATGCCTTTATTTAACCTCTGTCACTCTGCTTTTAAAAGGCTAACCACAGAAGAGATTTAGAGAAAGACCTGAAATTTAGAGGCACAAACTGTTCCATGAAGGAGGATGTCAGTTTTGAGAGAAGGAAAATGTGATGTAAGGCACACTTGTTTGGATGCAGGCATGTGACAAACCCGCTTATATATTATTTATAAGAAAAGTGATCCATGCACTCTGAAATCAAGAACTGCCAAATCTAATAGTTTGAACATCATATGCCTAACAGTAAGGGGCAAGTTTGTTTCTAGAGTACTCATATCCTAAAAATCGTTATGAGAAACCAAACAAAAGGCACTGAATTCAAGAAATGGTGGTCTTGAATTCTAACTTCAGTAGTCCTATTTGCTTCGATGCTTTTCCTAAAGAATCTAGCTTTCTTCTTTGTAGGAAGCTACCTAAGGTTAAGATGTGCCTTGTTGACACACAGGACCTGCTTAGTACAACTTCTTTGTTGGTGTGTATTTTAGCCAACATGCAAAGCTGATCTCGGCAGCAAGCAGATGGAGTGGGAAGTGTAGTTATGTTGATGTAGTGACTCGCAACACTGCAGACAAGTTTCTGCATTCTGAGTTAGCTGAAGTTCCCGAACGCTTTCCAAGGGCAGCACAAGCAGTGCATTGCAGTAATGAATCCTTGCGGTTTTTAAGGTGTGGACTGCCACAGAGCGCTATATTGAGAATAATTGTAGCTTCCAGGCCAGCCATCAGTTAGAGGGGGGAGAACACTCTGTGCTTCTGCAAGCCGAAGGACTTGTAAAGTAAATACAGTTAGTGGGCTGGTTGCTGAACCTGTATGTTCTGTGCAGCGCACTGCTGCTATACATACACCTCAAACTTCTTTTCATCTGCCTGTTAGCACACCTGCTTTGTAACAATGTACATCCTCCCAGGAAAGCAGGCAGTGGTGTTCTGGGATTTGACCAGGGCTGGTCATTCATGTCATTGGTGTTTTGTTTTGTTTTTATGAGCTAAATGTTTTGTTTTCTGTCACAAAACTTAGCAACAATGTGTTGAAAATGTCAAATAGGTACTAGACTGCCTTGTAGTGGGAATGGCAGCTTCCTGTAGTCTTGACTTTCAGATTAATCAGGCATCTGGTTATGTCTGTGTAGGTAAAATGGGATTTTTCTTTGATTTTTGTTTAATCTTTGTAAATAACCTTGAAACCTTCCTTTGTTAAACTAGTGTAAGAAAACTTGTTAGAAGTGTTTGATGTAGACTGCAAGTCTACAAGATCTATTGTTATCAATTTTTAAATCCCACTGTTTACCAAACAATCACACTAGACAACAAGATTAAGTTTTCACCTTACATTTTCTGTGCCTTAGCTCAGTCTTGATGTTCTGCCTTGTAACACTAAAGCTATGGACCTTTCAAAGCAAAATCAGTATCTGATCATTGGATTTATTTTCATATAAATCTTTTCCGACACTTATGCCACTATATATACTTCTTTAAAAAATGCAAGCATTTCAGATACTGCATCCATAAAACTAGCGGCCGTGAAGTAAAACTAGGGAGCGGGGAAGGCTGGTAACTTCAGGAGGTTTGGAAGGTGAGGCCGTGCCAGAATAATGTTGAACTACAAGAGGCTTCAATTACTAAACTTATTCTGTGACTGACTTTGTGAATGTAATGGCACGTAAGCAGCACCTGATCATGATGAAGGGAGCAATGGTGCTTATAAACCCTTAGCTCAAATAATCTCAGGCAAGCCAATAAACTTATTTAACTATATTATAAGCTGGTCTGAAAGTGGTATTATTGCCAAACAGTTATGAGCTTTGCAACGTTTTAAAAGCGTGTAATTTTAACAACAAAGTTTCACCTTAATGTAAGACATGTGCATGTGCTATATGAAACTATCAGCACTATGTTGCATTCTATACCTGCTATCTCTGTAACCTTTATCACTTGAGCGGTTTTTTCCCAGGGTGAAGTATGAGCGTGGGAAATAAGATTTGTTTTAGCTTGAGTGTGGATTTTCCACCAAACTAATTGCTACCCTTTCAACTTCTTTAGCTATGTCTTTTGAACCTTATTTTGTGTTACCAGTGGAGGAATGGTTTGTGTGTACCAGAAGTGACATGCTAATTGGTGGTCAGTGTCACAACAGAAAACCAAAGTATCTATTTGCAGTTGGGGGATTTGTGTTTTATTTAGGTTGTAAAGTCTTAGCAGTGCCTTGTACGATAGGACCCTACACCTTGCTGAAGCCTAGGCATTCATGTTGTAATTATAAATATATTTTATTTTTAAAATCATCTTGTGGATTTAATGAACGGACACACATTTCTTCCACTATTTCTAAGGAAATCCAAGAGTTGATAGTGGAACTGAAAACATTTTAGTAGCCAGAGATTCAACACAGTCTGTGGCCTTTCCCAACAACACATTTTGGAAGACAAAAGATGTATTTGTGTTTTCAGGTCAAAATACTGATTTTTCTCTTTTGCACACTGGGTTAGCACCTTCTCTGAGGATTATGCCTCGAAACAGTGTTATGGATATTGTGCATCTTAAGTGTCACTATCTGGGTGGAAGCATCTAGGTTTAAGGTGTTAAATTAGTTACAAATGATACAGGCTTTATACTTGATCATCCACTGTACTTTCTTGTTTACTTAACTCTGCTGTATCTTTTCTTTTCGTAATGAAACACTTTTAGACAGTAAAGAGAAGAACTAAAATTCTTTAAAATGAAATGGAAATAAGTTCCTTTTTCAGAAGTATTGTCCCTTGAAACCATCATGTTGGAGGCAGGAGGGGCAAATTAGACTGAGATCTCCATCTTGTCTGTATTGCTTGGTGCAAGACAATACTCAAAGTTGTCAAGTGTCTCTGACTTCGGTAGCCAGCTGGGATGCTTGTACAATCCAGGTTGTAGTCCATTTGGTAGTAAGCTTTTAAGGAAGTAATCTGTAATTTGGTCACTGCTGGTGACTGACAAACTGAGTTATAGAATGGCCCAGTTTGGAAGGGACCTCAGAAGATCATCTGGTCCAGCCTTTCAACGTCTTTATATATAGAGTTAAGATCCCATAGTCAGAGTAAGCAGTGTGACTCAATATTTAAATATCTTCAAGAATTCTGAAAACTTGTGGCAAATGTAAGTTCAGGATATAGTAGGAGTTGACTATTCACTGATTGGATTGAGCGGTGACCTGAAGAGAAGTAATTATTCTATACCATTCCCCTAAGATACTTTGTTCTTTCATGTAATTACTGAAATGAAAGATTATATATGAGTGGATGCTAACGCAAATTCATTGTTTCAGAGTATGCATTTTGGAAAGTAGTGCAAAAGTAGTTCCCTCCCGTTATAATGTAAATACTTATATTTATACTGAGAGTCATGATTAGAAATAAGACCTTACAGTTACTACAGAGGCTGAAGGGCAGAATGGTTATGATAGTGTCAGCCCTACAGATGAGAGCTCTGGCACTTGATTTGCAAGCTACTAGAGCATTTGTACTTCTGCTTTCTGAGAGTTTTGGTTTCTTTGATGTCCACCCTGTGCTCCCTGTATGTGCTAATTTTAAATTCTCTGTGATGTGAAATGTTTTGAAATTTGTACTTGGAATAGCATCACTTTATTAGAAAAGGGTGATAGAAATATGTTTTCTAGAAGATTTTACTGAGAACTCAGGGATTGTAGAAGCTGGGGATCTGTGCATTGTAGACAATTGAGCACTTAACTCTGGAGCCTTTTGTGTAAAGGAATGGTATGAGAAGTGTTCACTTTGCTGGTCTAAAGTATCAAGTATACATTCACTGTAAAGGAAGATGGTATTATAGGCTGTTTAATATGAAGCTTATTGTCAAAAGATTTTTTTTTTTCTTGGAGCTCTACCTAAGTCTGCCTTCTCTTTCTTACAGGTCACCAACAAAAGTTGGATCCTATGTATTAAAGGTGAGTTTCTTCTTAATATCAATCAAATGCTCATTGGTGAATGTAATGTTGAGCACTTCTACTGAAAGCAGCTGTGCTGTGGTAGCCCTAATATCTACACAGCCAGGAAATGATAGGCTTTTCTTGTGATAGGTAGCAACTGTTGTGCTTATGTCTCTTGAAGTTCCAATTTTACTTTTATTTAGGGTATGTTAACATATCTTGAAGCTAATTTTATTCTGAAATGTATATGTGCAATTTAATTGAGCTCTACTTAATTACTAGACTAACTTCTTTCAAGTGATTTGTGAGTAGTAAGCAAGTCTCTGCAGCACTTGGTTTTTGGTCTTGATTTATATTAAATAGTTGACTTTGCTCTATTCTGTCTTGAAAATACGAAAAAATCTTAGTGATTGTACTTCAAAAGCCTTCCCTCTAGGTTATGTGAAGATAAAACACTATATTTAGCTTAATAAGATAGCGTTGCCACTTCCCACGCAGGTAATTGGTATGCTGCATCTGTGCATAGTGACAGTGTAGCTGAATCTGGCACACATAAAAAAAGTGAGGAATTAGAACCTTGTCCAAATAACACTCATTTCCTGGTCTCAGAAGGGCCAGAGGTGATGCTGTGCAACACTGCTGCATAAAGAAGGCTTGCTGTTTTGTCTGCAAAGTGTTGGGGAATCTTAGAAATAGCGTTTCTGATTTTTCAGCAACTCTCTGTTCTGAATCAATAATCTTTTTACAGTGATGCCATACCTTACAGTGTCTCTTATGGAACAGCAACTTATCCCGTTCTGTGTTCTCTTTTAATGTGCATTTAATGATTGTGTTACATGTGTAAGCCGTTCAAGAAATGTTGCTCTATCATCCTGACTAAACTCAATGCAGTCAGTGAACTTCAAAACTAACTTCAGTGTCTTGTTGATGGAATTATTAGCTATGAGATTCTGTATGTGGCTTGTAGATATTTTATTTTTTTAAGTATCTTCCTAAGTCACTTGTTCAAAGCTAAGTTTCTGAAGGAGGAAAAAGTACTTGCTTCTCTGCTTGATACCATATCAGCTGAGTGAATGTGTGACTAATGGTATCGTTAGTCTTGGAATGGGTAAGAAATATTTCCTAAGTCCAAAGTTTAACAGGTGTGTGAGTTTAATGTCAATAAAATTAGAAATTAATATAATGAGCTTCTGTAGACTCTGATTACACTCAAGTATTTAAGTTTCATACCTTTGAAGCTAGATTTTAGTAATAAAGCAAAGTAGAACTTGCATTTAGATTAGAAAAACTTTGTGGAAGGAGGGGGAGGGAGTGGAGAAGGAGGAATTTTTCTATAGTTGCAGCTGTCTCTACATGATATGCCATTTCTTGAGGTCAGAACTCTCAAAGATGGATGTCTAGAAAAGTTGTGTGGGTTTTTTTTTTTTTTGAAACACATTATAGTATGTTAGTATGCTATAAAGATTCTGCTCGACTAGCTAAGTGTCTAAAAAAAGTTTAAGGAGAAATTTCTTAGATATCTGTACTAGGCAGTAACTCTAAATCTTGTCAAGGTCCAAAAAAAGATGGGGAGGTCTTTTAAAATACCTATTTAATATGGAGATTAGGTATCCTGTTTATATCCATAATTATATAAGTGGAATTAAATTAGTAGCCTAACAAAATAGTTTATAATGGTAACAGCTAGCCTTTGGGTGCTTTAACATTGTGGAGAGGCAGTTGAAGACTGCTGACCTCAACAGAACAGTTTCGTAACTGTGGACAGGAAGGAGAGTAGAACAGCAGTTGTATATCTCAACTCAGGGAATCAGCTGAGATGTGTTTGGTTTTTCTTTAACGTTTAAGTTCAGTAACTTAATTCTTTGAGGTAGTTTTGAGGAGTTTTTCCTCTTTTGAGAGACATACAGGCTTTTGCCTGCATCTTTGGTCAATAAATAGACTGTGCAGTATGGTCAAACAGTGGGACAAATTGCAGGGAGATGATGTGCAGCCTCCATCCTTGGATATAGTCGGAACATGACTGGACACATCTCTAAGCACCTTGTTCTAGTTGGCTCTGCTTTGAGGACTACGGGACCTTCCAGGACCCTTCCAATGTCAAGGATTCTGTCAGATTCCCCTTTAAATATTGCTAATATATATGCTTATAGGCATTGTGATCAATATTTTTGTAGAACAGAATGCATATGATGAAGTTCCTACTAGACCGTATTAACTGAGGTTAAAGCAGGCTTCGGGTTAAAGCAGTATCCTTCTATGATATACACTACTTGCTTTTCTGAACTTAAGATTTTTCAGGAATTGATGAATATGTTCACTCACAACTAGAATATTTTCAGTTAACATAGTTAACATGCCCAAAGTATAATCTAATTCTAATATTCCTAGGGCTGTCTATCTTAAGCGTTATATTTTTTTAATTAAATGAGACTTAGAACTATTACAAAGATTTACTGCAGTATTTTGGCATACGAGGCCACCTTTAGTGAATTGCTTTTATTAAGTCTTTGTTTGATAGAGCATCAACACTTTGGCATAGCCTTTGTGCATCTTGAAACTGTACTTCTTAAACTCCAAGCTGACTTCACATCACTAGTATAATATCCTGGTAGTGCTGGTTATACACATATAAAGAATAAACAGTATACTCAGCTTTGACTATTCATGCAGTCTTTCATCCAAATGTTCTGAAAATGTTCTTGGTTTTTGCCTAAATCCAGTTATTTAATTTGTTCTGCTGCAGTTTATTTAGATTTTGGAAGGATCTGCATGAAGATGACTGGCAAAAATAGACAGTGTGCATGAGAAATAAATTGTAGAATGCAAAATTCCGTGTCAAAACCTCAAAGGCATATTTGTGACCATTTGATAGATCTGCCTGACTTAACCTGGAAATTTCTAAAAGAAGTTTGTTATATGTTGTGATAATACAGTTCTTGCATCCTTTCCCACAAGCTGATGAAGAAAAAAAGTTTTAATATTGCTGCAGGTTATTAAATGTGTATGTTGCTCTAGACTTCATGCTACCTTCAATTTTATTTTAGTAGAGGTTGAAACCTCTTAAAGATAACTGCATTCTTTGTTTAACGCTGTGCAGGCTTTCTCTCTGTGTATGGTGGTGTGAAATACTCTTGTGTACTGTGCATTACTGTTTAAACATCTATCTCACAGCAGTTATATGTGAAAAGGTAGCAGAACTCTTGCCCTTTATACTATTTAATTTGTTGTAGCTATATTTCGGTTAGATCATGTTACTGAAGGACTTACTACCATCATCTTATGGTATCTACCATCTTTTTTTTTTTGACAGGATATGGATAGCAATCTACACAAAGCTGGAAATGAAACCTTCGTACAAGAAACGAAACAAGATGATTCAAAAGAGGTTAGTTAAATACTACTATGTGCTTCTAGCATCACGCGAGAAATATTAAATAATTTAACTGTCTTCATCCTAAAACTAACATAGGTTAGAATTTGTCATTAATGTTAGTAAGAGTGTCCACCTAAAGGGAAAATATGAAACTGTGTTCTAAAAACACATTTAGGATTCACCAGTGATGAATTTTATGTGCAATTTACAGGATCATATTTAGCAGTGCATGAGAACTCTGAAGAGTGAACAGTTCTTGTTTCCTAAGTTTCTCTCAAATTATATTGAAAAGGAATAGAAGTTATTCACTTTGTTTTATTTTTCAGTTATGCCTATTTCTGTATGTAGATCTCCAGAATTTTAAAACAAAAGATACATTTTGTATACAAAGCAACTCTTCAATGAAAAAGCCCTTTTGGGTGTTGTACAGACTAACTGGTAAGTGTACCCTAGAAATGCCTGCTATTTAACAGTTGAATGGTTTTGGTTTTTGTTTTTTAGATTATTGACAGTATTATAGAAGAAAGCCAGAAGGCACAACAACTGGATGATGATTCTTTAGCTTCCAGAGGAAAAGAACTAACTGTTCCAACTTCAGATGCAAATGCTTGGATTTCTGGAGCAGGTATCATTAGTAGTATTCCAGAAGTATTAGCTGCTAAAATATCATTACAAGAAGACCCTAAAGAACCGGTGTATCAGATTGTGTGCAAGGACACTGAACTGGAGTCAGGGAAGCTTTTCTTGACTTCTGAGCAACAGGAAACTCAAAAACTAACAAAAGTAACAAATGCAACTGACCATAAAATGGATGAAACTGAAGCACAGGAAGAAACATCAAAAAATAATGACATTACAGACAAGAAAGAGGCAAATACTTCAGAACAAGTGGCTTCAGATTTATCTACCAAAGATCTTTCTACAGCAGAAGAAACTCCTCCAGCAAAACCACCAAGGCAGCTCACTGTAGAACCTGATATAGTTGCTAGCACAAAGAAGCCTGTCCCAGCACGGCCACCACCTCCAACAAATGTTCCTCCTCCAAGACCACCACCGCCTGCACGGCCAGCTCCACCACCTCGGAAGAAGAAGAGTGAACTGGATTTCGAAGTGCAAAAACCTGTTCTAGAAGGCAAGTATTCTATTCTAGATGGCTCTAGTTATCTACATGGTTACTATTTTTGTGGTTTGAGTGAAGAATTGTTCGATCTTGTGATTTTTAATTAGGTTGACATATGAACGAGGGGAAAAAAGTTCTTCAGCAGTCTTAGTTTCTTCCAGTGGAGAAACACCCTTTTGTATTACAAGTATTCCTAATTCATAGACTTTCACATAGATGTAAACTAACAGTTCCTACCAAAATAGCTCTTCTGTAGCAAGGAGAAGTTGCCTCATCAATATAGAAACTGAAAAAAGTTCAGATAAAATGTGTGCAATCTGTATTTGCATAGATTTACAAGTCAAGATGTAGACTGAGGCCCCATGAAAATGAGTAGTCCTGGGTAACTAGGGAAATGCCTAAAAAGAATTACAAATTGTTAATAAAACTTAAGAGGACTAGGTGTGAAATTGAGCCTGTGCCTGCTATACTATGTATGGAATATGCAATTGATGAGGCAGATTTGGTGGCAGTTGATGTTTAAAAAAACTCAAACTTGTCAGAAAGGGTGCTCAGGAGTGTGATGTTAGTCTACAGATTGTTAGAATCCTAAGGCAAGTGTTGCGCTCTTCTTTCTAATATGAATCTCTTGTCAGTTTCTCGCGAGAACTTCACAGCTGGTGGTCTCTTAACTCCAAGTACAGTGACAGAAGGCATGCCCAAAGATTCTCAGCCTTCTTTGGATTTGGCAAGTGCAACTAGTGGAGATAAAATAGTCACTGCACAGGTATCAGGAAACAATTTTAAGTTCAATAACTGTACCATTGTCTACCACATCAGTGTTATGCTAGAGGTAATATGTTCTGTCTGCAAAATTTCAGGAAAATGGGAAAGCAGCTGATGGCCAAACAACAAATGAAGTACTTGGACCACAAAGACCCAGGTCTAATTCTGGAAGAGAGCTCACGGATGAGGTATTAATGAATGTGGTCTGTACATAGTACGTTCTTGTGCTTGCTTTTCCAGTCTGTCACATGAATTCAAGTAGTCTCATGTCACTTTTTGCGCTCTGAACCACTATATGCCACGACCAGGGATGTGAACAGGAGTGATGGCACGCTGGCTTTATCCACCCAAGCACTCTGGTCCCTGAGTCATATGTAGTATTAGCGTTTGAAAGAGTGAGGTGTACTAGACCTGAAATGCTATGACTTTGTGCTTGTAGCTGTGCAAACATGTTACAAGATTTCAATGTGAGGAAACACCAGGAAACTTGGTGTTTCCAAGTTTGTGTCTGAAGGGGGAAGGAGTCAGCAATAGGAGAATGATTTTCCTAACATTAAGAAATAGTTTCTTCAGCTGGCAACTGCCATTATTCCTAATGACACTATCGAGCTGCTGCGAGGTTTTTTATGTGTATCTGTGTATAGCTTTTTTGCCGCTGCTAAACAAATGCATGATCATGAACAGATAATGAAATTCTCCAAAAAACCCTTTTCCTTTTTGTAGTACTAGTTACATCTAAGTGTCTTTTTCTGTGAGTAAAGGTTGACTTTGACTAAATCTAAGCTACAACTGTTAGAATATCTGAACGGAGAAGACTTCAAAATCTCTTAATTACGTAATATGTTTGGTATTAACGTGGAAAGTGTCAGGCAGCGGCTGACATCTGTACAGCTGCATATCTGATTGACGAAGTTGAAGCTTACGATGATGTGTAATTGTTCATCTGTTTATAGTGGTTGGTAATATTTGCGCTAACATGCTAAAGGCAATTTTAACTTAAACTTAGTCTTTGAAAAATAAAGATATAATCAGCTACAGAATTTCCCATTAAGATAAATAATCTGTAAGATTGGATGATTAATATTCTGCCCTAGGTTTTGGGATCTAATCAAGTCATCTTGATTTTACATCTTACTTTTTCCATAGGAAATTCTAGCAAGTGTAATGATAAAAAACCTTGATACAGGTGAAGAAATACCCCTGAGTTTGGCAGAAGAAAAGTTGCCAACAGGCATTAATCCCCTAACTTTGCATATCATGAGGAGAACTAAAGAATACGTCAGGTATGAATGATGATAGCTTTCAGCTCTTTCTGATACCATTGCTCTCATCGTTTTTGCATGCGTGGAGGCAGCTCTTATGCAAGTAAAGAGAGTCCCAATCCATCTGTGTCTGACTGATTTGAGTGCTAATTCCCAGTTCTCTAGGAACTAGGCTGTTTATTGAATTCTTTTAAGTTAACTTAAAGTTGATGTTGTTGCTGGATCTTGACAGGGAAGTATCTCTGGAAATCTAGCTGAACTGCTGTTAGTACTTGGTGTGTTAAATGTTGTCATTTCTATACTGAATTAAACACAGTTGATGTTTAAGTACTGTCTGTTGTTCATGCTACCACCTTCTCCAGCTTTTTCAGTGTTTAATTTAGTAGAATTCAGTGCTCTGGAGATCTGTGGTCATCAGTATAGCTGACTACTTTGAGGTTTTCCTGTCCTCAGCAGGGCTTTAGGCCCTCTTAACATTTAAAACTGAGTCTGTAAACTTTGATAGAAAAATAGTTTCTTAATGATCAGGAATTGTGTTAGTCTAGATGTTATTTTCAAAAACCTACATTTATGTGAATTATACATCAGATAATTTTAGGTTTTTTGCAGTGCTCTATTGTCATTGAAAGCTCACTTCTGTAGAACTGTACTCTGTGTACAAATTTCTGCTTCAGAATTAACCAGTATTTATTTGATCTATGGAAAATAAGGTAGGAGAACAAGGTGGCACTTTACCAGTTCCTAGTAACATAGTGTATTGTGTCTGTTTTTAGCTTTCAAAGTGTCACAATAAGCTGAAAGTCTTGAATTTATGGAAGGTAGTAATGGATCTTTGGCATCTGGAGTCCGTACACAGTTTTAGTATCACGATGCCAGAGAGTTGAAATGTCTGTTTTATTATTTGATTAACATCATGTCCATGTATTTCCAATGTGTTTCATGAAGGAGTAAAGATGGATCCTAAAATGCAGATCCTACTTTACTAATGTTTCATTCCATTTAGATTTATTATGAGTTCATATTAAACAAGTTTTCTGTATTTCCTAGTAATGATGCAGCACAGTCTGATGATGAAGACAAAATGCAGACACAACAAGCCGATACTGACGGAGGGAGGCTAAAACAAAAAACGTAAGATGCTGTTTCATGTCCCTGCAAAGGAGAGGCAGGGTTTGTTTTTCTAATCTGAAGCTCTCCATCTGATTTCTGAACAAGTTACATTTTAACTACAAGCGATACCTGAATTTACCTAAGTCCGTTGCTCTGCAGTTTAACTGCAGATTACAGGACTGCTGGCAAATTAAATGCTTATTCTAGGAAGCAGTAACAGAAAGAGATAATATTGCATTTCAAATCAAAACTATTGATTCATAATAGCAAAAAATGAGAATTTGCCAGTATTATGTAGTGAAAAAGTGTCATTGCTTTTTAAAGGACCCAGCTGAAAAAATTCCTTGGCAAGTCTGTCAAGCGAGCAAAGCACCTTGCTGAAGAATACGGTGAACGTGCTGTAAATAAAGTTAAGAGTGTTCGAGATGAAGGTCAGTGACACTAACTTGTTTTTTGTAGGATAGTCTGTTTATTCTTGGTTTCTAGGACTCAAAGCTGTCTGAGGAACATATACTGCTGTATACTACCACTGTATAGTTGATGGTGGCTTTTTAGAGTTAAAACTTATAGTTTGGTAGGCATTCTGAGACTAGTGGGTTATAAGGATGAAGTCTTGTAAAGTAGTAGTTGAGAGACCATTTCAGCTAAACCAGTTGAATACTATAATTTTTGTTATGCTGTTAGAAAGCTGTCCGGATATCAAAATGTAAAACTTTTTGGAAAGTTACTCCAATAAAGGTAGAAGTGGGGGTTGTCTTCATTACTTCAATAAAATCAGATTGTTGTCTGATAACCAGTACCACCATTAGAATTCTCATATAGCTTGAGCTCCTGTTAGACGATTTCCCAGCTACAGCTGTATTCTCCTGGTTTCATCAGTGCTTCTTTCAGACAGATTTCTAGTACTACAGTAAGCCAGTCTAACCACAGCCTCAGATAAATGCTGTAGAACTGCTGCACTTTAGCATCTTACACTGCCACTGGTTGTTTGCCCCAGCTCTCTTTCAATTCTTAGTCTTCATGGGCAAATCACCAGGCCATTTCGGCATATTCAGTCAAAGAAACCCCTATAATGAAATGGCTAATTTTCAGCGTACGTTGAACTGGCAGAAATCACTTAGTGTGGGATCTGATGAATGCAAGACCTGGTGCAAAGAAAGAGACAGAACCAAAAAGGATAGCAGTTCTTATTTTGAGTGTTACGTATTTGGATTCACTGCAACCTAAAATTAGTGTAGATGTATTTGTAGTCCTTGATGCAACAGTATTCTTGTTTTGGTTTAAGATCTTAATGTTGCCTATAAAAATTTGCTAAATCAAAACTGATCTGCTACCAAAAAGCGTTGGCAAATGCTTACTAAAAAATGTGTGCTGTGATACGTAGTGCTGAATTTGTGTTCCTTTTAGTCTTCCATACAGATCAAGATGATCCCTCTTCCAGTGATGATGAAGGGATGCCATATACAAGACCAGTTAAGTTCAAAGCAGCACATGGCTTCAAGGGACCTTATGATTTTGAACAAATTAAAGTTGTTCAGGATCTCAGTGGAGAGCATATGGTAGGTCTCTCAAATTTCATATGTGGTTTTGCTGAATCTGCTCAGCCCAAGTTTCAACTTTTAGTTTTCATCTACTTGGTGACCTCCAGAAATTACTGTCAGGTTTATTCTTCTTGAAGAGCAGTTTCATTCAGGAAAATAACATTCCGGCAAGAAATGAAAATTTGGCTGGTTTGATCAGATGTTCAGGAAAAAAATAAAGTCTGTAGATACTCTGGCTTCAGGGATTCTCAAGAGCTTTTTCTTGAAAAAGAGTTTTGGTATCGAGTAGTACTTGGTTTCTTGGTTCCTGCAATTACAGATTTAGGGTGAAATAGGCTCTGTACCATGGCCAGAACTGAGCAGAGAGCAGCAGGATTGACTTACTCAGCAAATAAACTAGTCTGCCTGTGAGAGAGATGAACACAAGTATTGAACAGGAGTACTAGATAGGCTCTGGAGGCAAAAGTGGGAGAGAGTAATGGGGTATGGGGATCAGAATGATAAGGAGGGGAGAGACCGGGAAATATCATAATATTTGCAGAGATGCCTGTGGAGAATGAGGCAGAAAAACCTACCTGTTCATCACTGTTGCAAGTGTGTATGCTCCCCGGCAGGGTCTGAAATACATTCTAGTGCTCCTGACTTCCCAGGTGGTTCTGCTGACAGCAACTGTCTGACAACAATTGAACCAGTCCCCCATCTTTGAAGAGTTAGGCTAAGGATAATGACCTGTGGCAATCAGTTTGGTGACTGGAGAGTTCAAGCTTGTCATCCACAGCTAAGGTTTCCAGTCCTACTGGTAATCCGTCTGTGTTAGTTTCCGTCATGTCAGTATTTGACTTCTTAAAACCTACAAAATTCCTCAAAAGCATCCTAAAAGGGTGCTAGGTTGGTGGAGTCAAGTGCATGATGGCTGTTCATTAAATATCAGCAGGAAATTGAATATTGCCTGTGTGGTACTGTGTTTTATTGACTATTCACTCTTCGGTCTTTGCAGTGGAGAAAGAATTGTTGTCTTCATAGACTTTGCAAAATCCTCATTGCAATTCTGAATTCAACAAATATATGTAGTACTCGTTTTGGTTGCCAGAATTGATGTAACCAAGCACAACTTCTATTTAAAAAAAAAGTGTTAGCACAGCTGCAAAAAGTGCAGCTACAAATACTTGCCAGTTTCACAAATCAAATAGCAGGTTGTAAGTCCCTCAGAACCCTGGCTTGCTGACTGTTACTAACTGTGCCAGTCTTACGTAGAATGCTGCGGTAGCGCTGAGCCCCCATAACTCCTTCCTTGCAGTAACCCACTTTGTGGGCTGTTCCTTTCAAACTGTTTCTGCAAGTATGTTGCACAATCCACCAGACTTAACAGTTACTTTTCAGTTGTTTGGGCTACGATTTATTTTACTTGTGGTGTCTTGTATATGTCCTAAATCTTGTCAGTTTGCATTATAGAAAGACTTTTTGGTATGGAAAAAGGTGCTTTATGTAACTTAATCTTTTTTTTTTTTTCATTTTGACAGGGTGCTGTTTGGACAATGAAATTCTCTCACTGCGGTCGATTACTCGCATCTGCAGGACAGGACAACGTAGTAAGAATATGGGTTTTAAAGAATGCTTTTGACTACTTCAACAACATGCGAATGAAGTATAACACAGAAGGTATCTTTCTATGCATTGCTACAGCTCTAAAACACAAGAAATCCTAGTTGCTTGGGAACTTAGAGTTGACCATGGTGTTTCTGCCTGTGTTCTAGGCCGTGTCTCTCCCTCCCCATCTCAAGAGAGTCTGAATTCTTCCAAGTCTGATACTGATGCAGGGGTATGTACGCTAGGTATCGGGAGGGGAAGAGGTGGGGGGTCGCCTTGTTCTGTAATGCCAGATTTTCAGTGTTGCTTTAAGCAAATACACATTCAAGAGTTCTTGCTCTGTGTCACTGAGGCATAGGCAAACTATCTTATCAATAGACGCCTTCAGTCAAATGCTGTTACCCAAGCGTATGGGGTGCAAGCAAGAAAGTACACCGCTGAACAATGCATTACAAAAGCTGCAGAGCTTTGCTGTGGCCTTCTGCCAGAGTAGATTTCTGAGTGAAATGCTAAATGGGAAAAAAAAAAAAACAACCTACATTGTGGAACTTCCTGTCCTAGTGTTTTGCCTTGGAGCATTGCTTATGGCTAACATCTGACCTGATGTCTTTTCTGAGGAAGGCCAAACTCAACAATGGGATACTCAGAAGCATAATAAAGCCTGACGTTTTTAAATTTTTCACATCTGTGTAGAATAAAGTGGAACATGACTGACCAAAAGTATTGAGACACTCTTACTTGTAGAGTGTTTGGATACTTTAGTAAACTTACCATTAAAATCATGTATTTAAGGTTATTTTTTACTATATTTGGTTTCTAGTAGTGTAAGAAACATGACAAAGAACTTAAAGGTTTTAGCAGTAGTGTTATTTAAGGCGCACTGTTTTGGCGGGGAGGAGGAGGGGAGGTGGAATATTTCCTTACCTTAGGTAAGTGAATAGGCTTGCTTAGCCACGCACACCACGGATGTTGTTTTGAGTGGTTTTTTTGCTGGAGAGATATTGTATAGGAACTTCTAGGGTTTTTTGTTTTGCACCTGTTTATTCTGAAAGGAGCTCTTGTTAGGGAGTTATCATTCTTGATATGCACTAGAAATATGGAAGCTTTAACTTACAGCTTATATTCTAAATTGGAATGGAGTTTTGAAGACCTATATACTTTGTTTGGAAAGCTTATCTTCAGATGTTTGCTTATATTGCTCTCAGCTTATGCCTTTAATAAAAGCTGTATGGATGGAAAATATAGAGCTTCTTAATTTTGGAATTTCAAGATGTTTCATAGGTCTCTATACTTAAAGTTTACTTTGGTTGTTTATTACTGTAGTGTTGTTTATTTTAAAGTCATAAGAGTTGTTCTTCACTTCTTACAAAAAGTACAGGGCCAGTAACAATGTAATTGCTTTCTTGTTAATTTTTCCAGCTAACATTATAAAATGTTTCTATACACTTCTCTGATAGATTTGCAGTGGAGTTGATGAAGACCCAGATGATAAAAATGCCCCGTTTCGTCAACGACCATTTTGCAAATACAAAGGGCATACAGCAGATCTTCTTGATCTTTCCTGGTCTAAAGTAAGGCACCTTAAAGACTACATAGTTCTCCTGTGTTTCCATTTTTTGTTTTGTCAATTGCCATTGGAACCATACATCTAAACGATATGAAATGATCATTGAAGTTAAGAGAAAAGATTTGTAGAGACAATGCTTATTCCAGCTGAAATGGTTGGGATAAAATGAACAAGCCTCTTAGGCTTCTCTAATTAAGTAGTCTTTAAAAAAACAAAAAGATCAAGCTAGTAACAGTCACAGTTGTGTATTCAATAGTGAAGTTAAATTGTTTAGAGTGGGAGGAATTTCCATTGAGCTGTGTGATTTCTGATCCATGGTGTTACTGCTTTTCTTCAGTATGCTTCACTGGTTTTATGCAGTGTACAGATTCTAAGTTGCTGAATAAATAGATATATCTTAAAATTAGATAATTACCTTGTGCTTAACTTAGCTTTACGTGAAATATTTGCAAATTCAGTTAATTCTGTACATTGGAATGCAGTTGTAGTTTTAAGAATGCAGTCTGGCTGAAGGATCTTAGGCAGGAGAGACTCTTCCCTGAATACTTTAACTACTTTCCAAGTATTCATTTCCATTGAGACTTTTCCAGAAAACTTTTTGTGACTGAGCATCAGTGTACTGGGCTTAAGGAAAGCACCAATGAGTGAGGATAATTTTGATAAAACATTTTATGTGAAAGGATAAAATGTTTAATTTCATGGCAACAGAGAAATTGGTAGGACTTTACCAATCAAATTGCTTCTGTATTTTCTGTTACTTTGGTGTCTATTAATAAAGATGGAATTCTCTTGTTTCACAGAATTACTTCTTACTTTCTTCTTCTATGGACAAGACTGTCAGATTATGGCACATATCAAGAAGAGAATGTCTTTGCTGTTTCCAGCATATAGACTTTGTCACTGCTATAGCATTCCATCCACGGGTAAGTGTAATTCCCCTCTTCCTTCTAGAGAGGCAGAATTTGAAATTACAGGAGTCCTCCCCCTTTATTTTCATTTAAAAAAAAAAAAAGAATAATAGTTTGTGCACTTTAAAAATATCCCTATTGGATAATATACCATAACTTTAAGTGTTCATCTTCATTAAACCTCACCAGGAGTGTGCATGTGGTTTAACTGTTTGTAAGCATGATGTTGAAAGTGAATTGTCTATTGGCTATAAGATCACAGCTGGAGTAGTTTTGAGTAACTTTGTGAAGAGTCAGAATTTCTAGTAAGGGATGTTGTTACGATTTTTCCCATTAAAATTTAATTAAATAGAACAGATTGTCCAGAGACCACAGAATCCTTGGGGATGTTTAAAAGTTGGCAGGATGTAATCCTCTACAGCCTGATCAAACTTTTGAGGCTGTCCTTGCTACAAGCAGGGGAGGTAGACCAGAGACCTCCAGAGATCCCTTCCAACTTATCTTATTTGATGATTTAACAAAAACACTGTAATAAAGCTTCCTAATTTTAATAAACTCAAATAGAGGAACAGCATTTTTTGGTGTTCCCTGAACATACATAACTGGTAGATGTATCTGGAACTCTGAAATGAGCTTTCAACTCCTGACAAGGGTAGTATTTTTCTGACTTACGTTGAGAGAGTAAAAAGTAACTGGTAGCAGTGAACAATTTTCTAACTTGAGGTATACACACTGCGTGTGTGTAACCTTGTCAAAAATCTGTAAGAAATTTAACTCCATTTACGAGTGATTTTAACATTGTCTTTTCAGCCGTCTTAAACGTTATAATCAACTCATCTGAGAGCTCTTTATTTGGGAGGTTCTCGAGAGAAGCCATTTGGAAATGGGGCGGGAAGGTTTTAAGGAAATCAGGGCATACTCATAGCACAAGGGGAAATTAATGTAGTTTGTACTTTCAGGATGACAGGTACTTCTTAAGTGGTTCATTGGATGGGAAACTCCGACTCTGGAACATTCCTGACAAAAAAGTGGCATTATGGAATGAAGTAGATGGGCAGACAAAATTGATTACAGCCGCCAACTTCTGTCAGAATGGCAAATATGCAGTCATAGGCACATACGATGGAAGATGCATCTTCTATGACACGGAGGTAAAAAGTTTTTGAGACTCTATTTTTCTGGTGTTAAATAACAAACAGACCTAAAAATCATGCTTATTTAAATATCAAAAAACAAATCTGTTGGAACTTGAAGCAAAATAGTTTAAAGTTTTTACACAATTATTTCAAATTGGGATACATTTTAATATCTTTTCAGCACTTGAAGTACCATACACAAATTCATGTGCGTTCTACCAGAGGCCGAAACAGAGTTGGAAGAAAAATTACTGGCATTGAACCCCTGCCTGGAGAAAATAAGGTACTGTCTTTCAGTGCAACTTTGGCTCAGTACTGGAGTCTGATATTTATATCTAATACTTAATCAAGTTTGTGCTAAGTGTTGTTTGTAGTCACTGACATAAATCATAAACCTTTTAACACTACTAAATTGAACACTACTCGTAGCTGATTTAGACTAATACAATATTAAATAGTAGTAAAATAGACTTTTTAAAATAAGATCATGATCTGATTAATGTAAATGTGAGAAAATGCTTACACATGGCTCTCTGTGAAATTTCTTTAGCATAACTAACCTCTCTCGAATTTAATATTCATTTGGAAATGTGCTTCATACAGAAGCTGGAAAAACCGCTGAACGCTCAGAAGCTGTTATCCAAGCAAGTGTACTCCATTCTTCAGAATCAGTCCTTTTGTTTAGCTTCAATCTAAGCTGAAGTCTTGTGTTGAAAGGGTCAAATTCTCATCAAGCAAAGAACATGCTGCTGATTATTAAAGTAATAATTTAAAGCTGGAGAGTTTCTCACTTGTATATACAGTTTCAGGGGTGATGTTGGGTCAACAGCTGGCTCTAGTAGAGAGAGATCAGCAGCTGTTGCCACCTATATTGTGTTCTTACCAATGACACAGAAATTACTACGTTAAAGACATGCAGAAGATACAGAAATAAGTAGTGCCTTTGGGTGTGCATCGAATGCTGTGCATCGGCATGTTAGATGATGTAATGAAACACAGCTCAGCACAAACTCTTTTGAAAACAAATAGGAAGTTCTGTAATCTGGTATTAATGGTGTTCTGAGAGTTGCCACTTTGGCATGAATGATTAGTTAAGTCAAGGTCCGTATTTGACTGCTACTCTGCTATACCCTTTCCCTAGCGTCACCTTGAGACTTGCTGCTAACCTGCAGTCTGCTCCACTTCTAAGGTACCACAAAACGGCTAATCAGCTGGATGTCCTTACTCATTTTGACAACCCTTTCATAGACTTCTCCGTTCCTTATAAGTACATTTAAGCTTCTGATTTGAAAAATGTGAAAAGGAAGCAAACTCACATTAACCAAGAAAAGCTCAGTTCACTTACGTAGCAGGTAATGGCCTCTGGTCTGTGCTTCATGGTTGATAGGTCATGACTCTCCAGAAATTTACCTCACTAGAATAGCTGTTCTGCTATATTATTGTGGAATGTGGTCCAAAATATCCTTTGCAAATCGGTGACTGTTCTTTGGGCCCACATTTTACTTCAGTAAAGAGCAGCTGTTCTGGTTCAGAGCAGTCAGGGTGATCTTGACAGTGAAGTTGTCTTTGATCCATTGGCAGATGATGAGGGAGAAAAATGTCATTGTCCTAAATCTTGTTCTGCTTCTTTGGACCTATTCTTCGTTATGTCTTTTTTTTTTTTGATCAACGAACAAGGACTTCTTGACTGTTTGAATGAACTTTTTGCTCCTTCTTGGCCATGCTAATGGTTTCCACTTCTAAATCTCATTTATTTCTTTCCTAGATACTAGTGACATCAAATGATTCCAGAATCAGATTGTATGACCTAAGAGATCTGTCTCTATCTATGAAATACAAAGGTTATGTCAACAGCAGCAGCCAGATCAAAGCCAGCTTTAGGTAAGGCAGTATTACAGCAATGGAGTTGTCAGATCTGGGAAATGCTGTGGCTGAAGTACAGAGGCTTTCGTTTAAATCATCTGTTTACTGTATAATATTGTATTATAATATAAGATTAAAATTTAGTCTTGGTATGCAGCTGAGCCTCTGAAATGTCACTTGGCTCAGAATACAAAGGTAACTGAAGGCTCTGGTCAAGAATGACAAAGCTGCCTATGAGCAGGGAGCTTCTGTGGATGAGTGAATGCTTTTGTATTGACAGTATAATGCATGTCCATTTATTGCTGTAAATACAGGAACTGTGCTAGAACTGGTGGGGCTGGGACACCACATCTTTTCTCTCCTCCATGATAAATATGTTTTGTTTTCCTTAATTTTGTCAGGGATTGTTGTAGATGTGTTGGTCACTCAACTGTTGTCCAGGGCTGTTGGTCACTGCCTGTGTATCATCACTGTCAGGAAACAGCCTGCAAATCTGAGTTGGAATTCTTTTTTTCTTCTATCTCTGTGCTGACATAAGATGCTTTTCTGAATTTGAGTATATTACTGTGACTGTCATGGAAATACTGGTTTTTAAGGTAGTAAAAGAGAGGGAGTAGAGGGAGAAGAGTATTGTTTTCTGTTCCCTATCTGAGCCTTGCAGAAGCCAAAGGGGAAAGATGCTTGGGTTTAACCTGGATGCTTGAGCAGAGGAGGGCAGCAGTGCCTAAGGAATAATGCCAAGTTTAATCTTGATTGTCAGCTGTTGGCCGCTGAAAGCACCTTAAGGCTGACCCAGTAATTCACAGAATGGCTGAGGTTGGAAGGGACCTCTGGAGGTCATCTTGTCCAGCCCCCCTGCTCAAGGTTAATTTCCCAAATTAAGTCGTCTCTACTTACAGGGCTGTAGCATAGTTAGCTTTAGAGTTTAGGTACGTTGCATATTCATGCAGTAGGTAAATTAAAAGTAAATACTTGAGTTGAATTTGCAGGTACTGTTTTGTCTCTGTCAGTGTGTGTTGTGCAGTCATTTCATTAGTCTTGTTGAATGTCTTTCATCTTCCACCTGTGTGGATTTTTTTTTGCCCGTGATTGTATTGTAAACAATTCCTGTTACACAGTCAGGTGTTCATTCAAGTTCGAGACTCAAACAGATGCAAATTGCACTTCAAGATTATGCTATTTTCCTGTTGCTGAGTAGAGCGGTTAGACTATACCCTCTTCTATGCAAGAAGCTGCAGGAGAACAGCTTCTGTGTGCTATTCATGAGAACTACTTTTTCTTCCTGAGGAAGAGCATCAGGAAGCTAGCATGCACATTCATTTAAGGACCTTGTTGTTTGATCCTTTATTTTAGTGACTGCAGCTCAAAAAAACCCAATCTGAATTGTGAACTTAGCCTGGTTGCACTTGTAAATCTGCAAGTCCTCTGTAGAGCTATTGTAACAGTTGCTTGAACAGCTGAGAGAAGTAATGTGTTTGTTTCTTTGAATCTTTAGCCATGACTTTACCTACATCGTAAGTGGTTCAGAAGATAAATACGTTTATATTTGGAGTACGTACCATGACTTGAGCAAGTTTACATCTGTAAGAAGAGACCGTAATGATTTCTGGGAAGGCATTAAAGGTAAAAATCAACTTTTGATCTTTGTTTTATCAAAGCTCATATGATTTCAAAAATGAAATGTTTTATCTTTTAGTTTTTATTTGCTCATCAGTGCTACTCTTTTCGTTTGAACAATTTATTAACAAGATGCATTGTAATTGGTGGATTTTCAATAAGGGGACTCTGTCAGAAAATCTTGTCCACAGGAAACTCTTCACAAATACACGATTGGGATGGCAAGAGACAGAGTAGCAAAGAGTTTGTCCAGCTTCATTAAGACATTCTGAATGAATGTAATGCTTTGCTGGCAGAACTTAGTTGTGTAAGTGTAGTAACCAAAGTAATTATCAATCCTTAGGTCCTTTATAGAAAATTGGCTTTGAAAACAAATGCAAACGTGTTTTCTTTCATGGCAGGATTAAAAAAAAAAGCAACTCTCATCTCCTACAAACAGGCAGTTTTTGGGAAATGCAGGACTGTGTTTATATCAGATGTGGTTTGGAGCTCTTGCCACTTAGTTTTGGGCATTTACAGGAACTTCTGAAATCCCTAAGCTTAAAACAGTGACAGTTGCTTCTTGAATGATGAGCTTAACTGGTGCCACTGAGATTTTTGGATACTTACTAAAATTTATGCCTGCTATTCTTGTAAAATTAACAATTCCTTGAAATAAGGTAATCAAAATTGGGTTTTCTTTCTGAAGCGCACAATGCAGTGGTCACATCTGCAATTTTTGCTCCCAATCCTGGTTTGATGGTGTCACTGGAAACTTCTGAAAAGCAAGAAGTTGAAAGTAAGGGAGAAGATTCTGAAACATCAGATACCATACCCTCTGGTAGGTGTTTAAGATGTGCTCTGCTTGATACCATGGGATGAGGAGGAAAAGATTATGAAGAACACTTTCGGTTTGGGAGGGGAGTTTCTTGAGATCAAAATTCCTTGCAGTGGCATGGGTATATATTCCTGCCGTAGCAGTTGAACATTTTGGCAGCTGTTGCATTCTTAAAACCTGAGAGAATGTGAAGTGAGGGACATAGCTGTTGTCCTGTGATAGTTAGGATTATTGTTTTTACACTTGAACTGTTAGGAGGTAGAGATTTACCAATATATGATTAAAAAGTCTCTGTCCTAAAAATGCAGATGTTTCTTGAAGTATTGGCATAGAGAACAGGAATGTGATAGAAGGGTGTCGCAGTGAGAGCTTATGTTTGAATGAGAGCTCGATTTCCCCCCCGCCTCAATGAACTAACAGTTTATTCTCTTTCCTTATTAAGGAGCTTTGAAGACAGATCACACAGAAGTGCTTTTATCAGCTGACTTTACTGGAGCAATCAAAGTCTTCATTAACAAAAAGAAATATGTATCTTAGTTGTTTTGCAACTGACAGCATAAAGCTATGGTACTGTGGGATTAAAAATCCATAAATAATGCGGGCAAAAGCGAAGTATCTAATATAATAATGTTACAGGCTGATTTATTTTTAAATCTTTATTTTAAGGCTACTCAAATATTGGATCCTTGGAAAGCAGTGTCTACCTATTAAAACCTGGGCTTGTAGAATAGAAAGGAATGTGTAAGAATAATCCTGCCAAACGTTAGACTCTAACTTTCTATGAACAGTTGTTCTGCAACATAATTGTGAACCTGCACAGGTTTCTGCACGAAACTGTATTCACACATGTGTGTGCCTTTTGGTTACATGCACTAATTTGAATATATATCAACAGGATTTTGGTGGTGCTGGTGGCCACTAGATGTCAGGAATGGGGATGGTAGAGGAAGGTTGGAGGTATGGCTGGAAAAATGCTGAATGATCTAGTCTGATGTTCGCACAAAATTCCATTCGAGAAAGATCTTGAATTTGTAGTAGCTGTTGTTCAGAATTTTAAGTTATGCAAGTTTTTGATGGGTCAGCAACCTTGTGTAAATGTTTTTATAGATTTCTCAACTTCAGGACGTGAAAATTTTTTTGTTGTCTTTTAATTGTTGTGGACTTTAGATTCCTTTCTTATATATAATTTTTTGCACACTGGAGCACAATACTTGTGTAAAGAATTCTCTCATTCCTTGTTCACGGGCACCAGGATATATTCGCCTTCCAGATAAAATTAAGCTGCATTAGAAAGTTCTTATATTTTACAACTATGTAAAATAAACTGTTTACATTTTTTAAGCATTGTAGCTTAAAGTTTTAAGTTCTTCTCATCTGTTTAGTGCCACTGAATTTTGAAAGTCTTTGTAAATATTCGTATAAAACACCTATGAAGTAACATTCTGGGCATCGTAACCCGTGAAATGTTATTGATGGTCAAGTGTTTCAGAACAGATGTATCATTAAACTTGGTCACACACTTGGAAATTGTTGCTTCTTTTCTATTTTGATTCATAAATTTGCCTTGTGTCTAAGTAGTTTTGACCTTTTTCTCGGATCATGGATCTTTCATGCACTGAACTTTTTTGAGTTCTACTTTTCCTACCTTACCACTTTTTTGACAACAGCTTGCTTTCTGAAGTAATGGGAAATGGAGTACTGGAACTGGATATGAAGCAGAATTAAGAGTAGTTATATGATAGTTTAGTGTGAGGAGGAGACTTTGAAAGTGTGTAAAGAATCCCCCTTACCAGTAGTGGAAGAATGAAGGCATGTAAAGGCAGGAAATGAGTCTCACTCTTCTTTTAATTATTTTTTTTACTCACGTGAATTTAACCATGACTCTGTGTAAAATTGTCTTTAAGAAGAAAGGCACTTGCAAGGGGTATATTATCAGACAAAATAAATACAAAAATGATAACATGCTGTATAAAATTATTTTTGGTTGACACGGGTTTGCTCTGATTTGAAAATACCAGTATAGAGTAGACAAGCTAAACTCTCTCAAGATTTATGTCCACTGAATTGACAGAAGTGAGGAGAAGCACAAGACGACATTCTGTTTGTGACGCCAGAAATGAGTTTCTGTCATAGGTTATATATGCAAAAGACTGTAATTGACTGTGATTCCTGTGAGCTGATCCCAGACGCTTCTGCAGATTGCTATAGATATTCTATGTGTCTAATGACAAGCTAAGAAGCTGCGTTGTGCAGTGGGAACATCATCACTTTGTTAACAGGTACCTTCCCTCTAGTGTCTTGGCATGTACGTCCTTCCTGTCCGTGGAAGGAAGGGCCCAGAGTGGAGGAAGAGGCATATGGGCTTTGCATTGGTTTTTTTGGGTGTGCTTATTTTTTTTTTTAGGTGTGCTGCTGTCCCTTCCTGCTTTCCCCGTATTATAGTTAAAATAGCAATGACAAAAATTAGTAGTGAGTAACAGGAGGAGGGGGCCACTTGTTAGCTGGTAAGAAATACAAATAAGCTGGGCTTGGACTCATCATTTTTTCAGAGTGACTGAAGGCCTGGTTCCTGTCAACGTGCAGTGTTTGGTGTAGATTTGCGACTAAGTGGGCTTCAGGAGGTATCCTGCAACATTAATGGCATACATCTTGGCAGGTTGTTTTAGGTGTTCTACACAAACAGTCTTCTCTGGAACCCCTTAATGATCTGAATGTTTTGGGGTTTTTGAAGATTTAAACATGACTGCGTTGGAGACCTAAGTTGAACTGTCGTTTTTGCTTGTATCTGCCAGAGGCTCTATTAACAACAGGTCCAACGCAACGCCTTAAGTACTCGGGTAATCATTAAAAAATGGTTATTGTTTTTCATTGCGCAGGATCTTGGGCAGGCAGTAAACAAAGCGGATCTTGAGGAAGATGTTTGACTTCCATTTATCTCTATATTTAGCTTCTAGAACTCCCAGTTCTGGTGCTCCTCTGCAGTGATCTAGTATTCTCTAAGCTTTCTCCCCAGTTAAACTGTGCTGCAGATTTTTAATGGTTCAGAAATCGGTGCCTCTTTCCCTTTCCTTCCAAAAGTTGCATCAATTAAGTGGAACTCCAGCCTGAGTGGTGCTGTGTCCTGTCTAATCTCATCCACTGCTGGGTCTTAGGGTTCATCTGGTACCTTACAGGGCTGGGTTCTGCTTTTGTCTTGAGCCTCCAAGTTCTCCTTGTAGGTAAATGTCAGTTACTCCGCTGAGCCTGTTTTGCTCAGTCAAGTGCCTTCACTGTATGTACATCAGGTAGTGCCCTTGCACTGGGAAGTGATGTTCCCTTGAGCACAAGCAAAGCATGGGTAAAGGTCTGTTCAAGTAAAACACTTCTTGTGCTGGAGGGTTCCTCTCTGGACAGCTACTGCCAAGGGCCTACTTAACCTTTTGTTCCTTTAACAGAAGTTGTTGACATCCATGTAATCAAAATTCTGCTTACAGAATATGATTCAGAATTCTCAGGAGGCAGGAGCGAGGAATTGCGGTTGTGCAGGAGATGGGTGAATTAACTCATTCACTTCCCAAGAACAAATAAAATGAGCTGATGGCAGTGTCATAGATCACTTGAACTCTTCCCTTCAACAACTAATTTCTACTGTAACTGGCTCCTGCCAGCTACTTCTGGCAGCAAGCAGCTATGAATGGAAACAAAGCTGTTTCTCTACTACCTTTGTCTCTTAGTGCCGGGCATCAAGCCCAGTGCATGTGCAGAGGACAAAAACAACAGTTCAAGTAGATGAATAATGCTAAAATCAGATCTTTAAATGCTGCACAATCATGTTTTCTCAAGTTAAAAAGGGTGGGGGTAATTGTTCCTTTTGGTTTGTGAGGGGGTTTTTTTGTTTATTAACTGAAAGCAACGCTGAACTCGGCCACTAACATGATGCTAATGCTTTTAAATGTAACAACGTTAGCCACAGACATGGCAGAATTGATTTATCAGGCGCAGGGAAAGCTGCTGTATGCTTGGGGGTTTTTTTTTGTCTGCCTTTAGCAATTTGCTGCGTGCATGTTCAGGAAAATGTTGGAAAATGGCCACTCTTAAGACTTGATTCAAAGTGAACTTGCGAGTATAAGTGAATGCTAAGCTGCTGTCTTCCGAAGCAAACTTGCATGCTGTATTTTCACTGTTATATCAAGCAATGCAAATTTATGTGTATTGTTAATGTCTGTTTTCTGTGTTTTCTCTCTCTAGTTACATGTGTATATATACAGTAGATACCTTGTTTGTTTGAGAACTGCTTATAAGCGCACAGCCTCATTTTATGAATGTGGGAACAAACCAGAAGGCTGTAGGGAGCTGTTGGCTAGGTCAGAGGAATTGGTACTGGAGTCGTGGTTCCAGGTTCTTTATGCTAATGGCTGTAGCTGCTACTTCTGCTTTCTCAGTGTTTTGCTAATAGCATTGGCCTGCTGCCGAGATGCTGTGGAGGCTTTTCAGTTCCTGTGATTAGAAACTGGTCATTTTTTCCTGTATGTGCTTTAGTGACAGTACCGCAGGCTTCTGTGTGGAAATCTGATCAGAAAACGATGCTAAGTAAATGGAGCACGAAAAACTAGCCAAGTGTTAAGTACAGAGGAACAGACAAAAGGCCATTCAGAAAAGGACCTGAATACTTGTTTAAGCCTGCGGGTAAATTTTTCTTTAACTGCAGTAAGTGACGAGCGTATGCTTAGAGTTGTGGAGATAAATTTGTGCTTCCAATAACTGTAACTGGTTTGACTTCTGTAGGGTTCATGCATAAATTTAAGCATATCCTTAAGTACTCTCCTGAATAAAGGCTGTCATGTTATGGTGATTATCAGGGCAGTTTGTTACAGAATCACACAATACTCGAGGTTCAGGGAGACCTCTGGAGATCTAGTCCACGCCCTGCTCAACCGGGGTCAAAGCAAGTTGCACAGGACCATGTCCAGCTGGGCTTTTAGTATCTCTAGGGATGCAGTCCCTGGACACTCCGCAGTTTCCCTGTCCCAGTGTTTGTGCCTCATAGTGTTTTCCTGTTGTCTTTCAGTCTTTCACTTACTTCCTCAGGTTGCGTATCTAAATGTCCCAAGCCATTTCTGTCTTTTTAGTCCTACTGGGCTTTGCGTAGGTGAATTTGTGTCTAAGTTGTTCTGTTCTTCAGCAGGCTCTGTTTTCATGGAAATAACTGCTAAATGGTCTCACACAAAGCCGGGGTCAGTGTTGATTGGTGTCTTTAACAGTCACTTCATTTTCATCTCTGGCTTTTTGTTGTTTTTAGCCTTAAGGCTTAGATTCATGGAAATCTCGGAAAGACCTTGTGCAATATTTTATCAAACTCAGCACTGCTGGAGTTTCCTCTAAACCGTTGTCAGTTCAAAGGTTCAACAGCTGGGGGCCTCCTGAACTCTTGCGGTGTGTACCTGCTCGGGAAAAACTTCTAAAAGTTATTACAAATTCAGTACGTTCTTATTGAGGTTACACTTTGTTCTGAACCTTAGTATCTACAGTGCTACTCTCTACTTTGATTTGCTTTGGGGAAATTTGTGAAAGGTGGATTTTGAGACTGTGGTGGTGTTTTTTCCCCAGATTACATGGTGAGCTGGTAGGTTTTATGCTTCTACCCACAGTGATTTTTCTAGTACTGGAGGTGAGCACAGTGTCAAACGTTCTGTATTCCCTAGTGTGTGTACTGTAGCTGCTGGGGTTGTCTGAGGAGGACAACCAAAAATGCGTAATAGTACTCTAGTTCTGTCATCTGCCACAGGAGTAGGTAAACTTCTTACTTGCCAATAATGATGTCAGTGTATTCCCAGTTATTATTTGGCTTCCTACTTCTCTTCTATAACAGAAACAAGTAATAATCGATGAGTGAATGTGTTCATTTACTTAAATTGAAATTTGTTTTTCTTTTTTCTCATAGTAAACCACTGGGTATTTGTGCTTAAAGCAGTCAAGCTTAGAAAATATGTCATTTCAAATGAGAAAGGCTAATTCAGAGCAGAAACAGACCTTAAAGACCTGTTGTACTTTGAAGGAAGAAAAACCCTCAGGAACACTCCTATCAAATGTTGCTAGGTGTTTAAAATCATTAAGATTAGGTGGGCTTTTTTCTTAACTCAAAAGATACATCAGTCGATAGGAGGAGGTGCTTTTGGATCTCATTGTGATAGACAAAATTAATCGGGCACTGGACTGGAAGTTAGTGGTTACCTGAGGAGCAATGATCATGGCCTGAATAGATTCGGTGTGAAACAGCCAGTAACCTTGACAGCTGATACTTCAGAATGGGTACTCTGCTTAAGCTGAGGAAAACCACAAAGAAAATTGATCATGGGAGCAAAGCTGTTATCGAAATGGAATCTTTGCTCGGGTCTGTCCTGCCATTGATGCTCTCTGGGCATCTTTGCTCATTTGGACCTTTCCTGATACTCAAATTCTATTATTAAACAAGAAAAGCTTTTAAACAAAACACAACATTTTCCATTTTTGGTGCGCCTGGCTGTTGCGTGTAATCATAAATAAATTTGTGTGATGTAGGATACAGTCTGAAGAGGCCAACCACGCGAGGTGCTGGGCTAATTCAAAGCACTGAACAACTTTTAAGTCAGGTACAGACGCAGACAACAGGCTGGTGTTCTTCTATTCCATCATCTGGTTTTGAAACCAGATTTTTTAATGACGAAAGACCATTAACCTTTGGCTCCGATGCCAACCCAGGGAATTCTTAAAAGACTTTCAGAATCCAGGTAGCATTTGACAGTCCCTCTGTAATGTGAATTTAACCTCAGGCAACAGCAGGCTATCTCCTCTAAGCTAACCTTTGATTTTCTTGATTAAGAATCTAAGCCATGAATCTGTTTTCACAAGTGTGAAAAGCCTTTAGTTACATTACCCGGCTCAGTGGGGCTTGTGCTCGACACTTGGGTGCCTTGAGAATAACATCTGCCCAACACATCCTGAAGAACCAAAGCATGTTGTCATCTGTGAAGCATGAAAGATCATGGGCAAAAAATAAAGCCACATCAGTGCTGTCGGCAGGTGGAGTTAACCTCATCAGAACTCCTCACGTGAGAACAGCCATCTTGTGAGACATGGGTGGGAGCTGCTGTCACACCTGCAAAAGTGCTCTGCTTTAGTTTAGGACAGTCAGTTCTGCTGATGCCACTGAAGCTAGGGACATTTTTGTCTCTGGAAGGAGAGATGGCTGCCTGCAAGAATTCACTGCATAGGAAAACCCCAACCAGCCATCACTGTTCTACCTCTGAGGAAAGACGTGGAAAGCTTGGGAGGGTAGTGGGGGTGCTAGCCAAGATTTAATTCCTGCATGTGGAAAAGTGGCTCAGCAGTGACGTGGAGCTCCAGAATAAATATGCATTAGAGCTTCTTTTAGGCCAGACCACATAGCACCTGTTCTGCCTACAGTTCCCTCAGTGATTAGCAGGCTTCCGAATACTGTGATAGAACCAGGTCCCTAAATCAACCAGTTCTTCATGCCTACTTGACCTCTCTTACTTTGGGGCTTGGCCAAACATTTGCCTGGTCTTCAAGGTGAAGACAAAGCATTGACCTGGCAGGGAAGAGCTCTGTAATGGATCTAGTGTAATACAGACATCCTGGAGGGTCACATTTACACACGGCATTCAGAAAACAGAATTGGAAAGGCCCAGACCGCTCCCCAGGCTGCCACGGGCACAACCTCAACTGCTGGTGTATGTGTTCCTGCACAAGGAGCAGGAGACCCACACAGTTGCCCTTGTAGCTCCTTGCTTTTGCTGTCTGGAAACAGATATTCAGGAGCAGTAACACAGTTCAGAAATTTTGAAAAGGTGAGAGGTTCTTACATTGGCCTGATTTAAGTGAAGTACTTCATCCTGTAGAGCATATTGCGAAATAGATTTATTTGAACGATGGTGACCCCTTCGCACTGTTTTCCAGTTAGCCTAGCGTATCTGTACAAGGAAACAAACATTAAGGAGATTTTACCACTTTTTTTCTTCTGCCTTTTCACACAGACTTGCCCTGTAAAATACTGGGCTGAAAGCAGGCAGCAACGGCATTTTGACCTCAAGTGGGATATCCAGCAGTTGTGTATATCCTCCTCTTAATTGCCGTTGTCTTTGAGCTAGAGAGATGCTCATGGGAGTTGTGTGAGATCTTAATAATCCTCATGTGTGGCAGTTACTGTAAATGATCGTTAAAGGCTTCAAGCAGAGGAAGATAAATAGGGGAGTACTCATAAGCTGGATTCTGCTTTATTACTGTACAGCTCCACTTCTTAAGCCAAACCCTGTTTTTCATACCATCGCTCCCATCTGCTTAGCTGTAATGCAGGATGCAGAAAAGAGAGCCAACACAAAGAGCGTTTCTAGCAGTTCAAAGGAGGTGATCTTTCCCCTCTGCTCAGTGCGCAGTGCTGGGTTCCCCAGTACGAGGGAGACATGGATATACTGGAGAGAGTCCAGCAAAGGGCTGTGCAGATGATTAAGAGCTTGGAGCATCTGATGCATGGGGAGAGCCTGAGGGAGCTGGGGCTGTTGAGCTTGGAAAAGAGGTGGCTCAGGGGGATCTTATCCATGTGTGTAAATTCCTGATGGAGTAAAGACAACCGATGCAGACTCTTCTCGGTGGTATCCAGCAGAAAGACAGGAGGCGATGGGCACAACTGAAATATAGGAAATCCCATTTAAACCTAAGAAACAGCGGGGTTTGGTTTGGTTTGGGTTTTTTCCTGTCAGGCTGGTCAAACACTATAACAGACCCAAACCTCTGCCCCTGAAGTGTTCCCTGGTGGGCTCAATTTACCACAACTCGTTCTCTTTCTGGAAAACGTGCATCTTTGTAACACTCTGCTCCCTAGGGCTGGGGATGTACCCTGCATGGACAGTGAAACAGCCGAGGCAGGGCAGTTGCTGCTGCGTATGACCGTGTTTGTGAAGCGCTGGTGTAGGGGGCAGCTCTGCAGTAGCTGTTGGTGCCCTCCGCTTGTACGGTGAGCCCAGCAGGTTCCCGCTGGCCCTCACCAGCAGCCGTGTCTTGACCCCCTCTCCTCCACCATCAGGGCGTACAGAATACGTGAAGTGGTTAGGGAAGATTTTATCTCTGTCGGTTCTCTGTGGCAGAAGAAAAAAAAAATTCTCATAAGAAAAATTAAGAAGGGGGAATTTAGAGACATACTGGCGTAGCTGTCCATCTAATTTGTAGTTCTGTACCTGAAAATAGTTAACACCAGGTGTTTCAGAAGCAGCATGTCTTTCGGTTTCATTTTCTTAAATCACATTTTATGACAAGGTATCTTATTTTCCAGGAACTAAACCTTGGGAGACCTTTGATTTGTTGTACTTCCACAAAATAGAAAAATCTGGTGGCCACTGGGCCAGTATCGTCTCTTTAAGGCTTGTAGTGAAGCTAAGGACAGCATGGCACATCGAAGGGATTCACCATTACTGGTGTACCTCTTAGTACTACTTTGCTGGCCCTTGGTGCGAGGAGGATTTAGCCATGGTCCCTTCAGGCCCTTGAATGCCCTTCGATGGCAGTGGGTGCTGGTGGGAGCTCGCAGGCCCCAGCAGCAGCCGCGGCCACTGCGCTGCCGTGACTCCCACCCACGGGAGCTGAGGCGGGTGAGCGGAGGCAGCGCAGCGGTGTGTGCTCTGCTGAGGGCTGGTGCCCTTCTGGGAAAGGCCATGTTGGGCTTGGCATTCCTCCCGCCTCCGGGGAGCCGTGCCCACGCAATCCTGGGCAAGTCAGCAGAGGGCAGCCCTTCAACAGCAAGGACTGCGTAGCCCTGAGTTCGGCATCGGTTCCCTACTGCACAGCTGGAGCATGCTCCCTCCACTGGCATGGAGAAGCCAACGAGTAGCTGCGTATTGATTCCCATGGACCTCTAGGAGCAAGTGACGCGAGCCAGCAGGCAGGACCGGCGGCGCATCGGGGGTAACAGCGGCAGCTATGGAGTCCAAACGGCTGCTCCTGCCATATCCAGCCTTGCGCGGTGTTTGTAACTCTTCTGCTGCCACAGCTGGACTTCTGCGCGCGCCAGAAGTGCTGGCTGGCTGCGTGTATAGCTAAGGAACAAAGTCTAATCAGATTAGATTTCATACTGATTTCTATATACTAAAAACTAGGTTTTTCCTTGCTTTGACAGGAGGCATGATCTGCACTAAAAGCATTGCTTAAGGAGTTCTTCACTTGTGGACCTGGAGCAGTCTGTGTTTTGGCATTGTTATCAAGAGAGGTAAATGTGCATATGTGATTATAAGGCCACATCTTTTTTCTTATTTTTTTAAATCTTGAAGTATTTGAAATATATTAAAACATCATAGCTGTATCTCACAGAAATTTTGAAGCTGGGAAATGGAATATGTAATGGCATTTATAATCTTCTCCCTCCCCAGCAGAAAAGCATGCCTGGATTTGGGTTACTGAGTCCTGCAGGTTTGCTGCAGGAATGCAGGCCCCGTCCAGTGGAGTGACACGCTGGGATTAATCATCTGCTTAAGGTTAATCACATAGGTAAGTGTTTTTCTGGGATAGGCCCATTTGCAGGTGATAAAAAGACCCACAGATAAGCAGTGAAGGCAGTGCAAAACAGAGTATTATTCTCTAATGATATTAAGGGCCTTTTATCTTGGATGGCTTGTGAGAAATGAAATCCTAAACCTGCCACTAACCCAACTCCTTTGGGAAGTTTTCGGAGCTGGTCCAGGAGTACCCTACATATGGTTCTAGACCTTATATCAGGATCAGCTGCAGACTGATAACGTTAGCCAGAAAAAATGGATTCTTCCTTAATGCATCCTCTACGCTATAGTGGTACTGGTGAGTGGGAAGGATTCCACCACCAGTCTAATACAATGTCCTCTGCAAATTTTTTTTTCTTGTAGTCTGTCCTGTCACCAGATCAGGGGAGGAGGTGGCAGGAGAGCTGTTTTGCCCATGTTGGCCACACCTTCCAGTGTGTTTCTTCGCTGGTCATTGCAAGCTGGTGCTGCTGCTCACCCTCTGATCAGCCAGGCAGGCGTGGATGCCCCGATGGCTGGGGAAGCAAACCCCAGATGGTCTGAAGGCTGGAATGGATGTGGTTAAGAATTTAACATTCCAGAAAGTCATGTGAAGATGCGTATGTCTCCTTTTGCAGTTCCCTTGGTTTGCCTGGCTATGCTGTTTTCTCTGGGAAAATTAAGATTTCAGGGGTGAAAAGATTGTCTGTAGTGTGGCATCATCCCTCCCTTCCTTTCAAATCTCCTCCTTGGCTTTGGGCTGAAGTAACCTGGACAGCTCTTCACCCACACCCTGATATTGTGGGTTTTCACCATCAACACACGTAATGCAAAACAGTGAAATTTCCAGTTTTTCTAGTGTCTTGTCATTAATTCCATGCTTGCTGTAGGATGGTTCAGGTTTTTTGAAGTTGACAGCCAAAGTCAAAAGCTCCTACAGGCTGGGAGCTTTGGATCAGCCAAGAGTTCCCTTTTGCCTGTGAACTCCATGTTGTTTCAGCAGATCCACTTTTCTTTTGTTGTTTTCACTGAATTGATATTTGTTTTATTGAAGTTTCCTGTTGGGTGGGTCATAAAGCCTGGCCAGTAGCAAAGCGCGTTTCTACTGAATTTGATTCTTTCCTCAGAAAGAGGAATTCCCTGTCTGAACTTGATAAGCAGAGTGTGACAGACAAAGGAAGCGTGAAGAGCTGCCTGTCCTAAAGACAGCCTTCGGCAAAGATTCTTTCTTTCTTCAGAGAATCTGGTGTTCATTGCTGTTGCTGGGCTTCCCATAAATGCATGTGCCTGGGAAAAGGGCAGTCAATCCATCAGCTGTAGCCCATCAGCTGGAAAGCCTGGTGCTCGGGGGTCTTGGTTGAATCTGCTAAAGGCAAAAGAGAATCTGCAGTTTTGTACGTTGGAAGAAAACTGAATCGATTTCAATTATGTTTATGTTTTGGAAAGGCCTGGGATTGAAATGACATCAGGGACCTCAAGGCTCTAGCCTCAACGAAGAGGTGAAAGCGTCAGCACAGCTGAGTCTGTGAGTTCCCCACTGAACTAGAAAGATTGGTTATCTGAGGCAGTTCAATTCCTCAGCACCTCAGCATGTTCTTGGGTGCCTTTCATATGCAGATGAACCATTACTGGCCTTTCTTCCCCGTGAAAAAGGAGACGAAAGCCACAATCCTTGCAGCCTTGGGCTTGTCTTGTCACAGTGGTGCTGTTGTCTTGCCTTAATACTCTTTGTGCTTGAGATTCTTATTCTGATGTTTAGACTTCCTGAGAGGGAGCCACAGCTTTTCTGCATGTTGTTTTCATGTGATGTGTCCTTCCCATTGCTTCTATTTTCCTTTTTTTTTTTTTTTTTTCATGCTTAGCTCCAAAAAAACAGCGTCACTGTTCACTGGTCTTCCATGGCTGCTTAGGTCAGTTGAGTGGGATGCTGATGGGCAGCTGCTCGGGTGCAGCCCCTTGCTGGCACCAAACCAAGCTCATACCCTTAGTAGCAACTTTTTGCTTCTGACTGGATAAACGGGGGTGGGTGCTCTAGCGGCGATTTTATGTCTTGTCAAGTGACCCGTCACCACACTCTTCTCCTCAACCCCTTGGCAAACACTCCAGTTCTTGGAGCTGTTCCTAATGTTGCAAACTGAAGGCAGAAATGGCACCGCCGTAAGTGCTGGCCTCTGTTCGTTGGTGGTGTGCTGGCTTGCGCTCTCCTGCAGTGCCCGGCCTGTTGCGAGGAACCGCAGGGGCCAGGGGCTCTCTCCAGCCAGCAGGACGAACGGGGCTACCCCGCTCAGTGACAAGCATCGTGTGTTACCTGTCCTCTCACGCCCAGGAGAATGAACCTGGTGATTTTACTTACCAGTATAGTCATAGCCCGGCTCATCGCAGTGCCGTTGCTGGGCTGTATGGTGTGACGATTTGAAGTGGTTGGTAAAACCTCTGCAAGAATGTGCATGGGTGCGGGGATAAGGAAGTGAGCCTCAGAGCGCTGCAGCTGGAATTGTGCATCACAACCATTTTCTTGCTTCTTAATTTAGACAGAATTGGAAAAGCTTTGTGTTTGTGAAAATGCTAATTCTCCAGCTCATAAACTCTTTTTTCCCTGTCCCTCATCTAATAGAGATTTGCTAATTAACAATAAACCTTTAGATTTGGTTTGCCTCTGGTGTAAAATATCAAAGCCATGTTTAATATGAAGGGGTATATGCTGCCCCTTCAGTGAACTGCTAAAAAGCAGAACAATAACTGGCTTGCATGCTTTAGAAGTCACAAATAACATTTTGAATGGTTTGGATCATAATAGCTGTATTCATTGCCCCCCACAGATTGGCTCTCGTAATCGAAACAATTTCTCTATATGTTGTGTGACTTACGGCATGCCTGTAATTCCAATGAAGTCCTTGTAGATAGTATTTAATCAGCCGTATGCCACAACGTGCGTAATGCCTTAAGAGTACAGGGCAACTCTACCCAATTCAGTATCTTGCTGCGAAGACACAGCACAGAATAAAATAAGTAAAAAAGATTAAAGCCTTACTTTTCAATGTGCAAAACAGGAACGATAGATGGCTCTACTTTTATTATCATTTCAAAATCAGCATCCTTCAAAACAGTGCACCATGACAAAGTAACAGGACTAGGAATTAACCAGTCCTGAAGAACCTTCCTTCTTGCTTTTGCAGCCGGCCGGGCACATGGGATCACGGCCTCTATAATGAAAGCGCTTTCGTACAGCAGACCCTATCGGCTGGAGATGCTCAGTAGTAAGACCTTGCCTTGGCTCCAGCTCAGCCGTGCAGGGACGCGCCGTGGGCAAAGCTGTGCGGCGACCACCCCCCCAAACGGCTGGTGCCCCACTGGGCACGCTGGGGCCGCTGTTAGCGGTGTCCCTAAGTTCGGCCAGAGCCCGGCCCCGGCGCGCCCCTGCTGGGCCGACGGGAGCTGCGCCCCCCGCAGCCGGGGCGGGCGCGGGCCGGGGGGCCGCGGCTGGCCCCGCACAGCCCCGGCGCGGGGCGGCCGGGCCCGGGGCGGCACCTGCTGCGGGGACAAAGCGGGGCCGGGCCGGGGCGGGCCGAGCGGGGCCCCTCCCCGGCCCCGCCCCGCCGCGCCCGCCGGCAGGGAGTGCTACCCGCCGCTGGGCTCGGCTCGCTTGGGCTCGGCTCGCTTGGGCTCGGCTCGCTTGGGCTCGGCTCGGCGCGGCCCCGCAGCGGTGGGCGCGGACCATGTCGCCATGTCGGAAGTGAGGAAGTTCACGAAGCGGCTCAGCAAGCCGGGCACGGCCGCCGAGCTGCGGCAGAGCGTCTCGGAGGCGGTGCGCAGCTCCTTCGTCCTGGTGAGCGCGGCGGGGATCGCGGGGCGCCGCGGCCGGGAGCCCCTCCTGGCCCGGCCCGGCGGGGCCGCGGGCAGGTCCCGGGCGGGGAGGCGCCCAGCAGCGGCTGGGGAAGGGGCAGAGGCGGGCAGGGGACGCGCGGAGCGGGGGAAGAGGAAGAGGAAGGGGCTGGGCAGGGGCTGGAGAAGGGGGGCAGAGCTGGGGATGCGCTGGGCACGGCCGGGCGGGGGCCGGGGAGCGCTGGGTGAGGGGTGGGCAGGGCGCAGAGGCAAAATCTCCGTGGGTTCCCCTCCGGATGTGTTGTGTCACGGCATCCCGCCTTCCACCCCGCTTGCCACCTGCCGTCGCCGCGCCCGCCGGAGCGCGGCTCAGGCGTGAGGGTCGCAGGGAGCCGGTGCTGTCACCGCCTGGGTTAGCTGGCGCTTGTGTGGTGGGAGCAGGAATCACTGAGGATCTGTCTGTGCTGGGCATCGAGTAAACGTGGCGGAGCTCACCCCGCATAGGGTGCGGGCGGCGGAAAACTGGCAAATAAATAGGGCAGGACTGAAGGGCACGGCCTGGCAAGGTGAGACAGAGGCACGGGCAGCGGCATGGACCAGGAATCCGGTGTATCCCGGGAGTCACGCTCAAACGTCTGGGGCGAAAGTTGCGTGCTCTGGCAGATGCGTTTCATCCCTGCGTGTGGGATGCTGCAGCAGGTTGTCTTTGTTGTGTTTGCAGCTGTGCAAACGTTAGCTGCTGTACCCTGGGTGGATGCTGGGGTCAGTCCAGAGCTTCCCTGGGCTTTGTTGGATGTATTTCACTGTTGCTCATTGAATTAGTCTAGCGTGTAATCAACTTTGACCTTGACTTTGATGGAAGGTTAGTCAATGGGATATGCGGAAAGTGCAGTGCAAGTTCAGTGAATAATTCCTGTTAGTTCTCTACTGTCAGATTAAATGGCGTGTGCTGTTAAATAAATGGAGGCTTTTAAACAGTTCTTTTAAAAACAGAGTTTTCTTGTAAACTTCCTGATTTCTAAAGCTGAAAAAAGCCATGATGATAATCCAGTCTGATTTCCTAGTGCCATGTCTATTGCTTCCAACGTGCGGTTGTTCAGGGATCCTTACAGGCTCCCACGTGATTTGCTTTCCCTTTTTCATCAACAATACATAGGGACAAATGCTTTGTGGAAGCCGATGGAACCTCTCATTAAAAATGAAATTGTTTGTATAGGACCTGAAGAGCTTGGTATCCTACAGGCAAATGGTTCCTTGGTGCCTGTGCCAGGTGCCTTCTGTCAAAAAGGGAAGGAATGGGTGGGACTGCAGATGAAAATAAATAAAACCTTGACAGCAACCCAAAGGAGGCGGCAAGGTCCAGCATCCTTCAGCAGCTGCTCTCTTTCTGAACCTTTCTAGGGTTTCATTGTCCACACCATCCCTGCCAACTTCTTCCTCTTTCTGACAGGCAAATCCCCCAGAGCTGCTGTGCTGCTTAGGGTGTTTGCAGCCAAGCGCCGGAGGAGGCTGAGGGCAGGTGTCTCTGAGTCCTGGGTCTTGGCAGAGTTTCCTGCTTTTGACAGTTCAGCAGCAAGGGATAAATCCCAGCACTTCTGCACCACTAGGAAGAGCCGTAAGATACTGCAGTGTTGAGGGAGTGAGGAGGAAGGAGGTGGCATAAGCTTATAGGACCATCTCAGATGGCACTTTGGCCACCCTCAGTGATGAAGGATGAGGTTTGTGCTTTCGACGTTGCTCTAAGAAAAAGGTGGTTCCTCTCCATCTACCAGGTCATCGTCCTTTTGAGGAAGGGATGTCTATGTGCTGGTGTGCTGGCTGTTGGGAGGGTGGAGAGGGCACTGGGGAAATGACGGCAGGGAGTGGTGGAGAGAGGTGGAGACTGAAAAGCCATAGTTTCTGATCCTGCTCCCACGGTGAGGCTCAGCCTTGGTGCTGCTGAGCATGGTGTGACCGCATCCTGTCTGTTCCCTCCTTGCCATGGGTAGAGTGGGGGAGACCAAAGGCCCTGGCATCAGGTGTGTGCCAGCAGGCTGCAGTCCCAGCTCTGCCTCACCCTGGGGCAGTGCCGAGCTCCCCGGTGCCCCTGGGAGGCAGGGGGTGGTCATTGAGTACAGGGGGAGCAGGGGCTGGTGCTCAGGAAGTGGATGGAGCAGGCTGGCAGCATGCGGTGTGTTGGGAGCTGGGGCGTTCTGGCAGTGCGAAGCAGACTGGAGTGGCACTAGGGACCTTGCTCAGCAGGACCCCATCCCCTTCCTGCAGCCTGGACACAGCAGGTGATGATAAGGCAATAAAAGTATGTGACTAGTTTAATATTCCCCAAGACCCTGGGGACACCCTGCTCGTCCCTCGGTGATCCTGTCAGGTACCTTGTCTGTGTGCTTGCCTTGCAATCGTAACTGAAACCACGGGTATCTGTGGTGGTGAGCATGGGTGAGATGAAGGGGTGGGGAGCAGAGCTAATGCTGTGGGTACCAGAGCACGCTACTCCAGCAGCAGGAGCAGTGGGCACTATAGGGTTCTTTCAATGTGTAGATTGAGCTCGGCATTTGGGGCATTCAAGGCACTCCCTCAGGACAAGGAACTGTCTGGAGTAAGAAGCCATTTGTGGTCAGTGAATGAAATACTAGTAAATGAAAACGTCTCAGTGAGGAAAGCCTTTAACGTCATGGAAGTGGTCAGCTTGTATGGAGCCATAATTTGTGCGTTAAAGGAGACGCATCTCCAGCCAGGAGTGCTGTGCTCTTGAACAGCCAGCCTGAGCAAGCGTGATGTCTGGTATGATGCAGCTCCAAACTGCTCTCCTGCAGGTGCAGTGAAGCATATGTCATTTTATTTCTGTTCCTGGTTTTCCATTTATGCTTGTCTAGCACCAGGAGAATATTTACACTTCTCTTTAGTTTGCAAAGCTGGAGTAAAGTTGGTGGGAGTTTGGTTGTTGACTTCTGGCAGGGCTTTGCTCCTTCGTGCTTGTGAAAGGGAAGCGTTAGATACGGTGGTGGTCGGACATCAGCAGCACAGGGAAGTTGTGCCTTTCCGAGGTGTCCTGGGGTACCTGTCCCCCACCCATTGCCCTTTGAACCAGCTGCTAGGATGCAGTCAGTGCTGCTCCTGTCATGGTATAAATGGAGCTGTAGCAGCGAAAGCAAGCATGGTCTGCGGTGGGGAGCTCAGAGGTACTTCAGTCCCTGTGGATGGGGAAGGATGGCTTTCACTTGGGGCTGTTTTGTTTCCTCTTACTGCACTGGCGTTCACAGTGTCCCGGCTGTTGTCTGGCCTTGCATCATGTTCACAGACGGGCTCTGTGAGGGAGGTCTTGGCGAGGAAAAAGAGTTCAGCGGGAATCCCTTGAAAGCATGCACAGCCCTGCGGAGCGGAGTTGGGAGCGCCGGGGTTGCCGCAGGCAGAGAACCCTGGTTCTCTTTGCGCACTTTTCTCTGCTAAGCTGTAGGACAGATTGTATCAGTTTCAGCTTTGAATGGTCCCTGATGTGTGCTACTAGTTATAACTCATGGACCGAGTTTTGGCAGAATAACTGATAAACAAGGTCACTGTTTAAATAAACAGACAAATTCAGCAAAAACATTAAGTTGACAGGTGGGATAAATGATACTCTAAAAGATGAAGGAAAGTTTTAAAATCAGGTTAAAGAGAGGAACAGTCAAAGCCTAAGTGTGATAACTTAAACAATTCTTAACAAGAGTTCATCTGCAGCTTAAACCTTGGGGCACCAACAGTAAAATACTGTGTTAGAAGTGCAACTTCAGAGCCAGAGTGCAAAGTGCTCATGATATCTGGGAGAAACATCTAGGCTAGACCTCAAGGAGAGCAGCCAGGGACCTTTGGCAGTGGATAGGCATGGGTGATTTTGGCTCAGACCTTCAGAGCAATTTCCCTCCTTCCATCCTCTCCACGTGCAGGATGTTGCTGAGTATTAACAGGGAAGTTACGCGGCAAGGCAGGAGACGCCCGCACCGAGATGCTGGCCAGCGTGGGACCTGGGCAGCCGTGGGAGCCTGAGGCGGAGCTCAGGCCTTGCCAGCAGGATGCACACACATGCTCTGCTGTGCGGTCCCTGGTGTCTGGTGCAGGTGCCTGTGCACGTCTCCTTCACCCCATCTTTGCTTTCCCCCAGAAAGTGTTGTGGGGCATTGTAGAGTTCAGCAGTTCAAGAGCGCACGTGCGTGTGAATGGGATCTGTAATCTTGGGCCTTGTGGCACTGCCAGGAAAATAGAAAAGGCTCTTCGTTCTGCCTCAGGACCTGAATCAGTTGCACATGGTCACTCGTTTCCCTGTGTGGATGTAAGGCCAAGGCTGAGCCTCCCTGTGCCTCCCCTCTCTTTGGGAGCGATGTGCCTGGCAGCGGCCGGGCCCCGGCAAGGAGAGGGCTGTCTTAAGCCTGTTGCAAGTTTTCCAAAGGTGTCATTATATGTGTCATGATAGAGAAATAAAATGTGTGGGAGACATGAGATCAGAGGGGCGAGCAGTTGACAAAACCCAGACAGTCCATTTTCCCACAGTGCTGCCCAAACGAGTCATCTGGTGGCAATTTTAAGTCTCCCACAATTACTCTGATTTTCTTTAGATCATTTCTATACAGATTAACTAAAGATACATTTACTGCTTCGCCATAGAGATTTACAAAGGATTCAGACCCAGAGCATCTTATCTGAGAAGGAGCAACTGCAAAGGATTTGCCCGCATTGAGTGCCAGCCAGCCCAGTGGTGCATCCCCGGGCACCCCAAGGTACAGCTTGGTGGCACCCAGGCACGCTCACAGCTCCTGGCCACACATCTGCCAGCACATGAACTCCCAGCAGTTACGGTGTGGGAGAACCTCTGCCTGCAAACAGCTGCATCGATTCCTGCCATACAGAGGTATTCAAACCGAGTGTCTGCTCTCCTGTGTTATGTGGTGCTGTGGGATGTGCTCCCTGAAACCTCGTGGTGAGACGGCGGGCAGCATGCCAGGAGAAGATGGGTTTTGTTTGATCCTGGCTGGGCTGGGCTTGTATGGGTGGCTCAGTTTCAGGCAGATGCAAAAAAGATGAAAAGCTCCTTAATGGTGATATTAAGAAGATTTTGACTGGAAGCAAAAAGGCATTTTGTTCTTTCTGTGGTTTCTTTTCAGCTTAAACTATATTATTAGTGTCTGAATTTATGCTCATGCTGAGGAAATCAGCTTTCTGCATAGAATCCGTTTTAATGAGCTAAATTCACTTTGATCAGTGTGAAGACTTTATATGCATCGTTTGTAAGTGATCTTGGTGCTCAAGAGAGACACAGAATATATGCATGTTCCCCCTCGGGTGTAGTCAATACGCTGTGTTTGCATAATTTACATAGAAAAGGAGACATATATGAGACATGGGAGGAAATTCTGCCCCTGTGTAAGTGGGTGGGAGTTTTGCTGTTGGTTCAGCCAGGGCAGGTTTTGCCTGCTGCGGCAGGGTGCCTTCGGAGTCAGCCAGGGCAGCTCGCTCGAGTGACTTCTGTGGAAGTGCTTACAGAGAAATTATTGCTCACAGGGGCTTCTTCAAGAAAACACTTAAATACATTCTTAAAGTTAATCACATGCTTTCCTGAACTGGGGCTCGTGTGCTGTAAGGGGCTGAATTTAGCTCAGTGCTGGCTGAGTGCTGTGGCACGGCCCTGGGCAGCACACGCTGTGGACGTGGCCTGGTTTGCTCCTGCCTGAGCACACACTGGTTGTGCAGTGGATGAAGGGCACCGTTTTATGGAGAGGAGCAAGGCCCCAGGTACGCTGTGCAGCTATCTGGGGCCACTTAGCAAATCTCTGGCATGTCTCCTACTGACCCAGTCCAGAACAGATGAAGCAATACCTTGCTCCCCCATGCATGCCTGTGCGCTGAGGGGTGGGTACTATAGCATAAGCTGTAGTCAGTGCATCCATTTCTTGAGGTTTTTGGAGGCTACAAAAGGTTTTTTATGGGCGCTAAATCTTACCCTTCCCAAGGCATCATTTAAATATATGTGTCCTTCGGCCCGTTATGGGAAAGCTCTGGGAAGAGAGGAAAGCATCCAGCCCTTACATGCGTGTGCATATACCTCTTATCACATTTTGCTAGCCACACGGTCGGGGTTTTAGCACTTGCTGGGCAAGGCTGAGCGTGGTTTGTTCTGTGCCAGGGACAGCGTCATGAAAATGCAGGTGTCCCTGCATTGACAGCATCTGCCCCAAGCCGCCACCGTCAATGCAGTGAAATGCTTAGAACAGATGGTTCTTGTTGGTGCCTGCAGCTAATGCCAGCAATGCAGTTGGGGATTTGGTGCACTCAAAATCCAGTTTGGGCTTTGTTTCAGCCTATTCTGGTATCTGGAGATATTTGCAGAGACCCCACCCCAGGACTGGGAGTTTTTAGCCTGGACTCCCTGCTATAGTGCATATTGTAGCACCATTTTATATATGCAGCTTGGTGGCTTTTACAGCATTTCACTTAGCCCTTTGCACGCTGATTTATTATCTCTAATGGTGCAAAATTACACAAAGCTTTTGACATTTCTGTGGCCTGAGAATGCAAGTCACAGTCACACACAGCAGCTGAACAGCAGCCAGGCTTGGGGCACACGTGTGCTTTGGCATCTCTGGTTAATTGGCCTCCTCACTCCTGTTCTGTCCAAGGAAGAAAAAGGTAGTTTCATACGCCTTTGTGGGTATTGCTGTCATCTCAGAAATGCTGGAGTATGTTTCCCTGCCACCATGTCCCTCCATCCCTTTCATTCCCTTAAAAACTACAAATCAAAGCTCTCCATTTCTGGCTCCTCTTTCCTTCAGCACATCCCTGACTTATCTTTACAGCTTTTTCCTGCCTCCTGCTGCTTCTCTAATGGGGTCAGGTCTGCTCGTTCCTGACCCCTTCCTCACCCCTCTCTCCTTTCTTGCTGAGATGCAATTTTTTCTCTCCCCTATTAATATCCCCTGCCATGGGGCGGTCCCTGGGGAGCCGCTGCAGCTGGAAGGAGACCCTGCCTGTTTTGTTCCACAGCGCTCCCTGCTCCATCGTCCTGCTCCTGGCTCTGTACCAGGTGACATCCCCACCACAGCCCGCTCCCTTCATCCCCGGGGCAGGGACACTGCACGGGTGCAGCCAGACAGACGACACTGCTCCTGTGCAGTATTAGGACCTGGTCATGTCAAAGTGCCGTACGTTGCTCTCTGTAACAGCCACCACGTTTTGGCGGTGGTCAGGAGCCCGAGACGTGGGTTGGAGCTGCGCTGCAGTGTCTGTGTGGGGCAGGGCACGTCTCCCAGCAGGTCTGGAGATAGCCATGGCTCAGGATGGCGGCTGGCCCTGCGCCTGCCCGGGCTCTGCCAGCCTGCCAAGCCTGCTGCTCTGTGGCTCAGCTCTCGGGGACACAAGGTTAGCTGGAGCCAGGACTTGAGGAAAGCATGTCAGCTGGAAGGGGGTGGAGGAGCACAGGGAGATGAGAGGCTTGGCAGGGTCTGGGTTTGTGATAGAGGCAGGTAGAAAAGGCACAGTCAGGAGAGAAAAAAGGAGCCTCTCTCTCTTGGAGGGAGATGATGGTACTGGCAGGGTGGACTGAATGCCCACAAAGCTGGTTTTTGGGAGGCAAACCCAGCTGCCAACAGACAGCCTCTTTCTGTGGCAGTCTGGGGGTCCAGGAAAATTGGGTTCGAGTCAGACAGGTTTCTCTCGGAGTTCTGCCTTTTCCTCGGTGCCTGGGGAGCCCTCAGCACTCCCTTGTCCCTTTGCATAATGCTGGAGCTTGTGTGGAGGTCATCATCTGGGGGAAACTTTGAGGTGCTTCTGTCAACAGCAGCATTTGGACTGCGGGTGGATCGAAGCGCTGCAGAGCCCATCCACAGGCCCTCCTGCGTTTGCAGGGGAGAAAAGAGTTTAACTTTACGGCCGTCTGCAGCCATCTGCACCTGCACCTGATACCTGCAGCCTGAGGATGAGAGCATAGATGGGGGCTGAAGCAAACAACTTCCTGAGCTAGTTAAGCCGCCGCTGACGTCTCTGGGGTTTGACTTCACTGCTGGGGGTGTTTGCTGAATTGCTAAGGCAACCCAAAACCATCTCGCGACTTCCTGCTCTGTTTTTCCCCCGTGTTGTACATGGGCTTGGGCAAGTTGCTTCACTGTTGCTTGGCTCAGTTTGTGCCCCAGCAAAGCTGAGGAGCGTTTCGCCTGCTCGCCTTCAGGGAGGGGCCGTGCAGTTGGCTTGGCCTGCACGCAAGTGGTTTCTTGAGTGAAAAACAAGAGTTTTTAAGAGCAGGCAGGAAAGGGAGGGGTTCTGCTTACGTGCAATTAATTGCTTTAAGATGTTCTGAAGCTGGCTATTCTGCAACTGGATGCTAAATATAAAACTGATACTACATAAATAAATTATGAAATACCAGTGACATCTGAAAAGCACTTTGGGATGCTACAGTTAAGAACTTATATAAATAACATGTATTATTGTTGTTGTAATTACTGTTTTCCTTTTTTAGCATGCCTGTGCTTACAGAATGTTTTGAGAAGTCATATCTGGCAGAAATTCAGCTGTCCTGTAGAAACCAGTACCCTTTTGCCAATTTCTATTAATGTTGTTATTTTCAGAGGAGAAAATCAAAGCAGTGCCATGTTTCCATATCTTTCATACTCTGCGGCAGATGCTCAGCTGGATGCAGGTGCAGCTCTGCTGACATAGAGCTACGCCGACCCCTCCCTCTGCTCCTCGTGCAGAAGGGCTGGATTTGAGCCAGGCTGTACCTGTGCAGGCAGGGACACGCGAGACTTCAGGTGGTGTGTCTGGGGCTGGAGATGCCATAGCAGTCTGTGCTGAGCTCTCACTGGTGTCTCTTGCACAGGAGCAGCGGGTGATCCTGAGGAAGGTCAGGGCACAGGGTCCCTCCCTGCACACAGGGGTCAAGGGTACCGAAAGCGATGTCAGATGCTTGCCCTACCTCTGCAGCATTAGGGCTGGATCACCTCGAGTGTGTGCTTATGCCAGAGCTGGGGCCATGCCCCAGCTACCGCTCGCCTCTGATGGTGCTTTTCTTATTGACCCTGCGCTTGCTCAGGGCGACCTTATTTTCAGAGGCGACATGTGAAGGTGAAGTGCCCATGGGCTGGAGCGGCAGCGCTGCCTCGCAGCCTGGGCCACTCGCAGGCTGGCTGTGAACTCCCGCTGCTTCAGTGCAGCACAGCCTCTTTCTGACGGCTGTTCCCTTCGCTTGAGTGATCGTGCAAGAATCTCAAGCCTTCAGGAGAAGACAGCATTCATCACCCTCATTTCAAAATGTGATCTGCTAAAGGCTCTGAAGTGTGGAGTCCACTTCTCCTAATAAGTGGAAGGGAAATGAGAAGCCATATGTTGATTATCCTGACTTCCTGTCATTTCCAAGCCAATTTGAAGATGTTTCAAGGCCTGACTTAGTTTTATTTGCCAGCCCTAAGTAGTAATGACAGGTAAATGTGTGTATGTCTACACTGACATCAACTTTTTGACTATTCCTTCAAGCCTTCTCCCAAGCTGGTGTCTTGCACTGGTGCTGTACCACTCTCAGAGACTGCGCTGATAATGGCCAACACTTGTTTTGTCACTAGAGAATTGGGCGTTACATTGAAAAAGGAAACATCCAAGTTGCAAAACACCCGGAACCTGGTCTGCCCTTCTTAGTGCTTAGTGAGATTCTGCTGCCACCCAGGGCCATCGAGGCAGGAGGAGAGAAGTGTGGCTTGATGAGATGCTTTTGCACAGGACTTGAGCGGGGTGGATGGAAGTGCAGGAGAGAGGGTAGGCTCTTGCTTAGTGCTTTCGGATGGAAAGCGTGAGTCATTTTCACTGCAAGTGTTTTCTTGCAGGGTGCCAGAACTGCGCACCCATCCTCCCCTTCCCCGCCACATGACTTTTTATTTATCTGAGAGATCCTGTCAGATGCAGCCATCTCCATTTAACATGGAGCAGGAGGAAAGAGGGGTACAACAGCCTCGTACTGTGTTTCAGAGCTGGAGTGTGGCACAGACTGGCACATAACTCTTGTATGGAGATGGGAGCATGGGGGCTCTCACCCAGACCCCTATCTAATGAGACCCTGGAAATGATGTACTTGCAGCTGTGTCTCCTGCTGTCCAGCCGCTGGGCTCCCTTAGCCCTGTGTACCCACTTCTGGGTGTAAAAGAGACAAAGCAAGTCCTGCAGCTTGTTCTGGGAGTGTTGGAAGAGAGAGTCTGCTAGCCTGGACCAGAGCTGGGGAAACATTTCTTTACAGGGTATAGGATGAGCACTGCAGGGGGAAAAGGAGATGCTGGGGTATCCTGCTGAAGGCATCACCTAACAACTCCTCAGGGAGCCCATACTGCCCGAACGAGAATCTGTTTGGTGCTGGGAGAGGAGAGCCCTCAGAGAGCTGGTGTGCCACAGATCTGCTCCTGTGTGTTGGTCTGGCCCATGTAAGCCTGTGTCCTGCTTTCTTCTTTCTGCTCTGGGCCACAGAGTATCCACACGCATCCATGTGCTGCGAGCATCCGTGTAAGGCAGTGCTGCCAGCTTTGCTCTGGGTTGCAGCTTTTGGGTGAGCAGGCAGTGGGGCACAGGATGGACTGCCCTGCCTGTTGGGCAGGCACATTGGAGCTGTCAGGAGTGGTGCTGTTTCAGAGGTTGCTGGCCTGCTGCCTGTGGGAGGGCTGTGCAGAGCGTTGCTCTGAGCCATGTTGGCACCCAATCTCACCCCGTCAGGCCCCTTTTTCTCACCTCATCCTTCTTCCCTTCCTGGTTGCCCACAGGGCTCCTCTCTGCAGTGCACACCTATTCCGCCATCCACTCTTGGCCTCCCTGTCCCCATCTCCCACCTCTCACAGCTGCACAGCCCCAGCCTTTCCACAAGCCCCGCTTCCTATGACATTGTCTCTGGGCTTACCTGCCTCCAGCACAACCCCATCCCCACTGAGCAAAACCTGCATCCCCCATCCCACCTGTCCCTGCACCACCTTGGACCAGTTCCTGACACCCTCTCCCTGCTTTTCCTGATCCTCCTCCTCCTCAGGAGGTTTTCCTCCCTTGGCTTTTCACAAAATGCTCAGTGTGTTTGCATGTCCATCCTGCAGCCTGTGCAGATGTTTCCCCTGTGGTCTCAAGCTCAGTGTTTTTGTCCCTTCAGCTCAGCCAGGATTCCTGTCTGGGCATTCCTCTTGTGTTTTTAAACTTCATTCTCTCTGGCCAGTATAAAAATAGTTTTGGCCTGCTCATACCTAGGTTTATTGACTATTTTTCATCCTTGTGGTTTTATCATAGCCCATCTCTGCATCTTCCCCTGGGCCCTGACGTTACATCCAGCTGGGTGCTGGGTTCGCAGCAGGCTTGTGGGCACAAGCCCCGTCACTTGGTGAGGGCTACTCCACTGCCTCCCTTCTGATTTCCTCCCAAAATGTGGCTTTGTTGAGAAGCCCACAAACCTTGGCAGCAGCAAGGCTGCGTCGTGCTGTGGCTGCTGCCATGTGTGCTGACTCACACTGGCTCCCTGTTTGCCCTTCCTGCCCCATTTCTGTTTCCACCTCTGCCCTCTCTCCTGTGCTTTGATTGCAAAGTCTTTGGGGCAGAGACTTTATTCTGGCTTTGCCCAGGGTTATGGTGGTTCCAGGCACTGGAGCGCCAAGCTCAGTGTTTCCCACTTCTCATTGTTCTTTCTTATACCCAGGTTCCTGGAATGATGAATTATGTGTGAATCTCAGCTTTTTTTTTTTAAATTAAGCCTTCCTGCAAGCTTGAATTAGAGCGTGTAAATGGTATTAGACAGCAGTGCAGGAACTGGGGGCAGAAAAAGTGAAGAGTCACAAACGTGCTGTTTTAAAAAAAAAAAAAAAAAAAAAAGGTATTGAAGACCACACAATTTGAGAGAGCCCTGACCTGAGATCTTTGAATCCCTGGCTTTGGAAAGCCTTTTCTATGGGTAGAAATTCCTTAGTTCCATGTGCCCATACAGGTTGCCAAGTGAATTTTCTCAGTTCCCAGGCACCATTTAAGTTCTCCCGTGCACTGTCAGGTTTCATGAACAAAATAAAAAATGGGGAGCTCTCTTCGCTGGCTGCGAGGTGTCTTCGCATCTCCAGATTGAGCATTGCGGTGGGAAGTGATCCCTCTCTGTCCTGGGCTGTTGCCAGTCTTGGCATTGATGTGACCATGACTAGTATGTCCAAAGGGTAGTTGTATGCTTCCTTTTTTTGCCCCCCTTTAGTTTTTAATCAAGACCCCAGATTGACTTTGCCTCCTATTTTCTGTGTATATCACTCACTTGGTCCTTTGGGATTTGTTTAAAATTCAGGCTTTGCCAGGCTTTCCACATGAGTGTATTACAGGTTTGTGAGGCAGCAAATAGGCTGAAAAATGCTCTCTAAATTTCGGGGAAGAGTTGTACAGCCTGAGGCAATACATCTATATGTACATGTGGTCGGTGCTATTTCCTCTTCTTTCTTTAGCTAAAGAAGCATCGCTTTTAATATTCGCATCACTTGTGTCTCTCTAGCTGCTTTGTGAGTGTGGATGCATGTGCTGGGTAGAGCCTCATTTCTGAGGAAGTGAGAAAACACCAAGTCCCGGGAGCTGCCAAACCCACAAGTCTTTCAGTGGAAGGCACGGAGGAAGCATTGCACGGCTGGCTGCGCCGGGCAGGGATGGAGCAGCGTGTGTGTGTGTGTGTGCTGGCTGTTAGTGCCGTGAGAAGCAGAAGTCGAGCATGGTGCAGCTCTTGTGCTGGGCTGGCGGTTGCTCTGGGCTTGGCTTCCGCAACGGGAAACATGCGCTGGTAGCCGCCATGGAGCTTGTGTCAATGCAAAGGGACGAGCAAATGGGTTAAAGCAGAGCCAGACCAGCCGGGCTTGCCATTTTCTCTGGATTATCATTTTAAATGAGAGTCAGCCTGAAAGGAATGAAAATAGAAAAATTTTCTTACAGTTTTCCTTTGGCCACTGTTTTGAAAAAATCCTCAAATGAAACATTTTTCCTTGAGTTTCTGTACATTTACATCAGTCGGATTATACCTGTTGTCATTCTGCAAGAAAAGGATCTCAGAAAAACATTAATCATATACTTGTAACAAAAACATTAGCACGTTTGTATGGTATACACGTGCAGGACACCAGAGATGGGTGGCTGCTGGTTTTCAGGCAATAGAAGTTTAGCATAGAAATGGCCTTGCCTGTACTTCCCCACATGGATATCTCCAGCTGTCGTTGTGAACCTTTGTTCACAGCAAGCAAACATAAGAAATTTTATAAGCTTTGCAAATGGATACAGAAAGGTGACAATCTAACTTCCGACTTCTTAAGATTTTTCCCTCTTCGTTAATGGGTAATTCCCTTGCTAAACCTTTCCTTCAAACTCTCTCTGGTGGTTTCTCTCCAGCGGGGGTTTGTGCTCAGGCTGGCAGAGAGTGTTGGGCAAGCAGGGCACTGAGGAGGCCTCCCCTTTACTTGGGGTTTTCCTTGTGCCAGGCTCCCTGTGCTCACGCTTGGCCAAAGGCAGAGCCTTGCGTTGGTGTTTGTGGGCATGTTTCTGTTGAAGTAATTTCATTGAATTTCCTGTTAAAATGCCAGCCAACTTGCTTGTTGGTGGAGAGTCAATACTCTAATAGATAGGCTGTTGTTTTGCCTGTGCTGTTGTCCAAGGGGAGCCTCGTGACTCAGCCTGGATGGGGGCTCGAGCGCGGCAGACAACCCTCTTCCTCGTGTTCCACATGACCCTGTGCTCAGGGGAGCGGAGGGACAGAAAGAGCAATGTGTGTTTTGGGGAACGGCCTGGTGCGTGGGCCTTGAACCAGTGATTTTTTTAAGAGAGGTGAATAGGCATATCCGGGACGGTACGCTGCTCTCCTGTTGTTTTTGTTTAAAATCATATTTATCTTTTTTCCCCCGTGACGTGTTTCCTACGGGTCTTGATTTTTATCCCAGCACAGTGGGTTGCGGTGTGCTTTGGGCTGGGAACGCTCGCGGTGCTGCAACTGTGGGGGCCGTGGGAGAAGGCAGCTCACCCCCACCTGCCCACAGTGCTGTGCAACAGGTCGGAGGAACCCGAGGAGCATCACAGCGCACCCGTTTGCCTACCGTGGGTAAATAGCTGCTGCGTGTATGCCAGAGACAGGATTGCTTTGACAGCCTGCACATCTTTTCCTGCAGGAATGGGTTGATTTTGTTGCTGGGCTGGCAGCACTTCATTGTACTTGGATATTGGCTTTCCCTGTGGAGGAATTTGTGGTTTCTAAGACTCTAATTGCTTTAGTGTAATAGTTTTTCCTCTGCTTTCATAATGACTTCGGTGGGTGCCATCTGCTGTTGTGACAGCACTCGGCAGTGCGAGGCTGAGCTCTGGACCCTGGGAGGTGTGTGCTTTAACCAAGCTCATCAGAAAAACTAAGACTTTCAAATCTGATTTTCAGGGCCTAAATTTTTTTCTCCAGCCCTGTTGGGACATTGGGTGCCAGGGTAGGCCAAAGGGTGAACAATATTTGCAACAGCTCCCTCCTTATTCTGCATGTCTGTTTGTGGGGACACGGGCATGCCTGGCCCTGCTGGGCAGCCAGCATGGTTTGGGATGGATGGAGGAGTCTCTGCTTCCTCGATGGCAGGCAGGGAACAGGCCACATCCTTTTGTGAGCAGCTGCTTTGCTTGCAAACAGCTTGACCTACATCTTTTAGCTTCACTTTAGAAACGTTGCTGTGGTTCGTGTTGTGGCCTGTGACAGCCTGGCTGCATCGTGCTGGGTGCGAGCACGGCCGGCGTAACGCCGTGCCGTGCGGGCCACGGAGGGCTGCTGTGTGCTGAAACAGGGAAACCCCACAGCCTGGCTAAGGAGAGCTCTTGGTACTGCAGTTCTAACAGCCCCAGAGGAGAACTGTCTGTCTGCGGGTGCTGCAAAGCCCACCTGGGTGGCAGCTCTCTGCAGCCCTGCGGGCACACATCCCTCACCTCCTGGAACTCCCTGGGTCACTGGCCCCACGCCCTAGGCCTCAGCATGGCTCACAGAATGCAGATCAGAGCACCAGCCTGCACAACACGTTTCGTCCAATATCACTAAATCCACAAGAGTGGAAGTGCTGTAGTGAATTATTTTAAGGAGCTTTTTCATACCTGCGGTGGGCAGCGCTGTCCAGGTTTTGAAGACTGTCATGTGAGGGTGTGGGGACCTTTTCAGTCCTTACGCTTTAATTATCATCAAATCCCAGGAGGGTCACTGCCAGGGCTTTGTCTTGCTGGTCATCAGAGATGTCAAAGTTAGAAAAGAAATGTTATCAAAACCCCAACTTTTAAAAGGAACAACTTTAGAAACAGAGTCCCAGTTTCAGGACCATTTTGCAAAATAAAAGAGCACTAAAAATATTGTGTAATTGGAACAGTCGAGTTCTGCATACCCAAAGCCACTATATAATGCCATAGCGATGTGAAAGGCTCTTAGAGGGAATCTAATTTACCGTTACAGCTGCTGCCAGGGTGAGGTGAGACACAGAGTTGGTCTAAGCAGTGCTGAGGCTCATAGTGCTCCTCTAACCAGCTTACGCTGCTGAGTTTTGCTGGAATTGCTGCGGTAATTAGCAGCAAGAAAGTAAATTGGACAGGTCAGTAGAAAGACATATGCCTGGTCTATAGGGTTCTGCCTGGTCTCATGATGTGGCTGAGCTTTGGGAACGCCATGGGAGAGCAACTCACAAATGCCCTGTTAATTCTCATTAATTTGCTAAGGTTGGAAAATTTTCAGAAGTGTGTAGTGTTATCCTGAAATAAGACCAGTGTTTCAGATGATTAACCAAATTCAACTAAGCGTTTAAAGAGCACGAGACTAACTGAGAGAAAATGAGTTCCTTTTCTCTGTCTACCCGTTGGGTTTTTAGGACTCCTATTTTTGAGATGATCTCTTTCTTTTTTATGAGATTCCAGTGCACCTCGGGCCCTGGATGCAGGAGCAAGAGGTGCTCCACGTGCGGTGAGGCTGGCAGCTCACAGCACTGGGGCTGGCAGCGTTCACCACCCCATGCCCCAAACCCCCCATGGCCGGGGGAACTGGGCAGCAGCGCCCAGCCATGCTGGCACACGGTGTGCGCTCGCTGCTGAGTGACCTTTTTTTCCCCCACTGGTAATCTGGTGGGCTTCTCCCGCAATGGCTGCAGTGCTTCTGCTAGTGCTGACACTGAGGCTTGCGAGGTTTCTCTCGGGACTGTGCAAACAGCGAAGCAAAGTTTCCAGAGAGCGATTAAGAGGGGACTGCTTTAGATATCTGAGTTAATCCATGCTGGATTCCTGCAGCATAGAAAAGAGACATTCTGAACACAAAACTGTCTGGAGCAAGAGGTGTATTTTCCCTAGCCAAGAGCGAGAGCTTTGTGGACAGCCAGAAGCACAGCAGGGTGGTAGTGCTGAAATTGCTCCGCCCAGAGGCTTGCATGGGACCCAGGCGTCGCTTACATTAGTAAAACGGGCCTTAATTGCACATAGGCTCTGTGTTGTCCTCCATCAGAGAGATGCTGGAATGTCATTCTGCTGCTGGTTTGCAGGCCTGGGAAACACGGCATGAAAGGTACCTGCCTTGCATTTCTGAAGTGCTGTGGGGAAAGGCTTTCATCTCGGTTTTGCTTTCTGGATGTATTAAAAGCTTACCAGTTTTGCACCTGGGACAAAGGAATGGCCTCTGCTCCGTGGGGCTGGTCCTTTGGGTGAGAGAAGCCAGGGGCAGCCTAAGAGAGGCAACCGCCTTTGCTGCGCCAGCCCGATGGACCATCCAGGTCTGCTCCAGACTCTGGATTTTTATTCTCTTTTTACCATGTACCAGAGTAGGGCAAAAAAAGGAAGGAAATTATTTTTGCAATTCTTCGATTTTTTTTTTTTTTAAAAGGTGCTGGTGTATGAGAAGATATCACCATACAAAGATTTTCTGCAACATTTCATAAAAATATTAAAACAAGATTAAAATATGACCATCCGCAAATAGCTCTTGCCTGATGCCGTTACCCCCTCTTGTGACAACTGCCTCCCCAGAGTCCCAGCTCCTCTTCAATGCAGGAGAATGCTCAGCTGTCACTAAAGCAAAACCCTGGCTCACATTTGCTGCAAAGGGCTTGAAAACGTTCCTTAATGCATCCCAGAGACTCAGGAGCTAAAGGCACAGGACAGAAACCCTTTGGCTATGACTGTTTTTGGAAGGGCAATATTGATTTCTTGGCTTATCTCACACCTCCTAGGCAATACTGGGCTGTTTGGACGCTTGGTGGTGCAGCAGTTCACCCCATGGTGTCACATTGTGCTGAGCTTTTGATCCTCATTTTGGAATAATTTTCTCATGCTGCAGGTTTTGTTGTCTTCAGCGAGAGACCTTGTACCGATCTCATTTTTAACTCAGGGAGCATGCTACATGCAACACCATTCAGCTGGGGGGTGAAGTTTGCTGCTGATGGGGAAGCATCCAGCGTTCCTCTTCTGAGGGTGGAGAGCCCAAACACACCAACATGCAAGGGTGTTATCACCAGGGACACATGCCATCCAGGCATCACGAGGCTGCTGGAAGGGTTTCGTAAGCACTGTTCGTGGCACAGCCAGGCGTCAACAGCCTTTTTGACTTAAAACAGTGCTAAGTTGCTGTATCCAAATTTGCTTCCTCTTTTATTATGACCATTCATACACAGAGTCATGGGTTTGCTTTTGGTGTGAAGTTTTAATTTTCACAACTGCAGTGCTAAGTGCCTGGCTCTTGCTTATAAAATCTGAAGTCTGGGGCTGGGCAGCTAAGATGACGTTTTCCTACATCAGAAGTTTGTAGTTTTTCTCATATTTTTTTAAGTTCTGATTTCTGGACTTGTAACACGGACAAAAGTACTGCAATAGCCAACATAATGGCATTCTCCTAATAGTTTTTACTCATGACTCCAGGGATGTTGGAGAAGTTCATTTCGCTTCCCAGAAATGTAAGTCAGAGGAAAACCAGGCCCCAGATTTTTCCAGCCTTCAGCTGTGGCTGAGGTGTGATTTATGGAGAGGGCTTTCCTGCCTTTCCAGAGGGATGCTGCTCTTCCTTCCACGGGGCGAGATTCCTGCGCTGGAGGTCATAGTTTGCTCTGATCTCACCAGCAGCGTGTTTCCGGAGAGAGCACAACTCTCATCAGCTCCTCTAGCAAAACCAGCTTCAAGATGAGTGGAGCCAGTGTGGGAGGCCATATTTCTTCTGAGCTGTACGGGCGAGCTGCTCGTACGTAAAGACGCTGAAGCTTGCAGCTGTTAAAGCTGTGGGCTGTCCAGGATTTCTTGCTCCATTAAGAAATTAGAGACTGTGCTTGGACCAGAGTAGCATAGTGCTTTGTTTCTTCCCATAGCTTATTACCAGGAACAAATAAATTAACCCCTCATTTCCCTCTCTGCAAAACATGCACATCGGTGTTTACCTGCGTCTCATGAGTATCAGTGCTGAATTCATGAGCAGTCCATTGGTAACACAGTTTGAAACTGTCACACTAAATTAAACACAAGATGTTGGTTATTTAGTACATATTATGTATGTAAATTTTATAATCTTCTATTTTTCCTGCAGGAAAAAACCAAAGTGGTTGAACCCTTGGACTATGAGAACGTGATCCTTCAACGCAAAGTTCAGATCTACAGTGATCCCCTCCGGGACCTGCTGATATTTCCCATCGAAGATGTATCTGTGAGTTTGTGCTGGCTGTTTCCCATGTTTGAGTCTCACTCATCTCCAGTGCTGCTTACCTTGGAAAATTTCCACTGTTAACCACATGTTAATTTTGGCTGCATTACTGACACACAAAACCAAGATGACCCCCTGGCGATTTGGGCCCACCACATTTATTTAAAGCAAGTGTCAAGTCCTGAAGACCCAGTTTGCACCAAAATCATGTTCTCCTTTTCCCTGCAGATCTCAGTCATCAGTCGACAGAGGAGGACTGTCCAGTCTACAGTGCCAGAAGACGCTCTAAAGAAAGCTCAGAGTCTCTTTGTCAAAGAGGTAGGGGCAAAAGTCCGCACAACGCCTGCCTTCAGCACTTTCTCGCTTAGGCAAGATGCTCTGCTGTAGCTTCTGGTCTGCAAGGCTGCAGATCACTTAGCTTTTCCTGCGTGGGAAGCACCGGTCACTGGCAGACTGGCCACATGAGAGAGTTCTCGATGTGCCTCTTGTGTGGTGCTTCTCTCCAGTGCGTTTCATACGCAGCAGACAAGGCCTGTGGGCCTTGCACCGCTTGCCCGAGCGGCAGGGTTCGGGGTGTGCAGCAGGGCAGGGGGTGGGCTGCACAGCCTCCCCGGAGCATCCTGAGTGCCACGGGCTTGTTCTGTAAAGTGCCCCTTTCTAGGACCATTCCCTCCAAGTGCAGTGAAGCTAAATGCCAAGCGACAGTTGATGTCAAGTTAAAGGCACTACATTTCCGAGGGCAGAAAATGGGAGCTTTCTGGAAAACAGTCCCCTCCCAAGTCACTACTTTTTTTTTAAAGCCTTGGAGCAATGTAAATATAAAATCAGTAGCTGCATGGCAGGCCAGGTGCTATGTGATTTTGTCTCTGTGCTGGAAAGGTTCCTTATGAAATTCTGTATTGCAATGCAAAACAAGTGAGGCAGCTTGTTCAGACCCTTTCTACTTGTGCTTACCTCACCCAGCAGTCTGTAGCTTTTCAGACTTGTGCAAGGTTTTGTTCTGCTTGGCCTAGCTTTCAAAGAGCTGTATTGTTTTCCTTTCAGTGCATTAAAACCTACAGCTCAGACTGGCACGTGGTAAACTACAAGTATGAGGAATACTCAGGAGACTTCCGGATGTTGCCCTGGTAAGCGCCGCGCTCCCTTGGAATACTAATGGCTGGTCACAGGACTGGGGCTTGGTCAGGCTTAGGAGAAACAGGAAAAACCACCCTTTTCCCTGATGCCTGTCCCACGAGCAGCGTACGGTGCAGAGGTTTGTCACTCTGAAGATTAGAGAGCCAGGGGTTTGTGTTATCACACCGTTGTCGCTCAGCTGCCTCAGGGAGATGCTGACAGTATTGCCGAGGTGGGTCGTTACTTCGCATCCTGTCCACCAGCGTGCAAACAGCCCCCTCCATCTGGGATGAGGGCGGACTGCAGTCTGGGCATGTGGCAGGGTAAATAGCGTTGGCAGTGCTCATCCTGAATCAGGAGCCTTGTTGTCCCCTGGGCTGGTGTCCCCTGCGTGCTAGGCACAGTGTTCCCGTGCTGAGCAGAACCTCTTTGTGCCCCCTGTCACTGAGATGTTGCTTTACAACTTCAGTCCGGTGGTGTAGTATGGCTATTAATGCTGGCAGTGCTGGAGAGTTATGTGCTCTGAAGTGCTGGGCTGTGCCAGTGATTCCAGCCCCAAAGCTAATCGGGTTTTTCAGACAGGCGTATACATCTTGGATTTCTGCTGGATTGTTATTTTCTCAGTGGTGGCGCCTGCTCTGCCCTCGCTCCCCATGCTCTGTGCATGTCTAGACCACTGTTCTAGCTGTGCGCTGGCAGCTTGTTAAATGCTTTCTCTTGTTAATTGGCTGACGTAGGTCTGTTGTGAAGATATTGCAGGGAAGTGAAGCAGCAATGGGACAACACTGTTGATCAAATTATATTAAAATTTGTGAATAACCTTGCAGTTAGATGTGGCTTCTTTTTTAGCAAGACGGAAGATAGACTGGCCTGCTGCATCTCTGTGTTGCATAGACGCAAGTCTGCAAAAACTCTGCAGAATTAGACAGCTAACATGGAGAAAGCTAATTATGTACCTCTTGTGCTTCATTTCTTTGAAATGCACTCATCAGAAGTTAGTTTTTGCCAGCTGTAGGTCCCTTGAAATCTGTCTTCTGCACGAGGACAGTTCTGCTGTGCTCTGTAGTCTGCAGTTTGGCTGTTGCTTCTGGATCCAGCACCAGCTGCTGGCTCGGAGGACGCTTGTTTCCCAGTCATTAAAAATGAAAATGTGTTGTGATTTCAGCAAATCCTTTAGGCCAGACAAGATTCCAAGCCATGTGTTTGAAATTGATGAAGACTTCGAAAAGGATGAGGTAAGGAGATTTACTCTTTTTTTTTTTACATATTCCGCTCTAAAATCTGTTAAAAAGTAGAATTCACAAAGCAAAGTCAGAATTCAGTTCCCAGGAATGGTTTCCTGGTGAGATGCATCATACTGTGAAGATAGGACCAAAACTGAGACAGTGATTTATTTCAAAGTATGACAGGATAATCTCTTGGACCTAAGGGTCTCCTGAATTATCTGGAAGATTAGCCATAATATTTCTCATGGCTTTTTCCCTTGAAACAGTGCAGCAGCAGAAGGAGAAAAGAACAAAAAAAAAAAGAAAAGAAAGAAGAAAAAAGGGAGCCAAACATTTACCAAGTAAAACTCTTCATGTCCAGAATTAAAAATGGGCAATTTGTTTTTCAACTACACCATGATGCCAGGGTCCTCCTTTTAAAAAGTTCTGTGCTCTGCCTCATAACCTGCAATTCTTAATCAGTCACTTCTATCCGTAATATGCACGGTGTGTCAGTGCTGCCCTGTATATACTGTGCGAATGTTCAGAGGTGTTTCCTTCCTCTGGAAGTTGCCAGGTTTGTGCTCACCTGGTTGCAGGGAAGATTTGCAGCCCTGGAGCTCTTCCCTGAGGGTGAGCTGGGGGCTCTGACAGTTGGGACATCTCAAACCTGGTGGTTGTTTTGGATGATGCAGATGCCATGCTTCCCTATGCATAAAGCCTTTTCTACAAAAGGGAGGGGTAGCGTTTTTTCTGTCTCAGGTTCCATGTGAAGCTTAATCCACACCTGTGACATTAAGAAGTTTTAGTTTTCCATGGGAAGAGTTTAGCTGAACGGTTTGAAATCTGCATGGCACCAAGATGCTGCTGGCGAGAGGCTTACAGGGGAAAAGGGAAGTTTCTTGCAGAGCTGAAGATTTGAAGGGGCTGTTTCATGCATGTTTCTCACAATTGCTGTGTATGTCCCAGCACACCTCAAGTCTGGACTGGATGGCTTCTTTGTAAATGGAAATGTATTTCCAAGTTTGGCCTCAATTTTTTCTGGCTGTGGTTTTGGTTTGCATTACATCGGTAACTTGAACTGTTTCCTCTGTAATAATATCTAATTTGGTCTGGAGACAGAGCTGTGCACTATGTTATAAGCATGCCTCTGAAAAAAATAAAAGGGCAAAAATATCCTGTAAAAATCTGGAGACCTTTTTTCTTCTGGTCAGTGTCCCAAATACTCAAACAAGTGAAGTTGCTAAGGTTGGCTGCGGAAGAGTATTCCCAGTGCTTTGGCGGACATTTTGGCATTTATCTCATCTGGCATGGCCATATCTAAAGGATTCTGTTACAGTTTCCTGATGGAGCATTTACATTAGAATTATGTAATGGAAATTGAAGTAAAAGAAATCTCTTGATAAAAAAAGACGAACCGTTATAAAGGAGAAATCATGGGTTGTTTTATGCAAGGAAATAAAGCATTAGGCAATTTACTTTGTCATTGGAATTTTGACAAGAGCGAAAACCTGCTATTTGGGATGCAGGAGATTATATAAACCAGTCTCTTCATAGCTCACCAGCAGACAGTCCAGGTCCGCCTCTGCTGCTGAGTCACTGGAAGTCCCAGAGCACCTTTTTTTCACCAGCCTGGAATGTCATTTCCCTCCCTCCCCCATGGAGGTCTCAGTTAGGTAGGGATGGAGGGCCGTCCTCCCTTTCTGGGACCGGGGGACAGGAGCAAAGATGGGAATCCCAGCTGGTAGGCCAAGAACAGCCTGCTGGGGTCACCTGAAACTTTTTGTTTTGATAAACGTGAAACCTGTCGGTTACATTTCAGCTACTGGGCTTCGGTGGGTTTTGCCTGAATTTAAAATGGAGAGTGGATTTATACAAAAGGAAATGACAAAATAAGTCTGGTGTTCTGCATTTTGCAACTTTCTGAACAGAGCATTTTGAAAATTTCCTTCTTCCACAGGTTTTTGAAATACTGCCTAAGAACTGACATGCATTTCCTCATTGCAAAACTGCTATGCAGCCCTATCAGCGTAGATGTAATCTTTCTTGTTTAGAGGTGACCCAAACTAGCCTGTTTTGTCTCTTTCTTAGACAGAGATAACCCTGATTTTTTTTGTGATAACACTGTACGTGTTACATGTATGTTCTGCATTGATGTAGTTAAACCTGTATTGCCCTCCAGGGCGTCCAAGGGGAATTTTGTGTGGGAGGCAGTTCACCTGACCTCCTCTTTTTCTCGCTTTCAGGATTCCTCGTCCCTGTGCTCCCAGAAGGGTGGTGTGATAAAGCAAGGCTGGCTGCACAAAGCAAATGTAAATAGCACGATCACTGTTACCATGAAGGTGAGTTTGATCCAGTGTTATGTTAATCGTGGACGAGGCATGAGGTTAAGTTCAGACCACATCTCTAAAGCTAGCGGGAGTGCAATGGGCGAGTTTGGATGGGCATCCATCCCTCTCGTAGAGTATCCTAAGGTGGACTGGAAAACCCAGTCTGGTAACAGCTTTTGACCCTTCCCTCCCCAGAATATAAGACCAATGCACTTCATATCACAGCAGGCAAGCTGAACAAAAAGGCGAAGCATGTAAACCAAGATTGTTTTCTGAATCAGCAGCTGAGGCCCAGAAGAGGAAGGCAATTTAAATAACTGAAACAGCTGCCTTGCAAAGAAGACTTTCTGAATTGATAGTTTCCTTGCTGGTAGGAAATATGTATGGAGCCCAGCTTTAAATTGAAATGACAAGCCTTTACTTTAAAAGCAGGGGTGATATCGTTGAGGAGATGGAGCGTTACTGACTTAGAAGCAACAGCTGCATTATCTCCTGTTCTCTGCTGTATGTAATCCCGTGTGACATTGCTTAGATTTTGCAATGGAGGTTTTTAATAGTTCCACCACAGGTTTTTGCTGTGGCAATGAGCCTGTCTGTTCCACCAAGCAGCTGCCTTGTTACAGCATAGAGAGAATATTAGGGAGTTATGCTCAACTGTGCAGCTGAAGGATGGCTTCAGTGAGGCTGCTTTATAAGGATATTAATAAATCTCAAAAAGCTCACTTGTTCTGAGGCTTGATTCAATATGTTTTCACGAGAAATGGAACAGGACTGTTCATAGGGCTAATTTTAATTTGTGTTTTAAAATGACTACTCATGAGCTTAAAGGTGATAGACAGAACAGGGTTTTCTGATCCTTTGCTTTTCTGAGCAGCAAGGTTGAAGCCATTTCTGCTTCTGTAACTTCTGGAGGAGGTATCATACATGCTCAAAGCAGTTAGTTGGGTCTGTTCTCAACTGAGCCTCTTGTGGTACTGTTGGCCTCAGCGCCCAGCACCTCAGACCCACCTTTAGAGATGTTATCCGAACTACACTGGCTTCAATTCAGTTAATAAGACCCACAAAGTCTCTTGTGAAACTCAGATATCAAAGTACGGAAAATCAGCAGCCATTTTCTGAGCTGGTCCTGGCCACTTCTGTGTCTTACAAAACACCTCCTAAGGTATGTGTGAGAAATCTGAGGACTTTGAAAGTCTTCAGCCTTATAGCCTCTTTGAGAGGCTGCCATGCTATTCCAGAAGCAGATGCACTCATCTTTTGGGTGCTGGTTCTTTCATTGCTGTGACGTGCTGAGCCGTTGGTACCTCACACTGTTGCTAAGCATGTGCAGAGTGTATTTTGTGGAGAGCCAGCCCATGAACAAACTGTAATTAGGCTACAGCTGCCAACCTTCATTTCAGAGTAACCTTTCCTTTGCAGAGAATTTCTCTGGTTTGACCCAGCTCTCTTGCTGACTGTTTCGCAGTGTGTCAGTGTGCTGCGCTACAACCACGGTGTCAGGATTTTCTCTCTTTCTTTTATCTCTGCCCAGATGGACTTCCCCAGTTCTCTAGCCATCCCTCTGCAATTGCAATGCTCACCAACAGTGTCTGTAGAGGATGTTCCCTCTGCTCCTAGGTTTATATTATTTATTTCAAATGATCATAGTCTTCTGACTTCTTCCTGACAGCAGTGCTTACAAGGGGGGGAAGATCACGGGAATAGTGTTTGCTGCTTGCTTCTGCTTTTCCTTTTGAACAGAATTCAGAAGATGCAAATGGTTTAGCATGAAATCCCACACCCATGAGGGATATCAAACCTTGTAATATGGTAGAGAGAGAATTATCATGGGTTTCTGTAGCATCCACTGCCAAAGTTTGAGAGATTGATTCAGTGAAGTGCTAAATCAGTGTTTAAAGCTGGCTTAATCTTAGCATACTTAGATTTCCATGTATTTTTATGCTTTGTTGAACTAAGGTTTAGTTAAACCTTTAAAGCTTAAAGCTTGACACCCCCTGGAGCATATCTACAGCTAACTACTCATTTAAATGATGCCAAAGGTTACCTTTCAGAGGGCTTAGGTTACCGTTCAGAGCACGATGCCTCCTTCTAGTTCTGTGCAAGTGAAGGTTTTATTGAGCATGTGCTAGTGTCAGTAACGATGGGAGCAGGAAATTACTAGTAGTCTCCTATCTGGGATGAAAAATTCTGTGTTTATTTGTAGATCTTCCAGATATACAGAATGGTGGAAATACTCACAGTGCCGCTTCCCAGGCTTCCTTTGTAATTCTCCTAACACAGATATCCAGCAACTGTGAAATAAACCCTGCTCCTTACAGACCTGACAGCATATGGCGCTACCATAATTGCTGCCAAAATGTTCTTCTGAACTATAGTCTAGTGCCTTTTGGCTGGCAAGCATGAAGGAAGATGTTCTGAGATACTGGAGAGCTTTTGTTCATAAAAATCAGTAGCTTGAACATAGAAACACTTCTCCCAAACTTACTGCTTTTTGAAGTGAAAATTGAACACTAAGCCAAAGCCTGTTCGTGAAAATAAGTTTGTATATAAACAGAAAACCAAATAAAGAAGTTGAATGGATTACAGTGCCCCTTGGCTTGTGTTTGAGTGCTAGGAATTTCCATGTCTGTTCCAAAGTCTTCCAGAGAATTGCTTTGTAATGCTAAATGAGGTCTTTATCAAAAAGGCTCTGGAAATACCTGCTCTAGGGTGGGATGATGTGCTGATCTGAATTCATCATGCTGCATTACTTCGTAAAGATAAATGAGGCTGGAGCCAGCTGAGAGGCGAGCTGGAAGCCCTGGGGCTTTGCTTTAGATGGGCAAACTTAAAATAACAACAAGGACATTAAAATTAAAAATGATGATGAAATCTCTCTTCATAAAAACAAGTCATACTCAAAGGAGTGAATCTGCAACACTCCAGGGTCATCAGTGTTTCTTCTTACAGTATCGTCTCAATAGCAGGAGGGCAGATATCGAAACCGTGGCTGTGGTTTGTAATATACAAGAGAGTGAATACTTGCACGAGTAAGACTTTGTACTTTTGCAGGTATTCAAGAGGAGGTATTTTTACTTGTCACAACTCACAGATGGCTCCTATATTCTTAATTCCTACAAAGATGAGAAAATTTCAAAAGAATCCAAAGGCTGTATTTTCTTGGACGCTTGTAATGACGTTGTTCAGGTAGGTGTGCTTTCTGCATGGCTGTACACGGGCTTACGCATTGCTAGCTCCGAGACAGACACGCTCTCCGCTGGTCTGTGCCATCAAGGGGTAAAGGCATGTATTTACAAACTAACCCAGGGCTGGTTTGCTCTGTCAGCTAATCTGTTTAAAAAGGCAGGCAAGGCATTTCATGAAGGTGCCATACTTTTGGCCAGGAAGACAGCAAGTGGAAGAACTGCTGTCAGATTAAAATGGAAGCATTTCATCGTTACCTCATCTGCTGTCTCCCTGCTCTGTCCATCTTCTTTACCTGGTTATTGTAGGTCAGGTCCCTTCCAAGACACCCTAAGGGTTGAAGCCAGTAAGTAATTGCTGTGACTTAGTCTTGAGCACCTTCCTCCTCTGTTTGCTGCTCACACCAGCTTCTTGTTTCTTAACTTAGGTACCAATAGGTCTATGCAAACATGCAGCCCTTTGGGACTTAGCACCTGCAAAGGGCTCGTAAGGTTTTAGGAGCAGGTATTTGTACAGGGCTTAAACCTGGCTTTGCTTTGTTATGCTGAGAGTGAAGCGCAGCAGTGGATTGCTGCTGTGCCTTCTGCCGTTGCTGTCCCTGCAGAAGCTTCAAGCACCGAGAGTGGTGGAGCTGATAGAAGGCATCTTAAATTACTCTTGGTGGTTTGTTTCAGCATGGATGACTCAGAGCTGTGCATTTCTGTTTATCCTTCTGGACACAGTAAAAGCAGTAATGCACACAACTCAGTGATGTACAGGATGTACTTCCCAAGCTGCATCAGATTTGCCTTGGCTTCTGTTGGAAAGTGCTGTGTACAGGCCAGAAGAGCTCAGAAAAATTGCATTGAACCACTTGCTTTTAAGATGGATGCCTCTAAGTGTCCTGGAGTGCAACATTACTTATTGTGTCAGACAAATCCAGTTCCTGGCTTCTCTTGGGTGAATATTAAAGGTCTAACTACATAAGAAGGAGCTTGCTTCTGCTCCTCAGTGCATTGTCTGTGGTTCAGTCTGGTTTTCTTCCACTGTCAGAGTAGCTGGCAACCACAGGGTCATATACTGCTTGATTGCAGCTGAGAAGCCTGTTCAGGACATTGGTTGGGAGAGTCCCTTGGGAGGCAGTCCTGAAGGGCAAAGGGGTCCGGGAAGGCTGGTCTTTCTTCAAGAACAAAGCTTAAAGGTGCAGGAGCAGGCTGTCCCCAAGCGCCACAAGACGAACCAGCAGGGAAGGCAACCGGCCTGGCTGAACAGGGAGCTTTTGCTGGTACTGAGGAAAAAAAGGAGAGGTTATCACTTTTGGAAGAAGGGACGGGCAACTCAAGAAGAGTACAGAGACTTCGTTAGGTCACGCAGAGAGAAAATTAGAAAGGCAAAAGCCCAGCTAGGACTCAGTCTGGCCACTGTTGTAAGGGATAACAAAAAGTGTTTTTACAAATATGTCAACAAAAAGAGACCAAGGAGAATCTCCATCCTTTATTGGATGCAGGGGGGAACATTGCCACCAAGGATGAGGAAAAGGCTGAGGTACTAAATGCCTTCATTGTCTCAGTCTTTAATAGTCAGACCAGTTACCCCTGGGGTATTCAGCCCCCTTGAGCTGGAAGACAGGGGCAGAATGAACCCCCCATAATCGAAGAGGAAGCAGTTTACGACCTGCAGCTCCACCTGGACACTCACAGGTATATGGGGCTGGATGGGATCCACCCGAGAGTAATGAGGGGGCTGGTGGAGGAGCTCGCCAAGCCACTCTCCATCATTTACCAGCAGTCCTGGTTAGCAGGGGAGGTCCCAGATAACTGCAGGCTTGCTGATGGGTTGCCCATCTACAAGAAGGGCCGGAAGGAAGGTCTGGGGAACTACAGGCCAGTCAGCCTGACCTCAGTCCCGGGGAAGATTATGGGGTGGTTCATCTTGAGTGAGCTCACCAGGCACGTGCAGGACAACCAGGGGATCAGGCCCAGCCAGCACGGCTTCACAAAAGGCAGGTGCTGCCTGAGCAACCTGATCTCCTTCTATGAGAGGGTGACCCGCCTAGTGGGTGAAGGAAAGGCTATGGATGTTGTCTGCCTGGACTTCAGTAAAGCCTTTGACACTGGCTCCCACAGCATCCTCATGGCTCAGACAGGTGTACTCTTTGCTGGGTAAAAAACTGGCTGGATGGCCGAGCCCAGAGAGTTGTGGTGAAGGGAGCTGGATCCAGTTGGCGGCCGGTCACGAGCGGGGTTGCCCAAGGCTCATTGTTGGGGCCAGTCTTGTTTAATAACTTTATCAACGATCTGGATGAGGGGATCGAGTGCACCCTCAGTAAGTTTGCAGATGGCACCAAGTTGGGCAGGAGTGTTGATCTGCTTGAGGGCAGGAAGGCTCTGCAGAGGGACCTGGACAGGCTGGATCGATGGGCTGAGGCCAGTTGTGTGAGGTTTAACAAGGCCAAGTGCCAAGTCCTTCCCTTTGGTCACAACAACCCAACACAATGCTCCAGGCCTCGGGCAGAGTGGCTGGAGAGCTTCCCGGCAGAGAAGGCCCTGGGGGTGCTGGCTGACAGCCGGCTGGGCATGAGCCAGCAGTGCCCAGGTGGCCAAGGAGGCCACCAGCCCCCGGGCTTGTGTCAGCCCTGGTGTGGCCAGCAGGAGCAGAGCAAGGATCGTGCCCCTGTGCTCGGCACTGTGAGGCTGCGCCTCGAATATTGTGTTCAGTTTTGGGCCCCTCAGGAGAAGAAGGACATTGAGGTGCTGGAGCGTGTCCAGAGAAGGACAGTGAAGTTGGTGAAGGGTCTGGAGAGCAGGTCTTACAAGGAGCAGCTGATGGAGCTGCGGGGGTTTAGCGTGGAGAAGATGAGGCTGAGGGGAGACCTTATTGCTTATCGCTCTCTACAACTACCTGAGAGGAGGCTGTAGTGTGGTGGGTGTTGGTTTTTTCTCCCAAGTTACTAGACATAGAACAAGATGAAACAGCTTCAAGCTGCATCAGGGGAGGTTTAGATTGGATATTAGGAAAAATTTCTTAAGGGAAAGAGTGGTCAGCCATTGGAACAGGCTGTACAGAGAGGTGGTGGAGTCCCCATCCCTGGGGGTGTTCAAAAAACACAGATGTTGCACTTCAGGGCATGGTTTAGGAGGCCTGGGGGTGTTGGTTGACGGTTGGACTTGATGATATTAGAGGTCTTTTCCAACCTTAATGATTCTGTGATTCTATAATTCTCTTCTATGATTAGTGCAGGAGTGGTGCTGTGTCAAGGAGGGTGCTTATGTCGTATTTCATGGTATTTCAGTTCAGGATGCTTTCACAGATAGGAGCCTTACAGTGCATACTGTGCTGAGTCATTGAGAAAAATGTAATACAAATCTTTCTCTTTCTTCTTTGTTCAGTGTCCTAAAATGCGCCGTTATGCATTTGAACTCAAGACAATAGACAAGTACAGCCACTATCTTGCAGCTGAAACTGAGCAGGAGATGGAAGAGTGGCTGGTAACTCTGAGAAAGATCATTCAGAGCAATACTGAGAGTTTGGGGCAAGAGAAGAAAGATACTGTGGAATCTGTGCAAGGTCAGTTTATAAACAAACACCTACCTTCACCCTTCTCCAGGAGGATGCAAGCAGTGTGCCTGGAAAAGTGTATACTTTTCTTTCTGGATTAATAGCAAGAATTGTGGCTGACACATGATATCGTGCAAAAGGGCTTAGTATAATGTAGGCAATAGTTGAAGGAATAAAAGTGGAGGGAAACGTGACCCTTCCTCTGGGTGGGAAAATCCATGGCAAGGTTTCAAGACTCCTGGAAAATTGGCTCTGTGCTGAAGCTCTGCTTTGGAGAGACCTAGCTGGTGTAATAGTACACTCTGGTACTAGTAATGTATGGAAAAATCTTACTCCTGAGGAATGGAAAAGTCTCCATAAACTGTTTCTGTGCTCTTGTAAGGAAATATTGCAGGATGCTTTCTGGCAGAGTGGTGCTCCTGCAGTTGTTTTGAAATCTGGTTTTTGTGTCCTTGCAGATGATGAATCAAGCATGCAGGGAAAATCGGAGAACATCCTGGAGAGCCTGGAGAGAAGCATGCATCCAGAGCTGATGAAGGTATTGTGTTTGCAGAGATGGCTCTCCCAGCCCAAAGCTAGTTCTCTCCACCATGTCTATAAAAGGGGTTTTCCACTTTCTGTGTCTTCAGCTCTGGGGCAGCTGGGCAGGCACCAAGTGCTGCTGGGTTCTCTGTTATCTCATCTGCCTGTCCCTTAGATGGAGCTCCATGGTGCTCACCTCCAAGTGTGAGGCCGTGAAGGAAGAACCAGGCCTAGAGTGAATTAAGGGCTGTTGTGGTCAGTACTGCTCATTCCTGCTCAGCAGGGGTGACCATACTGGCCAAGGGACAGTTAGGCGGCAACCGCCTCCTAGATGTTCCAGAGTGTGCTTGTCTACTTCTGCCTGCTTTCTCATTTGGCAGAGAAACATGGCTTTGCTGACGTTGCACCATGTTGGTTACTACAGCTGAGAAACTTTGCATTGTCTCATGTATCACAAAGGGAACCTGGAAAATACTTATTTTGTTTTGCTTCCATTCTTTGCCTATAATGAATGTTTGCCTCTGTGTGGCAGGCAGTAATATCAATGCTTTCCTTTGTCCTAGTACGGAAGAGAAACAGATCAGCTGAACAAACTGAGTAGGAATGATGGAAGACAAAACCTCTTTTCTTTTGACCCAGAAGTCCAGGTAAACATTCCCATGTTTGTGAATGTGAGGTTTTGCTCTCTGTAAAAGCTCCCTTGGTGGTGTGCCTCTGCTGTTCCCTTGTGTGGCCACAGTGTTCACCTGCAGAAGCAGTGTGTTTTCCAGTGGGTTGGAAAACAGAAGTGCAGCCCGTGTCCCTGTCAGTGAGAGCTGAACAAGATGCCAATGCCCGGGTGATAACTCAAATAGAGGGGAGACTCACAGCAGCCCCACACATGGGCTCCCTCCAGCTTTGCTGGCTTCTGTATGATGCGTCTCGATGTTGCTGGATTTCAGACCCATCATCTGGGCCTCTGGGAGGTTCTCATGTTTGCAGAGCCATAGAAGTGGTATTGCAAGGACACCTGCAGCACTGCGTGGGCTCAGCACGTCTGGAGTAGGGAGCAGTGGTGTTAAAGACTATGATAGGGGTTTACCGGGAGAGCCTCAGTCTTCAGGGAGTTTTCAAATGTAGGGGACATACAAACAGAAAAAAACAACATATGATGTTCTAATGCATTGGAGTAGGGTTTCATTGACCCTTGGCTTGTTTTTTTTCTTGGCTTTGACATCTTTGCTGAGCTCTCTGTCAAGGTCCAGGTTTGGGATTTCAGTGGAATGAGCTGCAATTGTTAACACAGTTCTAGAGAATTGTTCCAAGTTATTTCAGTTTCTGGTTCTCTTGGCATGCTTTGGCTTGTTCACACCTGTGAAAAAGAACATTCTGGTTTAACAAGGAAGTGTAATTAGTCTTTAAAGGGTTTAGTTGTACAAAATGAGCTTTTCTCTTGGCACTTCTTTAAGGTCTTTAACAAGAAGATAAGCATCCAGGAGGTTGGGGTTTTTTCTTGGTTTTTTTAAAGAGAAGCTTTGAGAAGTTTCCTATATTCTATCCAGATAATAAAAATCGAAATATTATTCAGTGCAGAGCATCTGAGATCTATTTTTTTATCTAATCAAATGGTTAGGCTGAATTCACTGCCTGCCCTCTATACCCAAAGCTCTTCATTCTGGCGTGGGTCAGTCAGCTCTGCTATAAGTCACTGCCGCGGTCAGTGCTGGTGTGTACGTGCATGCTTGTATGCCTGGTGCTAACGGAACTGGGAGCAGGAACATATACCTGCAATGTACTTTCCTCATTGAAAGGAGATAGGGGAAACAATGGGAAGTTTCCCAGGATCAGATTAACAATTGCAGCCTATTTTGCTGAATTACTTGATCATTAGATATTAGTACCCTAAGTTTGGCATGCAATTTCTGCAGGATTTGAGGGGGAAAAGCGAACAGGGCTGCCAGGTTGTCACTGAGAGGTATGCTGGTATTTAGGAGTGTTTGGCAGCTCCGCGTCCCCAGTGCCCAGTACGACGGGTATGGCGAAGGCCGAGGGTCCTTATCTGGCTGATGGTATTTTGGTCGCATACATGTCTGTTCTTGGGAAGGGCAGATGTCGAGGCACAGAACAGGCATGGTTGTTCTGGCTTAGGAAGGAGGTGATTATAATTGAGACTGGATTTCCCAGCCTTCTCTGCAGACAGTCTTTGTTGTTTCTAACCACACCGGTTATTGCTGTGCATCTAGAAATGCCTTCCAGTTTGAGACTATGTTCATGACCCAAATGGCGAGTGCCTTCTCTCTATTTCAGGCACAGGGACCATCTTTTAAACTAGTTAAATATTCAAAGAGGAAGATACTTTTCTGAGTGTAACAACGGCTTATGTTCCACTTTCTTCCCCAAGCTCTAAATGGTGTTTGGGAAGATCCCCAGGGTTACAGCAAAGCAGGAAGGAACTGAGATCATACTGAGGTTTAGTTTTCTGTGCTCTACAAACCAGATTGCTAAAAATTGATACATCCCCATGAATTCATGTCTTGAACACATTTGTGTAACATCACCAAATGGCACTCATTTGTGAATGTCTTGTACCTTTCGTACCACTTAAAAAAAAAATTGGTTAAGATAGCATTGGCTGTAATGTGATCCCTTAACATTATTCAGGAGGTTATTTTCTTTTTTAATGACACCAGATTTGTTTGTTTGCTGTCTAGAGGCTAGACTTCTCGGGGATCGAGCCAGATGTGAAGCCGTTTGAGGAAAAGTGCAGCAGGCGCTTCATGGTGTGCTGCCAGGACTTTTCCCTCAACCTCCTCGCTCAGTTCAGCGACAGGTCGGAAGGAGGACCCACCAACGTAAGGGGAGCTCTGACGTCTGCTGCTTTGTCTTCTTTCACCTCACTGGCAAGAAAAACCCTCAGCAGATTAATCTGGGTGGATAAAAACATCCTATTTTGCCGTGTTGTCCAATGGTGCCTGGGCAGGCAGTGGCTGCTGGCCTAGGGTCATTGCAGGATTTGTCTGCCTTGGTATTTTGGTGTTCCAAAAACATGTTTGGGGACCGGGTCTGTCCCAGCATGCCTCAGCCTGCCAGAAACTGGGACTGCTGGGAAACCAGTGTTTCAGAGGCATAGGGAATAGAGACTGTGTGTCTGTCATGTTCTGGGTACCTGTGAAAGTCCTGTGGGTAAATGATTAAGCTCCATCTCCAGACTACTCACTGCTGTGTGTTATTTCATTTCCCCTAATGGCAAGGGATTTCCCTGTTCTGAAACTTTCTTCTGACTCCCAACCTAACTGTATTCACAGCCACTTTATTATATGCATTTGTTATCATGCTGAAATTGTGCCTTAGCCTAAAAAGGTCTTTCTTGTATTTTTCTGAGCCTCAGATGTCTGTACACAGCTATTACATCTCTCCTCAGCCTTTGTTCCGCCAGGCTGAACAGACCAGGCTCCCCCAGTCTTTTTTCCCAAAACAACATCCCTATTATTGTGTCCTGCATTTGCTCTGGCCAGAGTCAAGCCTTTATGCAAGGGTGCCACAGCAGCAGGTAATATTGCAGCAGAGGCAGTTGCACTGGCACTGACCAGTGTCTGCTGAAGGTACTTTGTCTGATGCCTGTTAGAACTGCAAAGGCTTTTTTGTGATGGTTTAATGTTGGCAGCTCGCAGCTAGTACACCAGGCTCATTCTCCTTGGTAACTACCAGCAGATGAATGCATCACTGAGAGCAGAGATTCTTGTTATTCATCCTTATCATAGAATCATGAAGGTTGGAAAAGACCTCTAAGATCATCAAGTCCAACCATCAACCCAACACTACCATGACTCCTACACCATGTCCCACAGTGCCACGTCTACACATTTTTGAACACCCCCAGGGATGGTGACTCCACCACCTCTCTGGACAGCCTGTTCCAATGCCTGACCACTCATGCCCAGCTGGCTGTCAGCCAGCACCCCCAGGCCTTCTCTGCCGGCACTTCCCAGCCCCTCTGCCCCAGGCCTGAAGCGTTGTGTGGGGTTGGTGTGACCCAAGTGCAGGACCCGGCACTTGGCCTTGTTAAACCCCATACAACTGACCTCGGCCCATCGATCCAGCTTGTCCAGGTCCCTCTGCAGTTTATCATAATAAGGATAATAATATCCTTAATCAGGCCCAGAGTCAGACCTAATCAGCATATTTTTAGTATTGATGTAATGCCTCCAAGTTATGTTGTAATGTCTTGGACACATTACAGTTTTATTTTCAGGCCTTCACTTTTATCTTTACGTGGATGCCTGCCTGCTAGGATCCATATATTAAAAATACATGGAATTGTTGCCACTTGCCTTGTGCTTTCAAGGTCAATAGCTACAAACAAGTTGGCAGATTTTGTGCATGCAGTTCCTCGGTAGTGTTAGCCTTGTATTTGAGCTCTCCTGACTAAGAGAGCTAACTTTGCTCCTGTGACACCTGGCATAGAGCAGCTGAGGAACATTCTGAGTGTCTTGCAGAGCTGATTGACTTTGGACAATAAGTGAAGTGGTCTTTAGCATGTGAACATAAACTCTCCTAAGCTGATTTCTTTCTCATTGCAAAGGATAAACAGCTCTAACTGATGGACTGGGGTCATCTTTTCTTCCTAACTTCATAGTTGATAATTATATAAGAAACCCTATGGATTTCATTCTTTATAGTTCAGTAATGGTTTAAAGTAGCTTTGTTCAAATCGACTAGATCAAAGTGCAAGAAGATACAGAAAAAAAATGGGTTTATATATTTATAAAGCAAATAAACATGGATTGTCTGTAAGAATTCTGTAAAATGCTGGTGTACAAAACTAAAGGAATGAACAGATGCAGAAGGCAAACCTGGCAGGGAAGGCAATGCATGTGAATACTCTTGAGCCCGTACCATGCATTTTTTTGACATGTATATTCAATCAAATTTCCAGGTTGAGCCCTTTTTCATAAGCTTGGCATTATTTGACCTGAAAAATAATTGCAAGATTTCAGCTGACTTCCACGTGGACTTGAACCCTCCGTCTGTCCGTGACATGCTGCTGGATAGCTCTGCATCCGGAGCAGAGGGCACCAAGGGATGTTCACCAGGCGAGAGCCTTGTGCACGGAGTCCCCGAGTCTTGCCTGCACTACATAAAACGGGTGAGAAGAACTGACTTTCTCCTCTCATTCTGTATCTCCGCTGAAGCTGTGGCTGTTCAGTAGCATTGCGGTGTGTTGTTATCCACTATGTGGACATGCAGAAGTCAGCTTTTTCCCTTGAGCTGTGGGGTTTTGTTGTGTTTTGGCCAGTGTCTCAAGCTGATTACCACTTTGGGCTCCCTGGCAGCATTAAGCAAAGCACCAGGTAGAGTTTTTCATGACGTGACCGTGCTCAAGCTGTGTGAGCCCCCATGGCCCATCCACAGCAGCAACCAGAGCAGGGTCTGTGTGGGTGTGAGAAGGGACAGCAAGATGAATGGGGCCAAACCCAGAAGTGCGGGTAGGGTGTCCTGCTCTCTGACAGTGTGTCTGTTGCAGGGGGTTTTCTCCGTGACTGACCCACACGTGGAGATCTTCCTGGTGGCCCGCGTGGAGAAGGTGCTGCAGGGCAGCATTACGCACTGTGCAGAGCCGTACATGAAAAACTCGGACCCAGGGAAGGTATTAGATGGGGCCATGAGAGTATTTGCTTAGTGATGCTGTCTGCTGCAGCAGGGAGTGGTGTGGTCTGAAACATGGGCTGTTTCTGCTGCTCTTTAGCTGCTTTCTGGCAAATATTGGTCGTCTTCCATTCTGCTGCTTGCACTGTTCCCAGGCTGGCATCAGCTGGACTGTCCTGGGAGGATGGGTTCCTTCCCCTGGAACGAGGCAGAGGATATTTAGAAAGGTCCAAGCAGTTGGGGCAGGGGGACCTTTCCCTGTTATACTTCAACAAAGCAAAGCAAAAAAGTGGGACAGTTCATCCCCAGAGGAAGGGGCTACACTTCTACATGGTGCTACACACAGTGTCTTGGACTGGTCCTGGCTCACAGTGGCTGGGAACAGCATTGTTTTAGTTGCAGCAGAACATGGACATCACCTTTTATTCTGCTCACCCTGCCTCTGTCCTGCTCCTTGCAGAGTGCCATGATTATATGGGGGAACTTATGCAAAGGGCGATCATTGGTCCTGGTCCTGCTGGCATCAGTCTCTGCATGCCAGGTGGAGCTGGCATTCCCTCGGCACGCTCTGTAAACCTGTACAGGATGAGCCAATTACAGTCAGTGTTGGAAAGTAACTGTTAAAACCCTTTGGAAAATAAAATTCTAACACCCTGACACTTTAATGCAGAATCAAGAGGAGTTTTAATAGGACCGTACCCACAACATATTTGCTATTGCTTTGCAAAAGTAATAAATGTGTGTGGTGTCAAGTGACTGGGATGTCTATCGACTGCTTCAGCGACTGTTGTTCTGTGTGCCTGGGGAGCTGTGCATTGTGGAATACAGTCTCTTCTCCCTGGAGAAGATCTCTTTACTTCTTTTCCAGAGCAGAGTGGAAGCTGTGGCACACGCTAACCTCTCTTGTGTTTTGCAGACTGCCCAGAAGGTCCATAAGGTGGCCAAGCAGGTGTGCAGCCGTCTGGGGCAGTACAGGATGCCCTTCGGCTGGGCTGCCAGGTTAGTCACCTAAGACTGCGCTTTGGCCTTGGCGGGAGCTGCTGCTGGGAGTTATCTGGGACACGATCCGGCCAAGTGGGCAAAGGGCCAGGGGACTGAAGTCAGTGAAGTTGCAGCTGAGGGCAGAATCTGGCTCCAATTCCCAGGATAGAATCGGGGTTGGCCTGAAATGCTCTATCTCGAATTAGAAACAAAATATTAAAAAGTAAACAGTGCTGGGAAGACAGTAACCTTCCTGCTGACCTGTAGCTACTGCTATCAGGGCAAGACATTCCTGGGGATGAATTACTCCATCCCGCAATACCGCAGGAATTGGTGCAGAAATTCCCTCCAGGCACCAGCCATTGCCAGGGTAGGATGAGTTTGGAGGGCCTCCTGGCCTGGTGGTGGCAATCAGCTGGAGTTTCTCTCCCATCTTAGACTCTGCTTTAGTTAATGTTCTTGGGAATGACTGAAAGGAGTGATCCCTTTCCCTTGCTGTTCTTTTACTGGAACTGATAAAGTACATCAGTGCTACCTCCCTTAAATCTCACTTCAGAGGAAGGCCTAAAGGCCAGTTCATCCTTCTGCCACTGCCTCCTATTGCTAAATAGCTGTTCGGTGCTGACGAAAGGGATAGTAATGACATGGGAACACCAGACGACTGTCACAGTGGGCTGGGATTTGGTGGTATACAGCTTGCAATGTGTATTCCTAGAATAGAAGAGCATAGCATAGACCTGGATTTTCCTGTGACACTGGCTGCTCAGCTTCAAGATGGTATTTCTGGGAGGCAGCTCGCTCCTCAGAGCCAGTGCACAGCCTGCACAGTGCCTCAGCCCTCTTTCAAGTGGTGCTTCAGCCTAATGGTGGGTTCTGTGTGGGCATTGGCTTTGACAGGCTTCAGATTTGTTCCTGCTGGGTAAAGAGTTGCATTTGGAGATGAAGGAGCTGAGGGGCCGACAGCCTGGTGTGGGGACCTGTGTTGCTCTGCATCCCTGGAATAGTTTCCCTGTGGGTTTCAGAGGAAGTTGTTTGCACAGAAAGGGAGTCTGGATGCTTTGACGTTCCTTCTGTACACAGACACCCACAGCCTTTATACTCAGGGGCAAAAATACTGGTATTCTGCCAGAGCAAAGTCCAGTCTCCTGCTCTGGATTCGGGAAGAAGCTGATGTATGCCCTGAGACTGGTCTTTGTTGCACACTCCTTTCCTAGGAGGATTTCCATGCTCTGACCCCATGTGCAACCAGGAAGATACTTTACCACTTGGTGTTAGTGGGAGGGGGTTGAAGGGTGTTGGTGATTGTAGACCAGGCTTGGAGCTGGGCTGGGTGCGTACTTCTCACCTGGCTGGAGAGACGGGAAATGGGTGATGTCGCATACAATTCTATGTGACACGGTGGATTGTAGTCTGTGTGGGGTCTAAGCACCATGTGAGGATGGGAGGGTGATGAGGAGGTCTGGCAGTGTTCAGAGCAGTCACAGGCCAGTGAACCTCGCACCTGATAAACTTCCCTTCAGCCTGACATGTCAAAGACCTCAGTGTCTGCATATTTACCAACATTTAAGAAATGTGTCTCTTCTTCTCTGCAGACCAGTGTTCAAAGACTCCCAGGGCACTCTTGATGCTGAAGGAAAATTCTCACCTCTGTACAAGCAAGACAGCAGCAAACTCTCAAATGAAGATATGCTGAAGCTTTTAGCAGAGTATAAGAAGTAAGTGTAAGAGACTGGTGCAGAGGCTGAGCGGGCTTTTTAATATACATTTTTAATCAGTTATGCGTAAGCATGAGATGACAATTTCTAAAATACTCAGAGAATATTAAAAAGCCCTGCTGATGTGTTCAGTACCTGAGTTTTCAATGTTCACGCTCTTGTTCTTTTCTCCCTAATGCAGACCAGAGAAGACAAAACTACAGGTCATTCCAGCCCAGTTAAATATCATCATCAAAGACATCCCACTAGACTTCACAAGTAAGGATCTTGGATCTTAAAATAAATGCTGATGGCTCTAGCCTCAGGAGTTAACGCTTCTATGGGGAGTTTTGTTGTTTCAATAACAAGAGTATCTCAGGGCTGCAATGAGTAAATCAGCATAGCCCCTGACTCGTAAGTCTTTCTGATAGATTCTGTGGAGGGATGTGGTCCAAGTACAGAGGTTTACCCAAGGGGTGCATCTGCTTTGCAGTTTGGCCATCACATCCTAAAACTAAAGGAAGCCACCTGCCTGCTTTTGTTGTTATGATTACACCATTCTCATATAACATTTTTGGTCTGTAACACCAGAGGGCTTCACAAACATGGTCAGTGTGATGCTTCGCTTTGCGTCTAAAGAAACCGAGGCAAAGAAGGGACTTGTGATGTGTTCAGTGTCACTCCACGGGCCTTTGGCAGCTCCTACTGCAGGTTCTGCAGTCCTGTCCGCTGTCCAAAAGGCTTTTTTACTGGACTTAATTTTTTTTCTGTTCTTTGAAAGACCATCACTTGAGATAAACTCTCCCTCATGGTGGATGTGAGTCTCAGTGAATTAGGCAGGGCTTATGCACTGGTATTTGGAGACAACATAACCCTCAAACATCTTTCCGTAGCAAAGAGTGGAAAAGGTCTGACGCACTTTGGGATGTCAGTCTCAAGTTATCGTCTCAGTAGACTGTCTGCTTCAGTCAGGTGATGTTTGCGTGATTTATAAAACAGTAACTTAATGGCTCAAATTCCTGGAAGTCTCAAGGTGCAGGCCCTGGGCAGAGCGGCCATCTCTGTCCAGACATGGGTAGATCACAAGACCCTTTGAGTTTGCCCAGAGCTACAGGAAAGTGCCATTTCTGCAGTTCCACTGGCAAGGAGAGCAGAGCCTCATGGTGCCTGTGCATTTGTCTTTTCTCAGCATTGCTAATGCATTTGGGGACCATAGATGTTGCATGATAAAGGGGAGCTGCTGCCTGGTCAACAAACACAACCCTCTGATGTGAAGAGAACTGGATGCTCAAGAGCAATGGCAGAGTTACAGACCCATGAATTTCCTTTCACATGAGCTGTACTTCCCATGTTTGTGGGGTGTGCACTTAACCAAGTTTTCCTTCTCTTCTAGATTGTGTCACAGCTTCTTATATTCCTATAAAGCCTTTTGAGAAAAGCTGTGAGGACATTGCAGTTGAAGTGGAGGAGCTTGTCCCAGAAGTTGCAAAATACTGTTATCCCTTCACTGTCTACAAAAACCACCTCTACGTCTACCCCGTGCATTTGAAGTATGAGAACCAGAAGGTGTTTGCAAAGGTGAGCAACCTGGAGAGCAGGCTGCAACCAGATGTGGCATGGTCTGGGGTGATGCTGCTGACCTGTGGCAACAGCTCATCCTCCTGTTCTCCCTCATTTCAGGCAAGGAATATTGCTGTCTGTGTGGAGTTCAGGGACTCAGATGAACCTGATGCCAGGCCGTTAAAGGTGGGTACCTGTTATTTCTAGGGACCTGAGGCTCACTGCTGTGTACTGTGTGGCAGCAGCCTGAGCAGGACAATAAGAAAGCACTGAGTTTCCATGCTGTTTTAATTTGGCGGCTGATTTAGGGTGGCAGCAACCCTGATTCCAGCTCTTCATTTCTGTTTTCAGTGTATATATGGCAAACCCGGAGGCCATCTCCTGACCACAAATGCATATGCCGCCGTGCTGCATCACAACCAGAGTCCAGAGTTCTACGACGAGGTAAAAATGAAATGGTGGGAAATAACAGATTTTCCTGGATATTATGAAGCTAAGGGGCCTTTCAGGATATCTCTTTTTCCAGGGCTGGGTGAAATACAGGTAAAAATAACTGTCAGCCCTTTGCGTCAGTAGAAGGGCATCGCAAAGCCAGAGACTTTGTCAATTTTTAATGGCGCTTTGTTTTTTGCTGTCTTTACTGTCATGCTTTGTGCTCTTCAGTCACACACCCACATTAATAAGTAATGTGCAAATTTGATGAAAATGTTAGCTAGGAGTTATTTAAAATGGGTAAGAATGTGTCTTGTGTAACTGCATACAACATAGCATTTGAGAAATAAAATAGAACATAAAATATTACTCCACAATTAAAAATACAGTCTTATCTATCATGATATCATTTTAGATTAAAATTGAGCTTCCAATTCACCTCCATCAAAAGCATCATTTGCTTTTCACCTTCTATCATGTCAGCTGTGAAATTAATACAAAGGCAACATCGAAAAAACAGGACACCGTTGAAACTCAAGGTACGTTCACTGCTTAAATTACTTCTGTTGGAGTGTAAGACCCCAAGATAAAATGAATGAAGGGACATGAAAAAATATTTGATTAAAATACTAGCCTATCTGAATTTTCTTTTTTGAAAGCAACCTGATACAAATTGTAGGTCTAAACTGAAATAAAGCTCAATGTTTTTACTGTATGCTAAAGCTCAAGTTTTTGCTGCAATCTGACAGCTATTTCTGCGTGTTCTTGACTTGGTTTGTATGAATGGCCTACTGTCAGTCGAGTCACCAACAAAAACTTGATGCGAGATCAGGGCCTCAGGGCCTGATCCTGCCAACACTAGGCATGTGTAAGAGACTGAGCACACCCAGGTCACACCAACTGGGATGCTTCTCCATTCAGCCAGTCCTCGGGCAACTAAAGGACCCGTGTCACGGTGCACAAGACTCACAAGCCATTTCTGCCCCTCCAACCCGCTCCTGATCTTGGTTAAGCTGTGTCTGAATTCTGTTCACCAAATCACCGGGTAAAACATGCTTTAACAAGGCTGACGTGGTCAATCTCAGCCTCGTTGAAGCTGATTGCACAACTGCAAGTTGGATTTTCTCAGGGTGAGACAGCTTCTTTTGGAGCTTGAGCTAAACATGTATCACTCTGTGTCTGCTAACTCTGGTCCACTGGTTGCCTCCTCAGTGGGATACGCCTGGGTCCCGTTGCTGAAGGATGGACGGATTGTCACCCTGGAGCGGCACTTGCCAGTCTCATCCAACCTTCCACCTGGCTACCTGGGTCTCGGAGACACAGAGTCGCGAAGGGTAGGGAGGCCATGTAAAATGGACTTAAACATAAAGGGAAGAGGAAAGCCGAGCTTTTGTTACCACTTGTAGTTCTGGGCTTCTGTTGGTGCTCTGCTCAGCTGGAAGGATCCCTACTGCAGGGCAGCCCCCAAAGCTTAAGGCCCTTAGGGGTGGGAGGCAGGACGCTTTTAATTCCACTTTCTGTGGTTATATAGGTTGCAGAGAATATTTTTGTGGCAGGACCTGGACTGGGCTTTTGCAGATGGTGCAGAGCAGAAGAGTGGGCACATGCTCTGTAGGCATGTTCTCGCAGGGACCCCTCTGCCCTGCTGTGGCTGCGGTCATGTCACTGGTGTTTGTGCTGGGCGGGGGAACCTGTTCTTCCACCCCAAACCATACCTTCTGACCAAGTGTCTGCACAGAGCCACCTTCTCACCACAGTCAGAAACCAAGTACTTCAGTGTTGTTTGTTTGCAGCAGCCCAGCATGGATGCGAAGTGGGTGGATGGAGCAAAGCCACTGTTTAAAATCAGAATCCATTTGGACTCAACCGTTTACACCCAGGTAACTCAAGCACCTTGTTCTTAAAGACTTTCGACACAAATGCAGAGGAAGTGATTGCGGTATCTCGATGACTGCAATGCTGTAGGTGCTGTGTTTGCAGAGCAGCGCTGAGATGCTTCTGTAGCAGCAGGTCTGGGATTACTTGCAGGGCTCTGCTCCTTTGTCCAGGTGTGATGACACAGTTGGGTGAGCGAATGAGCCTAGGGAGAAGCTGATTTTTCTTGGCTAATTGCACTGTAACTGGCAGGACCGAGGAAACATTTGAGCAAATGCACTGCTTTAATGATGCAAAAGAAAGAAGAACTGGTGGAAATGGGAGATTCCCAAAATCCTCAATTTAGAGTTTAAAATCCCCAGATTAGGGTTTAAAAAAAACAACCAGTTTTATGACAACAGAAGACATGAGAAAACAAGAGCCCTGACTTCCCCCTGAAACCAGTTCAGGCTGTTTTACCTAGTCCTCATGTGTTCTGCCATCTTACGATAGTGGTGGACTTTCCCAGGCTTCATGTGATGTGCAGCAAAGATCCCCAGCATATGCTCTGGGGCACCTCCTGTCAGCTCACAGGGAAGCGCCCTTGACAGGGATTGCTGTCCTGTGCTGGATGTAATCAGCTGCATTTACATTCACAGCAACTTGCTTTCAGCATCATCTAAACCTGTTTTAGGGTCTTACTGATTCTGTGCAGCACTGGGAGCAGCACGGTAGTTCCACTCTGCACCAAATTACATTCCCAGGTGCTTTTCAAAGTTAAATAATCCAGTAATTAAATTTAACTTTGAAGGAGGAGGGAGAGGAATGGAAAAGCACGGGAAGGAGAGTCTGCGTCAAATGAACAGTAGGAGGTCAGTGAGACAGATGGTGAGGCAGTCTCAGAGTCGCAGCTGGGAGAGGACTCCCACTTCTCCAGGCCAGTGCTGGACAGGGATTGGGGCTTGGATTAGTGCATCCAGAGAATTTTAACACTGCTAGCAGTTTTGTTCTTAATCTCGAGATTAGTTGGGAGCCAGGGAATGGGCAGTGGCTGGGTACCTTGGAAAAGGCAGGGAGCAGAACTGTAGTCCTGGGAGATGGCAGCTGGGGACCATGAGTGCTGCTGGTAGTGACATGGGGCTTGCTAGGGACGTGGCCCACTGCCACAGGGTGTAAGCTGCAGAGTAGGGGTTGACAAATATTGAGGCTGCTACACTGAACTTGGTTTTTTTTCTCTTCCAGGACATGCACTTGCACAAATTCTTCCAGTACTGCCAGGTGGTTCAGGCAGGAGCTAAGGAAGTCCCAGGAGAGCTTGTTAAATACCTAAAGGTGAAGGGTGCCTGTTGGTGGGCTTTGTTTATGTTTTTACAGACCATCGGTAAATACCCAGAGCCCTGCTCTGTAGGAACACGCGCTGGCTGCAGCGCTGGGTCGGTGCACTGTGCAAGGTCCTTACCTCTGCTTACTGACACAAGTGTCTGTGTGCTGCTTCCCACTGCCTTTCACAGCAGATAAAACAAGTAGTCAGCATTGTTCTGCCATGCTTGTGGCAAACCCTGCTCCTGGTGTGCTCACACACCCTCCCCTGCTGCCCTAGATCTCTGATTCAAACTTTAAACTGTAGCACAATTCCTTGTTTTCAGGTATTTATCCATTCAAAACAGGAAAATTTTTTTCAGGCTGAAAAAAGATCTGTGAGATTATCAATTAGTTAAATTTTGCAACCGATGACCCGTGATCCAGCTTTTTGGCAGTTGCTACAGCATGAATAAGGGCCTCAGAGCAGGTCCAGCAAAGGCTTCTGCGGGGAATATATTTCTTGGCTGTTACTGTCCTTGTTTCCTTCCATAACTGCCTGTTTTTGAGAGTGCTGCCTTAGCAACAGCTCTGCTTCTAGTGGTGGGGATTTATCATCACAAAGTTACTGGGTGTGTTTCAGATAACATATAAATATTTTAAGAAATAGAAATAATGGCAGGTTTTGAAGCCAAGCACTAAACAAACAGTTGCTTTGTAAGTGAGCATTTCGTCAAGGGTTGCTGGGTAGGTCCCAGCGACCTTGCTGCTGCCTGCAGTCGGAGAGACATTTACATGCTAAGCCCAGGTGAGGGCTTCTTACCACCGATACCTCAGTAATTTCAGAGATTTAATTAACTAGATACAGATTTAAGAACCTTTTGTTAGATTTTCAGGTTTGAAAACTGAAAATGAGATGCACTGTCTTTCCTAGACTCATGTCATGAGATTCAGGCAAGAGGGCTACAAGATGGGTGGAAAGAGTGTGTACCAGATGATCTTGACCTTCACTGAGTCACTTCAATCCCATTTCTGATAGCAAGCTATGCTCTTTGGAGAAAAGTCTCACTGCAAGCCATCAGGCATCAGGTTTCCGTGTTCCAAAGGCGTTTGTGAAAATGGGGCTTAGTCACTCCAAAAAACTGTCACAATGATGAGAAGAATTAGGAGCAAAACTTCAGCCTTAAATTCTGGCTTATTGGGGTCAAACCATAGCACGTGACCTCTAAGTAAGTCATAGCTGCCTGGGCACATCTGAGAGGAGGATTAATACCTGCCATGAGTGATTCATGTTGCTCCCCGAGGGCATGCAGCTGGGATCTGTCAGCTGGAAGGCAGGCAGTACACACTGCTATGGGTCCAAGTTCTCCTGTCCTCTGGCAGGCTGAAGCCCACACCCTGAAGCATTTGCTAATGCCTGTCCTATTGCCACAGAAATGTCTGTGGACTATAAATATTTAACATCTGCAAAATGTTGAACTAAAAGTGTCTGTGTTTTGAACATTTGTTTTAGTGTTTGCACGCCATGGAGATCCAAGTAATGATTCAGTTTCTACCTGTAATTCTTGTGCAACTATTTAGAGTCCTTACAAATGTGACCCAGGAAGATGAAGTAGCTGTCAACTGCACCATGTGAGTGTCTGGTAAACCATCCAGTTTTTTTTAGTTAGAAACGCAAAGCCACAAACTACAGTGCAAAGCAGGGTGTGGTTTCCCAAATACAAGGTGCTAAGTGACAGCATTGGCTGTGCCCTGCTGCTTGCTCCCATACTGTGAAACACCAGCCACTGTCTTCTCCTGGCGCGTCTGGGTGGCATGGGGCAGTGCAGGGCCCTTGTCCTGGGAGCTGCATGGGGAAAATGTGGTATTTTAAAGGTATTCCTGGTTTGTTTCTCAAAAGAAAAAGGGTTTGCTGGTGGGGATGGCTCTGGGAGCCAACTTACTCTTGGGTACTCTGGGGTGTTGAAAGCCTCCAGAGCCCTCAGGCACGTCCCAGCTGCAGGGAGCAGACGCAGTTTCCCTGCGGGAACAATGCCCTGGTCTCATCTCCTGTGTCAGAAGTATTGCTAAAAATCCCCTGGAGCTGGCTGTGTTACGGTGCAGAAGTAGCAGCTCCATCTGCATTGGCTCAGAATATACGGCCAGAAGCCGCTGGGTTGTTTAGCGATCTCTGCCATGCCTGCAACCCCAAGAGGGCAGCACCGACTAGGGCCTGGTCCCCGCAGAAAGTTTCTGCTGCATGCAGGCTTGTGCAGAGCTCAAAGGGAAGAAAAGGTGCTAACGCACCTTTCCTGCCTAGCTCTGGCCACGACACCCCTAATCTGACGGATGCATTAAAACATCAATCTTCTTCCTGTGGTGGTTCCTCTGTGAAGAGCTGCAGTGCAAAGGGGGATGCTGGATGCCACTCCATGGAGATCCTCCTCTGACTCCAGGGGGTACCATGCATCCATGTAGCAATTGCATCTCATTCCCATGAAACTGGAGGTTGGAGGCTGAGCCCTGATCCCCAGAGATGCGGGACCCATTGCAACCACAGTCCTGCCCCATGTAGTGCAGGTTGTGGGAATTACTTCTGTGCGGAGCACTGTAATCCCACTCAGCTTGAATCACCAGAGGGCAAGGACAGGGGAACAAGTGACCCCAGCTACCTGCTGGGTGACCAGCTCCTACTTTCACTTCCAGAGATTTTTTCAGAGCTTGGCCTGATGCCTTCCAGTTTGTCAATAGCCTTCTGTTTACTGACAGCTGTTTTCTCATCCAGACTTTCAGAGTGGAATTTAAAACCTGCTTTATCTGATAAATGGCTTGTAAACTCCTCCCTGTGGTTTGGCCTGTGGGCTCTGTGACAATGTGCAATAGTTTGTTATTCCCTCTGGCTGGGACTGGAATGTAAATCCCCAGTGTTGGCTGGAGAAACCAGGCACTTGTTGCATTCATCAGCTGCCTAGAGTGCTTCCAGGAGGCTGGCATCGTCTCCAGGGTCTGCCTATCCCCAGTGAACTGCAAGGCAACAGCTCAGAAACAATTCAGTTCATGTAGCAAAGAGCCTAGGATATAAGTTCAGTTAAAAAGACCCTTCAAGAATGAATAAATTCAGGGGATGCAGGAAGGTATCAAAGTATAACAATGATGGAGAATATTTTCACCACTTCTCAGCAGAGATTTCTGTGGGGGTTTTGTGTTCATTTTGCAAACTTGAAGTAGTAGTGTAGTTGTTCATTCTCAATTGTATTATCATTAGGAAAGGGCTCTCAGTGAGGACAGACTCAACACGATACAGTTCATGAACAGGTGCAGTGTGGATGAATCTGTAGAGTGCGCAGGAGGGGCAAACGGGCTTGCTCTGCATGTAGCAGGTCCATAGATACAGCCAAAGAGAACTGGGTGCAGAGCAGATTAACTTAGCATTTTTCTTCAACTTACATAACACCTGCGTGTTGTTCAGGTGCCTAACGCTCACTGCAACATGAATTTAGTTTGGCATGCACAGAGGCCAAAGAATAGGCTATGTCCCCTGCAGAGAAATGCTCCACCTCACCGCCTTGTGCAGGGAGCATCGAGCATTGAAGGCACCTGGGCTGGGCAACATCTGGTCCAGCACCAAAGCGGAGAAGAGGCTTTGGCTACCTCAGCTCTGAGTTCACTGTTGAGGGGCTGGGCTGTGGCAAGGGTGTGCGGCCACAGGAGCTGTGAGGGGTGCTGGCCTGCCAGTTCTGACTCTCCGCAAATCAGGCTCAGCCAGCGGTGAGGCATTTGAGGTTGAGCGGGATAGGGCACAGATGGTGTCTGCTTTCATGAGCTGGAGGAACTCGCCCTCACATTGCATGCTGAACACAAACCACATTTCTCCCCAGGGTTCTTCTGCACATCGTGTCCAAGTGCCACGAAGAAGGTCTAGACCACTACTTGCGCTCCTTTATAAAGGTCAGTCATGACACACCGCTCTGCAAAACTCCCAGCTGGGAGCGGGCACACTGCTGATGCTGTCCCTCTTGCCTCAGTATGTCTTTCGAGCTGAGAAACCCAGCATCACACAGGCGAAGACGACCCATGAAATCCTGGTCCTTTCCATGGCCGCAATCCTGAAGCAGTCAGCAGATTTTCTAGCCATCAATAAGCTACTCAAGGTGAAGTATTGGCAGTACTTGGCTGCCAAGGGTGGAAGGGAGGAAAAGGGGGTCTTGTATAAAACCCAACACTTTCACCTATCCAAACCCACCACAGGAGCAAAGCTACCTCGCTCCCTCGTCCTCAAGGTTCTCCCCTTAAAACAGAGATGAATTCTTACAGGGAACCTGGCTGTGTTAAGGCTTATGGCAATGCACAGCAAAGTGCTTTTCATTTGCCAGTTTTACCTATTTTCTTCACGCCATCCATGAGGGGTGACTCACGGGAGGCAGACTGAGTCTCTGGGCCTTTGCAGGGCTTTCGTCCCAAACTCTGCTGGCTCCTTGCAGGGTGCATTGAGGCACAGAGGGGACGGAGCTGTTCCCACCCCAAGGCTGGCAGGACTCCTCCAGGTAGCAAAGGCACCCATGCCAAGCCAGCTGTGCAAGCACAGCCGTGCTTACAAAATGCCATTTGAGTGTGAGCTCTCCCTCCCCTCCCACACTGCTGCTTCCCCACATAATCAAACATGTTCCATCCTGCTGAGAAAAATAATAGTATTCTTTATTCATTCTAGTACTCGTGGTTTTTCTGTGAAGCACTGGCGAAGTCAATGGCAATGTACTTACTGGAAGAAAACAAAATCAAGGTAAAAGTAAATTTGTTCAATGCCACATTATGGAGCCATCACAAACAAACTCTCCTCCAAAAGTTGTTCTGAAAAACTATGTAACTCATTGTTTAAAATGACCCTGACAAGCTGAACAGCTAGCCAGATATTTCCTTTTTTTTCTACTTTACTTTGCCCTTCTTCCCCTTTTCACTCTCAATGGCAATTTAAAAATCCCAAGCCTCCTTACGGCTCATGCAGCCTCCTTTCCTGTTACCAGCTACTGCAGTTTCAGCCACTGCTTTCTTTGTGACAATGTTTTATTAGGAAGAAACATAAACAAACGCTAAAGGGACCCTGTGCCTCTCCCCAGCTGCTCGCTTGCAGCACTGAGTGTATGATGTGCTTTTGGTTTCAGCTGCCCAGAGGCCAGCGGTTCCCTGACTCCTACCAGCACGCCCTGCATTCGTTGCTGCTCGCCATCATTCCTCATGTGACCATTCGCTATAACGAAATCCCCGAAGAGTCTAGGAATGTCAACTATAGCTTGGCTAACTTCCTGAAGGTCAGCAGTTTCTTTCCTTCTCCCAGGCTTTTGTCAGGAAAAAAAAAACCAAAAACTAAAACCCAGCACCAATTAGAAATAAGCAGCAAGCAAACAAATGTTTGTATTTTATCATCTCTTTGGTTTCTTAAATAATGAAAACTCTGAAGGGGATAAGCTTTCCTAGGAAAGAAACTTTCTCTTTCCAAGAGAGACCATGATACTCTATACATTTTTTTAGGGCTTTCATTCATGCCTAGCAACTATTTAAAACCTGAGAGGAAATATGTGTGCTCTCTCTTTAAATATTTCTGTTGTACGCTGGGGACTTGAGTGAGGTCATCCAAATAATTTCAGAGAAACAGGGTCGAGTACATTTTGGAAAGTCAGCAGCAGCCTAGAGGATCAAATCTGGCTGCTGGCAAGATGGGAGTATGGAGATGATTTAGGATGATTGCTTTTATTTTTAATGATTGGTGACATGCTGCTATTTTTTCTCCAGCGTTGTTTGACTTTTATGGACAGAGGATTTGTTTTTAACTTGATAAATGATTACATTTCTGGATTCAGCCCAAAAGACCCAAAGGTAAGCTTTTCTTGAAAGGTGGTTTGCAGTTGTACGTATCTATGTCAGTCAAAGCACTGTAATGATTATTTTGTATGACTCTTGGAGGCCTTTTAGACACTGTTCCTGCAGAGTCTTCTGGAGGCCTTCTCTTTGTCTGGGTTGAGAGCCTGTATGCAGCTGAGATTTAAAGCAATGCAGAGTCAGAACTAAAGGAGACATTGGTTAATAGTCTGGATGAAAAAGGTAGAGAAGTCCCAAGTGACAGCTGCCTGCATTGACACTTAGGGAGAACAACACAGAAATTTGCCAGTTATTACTGAGTTTCACCAAATGCTGTTTAGATTCCCCAATCCTTGTGCAACAAACTGAAAACATGGTTTGTGTTTGTCTTGGGTTTTTTTTTTGCAGCTGCTGGTTGAATACAAGTTTGAATTTCTTCAAACCGTTTGCAATCATGAGCACTACATTCCTCTGAACTTACCAATGACCTTTTCCAAACCCAAGCTGCAAAGAGTTCAAGGTATGTCCTTTCTCAAGAGAGTGGCTAGAGAGCTATAATTTATTACTCTTGATGGCTTCTGACCAGATGGAATTTGGTTTGGTGGCAAGGAAATTTATGTCCTGGTCAGCCTGATTTACATTAACTTCAGGAAAAGGTGCTGTTCTTGGCAGGTTTATATCATTTTGCTCCAGAAAGGTATGCAATCAGTCTTTTCAGTATTTCCTATATTTAAGTTCGCATGGAACTAAAAATATCTGAAAGAAACTGCCCCTATTTCAGTAAATACACAAATTGTGCAAGTGTAATCCTTTGTTCCCACAAGTGTCAGCATCCCCTGAGAAGTAGGGTGTCTCATTGATCAGTGCTGTAGAGAATGGAGATACAGGAGAACACATTGAATTCACTGCTCCACTGCTAGTTCTCTTTGTGGCCTCAAAAAGATGATTCAGGTTACCTTCTGCTTTCATTTTGAACAAGAGTATAGCGGTGCACAGTGCATTCAAGCTTGTACTCAAACCTGGGCTGAAGGCAGCCAGCAGAGAACTTGAGCCCATGCCAATCCTTAGCCCATACCAAGGCCATACGTATCCAGGCTGCTCTTGCCATCACACTGTGTTCCCTTTGGTCCTGATGCTGCTCAGCACAGGGCAGCTGGGGTTTGCAAGGGGCTGAGCTGAGGCACCGTGCAAGTGTGGGTAGCTGTACTACCACTGACAGTGCGGACACACAGTGCTGAGCCAGCAGCGTGCCTCACCAGCTTCCTAAGATTGCTATAGGCATAACCTCATTCTCACTGGATCCTGATTTCTCATCTCTGCTAGATAAATACAGTAAAGACTGCCAGGTCTGGGTGCTAATAGCCTGGCAAGATAAGTACTGGAGAGGAAAGTGAGGTTTGGGGTTCCCCTGTGTGAAAGCCCGGTGGATTTATTCTCGTGCAGGTGGGGGGATCTTTATTTGTGCCTCAGGGTGCAGCCATACAAATCCCAACATAGTTCCCTTTACATACAGGTAGCAGAAGCAGCAGAAACTGTCAAGTTTCCCTTATTTTGGTATGTTTCTGGCTGTTCAGAGCTTTATGGACCAGCTGCTAAATCTTACACTTACATCCGTTTGGCTACTTGCCTGGCATAGTTTAACAAAGTGCGCTGCTAGAAATGGCTGAGAAAGAGAAAAACACACAACCGCAGAGCCTCCCCACTACTTATTAGTGGCACGATAACATAACGATGCTCTTTCTTGGTTAACATTCACCTTTGCATTTGTGATGGTTAAACTGAAAATCTGTAAGAGCAGCTTACCTTTCCTCCTCTTTTACTGTGACTAGGACCTACCAGTTGAGGTTTTATTTTTAAGATATATATTTTAAGAGTGGTAGCAATTGTCATTCACACACATCTCTTGACAGTAGAGCAGCCTGTCCTCAGGTAAAGGAAGTGCCTTTGCAGTGGTGCCTGTCCTCTGCCTGCCATGGTAGAGGCACGTAGTGATGCATCTCCACTGCAAACTGGTCTGTTTTTATGGACAGACCTGTGATTACAGGGGACAGTGGGCTCAGAGGTGGGGAGGTATGATGTGCACATCACCAAGGAGATATCCTCTGGCATGCCTCACCTCTTTTATCAGCTTACTTGAATTAAGAGAGGTGATGTGCCCGGCCCCCTACTACTCTGTTTCTGGGAAAAGAAGGAATACCCCCCCCGAAAGGCGGATAAAGAGGACTTCTACAGCAGAAGCTGGTGCAGATGGGCCTGCAGGCAGAGCACATCCCTGTGATCACATGCTGTTGAGTTGCAGTGTTGTGTCTTGGAGCAGTTCCTCTGGAACATCTCAACAAATAAGGCTGGTTGCTGGTCTGCATCCTTGCTGCCTTGCCTGGGGGACTTGCATGTTTCATCAGCCAGAGCAAACCCCTGAGCCTGTCCTTACAACCAGCAGCACAGAATTGTTTTTGCAATCTTGTGATAGCAAAGAACCCAAGAGATTGACAGAAGCTGGGAGTTAAGCAGTAGCCTTACAAATAATGTTAAAATATGACGTACTATCCTGTTTCTCCAAGGTTTAGAGCATTACTTATTCCTGTTTATTTTTGCTGTCTTTTTACTTGTCCCTTTTCTTTTTTACACATGAATTAGATTTTTTTTCATTTGCTGTGGAACGGTTCACTTCAGTAGGTAGGTCCAGCTGGGATCACTGAATCCTCTAATGCCAAATTAAACACACAGCTTTTTTGCTGCTTGCATCCAACTAATGAAGTAACCATGATGTGTGACACTTAGGCGTTTGCTAACATGACTAACAGCAAAAGCTAGACAATGCTCCAGATTGCTTTCTCCTTCCTCTGAATCAGACTTCCATGAACCAGTAGATGCTACTTATGAATCAATGAACTTAAAAATATCTTTTGCAGCTACAGAACTGTTGGAACCCTTTGGCAGGGATTTTCAAAGCTGTGTGTATGCACCCTGCCTTGCCACAGGAAAACATTCACACTTGTGGGGTTTTAAAAAAAAGACTGAGCTGAGCAGACAGCATTTGTTGTACCCTTTGGGTGAGAAATGCACAGCTTTGGGGTTATCCCTCTGGGAGGCTTAGTGTCATAATGCAACAGTCAAATGGTGCCTGTCGCAGCTCTGATTAGGCATATGGGTTGCCTGACAGAGATAACAGTGTCAGGGCAAGGTCACTTGTAGCAGCTCCAGTGCACACGCACCCTGCACTGAAATCTGTGTCTCTCTGCTGCGTTATCCAGGCAAGTTAGTGAAAATTATGCCTTACCCTTGTAGCAGCCAATCCTTTGATCACAGTTTATATAACCTGAATCTATGTGAGATGCAGGGTACAAATTAAGTTAACCAAGGTGATTAGGTACTGAGCTCCCTTCCTCCTGGCAGTCAGTGCAGCTTTTAAGGAGCTGTGTTCAATGTCTGCTGGTGGGAAGCTAAGAGAGTCTCACAGTTTCTGGCAAGCAGCTGCCTGGAACCCTGCCCTGCCTCCCCAGTCCTTGCAGTGGGGCTGGAAAGCCCAGCTGTGTAAACTGGTGGAGGATGCAGTAGTGGTCACATGGCACCGTGTCCTTGTTTGCATCCCTCATCCCAGCAGGAGTATTTGCCTTTTCTCCGCTCTCTGGCCTGGTGAGAGGAATGCGGATTTCATGGAGGATGTGGAACACGCTGCAGAGATGGCGCTGCGAGGGCTGGGCGACTGTGATAAACGCGCCATCTCCACTGCCTGTTACCACCCTCGTAGCTGCTCTGTGGAGATTAGCACCCCACTGCCTGGGTGTTTGGGGGATTTACAGGATCACCCCCAGTCAGAAGCAAAGCAGCCCCCAGGCAGTAAATCCACGCTGTCGTTCCCCGTTTCATCCATCTCCGACTCTGCAAATTACTCTTTAGAGTGCTAAGCTTTGCAAAGCATCACGTGCAGAAATCCTTCATGTAGCTGCTGCTGAAATGGTGAGGGCTGAAATTAATGATTAGCCTGAACTGGAAGATGCCAAGTTCTTTGATGTGAATTAACTCAGTGGTGGAGAAAACTGTTCAGGCTTTAATAAAAGATTGGTGCACTGTAGGAGAGAGAGCAATAAACTGTACTTGTGGACTGTTTTGGCATACATGACTGTTTTGTCTTGCTCTGAACAGATCCTTGGAATACTTCCCTTAACCATTGCCTTGCTGTTTCTTTCAGATGTAAATCTTGAATACAGTTTAACTGATGAGTATTGCAGGCATCATTTCCTGGTGGGGATGCTTCTCAGAGAAGCCTCTGTTGCCTTGCAGGACAACTATGATATCAGATATATGGCCATCTCAGTCTTAAAGAATCTCTTGATAAAGCATGCCTTCGACAACAGATACCAGCACAAGGTCAGGCATATTTTGTTGGCTTTTAAAAGTAATATTCATTAATTTTATGAAAAAACTCACGACGGAGTTTTAGATCTTGCATGGTGCACTAAGGGTATTCTCTCTAATTTTTAGGGAACTGTTGTAAGTAACTGATAGCTATGGCATTGCAGTAATAGCTCTGAGAAGTTATTTAGGAAAACAAACAATGCAGTCAGATAACTGCAGCACTCTTATTCAGGCTGAGTATTTGGATAATAAAGCCCTGAGCCATTAAGGAACTTGAGAGAATTGTTAGCCAAGAGGCTGTTCAACAAAATCAAGCAACATCAGTGCTGTTCTGGTCTTGGGCTTAAATTAATATCCTGCATTAATATACTATAATTAGGAAACAGGACTGATCTCTGTTACAAGTCAGCTGCATGTTTTACTAATTAGTGAATCAGAGGTGAGAGAGAGGATCTGTAGATTCTCATGAGATGCTGGATTTCTGCTGGGTACTTTTCAGCTTTCTTCAGCCAGAGGCTCAGCATGTGGTATTGCTGAAAGAGCGTGGAGATGGGCTTGTTTTCTTTCCTGATGACGAGTAAGAACTGACCTGCTGACCCATATGTCCTTGAAAGTACTGAGCTACCTGTGCAGACACTATCTGTCCTTGCTCTAGACTGAAAACATGACTCTGTGTAGAGTTTAGAGTTTAGCTCTTCATATTGCTCCTATTGTGCCGCATTCCTGGGTTTTATCTGGGAATGTGGATAGCTTCCTGGGCACAAAGGGTGGGAGAAATGACCTGAATGTGCTCAGTGCTCCTGCCCTCTGCATGGACCCAGAACCAGCTCCTCTCCCTTCTCTGCCTGTTTGGAAGGGCCGAGTGGGAGGTTGGCTTTCTTTTGTCTGCAGTGAGGATCCCTGGGGACTTGCACAGCCTGGGAACAAAACTACAGCCCATGGTAGTTTGCAAGACTTGATATTTCAGGAGAGATTTGCCAGCTGTCTGCCAAGACTGGGTCAGAGGCAGCTTGTTTCTGCTCTTCTGGGTGCCTGAAAACCCTCACACTAACTCGGGAGCTGTTTGTGCCCTTGGCGTGCAGCACTGTCCCTGCTTCCTCAAAAACACCGTCTTAAAATTGTACCACTTGTTCTTTTATGTGTGTTGTGCTCTGGGCTGCATGACCAGGAAGCTGCTGGAGCCAGGGCAGGCTGCTCCGTTGGTGTCCCGAGACAGGAGCAAGAAAATCCCATCACAGGCAGGACAAGCTGAGCGTGGCAGGGTCTGTTGCTGCAGTTTCACTCCGGCCAGGGAAACCGCAGCTCCATCAGTAGCCGAGAGAGGGTTTTCTCAACCCATGGGCATTTTCAAGATTTCTTTTATCTTTTGTCACACTGAATCAGAAGAAAAAAATTAGCATCCTGTATCAGTCAAAACATGCCATTCAATTCACAAGCCTTAAATGTCTTTTTTTCATTTTTAATCCTTCTGTCAAGTCCAGAATAATAAATTTCTAACAAAAATAATTGGATGTAAGTGAGCCCTGCATTTAGAAAATGTCAACCAGACCATTCTTTATCTGTATTGCTTAATCCAAATTAATCTTTTCCTACAAACTGTTTTAACCAGAGTTCCTCCATTTGTTATGGAGAATTTCTGACTGGAAGCAATAGACAGCACCAGGCGAGGAGCAAATGTTTTTATTTCATTACTCCTGGGTGTGGCACTTGAAAATCAAGCCATTTGAGTGAAGTGCCAGTTAAATCCCGGATTTCCTAACTCTTTAGTTTGTGACGCATCCTGTATGACTGGGAATGTTGTTCAGCCCCCAAAGTCCCTGAGTGCCCCAAGCTTGCTGCTAGAAGGCTAATACCTACCTGGAAGCTCGGGAAGTGGAGACGAGAAGCCAAAGCAACCCATGTCCTCAGATACCATATACAGTGTTGAAATATATATGTGTGTGCGTGTGTGTTTTGGCTCAAGAGTTTCCCTTTTCCACTCCATTGAAAGCCTGGGCTCTTACATACATTTTTCTCCTTGTCTTTTTTCAGAACCAGCAGGCAAAAATAGCCCAGCTCTACCTGCCGCTGTTTGAGCTGCTCCTGGAGAACCTCCACCGAGTGGCCAGCCGCGAGGCACTCTACTCCTGCACGGCCACCTCCAGCCCCGTGAGTAAAGCCCAGTGATGCCTCTTTGCCCTCCTCCGCAGTCTTCCTCTCCCCACAAACCCACGGTGTGACCTCCACTGCCTGCAGCTAGGCTCAGCTTTAGAAATAACCATACCATGCTTGTTTCTTTTAATTTGGCTTTTCCTGTGATTTTGTTCTGTCTGTAGCACTGCGTACAATGTCTCTGCCCTTTTGCCTGCTATCGTTTAACATATTTCTTTACAGTATGCATAGCGCTATGAGGTGAGGTAAGTCCCTCCAAGTGTAATGAGTTGCAACAGGACTCAGCCTCAGAGACTCCAGCAGCTGTTCTGGGGAGTTGCCTGTCTGCCTGAGGGTGGTGTGTGGTTCCCAGGCAGGCTTAGCCTTGCAGACTAGACTTTCCTCCTTGTTTGGAGCAAAACAACAACAAAAACAGATATTTGAGAAAAACAATTCAAAATTTCTACTCAAATTATGAAAAGCAAGAGAGAAAAAACTGCTATGACTTACTTTAATATGTTCTGCTATTCTTTGTACTCCTCCCCCAGTCATTTGTCTTCTTGTTATGGAAGTAAGGAAATAATTTTTTATTTTAATCTGCAGTTTAAAAGCTGCTCTAATTTGTGGTTTTTTTATTTCATTATTCTCTTCCATTGGTCACAAAAACCTTATATCGATTTACAGGCATCCAGGGATGAATTCATGTGCAGCTTTGCATCCCCCTCAAATAGATCCAGCCTGATTGCAGACAAAGATCCAGGTAAATTGATTTTTCTAAACTTTAACTTTCTCTTTTATTTTGAACATAACTATTACCAGCCCCCAAAACCAAAAACCCATTACCCAAACCCTGAAATAGTCACAAGCCAAAAGACCACTTGGAATTTGTATGCTTCTCCCCGGACATGGTGTCGCCCCAGCCATGGTGTCGCCCCAGCTTGCCCGTTCCAGGTTAATCAGCTTTCAACACGGGCTTTGGCAAGCCCCGTCTGTGCTGTCCGAAACGCATCCTCCACTCACTGTCCATGATGCGCTGAGAAGTGCCGGTGCAAAGGGGTTAATTGTGGGGTTTGGTCTTTTTTCAGCCTGCGGAGCAGCACTTCCAAATGGCCATGCAATAAAGCGAGAGGACTCGAAAGGATCCCTGAACTCAGAGGGGGCAGCTGCTTCCCCGGATCAGAGTGAAAATGTAACGTATCTGGGATTAGAAAGAATGGTGCTCACTGCACCAGTCTGTGGGCTGTGTTAAATAAGGGGGAGGGAAAAGGAGTTCCCCGTGGTAACACTCTAAAAAGCCAGCTTATAAATATCTCTGTTTGGAAACAAATAGATTCATGTTTAACAGAGATCAGACTCACGGGTCTGGTATGCTTTTCCTCTTCAAATATCTCTGAGCCAAAAATACAACTGTTGACAAATTACTTACGAAAGATGAAAGGCAAAATCCATGGGGAAAATCTCTGCTCCCATGGTGCATTTATCCATACTCGGATGTGCTCCCTGTGTGTGGATGAGTTTGAGGCTGGACAGTGCCCAGTGCCCAATGCTGGGAACCGATTTCCACACATGGCTGGGAGGCTAAGCACCGTGATGTGAGATTGCCAGTGACAGCAGACTTCAGAGAAGATGAGGTGTTTGTAGGAAAATCAGCCCAGGCTAATAACCACAGCCCCAAACTTGCAGAAGGTGACCATGGTCACACCATAAAAGCTCAGACATCCTTGTTGGCAGATTGCACGCATGGAGATCGGGTAGTTGTGCAAACTAGCCCCTGGTTTTCCTCAAGGCGCTTTCCAGACATCTTGGGTTGGCAGGAATCATTGATGCATCTTTAAAAACTTTGGCCCTTACTACAAGGAAGGCAAAGATTGTCTGGGTTCCCGCTGGCTGTCCTGACATGCTTAGGGGAGGTGGGGCCTTTCAAGCTCCCCCACATGAATCACGAAGCTACAAGACCAAGTATAGCCAAATACTTGGCTATCAAACTGTTCATATTCAGCAAAGCTCTGAGCATATGCTTCAACCCTGCTGGCAGGGTTTGCAGAAAGTGGTGTTGCTTGCAGCTCAGCTCTTCCCCACAGCTAGACATCCTCTTATGTGTCCTTGCAGGTATGTTTTTCAGAGTTGTTGAAAACAGCTTTTCTGTTAGGGAATGCAATATCCACAAAACTAAGTAAAACCAATGCCGCACAGAGGAGCGCAGCTTTAACACTGCTCTGCACAGGTGGGCGTATGGCTTATCGCCTGTTCCCCTGGAGTGAGTTGTGTGCTGGCTTGATAGTTTGGCATGTTCAGCAGCAAAGTTTTGGCTCTAGCACTGTATCTCCAGCTCTAAACTGAATGTTTAATACTGTTTTATTATGACTCACATCCACAGCTTGTCCCAGAATAAACAACAATAAGATCTGTGGATAACTCTCCAAACATGTGAGGCACAGCTTTAAAAGAAGCGTCCTGCTTAGAGCTTAATCGAGTCCATTTGTTGGAGGATATGGCTAGGGCAAGCACAGAGAATGCGAAAAAAAAAATGGGTAAAGCTCTAGAAGTAGTGTTTCCCACCACATAGGGCTCAAACCTTTCCCACACAGACTGACCCACCAGCAGGATTTCACTTGTCTTTGCCTAAGTCACTAAGTAGGAGGAAAAACAAGAGACACTTCCAAAAATCAGAGGGTGGGGAAAAAATCTCTTTACTTAAGATGAAATTTCCTGTTTTTTTAAATAACTGACATTTTGTTTTAAAGTATGCATTTTTAACAGAAAGTTAGATTCTTACTTTAAACTGTGGCAGCTAATGAACTATTTTGTTTGATAAGAACTGACTTCAGAAAGGTCCGGGAGGTTAGATCTGCAGAGAGCAGGGGAAGTGAAAGCAGGGCTGCCATGCGCTTTGCTGGATAAGCCATCATTCTCTGCTCAGACTCTTCTTTTTTTCTGGGCAGAGAAGCATTTGGCCATGTGTCCAGGATTTCCAGACTGCTCATCACTGAGCAACACCAAAGGATGATGTGTCTCCAAAGCATGGTGCTGTGGGGGTGCATATGGAGGGGCACAGGAGGGATGCTGGCACATCTGTATGTGCCAGGTTTGCTGTGCCCACGCTGCATGGAATCTAGCCCTGCGCTCCGCTCGGGCACAGCCCAGGCACCCAGGGCCACTGGCCTCCATGTCACATCTGTGTCCCATTAGATCCGCAGGAGCTCCACGAGGAGCAGCATGTCGCACTGCAGCCGGCTGGACCAGTTTGAGATCCGGACACTCCTGATGTGCTACCTCTACATTGTGAAGATGATCTCTGAAGGTTAGTGGCCCTTGCTCAATGGGGGGCAGCCAGAAAAACAAGAGACCATCACTGGCAGTTTTGGTCCGTAAGGTCCCCCTTAATTTTTATTAAATCTCAGTGCACTGGTTTTGTGTTTTGTTTTTTGTTTTGTTTTGTTTTTCTTTCAGATACTCTTCTAACTTACTGGAACAAATTTTCCCCCCAAGAGCTGATCAATGTCCTTGTGCTTCTGGAGTGAGTATCGTGAGGCTGCAATTCAAACAGTGCGCCTTTGTGCAGGCAACATTTGCCAAGAAAACATGACTACGGTGTGCCTCGCAGGGTGCACGTGGTCCTGTGCAGCCCTAGAGGTGTCTGGCCAGGTTGTAATGAAATCCTCTTCCTCCCTCTGAGGAGGAACAGGTGGATATCGTGGGAGCACAGCCAAGTGGCAGTGCACTGTGCTCGGTCCAGGCCGTGCAGAGGGTGTCCCACCACCCGCGGGTGAGCAGGGCTCACAGCACAGCCCCCACCATAACCAGCACAACCTCTGCTTTGCAACGGGTTTGGTCGAACAGATGGGTGAAGAGACAGGGTTGTGCCATAGGGTTTGGAAACTGAGGATGTGAGGTCAAGTGACTTGTAAATACAGACCCAAACCCTCATGCACAGAGAGGTGTGTCTGCAGACAGGACAGGGGAGATTTTAAATGTGCTGGATTGTTCCTGATCTGCAGGATCTGTAACAGATACATATTTTATTTTCCTTCTAGGGTGTGTTTATTTCACTTCAGATATGTGGGGAAGAGAAATATTGCCAGGTACTGTATTCTTCTGTCCAGCGCCAGGGTGGGGGAGCCATCCTGATGCTCCCTGACGCAGCTGAGGCAGGCAGGGAGTGTGCATGCCCACGCTGGGCAAACCCAAGCAGGCAAGAAGCCTGCAGGGCCAGGACTCTGCTCAGTGCCATGCCGCTGGCAGAGTCCCCTCTGGCAGAGCCCCCTCATCTTAGCACCCTGCCCCTTCCCTCCCCTCCAGCTCCTGCATGAGACCCCCAGGCGCTCCTGGCTGCCCACGCAGGTTGGCAGCATCCCCCGCAGTCGGCTGCAGGTGAGACGTGAGTCACAGCTGCATCTCTGCTCCCTGAGCAGCAGCACTGCTGTTTCATTAGCTCTAGGGCCATCTGGCGCAGGCGAAACCTGGGTAGCCTGGTCGGTCCCAGTGGGATTGTCTGGGATAAACCGGATTAGTGTGTTGGAAGGAGGCCAGGACTCCATCCCGGTGCCTCATGTGTAATCTTGTAGTGGTGTGGCCACTGCTGCTCGTCCAAGCCCGCAGTCTTTGCTTCCCCTTGCAGGGTGCATGATGCCTGGTTATCCAAGCACACGGGGGCCGATAGGAAATCCCAGACGATGCCAGCGCTCCGCAGCAGAGCTGGGGGGATGCAGGTGCGACTCCAGCATCTGGGCAGCTTGGAGACCTCCTTCACGCTCAACCACAGTATGTACAGCAGAGTGAGATGGGACTGTGGTGTATTAGCCTGCTGAAAACTGCAGGTAGCCATTTTCCACTTGCTGCTTGTTGCTTCAGGGTATCCAAACTTTGCAGGATTACAGTGGTCACCGCTCCTCCCTGCAACATTCCTAGATTGGTGAGGGTGACATTTAAGCTAGCCCCTTAAAAATCACCCCTGGGACTTAGGACTTGCATGGCTTTTTCCTCTCACCTGTCTTGGCTCAGCTGCTTGGCTGAGTGTGTGTGCAGGTGGCACCTTGGTTTGGGTAGCGAGCAGGGCAGGCAGGAGAGCTGGCCCGCACAGAGACCTGGGCTGGGATCTGCTCTAAGCCTCTCCACGTGGGTCAGTTTTGCCCAGTTGAAGCACCTTGCCATTTTCCCTCTGCAGATACAACTTGGACATCTCGTTCTCTGTCTGGCTTTAAAGACAGGGAGATTAAAGGGCAGTAACTGACACTGGTTTTCTCAGTTGGCATCAGGCTGAGGCAGCTTCTCAGAATGGAGCTGGCAAATTCAGCATCTTGCTGTTCTTACCTCATTCCCAAACCCAGTGAAGTGCAAGGGGAGAACCTCATCTATCTCAGCATTTATATCCTGTGGGAGCTGGACACTGTTTCCTCCTGATTTGCTTTCTGTCCACAGATGCAGGCACCTCAGAAGCAGATATTGTACACCAGGCGTTACTAGAGGGCAATATTGCGACAGAAGTGTGCCTGACAGTCCTGGACACCATCTCTTTTTTCACTCAGAGTTTCAAGGTCAGCATTGAAATCAAAAGTGTTGTAGAAAATTGTGCTGTGTTTCTGCATGCACGCTGATTTTGGTCATCCATTCTCCTAGAGTGGCAGATTATGGAAGGGTTTACAAAAGCAAATAATTTGCAGTTTGTTTATTTTCTGAAACGCTGAGTGTTTCACAAGGTCTCAGAGTAATTACGCGCTTATGCAATCTTGCAATTTTTCAAAACTGCAACACCAGAGAAAATGATATTGTTGGCATACCATGAGTGTAGGCGTTACAAAAATAGAATAAGAGGAAATGTACATCATATAGAAAGGAGGGACTAGAGTAAAGGGAAATGAAGGTCTAGCATTCTTAGAACAGTTACTGCTCTCTACCATAAATTACCTAGAAGTGAGGCCCAGATCTCTTTGAATTGCTGAACATGAATGTCTCTGGGGCTGAGGCATTCCAGCTGTGGTTACCAGTTCAGATAGGGCCAGTGCCACTGGTCGAAGTCTTCTCCATATACCAATACACACTCGCAGCAGTCATTGCCATCTACAAGAATCAAAGCCTCTGTGGTGAAGCGAACCCCAGGCTGGCACTAAAATACTGAAACACTGTTCCAGAAAAGCTCTTCCTTCAAGTGTGGTTGGAGGAGTCCTGTTCATAGCAGTGTGTCTTCCATAATGTCACAAGAACAACTCTGGATTTCAGAATAAGCACAGTGAAGATTTCCTTTTTCTATGTACTGAATGGTCATCATATCCGCTGTTTGATATGCTGTGCTCTTTTTTGTTACAGAACAAAAAAAAAAAAACATCCTGGTACATACGTTAAATTATTCCATAGAAGTCTGGCAACAGCAGAAGGATTTAGATGCAAGAGTTAAAACTTGCTTGACTTTCTTAGTTGCCTCTTTTTGAATATGGCTGAACCACAAAACAATGTGATTTTCAAACCACAGGATAGACTGGATTTCCTTCCGCTTTAATGGACTTCTGCTTTGCTTTTATGGTCACACAGTGTTACCGCACAGAAGTGTGCTCTATACTGCAGTAAAAGTGCTGATGCTGTTCTTACTGATGGAGTAAATGAGTTCAGTTTAAAAGTATGGATGCTAAACTTACCCTGCTACAAGATGTGTATAGGATGTCAAAAGACAAATCTGAGCCAGCCTAAGGATTGCTTGGGCTGCCAGTGAGATAGGCACTATTGATCTCCTATCAATATGGGATATCCACATCCTTGCTGGGTGGCCATGATGCACCAGGCTTCCTGCACAGCGGCTGCAAGGATGACAGCAGGCACAGGCAAGATAACTTTGACACCAAACTGTATTGACCCTCTGCAAGTAATTCCATTTTGCCATATCTCCAGAAGGTGTAAACTGTCAAAACTTTGCAGAAGACAAGGGAAGTGTACTGACTGACTACAGCTACAAATCTGTCCAGCGAAAAGATGTGATAGTCTTTTCCCCCACCCTCTTTTGGGCTGCAAATGAAACATTTGCCAAGTCAGAGAACCAGAAAAACCAGTGTGATAGTTATGTTGGTACAGCCTGGTTCATTTAAAATAACTCTAGGCAACCAGTGAAATTTGTACAGATTATTGAGTTAGGTTTTGGAATTAGTGATGCAAAAATGATAAAATATTTCTGTTTTATTCTCTGCTATAAAAATAGCCTCTGACCAGCTAGTGTAAGTTTGTACTGGTTGTCACATTTAGTGGTTACATGTTTACTGAAGGCCCTGTTCCTTATCTGGCTTAAGAATTTATGTGATAATTATGCAGAATTATCTCTGTCATTTCCAGCTTCAGGCACAACATTTCTGCAAAACAAATTTTCTCATTGCTTTCCAGACCCAGCTTTTAAGCAACGATGGCCACAATCCACTCATGAAGAAGGTTTTTGATATTCATCTGGCTTTCCTTAAAAATGGGCAGTCAGAAGCAGCTCTTAAGCATGTGTTCGCCTCTCTGAGAGCTTTCATTAGCAAGGTGGGTAGTACATGACTCCAAAACTGCAGGAGCATTTGTATAGGTATGTCAGAAAAGACCAGTACACTTAAACTTCTGTTAAACTGATACTTTGTGCTGTTTGGAGATGTGTTTTCTAAAACAACTTCTTCACTGATTTAAAAAACAGCCCAGGCTAAGTTATGTATTTCAACATTTATTGTTTGTTTGTTGGGCATCAGGAGACAAAAGGAGAAATCACAAGGAATTCCCTCACTTGCCTTGGTCATAAATCTGCTGTTAAAGATTGGAGTTTGTTTGACCAAAAGCTGGTGCTTCTTGAATCTTTGCCCCAAAGTCAGTAATACATGTACTGACAAGCTGCTCATCTCCCACTGCCTTTGAAAGAAGGTAGTACTTGCTGAACCTCTTTTTACACTTTTCTGAGCCCCCATACGTAGCGAGGCTGTTTAATCCCCTGAGCTCAAGCAGCGTCAAAGCCATGGCTAACTACGTGAGAGGTGACTGATGCTGTTGCTAATGTTTCCCTTCATGCTTGTCAAAACCTGGCACTTCTCCTAAGTACATTTTCAAGACCAGATGTACATGCAAACTCCAGGAGGTCTCCAGGAGGCCTTGCGCTAGTTGCCAAGCAAAGTTTTATTATAGAAAGAGACTGCTAAACTGTTTTTCAAAGGTGGAAAAAGTCTGTGCTGTGTACATTTTACTATAACCCCACAGTAAAGCTAAGAGCTAGTATGAGTATGTCTGGGGCTGAATTTTGGTTTGTCCTAAGCAAACACATGAGAAGCAGAAAATGCAGAAGTCTTGCTAGCTACCTTTCTGGCTCCAGACAGCGTGGTCTCCTACAAAATATTTTTCCAAGTGGCTTCTTAAAGCCTGCTGGATTGGCACTAGGCACCTGCAGGAATCACTCGGTTTTTCTACAGGCTCCAGTACATGTTTATTGCTTTACCTTTCTTTTGAGTTTTCTGCTTGCCTGTGATCTGCTTAGCCTTGAGATCCATCCTGCTGCAGATCTGCACACACCTGCTCAGATGCAGTCTCTTTGCACATCTCTTTCCCTTACTAGACGAAAGTTTGTTAAGCCAGAAATATTTGTTTTGTGCTTATAGCAAATAAAAGACCTTCCTTGCCTCCCTGGCAAATTTTCTGTGGTGGTTTAAATGCAAGGCCAAACCTGCACACCTGCTCAATGTGATCTCACCATCAGCCTTCAAAACCTGGAGCCCTTTGGGGGTTCCACGCTTGCTTTCCAAAATGCCGATTGCAACAACACAGGCTGAATTCTTGGCTGCTGCAAGGACAGGGTCATTTTCTTGGATTTATGCCAGCCTGAATCCACTCTAAATTCGGCATCATGCGTCTTGAAAGATATGAAAGATCTATTTCAGTTAATTTCTCACATTTCCCCTATCACAGTGTTGCTTCTGTAAAAGTAAGATATAAGCCCAGCAGATGGTATCTATAAGGAAGTGTTTTCTTTGCCGACTCCATAACCACGTGAGTCCCAAACTTCCTTTTAAGTCCCCTGAAGGGCTTTTCTAAAGTCCAAAGTGACGATAAAATAACCAAGGGAGTCACTGCATTTCATGGCAAGTGCAAGGATGGCATGTTTTCCTCTGAGTCTGTTTTGAAATATGAAAGCTGTGCTGCTTTGTTTTGCGCTGCATATCACTGTTAGCTATAAATTAGCATTAACTTTGAGAAAAGCAAAAGTGAGTTAGGCTTTCGTGCGGCTAGAATGGACAATTTTTCATTTTTATGGCCTTCCGTAGCTAATAATTGCAATGAAAACAATCCTACTCTTATCCAGGGTCCCAGCAAATGGTTCCTGGAGGGGAAGAAACTGCATCCCAAAATCTGTCTTCAAAATAGATTGCTTTCTGCATTAAATCTGGTTACTTGAAAGGCAAAAGACTTACAAGAAAAAGTAGTGTCACAAACAAGCAAAGAACAAACAAGTTCTATAATTGTTTGCATGTTTGGTTTTGGTTGTAGAATGAATCCCACTTGCATGCATGTGTGCTGGGAATTTGGGAAGAAAGCTGTCTCTGTTTTACCAGCAGGGAAGAAGCAACAAAAGCTAGTTTGCTCTTGTTCTATACTCTAGCTTTTCTTAACAACTAAATCCTTCTTTTCAGAGCATCGCTTACAGATACATACATAAACACACGCTTGGGAATGGTCCTGAAATTAAAGGTTATGAAGGAAAACATGCACAGAGGAGGGGGCTGAGATAATTTGCGATGCGTTAAAGCGCAGCTCAGACATGTGCATGTGAGAGTGGTGGAAACCCCATGCAGCTGCCCGCTCTGTGCCTGCCTGTCTCTCGGTGCAGTGACACTAGCAGAGCACGTTCAAGGCATCACAAATCCCAGGCCCTGAAGGACTAGGGCAGCAGAGCCTTCCTGCAGCAGCTGATTTGGGAACCTTGTCCTTGTCTGTTAGCAATTCCCCCTGACCATGTCAAGCTGTGCTTTCCCTCCCCATTAGCGCTCTCAGAATGCAGCATCGTTACAGCTTCCCATGCAGTTGCGAAGGGTACTTGGCATGTCCTGCCTGCCGCTGTGGCTGCCCTGCCCTCACGTCCCTTTTGTGCCGAGGCCTCTCTGGGAGCTGCTTGCTGCATTGACTCCTGCTCTGGCCCTTCATGTTAGGGCTGGATCAGAAATGTGCTCCTCCAGCACACGTAGTCGTTGCCACGTGCTGTTTCGTAGCTCTTCACCACTTGTGTTCTGCTAGCTGGAGAGACGCAGGCAGCACCTGGCCAGATCTCCAGCAGGCATACACCCTTGGGTCTGCTGCCCCGAACCTGGCACTAGGAGCGATTGCATCAGCTTGGGCTTGATCTCCAGAAAGAGCTGTGCAGGGATGCATGTTCCCTATGAACAGGGCACATGTTTTCCTCCAGAGCTGGTGCAGTGTGGAGGGGAGCACACAGGGAGGGATCTTGGGCTTCTTCTGCAGCAGATTCTCAGGCACAGTTTTCCTCTCTAGCATCGGGTTGGAAATATCTGAAAAGCCTCTGCAGGGAAGCAGTGGTCCCTGCTGAGTGCAAGTGCCAGCCGTGTCGTCTTGGGTGCCGGTGTGCTGCCTGTGCGCTGCCTGTGCGTGCCCAATCGCACATTGCTGTGGCCAGCTCTGGGCTAAACCCAGTTGTGCGCATGAGCCCATCTCGCTGTGGGAGAAGGATTGCATTTCAACAGGCAGCAATTACTTTATGGCTCCTTTCAGAGTGCACACATGATCTTCTTGGCCCCATATTACTATGATGTTTATTTGCTTCTTTTCTTTCTCCCATTTTTTTTCTGAAAATATTTTTGGCGAGAGGCAGTGAACACCAAGTATTTGGTCAGTGTCTTCATTCTGCCTTGTAACCTGTGTGGCTCAGTGTAATCCCAACACTGTAGTCTTGCTAGCCACAGCTCCCAGATTCCTGTTTTGAGACCCTTTCACCAGCACGTCAAGGTGGTAGCCACAACAGCACCTACAAGCTTTTCTGAATCATATATACTTAATGCAAGGAGTAGATAGTCACAGTAACAGTTCCAGGCTCTGAGTTGGAGGATGCGAGTGAATATTCTGACAGTATTTACTGTCATCTCGCATGGGCAGAAGGTGGTGGGGCAGATAGAAGTGGCTCATGGACCACGCCCCATGAGGACCATTGGGTCTTGAATGAAATGAGCATATCTTTCCTCTAAACAGATAAAAAACATGGTTGTCTCTGTTGCCTCGTTGTGCCAGGAAATTGCCTGGGCTGGTCCCCGGCTGCCGCAGGGGGAGCAGAGTGCTGCTGTGCAAGGCCCAAACAGCCTCCGCTCCCTCCGGGAGGTGTTGGCATCTCCAGCCAAGTCCCTGCGGTGGCTGCGGAGGTGGCTGCCTGCCAGCATGAAACCCTTCCTTGTTCTGCTTCCCTGTGCCCAGCCCACTGCGGCCGGGGTGGAAGGAAGCTGTGTGGTGCCCCCTCCCCACCAGCCACCACTCGTGACCACAGCCAGATGGACGCGTGCTGGCAGTCCCTGCTCCGGCAAGCCCTGCGTGGAGGCTGCTGTCCGCCGGGGCAGGGCACCGCTGCAGCCATCTGCTTTTCAGGCACGGCTGAGCTTGCCCCTGCAGATGTGCTTGGAAATAGGTGTTTGGTAAGGTGATAGACGTGTTACGGCATTACAGAGTGCTGATCTTCTTCTGTTTTTCTTCACCCTGCTGCAAGTCTCTGAGCCCTGTTACTAGCCAAGGTAGCTCACGCTGCAGTTTGGCTTGATCCTGCTGCTCCCTGGGGCCGTCTCCATCTTAGGGCCAGGGCAGGTCACTGTGTATTTTAGGCTCTCTGGGACAAGCGAGCCTTTTGTTTGCATTCCTGAGGGCAAACGTGATTTTAGGCTTTTTCTGGGAGACATGCAGAAGTAGCTGTGTGAGCATTGCAGGTCATGTTTCCTAGCAAGGTTGGAATTCTGGGTGGGCTCCAGCGGATTTTTTGATGTCCCAGATGGCAGCCTTTGGTGGGAATGTCCATGGGACCTCTCCTCTATGCTCCGCTGCTGGTGTTTATGGCTTTTGTAAGAACATAAAATTGTCTAATTTGGTGAGAATTTGCCAACAACCCCAAAAGTTGTTGGGGGAGGGGATGGACATACACAGTCACATCACCAAAAAGTGTGACAGCAAGTTCACGTTGCTCTAGGTAATGTGGTTAAAAATAGGCCCCAAATTCATTCCCACAAATGCTTTCAGGCTCAGAACTCTGGCAGAAGTTTTACTGAGGCTGTCCAGACTGGAGCCCAGTGTGTTGCCCATGCCCCTGCCCATCTGAGCCCTGTGGGTGTAATTTAGTGGTGCATTTTCTAATATTTGCATGCCTCTTGTGAAGTTTCCATCAGCATTTTTCAAGGGAAGGGTGAACATGTGCGCTGCTCTCTGCTACGAGATCCTGAAGTGTTGCACTTCCAAGGTGTCCTCCACGAGGAACGAAGCCTCAGCTCTTCTGTATCTCCTGATGAGAAATAACTTTGAGTTCACCAAAAGGAGAACGTTTCTGAGAACACATCTTCAGGTCAGTGTCTTGGGAAAAGCTAGAGATCAGGATGTCTCAGATTTAACGAACGGGTATATCAATACAACTATGTCACCTCATACCTACAGAGTATCTTGCCGTTGTTATACGGGCAAAAATCCTCTTGATTTCCAGGCTTTGCCTAATGCCTGTTTGCAGTGATTGGCCCAGGGCCCTTTGGGTAAAATACACGGCCATCAGGTACTCCAAGATGTTGAGTTTTTGGAATCGCAGACACAAGACCCATCTCTGCCCCAGCAGCTGGATGTGATGGGGTGGAAAGGACAGCAAGAAGAGCTGCCTTTGAGGCAGGAGAAGGGACTTTCCTGGAGCTGCTTTTGCAGTATTGCTTCTTTGAAGCAAATTTAGATATCTATTGGGGCAGATGTATACCGTTTGGGTTGTAATGAATGACGGAAGAAGCTAACTAACGTACAAACAGGCATTTGTATTACGATTGTTAATTCTGTGAACTTGCTGTTCAGCAAAGCCGTTTGGTCCTCTGGGAAGTATTTGTCCTTGGAAGATGTGACAGCAAAGCCACAAAAACAACTGTTGCTTACATTGTGGGAAAGACAAGATGTTTCCCTATGATCATTTTATGTAACTGTGACAGTAAAACTCCTCTATTAGGGCTTGTTTGAATAAAGCCCCTGCCCTGTCCCAACAGATAATAATTGCGGTGAGCCAGTTAATAGCAGATGTGGCACTCAGCGGTGGGACAAGATTTCAGGACTCCTTGCTCATCATTAACAACTTTGCAAACAGTGACAGGCCTATGAAGGTAAGTTGGAGATGTTAAATCACATCATGTGCTATCAGCCATTAATGCAAGACTGGAGATCCACTCAAGGAAATCATGTTTAAGGGTAAGGCTGATGATTGGAACTATGATTTATAAGCTCATAGTGGACTGTGTTTGCTCAGTAAACAAGTATTGTGCCAACAGCAGTAGGGCCAGCTGCACGGGCAGATCATGCTCCATCTGTGAGGCCTCACGCCAAGAGATGGGCGCTCTGCAATTCAGGTTATGCTTTGTAAAGTGTGCTGCTTGTAAGGGTGTCCAAAGAGCTTTCCAAAATCTTACAGCTTTGAGAGGAATGACAGGGAGGTTCTGGTATTTCTGTTGCTTGAAGGCAATAATTAGCAGGAATTAATTTTCATTAATTAAGTGTCAGTAATATTAAGAAAGCACTCTTTCATGGAGATTGATGGTTGTATTTCTTTGGGAAAATATTGTCTCTCTTTGCACTAGAATTGGGAAGAACAGCTTCTACCCAACCCATTTAACAATATATCATCACTGCAGCTTGCTCCACTGCACACAGTGTAGCTGCCAAGGTAGGATAGAGGAAAATGGGAAGCGTTTTTGCAGTTCTGTGGTCATCCTGTGACCTAAAAGTGGAACGGGAACCTCAGTTAGGTGTTGAATTGTGCTATAACAAAGTTAGAGTTAGGATATACCGGGCAAAAACCTCAGTTCTCTTCTGTACACAAATGTTCATAAGGGTTTCTCCGAGCCATGCTTTGCTGCTCATATTTTACATCATGAGACCATCCTATATAAATACATTAACTGGATCTAAAGTGTAAGAGTACAAGAGAGGTTTCAGTGCCCTGGAGAGGATGCTGTGCACAGCCACAGAGCTAGCTAGGGACCAGGTGCCCAAGAAGAGGGAGCGTGACCAAGGCGCATCATGGAGGAGAGGAAGCTGGGGGAGGGGGCCTAACTGCTGCTTTCCACACCCGAAAGTGGCGTTATAGAGAGGAGGAGGTCAGGCTCTTCTCAGAGGTGTGGATTTGCAGGACAAGAGGCAATGGGCACAAGTTGCTACAAGGGAAATTTCAACTTTACTTGAAGAAAAAATTATCTCCCAAGAACTTGGTGCAGCCCTGGCACAGGGCCCAGAAAGGAGGTGGGATTTCTGTCCTTAGAGATTATAAAACTTGGGCAGACAAGCCTTGCTCTAACTTGGGATCTAACATGATGACCCTGCTCTGAGCAGGGGATCGGGCTGGAGCCTGAGTTTCTTTATTACATTCCTGTGGTGGGAAGCTCTACAAATGCCTTTGGTGCTTTAGGAATTGAAGAATGACCACATCAGAGACTAACAAGCCGGATGTTGAATCCCATTAAAAATACTTCAGGCATGGTTTACAGTCCCATCCTGGGACAGTTGCATGCACGGAGCACTTCTGTCTCGCTCTCACACCGGCCCCTCAGGATGCCAAAGTACCTACCTTACTGTAGCATGGGAACAGCCAACGTGGCATCCTGCGCATGACCAGGAGAGACTGGCCCTGTGCATGCCCAGATTGAAATGCCTTTAACTGCATTTGAAATACTGTACACTGTATGCAGTTTGATAAGTAAAAGCTAGTTAGTCTTATCTCCTATGTTCTGAGCGTTTCCAGATTGGCAGTAAGTGGAGCGTTGGCTGAAAGGGAGCAACGGTCTTTCTTTGGCAAAGCTTGGAACACCTTTTATTTCTGTATTTGGTTCTAATTTGATTTATTTTGTGTCAGGCAACTGCTTTTCCTTCCGAAGTCAAAGATTTGACAAAGAGAATCCGTACAGTGCTTATGGCTACTGCCCAAATGAAAGAACATGAAAAGGATCCAGAAATGTTGATAGATCTACAGTACAGTTTAGCCAAATCTTATGCAAGTACCCCAGAGCTCCGGAAAACGTGGCTGGACAGTATGGCAAAGATACATGTGAAAAACGGAGACTTTTCAGAGGTAATTAAGATAATTAAAAACATGGTGCACAACAAGACCGATGTACAGATGACATTTTAATTTTCCCTTTGTACTTTTGCAGGCAGCCATGTGTTATGTTCACGTAGCAGCCCTCGTTGCAGAGTTCCTGCACCGGAAAAGTAAGTGTGTGCTATTTGGGAGGCACAAGGATGACAATGCAGTGATGGGTTTTGTGAGGGATCAGAGTCTTTTTAAAGACAGGTTTCTCTTGATTTGGTAAATGATTATTTTAGACACAAGCTAAAAGGAAAAAAAAGTTAATGCAGTGGATAAAGCTAGAAGATAAGTATTTTTTTAAGAAAGGAATCCAATTCTTCATACACAGGCATTTACTAGGCTGGTCAGGTCTGCTTAGGCAGTCATGTTGGCATGTTGCTGAGTGAAATAAGAACAGACACATCATGTCTCGGTTTAAATGTTCAGTTGTATTTTACATTAAGAAATGTGCTCACAGGGGAAGCCCATGTTAAAAACTGGCTGTCAATATTTTCTTCAGAAGTATCACTATAGGCAGTACAGAAAACTATAGAATAAAGCAGTCAAAATTCAGTCAAAAAATGAGACTAAAGCCTAACTATACAAATATGTAAAAACAATCAGAAAAAGAGAGTGTTGTGGTTTAATGCAAAACAGGAAGGAAAGACAGACACGTGTTCTCAAGTAATACCACTTTGCAGGTTTTCTTTTAAAAATCTATTCCACAGTTGATATATGGACCCCATTTCTCATTTTCATGTAAGGGAGTGATTGTGGAAATGGACACTTAACATTTCAGAAAGTTAAGGCTGCATAAAAGCTGATCACAAGACCTTTCCAGCCAAGGCAGTGCATAAGTCCCTTGCTCGGGGGCTTGGAGCCCCTCCAAATTCTGTACTTTGTGTTGGCTAAAGTGGGAAGAATCAGGACTTGTTTTTCTGATATGTATATACATTTCACATGGCTGCAGAGGGAAGAGTATTGAAAGTCGGCAATTCTGTATTTGTACTCTGGAGGCTGCTTACCACAATGGGTAGTAAAGGAGAACTAAAAAAGAGGAGGAACAAATCCAAAGGAATATCAAATGAATACATTAATTTATCTCTGTCACTGGCACTCTTTACATATATGTAGGCTGGAAAGGGTTCAATAAAGGCTAAACTACTCAAAGTTTTGGAGTACGTAACTGTGCTTTCTGCTAGGAGTGTACAATCCTGTTCACTTACCACCCAGCTCTCCAGCATCCAGCAATAGCTCTCTTCTTGCATCTTCTGTGCAAAGATATACCCATGTCCTTCTCTCCTGACTTTCAGTTGGTTGCAGCCAGTTAGGTTGGTCAAAGATGACTTCTAGAGAGCACACGGGGAAATCTGTTGTGCTTAGTGTTAGTTGCATACTAGGAATGACTCCCCTGGCAAATGGCTGGGGAGGTTCTGATGTGTTCAGTCTCACATAGCAAATCAGTAGCAAAAATGGGAGTCAGGTCCCCTGCTACTCGTAAGACTTCGCTGTGAGCTGGACTGCTTCCCTGGCCATTAAAGCGTGATGCATTTGAGATGTGTTATTCCACAAATCCATTTGCTTTTGTCTGCTTCAGAACTCTTCCCCAGTGGATGCACTGCCTTCAGGAAAATCACTCCCAACATTGATGAAGAAGGTGCAATGAAGGAAGATGGTGGGATGATGGATGTGCATTACAGTGAGGTGAGGTCATGTAATATAGACTGCAGGGTATTTGATGGCTGAATAGGATTTAGTTTTAGACTTTGTTCACGTGAGCTCTAACAAATTATAGTTGTGCACTGGCATCTGTAAGTAAGACTGTTCCACAACAATTTCCCAAGAGAAATCTGCATTGAAGGATTTTCTGTGTACAATTCAGGTAGGTAAAACTGGTATAAGTTCTTGGTTCCTTTGAAAGGCTTTTCTAGCACTGAGACTGAAAAAGCTACACCACAATGTTTGCCTGCCATGTTATGCAAATGCTAATTCTGCCAGCACAGGGCACCGCAGTGAGGTGTTTCCAAGGAGGGACAGAATACAAGTCAAGCTCTGCCAAGTGAGAGGTCAGTTTAAGTTCCCCTTGAGTTAGGGCTGTGCTGTAGAGCACCACGTTAGCAGAACAATCCAGAAACCATAGCAGGGCACTGGGGAAGTGGGTAGATCCTCCCGTGAGTCATAAAGTCTCACAATTACTCCTGCACCATCCTTGTACTACTGTGCTGGGTGAGCCACGTGGCTGAGCAAGGTGGCCCTGCAGCCCAGCTGCCCAACTGCCCATTCATCAAGACTAGGCTTGAGGATCCTTGGCATCATATCCCACTGCTATTGCACACATGTTCCTTGGACGTGTTTCTTAGGCATGTACCTACGACTTCTAGTGCTGTCGTCGCCATACCCTTCCAGAGTTTTGGCATTCTCCTGGGGAGAGGTAGCTAAATAACCAAGATGTGCTTACATACTTGCTGGCTATTGTGATTTATTAAGAATGAATGAACTTTTAAAAAATAATTTGTCTTCCTCCCCCCCCCCCCCCACCCCCCAAATTTAGAATACCTTTGGAAAGGCCAGGAACACACAGGGTTTAAACTTATGTAACTGTGGCTGCTTATACTGGGACCTGCTAAAGTATCTGAAGGTAAAATGGTTTTATTTTCTACCTTTGACTGTTATTAACAAGACCCACTTGGTTGCTCTTGTAGGAAGTCCTGGTGGAGCTGCTGGAGCAATGTATAGATGGCCTGTGGAAAGCAGAGCGTTATGAAACAATTTCTGAAGTTTCCAAACTGATCATTCCTATTTATGAAAAGCGGCGTGAATTTGAGGTAGGTATTTTGAACTAGTTTGCATATATCAGGTAATTTTCTAGACCGCTAAGAAAAAAACAGGAGGCTTTTTTATTTTTTAAGTTATGAGTTATCGAATTGGTGGTCAGTTAAGCACACACTGTCTTCACTGCTGGTCATTGAACAAATTAGTGAAAGCAGTGGTCTACAGGGTAATTATTAAAGCTAAAGACACGGAAGACTCATATTTAGTGAATAATTCTCACCTTCCTTCCCCTAAAATAAAGCTGTCGTCATATCATATGCTCATCAAAGCCAGATTCTTTTTAAGACTTCAGCATTTTAAGGGTTCAAAGCAGTGTGAGAACTGTTCAAAGAAAGGACTAGATCTGCAGGTAACTCAGTGGCAAGTGGAGAGGAAGGAAGGAAGCTGTTAGCAGCCCTCTGCCTTGCTGCTTCCCAACACCTGCTGTGACCTGTGCTTCGCTGAGGCTGTTGCTCAAATGCTGAATAGCGCTCCTCTTTCCCTCCCATGACACCCTCCACATCAGGACAGTATCCATCTATATAATTGAAGCTAGGGGAAGCCTTGATGTATTTTTTCATCATAAAGCAGTTTTTTATCAAAAAGGAATATCTGAGTAAAATAGTGCAAGCTGCTCTACCCGTAAAGGCTTAGTCAGGGAACATGGTGAGAGAGCAGGCTCAGCCTTCTCTCTAAGCATAGTGGGGTTGTCAAAGTCTGTGTGCCTTTCAGGCCTGAAGCTAAGCATGTGCTTAAGGCTGAGGTTTTTCAAAGAAAACTGGATGAGTTCAACCCCTTTAGAAATTCAAGTTTGAATTCTCCAAAGGATTGTGTTCAGGTATCTCAGTAGCTTCCAGTGTTAAGCTAGAATTTCCTGCTTGCAAAATTCTGCTTTAATGATGTCAAGATCTGATTTCCAGAAACTTACGCAGCTGTACAGAACACTTCATGGAGCATATGCTAAGATACTGGAAGTAATGCACACGAGGAAGAGGCTTCTTGGAACCTTTTTCAAAGTGGCCTTTTATGGGCAAGTAAGTATATACACTGGCTCTCCAGCTACCCCTCACCGGCCATCCTGGCCCTAACGCTGCTGCTCTGTCAGACCTGAACCTGAAAAGCCTGCTAGCTCCTCTGGTGCAGCCAGCGGCGCATCTACATGAGCTTTCAGTACAGCACCCTTGTGGTGAGGGTTTGTGTCTCTCTCCGGAGTACCTGATTTATTATAAAGTTTATGATTCTGCCAGTGGGCTTCTCATAAAATGACTCAGCAGTTAGGAAATGGTTTAGTGGGTTCAGAAAACACTGGGATTCTTTTGTAATTATAGCTATTACAAGTTACACAAGCGCAATTTAGTCTGTACAGTGTATAACCAGTAACAGTATATAACCATAGTATATAAACAGTAGTAGTAACAGATATTTTTGTCTACAAGCAATTGCTGCTCCCTTCTAGATATTAGTGGAGTAAAAGGTTATAGGAGAAGCTGCAGGCAAAATATGTATCAGTGTTGGTTACATACTTGTGGAGATAGATAGTGGATTTTGTTAGCTGAGATAGCTAGAAAAATGGACAAGATCTGGGGCTCAGGGTCCCAAGAATGAGCATGATCTGATCTTATATCTGATGAAGTCTTCTGAGCCTGAAAGCAGTTGTGTTTTTATTTTTTTTCCTCCAGCTATAGCAACTAATCTAATAAAGTGTGTATTCTCATCTCCCTTGTGTCTCTGAACTATTTGCTTCTGCTTGTGGAGCCATAACCGTGGGGGAGATGCAGGACACCTCTTGAGAAAATGCTATGTAAATTACATTAGCCCTGCCTTTCCTCGTTCTTTCTTTTAGAGGACATGATGAAAACACCTGAAACCATCTTGGGTTTGTACCTTTGGACACCACTGTCATTACATGCACAACGTATCGGAGCATTGACTTCTGCTGCAGCAAACAGACATTTTATTTTTGTCCTCATCTTTAAAAGTAAAGAGTAAATACGGTTATGTAAAAAGTAAATAAGGTTAGCAATAGAGAAAAGGAAACAACTGCTAACTTAGTTTTCTAGAAGCTGTAGAAATAACTGGAATAGCCCCAAAAATTAAGCTATGTAACATATCATCCTGACAACCAATACTTGATCCAGTTTTGCACTTTAAAGCTTTGCTGGCTTTATATGCCAGCTACACAAATATAGTTTTAACACTGTCACAACCTCTGACTGGAACAGCTTGCCAAAGCAGGAAGCTTTCATGCTGTTTCCATTATAAGGAGGACTGGTGATGCAGGCACGACCTTTAATGCAATGTTGTCTCTATTTACAGCAAATACACCAAGTTCCACTTCCCTGAATACAAGAGGAATCAAAGTAGAGGAAACCCATTTCTTTATTTATCACTTGAAGTCCCTTTCAGCCTACACAAAATCATTCCCTTCAGACTGTTCATGTGGCTCTGCTGTCAGGGCTTCCTCACCTTCTGGGTCTTTCTGCTCCTTCTTCATGCCTTGTTTTTGTGGGTTTTTTCTCCTGCTTGCCTCTTCCCAACCTTCCAAAAGATCAACCACTAGCCAAACCCATCTTCCACATTGTTTAGATTTCTCACTGGTCATGCTCAAGCTTTTGTGTTCAGCAATGATGTGATTGTTGAGGAATTTTATGATTTTTTACACAATTTTTGAAGGAACCTATTAAACAGGCCAAGTTCAGTAAGACTTTATGCAAGCTATAGCTTTCTAAACCTTCTTCACTTTCTGAAATGTTAGTAGACAGTTGCTTTTAAAGTAGTAAATATAAAGTTTTCCAAGTGAAGAAAGCCAGCTATTCCTCTTTACTCGTTTGTGATTAATGCTAGACATTCTTCGAAGAAGAAGATGGGAAGGAATACATCTATAAGGAACCAAAGCTGACCGGCCTCTCAGAAATCTCCTTCAGACTTCTTAAACTTTATGGAGAAAAATTTGGGTCAGAGACTGTAAAAATTATCCAGGATTCTAACAAGGTAGGGTTAAATTGCATGAACAAGCTAATGAAATGCTATTAGCAGTGAATGTCAGGGCCACATACTAGAGACTGCGCTGATGAGCGTGACAAAAATTTCGATTGTATTCTACTACTGTTCAGGGCCTGGGGCTGCACTGATCTAAGTGCTGTGCAAATGGAGCACAGAAGGATGAGCTGTGCTCTGCGGAGCTGAAGATGGGAGGTGACAGAGCATCCCTTCCTTCTGCCAGGAGGAATGGCGGAGTGAGCCCTGCTTCTGCCCCCTTACAAGCGCCTTGCTTCCAATTGCCCCTTGCATCCTCATGCTCCTGTGGAGACATGTTGCACAGCTTGACAAGTTTCGATATTGATGTAGCTCCTAGGTGGAAATAAATTAATTGGGAATTAGAAATGGGGAATTGCAATCCACATCTGACTGAGCCCTGTTGTTGGGAGGCGTTAGGAACCAGCACAGGGGAGCAGATGATTGGAAGCAGAGTTACTTGTTGTTGATTTGACACTACAAGTGTAAAAGAAAATTTTTGTGCCCTTACAGCCATAGCTCCTTCCTTTTCCTATTGAATACCCATTTATGTTCCCTGCAAGGGCTAGTCACAGTCTTAGGTTGTAACTGTGGATATGCCTGTGTTACTAAAGACAATACTGGTGATCCCAAAGCTTGCTTTGTGCAAGCCTGCAGATTTGCATGCCACAGCACAGTGCTGCATGAACACTGGCTCTTGGCCTGGAAGCAATATGGTCATATAAGAAGGACTAAGTAGCTCAGTCATGTTGCTGCACTGATGGATAAGGTGACATGAGTACCTGCTCCAGATGCAGCTTGTTTGGCCCCGGATGAGGTATTTCTTGTGCCACACCTCATTGTCTTGTGTGTCTACCAGAGGATGGTTGGACATCACAACTGAGGTCAAAGGGAGTGCTTTGGGTGTCACTCACCTGCCTGCAGTGGGGCTGGGTCAGCAGGGGATCAGTTTAAATCAGTTCCCAGTAGATAAATTAATTTATAATTGGTTAATTTATTAGCCTTTGCTCTTCTAGTAACTCTCTTATTTGACAGGTCAACATTAAAGACCTTGATCCTAAGTATGCCCATATTCAAGTGACTTATGTGAAGCCCTATTTTGAAGAGAAAGAAATGTCTGAAAGAAAGACTGAATTTGAAAGAAATCATAACATCAACAGATTTGTATTTGAAACTCCTTACACTTTATCTGGAAAAAAACATGGCAGTGTAGAAGAACAATGTAAAAAAAGGACCATTCTAACTAGTAAGTACAAGCGTCTGAACATGACAATATGTATCAGCAACTATTTTTAGACTATTTTAGCTCATAAAAATATTGCAAAATACTAAGAAATTCTCTCAGCTACTTAATCAGAACTGTGATACAATATTCTGGTTGGGAGGAGGAATTGACTTTATATTTCTGTTTGCAAATTTCTACAAATTAATACGTTGTGCTGGCAAGTTTTAGCCTTGTTTGGGATTTCACACACACTGAGTAAAATCCTGAGGGCAAGGATCTGCCTGTATATGTTCTATGAAGAGTACTCCTATTTGCTGCATGACTTTTCAATTTATAAACTTTCTTTGCTGTTTCTGGTAGCTTTGAACTCCTTCCCTTATGTAAAGAAGAGAATTCCAGTCAATTATGAACATCAGGTTAATTTAAAACCAATTGATGTCGCTACTGATGAAATAAAAGACAAGACAGCAGAGCTGCAGAAACTCTGCTCTGCTGCTGATGTTGACATGATCCAGCTGCAACTCAAATTGCAAGGCTGTGTTTCTGTGCAGGTGAGGCTTGATATCCGTTCAAAATTACATTTATATTCACCTCTCCAGAGTGAGTCATCTTTTCATGACACAACACATTTACCTTCCAGAAATCATTAACTACCTCGTTCGCAGCACTGCAGCCATCAACCTGCCAGCACAGCTTGCCCTGCCACGTACATTAGGTGGCTCATGGTAATAAGCATTTTGTCCAGTGGTGTTTACAGTGTCAAGTCCAAGTGTAATTGCACATTAGTTGGCCACGGGTGAATGCTGAAATATACTTAATTCTTGAAGATTGTTCTGTATCAGGCACAAATACCCTTTTTGTAAGCCTGACTTCTCAAGCCGGATGAATGACCTTAAGACTCAGACCACACTGCTTTTCCAAACAGAAATAAGAGGGAAGTGCGAGGAAACAGGTTGTATCTCCATTTATCTTTTGGTCTTCAAAAACCTAGATAGAAAAACTAATACTCAACTTTTGAAAGTTCAGGTGCCTCTGGTGACATTAGTAATGCAGAGTTGGTGGCATTCAAATAATATGCTAATGTTGGTCTGGTTTGGTTTGGGTTTTTTTGTTTTGGTTTTTAAATTTTATTCCCTTCACAACTGCCTTTAGCAACTCAACAGAAGTTCTAGCATAAATGATTTCTCACTTCTTTGGTTCTAGGTTAATGCTGGTCCCTTGGCCTACGCCAGAGCTTTCCTAAGTGACAGCCAGTCCGGCAAATATCCTACTAAGAAAGTGAATGAGTTAAAGGAAATGTTCAGGTAGGATTTCTAATGTAATAAAAACTAGCTAGCTGGCTGGAACGTGGTACCTGCTTTGCTTATATTTTTGTCTGCCTCCAAAATCGGCAGATGTTGAATGCTTAGATGTGCTATAAAAAGATGCAGACCTCACAGGGCTGTGGGTGCTCAGGCACAAGAAAAAAGCCAATGTAACTATATATGTCAAGAGTTCCCAAGCTGTCATCTACATGGGGAGATTTGCTTGAACGCCTGCTTCAACAGTTTGTGTGGGTATTTGAGAATATTATGTGAAGAAAGTATGTTTGAAAACCAGAGGTCTGACAGTTTTGTGTTCAGGGATCTTTCATGTTATGCATTGTTTCCCAGTCTTCCCAAAGGGATTTTTTACTAGATAATGATGAACTTGAAATACTTTAAAACAAATCCTTTGCCAGTTTATGGAGCATCGTCGTTCTTGTTTCGGTTGCTAATTTTTGAAACTATGGGACTTGCACAGGTGTTTTTCTAACTCCTGTCCTGTAGGGAAGGTTTTACCTCCCACTTTCAAGTGTTCCCTAAGATGTAATCAGGCAGCTCCTGCTTCACCTCAGGATGAGTGCTGTGCTATTTTCTGGACCTCCTGGGAGCAACCAGTTGCCCACCAGCTCCTGTGTTTATTACCGGGTGCTGGTGACTTCCATTTCGCCCATCGGTCACTGTATGGAGGAGGCAGCATTTGGGCTAATCCTATTTTCCTTCAGTGTACTGAGTAACCTTGCAAACTGTGGGAAAAGGGGAAAAATCCCTGCAAACCTGCCACGTGTAGATGCAGAACAGAAGGAAGGCTGTTTTACTTTCCAGCCTTGCAGGGCAGCTAGGACAAACGCAATCTCTATTTCATGCAAAAATCCCAGAAAATCCCAGTTGTGCTTGTATTTTCATTATAGTCTATAAAAAAAGGAGAAATATGCATGTGAAATGAAGCAAAGAAAATGAGTAGCAGTAACCAAGAAAACAGTATTACAGGTCCCCATGTTAGAAATTTCTTTCTGGAGGGTGTGTCTGCTGTTAGCAACTTGACCTCTCATGCATACATGCTACATTACATACATCCAGATGCGTCATGCCCTGTACGATTTATTTCCCCTCTGTGCCTGACCGTGGCCTCTGCTTTGTGCCCCTATGTGCAGCTGGTTGGGCTTACCCAGGATCTGCAGGCTGTGTGTGGTCCTGCAGGTTGGGGTGAAGGTGTGAGGCCACTGTGCTGCACTGCGGGTGCACACATCCCACCTACCGAGGATCCCGGCTCGAAGGAGCTCCAGCAGAAGGCCCAATACCTGTGTTGCAGTCCCTCCCCACTGCCTGACCGACTGTGTCAGGGATGCCCCTAGAATGTGACTTGTCCCAAACATTGGAGAAAAGGGAGGGGAAAAAAAAAAAGAGATTTGCCTGTTTGTTTGTTTGCTTTGGTAGAAGACTGGGCTATTGTAATGCCCAAAGTTCATTCCTTTCCTCCCCAGGAAGTTTATACAAGCCTGTGGAATTGCTCTGGAGCTCAACGAGCGACTCATTAAGGAAGATCAAGTGGAGTACCACGAGGGGCTAAAATCAAACTTTCGGGATATGGTGAAAGAACTTTCTGACATCATCCACGAACAGGCACGTACTGCATGTTGGGAGGCAACAGAGGTGGTTCTCTGTGCTTGAAAACTAGCTGTTGCTAAAAACTGACTGAAAACTAACTGAAAACTTTGCCACTCTTCATGTTATTTAGCTAAACATGAAAAGGCGAGTAACTGAACACGAACAGTAAAAGATACACTTGGTGGATTCCTAAAACCGGTTTCTGTTGATTGAAAGTCTCAGCCTGGTGTTGGTACACAGTGAGCTTCAGGGCGGAGTCTTCGCTGACACATACTAGTAGTTTCCTGGCTGTGGTCATCAGAAATCCTGTGCCATGTTTTGCCTCATTTTTTCTACATCGTAAGAATCCTGTGATAAGTCACAGGTCAAAATTCTCTGGCAAAATTTCCATTTCCTCAGTTATATCTAGCTTAAGTTCCTTTTTTTTCTTACTATTCTTCATTAAAGGACGTTTGTTTTCTTTTAATTTTGGCCTAATGCCAACATGCTATTTGTATGCATTGTTAAAATATTTGTGCTAAATTATCTATGTGTTAATGTTTTCTTGGATCTTTCTAGGCAAATACATTTGAATAGTAGCATCAGAGAAGTGAGAGATTCAAAGAACGGTTGCACTTCTACCTAGTGTCATGCTGTGAAATTAGATTAAAACTGGCTTTCTGAAGTAATCTCCGTACCTCTGCTCTTTAGTTTTGCCTCCATCATGGCAAAAGAAGGATCATTGTAGATTTATAGTATCAAGCACTTAAAATGAATGGTACAGACTGCATTGGGATTCATAGCACTTGAAATTTAGAAGAATGTTTTCAGAATCTCTCAGTTATTCAATGTACAGTCCATGTGTGACTATTAATTAAAAATGCAACATTTTAAATCACTAAAAATATATAGGCAAATTCCACAATAAGGTGAGCAGTTGTTCAAACTACTGAAAAAAATGTGCAAGTGGCAAAATAATACAACTGCACCAGGCTGCTATTTGTAAGTTAGGTTTATTTACAATAAAATCATGCTTACAGGAATCAAACACAGTCTTGTTATGGAAGAGTACAGCATCATTTCAGGGAAACAGTCTCACGATAGGGCTGAATTTTGTTGTAGGGAGTATAAGGGAGGATCCATTTGAGAAGAGGCAGCTGCTGCATCCCTCTTGCTTTTGTTAGATTTCCCTGCTATTCTGCTCGTGACCATTTTCTTAGTGTGCAAACTACTAATTTTGCATGTTCAGCACACTCATTTCTTTCATGTACATTAGCTACCACGTATACCCCACTGCTGAATTTTGCTCAGAGATGTTCGTTCATTTGAGTTGCCACCTGCTTACTCTAAGCTGTTTGCAAGTAAACCTTTCCAAGACATTTAATTTGCATGCAGCTGCTGGAACTTTTGTGGTTTCTGAATTCTGCAATAGTCAAATCAAAACCAAATAACTCAGTTCTGCACCATCGCAGTACTATAGTTAAGAGTATCTTAGAACAAAGAAGCATTGTTAAAACACACTCCCTATTTTCCCGATAGATTTACAAATCCACTGTCATGTTGTCTTTGGTTAATGGGCAAAATATTACAGCAATTGAAATGTCAAAGTGAAGGGCTTACTGGGAAGGATATACTTTTCACTTTCTCCTTGTATTAGATCAAAAGGCAGCTTAAAAGATCATGTTTACAAGCACGGTTCTTTACGGTTGTACAACATTCTGTAGATAGCTGCTGATTTGAACTTTGTATTGCCATCAAATGACCTAAGTATCTAACAAATGAAACTTAATGGAGCACGTTTTCCTTTTCTGGGAGATTACTCAGTTAAACATAAAAAGTATGTTACATTAATTTAGGGTTCTCGTTGCTAATAACGTATCCTTTTCTAAATATTGTCAGCGTCCCAAAACAATGCAGGCAGTGCACTTAGTTTGAGATGGCAGTGGAGATGAGTAGCTCACTGGGTTAACCTGTGACTTATTTACAGATCTTTTGCTAGGGAAATGTAAACACAAAACATTGATAAACTGCGGCTGAACAGGTACAGGAAGCCTCGGAGAGTGGCAGAAAACTGGATGTCCAGAAACCGTTTCTGATGGCCAATTATCTCGGTTTCAGTAATGTAAATTCAGGCTAACTAACTTGTTGACTGGTGAACCACAGGGTGAAAAAGTAATACACAGTCAGCTCTAGAGCAGCTCTACCAGTCCAGTTAGATCCTGTGCTGCAAGACCATTCTTCAGGTTATAAAGTACAAAATTTTGCCACACAGCGCAGATGTAGTGGGTGTTTGCTGTATTTAGCTGCAGGTAACTCCCTGTGCTTACAAAAAAAAAAAAAATTAGAATTCTGTTACTGCTAAGATATAATAAAAAATTGTATACAGAGAATTGTTTCTTTCCTATACTGGATAGTTGTAACTAAAAATGGCTGAGTAATACACAGAACAGCGTATATACGAATGCTACAGAAATTGCTGAATTACTCTTCTTTCTCATTTCTTTGTTACGCTGCCTTTGCGAAACAGCTTTGAAGACAAGGTTGGACATCTCTTTTGCATACCTTTTTAAGCAGCTTGATTATAATAACGATCTGAAACTTACTGAATTTGTGATCATTTTGTTTCGTCTAGATCTACCATGAAGATCCAATGCATTCGCCATGGATGCATGACTCCCTGCATGTCTTCTGTGCAATCAGCGGAACATCTGGTGATGGAAGTTACTGTTCACTCAGACCCACTGCTGAAATATAAACATATCAGTCATATTTTACAGAGCTTTCTCAGGAATACTTTGAACTGTACAAATGATGTTTGAAAAATCCACGATGAGCAAAGATTCAATTTTTTTTTTCCAAAAAGTTGCCATGCTTTCAAACAGGGTGCTTGCTTATTTTGCTGAGCAACATTGAAAGTGCCTGGACATTGCACCACTGTGTTTGTTTCCTACTTTTTTCTTTTTTAAGCTAAATGTATAACAGGACATGGAAAGGCAGTTACCTAAATTTGTATTGAATTGTTGAACTATGAATTGAAATGATAACGGTACTATGTAAAGTTGTACATGGAATATAATAAAATGTGAAACTACTTTGTAAATAGAAGGAGCATAAAGTATGTAGAACTTAGCATTATATTTGCTGCTACAGGCTTTGTTGGACAGGGAACATGAAGGAGAAATGGTAGTCACTAGTAAAAGACCCCCCTCTTCTAAAAAGTGACTAGGGGTCCAGATGACCCTGTTGCGCTCAGACAATGAGAGTAAACTTGCCCTCGTCTGGAATAACTAAAACCTAAGTCAGAAATCACAATTTTCATACATCCTCTGAGCAGATAATTCTAAAGTAACCTCCATGAGAGCTGAAATTACTATAGCTGATTTCAATTTTGGCTAACCTTTTGGGGCTGCAGGAGGATGGATTGTACACACTGAAGACAACCTGAGAGATTTGTCATTTGATAGAAGTTTTTTTCTATTTACCACTCATGGTCTCACACAAATATAAACTCTGAGGACACCTTAAATTGGGTTGGGAATTCTAAAGTGCTTTAATACCTTTCAGAAAAATCCTAATAATCTGTAAGATGTGTTAAAAAAATGCAGCACATGAAAATAGCTCATACAAAATTTAGGGGTTTTATTTAACATCATATGACATGCATGTTCCCTCCTGTTAAACAGATGTTTTCTGAAAACCCGTTAGATGGAGAAAATGTATTTTCCAGAATTCTTTTATTCCTCCTTCTAACATTCGTGTTTTTCAAAACCCCATCAATTGTAAATATGGTTCCAGTAGTTCATATGGGAAGGGTGGGAGTTTTTAAGGATATGTAAGGAAACGCCATAATAAAAGGACTCCAGCTGGGTAGGTAGCTTGGCTATAATGTCTATAAAATGTTAAGGTTTTAATTTCTGTAACAAAAATTATCATCAAATAGTAATGGGACCACATTTCAAAATGTTTCTTATGCATGATTCTAAATATATAAAATTGTGTTCTGAGAAAATAATGTTGTGATCCATAAATTCACCCATTAGCTGTTGCAAGCAAAATACAGATGTGCCTATGTAACAGACCACATTTCTGCTTGTATGTGCTTTTATGCCAGGCAGGCTCTAAATTTAGCTTAACAGAAAGAGGAAGAGACACATGCTTAAATGTGGTTAGTACCTTATTCATTTTCATCTTTCAACAAACAATATTTAAAGGCAGATAGGGAGAGTTTTCCAAATTGCTTTACTGAAAGGTGATGAAGCTGTTTACTAGTGGATACATTACAAGATATTTTGGAGCTAGTTAATCTCTAGACACCAGTACTAAAGGCATGTCTTGAATACAGTCAGCAATGATGAGAGGTTGACGTCCAAAAGCTCTTGCACTATAGCTCTTTTACATACAACAGCTAACCTAATAGTTCTCCTGGAATTTCGGTGTAATTCTTGTTCATGTTTTTTGATGTCTTTGGTGTTCTGAAGTAACATTGGTGGCTGAATTTTCAATTCCTTGTTTTTCCTGGAATTACGCTGAAATTCTTATTCATATCTTTGTATGTCTTTAATGGTCCAAGATGAATTTTCATCTGAACTTCTCAATTTATTGTTGGTTTTGGAGTTGTTCTGTCATTTCAGTTTAATATACTGGAAAGCTGTCTCAGTCGTTCAGCCAAAAAAGTATTTAATACCAGTCCAGTTAGAATATATAGGCATTACAGTTCAGAATACATGCTTATGTGCAGCTTTGATGAATAACAAAAATGATCATGCCCTAAGGATTTGCTTTCTGTCCTGCAGGTAAATAATTCAACTGGATTCTAACAGAAAGATCTCAAAGGAAAATTTGTCCTTTTTAGAGGGGCTATAAAAGACTGGTAACAAACCAGTTCAGTTTTTCTTTACATTTTCACCGATCTAGAAACGATGGGCAGTGGCCATTACATCTTTTACAGCTGTATCTGGACAACGGTGCCAAGAAGGTGTTCACATTTTCTCTTCCCATCCTTTTCCTACATAATTGTCCCAGTTTAAAGAAGTCCTCCAGATTTTTTTCTTACATTTGGCTCAAATAGCTTAATTCACAGATCTGTCGGGGGAATGTACTATGTATATGCCTGTTTTATGTAGCTGGTACTTACATTGGGTACTTCCTATTTGCTGCCTTTTTCGGAAGAATATAAATGTTTATTGTTCATTAACACTTTTTTTTTTTCATATACCGCCTAAGGATCGGTGGGAGTTTTTTGGCCTGTAAAAATTATAGACATATTTCAAATTACAACCTGGCACACACTCATTCTATGTATCAATATAGCTACATATACATATCTTATATGTACACCTCTAATTACTTTTGCTGCAAGCCTGCTATATAACACACCAAGTCTTCAGAAGGGATGCACTGGTAATTTTGCATAAAAGGAGAAGAAATAGGACACAGTATCTGTCCATGAGGATTAAGAGCAGTTGGCTACTCTCATAATCAGGGCTGTTTTGGATAACGGTATGTCTTAGAGCCAGATTGTTCACAAACACAACATATAAAGCAACATAGGGTCTCCCAGCACTTTATGTACAAAAACATGCTTTTAGAGGTTTATACATCCTCATAGAGTAAACAAAGTGTAAACATTTACTCTCTTCTTTGACTTACTGCTTTCCTCTCTGCAGAGAGATTGGAAAGCAGCATTTTAAGACAAATAACTTGAGTTACATTTCTTTTGAAATGTAACATGGGTTCTAAAAAATCTGAAACCCAGAATTTACTGCAGCCAAGGATATATTTCTACGTGCTATTCAATGTTATAAATTTTTTCTGACAACAGAAATTTTCATGGGATAGGCCAAGAAATGGAAAACCATGGATGTGAGAACAGCTGTTGTTTTGTGTTTATTTTGTTTCAGAAGCCTTTTGAACATATACCACATGGTATTTTGATATAGAATAAGAGTATACATAAGCATAACGGCTTTTATTTCAAAGTAGATAAAATACGTTCGTTCTCCCTTCTTTTAGCAACAGGGTCCCATGGAATTTACAGCAGGCTTCAGAATACTCCTGCAATCTGATGTGACACAGCCCAAAAGGACTAGAGGAAAACATGAGTGGAAATTATAGCCTCGGAAGTCTCATACAAATTAAACCACATCTTGCTCAGGCTACCCGCTTTAGAAGAATAGCATGTGTCTAGGGTGTTTCATTTGAGGTTCACTGAGCTGAGTTCTTCTAATTAAACAAAGGTTCTTACTGGATTTAGGAATACTGTATATAGCTAATTATTATGCAACCACAGACTGTCGTACTTAACCTTTAAATAATATGCTGTGTCAAGCAGTGGTGAACCAATTATGATACGCACATAGTATTTCAGCAATATTCTGGATGTAATTTACTCTTTTCATGTAAATTTAACACCTGCTACTACATATTCATAACAAGTGATTTTATTGTGCATGTTGTATATATGTGTGTTGTACAAGCCCTGTTTAACCTTCTGTGTGTGACAGACTGGTACGTCCCGTTTGCCTCAGTTGTTAACCGATGTACCCGTGACACCGAGTAATACACAATGCTGCTCCAGAGCTTTCCAAGACCAGCGATGCTGTATCGCTCTCTTTATTCTCATATTTTTCTTGAAGAATCAATAATTTTGAGAAGAAGCCAGGGCAAAAGCACATTTCAGTCGATACAGATAAAAGAGATTATGCCAGGTCAAAATAAAAGACTACAAAACCAGGAAAAATAAGTGTTGCAATAAACATGGTTTGCTTAGGGTTTTTCTTCCCTTCACAGAACAGGGTGAGTGGTCTGAAGCTAATACCTGGGTGAGATTCATGGGACTAAAACCTAGTCAAATGAGCTATTGCCTCTGCTGCCTCTAAAGAAGATTACTGTAGTAAATCTTCAAATACATGTACACCAAAGGAAACTGTTAACACTAAATTTTCAGCAGCAAGTTGAGGATGTTGATTCAGTAATACTGAAAGAGCAAATATACCACATATCCAGGTCAGAGGATCCCCAAAACATGATTTGTCAGGAAACATGAGCAGGCGTACAAATGCACACAAAGTTATAAATGGAAATAAGGTGTGAATCACCAGCAAGGAAATGCCCCAGCACATCACCCTATTTTCCTAAAGAATATTCAGTAAGTTTATGGTCAGGTTTTTGCTCTGTTTTGTAAGTCCAATTTTCAAACCCAGGCTTTTGCTCTTTGGAAACGTATTTACTGTCATTCTTCTCCAACTCAACTTAAATGGCTAGTGTACTGATACATATCCCAAGCTCAGGCAGTTGTATTGGTTATTACAAGACGTAGTGGAAGTCAGGTATAACTACTGTTATTTACCTCACCAGCAGATAAAGGACAAGCGGCTTTTTCTACTGCTGTCTTCTACCGCTGAGGCTTCCTGTACGGGGCTCTTGCAAGCCTTGACCGAGCAGCTGTAGAACCAGACTCATGCCCTGCCTCCCTTGATGGGTAAAGGAGTTACTCCCTTGGTGAATAAATAGAAGAATTAAATAGACCTTGGTATTTAGGGAACCATGAGCAGAAAACTTGATGCATGGACTTGCAGTAGCAATTTGTTGGAGACGGATAGCATTTTCGCACAAGCATACTTGGTTCCACATCTACCCAAAAGTGCTGTTCAGAGGACATCGTTTTTATTCCGCATAATTTCTGATTTCCGGTGATGCTTGGGCAGCAGCTCGGAGAGAACTTGCAGAGAACATAGCCGTTTTGAACACACATATCACAAAACCCTAGACGTCCCCCAGAGAACACTGAGGTCAAAAAGGAGAGGCCCCATGAGTCAGACCAGGCTTTTTTCAGCTCACAATTTTGGATTCTTGTGCCTCAGATCCAGCTGTGTTCTAACTGAGCCCTTTTTTGAACTGACCCCAGCCACCTTATGAAGAGCCTATGATTATGTCGGTTGAGACCTGAAGCACCTGCAAGATCAGAAATTAAAAAGGAGGAATCTCACCATCGGTGTGGGGCAACTGAGGACCCTTCTGCTCCCAAAAGGGACAATTCCCCACAGCCCCGTGCCACTAATTATCTCTGCCTCTTGTTGGACCTGGTAATCATTCAGCCACACAGCATCATTTGTTAGCGTTAGGGAGCACGTAGAGAAAAAAAATGTTGATTGTGTTTTTTTAACACATAGGCAAACTTGCTGCACAGCCCCGCAATCACTAGCTTTGGTTGCGTGGGTGGACATGGCAGGAACGCATGGCTAAGGGCAGAGCACCAGCACGATCATCAATCAGCTTATGCCAAGCATGAAGCCATACCCCAAGTACTTATTTAACAGATCATTCTCCAGATACCTCAGGTGTGTCTATATGAGTTCCAGTCACTACATTGCAGGCGTATTGACTAACAAGAACATGAGCAAGCATGAGATTTGCAACAGAAAGATGTAGGGCAGGACTCAATGAGCTTGAGAAACGGGAAGTCGGGGTAGGTGGCAGGGATCAAAGGCTTTGGCAGGAGTTCTGATTGCCGCGCATCGGGATGGGAAAATGGCAACGACAGGAGTCCTCAGGGAGGAGGGAGAGAGCCGGGGAAATTCATTTCAGCTGCCTCTGACAGGCAGGTAGCCAAAACTTTGCGGACCACTGGATGTCTGCTTGGCATTGGCTCTCCCAGGAGAAAGGGTAGACAAAACAGAAAGAAGCAAGGAAGGAAAAGATTAGCAAGGACACAAAGCAGAGAGAGGTTGCTGTATCTTGGATCGGCTTGACTCTACAAAGGTCAGCACTAGCAGGCATAGTCCGTGCCATAGGTAGTCGCGCTGCCTGATCGCAGTCGCGCAGCTTAAATGTTCCATGTCCCGAAACTTTAAGCCACAATTTTTATTTGATTCCAACTGCAGGCCCTTGGGCACTTTCTAACAGCAACTAGGAAATCTGCTAAATCCTCTTCTTTTCCCAGGAGTATAAAAACAAACAAGCAGAAAAGAAAAAAAACAAAACGTCATTAACACAGGATATTCCCCACCCTATCATAAAAAGATCCACTTCCCTTTTTCTAAAAGGAGTGTCTTAAAAAGCAGATGAAGTCTTGCAAAACACCTTGAAGAGCTGCGTAAATATTGAAGCCTTCTGTTGGCTTACGAATAAGTAATTTTCACTAATGAATTTTAGTTTGTCTTGAAACTTAGCCAAAGTCTCCTCTCTGCTGGATCTGTACTATTTTTAGAATACCTGTATTTGGGTGGCAACCAGAAGCAAGCTTGTTAGCTACCACAAAAATCGAGCTCAGAAGAAAAAGCCTTATCCCAAACCTTTTCTTATCCGGAAATACATCAAAATACCACTTGCGTGTTGCTTCTGTGAGGATTTGTGAAAAACTACGTGCCGTGTCACACCCGTAAAAGTGAGAGCAAAACTGCAAGTGACCATATCATGTTTGGAAGGGGCCGAAGCAGAGGGCGTTTGGGGAAGTTTGTAGAAGGAAGAATGTGTAGCAGCAGATCAGAAGAAGAACAATGTGCGTTTGTAGTACAGATGGGAACCGTAGAAGTGATCTGAATTTGCAGAAGAGATTTTGAAAAGAGGAGTTCTGCCAGGGGGATTGAATAACTACGTTTAACACCAGGAGAACTAGTCGCGGATGTGCTAACATAGTTGCTTTCCTGGTGGGAGGACAGGAATGTCCCGGGCACGTTTCAGAAGTAGTGGGAACAGAGCGCAGATCTGCTTCTAAAAGAAAACGTCTTTGACTCCCAGAACAAGCTCTTTCAGAGTTTGTGGCCGTGCCGAGGTGCAGTGCGAGCGGAGCTCGCCGGTGCTGCTGGTGGGGGCCGCGGGGGAGCGCGGGGCGTGCGCCGTGCGTGGCGCGGCGGCTGCGGAGGGCCTGCGGGCAGCGCTGGGGCTGAGGGGGGTGCGGCAGGGCCGAGCGGGGGGGGGGCTCGGGGAGCGCCCCGGGAGGCGCGGGGGGCTTCGGGGGAAAGAACAGCGGTGGGGGTGCGGGAAGCAGCGATGGCCAGCGGGGAGCGGGAGGAAGGCAGGAGGCGGTGAGACAAGGGGTGGCAACAGAGGGAGGAGAGCGGGGGCAGCGTGGGGACGGGGGATGTCGCGGGAGGCTCCCGTGGCAGCGGGGGGGGTGCCGGCCCTGCCCCGCGGGGCCTGCCCCTGCCCCTCCCCAACTCCGGGCAGCCCTGGGGCGGGGGGCCGCGGCGCCGGGAGCCGGGGGCCCAGCCCCGGGGCGGGGCGGGGGCGGTGCTGCCCAGGTGCGGGGGCCGGACCGCCGCCGCTCCCCGCTCGGCTCGGGTTACCTGGGCGGGCCGCGGCGCGGCACTTCTCGTCTGGCCCGGCCCCCGCGACGGGAAGTGGGAGCGAGGGGCCGCGCTCGGGCAGCCGGGACGCCGGAGCCCCGCAGCCGCCCGGAGCCCCGCAGCCGCCCGGGGCCCCGCAGCCGCCCGGGGCCCCGCAGCCGCCCGGGGCCCCGCAGCCGCCCGGAGCTCCGCAGCCGCCCGGGGCCCCGCAGCCGCCCGGAGCTCCGCAGCCGCCCGGGGCCCCGCAGCCGCCCGGGGCCATGGAGCCTCCCGGAGCCCCGCAGCCGCCCGGGGCCCCGCAGCCGCCCGGGGCCATGGAGCCTCCCGGAGCCTTGCTGCGGTACCGGCTTCTCCTCGCCGTCTGCTGGGTGGTCGCCGCGGGGACGGCGGCAGGTAGGAGCGGGAAGGGGAGCGGGACGGCGGCGGGCTGCGAGCCCCGGGCCGGGCTGGCCCCGCTCCGCTCCGGGCGCTGGCCGCCGCGCCGTGGCTGCCGGCCGGGGCCGCGACACCCGGGGGAGCCGCCGCGGGGACCTTCCCGTGCGTGGCGCGGGCGGCCGGGGGAGCGGCGCTGCCCGCTCGGCCGCGGGCTCCGGCCGGGTGCGTCCGCCTGTTTGAGCCAAATGCTTTCATTTTTTGGTAGAAGAGGGCCGGAGCGCGTCGGCTGCGTGCGAGAGCGGTGCCGGCAGCGTCCCTGCCCCTTGCCGGGCGGAGGGACGGCGGTGGTTAAAAATTTGCTTTTCTCTCGCTGGAAGGCAGTGTTTGACAGTGTCAGCAGAAGTCTTTAAAGGTCTCTTTTCGGTTCCCGAGACCGTCTCTGCGTTAAAACCGAGGTAGAAGCCCCCCGCCCTCGGCTCGGTGCGCGGAGGCAGCCGCGGGCGCTGCGGGGCCGGTGCGGGAGCGCCGAGCGCCGGCCGCTTCCCCTGCGGTGCCCTTTGGCCGCTGCCTTCGCCGTTACTTTTCGTTTCCCCGCTTTTGGAAGCGGGAGCGTTTAGTCGCAGGAAAGGTGCGCGTGTGTCGGAGGGGGATTCAGCAGGAACGGGGCTCGAAGGCGTCTTAGTTCAGTCTTTGCTAACGTGATGCAAAAATACAGTTGCAAACGCGAGAGAATTATTTTTCAACTGGCTACGATTCATTTTATAACTAACCTTAAGAAAATACAGCAGGACAAAATACACTTAACAAACACTTTACGATGCCTGATGCAAAGTATTTGTTGATGTTTCCACAGTATCGCTTTTGGAAATAAAATGGGTTTTATGCAGGATTGCCTCAGCTAATCTCTGTTAGTTCCTGCTGCACTTTATTTTCCTAGAAGCATCGCTGTCGTTTTGTTTTTTAAGAGTGAGATAATGTCTTTCATAGTTGGTCTTCGAGTTGTCCTGCTAATTGCTGGAGCAATGAGATTTTAATAACACAATTATTAGACTGTATTTTATACAACAAAAATATGAGACTGGCCAAGCCTATGAGTAAAAGTAATTCTCCAGCTGAATATAACATTAAAGCACAAGCTTCAGAATTTTATAGACTACTCTAAAGCCTACTAGATGTAAGCTTTTTATGCTAATAGGATTTATTAATTTATTTCTAAACCTCAAATATTTGCAGTTCTTTGTGAGGTTAGAAATCTGCAAGCTTAAGCACAATTACTTCTAATCAAACCTAAAAGGAAACATGTAGACATTCAGAATGGCAATCGGGTGTCACTATTTTTTTAAATGGTTTGTGGGTTTTGTAGGTAACAAAGTGTGATCATGAAAAGACAGAATACTTGCAGCTGTGTAGTCTTGTTGAATAAATATATATGTGTAATTTTTTTAACGTGATCTAAAGGACTCGGTATTTGTCAACTTCAGCCCCCAGTGCTGTTCTAAAGCCTGTCATAGGTTCTTGTTAGTGGAACAGGTAATAGGCAAAGATGTTCTGGCTAGGCTCAGATTTCTCTGAGGAGATCTACATGCAGACACACAGATGGTGATGTCTGACCTCTACCACTGCCTGTCCTGTAACTATGCAAAGGTGTGAGAAAGCTCCAGGAGTTGGATGAATTTCCTTAAAGCTTTGGCAGCTCAGGCTCTCAGGAAGTGTAAGATAATGGTGTCGTGGACGCTTTGAGCAGATTTCCTGCTGAAAGAAGCTGTTTTGCCTTTCCATCTCCCCTCTTCCTTGCACTGGCAGAAGGAAATGGGGCTGCACTGTGACCTGACTGGGAAAACTGATATTGGTGGAATTATTATTTCCTTTCCCCCAAATGTTGGAGGGGTTTAAGCCTGGTTTTCTGGGACGAGCAAGTTTCCTGGGATGAGCAAGACCTGCAGCCGGAGTTGATACCAGTTTGAGGTGTTTGTGACTACTGCGTAACAAGGGTACTTTCTTTCCACAGACAAATAGGTGGTGGTGCCTCAGTGTTGATACCTGTAGATACCCTTGAGAAGCAGTCTCATTTGGCCTCTTATTTAACATCTCCTAATAATACACATTAGACTATCCCTTAAAAAAAAAACCAAAACCAAAATTCACTTTCATTTTCTTAGGGAATTACCAGTTGGTCACTTTTTCCCTAGAGTTGGAGTCTGACACATACTTTTTTTTCTTACAGTTTTATTTTTTCTGTGATATTTCCCTTCTTTGTTTTCTAATACAACCTTCAAGCTGTGTGACTGGATATTGAGTAGTCTGTGAATCAGTGCACAAGGGTAAGGAAGGGTCAATGCACAAATGGATTTATCCCAGCAACTGTCTCTGAGTCATGGCTCTTCCTCTTTGTCTTTCTTGCTTTTGGGGAGGTGAAAAAAATATACCGCTCAAGTGCGTCAGCAGTAAATTACTATTTATCCCACATTGGTTTTGCTCACTGTGCCAGAGCATAGCATTAAAAGTTTAATAGGTGAGTAATTGAAAAAGCATTGTGGTTTCTTCGTTGTTTTTTAACATTTTCGGTTTTGCTTGGATTGGGCTCAATTGTGGTTGTAACATACAGCTGTTGCCTGCAAGATGTAATTGCTTGTTGCCTTGAAGTTTTCTCTCTAAAACTGCATTGATGGATATTTTTGGGTAGAATGAAGTGTTAATTGCTCCACAAAACGTATATGCTATTTTACTGAAGATTCAGCATGCATGATGTGAACTTACAGCAGAAAAGACCTGAGAAATGAGGCTCATGTTCCCTCCACAAGCATTACTTTCATTATCACAGCCACTACACTGCTGCATGCTGCAGTTTCGTAAAAACTGCTTTTCAAAATTTTTGTGTGCACATTTCTTAAAATCATTTAAACGATTGACGGACTGAGCCAACAGGAATAGTAGAAACAATTTAGTGGGAGTAGCTTATCTGATAGCAAATACGAGCTGGTGAAATTGAGAAGTCATTTGTATTCTTTCCTGTTGGAGAGTTAAAAACCTGTCAGTATTACTAATGGTAAAATGTGGACCAAGAGGATTGTTACACTGGTAACTTCTTTCCTTTAGGAGAAAAAACTCCTCCACCTCCATCCAACCTGCACTACTCATTTATCCAAATCTGCACCCTGAACTGGACGTGGAACCCCCCCGAGAATGTCAGCAGTGGCTGCGACTTGAAGTATTCCAGTGACATCAAGATTGATAACGTCGCTCAGGACAAAAGAGTAAGTGCACTCTGCTATGCTCTGGTAAATGTCTTGATGTGATAAAATTGTGTGTGTGTAAGTGCACATATATATATATAAAATGTATATATAAATATATAGAAATACAGTTTTAATGTAGCCTTTAATGCTTGTTATGGGATGAAAAGCTCAAAAATGAGTCTTACCAGCATGTGGGATCCTCAGATCAGAAAAATCTGTCTGTCCCTCTCTGGTAATTGAGCTGCTACCGATAACACAGAAGTACCATAACAATAATGTGAAAAGACTTATTTCAGGCTTTGCTTATGCAGCTTTCTCGAAAAAACAAAACATATACAGGGCAGTCTACATCCTTGAGATTTAAATGGGAATTTGCAAAGGCTAATCTCCTTCACTTTGAGCTCAATTTAAGAAAGAAAGAGGCATGCACGTTATCCTTGGTGTAGCTGTGATTTGGCAGCAGAGACTTTTGGAGGTAATGCCAAGTATTAACGTATTCCCACATTTGCCCTGTCTCTGCGCTTATAGTTATTCATGAGGGTTATGTTATGAAGACGACATGGAACACATGTTCCCTGGAACAGAAACTGCAAAACTTCTTTATTTTGGGCTTTTATTTTGGGCTATTATGTCTGTGGTAGATGGTTTGCAGCCCAGATGTCATCCTTGGTGTGGATTAACAACTGTTTGGTCAGGACTGAGAGCAGCATTGCAGCGTTACTGAAGGGGCTGTAGGACTAATATTTTTACAATTTATTGCCTGTAAGGTAATATGCTGTCAGTCCAGAATTCCAAACCGTCAGAATTTGAAGGCTGTGGCGTTGGCCAAAATAGCAGTGACTGCTATTTTGGATACGGTTAAAACTGATACGATGCCTCTTGAAACTGTCCTTCATTGTTGAGCCCTATTACCTTTTTATGGCCTGATGTTTACAATGCCTTTTGATGGTTACTACTGTGCTTTTCTGACAACTCCAGGATATCCTGAAATTGAAGTAAGACTGTGGTTTCGCAATCAGCTGAGCTGATTTAATGGCGTAACATTGCTAAAAGGGTGATATTTCATTTTTGACTCCTCTTTCTCTAATGATCTTCATTGGACCTTTAGATAAGCCAGTTGATGAACTTGCTAACTCAGCAGAAACATGTTTACCTCTTCTGATGCGTTCATTAACAAATTAATGAGTTGAAAGTCTGCTTGGTTAACCAGCTGAATGAGTTCGTGGAAGGGCCTAATGTGTTGGGGTCAGTAGCTGTAAAAGAGCAGTGGGACAGCGGTTTCACATGACAGGGTGAACCAGACTGCATACCACCTTTCTGCATCTTTTTGCATTGCAGCTGGTAGAACCTACTCTGTTCATCACTGTTTGATTTCCCTGCCCTTTCAATAGTGTCAATGTATTATTATTTTTTTTAATGCACCAGCGGTTACACCATTCTTTGCTCATAACAAAGATTTGGCTTTTTTTCATGTCCTGTTTCCAGTTAAGTAAAAGACATCCCCCTAGCCCAGTAAAAGACGCTCAAGAAAGCGTACAAGAAAAGGGTGAGCCTTTTTTTCACACAAACAGGTACTCTCTTCTGAAAATGGAAGCTCATGGACTGCTTGGGCCTGATGTATCCACACCAACTGTTCTCACTGCTTTTTGGGGACATCTTCAGATGTTCTTTCTGTTCTTCGCACACACACAGAAAGATGAAGATTAGATCTGTAAACTCCTGTTTGTTAGCTGTGTTATAAACATGCTTGTTTTGCATTATCCATGGAGGCTTACTGTAGGATCATTTTCCCCCATGTTATAGTCGTTTCTTGATCTCTGTATGGCCATTGCTCATGTCTACAGGTCACTGGAGTAGTCATTTTCCTTCAGTGAGTTCCGAATGTGCCTGATGAGCAAAAAGAAAAGCTAAGTGATGCTGAGGCCTCCTGTGTTGTCAGACGCTTATTTCATTTGGCTTTGAGTTGCAGCCTTTCTGAGGGGCTGTAATGTATTCTTCTGTTAATAGTATTTCCCCTGTGTCTGATACGGTACACCAAATGTTCTGGTTCTCTTTCTGACCCCATCTAAACCCAGGAATGGAGTAAGAGTCGCTTCCGTGTGACTGATACGTTCCTGAATAGGGAAATGAGTTTCGGAGTGAGAAGTGAATGCGAGTACAATGCCACCAGCAGTTACAGCGAATGGGTGGAGACCACTCTTCTGCCAAAAGGTAACACGTGCAGCAGCCAGACCTGAGGCAGACGTGCCCGTCATGGCCTGAGGAGACATGGCCTTGTTTTCTGTCCCGTTTTAACAAAATACTGTAGAAATATATCATAGAGAAATAGGGAGATACCCGACACAAGGGCTAGTTCGGTTGATAGAGCTCAGACAGAACAATTATACTACATTTAAACACAGCTGGAGCCTTCTGATGTTTAAAACCTCATGGTCAAGCTTGTAAAATTTAAATGCCCTTCCAAGGCAGTGGTATGATTCCTGTTATTCCTCTTGTCCCTGCCGTGCTGTGATTGTGGGATAAGAGATAACTTAGGTTGTATTAAGCCTGCTGACTTCATGACTAACATCTAAGTCAGTTTATTTTGTATCTTGCTGTACAAGCATAAGTCCCTAAAATAACCCTACATTTGTAAATGTTAGAGGGATGAATCTAGCAAATTTTAACAGCTTAATGAATAAACAACTTTAATAGGGTTCTCTTTTTTCAAAAGAGGTGACTGAGATCCATGAAGTTGTGCATAGCAAAATGAATAGAAAAAAAATATTTTTTGTTTCTTGACACTCTTGACATAAGGGGTCCATAGCAGAATTGTTAGGAAGCAGACTTTAAGCAATAATGTATTCTGCTGGATGCTGAAAGTTAGGAGGTATAGCAAGGAAATAGAGCCTTTTGCCTTGAGTAGGAAAAGCCTGTCTAACCCAGGAGCATGACTCCATGTGGATAAAAACCAGGTGTGGACAGGAGAGGCTGAGGCCTTATTAGGCTTGTCTGCATGTCTGTCAAAAGGTATTCTGGAAAATCAGGGAAGCAGACCATTAGGACAATGCATACTAAACAGGTTGGGGCTTTTAAAAGTCTGCTTGCAGATAAAATATTTTTAAATACTTCTTGGAATAGGAAAACCAGTTTCATTTTCATATACTCGTAGACAGTTGCTACTCTGAGGAGAACGCAAGCTTGGGAGTAGAGGGTAGTTTGAGGTTTGCTATCAGTAGAAGTCTGGAGTGTTGATAAACTTAACTTTTTTTTTTAGTTCCTGGAGACATTGCAAATTGTTAAAAGGAAAAGATATCTAATGTGCAGCGATATGATAATACAGTATAAGTAACTTGTACTATACAAAAATGCAAGATTAAATATGAAATACTTTATTCCATAATTGCTTTCCCTCAGAGATACTTTGATGTCTCTATTCACAATTGCTATGTACTCGTTTGTATTTATGTTCTGAAATTTGGGTTTTCAATATGTTGAAGTTGAATGTCTAGAGGTTTATGGGTCTTAATTAAAAGTAAACTTACCCCAGGGTTGCATTTTTCCATATTTAAGATCTGCAGGTATTTCCATATTCAGAATACTGAGAAACTAATATTGTAGCTGGAGAAGATACTGTAATTAAATGCTGCCTATTTTTAACATTGATGGCTGTAATAACTATAACAAAGCTAAGTGCTTTCCCTATAACTGCCTATAAATATAGCTCCTTTTTAAAGTATCTGTAGTTGAACAGAAAAAAATATTTTCCTGACTCAACACCTTGTCCTTAGCATTAGATAACTCTAAGTAGTACCTCAGACATGGTGAAAACTGAGATTCCCTGGTATTAGCTTGCATTTAGAAGTCACCCTGCTGAGATGTCAGCTATTGCAAGCAATAAACAACTGAGGTTCATCGCTGGCTATGCTGAGGCAGGCGGTGCCGGCTGAGAGGTAACCCATCTTTGCCTTCCAGGCAGCTCCAGTTACATAAAAAGGGATGTTTTCCTTCTGGAAGCTGGGGAGAAGACTTCGCTAGCGAAATAAATCTTAAAAGGCCTTTCCAACTTGGCTTGCAGGTATTCCAGGTACTGCTGCTGTTGACCTGAGCTGTATTTGGCACAACTTGGAGTACATGGCTTGTACGTGGTATGCTGGGGAGAATGCAAGCAGTGTTACCAATTACACGTTGTTTTACTGGTTCGTATGACCTTTTTATTCCCAACTCTAATGTGCTTTAGTCCTAATCTTCAGTTTTACATTACACGATTTACCTGTCTGCTTCCTGCTGCTTCAGAAGATCCCAGGGCATTGTGTACAAGTTATTGCTGGGTCTTGTCCAACAGAAAACTTCACTGGTGAAGGGTCAAGAGGTTGCTGTTGCTGAGTGTTTTCGGCAAGCTGATGTAAATATTACGTGAACCACTGGCTGCTTCTGAGCCCATTTTAAAATAACTGTTGCTTTCTAATTTTTTCTAAATGTGGATTCAAAGAGGGAAGAATTATGAACTGAACTAGACCAATATATTAATTGCGTTCTTTGCAGCCCAACAAACACGGGCCGTTTAAGTCAGCACTACTGTATGTGTCAGCTCTTAAATGACTGGAAAATGGTATGAAAATGTTAATAACACTTAGCAGTAGTTTTGTTTGTATCTTCTATGTCATAAATAACCAATTCACCTTGAAGGTTATGGAGAACATCTTTTTATCATCATCCACGCTTGCCAGCTGTCTGCCATAAATAGACTCTTGTTCCAAAGGAGCAGAATGGTGGAGTGAGCAAAAACTTGGCAGCAAGATCTGCGCATGCTAATCTGTGCATACTTCTGCATGTTGATGGGGCTTGTGAAATGCCAGATTGCATTAACTTCTGTAGAAATATTGAAGTTTTCTTTCTGAAAGCCCCTTGTTGTAGTTTTAAATGAGCTTTCTCTCTTATCTGAACTAAGTAAACAGACTTTTTCCTCTTCCTGTCCAGTGGCAGTCCTGCAGGCTAACCGTTCGATTCAAGGCATTTTGACAGCAAGCGGCAGAAAACTTGCTACTTTAGTTAAATGTGGGGAGGACTGTTTTCTAAACTGCTACTCAAAGAAATTTTTTCTTTATTACAAGAACAGTACCAATGAGATGTTGAAGACCTGAATTTCTGGGTAAATGGATACTTACTGGAATAATGCTCTAATTAGAGCTCTACATCTTCAACTCCCTCTTTCTTTTTAATGAAAGATGTAGCTGCAGTGACAAGTGTTTTGATTCATGCTGCTTAGAAAGAAAAATACTTCTTTCTAGTTTTAAAGTTGAAAGCTAAAGAAACACTTGATTTATGGACTGAAAGATACATTTTCCATAATGCAGGTGAGGTTTTGGTTGTGTGTCTGAGGTTTTTCGTCTTAATTTGGGTTTTTTTTCCTCAGAAATAACTGAACAATGGTGTGAAAAATTATTGCTTAGCTCCATTTCATATTCTTCACTGATACTTTCCTCTAAAAACCGTATCTTTTCATCCAAAGTGGACGTGAATGTGACATTAGCTTAGAACAAACATGTCTAGTCAGTGCACAGGAACACTTGCTGAAACAGAGGCTTAGGAGGGCAGGTTGGTGCCGTCTGCTCTGAATGCCTCCCATCTTCATCAGATCAGGGTGGAGAGGTGAGAAGAGTGGATAAAGAAGGGGTCTGTCCTGAAAACAGGGCAGACAGTTTTTGGCTTGCCAAGCTCCAATATATTGTGATGTGAAGTAGGAGAATGTCACTCCTATTGTGCTCCTGAATCATAGAATTATTGGAAAAGGTTGGAAAAGACCCTTAAGATCATCGAGTCCAACTGCTAACCTATCACTGGCAAGTCCACCACTAAACCATATCCTCACACACCACATCTACCCTTCTTTTAAATACCTCCAGGGATGGTGACTCCACCACCTCCCAGGGCAGCCTGTTCCAATAGTTGACAACCCTTTTGGTGAAGAAGTTTTTCCTAATATCCAACCTAAACTTCCCCTGGCGCAGCTTGATGGAATGAAGCTCTGTATCACTTTTAAATACATAATCAGTTTTCTTGGGAGGAAGAGCTGCTGGCATATTTTCACTGGGACTTGCGGCGCAAAGCGAAGCAAGGAAGAAGGTTGTCATAGCTTATCTGTTACTGGAAGTAGGTACTGACATTTTGAAAAGCAGGTGCAGGCAATAGGTGAAACCTGGCAGTCTCAGGCAAGAGCTGCGATGCCCGTGGCATAGCTAAAGATTAATCAGCTCATTCTGTTACAGAAGTGAAATTCTGTTGATGGGAAGTGACCCAAATTAGTTTACTTTCCAAATATTTTTTTCCTTGACGTTGTTTTCCCATGTAGAAAATGTGAACCAAAGCTGAAAGCAGCTGTTATATCTGGTGCTTGGATGTAAAGCGAAGCTGCCTCTCTTTCTACTTGACACTCTACAAAAACAATATTCTTGCTAAAGCTTGAACTAAATGAGAAGCTTCTTACTTTGCTTAGCTTTACTTTTGTATGTGCTGTAGCACAGATTTAATGCAAGATCAGTTGTTAGAATTGGTAACAGGTTTAAGAACAAGCCTGCCTCTTGCTGTCCTACTCTTCTGAAGTTTTAAAAAACATTTTTATTCCTATAGGTTTGATGGTTTGAAAAACAGTGAGAAGTGCAGCAACTATTCTGTGCACGGAAGAACTTTCAGATGCACTTTCAATCTTAGCTTCCCAAAAGGCACCAGTACTTACCCACCTATAAGTATTTTGATTAGAGATGGTTCTGAAGAAATTAGGCCTCTGTGTACAAGTAAAAATCCTACCACCCTTGGTAAGTTTAACACCACATTATAAAAAATTATTTTAAAAAATAAGTTTGCTAGTCTATCATTGTGTTTGAGAAGCTTGCACCTCTAAGCTGTGGGTGAGACAACAAGATTATTGTGCTCCCTTCTATTGATCTTTGATTTGGAAATTATATAGACAGGGTTTGTTTCTTTGGGGGTAGAAGGGTCACTTTTCACTCATTTTTACTCTTATTCTTCAGTTGTTTTTATTCTTGCTTGGCTTTTTGGTGTTAACTTTTTCCTCGTTCTGTTCCTAAACTGGTATAAGTGTAATATTATGCAGTACAGGACTTGAACAACTTTTGTAAGCAGTGAAATATACTTTTTAACTAATTCTTCCATTTTGCATTTCAGTAAAACCTGCTACACCAAGACGAGTTACACTGTCAAAGACTAATGGTGAAATACGTGTAGAATGGAGTGGACCAGACACCTTTCCAGAAAAGTGTTTATTTTATGAAGTTGAATATCACAATGGTGATTTGCACAACACTCAGACAATTCAAGTAATTTTTCATTACTTACAGTTAACTGATTTTTTTTTTCTATGTGCCTTTTATAATTTGTGTTGATATACACAGTACATCAACTATTTGCTGTTTAAAAATGAAAAATTATATATGCTGCATGTGCGCAGGTCTGGTGCACTAGCTGGGAGTGTTGTGTGGACGTAAGATTTTTCTCCCGTACAGTAGGTTTCTGGTAGTAATATCTCTACAGCGCAATTCATACAAGTCTTCTGAATCCTTGCCATCACTTGCTATGGCAAAGCAGTAAGTCTGATAAAGAAGTATACACTAAATAAACAACGCCTATCAGGAAATACACTGCAGTGCACGTACCTGTTTGCTTCTTAGTGATACGGGACTTTGCTCTGCTGCTGTTGGGTTTTCCTGTTGTTGGTCTGCACTCGGTCAGATGACTGCCTTGTCTTTGAATGGCATGTCTTGGTTACCGTACAGTAAAATTAATTGTGTGGGCACACAAGAATGCAGAATGTTATACAGAAAAGCAAGGGGATAAAAAGACTGAGGATGGGGGGGAAGAAAAAGGTGTGTGCTCTTAGACACACTGATTTTAATGTACGTATAAAAAGTATTGACTTTGGTGTCTGGATATACTCATGCCTGTATCTGCATAGCCAAACTGGCTGTACTGCTTGATCAGAATGGTAAACAACATGATAAATTTAAAAGTAAGGTGGCAGTCTTCTCCTGTGGAGCTTACTTAGTTATTTGTCCTACCCCAAATTTAGCAAGCTCAAATAATATCGAAATTCCTTGGGGAACTGGCATTTTGGATCAAAAGTAAGTGATGTTTGATCCCAGCCAGTGTGTTTGCGTGCCTCTGTAGAGGCATTGCAGAGGACTTCTGCATGGTCAAAGCTGGATCAGCATTGCTGCCCTGACAGAGAGGGGAAGGCTGCATAAATCACAGATGTTTCTCAAAAAAAAAAAAGGCACTGTTCCAGACACTGAGTCTTAGTTTAATCATAAATGCCAAATGCTGGGTGATAAGTGTAGCAGTGCATAAGTAAATCTTAGCTTTGGAATCTCTATTTAGGCAGTCTGTGCTGGTTAAATGCTACTATGTCCTTTTTTATGAAGTTCAGTACTCACAAAAAGATCTTCCATCAGAACATTCAGAATACATTATTGCACAATGAAAATAGGCTTGTAAATGGCTAAGAATACATTGGTAATTGAACAAGGCAAATTACCTGTTCTTTTCACCTTAGGTTGAAAAAAATTATACGTCAATTCCTAGCATTGATCCTAATAGCAAGTACATCTTCAAAGTGAGAGCAAAACCAAAGCCTGACTGTTACAGCAGCGAGCTCTGTAGCGACTGGAGCGAAGAAAAGAGTATTGGTGAGAGCTACTGTTCCTGCAATCTGTTGCACTTGATTCTTCATCTGTAAGGCTTCTAGTCTAATACCTTTTGCCTGCTAAGTAAATGGGCGTCGAAGATCATCTGCCTGTGTCTGTTCAATTTTAGGTGAAAAGAGGGCGCAGGAGAGTTCGAGTCTTTCAGCAGTGCCATCGGTTACTGCCTGTACTGCTGTACGTGTCGATGGGTTGCCACCTGTGTAGCTGTGTGATAACCCCTTTCCAGTGCTCTCAGTTTTTCAGCCCTGAGTCTCCTGGTTTTAATCTTCTTGCCGAGTATGTCCGTACTATAGTATCATTCTTTGAAAAACGAGTCCTTGCCTACAAAAGTGCTAGTATATTTAAAAAACCTTCCATCTGTGAATTAATTAACTTGTTGTCATTATTCCTAAAAAGCCTCCCAAAACATCCCTGAGTTTCTACAGTTTTTGTTTTCCAGGTGAGAAGACGGACTCTACGTTCTATTTTGTTTTAATAATCACCATTCCATTAATAGTAGCAGTATCTACAATAATTCTACTAGTTTACCTAAAAAGGTAAATTATGATTTCCCATTATTTACAGTCCAGTAATTCTGACTGGTCTTTGACTTGAGTTACAATTGATCTCTCTTCCAGGTAACTGTCCGTGATGTGGCATGTTTCAGTAGCAGCTGTTTTATCCATAACATTCATTGCATGACAAAAATGGCGGCACCGTTGCGTGGCAGTCATTAGCATTAGGTTTATAGACCATATACGTGCTCAGGCTGCCCTTGGCTAACTTTGTTTATGTATGCTCACCATTAGATTCTTACTGCACAGCTGTTGCATCCCCTCTCTTTAAACAATGAAGTCCAAACTCAAAACTAAGCTTATATAATATATTTAACCAGACTTTTAAAAAAGTATACTTTTGCTGCTGTCTTTGTCAACAGTGAAAGTTATTTAGAATCTGTCTGTGTGAGCAGTCGCGTTTCCTTTTGGTTTGGGGAGTAAAAATTGGGCTACAGTTGCAGAGAATAAAAGCTGGCCAGTGATGCCAAAGCTGACTCCACAGATTTTCTTGACTGTACCCAAGTATGATATTGAAATTATGACTTTTAGATTAATATATCTGTCATCTAAAGCTTTTCTTTTTAATTTTCTGAAGGCTGAAGATATTAATCCTTCCACCAATTCCGGACCCTAGAGAAATTCTTAAGCGCATGTTTGGAGAGCAGAATGAGGATTCCCAGGTTAGTAAGAAGCTGTTAGGCCAACTAATCTTTTGAAGTGGAATCTGTAGGCTTCCAATTTTCTTCACCCTAATACCTATGTCTATCTTAAAACCAACTGTATATAAGTAAGTATATTGTATGCAGATTAAGTATTTACAATAGTAAGAGTTGTTCAGAAATAATTACCCAAAGCTGAGAGGGACTTCCCCCCCCTCTAATTTCATATACTTTTCTAGATACATTAGCAGAATTGTGATATTCTGTTATTTCACAGACTCATAGTCCCTTAAATGTGTTTTTGGGTTGGTTTGGGGGTTGGGTTTTTTAGACGGGGATTTTCTGGTTGGGGGGGGGGGGGGGGGCGCGGGTGTTGGTTTTGGTTTTTTTTTCCCCTGTTTGTTGGGGGTTTTTTGGGGGTTTGGGGTGTGTTTTGGTTTTGGGGGGGGTTTCGGTTATTTGCAACTCCTTTACACTGCTTCTCCTGAACATTCAGGTCTTTCTCTACTAGTTGCTCATATTTATGATGCTGAATAAAGCTATTCATATTTGATTTCCAGAAACTTATATTTTTAGCACTTTCACATTTATCACAGTCAGTTAGCTATGAATTAAATCAGGACATTTAGCCTCTTATTGGCAAAAGAACAAAACTATTGCTGCTTCAAGCTCTGGTTGATGAAGGATTTGCTGTGGGGCCTTATTTCAGAAATAATAAACATAATACTGATTATGGAAACTCTTACTTCTAAACAAATCTAACTCAGTATCCCTTTATAAAAATCTTAAGGGGAGTACGCTGACATGCCCTACTTCAGACCTGGACATGAGGCAATGTATGTTGTTCTCTGAACACAGTCCTTGCACGGAAGGGACCTCCTGACTCACTGTGGCATCTCAAAATTGATGCCACTTGTGAAACTTTTGTAGAGGATAACGACTATCTGGGTGTCTGGTTCTGCATGTGCATTGGGTGTTCTCAGCTGCATGGGAGTTGCAGGCATAGCTGACTTACTTTTTAAAAGTCTCCTTTTGTGGCCTCCCAATTGCAAATGGAGTCAGTACAAAATCCAGTATTCCTTTTTTCCACAGAGATGTTCTGAGTTCACCTAATAATAAACCAGAACTATGTGGAAAGCATGGATCTGGCCTCCTAGTTGACTACCTTTTAGATAAATATTTCAGCATATATTTCTCATTATGGCACTAAGAAGGGACTTTTGGCCTTGAGGATCATAATTATGGTAGCTGTTACATTTTGTTGTGCTTTGAAGTGCTTTGTTGCTGCCCCAACTATCACTATGTTCTTGCCTCTGAGTATTAGCTTGATCTCTTGATCTTGATCTTCTCTATGTGTTCAGGCTCTCAGTGAGACCTCTACTAAACCTATATCCTCTCTTCTCCATCCTCCTGCCTGAGCTTCACCTGTTAGCTGTAGTTGGAAGCACCCTTAAGATGGGGGCCAACCTTCAGTTCTTCCTTGCCTCCGGAGAGGACAACTCTCCTGTGAACCAGGCCTAAGCCATGACCCTAATAAGCACAACTTGTTGCCCAAGCGCCTTGGATTTTTTGCCACAATATAGGCTGTATGTTGTGAACCAGGTCTGTCTTATGGGGCTAAAAAACCAATGCTCACCATGAAGAAGCACAGTTAAACATGTTGTTCTTCTCTTTCAGAGCTGCGCAAAGGATGATTCTGTGAATGCTTATGACAGGTTACTTAAGGAAGAAGAAATTCATTCTTTAATTTTAACAGAAGCTCCGGCGTGTGCTATTTCTGAAAAAGAAAACCGATAAACTGTGCTTTACCAGTGAAAGATGAGGAAACTTTCATTCCTGCTCCTGTACCTTAGGTGACAATGTAGATGTGAAGAGGCCTGCAAGACATTCACCAACTTTTACCTTACTGAGTCCTTTCTGAGCCTTACTTCTCTGATGCTCAGAAGATCCATCACTAACAGTGGCCATTCCTCCATCTCTGCTGGAGATACTCATCTTGGATCATTCAAGATGAGTGTGTACATAACTTTCATCTGACTGCATTGCAGCATCTTTTGTTCTGGCTCCAGCCAGCTCTGCCCCATTATTTGTCATTTGCACTTGTGTTTGTGCCTCACATTAGACTGTAAATGAGTGTTTGGAGCAAGCACTGTGACTTCTCTGAAGTATTTGGCTCAATTTTGCAGCAGGTGAGATGAGGCTTGTTTACAGTAGATGGCTCATTAGTGCTACTACGTGGAACTGCTGCCAGGTAGGCTGCCAGAGCATGGACCGTTTGTGGATGCCTGTTTTGTGTCCTCCAGGGCAGGGCACTTTCCAGAGGGCATTTATGGACTGACCTTCTTGTGCTTCTGGTTGATGTGCATCAGCCTTGGCCTGGTCAAACCCCATAAAAGAGGATTGTTTTTCTTTAAAAATGTGTATGAAAAGCCTCTCTGCTTTCCAGCTGGTATTGAGACTATTCATAGATAAGACTTAGGTTTTTTTATCCTTTCAAGTGCCTGTCCTCAGATGCCTTCCCTTCATGGACTTCTTGGGTTAATTATACTTTGTTTAAAATGATAAATAGAATTTTTTACTTGTGTTGTGCAGTGGCAGATAACTGTATTGAATCTCATGAGACTGTGATTCTACTTTGGCTGTATTGGCCTGAAAACACCTGATTTTTGGAAGCTAAGTCATCCTGAGTGTCCAGCAAAATTACCAGGATGGATGCATGAGTCTAAGGAGCTGTGGTCAAATTGATTTGCAGGTGCTAAACCACTGAAACTGAATTAATTGAAAGCCTTCAGGACCCATCCTTACTGCTGACCTGATGGATTTGGGGGAAGAGGGGGTGACAACCTTGACCTGCTTTCTAAGGGATAAGCTTTATTCTTCCTATACCCATGAGGCTGTGATTTTAGCCTCCCCTCTAGGAGCTTGGCAATTTAAAACAAAGTGCTGATTTGACTTTAAAAAAATGCAAAACTTTTTTCTATATTTTACTGCAGCAGCTTACTTTTTTTTTTCTAAGTCATGAATTGATTTGTTTGTTTTCTGATGGTTCTGTTTTGAGGTTGCCTTACCCAGCAAAGCTAAACAGCCGTTTTCTGGTACAGCTGTGACATTGCTCTGCTCTGAGTTCTGAGCATTAGTTTCTTCCCTGTGCTGCAAGGGTGTTAACAGCAGTGTACCTGGACTGTGCTGGAGGCAGAAAGCAAAGTGGTGGGGAGAAGGGGATCCAGGCAAGCTGGTTGTGGGTAGTGTTCAGGATTTTCTTGCTCTTCCCAGCTAAGTGCAGACACGTTAGTCGTTGAAACAGACAGTCTTAGCAGACTGGGAAGAGATCTGAGAAGTTTGCAAACTCTGTAGTCACTAACCTTTTAAAGTTCAGCCATGTCCTCAAACTCAATTCAAATAACTGAAATGCTATATTCATAGACTATATTGTTCTACAATAAGCAGAACTAACGGAGCTTGCTTTTTGGCTACAAATTTACATCCTTTACCCTCTTATATATACCCCCCTTCTCTTAATAAATCCAATTCTTTCCGCAGTCCCCAGTGAGCCTCTCAAACATAGTTTCCTCCACATCTCCTATCTACTTCTTGTTACTGGTGGTAGAAAGGGGAGGAGAAATGTAGAACTATCAGACCCCATATTAGCTTAAATCTTTTGCTTTCAATCAGGCTAAACAAAAAGAAGACATTCTAAAAATTGGTTAGTGAGACAAAGCAAGAATAAAGCCTCAGGGATTTCAGTGAGAGAAGACGAAACTCAGGTTATACAAAGCCAGCTAGCAGCACTATTTGATGTTCCAGAGGTAAAGGAATAGCATGGAGTAAAGGGTAGTTAAATTCCTGTGCCAACTTGACTCCCTCTCCCCTGCAACGTTCCTATCATTATAGTGATATAAATATTTCTCAAATCTACCTCATCTAGAACGTTGCTCATTGTAGACCACTAGACAAACAGAAGTGTATGATTTCAAGGTGAGTAAGCATAAGAGTATAATATAAAGCTTTGTGGCTTTCAGTATAGCAATCTAGGAAGATGATCCTCGGTACTTTATCCTAAATTCTTTCAACTTTTGTTTTGGTGTTTATGATAAAGCCAAAGCTTATTTGCTTGAAAAAAAAAAAAAAAAAAGAAAACAAAACCCAAACAAAACAAACCTTCCCCCCCCAAACTCATAAAGCCAAAGGAGTGCAAAAAACAGATGGAAGGCACGAGGCCAAAAGGAGCACTGAAATGGAGAGGGTGGTTTAGATCACTATACAGAAATGCCTGGGTAATTCTTTGTTTCACAAATAATAGTAATTGACACACTTCCTAATGGAGGAATTTCTCAAGCCTGTGTGTTGGCATGTAAAGTAAGTGTCTGAGTATATTTTCATCTTTCATGTCTTGTTTATGGTTAGGGGTTTTTTAGCTTGAAATTTTCAAAGTTTTGCTATCATTTGTTCTTCGTTGCAGTTACTTGATCTGTAAGTTTGTTTAAAGAATAAATAAATATGTTTGAATGTTTTTCAGTACAATTGCATGGCATTTCATTCTTGGGTTGAGGGATAAACTGAGATAGAAGAGATGGCAGTGGTTTAATGAGAAACATGTTTGAGGCATGCAGAACCCAGAGAAGAAAAACTGAGTGTTGCTTTGCCCTCTTCCCTTGCAGAAGCGAACTCAGCCCACACAATCAGTGAGGAATGGTACAACTGTGACTTCTTTGGCTGGTGAAATGAAACTGAGATGGAGCTGTGCACAAGACTTGTGCTCTCACCCCACGTGTACTCAGTGCCATGCTATTTTCTTACATCGGCTTGTTTTTTTTCATAATACTGTAAAGAGTTAATAAACTCTTTGACTGGAATTTGACTGAGGTTGCTGTAGCCTTACCAAATGTAGCTCTAACACTTTATGTCTGTTAGCTGCTGAAGTCATCGAAAATGCCAGGTTGCTAAACTGATGGAAGCCATTACCTAGTTGCTTAGACCCAAGTGTGTTCAAGTGCCAACTAAACGTGTTAACAATGGCTTCTTTGAAAGATTCAGAGAAAGCATACTTTGTTCCCTTCAGTTCAGTGAGCAGATCATGCAAAATTAAGGAGTAAACTGTGGAGTTAAAAATATTTTTGGTTTACAGTTTTTGTGCCAATAATGATTTTAATTACTACCTGTAAGTGGCCTTTTCATATTTTAATACATTATGTTAAATAATTTGAGTTTCTGTATTTGGCATGCTAGAAAAAATAAATATTTCTTTTTTTGTGTGTGAATTTGAATTTATTTCAATTAAGGAATGCCATGACATAGTTGGATAGCTTTAAAGGATTCAATAGATGAACACACCAAATTGTAAGCCATGGTGTTTCAATGATTATTAGGTAGAACTGTTCACAGCTTGGGTATTTCCATTCACTGGAAAGTATTCAATAAACTTAGTTCTGAGTTGGAACTTCAAATATTCAGAACTTCCCCTGGAAAGGAAATGTTGATTTTTTTTTGTTGTTGTTTAAAAAAAAAAACCAAAAACTTCTGGGTTTTTTTTCCCCTCACCTAAGCAAGAGGGGGAGGTAGGTGAGTGGAAGTCCAGGTATGGTCAGGGCTGTGCAGAAACCTCCCTCCATTCTCACCCCACTACATGGTCAGGCAGCAGCTGAGATTTTCAGGTCGAGGAATGGGCATGGTGGAGCTGGGAGGAGCAGATCTGCCTTATCTGATCTTATTCAAGGTTCATCAAGATGATTCTCAAATGCTTCAGTTTTACTCGATATTTGCAAAAAATGTTTTATGGGAGCAACCCCCCTTGATTGTTTTGCCAGATGTAGAAATGTGGCTTCTAGATAATACTTAAAATCCAAATAGCAAAACCAGATTAAAATCTATTTGGATGAGCTGCCTGCTAGCTGTGTTGAATCATGGTGAAAGTAGGAGACTTGAGATCAGTTTGTAACTAAATCCCCACTATCACCACAGCAAAGCAATATGGGTTTGGGTGGGAGGCACAGGAGAGATATGAACTTTCTTTCAGGTCCGGAAACTCTGCCTCAGGTTTGTAGCATGTGAGAGCCTGAAAGCTTGCTGATGACTTTTGGGGGTTTTTTTGGCTCTCTGTTTTCCAGCTATGTTAGTTCAGTTAATGAAATCCTTTCTCTTTGCTTGTAAACCTTGTGTTGTTTATCTCTAAAGTATCCTTTGTACAGCTGTACTCTGGTAATTGCCAAGTGGTCTTCTGAAGGTAATAACTTAGTGGGGAAAGAAGATTGCTGCTGTCACCGCAGAGCTGTAAAACAGCCAGTGTATTCTAGTAATACTCTCTGCTCCTCGCTTTGCTTTTGCCAAAGTACTGCAATTATTTTGATGACTCTTGCGCAAAGCATCTACAAAGACATGCTTTCCAGTTAACCAGTACTTCCAGTAATCATACTCTTAGCTTATTACATTATAGTTTTCCTCTATTTAATTTGGCTCAAACTGCTAAAATGGACTTGGCGAAGAGCATGATGAGACTGAAAACTTAGTGAGAATGAAGTTTTGCTAAGCTGAGGTGCTGTCACCTTTCGGAACCTGGTCAAAATTTACTAAGCTAGATCAAAAGTTAGGAGCAGCTTGAACCAGGAGTTAAACTAATGTGTCACTTTATAAGTAGAGCTGGCTCTACGTGTTCTGTGCTTAAAAAAAATAATTTAAAAAATCCCGGAACCAAACAAACGAACAAACAAAAAAAAACAGGAAAAACAACAAAACAAAAAACCAAACCAACTGAATATGTGCTTCGTGCTAGGAACAAATTGGTGTGTGCAGTGGGCATCCTTTCCTGTCGATCTAATGAAAGATCGATTAGATCCCATGCTATCAGCAGTTGCTGCCTCGGAGCTCTCTGCACATGTACAGTGGAATACAGTAAAGTCTGAAACACCAGAAATGAGGCATTTGTTAAGGCGCTTAGCTATGCCGTTTCCACTTCTCCTGAACATGTTTTAATGTAGCAAGTTGAAACAAAATCCATTGTTTCTTTGGTGTTTTTTTTTGACAATGGCAGTGACAGCACCAAAATTAGTGTGCGTCTGTCTGGTTTGCCTGTTGGAGCCTTTCTCCCTCCTGCACTTCAAAGCCTCTTAGCAGCACTAGTTTCCTTCCTTCACACAAAATGTCAATGTAGAAACTTCAGAAATGCCAGGTAGGTACTCTTAAAAGGTATGAAACTGCTCAGTCCTTCAAATGTCAAAGTCAGCTACACAGAAAGTTGTTCAGGGTATGGCTAGTTTTAACTTCACGTGCCATCATATTCTAGGCGAATACTCAACTGTAGCTAACCCTGACTAGATCGGCAGGTACTAAGGCAGAACCATTAGCTGACATTTTTCCACAGCTGATTTTCACAGAACTTTTATTGCCTACAAGACTTTGTCTCACGTTTTCCTAGGGGGAATAAAAGGTAGAAAGCTGGTAACACACCAGTCAGAGAGAAGGGTATCTGCCTTTCTGTATGCAGGACCTTAAGGGCTCTCTGAAGTTGGCTTGGAACAAAAATCCTGCAGCCTTGGAAACACTGGGCCATTTTTACTAGGTATGTAACAATTTTTTTGTTGTTTCTGGGATATATGTAAAATGGAATTGATCATTTGTTTATTAAAGCTTGGGTAGGGCTGGAAGAGTTGTCAGGGTGCCATCTGCCCTGTGCTCTTCTGCTGAGCAGTGCTAGGACAGAGCGCTCTCGGTGGAAGTTTGTCCAACTTGTAAAAAAAAAAAAAAAACCCTCTAGTGAAAGAGTCTCCCAAATGCTCCAGCCCACTGCTGTATGCTGCTTAATTAGAAAGCTCACCCAGCAACTGACCTAAATTGATTTTGCTACAAATTAAGTTGCCTTCTCGTCCTTCCTCCCCTCACCAAGGACCACAGTTGTTTCGCATCTGGTTTGAACTCTGATCATGCTACCTTGAGTTCTGTCTCTGCTCTTTTCTGCTTTGGAAAAAGAAAGCCTGAATCTTTCAACCTCATCTCCTAAGTTATGTTTTCCAAATCATTCATTGTTCCTGTTGGTCTTCACTAGAGCCGAGTGCGTTGCTAAGCCAGACTGCATCATCCCCAAACCAGCAGAACAATTACCTTATTTGTCTCTCAGTCCTCTTTCCCCAAGTTCATCCAGAATGAGTAGCTGCTTCTTTCTGTCACAACAGATTGTTGTATAGCTGCTCCTCAGTTGGTGGCTTCCTACAATTTCTGAGCTCTTCAGCAATGCTGCTGCCCTGTCAGTCACTCCTTACTGCAAAATCGATTCCTCCTGCTTAAGAGGAATGCTTTTAACGATTATATTGGATTGCATTTTTGTCGCTGGTGTTGCTGTGCCATTTAGAACACTGCTGTAATTTTTTAATACTCTGATTGTGTCCCTGAACATCTTTCTAACCATTCTTCCTTTGATATAATCCATGGAGTGCCTTCTTTCACATGATCAAATTGTTTAAAATGCAAATAAAGCTGCTAACCTTACAGATTCCTGCAAAATAGCAGCATTTCCTGTCCTGCTGGGCAGTCAAGTGCTCTTTAAGAGGGTTTTTTTCGGCCAGCTGCATATCCATCTCAGTGATTAACCATTGTATTTCCTCAAGCTGATTACAAGGATGTTGCCTCATATGTTAGGCCTATCAAAAAGGGAAAGCAGATTGGTTTGGCACCAACTGTTCTTGATGGTGGTAAACAATGCAAAGAAGGGATAAAAAAAATTGTTTACTTTGTTGCAGAATTATTCTAGGGATAAAAGTTGGACAAATGGACCAATAATTTCCTGGATGCTTCCTTTCTGAAGACAAACGTGTTTGTCTTTCAGTTTTTAAAGACTTCTCTTTTTCTATAGGCCTCAAAGAAAACTGCCTGCATTACAAGTTGCATCAGCGTTCAGACTGTTACATGCTGCATGTTTAATAAGGCCCTGCCCACCCGCAGATACCCACTTTATCTGAATGTTCTCCAGCTCGTTCATCTGGATGTATGTTTATTTGCTTGTTAAAGTTCATTTGCTCTGGTTATAGATAATTCTTTTTGTAAAGACTAAAACAAAAAATTGCACCAAGCTTCACCGCAGCTCATTCTGATCTTTCCCATCAGGTCATGAGCCTGCACTTTACCTTCCTTTAGCTTGTAGGGTATCCAAAGGCTCTTTCCTCATCTGTTTTGGCCCCTGGTAATCAGGACTCGTTTTAGCCTGTTGCTTTCATGCCCTCAGTGATGCTGGAGGCTGTGGTTCAGAGCCCCGTCCTCAGTGGGGCGAGGGCTGGAGGGCAGAGGAAGGCCATGCTCAGCGCAAATGAAAGGCATCAGTGCTCACTGAGACAGTGACCACAAATTACAGCATATACAAAACAGGCTTTATTGTCAGCTGCTTGCCAAGCCAGGCTTTTCCTTCTGGTCTTCCGTCCTCATTACTCTACCAAATATGGTACAAGTGCCTGGTGGGAATGCGGGGAGGCAGAGCCCTGCCAGCATGCATGTCAACCGGTTCTGACATGGAGCTTTCCCCTGCTCAGAGTGCTCTCAAAGGTGCTTCGATGTCACTCCTAAATAGTTCACTGGCTTGTTTTCTTAACATGCCATGTATTTTGGCACGCATGTTAATGGTAATTTTAAAAAGGTTTGAAAAAATATTTGAAAGTGCACGTAATGCACATTTTTTGCTCTGTTGCTGTGCTAGTGAAGTAAGACAAAAATGGGAAGTGTGCGCAAAAAAAACCCAGCATCCAGAGGGGTCAGGGCTCTATTGTGCTCATAAAAGATGCACTGTAAGTAGTAAGAGATTTTCAACTTGCCAGGGCCCACCTTCATGACACTGGTGTTAAAATGGTCTTATTTACACCTGCAACCTTGTATCTGTACGTGTATCTGTAAGCTGTATAGCAACATCTTCTTAATGCACACGGGTTTTGCAGGGTTCACTTTATTTACCCAGACTTCCAGAGCCACGAATTTACCATTACAAAGGGGTGGTCCATGCAGATTTGTAGATGTTAGTAATGCTGGGATTAGAGTGGATGTCTCTCCCTGAGTGATGGAGGTGTAGTTTACACAACCCAGAGCTGATTCAGCTGTTGTACAGCATTGCTTCCTCTTGAGGAAATGTAACACCCTGCCTGGGATTGGGAAACGTTATTTTTTAATTTTTTTTTTTTTTAAGTAACTAGGAAGAGGAAGGAGCCAGGAGCTTTGTTGCTGGTGCAGAACAGACCTTTGCTGAGCTATTTTGCCTTCCGCAAGTACGGGTAGGCAGCCCAGGAAGGGGCATGATGCTGGCCGGTTCAGAGCAGAAGGAGCTATGGTGTTCCCAGTCCCTTCCGCTGAGAAGTGGCCGGGGAGCCAGCACGCATCCTGCTCCGCTCAGCCTGCGGCGGGGGCCAGCCAGGGCGGGGAGCCGGAGACAGCTGGTCTCTGCTTGCTGCAGCCCTGCAATAACTCCCCAGGCGTCTCCCGGGGTGCTCTCCCCTGGGCACGGCTGCTTCCAGCCTTTTGGCTTTTCCTCCCAGCTGTACTGACCCGACTCTTGAACAGCAGTGTGCAAGGGAGAACCTTTCCACCTGTAATGGGCACAAAGTGTCTTTCTGGATGATCTGGAATATGACCATGATTCTTCATATTTAAATATAAACAGGCATGACAAAGCAAAAGCATTTTCTGAATTATTTTATAAATGTGCTTCTGCTTAAATTGTCCTTCTATTACATTTATCTCCTGACTTGTCGATTGCATTTCCACTTTTATTCCTTGCTAGGTCAGATAAGTGAAATAAGCTTGCAGAAGAAGCATTTTCTTCAGCATGCATAGCTCATGTTACAAGGATAGACTGGTGAGTAGATCGTCCTACCACAGCCCCTGCTGCTATTATAAATTAGTTGTGTGCGGCCTCTACAGGAATTGGTACACAATTAATGCTTTTATTATACTGCTTAACTGTTATGAGATGCCTCCGAATGAGTGATAGAGAAACAATTAAGGAAACTCACTGCTGTGTGTATACTGAAACAATACATTTTAATTTTGTAGTCCTGTTTTGAATCCTGAGTAGCTGGAGTAAACCTTCCACTTTGCCCGGGGGGTGTGTGTGTGTTTAAAACAAAAGGCTCTATTTTTAAAGACAAATCCGGATAAAATTGAAAACTTTAGCATGTTGTGTCTCCAGAAGCACAGAATCCAAGCTGATCAGGACTGATGCAACATAGATACAGATTGGACACATCATACTGATGCCGTGCACACACCCCCACACGCCCCCCCCGACTTATTTGCTTTTTTTTGGTGCAATCAAGTCAGTTTCTGGCTCTCCCTTAATAATAAGGAAGGTAAAAGCTTTGCTTTCGAGGTGGAAGCTGTAACCATTTGTCTCCAGGATGTGGAGCTCTGGGAAAACGTCAAACACTGTGAGATTCATGGCAGCTGTGGTATTACTTGCACCTCGTTTACAGATACTCTGAGGCAATGCTATTGCCAGATGCAACTTGGACATGTCTGTCTGTAGTTATTAATGCTGGAGGATAACTAGCTCCTCGGGAGAGCTTAGGCCCCTGTTACAGTTTATATTCATAGCTCAGAGGGTGGATGGAGGGAAAGGTGTCATACTTTCCATGCCAAAAAAAAAGGCTGTGAGCACTGAAGCAACTGAAGCCTTGACTCCCACAGGTTCATTCTGTGCATTCCCTGGCAGGTATATGTGCTGTCATCCCTTGCCTGGGATGCGTTCCCAGGGCTCATCCCTCTCCTGTCTTCACAAGCTGGTAGGAGCAGATCCATGGGGAAGCCCTTTCAGCCTTTAACAAAGTCAGCTGAAAGTAGCCAGGAGGTGCAAAAGTTACTCTGGAAAGAAGGGGGAGTACTCAGGCCCTCCCCAGCACCCTGAAAACTTAGGTTTACACAAGAAGTGGAAATGTAAAATTTGAGTGCAAAGGTGACTAAGAGTGGCAGAACAGGCCAGGAGGTGCCGCTGTCACCAGCCGTGGGACCAGAAGGCACGGCCAGCATGGGGAGATGGAGCTAATGTCATCCAAGGGGAGCTTGTCCCTGTCATGCACGGGTTCGGGATGCTTCTATGGCTGTGGGGTTGGCGTTTGAGGTTTTTTGGGGTGGGGGTGTTTATTTTGTTTTGGGGTTTGTTTTTTTTTTGTGGGGTTTGTTGGTTTTGGGTTTTTTTTTTTGCGGGGGTGGGCTTCTTGGAGGTTTGTTTTGTGGTGGTGGTGGGGGGGGTGGTGGGTGGTTTTTGGTTTTGTCTTCGTTTTGTTAAACCGATGTTTAAGAAGACGCGTGGCCGCGCAGCCAGCGCCAGCCCGGCGGGAGCCGAGGGCGGCCGGGGCTGGCCCCGGGAGCGCGGCGCTGTCTGGAGCCGGCACTGGGGGGCAGGAGTCTCCCGCCAACGGGGCCTCCCTGGGCGGCCCCGGCCCTTCCCGGCCCCTCACCGGCGGCACAGGCCGCGCTGCGCGCCCGGCCGCCCCCGACGTGCCCACGCCGCCTCCCCCGGGCGTGCCCAAGCGCGCCCTGTGCATGTCCGGGACCCCCCCGCACACCAGCCCGGCCACCCTTGTGCGTGCCAGGACCCCCCATGGGCGTGCGAGAGCACTGAGGTGTGCTCCATGCGGATTCCAGGACATGGCCAGCAGTGTGGCCGCCACTGGGCGCCTGGCGTGGTGGGTGAGCAGAAGGAGAGCATCCTTCCAGAGTTTGAATAAACTGGGGGATGTCTGGCCGTGAGGGATTAACAGCTCCAAGAACTTCTCAGGGCAGAGGGACCTTCCATCCAGGAATGTCCCAGGTCTTATAGTCTCCTGCTACCCCCTTGCTCATGTGTGAGTCCTCCTGCTCTTCCCGCGTCACTCACCCGAGGCCCTTGTCCCAGGCACTGAGCAGGGCCCAGAGAGACTAGAAGGGGCTTTGGTTGAGGTGCAAAATACAGCCCAAAGGTGAGAGGGGAGCAGATGGGTGGATGGGGCCCTCATGGTGTGCCCCTGCCAGGAGCGGCAGATGGATCTGTATCCATCTGAAATTTAATCTTTTTAATAAGTGAGTAACAGTGGGTAAGAGCTGCCCATGGCTGCATTACCCAAGAGTTACCCAGTATCAGCAGCAGGTTCCTCATGTTCCCTTTTTCAGAGAGGGCTCTTGCAGCTGCCTTTGACCCCCTACATGATGCTTCAACAAAATCTGTTTTCTTTGCTTTAACTGATCCGTGCTTTCTAACAAGCAGGACCGAGCAGCCTGTGACCTGTGACCAGCCACTCCTGGATGTTTGACAATGTGCTAAGCCCTGCTTTAGGGCTCCCAGTAGCAGAGGATAGGTGCTGTGGTCATGCAGCATGTGGCACTGATGAAGCCACCTCTGCCTCTACACACCCCTTGGCAGTTGGCAGATTGCCTCTGCACCACATGCTTCCCGCGGGATTGTGAATGTCCAGCACTGGCACCTGGAGGAACATCTGTCAACACAATACAAACATGGTTTCCGCTCCTGCCAGATCAAGAGAAATTGGTGCAATGGGACAAATAAATTGGAAAGGACTGGGGGCTGCTCCGCCAGGATGGCCTGAAGTAGTAAAGTACGCTTAGGAAGTCCCTCGGGCAGAGGGCAGAGCAGGGTGCCCAGGCCCAGCTCGAAAGGCTGAGATGAGAGATGATGGGAAGGGTGACATTTTATTAATAAGCCACTAATGACCATCTCTTTGGCATTTCCTGAAAACTTTGGCTGTTGGCTTTGCCTTGTTCTCTGTTGAGGAGCGCTCTGATGTCAGCAGCCAGAAATCCTGTTGAACCGGCCTGACTTGCAAATGAATGAAAGTCAGCTAATCTGCTGTTTTATCTCTCCTCCCTCCCAAATCGCCATCCACTTCAGGCATCAGAGGGAAGCTAATTGACTATTGAGCTTCCTTTTCGTCCTCAGACACCTCGGGTGACTTAGTTATTTTCTCTCATTTTTGTTTCCTAAACAAATCGGCTTCAAAGGTGGTGCTGGTGCAGGTGTCAGTGTTATGTGATAAATATCTGCCAAATAACTGGGGAGAGGCCTTACTTCACCAGGTGTTCGCTGCCTTTTCAAGACATCTGGTTGCAGTTTTGCTGCCTCTCCCAGCTAACCAGGGTGAGAGTTAACACTGGGGAAGGACATCGGTTGCTGCTTGCCTTCCCTCTTTTCCCTTATCACCCAGAGCAGAGGAAAGTGGGGACTGTTGGGTGGAAAGTACTGCAGTGTGGAGCGACTTTCCAGGGAGTGGAGCCTTTGCAGGGACACAGCACCATTCCTCAGAGTGGCTTTTGTAACGAGAAGGGCAGATGTCTGTGGGAATGGTCCCCTGGTTGGGGGCTGGCCTGGAGGGCTCAGGCTCCCATCTCCACCTCACCTGACCCAGTAAGGTATGACTGACCCTTGTCCTCCTCCACCCTGCAGAGTGCTGGGCCAGGCATGCTGCCAGCCTGTGTTTTCCTTTCCCAGGCTGGAGACACAGTAGAAACTTGGAGGGAGGTTGCAGCTCTTGCCCTGACATCAACTGGGGCAAACTACTCCCCCATCCCTGCCATCTTGCTGGCATGAGAAAATAGGAGCAGGGTGCAGAGAGCTCCTCACAAGGGTTCTCCTGTCCTTAATGCCCAGGGAGCTTCCGGGAGCACTGCGGGGAAGGAAGCCATAGCCCTCCCCGTTGGAATGCACCAGGGGCATGCACCAAGCTTCACCGCTGTCCCCGGCAGGGAGAGGTGCACCCAGGTCTGCACCAGCCGCCTGTGGAGGCAGGTCTCAAAAGCCAGCCCAGGACAAAGGGTCATCTATGTTGGACCCCAGGGAACCACATGGAGTCTTTCTGTGCCATGGCCCACTCTTCAGGTCCCATCCTGGGAGCAAAGTCAAGGCTGGGGGAATACCTGGGACAAAACCAAAAATGCTGAGGAAGCTGCGCTGTAGGATGCATCAGGGTTTTATTGTGGTGATGGAAAACAGGGACTGCAGGCCATGCATACAAATATTTGCATACCTGTGTGTGAGCTTTGGTGTTTCATTTTGACAGAGTACCAGCAGTGACGTCCAGCTGGCATGAATTGCTACAAAATGCAGACACTTGTATGCCACAGGAGTATCAGCATGGGCACGCTGCGGGTGGAGGGAGGCAAGGTGCTAGGGCTGATAGCAGAAACATGTTAATCTAAGTGGGTTAAATGGAATCCACCTATACAGGCACCTCTGGAGCACAGCAAAGCATCGACAGAAACCACCGTGCAGAGTGCTGGGGAAATCCAGGGGAAGCGCTGCAGCCGCAGGTGAGGTTCAGCACAGTCCCTGCTGCGGTGTGGCAGCACTGGATGGTCAGGGCTGTGCAGAGCCATGGTGGGGACAGGGAGGTGCGTGGGAAGCAGGGTATGCTGCCAGGCCCTTACCTGCCCTGGTTGGGGGCTGGCCTGGAGCTGGAGGCTCCCATCTCCAACTTACCTGACCCAATCGTGACTAAATTGTGCCACACCAGATGGGGAAGCACCAGGAGGGGCTTCAGTCTACCCCAGCTGTAATTATCTCAGCAGTGAATGCAACCATGCAGGCAAGGCTGCAGGAGCATCACGGCTGTCTAGCTTGGACATGACAAGTTCTTGGTGATGCTGCCTGCGCCAGGAGCAGAAGGGACACAGGCACGGCGCCACTGGGACTTGGCATGAGGAATCTAGTGTTCTGGTGAGTGCAAACCCACAGCTCCTGCAGTACTGCATCCTGGTGTGCGTCTATGCCAGAGGTGATCCACTAGTGCTGGCCACGTCCCTGCTACCTCTGCAAACCCTTTCAAGAGGCTGGCTCATTCCTCTTGTCTGTAAGTTGATGTTTACCCAAGTCAAGCATTATTTTGTTATAATCTTTCTGCATCAGCACTGTTACCCTTGAGCCTTCCCTCTTCTCCTCCCCTGATGTTTTCAGTCTGTCAGCATCTTCCTTGACTTGCCCTGCCATGACCACAGGCTTTTCAAGGTGATGCTGTGCTTCGCGTCTGTCCTGTTTGGCTTGCACAAACTCCCAGACCATCTCTGGTCTTCTGTCCACATTGTGGTATGGGCAGAAAGTGGAAGGTTCTGCTAGAGAAGGCTTCTGTACATTTTCCATGTGATCCATAAGTTTCCACTGAAACTGTAGAACAGTACACTCTTGCTTTCCTTTGAGTGCAAAGAGGAGAGGACAGTGCAGGAGAAGGGGAATGGAAAGAGAAGAGATGCCCTGTTGTGCTGCAGGGGAACAATCAGACCGACACAGCACAAAAGTACAGCAAGTCAAATTTTCTTTCTTTAAACTGCAAAAAGAACAGTTCTTTTTGCAAGAACACACAGCTCTGCTGGGTTCGTTTCCTCCCTGGGGTTACAAAACCTGCTCCCAGGCTCCCGCACGACAGTCTCAGCTGAAAAGGCAAAGCCTTGCTCTTGTGGGCCACTCTCATGGCAGGGGAGCTTTCAGGGAGTGCGCTATAACCTTATGAAGGAAGGATGAGCCCACCTTTTCACAGCTTTGTTGTGCGTTTTGCCCTGCATGCCATAAATACAATTTTGGTCCATAAAATCGGGGTGTGAAATAAGGTTAGTCACAGGACTTCCTGGCAAAGCAGCTCATAAACAAGCTTTCCTCACTTCCCTCTTATGAAAGTTCAGCTCTTCTCTGCAGCACTGACTTCTTTGCTTCCCTCTTCTCCCACCTATCCCCTGACTCCCATTAGTACGTGAGTCAGTCTAGTAAACATTTTGCCCCGTGGCAGCCTCTCCAAACATAGCAGGAAGATCAGGCTCTGGAGTGCACTCTTGACACATCTCCCAGGGATCATTTTGCTGCCGTTCCTCATTCACACATTGAGAAAGGGGGAACCAATGGCCCATGTATTCAGCAGCTTGTTAGCAGTGAATGGTAATAGGGTCTGTGATGCTTCCTCTTGCCTTCTTCCCTTTCTCACTCATATCCTCCCAGTACTTTAACCTTTGTAGTGGCAGTTTCCTGGACTGAGTGTGCTGTTCAACATCTGCTGGTAGAAGGTGGTACTTAACTAGGTCTCACCATTATTTATGTTTTACTGAAAAATATGCCCGCTTTCCTGGATGCAAAGGTGGTCAAGCACTAGCACACACGAAGGACACACCAACCACTGGGATTTTTATAGATGCAGCCTTCTAGCACACAGGTCACACTGTCACTGCCACAGCATTTACAGTCTCACCAGTAGCCTTGCTGGCCTTGATCCATGCATTTATGTGTGACTTCCTCATCAGCACAAGGGATAAGTGTACATAGCAGTTGGACCAGAGAGAGGAGCGCTCCCAAAGCTGCCAGGAGAGATGTGTACTTATGAGTCATCTGCTCTTTGGTTGCTCCTAGTTGGCATAAAAATGACTCCATACGCACAGGGTTGTACTGGAAATTTCCCTTCCTTGCTGCAGCCTCTGTCACTGAGCCCACTCAGACCCACACAGCTCACAATGCTAGTGCCTTGGCCTTACCCATTCACCCAGAGAGACCCTGGCCCTTGCGTGGAGTTATGTTTTACCTGCCAGGCTCTGTACACTCATCTGCCTGTACCAGTCTGATTGCAGAACTGGGGCTGCGAATTGTCAACCCTGTTGTCACCCCATTTGTCCCCCAGCTAGTCGCAGCGGTGCTGGTAGCTGGGTTGGATTGCAGCATTGCTTGAGGGCTCATTTCCTGGAAACAAGACTCATGAAGGCAGGAAATTTTCCAGATCACCCTATTTACATATTCAAATGGAGGTGAAAACCTAGCAGGATTTTCTGGTAGCCTTGTGCTTCCTTTTCATTTCTGTTATCCTTTTACTCTGTCTTGCTGTAAAACTAGCAAAACTCCAAACTGTCCTCACCTCAGCTTCTCAGTGCCCTCCCTTTCCCTTTTACTGTCCTTTTTGACGTCTTGAGCATCTTCTGATTTTCTCTACACAGGAGCCACCATCTGTGATGTCTAGCAGTGCACCCAAAGCTGGGCGCGTACTGTTCTTGTCAAGTGACAGCCCAACTGGGACACAGATGTTGAGCCTCATTTCCCGCAATCCAGTGGATTTTGGACATTTTTCCAAGAGATTTGTTCCATTCTCTCCTCTTGCTCAAGTTCCCTTTTAACAACCAACTCAACTTAGTATGTCTTTTATGCAAGCAGGAATTTTCTTTTGAAGTTCTCAGTGAAGGCTATGTTTGTCAGTGCTCTGGGAGGAATTTGGGTAAATTGGCCCAGAGACAAAAATATCTCTGTTCCCTCTCCCGGGAAGGTATCAGACTCCTGCACTTCATGAGCTTTTCTGCTCTGAGAAGGAGCTCAGTAACAGTGGTGTTATCAGGCTGTCCCTTCACATTGGTTCCCGGCTCAACCACATCCAATTCACTCATTAAAAAGACTTGTTGCCATTGTTCCTGAGCTAGAGGCTCAGGTGGGTGTCCATGAGCCGAGCTGTAGTCCTCCCCCTACTAGGGCATTGTTGATAGCAGAGGGTATACGTGACAAGTACAGCGCTTGGGTCTACTGCCTGTGACAGTAATACTGTCCTGACAGTTAGAGCCCACTGCCCTGTTTGGACAGACTCAACGTTTTGTCACAGTGCTGCCTCTGCAGGGATATGGGAATGCAAAGCTAGAAACGGAGCCAAGAGGTTTGCATTTAATGTCCCGGTTTGGCCTTGCAGAAGCTGTAGGCAGAGGCAAAGACAACAGGTTTCTGCCTACCCTGACCATTCCTCAGGTAATTCCCTGTTAACTGAGAGCTGCCAAACACACGTCTCCTTGCATGGGCTTCAGGGGCAAGTGCTTTTCCACAGCTGCGTCCTACTGCTTTCTTCCTCTGCCTGCATTAGGGCAACTGGGAAGAAACTGTCCATGGGCTGGGTGATGAGCACATGACCCACCCGCATGGAAGGAGCTGCGGTGCCACTGTCTCTTCCTATCTGCCAGCATCGCTGCAGGGGTGGTAGATTTCTAAGCTGTATTCCTCCAAGGGAACTATGAAGTTATTTCTAGCTTTGACCAAAGTTTTCTCTTCTTAGCGTCCCCGTCTGCGCTCCCCACCGTGCCATGACCGCTCCGCCAGCCTGTTTTCAGCAGGTACTGATAGCTGTGATGTGCCAGGAGCCCTTGGAGGGTTGCCCGTGCATTTTGTGAGCCCTGTTGCCATGATACTGAACGCAGAGCAGATGTTTATTTCAACAGAGATGGCTTTGATTCCTTTTCAACTTTTCTCTCAAGCTGCCATCGTGTGTGAATACTTCTTCCCAGGAGCCAAGCGCTGTCAGGGCCCAACAGGCAGGCGTTGTATCTGCAGCCAGCACGGAGGGGAACAGGGTTGAGAGGCATGTGGCAGAGTGGCACAAAGCAAGCTGATGGCCCTGGCCTCTCAGGAGGGATGGTTGAGGCTCTGGGGAGACCGGCTGAAAATGAATGTGCGTGTGCCTGCGTGTGGCTATGCACACGCACGTGTGTGCGTGCATGGACATGTGTTTGTGTAGCTTCGTTTATGGTGCTGAAAGCCTGGAAAGACTGGGGAAAAGCTGTCTCCTGCTCACAGCAAGTGCTCCCAACATTTAATTTTTCTGTTTCTTCCCAGTTGCCTTCATCAAATCATCACTGCCTTGCTGCAGACTTGGACCAGCGTGGCTGGGGGCTGAGCTGATGAGACCATCCTCTTCCTCAGAGTGTGAGAAGCCAGGCACCAAAAAATACTGAAGCAGTAGCAGAAAAGGTAAGAAGATCCCTTACTTTAGGACAGTAATTCCAGGTGAGAACTACTGAGAAGAGTTACTTCTTCCTTGATTTATTTCTTCCCTTTTCCTTTCTCATTTCCTTTCATTTCCTCCCTAGTTTTCCTGTTGAAATCTTATCAAAATTATCTTTCTTTTCTCTTTCCTCTCTCCTTTAACCCATCTTGTCCCTTTCTTTCTCCCCACCCTTTTCTTGGTGCTGCCAGAAGAGGGTGCTAGGAGAAGTCTGCCCCTACAAGCACCCTGCGCAGACCCACCTGCTTCATGCCCCTTTGGAGTGGGTGCTTTGTTAGTATAGGAATTCCACCAGAACCAGCTTCTTGTTGATGTTCCCTTATATAGAAATGTTTTAAATTCCATAAATACTGTATGTATTTTACCAAAAAACCCCAAACAGTTAGACTGGCTATGCAAAGACACTGTGCTGATGGGGCTGGCATTTTGTCTGCCCACTGGCAGGGCCTCTCACTCACTTCCTTCACCCCTTACACTGTTGTGGCCAAACTATTTTTGGTATTCCAGGAGCACAAGCTTTGCTGAAATTCTGGTTTCCTGCTAAGGGGGAAATCAGAGCAAGGAAGAGTTACTTAAAAGAATAAAATATATTTGCAAGCAGGGAAGAGAATATCTGAGAACATTAATTTGAGAAGATAAATGTTCTGTGATGTTAAACTACTGAATTGGATATAATTACCTATAAATATATGTGTGTGTATGGTTTATTTTACAGATGGAAGTGTAAGTAGAGTATATTTTTAATAAAGAGGTCAGAAACAAAACGCTAACCCCATCTCACTTACATTGCAATCTTGGAAGCACAGGACTACTCTGCAGAAGACTGGCTTCTTTAAGCCAAATACTACATTGAAACAAAAAGTTCACCAGTACAAGGATCTTTTTGAGACAAAGGTGGAAAATTTGCCCTTGAACTTGTGAACAGTCCATTCAATGTACTGTAATCCTTAGTCACGTAGTGACTCACCAGTCACCACACCGGTACAATACACATTCACTGTTAGCTTAGTACCTGCGTAAAGACAACTTACTGATTCCCCCCCGTTATGGAAACATAAAGATTATGTCAACAGAGAACTCCCAGGAAAAAAAATGAAACAGTGCTACAGACTCACCTAGTACCATGGGCACCACATCTACTTGTTCTGTTAGCAAGTAGCTTTGCCTACCGATCACAGGACAGTCCCTCCTGTCTCAGCTGGGTACTGTTTGGCCAAACTTTAACCTGCCAGGTTGAAACTTCAACATGGGAACAGGCCGATTTTGCCAGAACAAAGCCCATCTGCCATAGCAGCTCATGTCTGGCTAGAGCCAGCGGCAGGGCTTAGGGAAGTGCATGAGAAGGGAGTGAGCAGGGGCAATGCTTGCACTCACCTGCAGGGCTTTGCAGCTCACGTACTTCCTCAACCAGAGGTGCTAGTTTTATGAACAGTATTTCCCAATGTGTTTTTTTTTTTTCTTCCATTAAATTGTCCAGTCACTTTTGGCCTGTAGCAAGGAGTTTGCCAGCTTAAATATACCCTGTGTGAAGAAGTGCCTGCTTTTGTTTGTTTTGAACTTGGCACCTGCTTGTTTGATTTAATGATCCTTAGTCCTTGCATCGAAGGAGATGGTGAACCAGCATCCCTCACCCACCTTTTCCATCCTAGGTATTTAGCTCAGCCTGATTATTTTCCTTAAAAGTACAGGAAGCATCAATTAAAAAATAGTTCAGCCATTTCTAAGAAGAAGATTGCAGGAAGATGTATCATTTTGCCCTGCTAGGAAATATCATTTTGACCCCTTGCTTTTAAGGAAGGACGTGGAATGTGGTAAAGCCATCATCCTTGTGTCAAGGATGTGTCATTGTTGTCTCCTGGAGAAAATGCACAAGTTGGCCATATTATGTGAAAATTTCAATTTATGAACACTTAGTGGACACTGGCAGACTTTGGTAGCTGAATTCTCTAAATAATTCATTTGTGCGGAAGGAGCAACTTGCACCCACTGTCCCGCAGAATGACTGAGCTGTCTTCTCTGGGGAACCAAGAGCTGGAGAAGGCTTTTGCCAGCCAGTTCTCCTGGTGGTGTGGGGCTGCTGTCACTGTGCTGGGAACAAGGGGAACCTCTGCTTTATGTCCTGGCACTCACCCTCGTGCATGCAGGCTGCAGAATGCTGGAAACAGCTGTGCCAGGTCACAGAGACAACAGGGAAGGTCATGCTGCAGGAGCTGGAGAGTGAGGGGAGGCAAAGAGGATGGATACAGGGTGTGAGAAGAAAAGCAGTGGGTAGAAGTGGATGTACTATGGTACTGTTTCTAGTCCAGCTGTAAGGCTTTATAATTTTAAATTATTAACTTGATACAGAAATATCAAGGTTGTAATATAGGATTGAAGAGAGCTACATCTGCCACATTAGTATCAGCAGTTTCTAGCAGCAGTGCTGGAAACTCTGCAGCTGCTGAATAACTTGCCTCTAAGACAAAGTGATTTCTCTAACGCCCCTGAATCAGAGACTGATCTATGTTGAAGAACAGAGGAATTACATCCTTGAAAAACATTTTCATTCTTTCTTTTACATCTCTGGTGTTCTCATTAATAAAATAAATATGCAGCCCTTTTTTTTCTAATCCCAGTCAACTATTAACCTCCATAACATCTTTGGCAGGGTGTTTCAAAGGCAAAAACATGAAAGGCATTGAATTTTACCAGTTTGGGATGCCATATTCCATTTTTATGTGATGACCCATTAGCTATGCTGCTTGATTGAGAGGAAGGCATGAGGAAGATGCATCATATGGGGTCATCAGCACAGTCTGGGTCAGCGCTGCACTGGCCAGCTGAACTTTGCAAAGGCACTAAAGGGTTTCAAATACCCAAATCCACCCTGACACAGAGAAACTGGGCATCACATTTCCTAGACAGATGTGCAAGTCTGATGGGGTCTTTCCTAATGGTGAGTTTGCATTAGCTTTGCAAACTCTGTCCCTCTCCCCAGCAAACCACTGTGAGGAGTCCCTGGAGTCCACAGCTGTAAGATGCAGCATTTTTTCTATTTAGCAGTGTAAGTAATTTCATTGTGTTCATTTACATTTGGAAGTTTGAGAGACATTTCTACCACTTTTTGTGGTCGGTCTAAACCAGCTAACATTGTGCAGGTACTCTCAAAGAGCCCAGTGTTTTTACTAGCTCCCTGCAGTCTTCTGATGTAAAAATAATTATATTTTCACACCAACAACACAAAAATAGTAGTTAACCACACCAACAGTAGACAGTCTGACTTGGGTCACATTGCTACTGCAAGGCCCTGTGAGCTGTCCTAAGTGAATTACAGACACATTTTAAGTCTTGGAAAACAGCAGCAACAGGTATTTACAGGGCTGGCTGGGAGGGCGCAGGAAGGTCTTTCATGCAGCAATATCAGCAACTGACCATCTGACTTTCTTAATGCATAAATTAGAACTTGTTAATTACAGAGTGGCATACAACATTAAAGCCCTTTTCTTAGATGTTATGGTGCCAGCCTACCTCACTTCACAGCCTGGCTCGATGATTCAGTCATTACGTGACCAGCTGATTACTTAAGATTCCCTGACAGATTTTCCTCCCTGGCTTCACTCACTGTATCATCCCAGGGCTTTCTGAGCAAGTATGGCATAAACAAGTGTTGCTGTTTCGCTGAGCATTTTGCTTTGTGTTGTCACTGCAGTTCTCTTGGCCAATCTGCCATGGCTGGGAGATAACCACAGATACAATCAATTACTGGAGAGAATGCCTTATCACATGCATAGCAATTGTCCTGCTCGTGCTCTATTAAATACATTTGTTACAGTCCCTTTCATGTTATATTAAGCTGCATGCAAGTCAGAAATGCATAAAAGGCCAAAAATCGCAGCATATGGCCCCAAAACAGGAAGCGTGGATTGGCAATTACCATTCTCTCTAATACAAAGTAAACAGGTGCCTCCTTCAAGAGGAAATATGTGAGGGAGAGGACAAAATCCAGACAAGGCTGAGAATAACTAGTTAGCAGGATTCTATGGAGAAAAATCAAGGTAACGAATGGATAGGAAAAAAAAAGTGGAGCCTCATAGCCAGAAGAGGAACAAAGGGATGATAATGCATTAGCAGTGTGAAACAAAAATCCTCATACTTCATTTGTCAGGATTTTTTCAGGGGTCATGTTCTAAACATCATTAAAAGGTAAGAGGAGAAGTGATTTAAGTAAGTTTGAACCCGGCAGGATTCAGAAGTTCCAGGGGTGGATAGTAATTCTTTTACTTACTGAACCACTGTACATAATTAAGAAAGCTTTTTCAGTAGGAATCCCCCTTTCTTCCCAAAGGTTTTTTTAATAAAAAATATTTTTAAATTTAAGTATACGGTATAAACTTGCAGAAAATACTTACCTTTTCTACCCATTAAAATGAACTTCTTATAGGCTTCTAGGTAACTTACATGTATAACTTTCACATAGAAGCCTTTTAAAGCCATGTTATATTTGTAAAAGGTGCAGAAGAGAGTAAATATCTTAAGAACGGTAAAGGCTTAACAAACTGCAAGTTGGAAAAAAAAATATTGCAGCCTGAGCTACCAGCCTGTCCTTAACTAACATCACTGTGAGTTTGTTTTTTGGTTCAAACCACAGCGAGTTAAGGATGGAAAGACTGCCTAACTTTGAAATTCTTGGCTTTAGCCTGTTTTAACACAACCTTACCTTAAACAGAGGTGTTTTGTGTTCCTTGCCACAGTGCGATATTTCTCCAAGTCGTAAGGGAGGGAGGTTGCCTCCCGTCACATCCTTTCTGAAGGGTCCCACCCTCTGAACAGGGTAGCTCCAGTATGGCCAACAATCCAACATCTCCAGCTTACCTTACATTTTCTTGGCTTTGCAACCCACAAACCTGTGACTGTGGGGGATGTTGTCGCATTCCCACAAGTATATTTGTTGCCAGCCCATATGATTTCTATATTCTTGCTCAGAGGAGTGAGGGGAAGACCAGTGTCATAAAATATGTCATTTTTAGCTTTGCTTGAGTAACTGGCAAAACTTTCATGTATAGGAATGTGAATCACACACACGAATAGGTGACTCATGTATGGATGGGGAAAATGTCACCCGAAAACACTGTTATTTTACCTCCTTGCCAGGCCCTGACAGAACGCGGGGGGCAGCCGGGGAAGAAGGCGGCGGTGACGGGCACAAGGGTTCTGCAGCAGCAGCGGCAGGGCTGGCCCAGAGCCGGCCTGGGCGGGCGGGAAATCCTCCTGGGGAGGCAAGGACACCGACCACCCCAAACTGGGACCGGGACCTCCACAGCTGCAGCGGGCTTGCCCACCCTGCCTTCGCCGTGGCTGGCTGCCCGGAGCAGCCCCGAGGCCAGACCACACCGACTCTTTGTGCCACAAAAGCAAGTAAGATCCATAAAATATCCGGATACTCAATCATCTATTTGTACCTGTATGCCTCTGGGGCGCGGGAGCCAGGGGCACAGGCGCAGTGGTGACAGGGTGTTTGGGGGGTGGAAGGGGCTGAGGCCCTGTGTCCGCGGCTCCAGGGGCTGTGACAGCGTTTGTGTCAGGACAGGACCCTGCGACAGCACCTGCGGGGTCCAGGCCGGTGCGACAGTGCCCGAGGGGCCCAGTGCAACGGGCGGCCCCGTCCCCGAGCCGGGCCCGGGCCAGCGCGGCGGGTAGCCGGAGTTGACGAGGTGCCGGAGCTGAGGTAGGGTCGGTGCCGGTGCTACCGCCCGTCCCTCCCTCAGCGCGGCCGCCGGTCCCTGCCCGCCCGGCGCGGGCGGCCCGAGGCGGTCGGGGAGGCGGGGGCAGCTGACGCGGGGGCCCGTGTGGCGGCGGCGGCGGCGGCTCCGCCCCGCGAGGCTGGAGCTGAGACGGAAGAAGCCGCCGCCGCCGCACAGCAGCCGCCGCCGCTTCTTGCCGGAGGCCGACATGGCGTCCTGAGCCCAGCCTGGGCCGTGCTGAGAGCCGCCACCCCGCACGCCTCTCCGGGAGGCCCCGAGCAGCCGCCCCCGCGCCGGGACCGGGGAGGGGGGCATGGGCAGGGCGAGCGGCGCCAGCCGGCAGGGCCGCTGCTAGGAGCCCGGCGGGCATGGGAGAGCGGCGCTAGGGACCCCCTTCCCGCCCGCGTCGCGCAGCTCGGCCCCAGCCTCGCGGCCGCTAGGTGAGCCGGCGGCAGGCGGGGGCTGCCGGGCAGGGCGGGCCGCGGGGAGGGAAGGAGGGAGCGCGGCCCGCGCTAAAGCCGCCTCCCCGCCGCTTTGTCCTTCCAGGCCCCGCCGCCGCCGCCCAGGAGCAGGGAGGCCGAGAGAGGGGAGCAGCGGGCGGCGCCCGGCCGCCGCAGCCCGCCATGGCCCACTCGCCCGTGGCGGTGCAAGTGCCCGGCATGCAGGTGAGCTCCGCGCCGCGCCGGCCCCAAAATGGAGGCGACGGGCCCGGGCTCGGCCCCGGCTCCGGAAGCGGCGCTTGCGGCCCCACCGGGTGGAGGCCGCGGCTGGGGCGGCGGGTGGGCGAAGCGGGGCCGGCCTGGGCGCGGAGGGGTCGCGGGAAGGCCTGCCTGGGCCTCGGGGGAGCGCGGGCCGGACCTCGGGCCGAGGGAGCGAGCGGGGGGGGGGGTGTGCTCTGAGGTAACGGCGGGCGCCGGGGGGGCCCCGCTCCGCCCGGGGCCGCGTACCTGCAGCCAGCCCCGCGGGGGCGAGGGGCTCCCCCTCCCTCCCTTCCCCCTTTGTTCGGTGCTGCATCCAGGAGCACGCATAAGAGCTTCTAAAACTGATTAAAGGCGAAATGAAGTTAATCGCAGGGCGTGTGAGTGTGCAGTAAATGACATATCGGGCTCGCTGGCGAGCGCACCTCCTGCAGGACTTCCCCACCGACGTGCGCTTGGCGCTGGGCCTGCAGCGCAGCGTCTCCGAGGACCCTGCAGTTAATGGGGGGGTGTAACGGCGAGGGAGCCGTCGTCTGTCGGGAGCTTATCCCTCTCTCCGCCTAGCAAGGGGACCTGGTGCCGTTTCTCTGTGCTTCTGATACCCGCTTAGAAAGCAAACACGCTCCTGTGTAACTCATTTTTCATAGGAAAGGTGGGATAGCTCTGACTCTTTGTTCCGCTCTGGTGAGCGATCTAACTTGTGTTTGGTCAGAGATCTTTATCAAACGTAAAGGAGCTGAGGACCAAACTCGTTTCAGTGCTGACTTTTGCTTGTCAGGCACCCGCAGCCAGGTCAGTGTTTTGAACATTCTCTTCACTTGTGGGGTAGTCGTGCCTATACAATACTGGTTTTCAGTTCAAATAACAGAAGTCTTTATGATACGACTCTGAGTATGTGAGAGATACAGTTGAAAGTTCAGGAGGTTTCAGAACAGAAAGTTAAAATTTCTCTTACTCAAATATCCTCATCCATTTTTAGAAAGTGTAGAATTGATGTAAAAACAGTATTTACATATTACTTTAGGTCTGTTACAATACCAAGGTCTGGTTTACCTTTCTGATTTCTAACAATCTGCTGGCTTTCTGAAGTCAGTTAAATTTGGGTCATCCACTGACTTTCTGTTCATTGCAGAGCATGTAAACCACCTCAGCCTCCCTGTTCCGTTGATGTGTCGAGGTTACTGTTGTATTGGGACATCCTTAACAATAGGAACCTAAAGAAAATTTTGATAAAGATTTAGAGGCTTTAGCCTGAGCTGCTTTATTGATATCCTCTGTCATTTTTAGTGTGTTTGTATTTGAGAGACTTCTATTTCAGAATCAGAGTTTATCAATTCCTCATTTTTATATCTGCTTAATGTATTGCTGTCCTATTTTCCATAGCTGCCTTGTCATCACAAAAAGACCTTGAAATTATTTAACTATTTTCCATTGTTAAACGAATAAACTTTATGTAATAGCACACTGAGTTCCACTAGTATTGTTAGTTTAACCCAGACCCCTTAACGTATATCTGTAGGTTTAAAACATTTAACTCTAAGATATTTACAGCTGCATAGAATTAAAATATATTTTTCCCTTGGTGACTTTTTTTTATGAAGGCTATTACACAAGTCCTGAAGGTCTTAGAATACAAAGAAATACAATTTGGTGCAAAATTATTCTATTCACCTGCTCATTTTTCTTTTAGAATAAGAGTCATCATAAAGTTGGCTTGGGTTTTTGGTTTTTTTTTTTTAGTGTTCTAGACAGGGCGAGGTAGTCTGAGGTGTAAGAGTTGCTTCGTTTGTGTTTTTAACCTATTTGAAATCTTCAGTCAGGATCATCCCAGCGATGATATAAGGCTCCCTGCTTCTGTTCAGTGTTAAAGTAAATGTGTGGTGTTTGACTGAAGAAGGAATAAAGTTTCTTCTCTAATGGAAGAAGGTCTAATAGTTAAAACTATCACTGTGGGAAAGTGCTTGTAATGTCAAACCCCTTGTTTTGTAGCCTGTGTTGAGAGAAGCATTTTATTGAATGTAACAGTTGGAAACTGAATTTGCCAGAGAATGTGTTACAGGTTTGAAGTTTTCAACCTAACGGTAATCTTATACTTTCAATCCCATCTCATTATACAAAAAGACAGTATCAATAAAATTCCAGAAATAATTTATTATGTAATACCCATACTCAGAAGACTTTGACAGTTTATCGCCAAAGTATAGCAGAAGCTCTTCAGACTGTTTTAAGATCTTTCATCTTATGAAGAGTCAGGTTCCCTTTAAAATAATAATCCAAGCATGGCAAATGACAGAAAGTCACAGTTATTTTTGTGAACTCAGAGTCTGACTTTCTGTACCCTGGCAACAATGGAAGACCCACAGGTAGTATTATCTGTTGCCCTTATGAGTAGTTACAGAACCTTTTGTTTATGTAGCAGTTGCGTTCTGTTTAACCTGTCTTGTGTCCCTAACAAAACCAAATTTTATGCCTAACAATTCCTGCCTGTGCAAACAACTTCCTAAACACGTTCATTTTCCTTGCTCCTTTGGAAGGGCTCCATTTGATCCGATTGTATGATGTTAACTTACCACTGCCAAACTTCTAAGCCCATTCAATAAAATCAGAGTACTCGGTGAATGTATAAAATAAGTGCTCTGAAGCTGAGTATGATACCCCAAATTATTGCATTTTATACAGAATCCAAGACAAGAGGGAAAAATGAAAGATTGATGGAACTATATGAACACAATTAAGGTGTCCTGGTTACATGAAGCACAGTCTGCAGTGAGTTTGAATGTCAGGTTGGAGCTTTTATTCAGTAATGTCACTGTAACTTTGTTCCTTGGGATAAAGATATTCAAACTAGTTCTTAGTCTGGAATGCTTTGAGATCTCACAGTGAGAAACTTGTCCACTGGCACTATCTTCAAGGAATCCAGTTGAACTCATACAGAGCATCTCTGGATATGGCTTGCAAGAGAGATGTTAGAGCCTACATGTGTCTCTTACCAATCCAGGGCCTGTTCTGAAAACGGAGCTGGAGTGGAGGTGTTGGACCCCTTTACGAGTAGTCATACACTACTGGTTTTCTCTTGCTTAGCAGGCAGGATGGATGTTCAGAGGGTTATGTTCACTTCAGATGACCAGGAAGTTTAGATTACGTCAGTCATTTCAGAATGATGCATTTCTGATGAACTTACATTATTGGCAGCATCTCTTACAGTGCTCCAATCCTGAATGCTTCCCAGCCTCTCTTACTTGTAAGTTTGCAAATGAGCAGCAATTAACGTTTCTAAGGTGGACGGTGAGGAAATCTTGCTCTCTGTTAACTCCCTAATTTTCCAAAATAGTCAGTAAACTTCAGCAATGGAACATCACTCAAGTAATAAATGCCTTTTTTACCTGGTAGAATTTTTATCTATAAACTTTCCCTTTTCTTATTGTAATTTGTAGTGGAAAATTTTAAGTCTGTAAAATATTTGTTCATTAACTGATGGAAATGTTGATTCTTTTCATTTGCATTTCTTCTTGTCAGTATGTGCATCTTTGGAACCTGGTTTGGGTCTTTATTTCCCTTTATGTCTGCTATCCTACTCATCTAAATGCTCTTTATTTCCTTTCTCATGGCTTTGTTGATATCTCCTGATCCTGTATGGCAGTAGTCCTGAGTGCAGCCAGAAAGGTTGTTTAGACCTGATCTCCATCTGTTTTTATTGGCGTTCAGACTATCTTGCAATAAAGAACCTAACTTCCTCTAAAAGCAGAGCAGCCAGAAGCATGTGACCCGTCAGCCAGTGTACTCTGATTCACAATTGAAGGATTGCTTGATTAAATACAAAGTTGGATGTAAAGGTGAGCTTTGCTCTCTGTGCTGCCAGTTAATAGACTGGCTGTAGGGCGCTGCTCACTGAATAACCTGAGCCTGGCAGCTGGAGAGTTTCTCCCTGCAGGATGCTCAGAGGCAGATTGGTTAACATCTAGTTATTGGGTGGGTATAGAAAGATGAAAGGAGAGGTAGCACTTAATTTTGGAGGTGGTCTTTTTCATAGACCAAAGAAAAAAATATATTTTCTCTTAAATTAGTGCACCTGTAGAAATGGGCTCTTTGTGTGGTGCTGAAAGGTAGTCTGGAAATGTGTCACATTTCTGGTAAACCTTATGCATTTGTAGTTACAAGCATATGACTTCTGTTAAGAGCAAGCAGTCTGTTACTGTCAAGTGCTTAAATGTTTAGAGGGTGGTCATTAGAGGAACTTAAACCTTTGAGGAAATATCCATTGAAGGATCTGTTAATTTATTCCTCTCCTAGGAACTGAGATATATCCAGATGCTTCTACAGTGACTTTGAAAAGGCTTTACATTTTTCTTATTTAGAGACATGACTGACTTAAAGGAAACTGGGAAGTCTAGCACTTGCAGGATGCCAGAAGAATTCCACAGTGCCTCGAAAACAGGGATTTCTTGTGATTAAGCTATGATCCAGTGGTTTGGTGATGAATACATTGTCCAATTTCAGTTCTGTGATTTGTACTTTGAGCCACAGTGCAGGCAGAGTGCAGGAAGATAGTATTTTAAGACCTGTGGAGAACGTGCCTGTTTGCTACTTGAGGGAGATATGCATTAAAATATTTGTGGAATTCAACACTGCAGTTGTTCCTTTCCTGGTTGTGCTTGATATACAAGCTGTATCATAGCTAACAGTAGTCTGCTAACTCAGCTCAGGCTTTATTAGCTGAACTTGGTTATTCCATCTTGTGCATTGTGATAAGTTATTCTGATGACAAGGAAAAGTAGAGCTCAGTCATGCTGTCTTACTGTTATCAAAGGAGGAGGAGAGCGTGAGCTCTGGAAAGCATTTGATACATGGGAGCTGTGTAGGTATATAATCAGCTGGAATTCAGCAGATGCTTTCATAAGGCTTAGAAGAAAAAATCCACAGCAGTCTTTTACTAGTATTTTTTGTGCAGATTTTACAGTTTTATACATGTGTTAAGTGCACTGACCCTGGAATTCAGAGGCAAGTCTGCGGAAGCTGCAGAGAGCATGTAAAACAAACTCAACTCGTCTCGCCTTAATCTCTCTGCTGTTCTGTACCGTCATATACTCTCAGTTTTGGGCAGAGGATCATTTCCCCCAAAAGGTAAAAACACTACATCTGAAACCAGACTTTTAACTTTTAAAACTATATAATCGTTACTTCAGTGTTTTTTTTTCTGTTGAAAAGATTCACACTGGCTGTTTTTGAACATCAGTGTTTTATTGTCATGCTTTACAAATCCTGATGAAAGTTTTCTTTTTCTTTTTATGCTCTTCTTTTCCTCAAAAAGGAGAATTTGTAGCAAGTAGTAGCTCAGTAATATATTTCAATATGTTGTTAAACAAAAAAAAGAGAGAAACAAAATTCTTTAGATGCTTATTTTGAGGGGAGGGTTGTTTATATATAGTAACTTTGTGGCACACCATGAAGCATATATATGACTGAAAGTGGCTCTGCAGCAGTATTTGTGATGAGACCTATGAAACATCTCAGTAAAGATAGGCAAGTGTATTATCCTCAGTGTTCATTGTTTTCAGTCAACTCCAAAAGTGAAAGGATGAATTTTAAGCCTGTTAGTAAAAGTACTATTCGTTTGCTCTTTGGTGATTACCTTCAGACTTAAGAAAGAGTCACCAACTCTGAGAAGTGATAACGGTCTATTGTTTTGTCTTTCATTTATTCTTAGGGACTGAGTTTAATAATTGACAGACACTTGAAGAGTTCAGGGATGGGGTTGGGGATGAACAGTACAAAGTTGGTTTTGAAATTCTTCTGTAACAAGTAATTTTCTGACATGCTGTAATTAGTGGCTACATGTATGTTGTCTTTGCAGACATAAAGATTGGTGAGGAACTACTGTTCCAAATCCTGCTATTTCGTTCTAACTTACAATAAATGAAAATCAAATTCCTTTCTAATACTGCCTCACCAGTTTTTACTCTTATTTAAAGAATTGACATTTGTTCTTTAAATTTAAACTTCTAACAGTTCTTCTAGAATGAGTCTGTTCTGCTCATTAGATGAGGATCACTGAGGACACTCCTTAGCTCTGAAGGAGAGACTTAAATCTCATAGGAAGGGTGCCCATCTAGTGATATTCACTGAAATCCATCCTGCCAGAGGGATTGCTAGCCAAGTAAATCTGGCAAAAAGAGCTCAGTCAGAGAAACAATTAATAAAGAGACCAACAAGGTAGCAGTAGCTCGCCAGTCTCATTCTTCCTCAAATCTTGTGCGTGTGGTTTTGCAGAGAGAGGCTATATTGATTAGGTCCATAGCTTGGGAGAGAGCATGCCTTCGGCTTAGGTCTTTATGAAGAAAGCTTTGAAGAACTGCATACTTGACTCTTAGAAGTGTGAAACCAAGTTTGTCTTGCCAAAATCTGTATTTGAATGGTCTTGATTGAGGCAGTGTATCTGGAAATGTTTTGTGGTGTGATCTGTCCTGGATCTGCATGAATTCTGTATGCATTGATGAAGGAGAAGAAGGAATGAGAAGTGTTACTTGAGCTGTGTGTTGGAAGGGGGAGTCTGAGAGCCCAGGGTGGCTTCACTGTTTTCATGAACCAGAATTCAAGAACCATCTGTTCAGTCTTGAAGAATGTGGGTTTTTTCAGTTTTTTTCCCCTGCTCCCCGATTTTTTGCAGGCTTTCCTTTCAGCTGGGTACTGTTGTATGTTCTGAATATTTGAATAATATTGACTGGGGGGGGGAATCAGAGGGTGTCTATGCTCTGCATTGAAATATAACTTGACATCTAGCAGGTTTCTGTGTTGGGAGCTGAATGCAGAATAATAAGAACACTGTACAGCTTGAAATGGCCATGAGTGTTGTAAAGCACCTAAATGTAAAACACCGAATGAAAAAGATTGAATTTATACTGACATAAATCAATTAAAAGCATATAGAGAATTACAAGTGGAGCAAGATGAGCTTGCTGTTGATCTCTCACCTAGGAAGGTGTCATCTGGCAACCGGTCATAGCAAGAACATTTTTACATTCCTGCACAGCTTTATTCCAGCCTAGTTGGCAAGAAGAATCTGAATTTTTTTTCAGGGTGTTTCTTTTCCTCCCCTCCCCCTTCCCCATGCCTTTTATGTAATGAGATGCTTTGCCGTGCCATGAATGAGCTGCAAAGTAATTGAAAAAGGAGTTTCCTGAAACGGGCAGGTTGGTTCTGGCAGGGTAGGTTTCTTGCTTCCTTTGTAGCACATTTTGGAGTTGTATTTCTGGTTTTTCATTGTGTGCTTCTTGTAGCTTCAGGTCCAGTATGATTGATATGATCAAGGACCAGTATTCAAAAGGAGACTACCGCTTTCAAGCTTGTGGTCATCTAGCCTTGGGGAGAGGACAGAAACCTAGGATGTTAGTGTTTGCCTCCCTTTCTCAAAATGGTCCCTAGCAAAGCTAAAGGAATGGTGTGATATCCTCTAACCATGGGTTCCCACTTGGGGTTCATTGCAGGCAGTGATTATGCCTGGAGAGTTATCTGTGGTAAATAAAGTTGTGGCCTGCTCTTTAACCCACGCTGTGTTTTGGAGCCATCCTTTTCAACCAGTGTTTTTCTTCCTTGCTTTAATTTTGTTTAGCCTGGAAATAAGTAATGGCTACTTCAGTAGAGAGATTTAACAAAGATACGTGTGTGTTAAACTTGAGGTCTAGTTGCTGCGTTCTAGTTTATGAACTGGCAAGTTACAAAGCTGGATTTTGTTATTTTTGTTCTCTCCGGATTGTAGTACAAGTTTAATCTTATTTACAGGAGGAAAATCTGTGTATCAAGTTCTGACTTGCACAGAAAAAATGCTAAAATGGTTTCTAAGATAGAGCCATGAGGAGGCCAGTAAAATTTATGTAGCCCTTGCCATTTAGGTGTAGATACTGAACCTCTAAATATTAGGAAAATGGCCCAAATGCTGTAATGATATAGTTTATTGCTGGCAGAGTTTTGACGTAGTTGTTCCTTCAAATGGGTGTGGCAAAAATAAAAAAAAAAAACAACCCCAACTGTTTACTGATAAGCGGGCCGCTTGCTGAAAGGGAAGGCATACTGCTGAAAGTAGGCTGCAGCCCATAAATGGTTATTTTTTCCATGTTCCAATTAGACATGGCTTTTGTAATCTCTTTGCAGATTAGGTTTTTCACAGCGGTTTGTAAAATGGACCAATCACGAATGCTCTTCAGCAATGACAAATGGCAGGATTTCTCTATCTTCTGATTTCTAGTTCAGGTGTACAGGCAGTTAGTTCGTTGAGGTGGGTTAATTACCCATCCAGTGGTCACTTGTTCTGCACTGTTCAGCAAAGGAGATTATATTTGTTTTGAAAGATCAGCTTGTTGAACTCTAATAAATGCAGAACGGAAGTTCGACACTTTGGGACACCACAACCTGTTGATTTCTTGAACTGACTTCTGTCTCCATCTAAGGATGTCCACCCTTCCTAGCTGTAGAGCATTCAGTCACTTAGTCTTTTTCAAATCATAGTAAAGACCTAGCCACATAGTGGTGCCCCCTCCCTCTCTAATTCCTCTGACTCATTTGGTAGGCCCTGCTCCTCAGAGATGTGAGCAGACTGAAGGATATGCAGCTGTATGCAGTAGTTTGATTATTTTTTTTTTTTAAAGATGCTAGGTGATTAAAAGGAATTGATACATAGAATGGAAGCTAAGTGGGACTCCATATGAAATGTAAGGATATTCAATTACAGAGAAGCTCACTGGCATGAGAAATTTCTCTTTGTTTCCTCAGTGCAGAATACTCTTCATAAATAATTGGTGTAAATTTTTTTAATTGCCTGTGTCAAAGAGCTAATCTTTGGGAGATGTGGTGTTGTTCTTTCTTTTTGCTTATTTATGCTGTTTCCTAAGCTGCTTCATGTTGTGTTACCAAAGTGAAAGAATAGCTAAGAATAGAGGAAGTGAGTTCAGTGGTTTCCATTTTCAGCACAACGTACGATTGACAGCTTGCATCTGTCACAGGTCAGAGACAGTTTGAAGACAAAGGTGATTCCTTAAAAATCTGAGAATGGGTGGGTCTGAATGCTGATTTTATAGTTTTGATAGTCACAGAAATTTTCAAGCAGCTCGCCTCACGGCTGGCTTGATGAAACCAAAGCCACCTGGGGGTTTTGCTTGCTTATTTTTGCTCCTGTTTTATATTGAAGTTCTCCAGGTTCTCACTAGAAGTTGCAATGAGTCTTCACCTTGTCAGATACAGGAGATATTTCATAAAGGGTGTAAGAGAGGTCAGGGTCCCATTTAAAGACAACAAAGCTCAGATCTAGTTTTGCTACCTACTGTGTAGAAAAGCTCAATAATGTAGAAGTTTGATACTTCACAAAATCAAATTGTTTTGTTGTTAAAATAATTTTCTTCTTCAGTATGTATCATACAGTTCCAGTAAATATAATGAATTATCTACTATACTGATGTTTGAGTCTTGGACAGGGCTGCAGGGTAGCATCAGAGTTCAGTTACATGCGGAAGTCTTTAAGGAGCAAGAGTGTGTGTGCAAGATGGAGAAAAAAGGTATCTACAGGTTTTGCCCTTGTTTTGAATGGTTCATTGTTTTCTGATTCTTTAAAAGTAATAATGGATCTGTGTCTTCATTAACTTCAAACTATTTAAATTCATATATATATATATAAGTACATGCACATGCCTATGGCACCGTTGGTTTGGGTAACTTTAACTGTAATAGGATTTTAAAATAAAGGGGGGGGGGAGGTGGGGAGGAGCTCCAGGAGTTAAAAATCTGTCACTACCTGCGGTGGCTTTATTTTAAAGAAATAGGACATTCCTTATGCAGGTAAAATATGGAAATATATAGAATATATGTGAATATGTATTGTTACATAACAGACTATGTATGGTGTATAATGTATGTATAAAATACCTGAAACTACATGCAGATAGTATATGGAAAGAAATTTAATTAAGGTGAATGTATCTGTTGATCAAGATATTACTCTAAGAAGTTCCATAGCATGTCAGGTTTACTGATCTTATTCCTTCTTAATTTCAATTTTTTGGGGGGTCTGAACAGAAAAAAAACTTAGAGGTGCTTTATTATCTGAGACTAGATAAATGTCTATGAATGGACTGATTACCTATGATGTCCATGTGCTCAACCCAGATGCAGCGTTTTGTAAGAGTCAGGTAAATGCTGAGTCTAGATTAAATGTCTTAACTTTTAATCTGTTTTTCTTATATTGACTTTCAAGTGTCTTTTTTACTCCTGTATTTCAGGTATTCATTCTTAAGACAATAAAAGGTATCTTTTAGATTTTACAGATAATAAACTAGGCCTCATAATTGCTATTTCATTTTATTGTTAGCCATAATTCAGACAGTGCAGGCAGTGGGACTTAAGAGAAGTGGTGCAGTGCATGCTGGCTTCAGCAACAAAGTTGGTGTACATTTCTGATCTGGCATTTTAAAAATGTAGCTGTGAGGCTGCACAACAAATTAATTACTGGGGTGGTTTCTTGATGGTGGGTTGATTTTGGATTGGTTTGGTTTTAAATATTTTGCCGTAACATAATCACCTCTTTGTCTTCAACCTTTCTATAAGATAGCTCTTTTTCTTATAGTTTACCTTTGACTTCACCCTGGCTGTGAAGATCAGGGTCTTATTTTAGTGAGCAGTTGCTAAAAATGGCAGTCTTTTAAACACACAGGTAATTCTAATGGCTTTCAAAGATACCAGTTTGAGTTAGGATGCCATAGTAGCGGATACTTGAAAAACATACGAGTAGACACTCTAGTCTTCTCTTACCAAACTTTTATTAAATCTTTTGAGGCAATTATTGTCTCTTTATCTAATGTGTATTTGAGTTATGTCTCCCAATGTAGGTGAGCTATTCTGTAGTATTGCTGCAATGTCTGGAACAGAAGTTCCCTTGAAAAAGCCTGGGAGATGTTTGAAAATTGACATAGTATAACAGCACTCTTGGGTCCAGTTTTAGAAATACTGTTAAGACAACAGGATGTATGTTTTCACATTGACAGACTACTTATAAGAAATCTCACAAGACTATGTTAAATTATTTGCTTTGGGAGACCTAGAGGATCCTGGTTTTGATTTCATTAGATGAAGGCATTAGCTCAGTCTCTGTCCAGGATTCTTTGAAGCTTTGGTTTTTTTCATCCAGTTGTACTCAGTACCCTGTAACGAAATTCATTAATGAACCTTCTTAGAAGACCTGTTTCTGTAAAAGAGCTGTCCTGCACTGACAGATCTTGACGCAGTCTAACATAGATACTGTTTCTTCTAATTTTGTGTATGTCAGTAGGTGTCTGTATAACCTTGGAAGTTAGATATTCAGTGTGCTTTAACTGTGTTTCAAAGGAAGAACACAGAATTTGGAGAACAGGTACATGAAAGGGTCAGCGGTGGGAAGGTGAGTCAGCCAGTCATTCTTGTAGCAGAATGCAGCCAAGACATTGCTGCATAGCTGTGTTTATTGGAATAAAAATAAAATGCTTATATAAGCTGTATTGGCAGAATACTGGATGCAGCTAATGCAGGTGTCCTGGCAAAAGTTATGCTATAGTGGTTTTTATTTGGGGCTTCTGAGCAGGCAGTTGGACTAGCTGACCTCCTGAGGTCCCTTCCAAGCTGAATTACACCATGATCCTGTGACTCTGTATGTGTTTATAAACATATGTATATGTTTATAAACATATACAGTAATGGCACGTGGCTGGGTAAGAGGAGGAGAGATTTTGCTGAACACTCTTGCAGGCCTTTTGGTTGTGCCAGACTGGTGAAATGGTGGACTTCCTAAGCTGTGCAGAGGGCTTGTATTGTCACGCTTGTGCTGGCGGGATTGAGGTTGGCATGCAAATGGGCCTGTGCTTGTCATACTTGTTGCTGCTTTTGTTGGTGGAAACCGGCTTAGCGGAGGGGGAGAGCCATAGATTCTCTTCCTGATTTGCCCAATTATAGGTGTTACCCCTGCAGAGGTGACGATGGAGTCCCTACACTGTCTATGGCAGTGTTACCATCTGCTGCCCAACAGACATGACTCCCCATAGAAACTGGTATTTATTTAAAAAAAAACAAACCCAACAATTATTCGTGCAGTCACCTTTCAAAACTTCTAAACCTTTTTCCTGTTCAATGAAAGATGTCTGAAAGAACAGGGAATAACATTTGGCTCAGGAGTGTTAATAGTGTGAGAGATCTTAAGTTCTACCATATTAGAAGCTTAGCTGGCAGTTGTACTGCAAAAATATATTGGTATATGTTTGGGGGGTGTATACACACATACACACTTCTATTTATATAAAATATATCTCCATCCTTTTCTATACTAAGAGAAGGAGGATAGGCATTACTGCACTATATAAATTTACATTTGTTTAAAGAGTAGTCTTTTAAAGTTTTGATGTTTTGGGGCTTTTTTTATTTGTTGTAGAAAAACCTTCCTGTAGAACATAGTCTTGAAAGATAAGGAAATTAGGAAAGGTAAAAGCAAATCTGTTTCAAGATGCGGTCTTTGTTCAAAGGCCATATTTTAAGTTATGTAGTGTTCTAAGTTTGAAGCCTTTCCAAAGGACATTATCTCAATATTAGCCATAGTTGGTCAGAAATATTTGCCCTTATCCTGGAGTGTCCTACAGTTCCTTGTCAGCCTTGGTGAATAACAGAAGCTGTAAAGCTGACTTGGCTTGCTGTGAAAGGATCCTCTCAGAATAGGATGTGACTTTCTCCTCTAGTAGCCCCACACAGTTTGTTCTCCTCTGATGCCCGTCTGTTGCACCTCTCCCTCCCATGGGATTCTACTATGTCAGGAAGTCCAGCCATGCCCATCTCTCCCTTCACACCAGCACTCCCACTTAATGGGGTGAGGAGTTGTAGGAAGTTAAAATAGCCTTTAGAGCTCTGATTCAGCTGAAGTAGCTTGGGGAGAGAGTTTGGAGGCCGGGTTTGTTGATGACCATTAAGTGGGTGTTTAGGATGGAGTGATGTGCATTTCCACTGAGGAGCCTAGAGGAATTTTCTGTGTAAGGTTTCTCCACAAGCAAAACCCAAGTGTCACCCTTCGACTTCATCAAACATTTGTGAAAGGTTGAATTAGCTGACTGTATCTGTGATTGAATTGTTCTTTTATCTGTTTGGAAGTGTTCAACAGGTTTCATCTCAAATCAACAACAGCTATTAGTTAGCCTGAATGATTCATGGTATCCCAGGCTCCAAGCGTGTCTCAAAATGAGAATGAAGGTATTTTTTCTGGAGATTAGTACTTTAATGGCAAGTTCTGCCAATCTTCTCTCTTAACTCTTTTGTTTCTTGGAGGGGATGTGTGTGTGTTTACTGCAAACAGAGAACTATCAGTTACTAATTCCTTATTGCAACTAATGTTGTAGTTTAGGAACACATTAGGTTGCTAGCTAAGTTACAGTTCTGCAGCTTTTCTAGCAGCAGGGAAAGGCTGAGTAGAAGTTGCTGCTACTTTTGCCACATGTGTCCCTACAATATTTTTTGAAACACATATGAAGATAGATTTAAATGTCTCTGAAGGTGGTGTGGGTATTTTTTTTTAATGGAGCAGAGTAACAGTGAGCTCATTGTAGACAAAGGGGAAATATCTCTTCTTGCTTTAATGTGCTGCTCAGGAACAGCAGTGTGTCTTGTATATTTGCAAAATCTAAAAATCTGACTCCACAGATCAGCATGAATCTGCCATGCTATTTCATGTTCCCTTCTCTTGTGATAGCACAAATGACAGCTTGGTATAGATGAGCAGTGAACTGATTCCTCTGAAAATAAACCTGACAGAGTTAATCTCAGCTAAATCTGTTTCCTGATTCATCTCACCATATTGTGGAATAAATTCTGGTTCTGGTAGAAGGGAAGAAATGACAATAAGGGCCCAGTAAGGAAATGAGATTGTTCATTTTGTACTAGGTTAAAGTAGTAATGTACCTTTTTCCCAGTAAAGATTTTCACATCAATTTTCAAGAACACCAGTGTAAAGATGTTTTCTGGAGTTTCATGTTGATATTTGAGTATTTTGTTGTGTAGGGTAATCTGTACCTTGGGTTGAATGTCTGCTTTTGCCAAAACTGTCACTTGTTTTGCTGGTTCTGAGTTCTGGAGTGCAAGAAACATCTAAAGCAAAGCATCTCTCTCATATTTTCAAACGCTGCTATTGAATCAGAGGGCTTTTTTTGGCAGATATTTCTTGTTCAAAGATCTGTGCAATGACTTGCCCAGTTCTGATAGTATTTAATTCTGTTTTTCTGCAAAGTGTGGGCTGTTCTGTTAATATGTCTGTCTTGCCTCCTGAAAACACCTTTCTGCAAACTTTCTTACTGTGATCTAAAGATTTGTGTTCTTAAACTGTGGAGCAAGTCAACCATATCTTTCAGAATTCACTGCTGTGGGTTTTGGATACACAGAGTTCTCTAAGCAGCCATGTAGCTTGCTTTATCTTGAAGGGAAAATGAGAATTTGCTTCCTTTTTGTTTTCTTCTGGACCTGAGAAATTTAAAATCTTTGTGTGATAATCAGTCTGCTGAACTTAAAGTAGTGAGTAAACAGAGACTTTAAGCCAAGTCCCCTCACCCAGGGGTATGGTGCCTGGTGCTCTGCTCCCCTTTTTAAGGCATGCTTGGGTGATACCCACCAGTTCTGATCAGTACCCCAGTTTCAGTACTCTGCTCCAGCCTTCTTATTCCTTCTTTGAACATCTCTCAGTCCCTTTTGCTCTACTTTCTGTCAGTAGTTTTAGCTGCCCTGGAGATGCCTGATCTTATCAGATCTTGGAATCTATCAGTGAACACCGGGTAGTTCAGTCCCCTCACAACTAGCTCCACACTGTATTACTTGGTAGGATGCTTTGTCTGCCCAAGGCTGTTGGCCAGGTAGAAAGCCCAGCCTTTTCTGCCTGGGTGATGATGTTAGTGCTTCTGTGCCAGTAATTCCCCAGCCTTCAGAATTACTGCACAAGTAGGATTAATGTTAAGAACGGCTCTATTCTTACATTTTAAAGGGTTGTTTTGTGGGGAAGTGAAATGAGGTTTGTACCTGACTCCCTTTTTGGTGAAGCTCATTTAACTTTGACATAATTGCATAATGTATGTTCTGTAACTAATAGTTGAATTAGAAGTTAGTGTGCAGGATATAAATTTATCTGATGTGAGCCTTCTAGTGATGATAAATCTGGATGGTGTCCTTCTTGGGAAGTAATGAGGGCTGGTAACTTGGAAGTAAATTAAGTAACTTGTGGGTTTTTTTCTTTTTTTCGTTCTTTTTTCTAGAACCACAGAGCAGACCCAGAAGAACTATTCACAAAACTGGAACGCATTGGGAAAGGCTCCTTTGGTGAAGTCTTTAAAGGAATTGATAATCGGACACAGCAAGTAGTTGCTATAAAAATCATAGACCTTGAGGAAGCAGAAGACGAAATAGAAGATATACAGCAAGAGATAACTGTTTTAAGTCAGTGTGATAGTCCTTATGTAACAAAATACTACGGATCGTATTTAAAGGTAATGTATAGCACAGCTAGATTTGCTAGCACCCAGTTGTTTTGAATGCTGCTAGGAAAAAATTGTAAAATTGAGGAAGAGTTATCATGCCAGCTTGACCTTTTTTTGATAGGTTTTTTTCTTTGAACAGAGCTTTTCACTTTGTTTCCCTCCTTTTGTGGCTCTCTCTTTGAGGCTGGAATTTTTACAAAACAGCTAGAGAATGAACAGAGTTGATAGAGGATTGCTGTTGTCTTGCTGTTGCTATTGCTTTTGGACCTTGATTTTTTTCTCCTCCCTCCACAATCCCTAGCAAAATTTTGTGGCCTTTCTGGAGAATTAAAAAAAAAAAACCTTTGTAGCTATATAAACAAGAACCTTTCTCTGATATGGAAAGAAACCTTGCACCATGTAAAGAAGTGTTGGTAATTATGCAGCAGAGTAGGCCTGAGACAAAGCAAACTGACATCAGCAGTTACGTAACCAGGGAGTGAAGTGTTATCTAAGGCATAACTTACAAACAAACAAAAAAGAAAACCTACAGAAATCCAAAATGTTGAGTCAGTCTTCTCAACTTGGAGAACTGTCTAGATATAATCACCTAAAATGTTGCTTAAATGATGTGCCGTATATACATGTTTTAGATGATTAAAAAAATAAAACTAAATCCATTTAATAAAAGCTGAAGAGTTAACTATAGTTAGAGCTATCTTAAATGTCTGGGTTTTTTTGCTTGCGGGTTTTCTTGTTGTTGGGTTTTGTTTGTTTTGGTCTGTTTGCTTGGGTTTGGTGGGTTTTTTGTTGTTTTGGCAGGTTTGACTCTTTGTGGGATTGGTTGGTTGTTTTTTCTGGCTCCTTGACGTATAGTGGCTTTTTGACATTATTCTGAAAATGGATCTCTAAGAAATGTTCCTGTGTCACATTTGTGTTGTGACTTTCAGTGATACTATAAAAATATTTGCAGTATTTATTTAGTAGTGTTCTTTGTAGATTTGTAGAAATTGCCAAAGTATTCAATTTTTAAGATTTTAATGCTAAGTGGGTGGTTTAATTTGCTGTACTCCAAATACTAAATTCTCATTTTGGCCAAGATAAGACAGCTAACGGTGGCTTTGTTGTTTACTTAGTTACTCAGTATTCTGTGAGTTCTTCATGATGAAGTAAACATACAAGTTGTCACTGGTTTCCCATCTTTCCTTCTCTTTACTGGACTTAATAAGTGGGATTTTTGTTTTGTTTCTTATTAAGTGGTAGAGCTCTGAGATGTAGTAGAATTTACTTCCCTGCATCATAGTATATTAGAACAAGCTGGTTCTTCTCAAGATAACTTTGAATTCAGCTAGCAGTGTTCCCCTGGAGCACTGCACAAACGGTACTGCAGATCCAGACATGGTCAGTCATTTTTTTTATAGTCCTTTGTTTTCTGTGATGAGTCCTAAACATTATCATCCTGGGTATCCATCATTTTAACTTCGTGTTGTAAAAGCGCAGTTGTTTGCCCTGCAGTACAAACGGGTCAAGGCACATCTTGGAAAGTGTTTTTGCTTGGAAAAGTGTGTGTTAAATTTCAGAATTAAACAGCAATTTCAGCAGCTGTAAATGGGGAAATGAAACCTTGATTTGGTGGGGGTTTGTTTTTTGGTTTTTGTTTGTTTGGAGGGTGGTGAGTGGAAAACGCTGTGTTAAGTCATGGATTAAATAGAGAAAGAAAACAGTCTTTTCATTATTTATGGCAACGTAAGTACTGAAAGCAAAAAGGGTATTGCAAATCTGCCCAAGTACCTGTGCATCACAGCAGTTGTCTTTGGCCTTGTTATGCAGGTCTTTCAGTTTTTACCCCTTTTCTTAGATAGAATAGCTATACTTACTTATCAGTGCTATAAAACTTTCATTTCTGGGTAGGGTTTCTTACTTTTTAAAAATTCCTGGCAGATATAGAATCATGTTAATGCTGCAGTACTTTCCCTGCCACTGTTTGAATTCTTTTTTTCCATTTCTATTCTAAATGGATAAATTCTGAAAGATTAATGCTGATCTCCTGGTTACTTGTCACACTTCTAATATTTTTGGGAAAGGAAAATTTCTGTATGTAGAGCTTGGAGTTGTTTGTGGAATTTTGGTTATTTTCACATTCCTTTAAGAAATTTCTCTTTAAAAAAAGCAAAATGCAACAACAACAAAAACACAAACTAAAAAAATGGTTCACAGGAGTGTTTTTCATCCCAGACTAGCGTGATAGGTAATTCTACTTCGTGCTATTCCTCAAGTAAAGGAATAAAAATGTCCACAAATGGATGAGTACTTTTAGGTCTCAAACAATCATTTCATTTATTTCTCTTTAATTAAAGTAGCATCTTGGCTCTAAATTTTTCTTTGGCTAGATTTATTCTTCTTTACTAATACTAGATCTTTCAGCTTGAGATTTCTCAGGGGAAAGAGTGTATTAGCTTTAAATGTGCAAAGAATCTTTTATGCTGCCTTTTTATTGTAGTAACAACAGGTATTTTAAGAGTTGTAGTACCCTCTTTTTTGTTTTATTTAATTTCTGTAGCTTTTAACTTTCTCTTAGCTATTACTCTGAGAATGGCTGCCAGGCTAAGTGTTTAATTTCTCTATATCCTGTAGACATATCTTGGAAATGGTGAAATAGGTATAGTTGTGTACCAAATGAATTCATAATTAAAGGTTAAAGAACATTGAGGCTAAATTCTGAAAATTAATACATCTTATTTATTACAAAGTGAAATCCTAGGCTGCAGAGATTAATAGTGGTTTACTATGGATATGACTAGTATGAAGATCACATTCAAAGTGGCTCCATAGGTTTGTTGGTGAATACCTTATATAAGATCACTGAAAATATTCCTCGAAATACCTTTTAAAGTAGTGGTTAAAAAGAGCATAAACATAGAGTAAATAGAAGGTATTTCAAAATTTAAGAGTTTGTTTTCCCATAAATAAAGACGAAAAGGGAAAAAAGAAAAACAGTTGAGCCAGTGCGCCCTCTTTCAGATCATGCTTATGGAATAGAAATAGTTTACTAAAATGTATTAATCATACATGTAGCTTTCTCTGAAGCTCTAGGAATGGCATTAGAAATGTTTTTAAGTTTTGCACTGCTTAAATCAGAGATATAGTATTTTCCTGACTATACCAAAACAAACCCTCAGTGCAAAGGCACTCAAGCTGCCTACAACACGTATTGATATTTTAGTTGAGTAACCTAGATCTGGCAGGGATCTTCTTCTAGAAATACAGCAAAAAAAGAAAGTATATGGGCAGTGGAAGCAAGGTCAGGCAACGTGGTAGGACTACAGAGATGCTGGTCACCACTGCAGGGAGGAAATTCGTGTGGCCAAAGCTCAACTGGAGTTGAAGCTGGCCAGTACTGTAAGAGACAATAAAAAGGGCACTTTTTTTTTAATATGTTAATGGCAAAAGGTGGGCCAGAAATAACACTGGCCTGTTACTTGATGAGCATGGTCACCTCACAAACAGGGACACAGACAGAGCAGAAACATTTAATGTTTTCTTTACCTCGGTCTTTAACACTGATGATGGGCTCTGGGACCCCTGGAGCCCTGGGCTAGAGAACCATGACCGTGGGAATGATAAACTCCCAATCAACCCCCAACTAGTGCGGGACTTGCTGCTCCAGGTGGATCCATATAAGTTAATAGGACCTGATGAGATTCATCCAAGGGTACTTAAAGAGCTGGCTGATGTCATAGCGAGACCTCTCTCAATGATTTCCCAGTGCTCTTGGGAATCTGGAGAGGGCCCAGTTGACTGGAAGCTGGCAAACGTTGTCCCAATCTCCAAGAAGGGCAACAGGGATGACCCTGCTAACTACAGGCCCATCAGTCTCACTTCTGTGCCTGGCAAAACTATGGAGGAGGTTATTCTGGGAGTTACTGACAAACATCTGAAAGACAGCGCAGCCAGCATGGGTTCAGGAGGGGCAAGTCCTGCTTAACAAACTTAAATTTCTTTCTATGAAAAGGTTACCCACCTAGTTGACCAAGGGGAAGACAGCTGATGTAATCTTTTTGGATTAAGCTCATGGTATCCTCCTGGACAAAATGCCCAGCACACACCTGGATAAACACATAATACAGTGGGTGAGCAATTGGCTGAGGGGTCGGGCTCAAAGGGTCACAGTAAATGGGGTTACATCGGGCTGGTGGCCAGTCACTAGCAGGTTTCCGCAGGGATCCATCTTGGGGCCAGTGCTCTGTAATGCCTTCATAAATTACTTGGGTGCAGGACTGGAAGGAAAACTAAGTTTTCTGACAACACCAAATTGGGAGGAGCTGTTGACACTCTCAAGGGCAGAGAGGCCCCGCAGAGAGATCTAGACAAATCAGAGAGCTGGGCAATCACCAACCATATGAAGTTGAACAAGGGCAAGTGCCAGATCTTGCCCCGGGGCTCGGCAAGCCTGGATGTACAGACAGGCTGGGGAACGAGAGGCTGGGGAGCAGCTCTGCAGGGAGGGACCCGGGGGTTCTGGTCGACAGCAAGTTGAACATGAGCCAACAGTGTGCCCTGGCAGCCGAGAGGGCCAACCGTGCCCTGGGGGGCATCAAGCCCTGCATCGCAGCTGGGCGAGGGAGGGGATTGTCCCGCTCCGCTCCGCGCTGGGACGGCCTCACCTCGAGTGCTGGGGGCAGGTTTGGGCCCCACAGTACATTAAGGATATAAAGCTACTAGAGAGGAGGGTCGCAAAGTTGGGGAAGGGTTTAGAGGGGAAAACGTACAAGGAGCAGCTAAAGTCACTTGGTTTGTTCAGCCTGGAGCGGAGGAGGCTGAGGGCAGCCCTCATCATGGTCTGCAGCTTCCTCACAAGGGGAGGCGGAGGGGCAGGCGCTGATCTCTTCTCTCTGGTGACCAACGCCAGGACCCGAGGGAATGGCAGGGAGATGTGCCAGGGGAGGGTTAGGCTGGGCATTAGGAGAAGGTTCTTCCCCCAGAGGGTGGTGGAGCACTGGAACAGGCTCCCCAGGGAGACAGTCATGGCACTAAGCCTGAAAATATTCAAGAAGTGTTTGGACAAGGCCCTCAGGCACATGATGTGAATTTTGGGGTTGTCCCATGCAGGGACGGGAGTTGAACTTGATGATCCTTGCGGGTCCCTTCTCACTCAGGACATTCTATGAACTTATTCTTGGGTGTTTTAGACAATTTTAAGTAAGCTTTGAATAAGCAGATCATTCTTGGCATCAATTTATAGCCAGTTTCAGTTTTTTCTCTGGTAAGAGTGCATATCTGATAATTAAAAATTGTTCATGACTGAAACATGGAAAAAGACATGTTAACTATGAGGGTTTTCTAATTGCAAGCATTTCAGGTGAGAGATTTTATTTTTGTACTGTCCGTTCTATGTATTCTGCAGCTTTACTGTTTCCTCGCATGCTAGGGTCAGTCAGTGTTGTGGCTGACTGTGGCAAGGTGGCCCAGGCTTAGGGAGCCTGGGGCTTACCACTGCATGCAGGCTCTGCCAGATGCTTCTGCTGCTGACGGGGAAGGGAAAGGTGTCTTTATTTCAATTGACTTACTAATTTGTAACTTAGCTCAGCTGATGCCATGTAAGATACCTCTTAGGTTGTGCAGCCTAGCTGCTCGTTACCTGCAGCTTGTACATCTGACTTGTAAATGTGATTTTAAAAATGTGGACAGTCTCTTAATATTTTTACCTAACAGTGCAGTGTTATTTGTCTGTTATCAGTTATTTTACTCTTTAAAAACCTTATCATTGGTACAAGATGGCAGGGTCTACTTCCTTGAGGTTGTTGGGATAAAGCTGACTCTGGTTTTCAGTTACTGTGACACAAAAAGGTGCAAACCCCCCATATCTTTGTAATTTGGGGTACCAGTGTATCTTCAATTTTGGAGTTTGAATGGGAGTTTCCCATTTAATTAATCTTAGAGCTAGGTATTAGTAATTTTTTTCTTAAATCTTCATTGGGTATCTGGCAAGATCAGTAGTAATTTTAACCATACTGGTAGGTGATGTACAAGCATGTAGTTAAAGAATGCACTGTAATAAACACATTTGTGTAGGGTAGTAAAATGTTATACCCTTATATCATGTCTTTCACAAATGCATGTAAAATTGTACAAGCTTACAGTTGTATTAATGCAGTTTTGTAGCTGTAAGATAACTTAAATCCTGGTGTAGGTGTCTGTAGATGTTCATATATGTGGCAGGTCAGGATCTAAATTTGTCTTCTCATCTCATTGCACTTTGATTGCAATTAACATCACATCTCAATAAATAAAACATTGGTTATAGGGGGTACCCTTGAAAGTGATAGTGCAGTGCAAATTAAGTTAGATAGCTAAAACGAGTGTTTTCCTCAAGCCTAATGCCTCATCAAAATGTGTTACTAGCTTATCAGTTAATCAGAAAAAGATGAAAGGTATTAAAGTTACCCTAGTTCTGGCATGTTTTGGCTACAGAAATTTGTGAAGCTTGATAAAATACTTTCCATCTGATACCGTAGAGAGAGATCTTCTCTTGATCCCTGAAATGTCAGTATTGTTTTCCCTATTTGTGCCATCTAGCTGAGGGGTTTCAATATCTATCCTTGTAACTGTTACAGCCACCTGGGCTTGCTCTTTTCTTTTGCAATTAAAGCAAGCCTGAAGTTATCAGATTTTCAGCTTTGAATATGGGGAACTCCCTTAGTAGCATCCAGAGACTTCCATGAAAATTGTACAGCGCCTTGTGCAGCAAACCTTTGAGACAATCTAAAGATACTGTTTGTTCTACATTGTCTATTTATACTTGGTTGACCTAAAATAGCTAGGAAAAAGGTTGTTCATGCCTGGCTAGAAAATTTCCACACCCTGTTACAGTGGATAGTAGCAATTTCTTTGAGACATTATTTCAGAAACACAGTACTTATTCATTTCTCACCCTATACTGTTTTTAAGTAAGAGTCAAATCCTCCAAACATGTCTGGTAACCACAATGTTTGCCTTAAACCGGAGTTCCTTGCAGGTCTTCTCAGCTGACAAAGTTGCGCTTTATGAAAACTGCTAAAATTAGCCAGCCCTTCCCTGCTGATCTCATAATATTGGAATAGACTCTCATAAATGGTGTGGTTTTTAAATTCAGTATAAATCTAATAGAGCACACTTTGTTAAGATAATTGGATGTGGTACTTTCAGAAACTGCACCTTTATTTGCTTGTTGAGTTTTCTTTAGATTTCTGTCACTATTCAGGCAACAGGGTGGGAAAACATAGTGTAGAATGCAAGAGGCTCTAAAAAGTACTTCTCCTTTAAGCCTGTGCTCTGTTATAAGAAACTAGCACTAGTAAACATTTGCTGGAGGCTTAACCAGCATGCATGGTACTTCGCCAGGTCTGGTTCAGTTGAGTGTTTTTAATAACTGGTTTTTATTTTGAATAAAGAAATGTTTTTATTTGCAGAATTTCTTAGAGTAGTAGCCCATAGATTAGTATTTGGGTTTCTTCTGAAATGTGAGGAGACTCTGGCAAGCAAATAGCAGAAGATCCCAGTTTTGAAATATACAACCTGTAGATCTGATACCAAATCTTTCCGGTTTTGTTTATATGAACCAGCCACCTTTTGTAGCTACATACCAAGGGCAGAGTCAGCATCTAGAAATCAGTGTTAGAAGAATTTGTCGGTTCTAGTATTCTAGTAGTTGAGACATAGCCACAAAGAAAGTGCAAACACTCATGTATTCACAGGGGTAGAGATTCAAATAGCATATAGTGAAGGAGTACATGAACTTTGCAATATTGCTAGAAATATTTAAGAAAAAAAATATCCCTAAGTCATACTTTTTGTTGAACTATATTGCTGTTATCTTTGACCTTTTAATGGCTGATTTCGAACCTCTGATCCAAAAACTTCAGAAACCTGAATGTTTTTGTGAGGTTCCAGGTCTGGCAATCAGTTTCTCCTGGCTAGTGATTGTAGTGCTGTATCTCAAAATTGGAGCTGCCTCTATGGTAGTAGGCATGTTTTGTGGTAAGGTGTAAATCCTTAGGTACAAGCATATTCAAGGGATGTCAGTTCTCACTTCTTGCTGGATCTGACAACTTAAGTTGGAGCTTGTGGGCATGTTAGATACACACGTGCAGTTACCACGTAGGTGAAGAGGCACCTAGCAGCTTACCTGTGTTAGGCTTTAAATCTCTGTTGTCTTTGAAGTGTGCTTATGCTCACTCTCCTGCTCAAAAGCGATTTTAAGTTCTGAGTATTTTCCTCAGGTGAGAGGTGTGGTGATGTTACGAGAAAGTTTTCTATTAAAACTTTAATGCATCTATATCACAAATGGCTGGAGTTAATAATTGTAATGCAAAGACTGTGTTTTCCAAGTATGGCATTCTTACATTAAAACACTTAGTTTAAACTTAAACCACTACCAAATAAGTTTTTTCTCTAAGTTCCATTCCTTTAGATGGAATCATTTTAGATACCAGTTAGCGGAAAATGTTTGGGGGGAGGGAGGCAGGGGTGGGGGTGGTTTGTTGCTTTTTTTAAATACGGAAGTCAAACTTTAATATCTAGACATCTTGCACAGGAGCTGTGTGATCATTCTACAAGAAGTAATTCATATAACTTGGTGATTAATTGGACTCTGCATTTGCATTCCTCTAACAGTATGCTGGTAGTCTTTGGTCTGGGTTTTTTTTTTTAAGTCAGCCTTGGACCTCTAACAACTCATGCCTTCTTTTACAGGGCACAAAACTATGGATAATAATGGAATACTTGGGTGGAGGATCAGCTTTGGATCTTGTAAGTGTATGATTTTTGCATTATAAGTACCAGTGAACCTTACTTCATTGTGCTTTCATACCTCTTGACAAAATATAGTACATCACTGTGACATTGAAACGCTCAAAAAAGTGTGAATTTGAATGGTAGTTCTGTTGCATTGCGTTGATGTTGATTTTTTTGTGTTTTGGTTTTTTTTCTGTTTGTCTCTAAGCATTAGGAAGCATCCATTTGTTATCAGTCAAATACGAGATAATATTTTTTTCAGTATGAGAAGTACTGTTCTTGCCATATGTGGTGGGTTTTTGTGTCATCTCTCCCAGTGTCACCCCCCCACAAATGAAATACTCACTACACTTGAACAAAAAATGTTTCCTTTGGGATTGGGTCTCGGGAATGAACAAAGTGTGTGCCTACAGAGCACAGTTAACTTCAACTGGTTAAAAGGTGTTGGGTTTCCCATTTTCAGTTAAGCATGAAAGTGCCTTTTACTTAAGATAGAGTAGCATTCATGAAGGATGTAGCTTAGAGAATACAAGAGCACAGTCCTGTATGTGGATGTGGTTTCCCCGTACTTTCAGTACAGCTCTGTCTCAGCTGTAAAGTTTAGACCCACCCTTTCCTGTAAGATAATATAACTCAGTCTTTGTTCGTGTGATTCTGAAGGAAAAATGTCATGTCTTCAGTGTTACAGGATGGTGTTAATTATATATTTGCCAATGGTGGTCCTGTCTGCAAGAGTTGAAGCGTGTGCTTAACTTCACAAATCGGTTTAAACTTCTTTATGAAATTACATCAACTCAGCTACAGGAATGCAAAAGCATAGTAATTATGTGTAGCATGTAGTAGTTTGTGGCTCTGGAACTTAGTCTTTTTGAGGAAGGGTCTGTGAGAAACTTAATTTTTAAGACTTTTGAGTAATTTATAGTCTTCTGTAGAGTGTCAGAAATAACTAAATAGCTTTCACTAGTGACAATTGAAACCACTGAACCACTTAGAAGAATAAAACTTTTAAGTTCTGCCTCATTTGTCTCACTTTGCCATACCGTAATTTCATGGTGTTCTCTGTTTCAGTGCTGTGTTGTTGGTATTTTTTATAGCAGAATCCCCCACATTAATTGCTTCTGCTTTATTTACGTAGCTTTCTAATGTACAGAGTTTACATTTATTCCATACTAGCAGCTTTATAATAGTGTGTTATATTCCTCATGCTAAAGCAAGCATGGAATCAAAAATGCTGGAACAAGAAAAAAAAATGCATAATTCAATTTAAAAACCACAGTCAATAGACTAATTTATTTTGAAATAAACTGAATTTCTTAATTTACTTAACCTAAAATGCAAAATTCAGCCCGCTGTGTTTGCGGTCTATAGGAAACTATAACTTTGTGGAAAATTAGTTCTAGCTTTTCACGTGCACTGCGTGCTGAGGGGAGTGCATACTGTATAAGAAAAGTAACAGCATTTGCAATGTATTATCAGTAGAAGAGATGTGAAGATGATCATTCCCATGGGACCTATTTCTGATAGAATGTTGATGTGCTTCATTGAATGTTTATGAATTCTGTTAGTTCTTTACTTTAAAGTCTTCCAAGTTTAAGATCTAATTATATCAATAACAAGGCAGAAATTAAACCAAGACTAAAGTTATTTTAATGTGTCTTTTCTCTAAAGCTGCGTGCTGGCCCATTTGATGAATTCCAGATTGCTACCATGCTAAAGGAAATTTTGAAAGGTCTTGACTACCTACATTCAGAGAAGAAAATTCACAGAGATATAAAAGGTGCATAACATTTTACGTGTTACTTTGTTAAAGCCCTTAAAAATCAGAAGATCAGTATTCTAAATCAGGTATTATATTATTTCCCCTTGACAGCTGCCAATGTCTTGTTATCAGAACAAGGCGATGTCAAGCTTGCTGATTTTGGAGTTGCTGGGCAGCTGACAGACACGCAAATTAAGAGGAATACCTTTGTTGGAACTCCGTTTTGGATGGCCCCTGAAGTTATTCAGCAGTCAGCATATGATTCAAAAGTAAGTATGAGAGTAGAACACCTTTTCTTTGTATGTGCAGATCCAACAGAAATTACTTTGTTTTTTTGTCTTTTTAGCTCTGTCAGTATGGAGAAGAAAAAAATTTGCAAATTACAGGGTTTCAATAGTAAAGTTGAAAATACAGTTACATTGTTTTTGTACAGGAGTTGCGTGTCACTGTACTCACATGCAAGACCCATGCAAACTCACTGAGTAAACTGATACTTCATGTTAAAGTTCTTTCATGAAAGTTCTTTCAGAGAAACTGCCTCAATGCTTTCAGTGTGTTAGGTTGGTTGGTTGATTTGATTTCAGTTTCAATTCAGTGTTTCCCATTTCAAACAGTAATAAAGCTCTCACAAATTAGAATGCCACCAGAACGTAGCGCCCTATTTAAAACCAAGATGATGGCTGAAATTTTACTCTCTCCTCAGATTTTTATAAAAAACTCTGGATATAATTTATTTAATGGTATTCCTGAGGACCTGTGTAATACTGAAGATTTTAATACAGGTGACTGATCTTGAGAGGAAAACAGTAACTTGAACTACAGGCTGGGAAGCTGTGGTAGTATGGTGGTAGCATTATGGAACCTTGTACATTTCTTCATGGCAGCTGTTGATGGATGACTAATTGCCAAGGGGAGTTTCCCTATGTGAACTAGCAGTAGAAAAGCAGACCTCCTTCAGGTTTTTCTGAGGGTTGGGAACTGTGGCTGGAAATGACAATAAGGAGGGAACAGTCCCCTCTTCTTCCATGTGTATGCCCACAAGATGACCTAGAGCGTGTAGGTAATGAAGTGGCAGTGTACCTTTGGTGCTAGCATTGGACTTCCTACACTCTGTAGGCGCAACCTTAAATAGGAGCAAGAAATGTAAAAAACTTGGTGTATGCAAAGTAATACTTTTATACTGGTTTTTCTCAAATAGTAAACGTGTAACTGTACTTGTGATGTGCATATAAAGAAAGACTGTTGAGTGTCTGAAATATCCTGAAGATACTCACACTCCAGGAGACCTTCCCAGGATCATTCAGACTTGAAGGAATTTGTGTACATTTCACAAGGGTTCTTGCTGATAAGACGGAGCATGTGCGTGCAGTTGTACTTAGCACGTTTAGGGTTTCAGTGGTGCAAATGTAATGTGCCGCCTAGAGGATTTTGGAAAAGCACTCTACCCCGCTTTAAAAATATATATTGTCCAGTCAAAGTGAGGAAGATTCCTCTAGTGCTTTCCCTGTGAAAAATCAGCTGTACCACCCCTTCATATACTTTCTGCCAGCAACCTAATCTTGCCTTCCATATCTCCTCAATAGGTTGCAAAAGCAATGCCCTCTCCCTTTTCTTTCTACGCCAAGTCTGGTCGGAAAGCACAGAAAATGCAAGCCTTCAGTAGGACAGATAAAGGGTTTTGGACAGGATACAATTCAATTTTTAGATTAATACTGATGAATATTTTGGCACCTGGATGGAATTTTAACCTATCTCCATCTCTCCCTACTTGAAAATGACAGAAAATAAACTAGAAATTAATGTATTTTCATAGTGGCAGAGATTTACAAGCCCCATCTCTTCTTTCAAAACATTTTGCTCCAATAGACAATTGTTGGTTATGTTTCAGTAATAAACAATGAGCTAGTTTAATTCTTCAGGATTAAATACAGATATTTTGGTTCTTGTGAATAGGAAGGGAATACTGGAGAGATGTAAATTGTAATCCTTGTTTAGTCTATAGGCAACTTTAGTTTATGACTCCTGTGCAGGGATAGTCAAATCATTGCCAGCCACTTCTTAATGGGAAACATCTTTAATGACCTTAATAGCTATCGTAGCTCATCTAAAAAGATGCAAGTAATGTATATTTCACTTGGGAAAAAAATCTCTAAATCAGAAAATAATTTTATAGTTCATAAAATATTTTGATACAAAGACAAAATTTGTTCATAATGCTTACCCTCAGCTAAAATAAATACTACTTCATTGTTCTTCAGAAACTTACCCTGTGAACTTGGTGTTTCAGGTCTAACTGGTTGCTGATAATTTTGTAGCTAAATTCACCAAAGCAGTTTGTTAGGAAAGAAATTAGGTGATCACCTGCTGTTTTGATTCAACTGTGCTTTGTTCCTTTAGAGTGCAGTGTCAAACAGGGTTGTATTCCTCAGTGCACCTCCGGTTTAAAAAGTAACATCAGCATGCAGCTTTGCTATCTAAGCAAAAACTGAACTAGACGTAGGAAATTTGTGGCAGTTTGTAGTTCATTATATAGAAAAGAAAATCAAAGGAAGGTTAATGTTTCTGAAGGTTTTTCCAAAAACATGTCCTTAGGGGCATGTTTAACTTGCTGACAGTGTAACAAAAGTGGTGTTGTAGATGCCAAGTTTTTAGGAATTATAGTCTTTAAGAAAATTAAAAAAGAATCTTTGTGCATTATCTGCTTAGACCAAAATTAGTTTTATTATATAGATGCAGTATATGTGAAGATTTCAGTTATTAAATGCTTAGTCACGATAGCCCTTAATTTTGTACTAAAAGCAACTTCTCCCTTTCTCAGGCTGACATCTGGTCACTGGGAATCACTGCTATTGAACTGGCCAAAGGGGAACCTCCCAACTCTGATATGCATCCGATGAGAGTTCTGTTTCTCATTCCAAAAAACAATCCACCGACTTTATTAGGAGAATTCAGTAAACCTTTTAAAGAATTCATTGATGCATGTCTGAATAAGGACCCAACGTTTGTGAGTAGCTGTGTGTGTGTGTATGTAGAGATGCTTTATTTTTCACTCTGTCATGTTTGCAAAGCATTTTGCTGGTGTAGTGCATCATAACTGATGGAAATAATTTTAGAGACTATACTTTCCACTATTAATAGTAGTGGTAGTTTTTTTAATAGCTGCGTCTGCATCCTGGTCTCTTCTGTTTAAAGTACTGAAAGGGAGAGGAGGAATGCTGAAAGAAATGATGGTGACAGAGGCAGCTTCCTAAAATGCACTCAAACGTAGGATAATGTCAGAAGAGAAACTTTAACAGAGGAGAGAACTTAAATCTTTTTCTCCAGCAGAACTTCTGCCGTCTGGCTGAATTGTGCTTACAAGGAAATGTTGCATTGGAGATTTTTGATTAGTCATTTTCCTGGGTGTGTACCTTCTAGCATGGAAGGATAAGCAGTATAGTCTGTGTGCGAGTTAATCATATTTTTAGAGTGCTTGTAAATGTGGATTACTGGCTTTTCTTGACTTCCTGTTTCACTAATTTCCTGATACTATATGAGTTAGCTATACAAGTCTTACTAAATCTCCCCTATTAACATTTAAAATCATTAAATATTAGCATAACATTAAATATTTAAGTGTTTCTTACAGCGTCCTACTGCAAAAGAACTTCTGAAGCACAAATTCATTATGAAAAACGCCAAGAAGACTTCATATCTGACAGAACTGATTGATAGGTTTAAGAGATGGAAAGCAGAGGGACATAGTAGTGATGAAAGTGATTCCGATGGTTCTGATTCGTAAGTTTATTTTCAGTTTAGTTTCTTTTGTGTTTGTTTTTTTTTTTTTAATGTTACTCAAGTAGGTTTATTGCAGTTTCTCTGTGTAATTATCTCCTCTTGTGTACATCTGTCTTTCTTCCATATGTTTTTCTTTGGCTTCTTTCAAGAAAACCTCTTGCATGAACCTAAAGACTAATCCATAAGTCAGGCTATGTGCTCAAAACCTCTTTAAACTTTCTCTCTGAACTCAGTTTCAGTTCTGTTTAAGAATTCCTAGTCTAGGGCTAGTGGTTATACAAAAAACAATGAATCACAATTAGAAATATTGCAGAGCAAGGTTGAGGGGTATGAAGAGGTTTGCACAATGCCAGTGGAACAACATACATTCTGTAAGTCTCTTGCTTTTGTGGATATCAGATAACTGTTCTAAATGGGATGTCATGGGAGAAGGTAAGCTTTATGGGTAGATAACATCACCTACATCTTGATGTACTTCAATTTACTCAGCCTCAGAAGTTGTTTTTTTGAAGTTCAGTTAACATTTCAGTACATATTTTTCTTCTTATTTTACGGAATACAGAACTAATCTGTATAGATTTATTACGTATTTGGGTTACCTGCGCTTGCTTAGCGTTATGTTGTGGCTAGTATTCTGTACGGTGTATCCTTTGTCTTCAGGGAGTCCAGTAACAAAGAAAATAACTCTCATCCTGAGTGGAGCTTTACTACAGTTCGAAAGAAGCCAGATGCAAAGAAGCTGCAGAATGGGACGGTATGTGCAGTCTGAAGAGTTCTTCTTTAAGTGCTGGTTTTGAGGCCAATTTAAGGAAGATAGTGATAAAACATAGTAATTACTCACTTTTCGTAAGAGCTGTCTTTCTGTAGTTCAAGAGGTGATGAGTGTTAGCGATGATTCCTCTGTCCCTGTCAGCTTTAAAGGCAAAAGATATCACATACTAACAGATCGGTATCTGTTCATTGAGATGGGAATTAAAGGTTTATATACTGTTACAGAGGAAGAACTGAACTGCTTTTCTGAAGATACGTGACATTGTTTCAGATGTGTCATAAGGCATCTGTTTCCACATCACGTAACATTTGTTGATGTACTGTGCCTTCATTGTTTTTGTAATGTATTTTGAACGTTTTGTTGAATCTAACTGAACTTTCAAAGCCACATTTGCGGTGTTAAATGCAGCGTATGTGTATATGTTGTATAGGAATATGCTAATGTAAACCTTATCTGTTAACTTTTAGGATCAGGATCTTGTTAAAACCCTGAGTTGTTTAACTATGATAATCACCCCTGTGTTTGCTGAGGTAAGAGTTGACTTAAAAAAAACTTATTTGAAAGTATTACCCAAGTGTTTGATAATTATTGTAAGTTTCCTCTGTTTTGCTTTGCTGCTCAGCTGAAACAGCAGGACACAAATAACGCTAGCAGAAAGAAAGCAATTGAGGAACTTGAGAAAAGCATCAACATGGCAGAAGCAACGTGTCCAGGGATCACAGATAAGATGGTGAAGAAACTTATGGAGAAATTTCAGAAGTAAGTTAAGGAATTCTTCTGTATGCATAAAAAAAAAAAGAGCTTTATTTTAAGAGGAAAAAATTAAGTACTTGTGCACTGGAAAGGTTAGTTGACACTGAACTTCGTATGTTGGGGAAATATGAGTAGTTTAGTGGTAAGTGAAAGATCTGCAATTTTCAGGGGTTTCAACTTTTGTCTTCAGTAGTTTACGTATAACGCTTCTGTTTGAGACTAAAACTAATAGTAACGATTACTGTATCTGTTTGGTCTTCTAGCGCTGCAGTTTTACTGTAGCTGTTATACCTTTCTTCCTTTAACAGCCTCCATTTTTATCTAAATGTATTTATAGCAAGTAAGGGAGCAAGAGAACCTTTAACTTATATTCTCAAGAAAATATTCTCTAAAGATCACTTCTGGTTTTTTAACCTATGATCTGTTGAGATGAAGGCATGTGCTAGTTCAGTGATGCAAAAATAGCTGTGTGCCGTTTGCTAAGCTGAAACAACAAAATCAACAAAACTCTTGATTGCTTTTTTTTTTTAATCCATAGATTTTCTGTTAATGACTCATCCTAAGAAACTTCACATAATTGACTGATGTTTCGTATGGACCCAGTGAAACCCACCAAAACTACTTCAAGCTTGGCAGTGCTTAGCTCATGAGCTCCTTGTGCCTTTTGGATCTTTGCAACATATTGATGGTGATTGAGGATTTGAAAGAACCTACTCAACTATTTTGTGGCAGTGCACATGGTTTTATATTTTCAGGAAATTATTTTGTAAAGAACAACTTTTAATATTGTAGTTTCACCTGTTTAATCTGATAAATGTTGAGGTGCAGTTTTGCTTTTAGAAATAACCATTACTTTAGTTAATAGAAAGTGCAAGTACAGTATGTTTTGATGCTGTTTTGTTCCTGTACATAGGGATGTACAGGTCTTTTGTATTCATGAGTTAAACTTTTGTAAATCACTAACAAGCTTCAGAGAAATTAGCTTTTTCACAAGTGTATTCAAGACAAGTAACGTAGTGGCAAGGGTATTGCTGTAGCACCTGCTTCAACCAGCATATAGTTATCGTGCCCTGAAAAATAAACCTGCAACAGTATCTATTATAATTCTAAATTGGTACAGTATTCTAGGCAGCTCTATGATTAACTATATTTGAGAGCAATATGTCAATAGGTTGCAGGTGATATGTAGCAACAGGTGTATCCTGATGTACAGTATATGTATTACCTTTTAGAACAGGTTCTGAAGTAGTAATTCAATCTTACATCATCATGGTAGGAAAATTTAAAGCAATACAGTTGAGGGGGTGGGGCTTTTGGCAATAATGGACAAAACCTGAAGTCCAATTTAACTTGTTTCTTCTGAGTATATGTGCGGGGGTGGAAGGGAGCCAGAGAAGCCGAGCGTCACATGATACATACCTCACGAGCAGGTATACGTGTAACACCAGCGTTCTGTGAGGTGGTGTTGTTTCTCCTGTAAGATATTTATACGCATTTGTTCTTCGATACATTAAATACAGTACATCAACATAACTTGTTTATAATTTTCTGGAAGTGTATTTTAAAGATGTATTTACCAGTTAATATGCAAATAACGGAGTTATAGATATTCTTTCACAAAAAGGTAGTAGTGTGCAGTACGGAGTGACTTTTTTATTTTATTTTTTTTTTCCGTAAAAAGTAGGTAAGACTATAAAGTTGCTTTCAGTTATATATTTATGGTACTGCTAGATGGGTAATTTCTTCTCTTCAGGAATATTTTCCAATTTCAACCCAGTATGTATATTATGTTGAGGTTTTGAACTGCGATTGTTTTTCCGTACTTTGTTGTGGAACTGTTGGTGTAAATTTATTTTTGATAAAGGTTAGGTGCATTTATTTTATGGCTCAGACCTGCACATTTTGTTTTTGCACAAAAGTCATTTTAAAGAATCTGAATTATATCTGCCAAATATTGAAAAAGTAATGGTGTGCAAGTAAATACTGCATCTTCAGGCCAATGTTGCCATTACATCATTTTTATATAAAGGACACTTGTGAGAGATGGTGGTTAGATATGCCAAGGACAATTATTTTCAATGGTGCCTACACTGTAAAAAAATTACTTTTAAACTCCTTGTTTTAAAGTTAAAAAAATTTTCTGTTGAAAACTTTCATCTGCTATATAACTGAAATTCGATTAGAATTTATATCTGAGAAAAAAGTCTGGAAATAGTTTTTGAAAACAATAATGTTATGGATTAAATAAATATTTTTATAAATGTAAAAGCAGAAAAAGTTGTAAATACGGTTGACCTGAAGCTTTACAAAATAACTGCATCACAGAAACAAATTGTAGTGCTCCTTTAGCTTCTGTAGTTGCTAGTCTTGTAAATCTGTTTATAGATGAAGCTTATTTCAGTGTTTTGGGGGGTTTTAAATGGTTTAAAAATAAATATTTAAGTTCTGTAAACTTTCATGAGCTTGTTCTGTTGTGCATTTTATTCTGGATTTTAGTAGGTGTGCAGGGGTGTGAACATACCTCCTACAAACTTGTGTTCTAGTTCAGGAAAGGTGTTCCTTGCACAGAGTTGCATGGTTGCTTTGAAAAGGTTTGGGTCCCGCCCATGCTGTTCTTGTCCAGAGGACACCTGCCAGCTGCTACGCCACAGGGAATGCTATAGACAGATGGAGCAGCCCCAGGGTTCAGTTTGATTCCCTTGCTAAAGAGGAGTCTTCAGCATCTGTGTGCTCAGACGAACGTGCACGGCCTGTGACAACGTGGTAGAGATGACAGAACACTGACGTCGTGGTGGACTCGGCATTGTGGAGCGAAGGTACAAAAAGGCCTGTGCCAGTTACCTCGGCTCCCACTCCACCAGTCTCGACCCAGATCTTGTTTTAAAGAGCTCCATACAAGTTTCTCAGAATAAAAATGGTTTTACTTCCGTGGCACTTCCCTTAAGGTGTTCTTTTTATGTGGGAGACCGAGGGACGAGGTGATGGGAATTCCTCATGAATTTTGTAACTGGTGGCTCTACCCTGTTGACACAGGGGCTTTAATCTATGCAACTCTGTAAATGGTTCTGGGTAGGTAGGGTTAGCGTGTTACGTGGGGAACTGGAACCTGTCCTGTTTGTGCTATGACTGTAACAAGTTGCTGAACTATGGTGCCTCTTCTTTTCCTGTGAAATGGGTGGGATGTATACCTACCTCATAGGACAGTGTGGGGAAAAACTCATCCATGCGTGTACAATACAGCCTCGTTCTCTTCAAGTCCATTCAAGATGTTTTTTTTTTATTGTGCCGCGTATGGCATTTCTGCACCTAAAGTCTCTGTGCGTCATAAGACTATAATCTAACTCTGAAGAATGGATGCCTGTATTCCTGGTTTCCAGAGAGCAGTTGTCTTTTTCCCCACCACGAGTCAGTCATTGATGAACTGTATAACTTTATCGGCAGTATTCTGTTGCTGGCAGATAGCTAATGGAAACATATATCAAAATATTCATGCAGGAACCATCTTCTTGCTTGTTTGGTTTGCTAGGCTTCCCACTGTAGACTGAGAAGAATTGATATTGAAGTAGTCGTATCAAAGTAGTCTGAATCGCAGAATAGAGAAATGTATTTGTTCTTGGGTAGATGAGTCCTTTATCAATGTAACCATTCTCAAAACCCTTGGTCTCTGACTCCTCTAGTACGCTCCTGTACAGTAAGCATGTAGTATCGTGAACACCTGTTCTTGCATTCGGTTGAATGTCTATAGCCGAATAGGAAAGTGTGTAGGTTCTTAATGTGTTTGCACAAAGTTTAGCAATTGTTAAAGAGTTGATTTTTATCACACTGTTTTATGACTTAACACTGGAATAAAATTATTTTCCTCTTTGCAAAGTTTTAGTGGTACGTATGTTGGCTTGCCGTATTCCACATTTTTTCAGTAAATGAAGCAACATGCACTACAGAGGTGAGGTAAATACACTGAAACCTGTCTTAGTGCTCGTCCAGACTGAAGTTCTTGGTATACTGTGTACGTTTTGCTTCTTTTTGTATCTGAACATAAGCACCTATGCCTAACAAGTTGCTGACCATCGTGCATAGGAATTTCAAGATTGGCTTTATCTATAAGTAATATATTTTACATGAACCCCACTTGCTTCTGTCCAAATGCATTGAGTAGCTTAATGTTTTGACCCTGTGATGCTGCTGTGCCTCCTTTTAATAATCCTTGCCTCTGTAAGGGCGATAAAAGCTTACATTTTCCAGGTACTGCTGCCTGTCTTTCACTGTCAGCAGACCAAAGCCCAAACCATTCCCTGTCCTCTCTCCATCCTTTTCTTCCCTAGTGAAATGCAATCACTTAAACAGATGTCCTTACCTCTTTTGGGAGAATAGGGCTGAGCGGGGACCATGGGGAAGGACTTAGTCAAGGGTTATTTCAAGTGTTACTTGACACATGAGCCACTGCTAACTGGGATTGTTCCTTTAGTTTAGTCAGTCCTGAGAAAGCTAGTTTATGCAATGGATTTAGCTTGAAGATGTTAATTTTCTGTCATGAGCGGCTTTGTTCCTCTGCTATTGTTGACCATCACGTAGGATGTGCCAAGGCACAACGCACGTGCTGGGCCGCAGCGCGCTCTCATCAACGGAAAAATCCATAAACAGTTCCCAAGTCCTTGCTTCTCCCTCTTGGTGCTGTTTTCCCAGCAGCATCCTGAATGCCAGAGCTGGCAGCTCCTGGAGACTGGGGCAGTGTGGCTGTACATTGATCCCTTGGTGGGACTGCGTGTCTGTTCTGGGACGTGCTGAAGGTAAAGCTGACCTGGGCCATCCTTTGCCTGTGTCTCCACATGCTTTCAGGAGCTAACAGTGATTGTAGGTTTGCCTAGGTGCCTAAGGTATAACCCTTTAAGGGACACTCTCCGAGGGCTCTGTGTTTGTAACACAGTCTGTATTTGAAACACTGCTGCTTTTTTTTTCCCCCCTCTACCAAATCATGCATATAGAGTGCCATGCTTAAATGCTGTATTGAGTGGTGGCTCCTGCTCTCTCCAAGGTGCAGAGCTTTGGGAAAGGGAAGAAACAACTCTGTAACAAGAAAGATTATCCCTTTTCTTAATAGAACATGTGCCAGAACAGCATGTGGGGTCCCTGTAGTTCACAGCTTCCTCAGCACAGGGTAACCAGGAACAAAGTCAAACCTTACAGTGTGCCCTCTTGTTGATCTAATGCATTTCCTTGGGCAACCAACCAAGGACGTGGTTGTTTTCAGCAGCCTTCAGATTGAAGCAGAGACAGAGAAGGCACAGAGGGAGACAGCAAGCAGCTGCGGGAGAGGGAAGCCAGCCTGGCAGCTCTGTGGAGCGACGGGGGGCACAGGGGAAGGTGGGCTGGGGGCGCAGATTTGACAGGGCAGAAGGAGGAACCCAAAACTCTGGTGTAAACAACTGATCTTTATTGTCCAGCTTCTAAAACAAATAACAGGTGAGCAGTACCCATAAGCCCAGTTCTTTTTACATTTTAACCTATTTTCCGTCTTTGCCTCAGCTTTCTTGTTTCTGAACTTTCTAGCAGGTTGCGGTAGTTTCGCAACCGTGGATGTACTAGGCTGTCCTTCCCCTTACAGTCGCATCGTACAGAGCCTTACAGGGTTCTTAAAGAAAAGTAAAAAGATCCTCCCCTAAAAAGCTTACAGAGCTGTCATCATTCTCCAGTTTTCCAAGTAGACTGCATGTAGGTTCAGGGTAATAAGTTTTTGTAAGAAAAGTACTTCCAAGAAGCATCTATACCTTTTCTAGCAATGGCTAAACTGGGAATCCCCCTCCTGCTACCCTATGGATAGTGAGCAGTCCCTCCTGCTCCTTTATAGCTAGAAACAGCCCTGGTAAAAACTACATTGCACTCATGTAGCAAACAGGAAAGTTTCGAAGCACCCTGGTTACAGCAGACTTCCTAACGCCACGGGTGAGCACCAGCTGTTTCTTTCCTAACCCCTCCTGAGATCTTTCTCCCCATGCTGCTTAACTGAGGCCTGATTTGGGGGAGCAAAATACCCCCACATGCCTCACTCCCCCTAATATAAGCAGGGCACTGAGGTGCCAGGGCTGTAGAGCTGCTGCCAAAAAAAAATGACAGCTAATGGGCCTAAGAAAAGCAGAGCTATATGATATCATTTATTAACCCACTTCCCAGAGCACACTGTTGGATACTGCTAAATGATTTACAAGTACCAACAGGCTCTTTCTGGGGGGAGGAGAGTGCTGTAAACTGGCTGGGGAGAAGACAGAGCTGTTTGCTTCTTCTGTGGCTCCAAGCACCAGAAGCAGCACCCGACACGAGCAGCCCTGTCCCCAAGGGCCAGGCACTCCCTGCAGCATTAGAGGGAGGAGGGGCAGGATGCCGGTTCCATCCATTGCCCATGTCCATGGGATGTCACGTCCTGGAGCAGCCTCCCCATCCATCCTGCACCTTGGCAAAAGGGCCTCAGACACCCTTTCCACCAGTGTGCTTCCCTGCAGCTGTGGCAAACAGATGTTTAACCTCTTCCATGAGATGTCACTTGTCTTTTTCTCCCTCCCGCCGATGAAGACTCCAGTGGCTGAGCAACAAGCATGGCCAGTGGCTGCCCAGTTGGGGAGGACACAAGGTTTTTTTGAGGAGAGCCCTAGCACCTCTGCCTGGAGCAGGACCCCACATGTGGTGGCAGAGACACTCCAGCATGCAAGCATGGTGCAGGGCATGGGTACTTCTTCTGAACACTCCCGGTTTCCATTAACACAACTTCTATAGCTAAGAGCACTCACACAATACAAGCCCATCAATGTTGCGCAAGCAGTAAGAAGCCCTGCAAGCAAGAGTGTCACCCTTCTGCGGCCCCTGACCTGGGCCACCTCTGCTCCCTCCAGCCGGTGTCAGGCACCTAGGTGAAGTACCTGGAGGCCCCCTTGGAATTCCTATCTTCAGCAGCGCTGGTGGCAAAGGACACCTCCTCATCCTCTTCATCCAGCTGGAGGCTGCCAGAAGACAGCCGCACGCGGGCCATGGACGACCGCAGCACCCGGCCATACAGGGAGCAGTAGTCAGCAGCCAGGAGGTCAGAGTCAGAGTCACTGGACTCAGTGCTGCTGCCCACATAGCGCTCGGCGGAGCGCCGCGGCCCCAGAGCCAGCCCTTGCTGGGCCGGCACATGCTGAAAGATGCCTGTTTTCCGGCTGCTCAGCACAGGGCACGGCCCCAGGGGCCTGAACTCGGAGCCATAGGGGAAGCGGATGGTTTTCATGTCTGACTGGCTCCAAGACCGCTTGGGAGGCTGCTCCTGAAGCCCATAATTTAAGGAGCAAGCCAGCAACCTGCTCTCCCCGACCAGGCCAATGCTTGTGTCCATTGCCATGCACGGAGCCTCACGATGAAACTCCCCAGCCTGGGTCCCACTCGGGCTCCACCTGGGGGGTTTTGCTTCCATGGGGCCGCATCCACCAGCTGGTCCTGCTGAATCCTCGCCAGGCACTGGTGCATGGCATGAGGGCTGTGGGGGCCTGTCTAGGTAGAAGGGGACCTGGGGGGCTGGGGTGGCCATGGGCACAGGGCACGGCACATCCATGTACACCAGTGGCCGGGCGCTCACCTCCCGCATGTTGCCCACTGAGGTGCTTTTACTGTTCCCAGCAAATTGATGGTGGGGCCGAAAGGACGTCAAGGGGTTCCTGGCACTGAATGGGTCAGCAGGCTCCCATGCCCGCTCCAGCTCCAGCTCAGCATAGAGCAGGGGGAAGGCAGACGAGCTTTTGGAGTGGGGCAGGAAGGCAGGGGTCGCTTCAGGCTTGGAGCGCTCCAGCTCAGCAGCAAATGTCACCTCCACGGCGGACCTCCGGCGCCGGCTGTCCAGCGTGGGCTCGGAGGTGTGCACCCCATTGGCATGGTAGGAGCCCCGGCCACCGTAGGCCAGGCGCAGCTCCTCCACCTGAGTAGGGGCAGAGAGCAGGTGGGTGTCCAGACCCCCGGCTGGGCAGGGAGGGCAGAGCGGGGCTGTCAGTGAGCCCCAGAGGCAAGGCTCTGGCTTGGCCTCCAGCTGAGCTCCACCAGCCAGGGCTGCGACGTCAGGACACCCCCCACCCCAGGCATGGTTCTACCTATTATTGATGCCACAGGGACATACCTGCTTGGAGACGTCTGTCAGGAGGTCCGGAGAGGAGCGGCACTGCCTCTCATCGTAGCGGGACGTGTAGTGCTTCCTGCAAGGCCAAAAGCATGGGTGGGTGTATGGCCAGGAGGGTCCTGTCACCACCCCCCACGCAGGCACTGCACCCGTCCATGGCCCCCAGTACCTCTCAAAGGGCAGGCTTTTCATCTTCGCCTTCCTCCCATGCTCCAACAGCTGCCTCTGCGTCCTTCCGCTGCAGCAAGAGGGGAAAGGCATGAGCAGCACCGTCACCCCGGCCCTGGGCATCCCCACATCCCAGGGAGGCAAGGGGATGCAGCAGGACCGAGGCAGCAGTCTCTCCAGGAAAAGCAGCTGTCAGGCATCACCCCCTCAGATCCATCCAGGGCCAACATAAAGGGGAGGCTCAGAGCTGTCCCCACGCCCTTCCTGGCCCAGAGGTTTGGTTTTTTTCCCCTGGGACTTTACCTGTAGCGGAAACTGGAGCCCTTGCTGCACAGAAGGGTTTTGGGCTTTGACTTGGGCTCTTCGGACAGCCTGAAGAAGGCATGGTACTCCACGCATGTCTTCCAGAAAGCCTTGCAGGCATCCCGGCTCGCCATGGTGAACTCCAGCGTGTCCTTGCACAGTGCCTGTGTGGCCGGAGACAAGTGAGCCACTATCAGGGCCAGGCTCTGCCATTTGCCCTCCCGACACCCTCCCAAAGACCTGGACTGCCAGCAGCTCTGGTAAGTGCAGCATGACCCTGCTGGGGACACAGGGATGGCACATGCCATTCTCATGGGGGGAAAGGAGAATCACCCATGAGCAGCAGAAAAGGATTTTATTGAAAACTCAGGGACTTCGCATGGCTGACCCTCAGTCCACAGCTGCCTGCTCCTGAGCCTGGCAGCTGCCTGCAGCACAGTACTTACAGAGATGTTTGCATGGAGCTTGATGAGAAAATGCTTCCTCTTGAAACTAAGTTTGCGAATTTTGGACCAGTTGAATGTGTTGATCTTTGTATTACCCTGAAAGGAAAGACACAGCAGTTAAAGCAGAACATGGCAAGCCAGAATTGCAGAAGTGTGATGGGCCAAGTCCTCAGCTTGCAGGGCACTGCACAAGACCCCAGCGCAGCTCTCACTGCTGCTGGGGGTCTAAGGAAGGGGCACCAGGATGTGGTGGTTGACCCTCCTCTCCATCAGTTGGTCCCAAAAAAGAGAATTGCGACTCAGGGCTTAACTCTGCCCACTGAAGCTATTTGTAAAGCTCCAGGATCCCAAGACAACCCTCACAGAGGTGAAGGCAGAGCATCCCATCCACCCCAGCTCACAGGTCAGGTGAGTTAATGCAACATCAGCCCTCCCCAAAAAATAAATAATTGGTTTGCTTCTCCTTTGCTGGGAAGCATAGCGCAGCTCAGCTCACTCCCATGCCCTTAGAGCCAACTTAAGCAGTCTGCAAACATACCTTAACCCTCATTATCATTATGCATCAGTTTAGACGCAGCCACACAACACTGGTGTCACAGCAGGGCCAGGTAAAACTGCATTACGCCGTGCTGCGGCACCGAGACCCTCTCAGCTTTCTCAGCGAGCCCAGAATTTAATGGGCTCACAGATGCTCTAATCACACGTGAGGGGTGTTTATGGCGCTGAATAAATAACTGGGTCTGGCAGTGCTAGTTAGGAACAGCAGACCCACAGTCAGGATTTTTTTATTTTACTGCTCCAGCAAGATGTTCCCAGGTTGAAATTAGCCGGTGTGGAAGCGGGAGGCAAGTGCTGCTTCACGCCGGCTGCGAGGAAGTCTGTATTTATTCTGCAGCTACGCTGTGATTACAGTGTTATGTAATTGCACAGACGTGAGGTAGCTATTTTCGCTGGAAGATTATATGGTGAAGGCATGTGACGCAGCCATGTAACCTGTGGTGCTGACATGGCTGCGCTCATTGTGACAAGGGCCAACAGAGCCGAGGCAGGCGCAGCGGTGAGCAGCCAGCGCTGATGGGGATGGTGGGGCCAAGCCCCGCAGCGATGCCCCAGAGCATCACCTCCGCACCCAAGGTCTGCTGGGGCATGCTCCCTCTGGTAGGATTTGGGAGGGTCTGGAGCATGCACCTCCCAACTGGAGGTAATGTCCCTGGGAAAGGCCACCCCACCTGGGTGCTGGCAGCCCGCCCCAAGCCCTGGGCTCACCCGCAGGACCAGCACTCCCATGTGCGTCACAGCCAGGTTGATCTGCGTCCCCTCGCCGTCGCTGGCGGGGTGCAGGCGAATCCCGTACATCTCCAGCTTCCTGGCCACATCCAGCAGCTGAACGTCTGACTCAGCTGGCGTCTTCCCGCTGGGGACACAAACACACCAGGAAGCAGCATGAGTGAGAAGGCAGCCACTGAAACAGGCTAAAAAAATGCCATTTTGGGTGTGCACATGGTGGCATCACATGCACCCCACTCCGGACCTGCCTGCTGATGGGAATGGCCCCACTGGCAGGTGCCCACCGGTGCTTTGGGTGGGCGGCCATGGTGCAGAGCAGCCCATACCCATGTCTCCGGTGGTAGTGCATGATCTTGTTGTCCAGGTACTCCTGGTTGGGCAGGTACCGGTGGGTCGCCAGGTGCTGCTGGTCCGTCTCCTCATGGAAGTCGCCCAGCTCGGCTGTTGGGGACGTGGGGAGAGCGGGGCTAGGTTACAAGGGGCCACTGTAAGGGAAACCCCTGGCTACACAGCCAAAGCAAAGCTCCGCTGGGCCCCCATCACCGGGGAAGGGGCACCGGCCCTGCAGGCACTCGCCTGCCCTTACACTGCAGCAGGTGGGAGACGAGCAGCGCCGCGCTCTTGTCGCTGCAGGGCAGCCGCCCCAGTGCCAGGTCCTTCTTAATCTGGAGGGTGAAGAGGTACCTGTGGAGGCCGACAGGAGCATGCCCTGAGGTGGGGACGGGTTCAGCAAAGAGCTTGTGGCTGGGCTGAGCTGCAGGGGCTCTGCTGCAGGGGGGCTGTCTGCCCCCGTGCCTCTCCCTGCGCTCGCCCATGTTTCAGCCCAAGGGACGCAGGTCCACAGGGTCATGGGAGGAGCACACAGCCCCCACAGAAGGCTGCAGCTGGGCACCACCATGTCCAGTATGTCCCTGCCATTGAAATGCCCATTAGTGGGTTTCAGAGTTAACATTCCTTTAGGCTTTGGAGGGCATTTGCATCTTTCAGAGCTAATGTTCTGCAGAAGCACTGCCTTAGTTTTATTCTTAGTTCCTGTTCACAACACTTTCTCTAAAACCTAAGAGCTAACAATGTAATTTTAAAAAATAAAATTAAAGCTCTTCTTTCTGAACACATCTTGAGGCAGGAGCTAGACTGAGCAAAGTCAGACTTGGAGCCCAGCTGCTAAAGCATTTGGCAGTAAACAAATTGCAGCCTTTTAAGACGGCTGATCCTTCAAGTGGATCTTGTTTGAAAACAGAAGATCAAGATAAGATACTCTCTTGGGTTTTGTTTTGTAAAGTATAGAACTCTTCCAATACTTAGGATAACCACTGCTCACAGGCAGGTCTGGGTGGATAATGAGTTAAATGCATGCTTTGCAATTGCAAATATATATAGGACCATGCGGTAAAAAAGTAATAGAACAAGTACTGTACCTGGTCAGCTCTTCTCTCAGATGGCCGGGGTCCACTGGGAAAAATTTCACCATAAATTTGAAAAGAACCTCCTTAGGATCTTAAAACACAACACCTTCATAAGTTTTCTTTTACGTGTCTATTGAGAACATTTACAACCCTCTTCACACATGCTATCTCCTTACAGAGTAAATTACTCTGGGCCCTTGCAAACCAGGGCTGGAAGCCCTTACCAGCAGGGGCTCTGGCCTCCCCCCAAAGGTCAGTCTGCCCAGACCCCAGCATTACCAATGGAAGTGAACAGGGAGTTGGGCACCTAAATAATACTAAAGAGAAAACACCCCAGCAATTCTTTAAATTGCAAAGACCCCTGTCAGGAGGGGGGTTTCCGTGGAGTGGTGCCATGGGTGCTTGTCTAGCACGTGGCCATCAGTGGGCCTGTGCATTAAATCCAGCCCTCCAAGCACCTGGAATGCAACAGCTCCATAGGAGATTGTTTGGGCAAAGCTTTTTTGCGGGATGAGCGCAAGCAAGAAGCCAAGCCCAAAGCAAAGAGGCTGGAGGGAGGGAGGCAATTTTGTAGGCACCAACTGTCCCAGGACTCCATGGGGCAGCTCGGGGGCTCCTGGAGGGACAGTGTCCTGGAAGAGCAGGCCAGAAGGGACATGGAAAAATAAATTAGTGCTTGAAATAATCCCAATTCTGGTGCATGCAGAAAGCAGAGGCTTTTTGTCAGGCTTTCCCCTTACAGGGAAATTAATGCAACACTGTACTGCAGCCTCCCTGCGGCAAATTCTGGGGTCATGCCTTTGTGCTCTTGACCACCTCCTGGTCATCACATATTTGGGGAAAATATTTGGTTCACTGCAGGAGTAGAAACAGGCGTAGGTTGAAAGGGGCACTGTGTTAACGTTGTGGTGATGGCAGGGGATGCTGAGCCTGAATTCAGGTCAGGCTCCACAGGGGTTCTGGGGGCTGGAGAGGAGCGGCAGAGCCTGCAGGGCACCCGGCTAACACTGCTTCACGCAGGGCTCTCACCGCACAGGCACCTGGGCTGCTAAGAGCTGCAAAAGGGACAGGAGGGCATGCAGGGAGCAATGCCTGCCACTCTGCCAGCCCAGCGACCTGCGCACATGCACACACGCAGCCACCCCTGCTCCTCCGCCAAGCTGTCAAGTTAGTAACAGCTCAAGCCTAAAATGGTGCAGATATCAAATTGCAAAAGCAGTGGTATTTCTACAGGATTTTATATGGACTGTGGTGTCTTTGCAAGCAATCCTGCCCAGCCTCGCGCTATAGAATCAGCTCAGGTAAGTGCTGAAAAACCAGAGACCCTGTCCCCAAGCAATAACGCTGCACGAACGTGTCTGCACTAGTCTGCCACTGGCAGTGATTTAGAATAATTTTATTCTTGAAATACTTACTTTTGACTTGCTTTGTTATGGGTTTCAGCGGTTCCAACCAGACCTGAAATAAGGCAATGAAGACCTGGGTGAATAAACAGCACAAGAGACAGGGAATAAAAGCAGCATCATCACGCTAGAATGCAACATAAAAGTGTTGGCCAGCTCGGCTGCTGCTGCAAGCTGTCCCGCCGGGCAGCCCTGCACGGATGGCTATGGATGAACCCCATGGGCCGTGGCTTTCACCAGGGCGTTGCCAACTGGCTTGCGGGTCCCCTTGTAACTATCATTCTGGAGGGGTTTTTGGCATTGTAGCAGAGCTTTCAGTTGAAATTTTCGATCCGGTTTTTCAGGGAGGTGCTAGCAAGGCCCCAGTCATGCAGGCGGTTGCTGTGAGGATGCGGCACAGTGCAGCGCCGGGGCCCCGCACCGCGAGCTGCACTCACGTGGTTCCCAGCCTGGCTGCGAAACTCCAGCCCAAAGTACTCCTTCTCCACAAGGTTGAGGTGGCTGCAGGTGAGGTTGAACAGGCCTTTTCCACAGGATTTTTGCTAGCAAACAAACACACCATGGAAGCAGCGGGTTAGACAATGCTGACAGCAGCAGTGACGGGATTTCAGTGAGACGGGGAAGAAGTTTTAGCTCCCTGCCTTCACCCCGAGAGGAGTTGTGGGACTTTTCCTGAACATGCTGCATCAAAACCTTACTCTAAATGTTGGCATCAGCATGTGGGACAAGACAACTGCACACTGCATGCCCCTTACCTCTGCTCTTGGAAAGCAGATTCCTTCTCATCACTTCTCTCTTTTATTGAGGAGTGTAAAGCAGAAAGGAAAGAAAATCTTGCTTTTGGCTGATCCTTTGCAAGTGTCACTCTCTGGGCAGTTCTATCGCTGGGAAACCAGCGAGCGATCCCCAGGACGAGCGCCCACCTGAACCAGGCATGGCCGTGACAAATGTGCTTGAATAAAAGCAAACGGGAGCACAGCTCAAACCTGTGCAGCGAGCCTGTGTGCCCTGACAGCCAGTGACTGGATTACCGGGGACGAACTACTATTATGGTTAATGGTAATTAACAGCAACAGAACCCTGTGGAGATCCTGCACCTTGGGCTCTGGGTCATCCGTGCACTTCAGCAATATTAATTAAGTGGCACTACCTGCTGATGAGGGAGGCTGGGCTGTAGTTATTCCCAGTAAACAGAAACACTTGTAGGGTGTTTTTCTTGACTTGTTGCTGTGCTGTGTGACACGGCTGGGGAACAACCCAGGAGGCCCCTGACTTTGGAAAATGCTCCAGAAATCACCAGGAATGAACCTGGCAGTGACTCACCCCAGCAAAAACCCTGCTACTCTTTCACCAACTCATGAAAAGCAGACCAAAAATGAGCGTGGGTTAGTGCAAAAGCAAACTGGAGCAGATAAGCTGCCTTAGATAGCTGCTAAACTGCGGCATTTTGGGTGATGGAGGTGAAGGCAAGCTGCAGCTCCCTGTGCCAGTGGCTGCTCCCGGCAGGGACAGGAGGGACCTCGGCTGCTGGCAGTGATGCACACTAATAACCGCCTTCCATGGCTTCTCCTGGGATGAAATTGCTGGCTCCATGCTGAAAGGCTGCTGAAAAGTGATAGCGTAATAACAGCATTTGCTCTGCAGCACTCCCAGTTCTCCTCGAAATTACTAGATCACAAGGGTAATTAAAACAATTATAAATGTTTATTTCCAAGCTAGAATTTTCTAGCATGAAAGGCCTTGGTCTTTGTCAGGCATCCAGGAAAGACAAGCATTTCTTACCGGGTTATTACCCACCACATGTCTGCTGGGAGCGACCCGCTCTCCTCCAAGCCCAGTGCTGCCCAGGGCAGTGGAGGCAAGCGGCTCCATCCCTGGGAGAAACTGCTTGCTGGGCAGACACAGCCCTGTGATGCAGGGGATGGTTTAAAAGCAGGGGCTTTCCTCTTGCAGATTGGTGCTTGCAGGTGCCCCATCCTGTGTTTGTGGGGTACCGAGGCTCCAACCCACGCTGCTGCAAGCACTGGGCTGCAGTGGTACTCAGGAGAGCATCAGGCAAGAGCAGGGGCCTGTGCAGGAGGAGCACAGTGCGAGGCAGGACACATGGGGCTGGGCACCCCACGCCTGAGCCTAAATGTGCCTTCGATGACGTTGCAGTGCCAGGTTTAGCACCCATAGGCAGAAAACCCTGTGTAGAAGACAGTGGAAAGCAGAGACTGCGCTCGCCCCTCCTCTCCACAGTGGAAGCAGCTGGGACTGTAAGCAGGACAAGAAAACAAGCAGCACATCCAGAGGAAGACAGCAACGTGTGACACACGGGAATGCACACCCCTCACACACCCCCAAGGACACCCTGGCAGCACTTGTGCTCCAACAGCAAAGCCATGTTTCTGCAGCAATCCCCATAGCACAGGCTGCTGCACCCAAGTCTGTGGTTTAGTGGGGAGCAACAGCTTGTGGGATTTGGTGTGAACTTCCCCCACCACCTCGGGACATGTTCCCTGGTCAGTGTCTTCTGCATGGCCACAGCTGGCATGCAGTGCCACGCACCAAAGCCACCAGCCTCGACACTCCCTGTGCCCTTGCAGGACCAGCTTGCATGCAGCCAGCTCTGCACACCTCCTGAATTCCCACCTTTACTCATTATAAGGGACACCAGATCACAGGAAAATTTGTCCTTCATTCAGCTCCAACAATTAGTTCTTCTGGACTTGTTTGGTTTGCCTTTTCTTTCTTTTTTTCCTTCCATTGAATCTTGCCCTGTAGCAAATTCCACTAGCAGAGATGCCCAGGCTTTGTCTGCCTGGCTGCAAAGTAGTTCGCCCTTTCTGTGATGCTTTGGGAGGGCTCCGGGGGCTGCCCAGGCTCAGGACTGCTCTGTTTAAACCCTTTCTAGAGGTAAGAGGCGTGACTTTATGGGCAAGACATGCCAAGTCACAGCACTAGGTATCCAGGGGTAGAAAGAAGAGGGGAGGCAGCTTTGCAATATCTCCTCACAATACCAGAAACACATTAAAGGCTGGCCTGTGACGGGCCCTGCACCCAGGCACTGGAGCAGGGTATCCTGGTGCCCTCCCAGTGCAAGGTGCAGGGCTCACTGGTATGGCTGGCAGCATCCCAGCAAGATCCCATCCATGCCGTGGCTCAGCCCTGGAGTGTTCAGCAGGGAGGCCACAACAGAGGACATTTAGAGATGTGCCAGGCCCCCATCTTCCCCTGCCCTGGGGACTCAGACCAGGCTCATCGGTGCCATCCCAGGAACCACCTCCAGTGCCCAGCCAAAGGAAATCCTGGGAGCTCTGCCACTGCAGAGAGGGTGCCATGTCCCAGCTGCCAGCGAGGATGTGGATGGGGGCAGAAACCTTCCCGGGCCCAGGAGAGGAGCTCACTGCCATGCAAAGCTGGACTGGAAATGAGACCTCGCTGCACGTGCTGGCAGCTGTGATACCCATGTGAGGCAGGTATAGATGCATACGCCGAGCGCAAGGCAGAGGGGGAATCAGGTCCGCTCTGTTTTCTCTCTTTTGTCCTTTTCCCTCCCATTATTCTGAAGTACCGCACATTCAAAAGAGCTTTCCAAAGTCAGGAGGGGTTTAAGAAGACTTGCTTTAAATATCTGCTCAAAACTTAGCCCAAAGCGGTCCTTTTACAATGGAGAAGTCACTAATTCAACTACTCACTTACTGTACCCATACAGCATCAAATGCATGAAATGCCTAAAAGGGGTTTCCAATACCATTCCATGCTAAAAAAGGAAATGACCAGGAGTTCCTCTAATGGAAGCTGTTTGCGACAATAACATGTTGTGCAGAGCTACAGTGCTGTGTTTTGGGCATATAAGAAAGCAGAGATGGAAAAAATAATGCAGGAACATTGTACAAGCAGCATGTTTTAAATTGTCTCTTACTATGCCCTGATTGAATCAATATGAAACAAAAAAAAGACATTTAAAAATGACTAGTCTCATTTTTAAGCTGACTGCAGGTCTAGGATACATTAATTAAACTAAATAAAAAACTCCCATACTGTGCCAAAGGATGGAATTGCTTTACAATGCTCTTTTGTGCAAAATGCTATCACAGAGAAACGGAGCAGTGCATCTGAGACCGAGCAGTTCTCAGGCTATGCTATAAAACCAGAGGACAGGACAGTCTGAGAAATGTAACAGAACTTGAAAAAACACAATTTAATTTTAAACTCTCCAGCCCTATAGGAGATGCAGGTAAGTGCTAGACAAGGTCTACTTGAATTAACTAATTCAATTAGATGCTGTGATTATCAAATTCTAAGCAACAGTAAATGTTCAATCACACTTGTAAAAAGATGTGTTTCTAATGCACAGTGAAGATACATCTACTTTCTGTTATCTATATACATATATATGTATAAATCTAACACCATAGATACTAATACCTAACATGTAAAACCTATTTCAGAGCTAGCATTTATTAAATGTGGATTATTACTGACAGTGTGTTATGGGACACTGTCATGCAGAAAATAAGATACAGTGAGTTTTTTCCACAGCTATTTCAGAACCACTGTTTTCTTTTTCAGATGAATGCCCAGGAAACGATGCATGCAGATGTTTCTCACCAGGGGTAATTTGATTAAAAATGCTACTTTTCTTCTGTTCCCAGATTTTTCTTCGTTGTTGAACTCTTATACTGATAGTCAGACAAATAAGAGAAGAACTCAACACTTATCAAGAACATCACTTTGCCTTACCTGATTTCCAAAAGTTGACACCAGATAAGTAAAAGCCATTCCGCCTTCTTTATAAATAATGCCAATAAGAGAGAAGAGCAAGAGTGTGTCGGTGCTGAAAGACACTTAGCAATCAGCACTACAATCTTTTTTGGGGGGTTGGGGGTTTTTGCTTTGGGGCTATTTTGTTGTTTTGGTTTGGTTTTTTAAGCTGAAAACCAGAAGCTATCAAAGACCATGCAATCCTTCAGAGCAGCAATGACTTCATTAACTAGCACAAAAACCCGGTAAGAATACAATACCCACTTACATCAACTACAAAGATCTTCTGGGAGTCATCCAGAAACTGGACTTTCAGGTGCAGCATCCTCGAGCATGTGGCTGAGCGTGCGGCAGGCGCAGGAGTCCTAGCAATGTGAGCGGTGTGCGGGGAAGGGAGCCCTGACTCCTCTTGCACACATAATTTCCCTCTCAGCTGGATGGAGAAGGCTGCAGTTGCAGATGTGGAGCAGAGACTGGAGCAAAGGAACTGAATGCCTAAAAACAAGTTTAAAAAAACCAATACTGATACCTCCCCTGGTTTAAATATCACCACTGCGTTAAAGGATATTTTTTCCCGTGAATTATGGGTGTATTAATACAGGAAAGGCTGTGCAGCGGCTCTGCAAGAATGGAACCAATGGGGCTGAGATAAACACTGAGCTTTTACAGCTGGTGGCGAGCAATGTGGGGGCAAAGCAAGCCCACGCTTCATACCATGGGGTCAGGGAAGAAGAGCTGAACAGCTCTCCTGCGAAAGTCACCAAGCAGCGAGCATTGCCTTTCCTCTGGTCTGGCTGAGGTGCAGCAAGTCTCACACTTGCTCCATGAGGTGGGCAGATAAGGTCCTGCCTGCTGAGCAGATGTGTGCAGACCCGGCCAATAGGCTGATGTACTTCGCCAGAGACTGGGAAATGTTTCCATCTGAGCTTGAAAACAGCTGGGAGTCCTTCCCAGGGAGGCAGAGGAGGACCTGCTGCTAATTCCTGGCTTGCACCCTGGTTTGGCAGTTTAGTGAAGCCTCACAAGACAACCTGGTTCCTGTTTCACACCTGGAAAGCCCATGTCCCCCCCCCACTAGCTCATCCTCCAAGTGCCAGAGCCAGCTGCCCACCTTCGAAACCCCCAGGGCTCAGCCAGGCTGCCGGGTGCAGCCTCCCCACAGCATAGTGGGCACCTGGGGCTTGTACTTGTGCTGTTTCTCTGCCCCAGCTACTGTGGGGCTGTGGTGAACTGCCTGACCTCTCTGGCCACTCTCGTCCGGCAGAGCCCCCCCCTCACTGAGCATTTGGATGAAGGCAACGTTTGGGCAGGAGCCCCTGTTTGCAGAAATAAATGCACCGAGTAGTGCCAAAAGGCAGGCGCTGGACTGTCATAGGGGATTGTCATTGCTGCTGCTGCTGGAAAAAGCCACAATGATGCACGATCCTGTGGGACCCAGAGTGATGGAAACGCATCCCAGCAAACCAAAAAAGCCACATTAAGTGCTGCGGAGATTTTGCTTGTTGCTTCCTTCCCAGTTTCCAATGAAACATCCACTGTAAGGCACACCACGCCATTTGCTGCGGTCCCTCTTATGCTTCCCAAATATTCCTGGGGTTGTCAGGACAGAGCCTGGCAGGGTACACACTTAGCTTGCTGTCTGGGCTGCAGAGAGGAAAACTGTAGAGCTTTTTAGCTATAGAAAAACTTAGTAGCCTTCTGCTGACCAGAATAAAAAAACAGCATAAAAATTGAAGCAAATCTTCCTTTCCATGTGATGCTGCTCCACAAAGCAGCTGAGCTCATCTTCTGCCAGTGGCCAGGAGGGGCTGGCTGCACCAAGCGTGCAAGCACTGCATCTGAGGACCAAATTTTCAGTGCTTCCCTCGGCCTGGGGAATGAGGTCTTTGTGTCACGGGAGAAGGGTGGTATCAGCTGAGGGGGGGGCGAATGCACTTTCTCTCTGCAGTTTTAAATGTTCATGTCAACATATATTGATGGGTATCGAGGAGAAGAGCAGCACTCTCGTGAGCGGCTCACGTATCGCAGGCACGGCTCTGCCACAGCAGCACAGCAGGACCGGCAGGAAGGAGGCATGGGGGTGCAATGAAGGAGACCCTAAGCTCCAGAAGAAGCCAAACCTTCCTGCTACAGGCTTTCCTGGCATGCTGGGGGCACTGACCCTGGTCTCCATGGATGCTACTAGAAGCTGAGCACCAGCCAGCTGGGTTGTGGGTGGAAGAAAAGGGGGTTTTTTTCTTCACTACTGTGGCACGAAGGAAGGGGACTGTGTTGGGTTTATCAAGGCCTCCAGCCACCCTACAGAAGCATTCATGCAGGCAGTGTGGAGCCAACAGAGGCAAGCAAGGTAAATGAGGGCTTCTTTGGAGTAGGAGAGTAACGGATGGCCAGAAGACATGTGACCTGGGATGTGGGGATTGTCGCTGAGAACAAAGGAGTTCCACCACCTCAGTAGACAAGAGACCCATTTTACCCCCACCCACCTCTTTCCTTCTTCTGGAGGTGACTTTTGGGCTGGCCAGAGCAGGCCATGTGGGGAGCACCACTGCTCCAGGAGGAGCAATCCCAGCTCCCAGCCTGAGTCAGCGCTGATCTCCAGCCAGGCACATATGTCCTCCTTATCCACAGGGGCAGGGAATAATGCGAAAATGATGCAGGAAAGCACAGAAAAGGTGACGAGTGAGCACAGCTGTACCAGCAGGTACGGAGGGGGCCCCGAAGAGCAGCAGCAGAACACAGAAAGGTCTGGTGTAGCAGCAGCATGTCAGAGTACTGCTTCAGGGCTTTTTGCTCAGCCAGCTCAGCCCTTGATTTTTAATAATCTGGACCCCACTGCCACCATTCTGCATTGCACCAGTTCTCCCAGGGATGACTTCAGTCCACTGAGTGCATCTGACCCCATATTAGGCTGGCTGGTATTGCCTTGAGGCAGGGTCTTCTTTATCCTCTCCAACACCCTGGTGTTTGCCAGGATCGACTGAGGAGAGCAAGAAACAAGGAATCTTCCTTCCAAACGCCATTGCCCCTTTTCCAAGGAGAATTTTCACACCAGTCTTCAGGGTTTGCTCATTCATTCCCCTGTTGGCCCCGGAAGCAGAGCAGCCTGCAGGACATCTGACGGAGAGCTGAGTCACTGTGGTTATGTTCCACGGAGCCTCCGAAGTGGTGAGCCGCTGGCACCAGGCAGCAAGTGAGTTCAGCAGTCTTCCTCCAAAAGGGCTTGCTTTGGTCCCTGGGGATGGACAAGGAAATGCCCCAAATCTTCCCAGTCCCCCCTCAAGTCACTCCTGAGAGAGAAGGTGGCTCTAAGAGAGCAAACTCTGGCAGAGAAAATGCGTAACGTGCGTGAGTACCCAGGGCTGCAAGGGCAGGCTCCCAGCAGAGGCAGGGCAGAAGTGGCTGGCCACCGAGAGAGTGCAGCCTGCTCCCCGTGCATCACTGCGGTCACGGCTCTAGCGCGGCTGCACCATGTGCTTTGTCATGCTTATCTTCAAATTCAGTTTAGAGGAGAGAAAAAGCAGGCAGCTAGATAAAGTTATGGAATCTGCCAGGGGATTTTAAACACCATAGTCCAGAAGGCAAGAACCCATTCCCGGGTCATTGCTGAGAAGCAGAAACACTCATCCTGTTTTTCACACTCAAAGCATTTGCTATTGGCAGCTGCCAGAGACACGGACTAACCTAGGTGGACTTTGGTCTGTGGAGGCCTTTCATACATTTAACATTATACCTCCTCTTCCTCAGCTGGAGCTGCTGGGAGAACATTTACATCCAGCTCTCGCCCAGCCTCAACTGCAGGGCCAGCGAGTGACACGGCTGCTTGCCTGCCATCGCTGGGAGCAGGCTCAGGCACAGCCACGGCCCTTCTGAACAGCACTGGGCACACGAGAGGAACATCGGCTGGTTAATAAATCTGAGACAAGGCACCAATACTGCAAAACAGGGAAATTCCCTTCCAGAGTAGGGTACCTACAACATTCCTGCTGCCATGCCAAAAGGAATGGTTTCACTCTCAGCTGGGGTCCCAGATTAGGTACTAGTTGCTTTAAATTTTTTTAGAAAATATTCCCCAAGAAAGGTATTTTCAAAAAACAAGGCCTGAAAGAACTGAGTTTGTTTGGCTTAAAAAGAGAAGAAAGCAGGAATAACAAAGGTCTCCTGACACATGCGGGCCCATTCCAGGAGGGATCGGATGTGCTCCCAAGCTATGGGGAAAACAAAGAAATGGCAAGAAAGATCTGAGTTACGTCCTAGGAAAGACCCTTAAACTGTGAGGCAGGAGAGCTACCGGAGCAGGCTGGAAAAGCCAGGGATGACTCAGACAGAAGTCTGTTAGGACAGTCCAGGCACACAGCCCTGCCTTTAAACCTTTAACAATGACTCTCAGTTTTCATTCACTTCACAGCCCATATTATATCTTGAGCATATCTCAACGGCTACAGGTGACTCACCAAGCCCTGTCCTTCTAAAAAATTCTGCCCCATTTATTGAATATAGTAAACAATGACACGTTTACATTTCCATAAAATTTTGCTTTCCAAACATGAGCTAAATAGCCTGACATAGCTGTGCTCTAACTTATTACTCGTAAGCCATTGCTGAGAAAATAATTGCATTTTCAATTTTGTGGTTTAGGTGAGTTTTGCCCATTAGCTTCCAACTGCGGGATCAGGCTTCTCTGAGCAGCACTTTGTTTTGATACCAGAAGGTGACATTATGCAGCAGCATTTTTTCTCCTGTTTGCCCCGATCGTACCCAAGAACACCCTACCGTGGTGCCTTTTCATCTCACTAATGTTCCCACCGAGAGCTGTACATACAGCAATGCAACGCCACAGATATTATTCACTGAAAGCAGCTCCACAGAACCCCTGGTGTTCTTCAGCATTAATAACTTGTCTACAAAACTGGATGAGACCGACAGGAGGGAATCAGCTTCTGTGCATGAACACTGACAGAAGTGCAGAGGAACACGCCTAGCGTTAGACTGGAAATTAAGACAAGTTTAAAGAATTGCACCTTCTGACAGTCTCACACTGGGTGGTAGTTCCAGCACAGGTGATGACACGATTACACGCTAGGTATACCAATTATTTGCATCGGTGTTCAGCTGGTAAAGGCTACAAGATAAACAGGGCCAGGGGCTTTGGGAGCAGTTCGGTTGCTGTGCGGGCAGCTCTCCTGCAGGCAGGCATCCCAGCAAAACCAGCAGCCCCAACTTCACTACAGCCTGTAGGCACGTGGGTGGGAGCTGAGCGTGGCCCTGACGTGGTGAGAAGCATGGTTCTGGTTCAGCTGCTGGACCTGGTTGCAATAATAATAAAAAATGAAATAGGTTTAGCTGAGTTTAAGCAGTAACCCAAATTAACAGTCGATCGCCCTATCCCCCTGCTTTTTTTTTTTTTCCTAGTAATAATTTCTGATGCTCAAGGAAGCAGAGTCCTATCAAATCTTATTCTTGTGATTATATTTTTATTTCAGCTTCAGCAGCTGAAGTTAATGGCTCTTTTTGCTAGCTATAATAACAGAGTAGGAAATCTTAAATAACCTTGATTATGCACGAAAGATTCCAAATACGATTGTGATTCCAGACACCTGATAGACAAATTAACTCTAAGTGCAAAACTTCCTTTGCAGTCCTATTAAGATGTACTCACAGCATGCTACCAAAGTCCTGAAACATAAATTTATTTCCATTTCTCTTCTGTTTTCCAGCTGTGCGGAACTGTGTCTGATTTCCAGGGACAGAGACAGTCCCCCTCTGAGGGCTATTGCCAGGACGAGCCAGATCCTTGCTTCCAAGCTCCCTCTCGTGGTGGTTGTGCCCAGCGACAAATACAGGTGACAACTCAGTGCTCAGGGATGAGCAGTACAGCAACACCACGCTCTATCGTGCATCGATGTATATTGCTTTTTCTTTCTTTTTTGGTTTTTATATGCTACCTAAAAACTATTGCCAGGCACTGAAGAAGGCAGTTTCCTGTAAGAAAATGCAAATGAATGCTGTACAAGAAACGAAATAATAGCCTGACTCTGGTATTATCCAGAGCACATGATCTCATTTTAATATGCCAGTTGCACTATGTTGTTGGCACAGCTACCTAAAAAGCACTTAGTGATGTTTAATTCAAACAAATCACTTAAAAGACACTGGAAAGTAATTTATACAGAAAAAGAAAGCCTCATCACTGTACTGAGTTAAAGGAGCACTGATGCCTCCACAGACTCAGGCATCTCTTTAGCATTCAGTCATTTCTAGCTAGGGAGATTCATCTCACTACATCTATGTAGCAGTATGAAGCACAGGACTTGCATATGCTGTCCTTAATTTGTTTCAAGCATGACCTCTTCGTGGTCCACTCGCACATCCCCACACCGACAAGATAAAAGCAGTGTAAACTCACCTGTAATCCAGCAGTCCTGCGATGAGGTCGCTGGCTGCCCAGGCTCTCTGTCCGTGTGAGCACTGTCCGGAAGCCAAACCGATCAACCTCCTCCCTAAGGCTCTCCATGGGTCACGTGCAGATCTTTCCTAGGTTGTGCCCCGAGGCAAAAAATCACAGTCCCTATGTACCACACCACAGAAATTGGAATGACAGGTGAGCAGCATCTGCTCGTCTGCTCAGGCAGCTCTGGCAACAGAGGGTTATAAGACCAGAAGCAGCAATCTTCAGAAGGGAATTAAAAGCCAGGATGGTGAAAACCTTTGCTGAGCATCATGAGGAAGGATCCTATGACCAAAGGCTTCATATGAGGAAGCTGACAAATTTAAGCCTGCAATGCTAGGTGAAGAGACTGAATCCCAGTGGAAAGGATGGAATTCTAAGGAACTATATTGCTTATTTTCATGACAGATGTGGTTTCCCTCTTGGCTCAAGACAACTAGTTCTGGTTGAGTAAGCTTTGATTACATCTAGGCAATGAAATGCACATGCTCTCCAGGTGCCCCCAGGGCAATGGATCAGCCCCATCTCACTATATGGATCTAGATCCTGACTTCTGTTAACGTGTTTCCCTCCCAGGTACCCTCTCTTCCCCTATTCCCTTCTTTTCCTTCCATTCTTCCTCAGAAGACCCTTATCACACTTCAGTCCTACCAAGGACTGCCAAATTCCAGGTATATAGCTCAAAGCAGAGCTAAAGTTGTATCAAAGCCATTCTTCAGAGCAGGCAGTGGAGGACAATAGAGCAGCATCCATCTGAAGCTGGGAGCTTGGTACTTTTGTAGTGATCAAAGGCAATCCCTGTCTCACGGTTCTTCTCCCAGGGCCTTCTGGCAGGTGGTGGTAGCTACGAGACAGACATGTTTCAAAGAACAGGGATCATTCCTACATCATGACTGACCCAAATTTTCAGGGGTACATTAATAAAACCTTTCTAAATTATTTATTTTGGCCATGAGATTAAACAATTCGGATGGCCCAAGATACTGTGCTGACGGCTATTGAGAAACAGCTCAGTTAAAAGGAAAGGAAGACAGCTGGACTCCAAAGTACTTGTAAGCACAGTCTGACACTGGACAGGCCCTGAAGCTAAAATATTTCTTCAAACCTATTAAAAAGTACATCTACACTACTGAGGTTAGACACAGGGCATTTGGCAAATCCATGCAAATTCCTGGAACATTGAATAGAAACCAATCCCAGGGTCAGGAAGGTGGTGGGGTCACAGAGACACGGGGCTGCATGGGGCTTCAGGAGATCACATGTGACAACCCAGTGTACGGAGGCAGGAACTACATACGCCACATGCTCCCTCCTCCAGCAGTGGTCATCCAGTGCTGTCTCTGAAAATTCTCCACCACCTCCACATAACTGCAGCTTGCTCCTGCACATCAGCCATGCTCTGCGAGAAGCTTTCTCTCTTTTCCATCATAAATTGGCTTTGCTGGAAATTCAGTGTATTTCTTCTTGTTCTGCCACACCAGCCATGCTGTTGCTGATTACATGATCATCATTAATTTGCTTTTAAGAAAAAGGGTCTAAGGTCTGTTACAGTGGTAGGATGAATCCCAAGCTGATGATTAATCATCCTATCTGCCAGTTCCCAAAAGGACAAGTAGCCCTTAAGGAATGTCACAAACCGCAAATATTTTCCCTTTTCTGGGTTGACTCGATAACTTAAGTCTAATGTCAAGGCAGACCTCTTGAGGACATAAAACTGGATGAACTAGTCAGCCTAGAGGCAGGAAAAAAAATTTACCTTGAAGAGCCAGAAATTTCCCAGAAAGCTGACTGTCTGTTTGGTTCACTCAGCTGCAGTCATTTATCAGTTATACCTTTTAGTAGAAGCACAAGAAGTCTAAGTCTGAATCAGTTACATTACAGTATCACAAATGTATGAAAGATGCTAATGCTTTTCATAAATCTGAGAAATTTTAAACTTTGTTTTTTAGGCTCTAGTCCACTTATTTGTTTACATACAAGAAGTCCAATTTCAAAATTATTCTACAATGCTGGTGCGTCTGATTCCAAGTAAGCCCAAGCGCCTCCCTGTCTTTAACACGGCCCCCACATTACGCCCCCAGGACAGAAGTGCTACAATTACCATTTTTCTTCGGAGGCAAGAACAACTGAGGTCACCCAGTAACCGGCAGCGCCTCAGAGTCTCAGATCCCACGCAAGCCGAATCACTAGAAATACGATTTGGAGGAAGTAAGTCGCTGTTAGAAAGCTGTCACAGCCCACTCGGACAGAACCGGCAGCACACCAAGGAGCACTGGCGTGTCACACACTGAACAGAAACAGCAACGCCTGCCCAGCAGTGAATGTTTTGCAGGTTCCTGCAGCGTGACAGACGCTCCAGTTGTTGCAATTATTGCTCCAGACTTTTTGGAGGGACTTGAAGAGAACCTCAGCTTTGAAGTAGAGCACCAGAGGCAAGTGAGGTGACTCCATACTAAATACACTGTTTCCATGGAGAACAACAAATTCCATCACCTGCGATCTTGTAATCGAACCGTATCACTGCTGCCAGCCAAGCTCTCGTAAGCTCAACGCTGCCCTCAGCAGAGCTAGCAAACTACTACAGGTAGGATCTGACCTTTGAACTGAACGCTGTTGCTGATTTACACCTGAAAGTCTGTCTTCTCTCCTCGCAGCTGTATTGACCAGGCGGAGATAAAAGTGGCTGCTTAAAAGCCACATTATTTCACTTTCACAGAGTGCAGAGCTCGCCCACAGCTACGGTAGCTATTTGCACACTTCCTCCAGCTGCCGAGTAAGTGAGCGGTGACTCACCGAACGACCCAAGCGCTACCAGCAAACCAAGCTACCAGGACTGCTGACTTTTCAGCAGAGATACCTTAAACAGGCCAACGTATATTGTTTTAGAACCCATATCTCATTTTAATTGAGACTAGACTCTTCCACCTAGTTTCAAACTGTAATTACAGCCGAGCCTATTAGGGCAGATAACAGCGTACTGCTCAACACGAGGTGTGGCCGGTGGTTCACCCTCCACCCACACAGGGTATCTCGTGTACTTCCTCCCAGGGCTGTTCCCACTGCAGGGTTCACGCGTTGGTGGTTTATACCCAGGCCCAGCCAGGCTGCGCGGCCCAGCTCTGCCCTCGTTAGCAATTCATTTACATGGCACCTGTGCTACCCAGGAGCAGGACGGGGAGGAGCCCTCTAAGTCTGTGCCGCGGTTAGCTCTGGCTCTCCAAACACACTGGGGGGCCATGCCTGTCCCCAGACTGCGCAGGGGAAGTGGGACACTGGGGAGCTTTCGGAACAGCCTGTGCACTTTTATAGCAGGAGCTGCTAAACCAAAGGAAAAGCTGCCTATGAAACTTTCGCTAGACAGCCCCCAGAAACAGCCAGCCCTCGTTTAAAGCAACATGACACCATCACACCTACTTTATGAAGGACACTACTCAACCGTTGGGTACAGCAGCAAGCAGCTGAGTTCACTCTCAGGAGCGAGACTTTTGAAAGGCAACAGCATTAAACATAGATCTTGTGTGCTTCCTTAAAATCCCCAACCCAGACTACCCTGTACTGTCACTTTGAAACAAACCAGTGGTGTAGAGTCACAGGGCCTCCGTGGCTGTATTTGCATCCACTTCCCAGCCTCCCAGGGGGAACAGGAAGCAGCTTGCTTAGTTATGCTGACTGCCACAAGGAATCGGGAGCGTTATTGCTCAATTACAACTTCTTTTAAACCGCATGAGAAATCAGACTTAGACAGTGATCAACCCACTTGTTACATCTCAGAGCAGACCGGTCCTATGTGTCAGTTACCACGCTCGCTGACACAAGCCAGAACAGAGCATGCTTCACCCCCAGCCTCCCGGCAAGGAGATGAAGGGAAGCATCCATTTTGTTCAAGATCACTTAGATGGGCAGTCTGTTCTTCTCTGCCAGTTTCCTCTCAATATGGAAACCAGTCCTCCGTCTCAGCAAAGGAAGTATGAACAGGAAGAAGAAACGGCAGAGAAACCTACCTTTAAGATAACGGTAATGCTCTCTTAGCTGGAGGAGGGGGTAGTAAGCATGCTAGGCAGTTTTGCCTGTTGACACATCACTGAGGACTGAAGGTAGCAAGTTTTTCTAAAGTTTAAATAACATTAAAATAATACATGGCTTTAATTCCAAATGCAATATTAAAGGTCAGTACCAAGACTAAGTTCTGAGGAAGGTGCACTTTTTGTTACTGGGCCCAGCTGACAATCATTGACTTGGCAAACTCCAGGCTTTTACTGAGCATTTAAGAGAACTGTTATCAAGTTATCAGCTGAAAGGTTTTCTAGAAAAATCTTCTCCTCCTGAGGCAGAGTCCAAGAGTGCTTGCTTTGCTAGCGTGGTGGAAAGGTGCCAGTTCTGGATTACTATGGTGGAGAGCAGCTACAGAGACACGGTAGGATGATGTCAGACCCACAGCCATCTTCACACACTCAAAAGCCTATACAAAAAATACAAACATGAAAGACTTGGACAAGACAAACACAGATACTTCTTTTGAACACAGCTTAATCACACTGGCCTATGAGGAGAGGCACCATCGCTGCCTTGACAGGCTCCCCAGGGCACAGAGGAGTCCCTGCCTCACACAGGAAGGTAACGCATGGCTCTTGCTCCTCCTCCTCCTCTCTACTCAGAGCACCTGAGACCATGAGCATTACGCCCAGTCTGGACACAGCTGTATGCCCTGTTTACCTGAGCCTGAAGGAGTCATTCGTGACAATTCAGATGAGGTTACTAGGCTTAGAATAACCAGCACCTCAAACCAACCAAACAAAAAAAAACCCCAAAGCAAAAAGGCAGCTTGTCAGTTAAGCCCACTTCAGAAGAAGAAATTGAACACAGACTAGTCACCCCAGTTTGGTAATACAGGTATCTATTTTATTAAAAAAGTTACAAACAGGTGGACTGTAGGGTTGTCTTACAAAATGACAAGAATGAATTCTACTGGAAAAAACTTTTTACAAAGCATTATAGGTAATTGTTCCATTTTTGCACTTGTTATTCCAGATTTCACCTATCACTGATAAAGATACAGTACATTAGATACATGATGTTAGGTTACATTTTTATTTGTAGAGCCCTACTGCAGTGATTTGAACAACTCCTAAACAGATGCCATAGTAAAGACAATACATATTGCATTTATTATTAGCCTCTTACTCTAATAAGCAACTTCACATGCAATCTATTGAGGAAGCCTAAAATAACTTTTGGTCCCTTTTTCCCCCCCAAAGTGTGCTGAAGAAACCATCTCTCGTCTTCCCAGTCCTGTCACTCTAAGCTAGTTCAAGTTTTTAAAGTTTTTCTTTCTTTTTCTTTTTTTTTTTTTTGTGCTGAGGTCAATGAAAATGAACACTGGTTTGATAACTACCCATAGGAATGAACCACTGATTCATATTAACCAACCTTTTCCCCCTTAGACAAAGGAAAACTAAGATCTTTATGAATTACTTTTATTTCCTATTACTTCCTTACAACCTACAAAAAAGATCAACAACGACCACTTTAAAAAAAAAAAAATCTATTTCGAATACAAGGTTTGGTATAATTCTGATATTAAAGTGCAAACCTAAGTAATAGCCTCAGCCTGTTTATAAAGTTTGTACAAACAGGGGGGAAAAAAAAAATTCAAGTAACCCCACAGGAAAACAAAAACCAAAAAAAGGGTGTTTCAATACCCAAGCAGAAAACCTGGTGTCCGCTTCTTTTAAGGATTCAAATTCAACACTGAATGTAGACTCAGAATCTTTACGTCTGCTAACACTGTAAAGTCAGCCTGCATTATTACCAATAAAACACATTAATGTTGAGATACTGTACCAGTGATCTTTTATTGTTTTTAAATGCCATCATCCACAATACAATTTGTGAGTTTTAAACTGCTTAACCTCATATATCCATCACTGCTTTTACTGGAGCTTTTCTCAAAGTTATTAAGCTATTACAGGGAAAGAATGTACATTTCTAGAAGCATGTTCAAATGACTAAAGCTGGGCTCCTAAAAACCTAGAACTTTGGTGCAGTAGGTGAGCTGCAGTTAAGTTTCTGCAAAAAAAAATACACGTTTTAAACCACTGCTAGAAAAAGCTCTCATGTATGCAACATGTTAATAAAACCGAACAAAAAGATTTCATCTGTTCTTTGTACATTTCCATTCTGCTCTTTATACCTGTGTTATTGTTAAAATTTTCAAGTATTCAGAGAAAATGTTGATCAGGTAAACAATAAGGAAGGCAATGGCTGTTTAAAGCACGCTTGCAGTTAGTATCACTGAAACCTGGTGCTTTTCCCCTTGTTACACCAACTTGTCTCTAATATTAAACTTGTTTATTGGGAAAAAAACAACACAAACTAAAAGCAATTTGTGACAGTGCAAGAAAAACTTTAACAAATATTGCTTTAAAATATTATTCAGAAAGACAAATATTAGGGACTATAAAATGTAAAGTGATCTTATTTGCATTAGATTTACATGTGCAGAGGTCTACTAGATGTCTCTTAACATGCCAGGCAAAGCTGAGCTGACTGACTAGGCATACAGCCCATTCTGAAGGATACATTATCCCTTTTCAAAGGCATAAAGAAGCTATTTGTAAACAAGTAAGTTTAGAAACTCAGTAGAAGGAAGTGTGCTGCCATTTTTCAATGCTACAATTGTCATTTTTGATTAAATGAGTTTAAGAAACCCATGATTGCAAGAAGAGAAACATCAGCTGGAGACTTTACATGCCATTCCAAGTAATCCCTATTGTCAAATCAGACCAGTTACAAATACACTATCACAGCTGCATTTGCCAAGAAAAGGGATACTACATCCACACAACAGAGGTGCCTTCAGTATCTTTCCATGACACTGTCACACATAAACGAAGTCTCAAAGAATGACCAACTACATCATAGAAGAAAACTTTGCAAAAAGAAATAAGCACTGATGCGAGGTAATATACAGAAGTAACCATTTGTTTAAGGCTCAATTTATTCTCCATTAAAACTCTCTTCTTTTAAAAGGCATTGAGTAGGTAATACTGAGTTTAAGTATTTAATAAATACAAGTTCAGAAATTGATTAAAGAAATCAATTAAAATATTAAAAATGAACTCTTGCATATTAGCCATTATATGAACTTAGAAAGCTATAAAAGGACTGATAGATAAAGAACAGATTTTTAAACTTATGGTAAACATGCTAAGCATTCTGATTAAGGTGCGTGGATCCTGGAGGCCACCAACCTTATGCACTTAGATGTATGGCAATGTGCTGTAATAGAGACAGGTTTACCAAGGCTCAGCTCTGCAACCTGGGCTGAAAGTTCTCCAAAGCAGCATCTGTGCAAGTTTCCTCTGAGTTTTATCTGCAATTTAAACAAAATAACTAATGAAAGCATATTCATTACACATTCAAAGCAAACTCAGCTTCTCCCACAGTGCAGAACAGCTAGTTTTCCATACTGAGCTCCAAAGAACTGCTTTACACAGTGGCATTCTTGAGGTTCTCCTCCTCTAATTCTGGTAACACAAGCAGGTAATAACTTATGAACTTACGAACTTCGTAACAGCTGCCCCTATGGGATACTAAATTGCTTGTAGAGATCTGAATCAGCTAGGAAATTTAAGGTCTCCTGTACAGAGACACAAGCACTAGGCTTTGCGTTGGTGGTGAGGAGGCACCACCTCACCCGGTAACATGGAGCAATGGCATTTTGCACAAGTTCTGGGAACAGGTAGATGAGCCAACCAACCTGGTTTTGACATCCAGGTTCTCAGCATTCAGATCCTCTAAGTTGCTACTAAAAAAAACCCTTAGCATTCAGACAGCCTCAGCAGGGACAGAACTGTATGCAGCTGTTCTCAATCAAGCACACAAATGGAAGGAGTGTTACCAATGTGACCAATATACCTTTGTATTTCTGATAAATCTTGTGAAGTTCAAGCAAGTTATCTGCAGAGATATCCTAAAAGCCTCAGCTGACGCTCAAAGTCCATAGAAACCTGTCCTTCATGTGCATGTGGATGCACTTCACTGAAGCCTGATGCTTGGCTTTTCAGGAATTTTGAGGAGTCTTCTCTATTTCTGAAGCCATTCCTTCCCAGGAGTCAGGACCTTACATTTCCTACTGTACTGTTTGTTTTCAGCTCTTGATTTGCTCTCCATTAACAGTTTGTCAGACAGCACACTGACACAGTTAGGGTTCCCCTTACCACCTAACAACTGGTCACCCCCAACATTCAGGAGCAGTACTCCTGTACTGACAGGAGCAAACAGCCAGGTTTTGCTTGCTTGTTTGTATGTTTTCCAGCTAACAGTAATGCTCACCCGGTCTGGCGAGCAGGTATCCCCACCCACACTGTTGCTGGTCCACCAGTTCTAGATGGGGAGGGTCCCTGTACTGTCAAAACAGCAAACAAACATTTAGCTTTGAATGGGGAAGGATGAGACCTACTTAATAGGTGTTTTATCTTTGCTTAGAGCATGGGAGAGGCAAACCATTTACAGTGCAGCTCCTCATCCTACCAGAGTTAGCTCCATCCCAAAACTTCACCTAAATCCAGCACCCAGTGCCGTGGCCAGCAAAGAATTGCTGGCGATAGTAAGAACAGAGAAAGCAAGTAACGGTATTTTCCTCCGCATGCCCTTTCAGCATCTTTGTATTTGCAGGTTAGGGACCTCCCAGTTGAGATCTGTTATTTTTCCAGTTAACTTGTGCTTAGTTACTACAATTAGCACCATACAGTACCTCATCTGGCTTCACTTGCCCATGAAATTCTACAGCGCTGTCTAGTGTCTCTGTGAGCAGGCAATAAAGAGGGAATGCTGGACAATCTAGTAGGATAAATTTGTCTGTGTTACACAGCCACACAGACCAGAAGACAATATACTTTCAGTTTTTATCCCTAGAGCAGAGTACTCTTCTTTCAGCACTTGCTAATATCAGTTACTCATGAATGGAGGGGACAGAAATGACTAACCAGCATCAGCCTTTCACTGCAATATTAAGATGATTAGTACCTCTACAGAAAGCCTTTAACATACCAGCACTGTAACAGGTGCCATATTTTAAAGCAGATTTTAAATATGAAACACTGTCATACTGAAAATTCAAGAGAAATACTAGAGTAAGGAACAGAGAGCAGCTACTGGAAATCTCACATCTCTGAATGCAATAATGAGATGACAGAAGACCACTGCAGAAGCAGGAAAGGGGAGGGGGGAAAACAGGATGCAAGAACAACACACATTTTTAAAAGGAACTATGGGTTATCCTGATTATGTAGCTATGTTCCATCCTTCGTTTCACCCAAGGTGGCTTTACTGGAACAGTAATTTAGGCAAGTGCTACTCAAAAATGTTGTGAGAAAACCTACACAACATCGTATGTGACAGATAGACTTTTTGGTACTGATGCCTCAACCTAAGTGGTAACTGCTAGTTAAAACTGACACTGAAACAGCCTTAGATAAAACAAGGTCCAGCATATAATCCACCCCACCCCTCCCACTGGTTTCTCCATCAGAGCTGTAGAGACACAAACTGCTTCTACATACTTCATTCTGAACTAACTATTCCAGATGTAAAACTCCTCCTGGACACAGACAGGTCACGGAACTCAGAGACAATGAAGATTATGCTAGGACAGAGCTACTGTTAAAGCCTACTTCCAACACGCAGGTTTTCAGACAGCTGGTTCCACTTCCTCAGTTTCACTTTACCTAGGAGGGACCACTGCTAAAGCAGATGTTTGAGAAACGGCAATTGTTCCCTGGATCACAGGTAAGCAGAAGAATTACAAAGCTGATTACAGCTATCACAAGACACCATCAGCAGCTCTCCTACACTAGGGCACATCAGACAGAAATTATCAGGCAGCAAAGGCTTATCATAAAGTTAATGAGATCCTACACCTACTCAATCAAAGAACAAGGATAGAGTTGGAGCCAGGAAGAAGAAAATATCCCGAGAAAGTGTGAGGCTGAAATGAAAGACACAAAGCCTGTGAAGAGCCAGGACCAGTAAGAAGAAAAGAAGTTCCAGACACGGTGAGATCTGGACTGAATAGGAAGCTGCTTAGGAAGGAAAAACTTACTTGTTTAGCACAGGTGACAAGACTACATTGGGCAGAAGCAGCATTCCCTAGAAGCAAGGAAGTATTTTGCTGCTAGAGGCTTGCTGTGACACTATGAGCTAGGCAGAATGAAGGAGAGGAAATCTGTATTACAAAAGCATAGGATCCTCCATCTCAAAGAGATCACAAAGATATAAGAATACAGATGTGTCTTCTGAAGCACGAGCATGCTTAGGAAACTCATCAAATTTAGACCTAAGTTTTAATTCAAATGAATAACACATGGCCCTGCCCCCCACCTCAATTTCACCCTTAAGATTAACCTCGGTATTTAATGCTAAATCCAGAAGCAGCCAGGTTACAAAGAAGCCTCCCTTAGAAGTAACCACTCCTGGAAGTCTAAATTTAATGGATAAAGGGCCCGAGTTTGTCAGAGTTGAAGGCAGCAACCTGCACAAGATGAACCACTAGTAACCAAGGGGGTGGCCATAACCTTTGGCATGATACTTCAAGCCTACATACTCTTATTTGTGAAGCTGCCTTAGAAATAGCTGAAACATTGCATTACTATACATGATTCAAGATATTAAACCTGCAGAACTCTGCTAAAAAAAGCAGCAATTCCTTTGATTTACTCCTTTCTATAACCCTATAAGGCTCTGCATGTGTTAGGTATCAGTGTACAAGGAAAGACTTTCCTTGTATTTTTCTCTGCTCCAACACAAGCAGTTTGTTCACCTTTCAGCAAGCAAATCTTGAACTTACACACACCTCTTACATGGTGACAGCAACCTTCCTTTATTTCACAGTACTGGAGATAAAAATACTGTGTATTATCTTTAGTATGACCGTGCTAGGGTCATGAGTGTCTAAAATTTTACATTCACAAAGCACTTGATAACAATCTCACAGACAAGCTTTGAGACTTCACTCTCTGACCCTGCACTCAAGATTAAAGATGAAACATGGTCCAAAGCTTCCACTAATAACCTCTTTCCCTCTTGTCACTCAGACACAAAAAGCTCTTTTGACTCAAGCAAGAGTTACTAACATGGTAGTCGGAGCCTAAGCCTCAATCAGAGCAGCTGTCAAGAGGAGCAGTTCATTCCCCTGAATTTTCATGTCCTCCCGCATCCCTGCACTTGTCCTCAGAGATCACATTGAGTTGTTTGCCAAGATAGGTCCAACACACAACTGAAGGTCTGATGGACCAGCTGGCTGCACGCAGAGCGTACCAATGATGTAGAAGAGCCCTTTTCTCTAACATGGATTCAAGCTGACAGTGAAACGAGACCTGCAAGGGCTATGAAGGAAAACAAGAGCAGGGGGAGTCCAGAACCACCTTGCACAGGAACGATGACGCTGCTGCGTGCAGGGGAGGAGCAGATCCATTTACACCATCAGGTGAAAAAGGTACTGAAAAAGACCACCACTGTGTGAAGGGCCAAGAGCAGCTATCCTTGCACAAAAAAAAAAGTAAAAATCAAAGCCCAAGACGGGGGAAACTCCTGAGGCCCCTCTGGACACTGCACTCTTGCCACACCTCTTATGAGTCACTGGAGAAGGAAAGAGTTGTGCACCAGAAAGCCATTTTATAGTGTGTTCTCCACTCTAGAGATTTTTAGATGAAGAACACTTTGCATGTGTCCTTGACCAGTACCTGTGGGCTTCAAAAGACTCCTCATAACTCCAGGTGGTTCTCTTTTAAGCTTACTCCACTGATAAGGCAGAAACATACTCCAAGTACATTTGTTTTCTGTACTTTCTTTCCCCCCTTTAAAAACAAGCTCAAAGTCTTCTCAGCAAAACTATTAGGAAACTTGGTCACAACGATCCCATTGAACTTCAAGGCAATTCCCATTACTTGAAAATAATTCAGATACCAGGTACAACCAATAATGAAAGCCACTGCAACATCACAAAACATTAACAAGGTATATAATAATGATAATGATAATGTAACGTCAAATACAGCACTGACAGTCAAAATAGGTGCAGATGAGATGACACACTGTCTCACTGTAAAATTACTGCAAATGCGATGTTCCCTGACTAACCCTACTGAAGTAACGCAGAAGTCCATTTGACTCAAGTAATCATGTGCAAGCAAATGCACACGCTTCCATCAGTGTCGAAGGAAGGCTGCCTCCAGGTTGGACTACTTAATTTCAGACTCCCTGTCACGCTTTATCTGCTTACTTAAACAACATGCTTATGCACCTCAATTAGTTATGACTGTTCCACCAACCTGCTCTGTATGGCCATGATTGAGGTTTTTCTTAATTTCTCTCACTGGACGATGCAAGTTGTACAACACTGATCTTGTTTTTCAGGCAGGGAGGCATAGTTCATTTGCCTGACGATCTCAGCAAACAGTTCATCCACCATTGTTTTGCTCTTCGCTGATGTCTCCATGAAGGGACAGCCCCACTCCTGAGCCAGGGCTCTGCCTTCTGCAGATAACACCTCCCTCTCCGACTCCAGATCCACTTTATTCCCCACTAGGATCAGAGGAACTTTCTCGTATCTCTTCACCCGGACAATCTGGTCCCTCATAGGCTTGATGTCCTGATCAAACAATCCAGCTGGTTAGTACGTGTAAGTGATCACATGAAATTGCCATACAAACACTACAGAAGCACATTTTGATAACCCTCACGTGCAACTGAACATTCCAAATACAGCAGAAGACTTCTTAAATTCATATTCATGCGGATCTAGAACTCAAAGTTTACTCTCCATCTTTAATAAAAGTTACTTTTTATTTTATATAAATGCATACACACTTTATAAAATGGGTGCATACATACAAACAGAAAGCAACTACTGTACTCTAAGAGAGACTTTCAGTTCAGGTAGAGGAAGATACAGCATGGCTGCTTTGAAAGTTGATTTCAGTTTTCTGAAAAAATCGTCTCACGTCTAACAACCTGTAACATCAGCAGTAGCATGCCATTACACAATCACTTAGGAAGCTCGTGCTTAGGTTACAGCCTGAGAAAGCTGGTAATTTAAATTAAAGTCTTCTCACTTCTGGAACGCTTAGAATAATTCATTGTGAACACATTTAATCACATGTAAGTAACCAAATTAGATGCTGTAAAGAGATTTTATTACCTAGAGATGCATTTATTCAAGTCTGAGCTAACATCAGGGGTTTACACTTGAAAGTCTGAGTCAGCCTCCTCTGCTCCCTGAGTGTTTTAAGTTACTATCAGTACTACTAAGTTCTACAAATTCTTGCATAGTTCCAAGACAAAGCAATTTAAGCGTTTGAAGTTACCACTGTGTAAAAGAACTGCAGAGAGTGGTTTACACCTACAGGCTTCAGAGTAAACATGCTATAGACAGACAAGAATAAATAAATATTAACAGGGTGGATTACTAACTCTACATCCATTCCTCGAATAATGGGGACTCGCTGGTCCCCAAAGTAAGTGAAACCGAGGGAAGAAGCATCCCAATGTCACTGCTGTTGTTTTCCAAAGAAAGTATGTCTTCAGCTTATACTTGGGCTATTTCGAGGCCTCTGCTCAGATAAAGTTTAGCCTTCAGCAGAGGCAAACATTCTGCTTCAGTGGGAGTGTGCAAGGTTTTGCCAAGCAGCTGGAATACACCCAACTCGGCAACCAAAGCCAACACAGCAGTTGCAAATCCTTGTGCTGCATGCAGTGCTGCTAAAGCCACTTATTCCCCACAAATAAAGCCTCATTTCTAGAGGCAGCTTAGACCAGTTACTGGCCGAGATATTTCCATTTTTTTGGAGAGTTTTAATAGTAGAAATGAAATCCAGGCCCGCAAATTGTGGCATTTGGCTTGCTTCTCCTCTCCCGTACACCACCTACGCTGTAAAACCTTAGGCTGGACAGGAATATATTTTGGGGGGAGGGGGCGGAAAATAGCAGCTTGCTTAACAAGTCACAACTGCAGAACAATAAGACTCTCTTCAAGACCAACCGAAGAAATGGGCCTTTTGAGAAGGTGGGTGGGGGGCGGGGTGGGAAAAGGGAAGTCTCGAATTTAATATCGAGTGATTTCTTCATAAAAGGGGATTGCCAAAAGATTTCTGTTGGGGAAGTGGGAGCGGGTCATTGTTCTCCAACGCTGCGTGGGATTTAACAATGGTGGCACCCTGATAAGTACCTGCAAAGCAAGCAGTTTTCCACCAGGAAGCAGGGCGGGTAAATGCACTTTCGAGCGGGGCACTGTCACTTTTGCCCCTTGGGAGACCAAGGGCTTGTACGTGCGCACACAGGGCTGACCCTAAAGCTCCCTCCTCGGCCGGGCGCCCTCCCCGCGGCGGGAGCGGCCGCGTCCGAAGGGGGGGCGCGGGGCCGCCGCCCGCCCGCCCCGGGCCCGGGCGAGGTTACCTGGAAGGACTGCTGGTTGACCAGGCTGTAGACGAGGATGAAGCCCTGCCCGTTCTTGATGTAGAGATCGCGCATGGAGGCGAACTGCTCGGTGCCCGCCGTGTCCAGGATCTCCAACACCGAGGGGGACGAGTCCACCTCGATCTCCTTGCGGTAGAAGTCCTCGATGGTGGGGTCGTACTTCTCGATGAAGGTCCCGGTGACGAACTGCACCGTCAGGGCGGACTTCCCCACCCCCCCGCTGCCCAGCACCACCACCTTGTACTCCCGCATCGGGCCCCGCAGCCGCTCGCCGCTCCCCCGCCGGGCCGGGCCCGCCGCCGCCGCGGCCCGGGCCTAGGGCAGGCGGCAGCGCGGCCCTCGCATAGCCCCGGCCCGCCTGAGGAGAGGGCGAGGCCCCACTGCTCCCGCGCCGGCCTGAGGGGGAGAGATAGCCGTTAGGGCCCGGCCCCGCCGCCGCCCCGCTCCGCACCGCAGCGCCGCGCCTCACTCCATCCCGCCACGGGAACCGCCCGGTAGCGGCCGCCCCCGCCCGGAAGGGTTATGCTGCGGCACCCGGCGGCGCGCCCCTCCCCGCCGCTCTCCCCGGCCACTTCCGGCAGCGCAGGCCGGGCACACCCCGCGGCGTGCTGCGGCACCGCCCGCGCAAACGGCGCCCGGACGCCTAATGCGGTGACACCCTCTGCGGGGGGACGGGTTTGCATGTGACACCGAGGCAGCCCAGCCTCTTCCTGCGGCGGGGGAACGGCTTTGTGTGTGGCACCGAGGCGTCGTCCTTGCCGGGCCTAGGCGCGGGGGCTCCGCACCAAGATGGCGGCCGGCAGCAGCGCCCGGGCCGGGTCGGAGGAAGGCGGCACACGGGCGGGCGGTCCCCGAGCTGTGCGGCCGCACGCGCCTCCTCGCTGTCCCCTCACGCCAGGCCCGGGAGGGCCGGGCGACCCCGCGGGGTGAGCGCAGACCCCGGGGCTGGTCGGGCCCGGTTCCGCCGCCGGCCGCCTGCTGTGAGGCCGCGCTGCGGTGGCGCCGGAGCCTTACCGGGGCTTTCCTGCATATAAACCATGCTTAATCACGGCAAAAGTCCCAGATTAAAAAAAAAAAAGACAATTTTAGGGAGCGTGTTGTTGGGCTCGTGCTCAGCCGTTGGCGTGGGCAGAACCCGCCTCCGAGCGGGAAGAGGAGCGGGCCCGTGGCGCGGACAGCGGCTGGGGGGGGGGGGGCGTGCACCGGCATCTCGATTTTACATGTCTGAAGGCGTCCTACAGATAAAGCGGGCTTGTAAAGGGCGTTTTCTCTGCTCACAAGCTTTGCCCGGTGTCCTTGGACCTTCCCGGCTGCAGCAAAACGCACCAGGTCTCACACTTTGGCTGTCATCCACTTTCGCAGTTTTGTTGCTCCTTCGTCCCGTTTTCTTCCCCTGGGGACCCCTTTGCATGAAAAGCCTCGCCAGGGCCGGCACGGACCCTCCCAGCCGACCCCCGCCGGGGTGCGGCGGCCGCGGCGTGCTCGGTAGCGGGGGCGGCCGCACCGCTCCCGCCGCCCGACGGCAGGTGTCAGCAGGGGACCGGGCACGGGGCGGGAGCCGCCGGGGTGATCGTCGGGCGGGGGCGCCCACGGCGGGCTCGGGTCGCAGCCCGCCCAGCTGCATCCCCCGCCACCTTCGGAATTCGCCCTGGCGTTTCCCCCACCAATGAATTTGCCCGTCGTTAAGAGGAAGTAACTGAAAAGCATAAAGGGCTGTTTTCTTTCTAAAATAAAATCCCTCGGCCTGACTCGATCGTTCGCACTGACTCGATTGTTTGCACAAAGCGGTCTCACCCGTAGCAGCTGCCACTCTGCTAGAACCATATTTGTTTCTGGGCACCTGACTGCTCCTCACGGTCTGCAGAACGTCAGCGGAGACGTGTAAGATGCAGGATTTCTCCCCTTCCTCTGTACATCACCTGTTTGATTGTGAGTCTGAGGCAGACACTGGGTCCGTACTGGGACCAGTGCTGTTTAATATCTTCATCAATGACACAGACAGTGGGATCGAGTGCACCCTCAGCAAGTTTGCAGATGACACCAAGCTGTGTGGTGTGGTTGACATGCCTGAGGGACAGGATGTTACCCAAAGAGACCTGGACAAGCTGGAGAGGTGGGCCTGTGAGAACCTCGTGGGGTTCAACAAGGCCAAGTGCAAGGTCCTGCACCTGGGTTGGGGCAACCCCTGGCATCAATACAGGCTGGGGGATGAAGGGATCGAGAGCAGCCCTGCGGAGAAGGACTTGAGGGTACCGGTGAACGAAAAGCTGGACATGAGCCAACAATGTGCACTCGCAGCCCAGAAAGCCAACCGTATCCTGGGCAGCCAGCAGGTCAGGGGAGGTGATTCTGCCCCTCTGCTCCGCTCTGGTGAGGCCCCACCTGGGGTGCTGCGTCCAGCTCTGGAGCCCTCAGCACAGGAGGGACATGGACCTGTTGGAGCGGGTCCAGAGGAGGCCACAAAAATGACCCGAGGGCTGGAGCAGCTCTGCTGCGAGGACAGGCTGGGAGAGTTGGGGTTGTTCAGCCTGGAGAAGGGAAGGCTTCAGGGAGACCTGATTGCGGCCTTCCAGTACTCAAAGGGGGACTATAGGAAAGATGGGGACAATCTCTTTAGCAAGTCCTGTTGTGACAGGACAAGGGGTGATGGTTTTAAACTAAAGGAGGGTAGATTTAGACTGGATATAAGGAAAAAAATTTTTACAGTGAGGGTGGTGAAGCACTGGAATGGGTTGCCCAGAGAGGTGGTCAATGCCCCATCCCTAGAAACATTCAAGGTCAGGCTGGATGGGGCTCTGAGCAACCTGATCTAGTTGCAGATGTCCCTGCTCATTGCAGGGGGGTTGCACTAGATGACCTCTAAAGGTTCCTTCCAACCCAAACCATTCTGTGATTCTATGATGTAGCCGTGTTGTGTCCGCCCTGTGCTTCCAGCAGGCCCTAGAGAGGCGCCTAGTCAAGGCTAAGCACCACCCAAAGATGCAGAAAAGGTACTGCAGAGGTGGCTCTGCTTGTGACTGTTTTCACAAGTAGGATTATTTTATTCACTTCCTTTCCATAAAGACAATATGTCCATTATGGGGAAAGCTCAGTGAGGTCTTCTACCCACCAGAAAAATCTTACAGAAGTTACACCAAATTTGAGTCACTGGTCTTTATTACATGTAAGTCATAACCCGTCTCCTTCCTTTGCCATTGCCTCCAAAATTGTTTTGTGAAGAGTTGCTGGCATGAGGTAGACCTGCCTGGATGGAAGATATTCATGTGGCTGGTGAATCAGCTCAAAAATGTAAAAAGGTGAGCATTAAAACAGTCTGCCTCCTACTTCAACCCTATTATAAATCATAAGTGGTTGCAAAGTACCTAATGCACTCAAGGTGCTCAGGATAAAGGAAAGGTGCAGTTGCTGGCAGAGGAGCTTCCCATCTAATTTTAACCATGACACAATCAGCGACAGTGACAAATGGGGGGAGGGAGAAAAGGGGCAAGGGAGGATGAGGGTGACAATAATGAGATTACACGGTCACTTAGTTTCATTATGTGCATGTCTTTGTGGCACTGCTGGTCCATTATGTTTGTGATGGGTGGAGGAATGACTAAGGGAGAGGAATGGGGCAAAGAGCACAGCGATGGGGCAAGCGGGAGAAAAACCACATACGTTTTGGTGCAGTTTGACTTAACCAGCGATGCGTCACTCCTGGGCTGAGTGGCCAGCCCAAGGGGGTGGGTGCGGGACGGGAAACTGGATTTTTTTTTTTCCTCTGGGTGTGTGGTGTATAATCAGTATCAGTTTGGATTTCTGGAGTTTTTCTTCCCAACTCACAGCACTTTATACCAGCCTTACACGTCTGCAGCTGAAAAAAAAAAAAAAAAAAGCTGATCTCAAAGTGCACCCGATTGTTCATTATCCTTAAGGTGAATCGTTCCCTTCATTAAACAGTTTGCACAGCTATTTCACTGCCTTGTACACGTATTTGGAGTCACAGAAATAGCTGTTGATGTAAAAGGTTTTGAAACTCTGGATGGGAATAACTGCTTCTGCCATAAATGGCCAAGCCCTGAGCCAGCCACGCAGGGCACCTCCGGCCGATACCACCGCTCTGCCGCTCCCTCGCTATCACCACCTCCGTACCAGTGAGGTGCGGCACATCCCGGGTCAAAGGCCTGATTTAATCTCTGCTGCCACTTTGTTCCTGGCTCCTGCCAAGGAGAAAGGTGCAGGGGGGCTCAGCCCTCGGCGCTGCCCCAGGAGGGTTTGCCCACTCTCAGCAAAACAAACCTCCCAAATGAGCATCTGGGCGGGATTTGATTGCTGCCAGAGAAGCTATGTGCTTTTGATGGACTCAGCTGCTCTGTGCCATGCCCACAGCCAGCAACAATAAAGCAGGCTCTTATTAAATTAACCTGCTAAGACACAGATCCTGCAGGGATGTTTGGGGAATGGACAGATGGCACAAACAGGGGCCAGCAATAATTGCAATACCCATCTCACCAACGTGAGAGATGGATCCTGCCTGGTGCTGTGTTTGGCAGGGAGGCAGGAGGGAGGGCAGGCAGCGCCCTGTCCTGCAAACCAGCCCCGAGAGGTGGGAGAGGAGCATCCCCGAGCTCTGGAGGGAGTGAGGAGTCTGGAGCATCTCCTACGGATGCCAGCGTGGGCCTGCACCACCCCCCCGCCCCAAGCACAGTGCGGATGCTGCCGGCCTGCTGCCGCTGCCTCTTGCAGGCCGTCCACGCCGTAATTATCGACCGGCTCGCTGGTGTGACTCACTGTGTCTGCCTGAGCTATAAACCAGGCTATTCTCTGCCAGGAAGCCTGCAGCAGACTGCCGAGCAAAGGTGGCCGGGTAGCTATGCAGCAGGGATAGCCTGGATTTCACCTAAGTTACCGTCTAGCTGGGCACATAATTTGCATAAATACATGCAAAACCAGCTTAAGACCTAGTGTCATTTCTTCTCCGCCTCTTCCAGCGGTTTTGCTAATCCACTTATTGTACCTTATGGTGTTCAGCATGTAAGCTGCAGCGTAGGGACCGGCTCCTTGGGGCTCGGATGGCTGCCGGGGCACTGGGGGCTGCTCTCACATGCAGCTCTTTCAAGGAGGTCCTGTCATACCAGTCGTGTAACCATAATGACAGCTTTCGATTTCAGCTCCATCAGAATACAGTGAAATATGTCTTAGGGTTTGGATACGTTCACCTGGCCCAGGCTCTAATTCTGGGGCTGTTTCAGGCAGTACGACCTGCAGAGATACTTTCCTTCTTCGCCAGCTTTTCCTGCTAACACAGAGATGACTCAGAGGCAAATTCTGAGGACCTTTCTCAGAAATGTCTTATTTTGTACCATCCGTCAGCTTTTAGCTGTTACTTTAGTAGCAACAAAAGGCATGCTGGCACTCAAAAAAAGGTAAAGGATATTTTCCAAAGCAATTACTGATTCTGGGGCAGAAGTGGGGCTGCACTGAATTATAATTGATACAAGGAGATTATTGGGATTTCTGGAAAGAGAAATATGTCTCTTTGGTCCCCAGGCATGGTACCAGATCACAACTGTTTAGAAAAGCTTGGCCCAGGAGCTGGTTGTTGCTGATGAGCAGCACTGCGGGGGAAGATGCTGTTGCTATACCCCGCCGCGCTCACAGCCTGCAGCCCCTCACCTCCACACCGGACCTCTCTCCTGGTTATCCCCTCTGATGCTGCGTCTCCTGCCTGCAAGAGCAGCATCCTGTGCCAGAGCCAGCAGGTGCATCTCCGGGTCACCACTCCGTGCGAGGGCGTGCAGCAGCAAGCCAGCTGGTTTCATGGGTCGCTCCTCACTATTTTCTCCAGAAGTCAAGATAGCTCCTCGTTGCCCTTCATGGTCTGAGCTAATATAATCTGTACCACAATGCCTGGGAAGCGCCTCCAGGTATCGCTCACTGTATCTGTGCCGGGCCGGTGCCGGGCCGCAGCTCCATGGCTCACAGAAGCTGCCTGTCCTCCATGCGTAGGACACGATGCCGGTGCAGCATGCTCTCCTTGGGTACCGGCTTCCATGAATTTCTGCAAAGCTGAGGGGCCGGGGCTGTCCTCAAGCTTTGTCAAATCACCAACATGTGTGGCATCTTCTCTCTAGAAATATATATACATGACGTATTTTAAAGTTTCTAGCCAACATTGTAGTAGAGTAAAACTGAAAATACAGCTCCTTAAGCCTCAAAAGACAGAAGACAACAGTGAACACACAAACCAAACCTGTTGCCTTAAACCCGAAGTGAAAAGAAAGGAGGGAGGAAGGTAAACACACCGTCAAAAAACATTTTTAAAATCTGTGAAAATAAAGCAATTTTAAACTGACACCTGACAGAATAGTTCCCATTCGCTTTTAAAATTTCATGGGTTTTCCTTTTTTTATTATATTCCTGCAGTATTTGCAATTCAAACGCTACAGAAATGTGCAAACTTGAGCATGAAATGTGCTAGCAAAATGAAGCAGCCAACAATTAATTACAGTGAGACACTCTGTTTTATTCCCATTGCAGAGAGAGAAAGAGAAAGTAAATCTTGGCCCAAATGGGGTATTGAGAAAATACTTTAATATGATGTTGATCTTAATAAGCAAAACCATTTCTTTGTACTTTTAAATAAATTACTTTGTGCTGGACAATTTCCTTGTAGCAAAGCGATAAGCATTACCTTGAATCATTAATTCCTCCGTGCAGAATCCAGCGCTGAGCTCATTAAAGCGTGCTGAATCCCTGGGCGGGAGCTGCCAGGTTGTGCTCCTGACCAGCGCGGGATGACCGGAGGCCATTAAAACTGCTGTGCAGTCTCGTCTCCAGCCCTGGGACAGGCGGTGCCACTGAGACAGCCGAGAGCCTCGCCCTGCTGGCAGGACCTGAGTGCCTCAGTTTGGTGGCACAGGGATGTTTCTGCTGAAATACTGGTGCTTCTCTCCCAGGGCAACCCGGAGCATTGCTCCTGGTAGGGACGGGATGCACACACACATGAAAACTGGGTCCTGGCAGGTCCACTCATGGCACGCAGGAGCTGCATTTCCCAGGTGGGCAATGCCACTGTCACCGACTGCTGCGGGGCGGCGCATCCGCATGGCATGGCCTTGCTTGCCCACTGACAGCACTCGCTTTCCCACAGCCACAGATGAGGGCACACACGCACGGCAAAGTCACCGGAGAGTCTGTGTGCCAGGCACGCATCCCGAGATGGCGCGCTGCACGTGCCTCTCGGGGCGGTGGAGGCAGGTCACGGGCTGTGATGCTTCTGGAGGAGATCGGAGGAAAAGGCTTTCCAGACAAGTGCATCAGCAGAGCTGCAAGCGATGGCCAGCCAGGCAGAGCTTCTCCCCAGACTGCATTTGTGAAAAGCTAACAAAACTGTCTGCGAAACGAGAACACGGCGAGCTCATTATGAGACACTTCACGAGCTTTCCTGGCAAGGGAGGCCAGCGGTGCAAAGCTGCAAGTCCTCCATGCCAGAGCCTGTCAGCTCCCCTGGAAATGACACCTGGCTGCTTGGAGGCGATCCAGGCACCAGCGAGGGTCTTCGCAATACCCTGGAAAGCTGCAGCCTGGAAAACTTGTGGCATCCATCATCACCATCCAAGGCAGCTGAATGAGCAGACCTCAGAGGCCAGCTGCTCCAGGAGCCTGGCACGGGAGCCGAGGGGTTAAAGTGCTCCACCGGGGAAGGCCCTTGGAGGAGAAAAGCACCAGAACTGCTTAATTAGAGTATTCACATTGGATGGAGCTGCAAAGCAGTTAATTTCTCAACTTGAAAAAAACCAGAATTAATATTTACCAGCCAGGACCAGAAGCAGTGAGGGCCATCAACAGCCTTGCTGGGGCTCCCCGTGCCGGGGAGGACTCCAGAGGTCTCTGCCATAACTGCCCATGGTCTTTCATATTTTGTTCCACAGTTTAAGAACTTGCCTGAGTTCCTTTTGTGAACAAAAGCTGGTGAGCCAAACCCCAGGTGTATCTCTGCCTTCAGCAGCAAGGGGCTGCTGGCTGGTTTGTTTTTGCAGAGTGGTGCTTCGGTGTTTCAAAGGATTTCCTGATTTGCACAGTCTGGAGAGGGTCAAATCTGTGGCTGGTGAAAGCAAGCATGGCTCTGACAGGGCCGGGACTCCCTCCTGGCCCCAGAGGCAGCCAGCCGCCTCACCGTCCCTGCACAGTCGGACAAACAAACCGAGCCCTGCACGAGTGGAACCGCTGCTCCCGCCAGGGGTCCGCTGCCTTGTTATCCACAGCCACGGGCGTCTCGGCATCAGCAGCCCCTAGGCGAGCCCAGCTATGCTGATGCTGAGGAGAGGATGCTCTCACCTCTGCCTTGTGCCATGGCAGACCCGGAGGCAGGTTCAGTGTGGGGGATGTGGGCTCAGGATTCTGGGGGAGAGTGCCGAGGCGCACCCTCGGGCTAGTCCTCGTCCACAGGCTGGCAGCTCCCCTTGAGCTGGTCCATCTGCCTCATCCCTCAGGCTTTTCTCATTTCCTGCTTTCGCTTTTCTAATCTTTTCCCCAATATTTAATCCCACGCCAAATTCTTCCCCATCCTCTTAAAGTTCTGCAAGTTTTAATTTTTTTTTTTTTTTTTTTTTTTTTAGCTTGGCTGCGTAATTGCAAAGCACTTGGGATCCCTCTGTGTTTAGTCCTCATACCTTGTGCCACCACTATGTTCTGGTCACTTACACATGACATCTTTGCACCTTACACCTGCTTGATGCAAGTTTTTGCATGTTCCCCAGAAAGAAAATGATCCTCTATTAGCCAGTGCTTTGCGGTGAATGAGAGGGGGCGGCACAGCAGGAGCAAAGGCAGCATCTGAGGGTCCCCACCCTGTGCTGTGCCTTGAAGTGATGCTGATGTCTGAGCTGAGCTGGGGTTTCTTTACTGGCAGTATCTAGTTGCTCTTCGATGGCCGTGAGTGAAAGGCTTTGACGCCCTCCGTAAGCACTGCACCTGGCGAGGGCTGGTGCACGGCCATGCTGCACGGCTCTGTGGGGTTCCCTGCCACCTTCCCACCATCGAGGTGGCTGCCACCATCCCTGGTGTCACCCGCCAAGCCTCAGGACAATGGGAAGGGGGAGAAAAAAGCCGCTTCCTTGTGCAGAGGCATTGTGCCAAGAGCAGATAAAATTGATCTCTGGCTGCCGAGCCTCTATAGCACTTCATGTTGCTGAAGGAATAATCAAGCCCAGCCCTGGAGAAGACAAAGATGGGAAGAAAATAAAAGCTTTCTCCATTAAGCTGATTTTTGCCTGGGGTTGGGGCCCTCCCCGGGGACCCCAGTGGTGGTTCTGGGAGAGGATGCACTGGGGCTGCTCTTGCTCCCAGAGCTGGTTCAGCAGCAGATCTGTGAGGATCCCACAAAATTTTGCTTTTCTGGCTCATTCACACAGTGCTGGAGGGAAGGGGAAGGGGTGGGCAGCTGCTGGGGCTCCCAACCAAGCCCCTGGACACAGGGCTGCCGTGTGCACTCGCACTGGCCTTGCCCAGGGAAACTCACTTGAGCCACAATCACAGCTTGTCTCTTGTCGTCCTTGCAAAAGCAACGTCTGGGGTAAAAGCCTGGCTTTCACCGTGCCAGGGCCCTCACACAGTTGCATGGGTCGGAGTTAGGAGATGAGAAGTAAAGTGCCAACATGCCACTTGGGGGGCAGAATGGGGTATGAACACGCTCGAAGTCTCCTCGCCCACCAACACCAGCCAAGGGCAGAGCTTTGCCCTCTGCAAGAGCGTGGGACATCTGCCACAGACACCACCACCAGCAGCTCAAAATCTGGATCTAATACTTCATTGCCTCAATGATTACCAGACTACAGAAAAAAACCATACCAAAAAGCGGAGTCTGGAGGCTCCTCTTGCTCCCGGCAGCACAGTCTGAGCTGGCCCAGCCCCAGTTTCAGCTACTTGCAGTCCGGGGGACACACGTTCCGGCAGGCAGCTCCCCGGCCCCATTCTTGCCAAGCTGTCTGACAGCGGTGGGCAGAGCTGTGGCAGCGCTGGCGCCTGCGAGCAGGGGTGCGGGGGGACCACCATGTCCCCGCGCTGTACGAGGAGACCAGTGCTGTCACCCCAGCCCCAGGCAAGCACTGCTGGAGGCATGCTGCATCGTTTGGTGTCTGGTGGAAGACACAGGTTGATGAGGCTGGAGGTATGGAGAGGGAGAGGAGGAGCAAAACAGCTTGGGCTGGAGCAGCTCTTCTCTCCCCACTCCTGCCTGCGTGCTGCAGCCCTGCACCAGGACCAGCCGGGTTGGCTGGCTGGTGGTGGGCGTTCATGACTCATTATCCCTGATCGCCATCCGATGACACATTTACTGCCAGCAGAATGGGCCTCCTGCCAGCACGGCAGCCCCGGAGCCTCGTGGGAGGGCGGCTGGGCTCTGCCAGCAGCTGTGCTGATGCACACAGGCTGGGAGGTCACCAGCTGCAGCCCTGGGATGCACAACCCCATGTTCACCCTGGCTGGGTGGGCAATCAGGACAGACCAGGTCCCTCTGTCCTGGCAGCATGTGCCCCAACGCTTGGCATGTGAGCGCAGGATGGGCTGCGGGTGTTGGAGCTGCACGGGCAGCACGTGGCAAGGTACAGGCAGGCCAGGGCTGAGTGCGGCGTGTCGTGGAACCGGCCCAGCATCCTCACCCTCCACAGCACCCCTCCCACTCACCCCAGCATCCTGGCTTGCAGCACCAGGCCCATGATGACAAATGCCTTTAAAACACTCTTTATTAAGTGAGAAATCTGACTCTGCTCCCCATGCTAAGCCCTAATACAGTGCAGACCTAAATACAGCACTAATGCGAAAGCTTAAAGGATTTCCCATAATTGAGCAAAGCTGGCAGAGGGGCAGGAGCCTGGCTTGGGAACAGCAGCCCACCTCCCTCCCCAGCACAGTCCACCCTCTACCCAACCCCGCTGGTCCAAATCTGGCCACAGCCCCCATCCTTGGACTGTGCGACACAGGGAATTAAAGAGACTTCCAGGGCCTCAACCTGTCCAGCCCAGAGCCCCGAGTTGCCCTCATTACCTTCTCCAAAATCCCCTTGATTTATGGAATAGAACAAGTAGCATCTCCACATGCGAATTCCTGCCTCCCTGTGTCACCCCCATCCTCCCACTGCAGGCGCTGCTGGGGCCCTGCCTGCCCCAACCCCCTGCTGCAGGGCACGACAGGGCTGGGGGAGCAGGACCAGACACACCAGCTCCCCCAGCCCAGAGGATGCTCGGAGCAGGGAGCGGCCGAGCCAGCACCTGCTCCTCCCACACACCCCGACATCACGGGGCTGGGATGGCTGCCAGCACCCTCCAGCCCAGCAAAGGCACGGACTTACCTTTGCGTTGTCCCTGCCCTGGCACTGCTGCACGCTGGCTCTGAGAACAGTGACGGTTTAATGGGCAACATCATGTGTCTACTTACCGGTGTAGCAGAATGTGACCCTCAGGGAGGCTCACCCAGCAGGGCAAGAAGGCTGACAGCTTTTATTCAGGCTTATATTTCTGCAGGGGAAAGCAAATGGTATTTTTCTTCCAAAGGAGTTTTCCAGAAGCCTTGCAAAGTACCTGCGAGCACCTTTGCTTTGGTGCAGACATGCACAGCCCAAAACACCACCCAGTGCCCCTTGACACCCTGGTGTGATCACCAGGAGCTGCTTGCTGACGGGAGCCCTTCCAGGCATCTGGATGCTGCTGCACTGCATGCATGGGGGCAGGAACAGAGGGCTGGTAGGGCTGCAGGGCGAGTGGGGCCACCGGCAGGGACACGGCCACCAAGCCCTCCGCCGGCTGCCACGGCACGTGCAGGGCATGCAGGAGCTGCAGCAGAAACGCTGCCACAGAGATCAGCTGAATTACAGTGGCATAAAGCATTAAATCAGAAGCTGCATTGATTATGAATACAGGCTTCGAGCACACGATGGCTGCAGAGGGGAGGAAGGCAGCAGAATGGGAAAGCACAGATAATGTTTGTGAGCAAATAATTTACATGCACCATGGTGCGAAGCAGAAATACCTCTGTGCAACCCAGCTGCAGCTGTGAAGAGAGAAACAGTGCGGCAGCATCGTGCCACGGCCTCTCGCCTGGCTGCGGTGATCCTCGCTGCAGCAGCCGGCGTGGGTGTCGTGTCGCAGTGCCATCGCCTCGGGGCTGGATTTACACCTTCAGATCCAGGGCAAGGCTGTGGGAACAGCCAGGGAGAGGACGGAGCATGCTGCTGCTAAATGGACTGGCAGAGCCACCCTGAAAAAGGCAAAATGAGGAGGAAAGGGCAAAGGCATTTGCAGCAAACATCTTCCATCTGAGCCAGCCCAGCTGGGACCCTGTCAGAGCCAGCTTGCTGGGCGCCTGCTCCTCCGAGCCCATCCCTGTGGCCTTCAGGCTGTGGCTCTTTCCACCTCTGTGCAGGTGCCTCTGCCTGCAGACACCCCCGAGGACTTCCAGATCCTTCACAGGATTTGCTTTTTGGGATGTGCTGCCATTTCAGAGGTGTACTCGAGGCAGGGTCCCACCTGGGCTGCAAGGGGCACATTGGTCCATCAACTGCCATAACAGCTCAGAGGACAAGAAAGAGGGGAGGGGCTATTCCTTGTGCTGCAACGTGCTCTGAGATGACCCCTCCTGGGAAGGGTTAACCAGCTGCTTGTGTTGGAGAGGATATTTTAGATCCACAACTCAGCAGGGACTAGCCAAACATTTATTTCTCCAGTCTCCTTTTGCTCATAATAAATAGATCAAAGTGATCTATTTATCCAGCACCAAGTCCAGACTGAATAAAAACGGGCTTTGGACCACAGAGGCCCATCTGAATATGGGGCAAGGCTTTAAAAATAGATTTTTTTTCCCCCCATGTTTCCCACTGAAGCTTCCACAGCTGAAGACCTAAATGGAGATTTTTATTAAACTTAATTTTTCCTGCACAAATGTGCCCCAGAGAGGAAGACGGATAGGCTAGGTGCTGTAATATTTCCAAATAACACATGCTGTAAATAACAGTATCATGTATAGTTTGCTCAGATCCTTTAATCTAACTTAATCTATAAAGCGGTTTGTAGCAGCTCCTCCTGTAACTTTTGCAAATGGGCCCTGGGTAAAATCCCACAGCCCTGGCCCAGGGACGCTGTGCAGCCCTGAAACACATTTTAAAGTCTCTTGTTAATGGGCCACCCTTGAATTTCAGTGCTAGTGCGGGACTCCCATCCCCATCCCCATTCCCATTCCCTCAGGGGGCTCTTCTCCCAAGTGGAGCTGGCGCCTCCAAGCAGCCCTTTCCCCTGCTCCAACGAAAACATCCCGTGTGAGCCCCTGTCCCCTTCCCGCAGAGAAAGCAAATCAGAGGAAAGCTGGCAAGAAAAACTCCCAAGCAACCATTCAGGAAGGATCCCATCCTTCCACAACATCCATTCATTGGAAAAGTTTCGGTTCTCCCTTTTTTTTTGGCTTTAGAAACAATTCAGACATTTAATTGTGCCGTCAGATGAGGCAGGAGTCATTTATAGAAAAAAGCCGTAAGTGGCCTTGACACACAAATGGAGCCAATTAACCTGCAAGGAGAAGTCAGGGAAACAGGCTGAGGAAAAAGAAACAATTATATAATTTGTTCTGGGCTCAATCTGTCTTTTCTCAAAGTCAACAGCTCGTCCTACTAAAGCTGATGGGGAGGAGCAGTGTCTGCACAGCCTCCTGCCGCGGCGTGCCTCCGCCGCACCGCTCCTGCCCCGAGCAGCTCGAGCAGACCTGCATCCCCTGAAATACTTATTTTCAAACTCCTGTTTTTTCCCCGGAGTCAGATTCTTGAACTCCTTTGGGGAAATGGCCAACGATCCCTCCTATGCTGCGCTCCCCTCCCTCGTGTTGGCATCAAACCCCTCTTGTCGCACGATCCGGGCTCGCCCGTCCCCTTGGTGTCCCCTGCGCCGCAGCAGCCGGGGTGCCGAGGCCAGACCACCGCTCAGGCGTTAGCAGAATTAAGTTACTCACAGCTTCAGGGGCTTCCCGATGCCATCCGCTGCTGCTGCCCATGAGATGAGTGATGCTGCAGCCTGGCGTGGCCACGCTCCCCGGCCTGGTGCTTCCAGCTAGGCCCAACGTGGGTTGAGACCAGCCAGTAAAAGCTAAAGCTTTTAGGCAACAAGCAGTGACCTCAAGCCAATTTAAGGGTAAAAGCCCCCTTTTACAACAATGCTTTTGGCACGCAGGTAGCGACCAAGGCGGCAACGCCACTGAGCAGTTTCCTTACCTTTAAATCTATGCAACATTACAGAAGGGACAAACAAACTTGGCAATAAGCAATTTTCTCTTGCAGAAGTCTAGACCAAGCTTAGGCGCGGTTGCTCTGGGCCACAGCGAGAGGCTTCCCCAGGGTGCACCGCCCGGAGGCGTCAGCCTGGCAAAGCAGCCCGGGGGTGAGCTGGGCACCTGGAGGAGAGCTGGGGAATCCAGGCCAGAGGGAGCATACTGTTGTATTATTGCACTGGGACGTTCAAAACGATATCTGACACAAATGCTGAAAGAGAAAAATTAATACACACATCACTGTGCTACAAAAGCTGCAGGCCTTTGAATGATAGTCAATTTATTCTTCATGGTTATCTTCAAATGCACAGCTCTGATCTCCTCTCTAATCACATCACAGATAGGGTCAGAAAGGAAGCATGGAAAAATACAAACCAAGCATAGCACATCACGTGTGTCTCAGAAGGTCTAAGGCACAAGAGAAACCAAAAGGCAGCATCTGGAAAGTTTTACTTTTTATTTTTCTAAAATACAAATGTCTTTCTTGTGTTAGTAACTCTAATATGATAGGCCGAATGCATCCAGTAAAAAGGAGGCACTGGCTACAGAATTCAAAATACTGAAGGTATTTTCTGGAAAGAAATTTATTCTGTTGTTCTACACTTTAGATATAACATTGAATCAAATTCATTAGTTACTATTTTTACATCAGAACCCTTAAAGTTTGGGACTAATAAACTGGAACTTGAAAAGTTTTTAAAGTAAACTCCTATTAATGTGTAGATATGGATCCATAAAAAAACATAACCAAGAATTTTATACACTTTATTAAAAGATCAAAAAATAAACAATAACAATATAGAAGTAACATACTAAAATGAGTAGCATTATGCACATTTCTAAAGCACGTACAAGCACTACAGCAATATAACGTGGCAAAAAGAAAAATAAATTCAAAGCGTACACCCTGTTGGTAGCAGTTGAGGGAATGAACTATCGTGTTATGGAACTGAAATACTACATTAGCCTACGCCTGTCTGGATCCAATGATACTTTAATTTCTTAGAATTCCACAGGGCTAACCGTAATCGTTTGTATGTATTTTCTAAACTATACCATTAAATTGTTATCTAATGTTTCCCTTACTTTGTTTTGCCAGAAATGCCTATGAAAAGAATGTGCTTCAAAGATCTACTTTACACAGTACAGTATAAATGTTTTTATATATTTAAATTAAAGATTTACAATTTAGGAGAACATTCTCTCTTTGATTTTAGTGATTGCCTAAAATACAAGTCTCTATTTATAAAAAAAAAAATAGTGATCTGTTGTCAGGTGATACAATAGAGTGTGGGGAGTCTCAGTTTGTTTTAATGATTTAAAAAAAAAAATATATAATTAAAACAAAGCTAACTGGAAAGAAAAAAAAATCCCATAATCCAATCTAAGAATGGTCTTATCATCCCCTCATCTGCTAGGATACAAAAGCCATGGCAACAAAATCATTTGGCTTCCACCACTATCAAATAGCATCTGTGTACAGTAATAAAGAACTGGAACCTTGTAATTCGGTGTCAGGTAATTCTCTCTGTTGTGTGTTTGGAAAAATAACTTCGTTTTATTTAGTAGTTGTGTTATTTTTGCATGTTTAAATATCTCATTTGAGAGGCATACGGAGTTATTTTTGATGATAGAGGATGTCAGTAAAGATCACTAGCAAAGATTTCAGCAGTGTTGTCACGATCATGCTCGTACCCCAAGGAAAAGAAGTTTGACCAGCTACGATTCATTTCACATAGTGCAAAATATTTTTCTCTCATAATCCTAGAAATGAGAAGAAGCTTGATTACCAAAATTGATTACGGCAAAGGGAAGCCTTAATAGCACGGTGGCTAGGGTTAGCTGGTTATTTTGTATTAAAATCTAGGTGGTTACAACACCCATGTAAAGAGGCAGCACCTGATTTTTTCCCCGTTTCGAAGGCCCCGGGACGGCACGACGCTGCGGCTCTGATTCAGCAAGCCACCTGCTTGAACACACCCCGTGGTGCAACGCGGGCCGCTGGGCATCGCTGCCGTCGCGAGGAGTGGGAAACCTCCGAGACGCCAGCGGTGGCGGCCGAAGAGCAGATCTCGTGCTTGGCAGTGACGCCACAGCCCCCAACCCTGGAACGGGCAGGAACGGGAGGCGGCATCGGGTGCCACCACCCACCGGTTCTGCTCTGGGGTGCTCGACTCATCACTTGAGCCAGGACCAGCCTCACGGCAAAACAAGCGACCTTTCTGAAGCAAATCTGGGGCTTGACTTTCGCAAAAAGAATACTTGTTTTAATCAGAAATAAATGGGTCAACACAGGCGCTTCAGTGTCTCCAAAATCTCCGCGGCGTGCGGGGGCCTGGCAGCACCACCACCGCAGTGCGAAGGGAGCCAAGAGGCTGCTCGGCGGGCCGGGGGCCACGGCTGCGCCCTCCTTCGGTGGCCACTCTACGGGGCCTGTTAACCCCTAGCAGGAGCCCCAGGACAGCCACGCGGCCACGTGGCGCTCTCAAACGAACGCCGCGGCTGTTGTACAGCGGAGGAAACAGCCCAAGACAACCTGAAACCACCCCCATCCATCCACAGCTCAGCAGTCCCTTCCATTTTGTTACTTTGCCCCAAAACGGTTTAAAAAAAAATAAAATTTAAAACTCAGCAAGCTGTGACATTTTGATTTCCCTCTGGGATTTAAAACACTCACTGCAATGACAGTCACCTCCACCAGACAAACGCTTCCAGCTAGAAATAGGATTAGGTGGTAGGAAAAATGTGTGTACGCCACCACAGACCTATCAGTCCCAACAGGATTCAACGAGAACACAGCCTATCAGAAACGCAACCTAGGGGGTATGTTTAAAAATGTAGGCCGATTAAAAAAGCAAAAAAGTAATTCAAATCTTTGCTAGTGACCTTACTATTTAATTAAGCACTGTTTCCCATTTCTCTGTGCTGCAGGTTGGAGCTGACCTGTTATCAGTCTGCTGTATAATAAGCTATGGCAAACTACAAAGCTTTTACAACAGCAAAGCAACATCATGCTTTCAGATAAGTTTTATAGCAAAAAACTCCTCCTTTTCAAAGCCTTAGTAATACCTATCTCTTTTACAAACTTTTCCTGTATTATTACAGACTTTTTATATTCAAAATAAGTTCCAAGGATTTCTTTCGTGGACTATGTACATAAGTGCAAAAAAGGTGTGTCTCACACATTCGTACACTAACTGAATCAGTTTAACTGCAGCATATTTGTATCTTCAACACTGTTACGGGGTCATTCCACAATATTTTTTTTCTTATGTACAGTTTTTGCTAATATAAATTAGTATTAAAATAGTTATATGCTTAATTATTTAGCCCTGATCGTAACGTAATCGCGTGAGTACTCAACTTCTGGAGAAAACAAAATTGCAGGCAGAGCTACAGTACTGAAATGGATTAATTCTGAATTCCCACCGTGTGAATGAACGTGAAACGAAAGCAAGACCGGTCACTACGTCGTAAATACAGGCTGTTGTGTTTTCGAAGTGAAAATACTGTGGAATAACCCTTGCCACACAACAATTTCTACAAGCTATAAAACCTGACTCTAAATCCATGTGTTGTAAACTTCTTGACTGAAAAAGTGACCTTAAAGACACAAATTCAGCGTTCACATGGGACTTTGGGATTTTAAAAATATTCAATCATATCTTTATCTGACAGTATCGAACTGTACCTTTAACAAGCTCATACTGTTACACATCACTTTTAATTTACATGTGAAAATTTCACAAATAATGTATACAAAGGTAGCCATGTTGTAGTTTTGTTGCCATAGCAACAACAACTTAATATAATTAGTTAACAATGAATCTATCATTGTAGGAGTTACATACAAAGTTAATTTTGTTCTTAAACTGTAAACTATACAAACTAGTTATGGACTGTATTCTATACCTTACCATGCTTCAGTGTTGGTTTAGAATATAACTAAATGGGCTGAATACATGTATTAAAAATTTTAAACTTTCTCTAACTCTCCTTCAAAATTAAATTCATTAGTTACTAAAGATATCAAAAAAGCAATAATGAAAACCTTAAAAACTAATGGTAGAGAAATGAAAATATATGACATGAATTAATGCGTTGTAGCCTAGTAACAATGTGTGGTAGCTCTATTTACATTTGGATTAGGCTATCAACTATTTTTTTTTTTTTTTTAAAGTTATTACAGTCTTTAACATACAGTATATACTCTAAGGCCTTCAACAGGCACATGGTAAAATCAGGTCAATATCAAACTAAATCCATTCAACAGGAATGGGAAATTAGATTTTCCTCATAAATTTCACCTTTTTCAATTTTCATGTCTGTGAAATGTACAAGGGATAAACAAAACAAGGACTCCAGTTTCTCAATCATTGTGTACCCGCGTGTCCTAGAGCTACTCTACCGTGCCAGCCAGCGGCCCGCGAGGTGGGGGAGCAGACGTCTCGCCCGGCGCACGCGTCTCCTCCTCCGGCCAGCTGCGCCCACGGGACACGCGCCACCTCCATCGCCGCCTCGATGGTAGCGGCCCAGCTCCGGCGCGACGTCCGCCGCCACCGGCGCGCCAGGAGCACCCCACCGCGGGAACCCGGAGCGCCGGCGTGGCTGCGGCTGCCGGCCAGCCCGGCGGTGCCGCCGTTCGGGAACGCTCCGAGGGTGGTGCAAGACGGCAAGGATGGAGGGCGGAGAGGAAAAGCGCTTCGGGGGGTTTGGGAAGGGGGCCGGCGCAGGCTGGCCAGGGAGGTAACAGTTTCTAGAACATCGCGATGCAAAAATACACAGTCAAAAATCATCAGCTAGAAATTTCCAACTAAAAAACACGGCTGATTGTGAAATCATGTTCCAAATTACTAAAAACACTGTATTTAACAAAAATAATCTTAATAGTTTTATGAATCCATTTTATTTTAAATCCCTCTTTTATTGTCTGCTTATGTTACAGTTTAGTAGTAGTACTTTTTATTGAAACTACTAACAACCTTTTTTCGTGAAAATGATCAATCTCAGCTTTCATTTTCCTTCTGCATGACCCGTTTTATCCAAGTTTCAGCATTTCTTGCATATTGTTTGCATAAGGCTGAGAGAAATGGACAAAGAGAAATAACTTTGGATAAATAAAAAATATAGGTTCATGGAAAGTGGGAAGCTTATAAAAATGTCACTAAAATTATATTGATTTAAACAAACTTACATACATCTCTTGTCAAATAAAGGATGATATTCATGCTTTTATGACATTTGTTTAGAGTCACTAACTAGCTCGGTGACTTTGTAATAGTCTATTTAGGAAATTTATAGTCTGGCGACTGTTTTTTTCTTTTCTTTCTTGAACAAAGAAAATTAGAGCAAGTCATTGCACAACTAGTTTAAATAGTGCTACCTCAAAATGGCATTTTTGCCGAGATTGTTTTGAATTTGGTGAAGTTTAGTGCTTCAAGCTTTCTTTCCTTAAACTCATTTACAAATTAACTCTAAATTTGCCAGCAATATAAAAACTGTTGTGGCACCTAATATAACTACCCTGAACATCCCTCATTGGACCTCTTTAATAAAAATAATCCTTAAACGCTTTTTTTTTTCAGTGCTTTAAGTGACATGAAAACAGCTGTATTCTACGTTTACATTCTATGCACATCTATGCCAGACGTTTAAGTCGATAAATAAAACAGGAGGTTACATCAAAGTGTCAAGATATACAAAAATCCATTTAGCACTGAAAAAATTCCAACCTCCTTGAACTCATAAAGCCATACAAGCTTGAATGCATCCTTTCTGGCTTAAGAAGATCAGCTCTGTTCTTTGTTGAGGCACTGGCACAGGTTGTGCAAAACCCATTTTTGATACACAAATAATTTCAAACAGGAAGTACTCAAATCCACTTTTTCCACTAACAATGTTATGGTTTTGGGAAACAGAAACTCAGTGGTGAAAAGAACAGGTATGCGGTCGCCAATATAAATGAGAGTCACTGATTTCAGGCAACGCTGCTGCTTGTGAACGCCGACGGCGGGGGAGCGTCTCTGGACACAAGCGACTGTCAAAACACGGGGTTCATAAAGGAGGGTCTTGGGAGGGTGGGGATGTTTTTTCCCCTCTCTCAGGGTTTGGTTCAAAGCCTGCCGAAATGAATGGAGAGATTCCTTCTGGCTCAAGGCCTTTTTCAGCTGGGCTCTTCAAACATTCTTGCTGTGAATGAGTCTCCACGGGCAGGCGGTCAGAGCCTGCTCTGGGATGCACCGGCTGTGCCCTAGATGTCCCTCCATCACTTGTGGTCCCTGGAGACACGCATCTAGCAAACTATCTATGCTCACACTGGTGGGAGAGGGGGCAAGAAAAGTCTCTAATCAAGGCCAAGGAACTTGGAAAAGAAAAGAAAACCTGGTTGTCAGAATTTGGCACCCTACAGGACCACTGTGAGCTCAGAGCGGCCAGTCCTCTGGGCGCTGGGAGCTGGCTTCTTGCTTGATTTCAGTAATGACTCTTCCTCTTTGTATGGAGTTTGTGGATTTACAGCAGCAAATCCATCTCTTCCATAATGCCAATGATACTGTAGAGCTATGACAGGGATGAATTTGCTGTATCCTCAACCAAAACGCATTCTGCAGCCAGATTGTTCAGCAACGCAGCATAACGACAGGCTGGGCTGTCCAGGGTGCATGGGCTGGAAATTGTTTTATTCGTGCGTATGAAAAGGAGGTATTGAGAACTAGCCCTTGTTGTACGGCAAACATTGCTCTTGATCAAGTAGAAGGTGCCAAAATAAATCCACTGACCTACAGGTGCTCTGGTAAGATGAATGTTCATCTGTGGTGGAAAGCTTATGCTGAGCTTTCTCCTGCGTTGTTACGGCTGTGTTTGCTTTAAAGGGCCAGAGATCACGGGGTAAAAAAATAACACAGTTATGGAAAATGGTGATTAAATAATTGGTGCACGCTGACAAAATTTCAAGAAGAATCACGTAAGATTTCAGGCCAAAATGTTTCAGCATGCTTAGTGGAGACAAGCCCCTGGGCACGGTATTGCCCAGCTTGGGCTAAGTCATGGCTATGGGCCCACTCCAGCTAATGGTTGGCATTCGCTCCTCTCCAATGCAGTGAGGGTCTTTGCCCAGCTGAAGCTGTCTCACTCTCACTTCACCACCCTTTCTTTTCCTGTTTTGACTGCACCATGAGAACAGCAAGAGAGATTGTGCGCCATTTGCAGCTGAGAATGCACTTCAATGGACAACAGAGCTGCAGAAGTCCCTTGATGCTTACAACTGTCTGAGCAAATCGTTCCTGTCCCCGTACTGAGCCTGGGCTTTTTGGGTTTTTTTTTTTCCCCAAAAGTTTCCAGAATTAGCTAATTGTGTTGAAAGAAATACCCTGAACTGGATTAAAATGACAGCTGTCCTTTCATATCACTTGTACTAAAAATTTGGAGACTATCTGAAGGCAAATTTTAAATGATAACAGAAGCATTTAACACAAGCAACTTTAGCTGACGTTAACAGCAAAATCCCGCAAAGGGCAGAACATTCCTGTGTCGTGTTCTTCAAGCACATAATTCCTGTTTCCCACAATAACATTTTTAGTAAAAAACAAACAAAAACCCATAAAACCTACAGTATATGAAAACTTAAGACATAACAATAATGAAAAAATGGTATTGAGTATACTTGATAATGATGTACACTTTAAAACAAATCAATAGACTATGATGTAAACAAAACAGTAAGATAACACTTTAAAAACAAGACGAACATTTATCCATCGATAGTATACAGTAAACCAACAGTCCGCTGTGCAGATGCACTTATCAGGATGGTAGTCATAAAATGATTAAGTGTGTTAAAGTAATGTGTTATAAAAGTCTATTATAATTTTCTACTTGTATATCTCATATAACAGAGCGCTGTTTGTTAATTGTTTCTATAGTGCTTTTTTTTTTTTTTTTGACATTCCCATTGATCAGTTTTTGGTTAACATGTAGGCTGCAACAGGCTTACTGTAGAGGTGGTAGAGAATGATAGAGGGAAGAGGGGGTATATACAGAAAGGCCATGCGCAGCTTCCCACCAAGAAGTCCTGGTGCTCCATAATTTTACTGTTCAGAATTTCAACATGGTCTGCTGCAGAGGAAAAAAAAAAACAACAAAGAAACAGTGAGAAGTTAGAAAGAGATACATCTATAGTTTAATAAAAGTCATTCTAATAAGATACATTTACATCCTCATTGTGTTGCCCAAGAGGTTGCCACTAGTAAGTTGCAGAGAGAAAACACTTTATTCCCTTAATTTTCTGACCTAGGGTGAAATTGCTAATAACACACTTTGCATTCTCTTTAATCTGCACTTAGGGCTTTCAGTTTCCAGTGTGTTTCACACACACTGACACGACCATTAGTGAAAGAGGGAAGTGGGCGAATAATGGTCTTATTTTTGGACAGGATGGCAGGTAGAGAGTGACTAAGGAGAGGGCCAAAGGAATCCCTGACCCCTGTTAGCTCCTCTTTCCTTCGGAGAGCACCACAGATAGTCACATTAAAATCCGATCCTACAGAGCCACAAACAAAAGGCAAATTGGGCCCAGAGACAAAACACAGACACAGAAACGCTGTGCTCAGGGAACCCTATTCTGGGAAAAAAATGCTTCTCTTGGGATGTTATCGTGAAAATCCTCCCCTGAAGGACAAGGACAACACTCGTCTCCTGCAGAGCTAGGCTAGACAGCCTGGCTACCCGGACCTCATCAACCATGGAGGAAAGGAAAAACACCTGCCAGAGCAGCAAGCGTTTCAATTACCCAACTCCCACTCCAGCCAGCTTTGGGAATTGCCCCTCAGCACTGCAGAGTGCCAACCAAGGTCCTTGTCTGGCAAAACACTTGAGCACATGCACAATTTCACATGCTTGGGTGGCAGCATGAAACGATGTGTCCTCAAGAGGTTTGCTCGCCTTTAGTTTATGCACAGACACTGTGGGTAACAACCCAGGAATGGGATCAAAACATGCATGCTGCTGCATGAAAATGGTCACTGGTGGGTCTGTGAGCACTGGGCATGCTGTGGGGCATAGCCCTTTACTACCAGCCTCCGAAGGTGGTTTATGTCCTGCCGCTGCGAGGTGTTAAGAGGGCAAGTGCTTCTGGCAGAGTGCTGGCTCATGCACATGCTCACACTGCCCTCGTGAAGAACAGGCTCCTTGTTCGCTACTGACCTAAGCCTGATCCCCAAGAAATCCCATCAAATTCAATATGTTGACCCTACTATTTTCAAGCCAAGTTTTTTCATGGTCCTTAACAGCACTGCCGATGCTTTGTCTAGCAGACTGTGCCGCGCTCCCTACTTAATAAAGAAATATATCCCATGGAAGTTCATCACCTAGTCTGAAATCACTAACGATCGACAGTGTTAAGTGAATAATGCTCTTCCAATGTAAATTATCTCCTTATCAGGTGGAACAGGCTGTTTTGCATGTGTTATGGAAATGGGTTAACATGTCACGTGTCACGTCTGTCTGTCTGTCGTTTGGGAGAGCAGTACACTGTGTAACACAGAACACTTTCACTAAAGGGGACAGCTTGGTGTTCACCCCTACACGAACAGGGGTCCATGGCCACACAGTTAGCGGGTCATTTATACATACATATACATACGGTACTTTACTGAGGTCAGCAGAGATGAGTAACTTCTGACAATTGCTAAAGACATCACTAGAGAATTGCTTGCCAAATTAATTTCCAACATTTAAGTACTCGCCTGTAATACGGGACCTAAGGAAGAAATGGGTTGCATATCTGTGTATACTAAACAGCCTGCATTGGGAAAATATGGTGACCTCTTGTTGAATTGGATGAACTGCTCTCTACCCTCTTGGGGTGAAAAAAAATACGGTGATGAACTGAAACCCTCAAGGGATTTTCTCTCATGAACACCAGGTAACGCTCACAAAGAAAAGCAATGGAAAAATGACACTGCTGCTACAGCTGTAAAATCTGTACGTCAAAGAAAAGGACAAACTCCTCCATCATTCCCACTCAGAGAAACCTGGCAGCTTAGGCAAGCCCAGGATCTGCAGGTAGGGTGAAGTATATGCTGCCTGTGGCGTTCATCCTGGTCTTAAATATATACAAGGACCTCTGAAGAAACCCACCATGAGCCAGGTCCCCACTGCAGCTGAATAGCAGATCTCTGCTCGGACCAAGCCAGCCTTGCAGATGCACAGCAGCTGATGATGACCCAATCCTGCTTACCCCAGGAAAGGAAATATGCCACTAACAGCGAAAGAGAAGCTACACCTTTTCAGCTGACTCATCACCAGAGCAGTCTTTGCCATCAATAGTGCAAATCCCTGAGGCATCTGCAGGCAGCTGGGAGCCGTGCAGAGCAAGAGTAACCTGTAAACACAGCTGTCAAGACTCAGGGGGATGCAAGAAGGGAGGCTGCAAACACCGTAAAACAGGTATTTGACACAACAAAACATTGCTTGTTATAAACCATAGGGCTGGTCCATATCTGCGCTGCGGCTGCTGAATTTCTGTTGAGTTGGCAAAGCGTGAAGGCACTGGCATCCCGCAGGCTCGGCCCCTCTGCCCGAGCCAGCCCCCTCTTGGGGGATGCAGTGCCCTTGTACAAAGCAATCCACCGTAAAGAGAAATACCGAAAAGGAACTTACTGTTCTACTGGGAACTTCTACATCTGTGAAACAAACATGCTGCTACTCAGTTCATCTACTGATAACTGGGATATCTACAGCAAAAAAAACAAAGAACACAACACATTAAAACATTGTCTTGAGATTGGGCTGCTCATTCTGTCTTCAGTATCAGGTTAGTAAGTACATCAGTGTCTAATAAAACAGGATCCACTTCCAAGATGTCTTTGTTTTGCTACACATCAAGTACACGTAGCTGCATCACTACTGATGCCTCGTGGAGTACGTGGTGGATGTACTGGGATTTTAACTCCGCAGACTACAAGTAAGACAGAAATGCCCTGAAGCTATCTGGCTGAAACAGGACTCATACAGCCACAGAACAACGCTGCACAGGAGTTTCTGCTTTCTTCTCATGACCAATACCAGTATGAGTAAGACCTGCTCTACCTGAAAATAACAACAAAGCACAGAAAAAAAGACTAGCAATCCCTACTGCGAGCAGTAAAACACTGCCTAGGACTTATGCAGGCAAAACTTCTACTGAAAGCCTCGTGACCCCGGACTAGCAAAAGACTAGAGGATACCCCCTGAGATATTACTGACATTCGGCATGGCTAACAGTCTCCTACCGAACAAAGTGACACCCTGTTTTCTTAGCAATAGCTCTAAACCTGAGAGCATGATAAAAAAAAACCTCTAAAATTACTACTCTGTGTGTGTGAACCTGTTTGAAATGTCCCTGGTCTAACTGGGAGAAGTTGTGGCACACCAAATTATCAGGAAGCATCACTAGGACAGGTTGTGCATATACAGTTCAGGACTGGTGCAGAAGCAGCCATCACAACTCAGTATCTTCAGAAGAAAGTTTTGGAGAGAATTATGGCTCGGCAGACATGCATGAAATCCTGTACACTTATGGCAGTGCTACAATGGCACGTACTGCACATCCAGAGTCATTTCTGTAGGGATGGGTGACATTACTGGTGTAAATAAGCTTCAGACTTCAAGGCCTCACCCCTGATTTTCAGGGTTTTGGTTGGTTTGGGGTCTTTTTGGTTGTTTTTAGAATCCAATCTTGTGGTGGCGGGAGACCACTTTGTGTTTTCACTTCCACTTTCCAGCCAGGAGAGGACATGCCAAAATACCACGGGGAAGGACACTCAAGGTGGTATTTCTGCTTGAGACTGAAAGCAGAAGTGCTGCAGGTCTTGTACGACAGCATGGTCAGGAGTTTTACAGCCCAGTTTTTCAGAATCCAGGGGAGGGTGTTGTTTTTGGAGAAGCGCCTGCACCCCTGCCAATCGCCCATCCCTACGCTCCGGCCGGGCTCGCCGCCCATCCCGCACACGGCAGGACTGGCCGGTGCCCCCTCACCGATCCCCGACACACACACACGCACGCACACGCTGCCTCTGCGCACCCGAGCCTGCGCCGAGCCGAGCGGGTTGGGAAGGCGCTCGGCCCCGCGCAGGATCTGGCCCTCGCCCGGTCCTCGAGATCTGAACACGTGAAAGAAAGCCATTGAAAGGGCCAAACCTGATTGGCGGTAGCTGTTGCAGCGAAGGGGACGCTGGTGGCAGGAGTTGTTGCTGCAGACACAGTGGTGGGCGTAGCACCGTGCATCATGGGCACTTTCGGAAGGGAACCATGGAAGCGACATACGGGAGGGTGGAGCGTATATATATATATATATTTTTTTTTTTTTTTAATGTAACCATGGCAACATGTGGTGGATTTGGGGGCGTGGCAGGAATCACAGCAACAAGCCATGTGACATCGTCATGAAGGACACATCGGGGCGCAGCATGCAATCACAGTGCAAAGCAAGACAGCGTTGGGAAAAAAAATAAACAAGAGAGAAGGGGAAAAGCCAATTACAATTATAATTAAGGAAAAAACCAAAACATTCTCAACACTTAGTACATTTATAAGCAGAACAATGATGTATTAGACTCCGAGGGCCAAATTTCCAAAGGGGGGAGAGGGCGGGTGTGCTAGCAAAAGCCCACGTCAGCTCGCACCCGTGGGGAGTTAGACACAGCCAGTGCACGTTCCTTTGGGTGGGGACATTTTGGCAAGCGCACCCTCCCACCCGCCTGGGAAAGCTTGTCCCCTTCCCTCCCCACCCCGTCCCCGCCAGCAACCAGAGGTACATGATGCACTTTGCAGCGGCTGCCGCAGCCCTTTCACCGGGTTTTCTTGCGTCTTTCTAGCGGGGACGATGTTTCGGCACGGGACAGAGCCAGAGGCGTGGCAAACGAGTGGCTGGCAGCCCGAGCTCTCTCTGTACAAATTCAGTGTGCTTCCTTTCCACCCTAATTCTAGAGGATTTGGCAAAACTCCCCTCTTGCAGGGTTGGGGGGTTGGAGAGGGGAGTGGGCCAAGAGGGAAAAATACACGAATGCATCTGAACAGCTACAATTCGCAGAAAGAGCATCCAAAAGGACAACACGGCAGCAGGGAGCTCGGCAGCCTCCTGCAGCTGTGTGTCCCGCAGAACATGGTGCTGGAAAGGATGCTCTGGGGTGCACATGGGCATCCCCCAAACCCCAGGGCAGGGGTTTGCAGGGCCAGGGAGCCCGCAGGAAGGCCCAGCCATCCCTGCAAACATGCGGCAGGGAAGCAGACTTGCCTTCCCCTCCACCCCAGCAGACATGGCCGGCCCTGGCGAGGAGCATGCGTGCCTGCAGGCTGGGCACACTCCAGCCACGGGACATTGAAGCGTGTGGGTTGGGGTTTCCTACAGGCAGAGGTGTGTTTGAAAGGCTCAGCTCCCCATCATGCAAGCGGTGTGTCCTCTCTGCGCTATAGGGATGGGTAGGCTCGAGAGCAGAGTGCTTAGCCATTCCTGCCAAAGCTTTCAGACCTGCTCCCTGAAAGCCTCGCACTCTCCCCAGGGCTCCTGCTCCCGCCTTTCTCCCTCTGTCTGAAGCAGGCACACACCTGGATGCTGGTAGTCTTGTATAACCTTGGCTGGAGGATGAAAGCTCAGCTTTCACCCACCCTGCTGTGCCCAGCAGCTGCAGACAGTGTGGAAGGTCCCTCAAAGACCTGCACAGGTTCCCAGTAAGACCCAGATGCTGAGCCTGAACATACTGGATCCCTGCAGCAGCAACGAGCATGTACCCAGCCCTGCCGCCTCACTGCATCCCACGTGCACCAGCAGCAGTACCTCCCTACGGTCCCTTGTACCTGTACAGCGGACACTTCACTAAAGAGATGAATCTTCAGACAGTCCACGGTCTAAGCCCTGCTTCTCTCGCTGTAAAAGCAGAGCCCTGCTCTGGCAGAGGGGCTGACCCCAGATGTGTTCCTCCTTACCGCCTTTATTAAACCAGTCTCCTAAAATGTCCTCAGAAAGACAACCGAAAATCCAAACTCTAATCCACCTGATGCCTGATACAAAAAAATAAAACAACAGGATCCTCCCATTGCTATTTCCTTTTGTTGGATGAGTTAAATGGGTTGTAGAGACATTTAAGTGACAAATTTTTATCTCTGCAGTGGAACTAAATAGGGGTGGGAACACATCACCTTGGGTTCTCTTATTAGTCACACAAAACACTGCACTGCACAGAAATTAAAAGGGATACAACCATTTAAGCCTCAAAGAAGACAGCGGATAGACAGTCACACCACTCAGCCACCCAGGTTCTCACTGATGCATACTAACTGCTGTCTTTTTCAGATTAGGAAAAGTTGAGAAGTTTGTGTAGAAAAACCTACCAACGCTTGCAGTGGGTGTCATGCACAGAACTGACCCTGCACACCATGCATTGAAGCGTGGAAAGATGAACAAAAGGGATATTTCATTAGTGAAGCTTCAGTGTTAGAAATCACTTTAACTAAAGAAGCAGGTATTCTCTTTGCAGCATTCAGTATTTAAGCACATGCAAACAGATTCTGCATATTGGTACATAAATAGTTTAAACTCAGTTTTAATAGATCATAGCAAACCAAATTAATTCTTCAGTTCTTGGGTAGTAGAGAATATACTCCGTCTCCCACCCTGGTATTAAATTATATGAACTATCCTAGAAATTAGGGTTGTTTGGGTGTTTTTTAGTATTGGGTACGTTGATTTCTTTCTGATCATTTCAGCAGAAAACAAATTACCCGTAGAGGAACATCACACTCATGTTAAAATCGACTCTCCAAAAGCAATTTACTCCTGCAAGCAGGGACGGGGATTCAAAGTCTCTAGTTTAAGCTGAAAGAGGCAGGTTTTTTTCTGGACTTGAAACAACTGTAGTGATGATGCCATTTTCAGCAGACACCCTGACTTTCCCCCCCCATGGCAACCCATGATCTCTCAATAATTGAACGGGAGAAACTAAGAAAAGCAACAGCTTGCTTCCCTTCCCCACAGCGTGAGCTGCTACGTGCCACTTCTCTGCTTCGCTTTCCAGAGAGCTGCAAAGGCTGAGACCAGATCTGCAGTCTGATGCATAAGGGAAAATGGGGATGCGTAATGTAAATTCACCAGAGATACGTCCTCTGACTGGAAATCTGCTGCTCTGTCCAGCATTAATGTCCTCAGATGAGAGCAGGTGCCAGCAAATAGACCTGTTACGCATCAGCCCTGTGCGTAATTTCATTGCCATGAGACAGGGCACAACAGCACAGTGAGAGTGCTGGGTAAAAGCTGATTTGTGGTACTCGCATCAGAAATGCGTGTCCTTATGTCAACTTTGGCAACTGCAACCTCGAGGAAGAGGAGCATGTAGCCAGCTGGGGGACTTGGCAGTCTCAAAGGTGTCAGTGTTTCCTGAAGTAGTATTTCGCTTGGCACCTAAGAGAGTTGCGGTAAGGTCAGCTCAGCCCATCCCCTCCAAGAGCACTTCGCAGAGCATAAGGCAAGAGGCTACTACTCGAGTCCCTCCCTCCACCTCTCCGTACAAGACTCCACTTCCCTGGAAAAATGTCTTGGCAGCTGCTGAGCTCTGAGTGTCTCCAAGTGCTCTCATAACAGAAGGGTCACACAAGCACAGGGTTTAGGTCCCAGCTCTCTGGACCCACGCTTGCACTTCAGACAGTTTGGCCTCAGTATAGGACTGTCTCTAAAGATCTTCCCGACCCCAAGGAATGGCAAGGCCAAAGTCCAGGTCCACTGCGCATTCACCTTGAGAGGCCAGTCCAGAGAAATACTTTGTATGTTTTCTATGAGTATCATCTGGCAAGTGAATACAGCTTTAAATGTTAAAAACATTGGGCATTCCATTTTCTTATGATGCTCTGCAATGATGATAATGATCCTAAAAAGTGAGCTATCAACTCTGGAATATTCCTAATTCAGCCGCTTATAATACTCACTACTCTCAGCAGGTGAGAGTGCATGTGGCTGCAGTGAATAGAGGTTAATTGGCTAGTCAGCAGTCACATCTCTGCCACATCAGTATTTCGAGTCATATATAAATTACTAAACTGCATCTTTCAATTTTACTCTGAGACCTTAAAGGTAAAATAAAAGCTAGGCATTAAATTGCTTTTAAAAAGCTTAGGCTATCATATTGGTCAAAAGACAAGCAAGAGGGAAATATATGCCTTTAAAGAGGATTATATAATTTTTATTTACTAAAGACAAACCGTTCCCTCTATAAACACCATGGCTGCTGGAATATGTAGGTCACTGAGACAGAAGCTCAGAAAGATACCTGCAGCTTCAAGTGAGCAGGCACTGAGGTCCACAAGACATTTTAACATGAGTCTGTAAGAGCACTACGCAAGAGTCAAAGAATTAATTTGGGATTAACCAGTTGAACCATAAGGAGAAACAGAAAGTATGAATTCAAGAAACATGCAGACATTTTTCTTAGTTTGACCACTTAAAAAACCCAAAACCAAACAAAAAAGGCTAAGAAGGGATCTTTACAAGTGAACAGCTCTGAACTGTAGTAGGTGAAGGGAAAAAAAAGTCAAACAAACAATGTTAACTTTTCATCCACTTTTAACACAAAACTACACACTGATACTCTTTTGCTAAGGAATCTTACGAATCCGCTCATTAGCTCAATGCCTAGGTCATAAAAAACTATGATGCTGGGGAAAGCAAGGAGACGCTTACCTGTAGGGATGAATGTAGGCTGTTGCAACTGCATGTTGGCTAGAGCCTGTTGGTAGTGGAAAACGCTTGGGTTAAAGACTGTGGTGGCACCATTGTTTTTTTCAAGTGCTGGCCTCTTTGGTAAAGGTTGAAGTGCACCAGGCGGCAGGGCCTGTGGATAAGGGAGTCATTAAAGACAAGTGGAGTAAAAAAAGGGGCCCAGATGTAGATGAAGCATGCAATAAATAATAGGGGGTTTTGGCTGCAAACCACCTGCAACTGTATCAACTTAGAAAGACAGGAAAGAAAAGAGCAGCTATACCACAGTAGAAGTAGTATGTGGAATCACAACTTCACTAGGTAAACAGTTAGTAAATGCACTGGGAGAAGGAGCAGAGCCCAGGAGGAGGAATGCTAGGAGAGGTTTCCGCAGGACTGACTTGGGCACACAGGAAGAAAAAGCATGAGGAGAAAGAAGGGGAGAGGTGATCACCTGGACAGGGTACTACGAGGAGCAGTTGCAGGCAACAAGCATTAAAAACCAAAATACCAGGTAACAGAAATATAGTAGCTGGCTATCTAAAAACAAGAAGATAAGCATAAGCAACAAACGCCATGGAAAAAAAGGGATGCTTGCCTCCGCCTGTTTCAACACCTGCCTACACGTACGTGCACACGTGTGGAAGTGTGCACACTTGGGTGCAGCCGACCTGTGTGTCCAGGTGGTAAAGTGGCAGCTGTTGCCAGTTACAGGCATAACATTACATCCATAGTAAAATGCTTTTCCACTTGCTAGTAGAGAGGCTGAGCAACATGGTCAAGAATAGGCCTGATTCTTCACTGCCCGCACCCGTGGCACAACTCACCACCAGCAGGTTTGGACTTGCTCCCAATTTCTAGAAGGAGGCCTCCAACCGTTTAACACTGCTCGCTCATTACTAACAGTGGAAAAAGCCATTGACAAATCTGGTGTTTGAACAAGATTTGGGTGGGCCCTGCTATCAGGCAAATCCTCTCTTCTTGTTCTATCACACCACCGGGCTTCTTCCAGCCTGTCAAACCTGTTTCATGATCAGACTTGGTAAAAAGCATTAACCCAACTCAGGAACTTTTCTCAGTGAGTTACTCATCATTCATCCAGGCATGTCTCAACAGCAAAGTAGTATGTCAGGTTCTTAGGAGACAGGAATGTTTCTAATGATTTACAGCTTTTCACTGTACCCAAGTAGAAACCACATTTTTTCCTCCACATTGTGATAGAAAAGGGTCCCTTTTAATTATGCCCCGCAGTCCTTTTGCACGTAACGCTCCCATTGACGTCAATGAGATTTACGCACGTGGAAGTCATGCAGAATCAGGTCATTTCTCCCTAGTTGTGTTAGTCTACATCATGTAGCAAAGCAATGGCTGAAAAATAGAGTTATCACTGCTATTTTTTTAATAGTAGTGAAGGGTAGGTAATGGAGGAGGGTTTAGCTAATGAAGGGTTAAGGCTACAGATACACAGTACTCGGAAGAAAGGATACAAGTGAGGGAGTTTAAACCTTTATGAAGACCAACACACAACAGAATATAAGTGAAAGCTTGCAACAGTTTGTCACCATCTAGAAACAGGTTTCACTTTAGATTTAACTTGCTACAGGAGACTGCTCATCTGAGAAATGTTAAGCAAGATACTTCCAGGCAAAACATTACTCCATCCTATCTGTATTCATATGGTGGCTTTTGGGTCATTTTAATTTTAAAAAAAGAAAACTAGAAGAAATTGCATTTTCAAACCTGCCCTCAGACATGCACGCATCCTCTGCTAATGCTAGCAGGCATCCAGTGCAAGCATTAGCACTTAATCTTTCCAGATTTCTTCTGGCTAGTACCAAAAGACAGCAGTCAAACACGGGACAACATTCTCAGACACAGACACCAAATCTTTTGCTGAAGATCTGTATTTTAGGATGAGATCTTTTAGGCAAAGATCTAAGAGTTTCCATTTCTAAAGAAGCCCTCATTGATATCAATGTTAAATCTGACTATCTTCATCTTGCCTGTTTAATCACAGAATCCCAGGTTGGAAGGGACCTCAGGGATCATATAGTCCAACCTTTCTAGGAAGGGCACAGCCTAGACAAGATGGCCCAGCACCCTGTCCAGCTGGATCTTAAAAGCGTCCAATGTGGCTGAGTCAACCACTTCCCTGGGGAGATTATTCCAATGGTGACTGTCCTCACTGCGAAAAATTTCCCTCTTGTGTCCAATTGGAATCTCCCCAAGAGCAACTAACTTGGGTCCATTCCCCCTTGTCCTCTCCATGTGACTCTGTGTAAAAAGGGAGTCTCCACCTTCTTTGTAGCTACCCCTTAAGTACTGGTACGTGGTGATGAGATCCCCTCTGAGCCTCCTTTTCTCAAGGCTGAACAAACCCAGCTCTCCCAGCCTATCCTCGTACGGCAGCTTCCCAGTCCTCTGATCATCTTGGTGGCCCTTCTCTGGACCCCTTCCAGCCTGCCCACAACCTTTTTGTACAGCGGGGACCAGAACCGTACACAGTACTCCAGGTGTGGCCTGACAAGCCCTGAGTAGAGCAGGATAATGACTTCTTTATCTCTGCTGGTGATGCCCTTTTTGATGCAACCCAGCATCGTGTTGGCCTGGCCGCAGCAGAACGTTCCTCCAGGCACGGGACAGATTTCAGCTTGTAGACTAGAGTAGCTCCTTATGGCAGAGGTGCTTTACAGATTTACACTGACTGAAGAACTTCCTGCTTAAATTCATGCTCCTTACTGTGCATGACTGCAAAACATTCTTTTTCACATGCTTCCAAAATCTGCCTCAGAAAAAAAAATTACTAATTATAGCAAAGCAACTGTGCCAGGCACATAATGGACTTTTGACTCCTTGCTTCTTGGCCAAAGCATGTCTCCACCCCGAAATGCCCATCATCCCATAATGGCAGTGCCAAAAGCAGAACAGCTGAAGGCTTTGAGACCTCACTGTGATGCCCTGGCTCTTTACAGGACAATTCCTGAGCCCAGTGTTACAGTCAGAGGGAGCATACAAACACTAACAGGCCATACAGATATCAAGGCACAATGGTCTACCCCACCGTCTCTGTAATGTCACCCTCCCTCCTGCCCTGCTACAGCCCCTTGGGAGCAAGAGAGAAGGGAGCTATGGCAGTCCCACTACTGCTCCCTGAACAGCAGCTGGGTGGAGAAATCCAAATAAATGCAACGTTTCCAGAGTCTTCTAAAGAAACAAGCACACTGCAGCAGCTGCTGCGCAACCTGAAGGCCAGCTCTGCCATGGGAGCTCTGTGGGCACAAGAGCCAGGAGCCCGTCTCAGTCTGCTTCTGGTTTGACAAAGTTTTCTGGGTCACCTCTCCCATCCCAGCATCTGGGGAAGCTTCTGTACAGGAGCATGCCCTGAAGATGCCCTGCTGCCAACCTGTCTAACTTCAGATATCGAGGTGCAAGAAGGTCCAGGGGCACAGAAGGATCTGGCTTCACCACTTCTTCACCTTTGCGTTGAGGTAAGAGCCCCAAGTCAGGAACACTCACTGAAAGGTCAAATGCCCAGAAGAGGTGTCTAAAATTGCACATGATGAAGTTGGGCCAGTAGAGCTCCTGCACAGGCATCTGGCAGGGGTACTGAAGCAAACAAGCATGTCTCATTTGAGACAGGCCAGCATTTCTGTAACGGTCTCAGGACCTGCAGGAATTTTAACAGCTCATGGGAAGACATTTCTGTCTTGCACCATATCCTGGTTCAGAAGGAATCCCCCAAGTGCGTCCTGCAGCACCTACCAAAGGCAACAGGAGGACTCCTCACCACATTTTGACTGTACTGAATTCTGTATCAAGTGCCTCCCCACTGCAGGAGCTAGACTAAATCCTTGTAGCAAAGAACTTACTTGGCGAGTGTACCTCCTGCTGCTGCTTCTGATTTCCCTCTGGACAGGCTCTGACCATCACAAATGTAGCAGTAACCTTTGACTGTAATCTTTTGCGACTTTCTTTTTTGCCTGTGTTTGTGTGCGCACATGGGTATGCAACCTATGCAACATGACCAGACCATCTGCACTGGTGAAAGGGTTAATTCATTTCAGTATCCACGTGATAGCCTGCACTGATCCCAATGAACAATTCCCACTACAAAAATGCCAGGCACTCTCCCATTTTTTGGGCTGGGAAAGCCACATTCCTGCTGGAACACAAGCATCTGAACAAAACGGTTTGTGCCACTTCTCTCTGTGGCACGGAAAGCCATCTTTCAGCGTGACTGACAGATAAAAATGGCACCGCATGCCAAAGTCAAAATATCCCACGTGCTGGGTAACAACCCTCTCTTGTTACTTTTTGCAAGAACTGGATCAAATCTTTGCAACAAACAATTTAATTGTACCTCAGAAGTTCCCCTCAGACTGCTATCTCCTGGTAGCTGATCACACTTTCACCCCTTTCCATTTGGCAAAGAGGGGCTGGGTCTGCATCTCGCTTAGTGCTTCAGTCCAAGGCATGACTAATAAAAAATGATCTGAGGGAGGGCAGAGGTAGTGCCCATTCCCTGCCAAGAAGCAGAAGCAATCTGAGCAGTCTCCTCTGAAGATTATACATGCTCTTATCACCACTGTGAATCCTTCTCTGGTGCAGCCTTCCCAAACTGTTCAGAGGAGGTGACATATTCCAACAACGTGGTTGCAAACTTTCAGATGTTTCAGAGCATGAAGACTATTAAAAATCACTTCTCTGATGGCATTTTGTTAAGCAGGGCAGGTCAGGACGGTAGGGGAGTTAAAGGGTTTGCCCATCCTCGGTCAAACCGCATCTCCTCAGAGAGGTGGCTCTCGGAGGGGACAGCGAGGCACCGCGCAGGTCGCTGCCTACGCTGGCTTTGGGGATGCGGCTGTGGCAGCTGTGAGCACCGAGGAGTGAGAGGCTGTCATGTCATTTACAGCGTAATTCCATGACTGCTGGAGGAAGCTCATCCCTAGCAAGATTTCCTACTGCTGTTGTCTAAAGCTCCAATGGGGAAGCCTCTTGACTACTTAAAAAACCCCAAAACAGGTTTTCAGAGGGGAAGGGGAACAGATCAGCTTCTGCTTCCCAGCTCTGGGAATGGGGAGCAACACCAGCTTGAAGGCTTCAGGGCTCCCCTGTGTCCACTTTTCCCTTTCCCCGTTATAGCTGGGCAACAGGAGATGTTTTTTGTAGGTTGTATTGGATCCCTCATTATCTGGGGTGAACAGCTGTCTTCTATGGAGCCAGGATGGACAGCAGACTGGGAGGATGGCTTTTGCCTCACTGTGAGCGTCACAAAGACAGGTAAAACATATTTGAGACCCAGAAAATAATCAAAGGTAGCTTATATGAAGACGGTTTGCAGACAGAAGCCTGGGGAGCAGATCCTGTGCCTGAAGCAAAAGGCACCCACAGCGAGGTCCCTCTGCTGACACTGCAGTATGGGGGGAGGAACCAGAGACAAAGCCAGCTGCAGCAGCCATCTCCCCAGCTTACCAAACACTCGACTAAACACGCGTTACACCCACTTCAGTTCCCAGCACAGATCTCCATGGGTGCTGCTTAGCTCTCTCCCTCTGCTTCTTTTAATGTCAGGAACTGCCAGGACTGGAGAGGTCCTAAATTTGTGCTGCGCCCATTGCACCATTTGCAGGGCAGTACCAGCCTGACACTGCCAGGCGAGGCTGTGCTGTTGGGCATACCACAAGAAGTTGCTGGATCTGTCCTGCACCACCCAGTCCTCTGGCATATCCAGCACACTGCAGACCTAATGTGTTCAATTCTCACCGAAACATTGCGCCTCATGACTCCAAAGCTGCTGCTGTTCGGAAAAACACCTCAAACCCCAGCACTGCCTCCCTCCAAGATTATTCACTGCCTCCAAAACGCATCCGGGTTTCAAGAGGCAAAGCTCAGACAGTTAACAGATGGTGTGCAGGGTGCAGGATCGGCATGTCTGAGCAGACACTGCAACATTTCTGGCCGGGATGGGCAGTCTCCCCAGGCACTAGCACAACAGACCAAGTGCAGAAGGCTTTCATGCAGACTAAGATGGTTACGTGCAAAGCGAGAAGGTGAAAGGTCCAAGTACCAGGTCAAAGGTTGCCTCGAGCGGTCGCTTCAGTGATCTGACAGCTGGCTGAGTCTTAATTAGCAGGCAGCGAGCACATGATGGCAATGGGCCAGGGAGGGGGGTCAAGCACAGTAACAAAAACAGCAAGCAGAGGTGCGTCAAGAGAAAGCAACATTTGGGGGGAGGGGGAGGAGAGGGCGAAGAGAAAAAAATCTTTTAAAAATGAATGCATTATACAATATATTAAAAAGACGAAGCATGCACAACACGGGGCGGCTGAGCAGTTACCTGGCCTAGTGGCTAGTCAGTTACTTTGCCTCAGTAAATTTTAAAAGTAAAGAAATATCATAATGGGACAAGTGCTCTAGAGCATCTTCACTGCAGCTGGCACAGCAGGTGAGGTGCGCTCGGGGATTACCACCTGCAGGTGGACTTGCACTGGGCTTCAGCCCTAATTCTGCAGCTACACACCATGCAGAGGTCAGCAGGAGCACTCATGGCAAGGGAAGGACCACCAGTAAACAAGGGAGGTTCAAGCACATGCTTAAGTGCCATCCTGAACTGGGGACTGAGCCTGACCCAGTTCATCTGACTGTGCTGCACAGACCTCAGCCAAGTAGGAGTGAGTAAAGCTACTACTTGTGCACGTCAAGTAACTGCAAGATTGGGTCCCTCAGAAATGTTGTCTGAATTTAGATTTGAAGTCATTCCAAATCTATTTTAGAAGGTACACCCATTTGTCTGGCGTATGTTTTTTTGATCCAAGAAGATTGGGCACCATTCTTCACTCTATAAAAGTCTTATTTTTCAACAGGTACAGTAAATGCATCAAACCTTGAAAAGTTAATGAATAATGTAAGCTATTTTAGTAGCAGGGGTGATGCAACAAGCCATTAATAAATATTTTAAAGGTTCTCGTTAACAGCATACAAATAAGGTTAATTACATTTTTAAGAGAAGACAGCAGCATGAATAAAACACGCACTGGCTTTGGTTAAGTAGCAGTGTCCTAGATAATTACTGAAAAAGTAAAGATTCAATTGTAAAAAACACAGGGTTTTCATTTTAGAAGGATCTTTTTCAACAGACCTGGGCTGTTGTTTCAACAATAATAAAAATAGTAAGAAATCTAATAAACAAACTGTGCAGGACAACTAAATACTGCAGTATAAACTGGTTCTTCAAATTAAATTTCAGGTAATACTAATGCTACAAGGAGGGCAGCTGTTCAATTTCTAGAATCTTCTCATTTTTGCGTTATATTTCACCATGAATGAAAAGCAACCCCTCTTACTGTCTTTAAAAAAAAGGGTATTTAAGAAAATTTAGTAGCCTTACTTGTAAATCAAAAAGGAAACAAGAACCTTTTTAATATTAGTTATAAAAAAATAAATCACAGAATGGATGAGGTTGGAAGGGATCTCTGGAAATCACCTACTCCAACACCCTGCTCAAAGCAGTGCCAACTAGAGAGCTTGCTCAGGACTGTGTCCAGGAAGGTTTTGAATATCTCCAAGGACAGAAGAACCTGTTGCAGTGTTTCATCACCCTCACATAAAGAAGTTTTTTCTTATGATTAAATGGAATTTCCTACATTTCATTTTGTGCCCATTGCCTCTTGTCTTTCACTGGGGACCCCAGAGAACAGTCTGCCTCCATCTTCTTTACCTCCCCCATCAGAAGTTTATACGTATGGGTAAGATCCTCTTGAGCCGCCTCTTCCCTCCCCAGGTTCAATGGCCCCAGCTCCCTCATCTCTGGAATAGACAGGTGCCATCAAGTTGAATTCAACAGAATGGCAAACATTTACTCCAGCTAGGAATTTGATCTGGTAAGTCTGTCTTGACTCGTTTTTAGAATTGTACGTAGTAGAAATCACAATTCAAATTAAAATGCAGGAACATCTCTACCAGGTCCTAAGTATCAAACCGGTCAGGAAGTCACCTTTGGTTTGAGTCTTGTCATTTCACTAAGCCTTGGCAAAGGTATAAGGCACAAGGCTGCCCAGTTTGCTAAGCCTGAAGATACCTTGTCTGCTTTGAAGTCAGTGGAAATTTTGCTACTGACCTCAACAGGCCAGGATCTCCCTGCAAAGGATGTATGATGGGACGGGCGTTCTTTGCTTTCATTGTATACTGAGGAAGCTAAACTGACACCTATGACTTAGCCAGGAAGGCGTTTGCTGCTGTACTTGCATTCGTGTCACCTCATGAAGTCATGGCAGAAAATCACAGGGTTCGCCACCATGTCCCTAGCTGGCGGGATGTACTGTGCCACTTGGGGCTTCATGCTATGGTGAGCACATAGAGGGGATGAAGAGATGGGATTCATATTGCACATGCTCTCAGCCCTCTAGTCAGCCATTTACAAAGCACTCTATTTTTCCACAAATGACACATGTGGCACAAATGAAATCTCTCAGCAATAGAAATATAGCTTGAGAAGAGCTCTACTTACCATTGCAGCTGCAGCTGTCTGGTTCACCTGGTGTTGAGCTGCCTTGATTTTGGCTTGCAGGTGTGCAGGGGGATGAAAGTACTTGCATTTCTCCCTAGAGCATCGACCTTTGATGTAATCCATGCAAACTGTAACAGTATTTTCATTTGTGTCTATCATTGCAATATCTATAGGGTGAGCATAGCGGCAATCATTCTCACCACGTGTGCAATTTCCACGCTGAAACTCTCGACAAACCTTAAAAGAAAGTCACATTGTTGAGCAGGCCATCAAGTTACTGTTCATTCAGTATTTTCAACAGAGAATATCAGTTCAGTTGGCCACATTTAACTACATGTGTATTTAAATCCATGCTCATCTCGGGTAGCACATACACCAACAATCACAGAGATGAATGGTGCTACTCACAACCTGTTCAGGGTATGAAAAAGCCTCACAATGTTACCCAGGGCAAATACAAGTGAAGCACAGAATTTGCGCAGAATGGAAAGCGACCCCAGGAAGTCAATGTCATTTTGCCAAAACTTCTGGAGCTCAGGATTCCTCCCTGCCTCTGAAGCCTGAACATTAATAACTCTGCCATTTGTGTTTCAGCTGGATTATGGATTTGTTACAGAGCACACTCTTGGGTAGGGCATCTAATTCTAAATGTTACATGCTGCTGTTATTTGCAACAAGTACCTTTTCTTAAGTATGAGGAGCCTCTTTCACATAGCCTCACTGCCCTCCACAATAAAACTCTTGATCCTTGGGTTACAGGACAATGTGTTTGATTACACTGGAACGTGTTCATAAGGTGTTACCAAAATTGCTAGCTTTATGAAGATCTTAGAGATCCTCCTAAGTTATGAGCACTGAAGCATCAAAGGCAGAGAAAAAGGTTTCACAAAATGGATCTGCAAGGTTTCCTTGTCTGAGGAACTAAAAGAAATTGTGGAGGACTATAGCTGGTGGTGTAGATCACGTAGCAGTGCACTATCAGACTGAGCATGGGGAAAAGGTGAGACGTCATGTGAGAACAGAAGCAATCAGCAAGGCAATATAAAGTATACTACACATAACAACGTGTTTTGAAATTACACCCTTCTCCACTACCTTCCTGTGTTATAATTTACACCTGCAGGGGCCTCTGAACTCAGGGCCTCAGCCCTTATCACCTGCAGAGCCTCTGCTTAGGGTTTGAAAGACATTTACAACTCCTCCAACACTAAGTCCCAGCATGCCCAGCCAACTGGGATGACAGTGGGACGACATCTTTCCAATGCACTGTACCCAGCACTCCCAACACTGTATTGCTTAAAACTTTCTGTAAAAGCTCAGTAAGCCCATCTCAATGAAAGGGAAGTGTGTATTACTTCCAAAACATCTCCCACTCAACTCAGGGAAATGGAAGAATGGCCACTTGCATTTTTCAAGTGTGGCAGATCACACATAGAAAACAACAATCCCAGCCCTGTTCTAACACCCACTGAAATCAGAAGAGTGAGCGCTCCCAAATTCCCAGTGACTTCCAAGGATATGGGATCAGGCCCCACATGAGAATCTGCTCAAGCAGAAAACAGCAACCCTGTGTTAGGAAAGCTGCAGGTTAAACTCTGCACTGTGCTGCATCAGGTCATTTTAGCAGAGAGCAACACCTGGGCACACGTGCCCTGTTCATTCCCATCCGCAGTATCATATCAGATGTCCAAATACCTCCAGTTTATCCGTACGCATCAGTTTCTGCCCAGCAGAGCCTCCTGGTACTGTAACAGTAGGATTTCCAGAAACCAAGACAGGAGTATTTGGTAAAAGCTCTGCAGGAACCAAGCCCATCCCAGGAGAAACATGACTCAGGTAGGGACTAAAAGCCATTGTGGGGCTTGTTGCAAGCGATGGAGTCACAGGAAACGTTGTCTGTGTACAGAAAAAGGAAAAACAAAATATTTGTTAAAAAGCTCTGTCATAGATTACCCATCAAAGCCTTGCAGCACTTCAATCCTTTTAGACAATTTGATCAGCAACATGAAAATGCTGTGCTCTTCAATCTGTTCATTTATCGCCATTTTCTTGCGATCCATTCGCTTCTCCTGACTCACAGATTTGTGACTCACCCTGAACACAAGGCATCTTTATTTGCCAGATCAAAGCATATTGATGATCTTTATAATGACACAATTAAGGATTTCATGCCAGCAATTAGTGCAGGCCCAAATTAAAGTCTTTCCATTCCCAAATAAATGTCTCGGCTTCTGTATGCCTACGCCACAACGCGGTACAGAGACCACAAGGTAAGCTGCAGCTTCAGGACCTGGAAGCACATAACTCCATTAGCTACATGGTTATGATGGCTAGCATGGCTCAGGTGGACAACATTTAGAGTCAGACGAGGCATCTCTGCTACAGTATGCTTGGAGGTCTAGCATTCTGCACATCTGGCGTTTGTTTAAGACTGCCAACATCCTCTAGGCAAAAGCAATTTTGCAAGAGTATACTGAGCCTACGCTTCACATGAATGGCAGCAAGAGGACACCAAACTGACTAGTGATACAACATGCAAGACCTCATGGCTTTGGCAAGAGCAGGTGGGTCACGGGCTTGGAAGAGCCATGGACAGTCTACCAATGAGATGGCCCAGGTGAGCCAGCATGAGGTCCAGAACACCAGCTATGCTGTGAGCAGCAATGACCCCATGAGGAGACAGAACAATGAGCCATAAAGATCTCAACTGCTTCTGATCCCTAAATCGCCTCTGGCAGGCCGTGCAGACATGTAGGGCTTCTGCGCCGCTGGCCAGAGCAGCTCCCTAGCCTGAACTGCTCCAGCAGCGCTGGTCTGGGAAAGGAGCTGCCGTTCTGCCAGGCAGGAGAGATCGCACAAAGCTCCTAAGCAGGTGCTCGGTTTAAAGTCTGTGAATGACCCCTATAGCCAAGGAGTTTGAGAGACTTCAAAGCACCAGATCCGAGGTGGGTTTGGGAACGAAACCAATTCTAGCTGATGAAAAATTCCCCCTGCCCATGCCAAAGACCAGAGGCCTGCAAGGCAGTACTCCTGCTCCTGTAGCAGGGGCTCAAGCAGCCCCCAGGGAAACCAGCCTGTGACCTGCAACTATTTTTATTTTTCCCATGTCACCTTCTCCACTGTGAACTCTGGGTTACGGTTAAAGCTGCTCACAGTTGCAGGTGTACATGAAGCCGTCCTCAGTAACTAGAGCCTCTACTTGGCAATAAATGCAAGCATGCTTACAAAAATGGCCTGGGGCATCTTTTTGGCCACACATCATCCCCTCCTTGCTTTTATTTTTGTACCTCTAGTCCTGTGAGTTTCTAAAAGAAGTCACACATGGGACAGCATGTTTCTTAACAGCATCTTCATCCCAGTACTTTCATATGCTAGGGGACACTTTTTTGTTGTGATCTGGAAGAAGCTAGCCCACAGTAACACCAGCCAAGCTGTCCTAACCTATATTTAGCTTAATGATGCCTCCTTCCTAAGGTCAGAATGACAGCAAGCAGCTCCTGAGCTGATGAGGAAGGGGATGACAGGTCACTGCCAGCGTATGTCCCACTTTCTCTTCCACAGCAAGGAGACACGGCTTCCTGAATCAGCAGCGCTGGGTGCTTTAAGTGTAGCAGAACCAAATAATCCTCTCTGGGAGGGATTTCCAATTTTCCTTCTTTCAAGTCTATGTCAAACCCCGCTTTAGCTGATGGGAGACTTAAACCATTAAACCCAGAGATCCTCCAGTCCACGGCCCTTTATTAAATCATTTTCTTCTCTCTTTCAATTCTCTGTGGCTCCCAGACATTTTACACCTTTTGCTGCTAGAAAAGCTCTTTAAGGATCTTCAAACACTGTGACTCCCTGAACACTTTAGTGAGAAGACAGCATCCATTAGACTGTTTTCTCTTGTGCAAGCACCAGTAATTACAGCAGCATCTGCTGAACTTCTGCCACCATTCGCACTATAAATGCTATTTTAAGGAGTTTCTGCAGCCTGGCCAGCCTGCACAGGGTTATGCTGGGGCCCAGCACACATTGTCAGCACTTGTTTTGTGTACCCATAGTAGCCCAAACCTTACAGCACATGTGGCTTGCATAAATGTGTCGGCAAATCTACCCTATGTATTTCCGGCACCCAATACAGCAGGAGTCCTGGGTATTCTGACAGAGCAGGTGTGGCACAGATATTACTCCAAAATTTCATGAGATCCTTTGAGGCAGGCTTCCCCTGTCTGGTCTTGAACACAACCAGGAGCCAGCCTGAGGACCTAGTTGGTTTCTGAGATGGAGGAGAGATGTTCCTCCTGCTGCTCAAGCAGAGGATGCCAGGGTATTCGTGCAGCCAGGGAGGAAGGCTGGGGGCTTGCAATGCCTCACACTGACCGAATTCACCAGAGAACAGTGGGAAGGGGTGCAAAACTTTTGCAAAGAGATTATATACCAGCCCCTCCACCAAAGCCACTACAAACTGGGAGGCAGGTCCTGTTCCCTGAAACACAGTCACTATCCCCCAAGGCTGTTCCCTCAAGAGCAGCCCTTCTCCTCACTGGGAACAACTGGCAAGGGCTAAGCGACCTGAACCCAAGCTAAAGACATCCATGAAGAGCAACTGAGAATCTACCCATAATCCTGGAGACTCACAGAGGGGTCCATGAAAGAGGAGGACGTGTTTTTAATTGCTGCTGCTGGTTGTTCACCCATTTCCATGCCCTGGCATCCGCTGCTGCGTTCCCAAGGTTTCACAACCACTCCTTCTACCCACCTGAACAGTATGCCAGTGATGCTGACTGAAAGCGACAGCCCTGCTCCACACCCTGCCTGGGGGCAGGGGACTGACCCTCCGCAGGCATGCAGGCATTTTCAGCGGACGCAGAGCCAGAGAACGAGCAGACCTTGCTCAACACGTTAAACCTAGAAGCACTAGGGTTTTTAAGTCTGAAGTGTGCTAAGCACACTGAAAACTGCTCCTTTGTAAGCTGGCATCAGGGAGCTCTGTATTTATTGTGGCTGATGAGGGGGAAAGATGGGCTGCGCTCACTGCCAGCCCCGACTGCCTGTCTTGGATTGGGAAATCCAGTCTGGCTCATGCATCAGTACCAGTAATAAAGATGCTGCCAGCCAAATCTCTCCTTCCTTGACGTCTGTGCAGGTCCCCCGTGCCAGGCCTGTCCTGAGGGAATTCAAGCGAGTTTCTTCCTTGCAGCCAGAACCCAACTGTAATTTTTACTCCAAGCAGCACTGCTTTCTTCAACATGCCTCCCAACCACCCCATCCAGCCAGGAGACCTGACAGATCAATATTATGACTGTACACTAAAAAAAAAAAGTCTCAACTTAGTTGCTGGTGTGCTCTAGGGCAAAACAGCCAGATTGAAAGTATCAACACTTACCCCTGCTGCCCCCCTTAAAACTCTTGCAAATTCAGGAAATACAGGGGCCGATTTCCTTGCAAACCACCTTTTATTAACCATAGCACATGCAGACACTACCAGTAACTCCTGAGCAGAGGGGAACAGGTTTTGGTGCAGCAGCAGAGGGGTTCAGACTAGTAGCAGCTCACCAGACTGGCTTACTGAGTATTAAAATGCTCATAAGAATAAAAAAAGAAGCTGAAATGGCTGTTGTGAGAACACATCTCGTGGGGAGGGCTGCCAAGGACTCTGACAGCTCTGAGCTCCTCACAGACCCTGAGCACAGGAGCCATTGGGTCGGAGCTGTGAGCAGCAAGAAGGGACTGTCCCAGGGAAGGGCATTTGTCACCACTGGTGGTGACAGAACCTGGAACAGCTGATTTTGTTAACAAACTAGAAGTTGCATTCAGTTTGCCTACCAGAAATTGTGCTAAAGCTAGAGAAGAAACACAGAGTGAGTGTGAAGAGGAAGGCAGAGGAGCGGCTGGTGTTCTGTCGAATACAAGCACTGTCTCAGCCAGGAAATGCTGATTCTGAGTTATCTCAGACCCCAAAAAGGGAAAGCCTGAAAATGAGAGACCCAGAATAAATACAGAGGTGTTGATGGCCTGAAGGAGGGGAGACAGGTCCCTGCTAAGTGGCTACACATGGAAAGCACACAAAAAACAGCAGCAGCTTTTATTACAGTCTGGTGATAGAAACGTATAAGATAAAGATCTCATACTGACAAGACCAAAGACCCTGATATTGAAAACATAAATGATGCTGTTCAGGAAAAGCAAAAACCTGTGTCCCCCTCCAGTACAACTGCACGGGGCTGGCTGTAAAACCACCATCTAACATGAAGGCTGAGCGTGCTGGAGTGAATCGAGCCGGCCAAAGCACCCAGCTACCTATCATGACAGATGCTCATTTCCCCAATCAGATCACAAAGACACACTCGTAAGTCAAAGGATCTCTCATCTTTGGGCTGCTGTAGTGTAAAACTCAGGTGTTAACGCCCCACGGTGCTGTCTCTTGGCAGACACCAGCTCCTGGGTGGGCCAGGGTATGTGTGTTTATTCCTTGCTAGCATGCCTTTCACTAGAGGCCGAGATAGAGATAATTTTTCTTCTGCATGAAACAAATGCATGCCCAAAACACCTGTTGAAATCTACTCCAGCACTCGTTCCAAGCATCACTGGTCAAGCAAGTTGGTCACCCTGTGCTTTAACCCCTCCATCAGCACCAAGGGGCATCAGCAGGGTCCTGCTGCCCCAGAAAGGGACGCAGGGCTGGGTTAAAGTCTGAGTTGTCTTCAGGGCCACGGGTGACTCAGAGCTGTCAAGATAGTCCTGGCTACAGAGACCTTGACAGGAAGAAAAGAAGAAGCACTTGAAAACAAAGAGAGTTCAGAGAGGGGAAACGACTTCCCAGGGCAGCAGCAGAGGCAGCTGCAGGGCAGGAGTCGGGAGGCAGGTGTGTCAACACTGCTGTGCTCTATCCAACTGCCTGATCAGACACAGCTAACGGCAGCAGCATGCAAGCCACCGCCCTGCTCCACCAAGTCAACTCAGAGCTGGTGCTGACGCACCTCCACGGCTAGCTGCAAAAGTCTGTCTTGCACTGCTGCAAAGGGAAGAGCAGAATGGAGAGTGTAGGGATCAGGCCCAGGTTGCAGCACTTTTTGGGTGGTCTTACTTTGGTGTACACATGGCTTAAAGTTACTGCACCTGAGAAACTAGACACAGCATCGACCAAAATGGCTCTCCGTATCGATGCCAGAGGCCAGCTCTATCCACCTCCAACCCGACTTTTACACAGTCTAACAGACAAAGGCACAAAAACAGCCCAGAGAGCTTCCAGCACAGCTCAATCAAAGCCAGCAGTCAAGGTGAATTTGGACATTCAAAAGTCAACACTTTACTAAGCCTTGCTACTTGGCACCTACGTGGTCTCTCCAAGGTCTCTCCCAGACAAATAAGCCATGCTGAGCAAACAGTCTGCTCCATGTCCTTGCCTGACTTGTTTTAAAGTGCTGTACGAAACAGTCTGTTTAAAACTGCATCACGGGCGCTGAACATTCATGTGATTCTCGGTTTTGCATGAGCAGTTAGCAGCAACATCAGAGAGCAACCAGAGACTTCAGAGAAATCAGCTCGCACTAGCAACCATTAATTCACACCTAGTAGGCTTTGTGAGCACCGTGCAGCAGGCAGCCTTCCTGGGACATGGTTCTTCTGCAAGCAGCACCTTCACTGAACAGCCATCATCATGGTCCTGGCTCTTGGTTCAATGGGAAGACTAGCTCTTGCTGGATGTCAGTGGTAGTGCAAGAAGGTCTGGTGGTGAACATTTAGATGCAAGCTCATAGACACATTCAATGCCATTTCAAGAACTGTAGTGAAAAGCTGCTATGTCAAGCGCTGGTCTTTGTTTTTTGTGTGTGCGTTTTTTTTCTGTGTTTTCTTTTAATTTTTTTAAAAAAAAAAACACGGTAGCTTTTCTGGTGAAAATACACTTTAAAAATGTCTAAGCATTCAGCTGTTGTTTAGAGCTATTAAGCACGCTGTTCCAAATCTTTTCTCTGGCAAGTATCCCAATTAAGCAGGCATCCCGTTGATCAGCTTTCTGATCACATGGGATTTGTTCTGCTGCTGCATCTGATATAATACTTTCTGCTTTGAAGAATTTCATGTGTAGCCAGAAGGAGGCCCCACCCTTCTCATTTAGAGAGAAAAAAGATTCTCAAAGACTGCTTCCACTGGCAGCATCTTCAGGAAATCAAAGGCAGGTGAAAGAGCAATCTCTTGTTTGTCCTGAAATTGGTGTGGAGCAAGTCAGGCAGCAGGAATTAGACCAAGAGCTCATTTACTCTGAGCAAACATGTGGGAAAGCAGGAAGGGAACAGTCATTGCAGAACAATTTTTTATTTTTCTTCTTTGCCCATGTCTCTCCCATGGCACAATTGAGAAACCAGGGACCTTTCTCATCAGATAAAGTTACCTCTGAAATGAGAGCACTAATCAGACAAACCAACAGATTCAGCCTCAGAGGCAATTTAAAAGGCAGGAGTGAAATTGCAGGAGGTGTGAGCTGGACCTGCAAGACTGCAAAATGGGAAGATGGGAACTTTCCAGAGAGGAAATCCCAAAGATGTTTTCAATAGCCAGCCAAAGAACGTCCACTGTGAATTCCCTACAGAGGAAAACCCCAAACAGGAAAGGTTTGCTTTTGGTACAGGGCTGGGAAACCAGTGCTACCCTTTTGTGGGAATCAGGATTTCCTTCTCATGCGCACGTATGTTTGTGGAAAGTGAACTCCACAATAAGAGGTGCAAAGACTACAGCAGATTAGAGCTTAAGGCGCTGAGCAACTACAGACTTCCTGTGGCCCATTTTCTCTTCTGCCTCACTTTTCCATCTTCAAAATGGGAACGCTTACACAGCAGGGTGAAGATAAAGCTGCTAACACACATGCAGGATGACCAGAGTAAGGGTGAACACGAAGATCCTTCACAAGACAGGAGGAACATGCCAAACTGGGGAAATGCCCCAGTACAGTGGCAGAGCACCATGATGGAGGGACACTGGCCAACTCTCCCTCCTGAAACATAGCACCATTGCAAGCTCTTACACCAAACAGCGCACAACAGCATCCAGTAAGGAAGAACACCCCACCGGTCTCTTGTGAGGATAAACCAGAGACACTCCACCTTGTCAAAGCTGGGGTGACAATTGCTGAGTCTGAAGCCTCATTTGGGCAGAGAAGCCAGGTGCTGTGGGTTGGGACACCAAGAGGCCAAGCACAGGTCAGTTCACAGAATCACACATCTTCAGCCTGGAACAGTCTTGTCCTAGGGATCCAGCTGGACCTCCCATGTGGCACAGCACAGGGAACCTCACCCAACAACTGCACACCAAGTGCACGTTGCTCCAGGAAAGACATTCAGCCCAGCTTTAAATGGAGAATTCCTAACTAGGTTCTTGGTTAAAAACGTGTAGCTTGCTTATGTCAGCCACAAAGAGCTGCTTCAAGACCTCTGATATTTCTTAAAATATACACAGCGACAGACTCCAACTCAGCTGACAAATGCCACCCCATCACAGATACACCAGCCAGCAGACACAAGCCATCCTCTCCCTGGCGTGACAGGGTTGTCCAGCCTAAAAATCTGTTTAACCGATAGGCTAGAGCAGGGACAGGCAGCGAAGGCTTCTCTGAACTACCTGCTCTGCAAACATCCATCTCCCAGAGGCTTCTCTCCCTACCTGAAAAGAAGCAAATCTTTCCTGCTGCTAGTACAAAACAGCATTACTGTGAAAAACAAGTGACAGGGCGGTGACATTAGCACAGCGCTCTCTGCTCGGACAACTGCAGTGAAATGGATCTCACGCCCAGACATAAGAATGTATTAATATCTGGGTAGGATTTTCTTCCCCAGTTTTAGCCCACAAGTACAGCATATCTAGTCCAAGGGAGTCAACTGTCCCCTTCCCTTGTCACAGTGTGGAAGAACTCCAGCATCCTCACCCCAGCGTAAAACAGCTATCCAAAACAGGATCCATTGGAATTGAGCCACTCACAGGACTTCTAGGATGTACGTGAATTAACCGGTCTAATATCCACCTGGTGGCAAGACCCTTCTACTTGATGCCCTGAATCTCATAGCTCCTTAGTTATCAGAGGAAATAAGATGCAGAGGTAGCATCAGGCATCCCTCTGGAAGATGCTGCCCAACCTCATGCAGCACAAACAACTGCCTGAGCAAAAGCACAGGACTAGGGCCTCCGTGAGCAAACAGGAAGGAAACGTGGAGCAGTGTGAACCCGATTCATTGCTGTAACTTACAATTGGCTGTAGCTGCGCGCCTGGTAGCATGAACTGCATCTGCTGAGCAAACATGGCTGCGGCTGTCTTCTGCTGGATCAGGTTGTTGCGTCCATTTATTTCAAGTTGCGTTTTTAAGTGCGGGGGAGGGTGAAGGTATTTGCAGTTCTCTCGGGTACACCGGCCCTAAAAAACATAATGAAACAGCATTTCAGTGAGTGTAATGCTCAGGGCAGCCAGAGAATTTAATTAAGGATTGTTTGGGCTACTGTAACAGCACAATCACTAGGTGGTAGCTACTGTGACTCTTTTGCGATTTTTCTACAGAAGTGCAATACTTAGGTGAAGAGAAAAGCAACATGACTTCTGCCATAACACTAACTGAATACTATCAAGCTAAACGCAAAAGTTAGGCTTCCTGATGTTAAAATGATTGTTGTAAAAAAAAAAAATTCTATCACAAATACTAGTATTTCTAGGAGTTAGTGGCAACAGCTTCAAAAACAACAACAAAAGTTCCCCATTTTCTTGTGTGGGTTGTTTTTCCCCTTCCTCCCAACACCAGACCACTTAATTGGCCCTGACAACCAGGCAGCGTGAGACAAAACTGTCTCTACCACTTCCCCAGCTGTACTGGGTAAAACATTAAGATGACAGCTCTGTAAATCAGCACCTCTGATCTGCAACGCGCATGTACTGAGATGTTGAGAACTGGTAGACACGGGGGAGAATTGAAACAATCTCCCCTCCGTGCTTTCATCTGTTAAAAGCCGCAGTACACTGCATTACTGACTAGCCCGTCCAGCCCCCGCTTAATAAACATAAGCTCTAGAGAAGCCAGTAGGTCCTAAAAGGCAAAGGATCACTAATGATACAGATCACCTCAAATCAACTGAGAGCATCACCTTTAAAAAAATATCTATACACTGTGTCTTGCTTCAATACTGTTTGCAAGTAGACAGAGGAAGATAAATACCAATAGTTCACTGAACACAGAAAACTAGTAACAAATTTTGTCATTAAGATTCAATAATTCTTGAAAAATAGGGGGTTTTCCTCTCTTTCTCTGTGTATTCCCTCCTCAAGAAACAGGGGCATACAGAATACAAGAAACATTTTATGCAACTTAATGCATAAATTTTATAACTAACTTACGGTGAATTTTTTGATGAAGTAGTTCTTCTGTAGCTATTCAGAACCTAATAAAACTAGGCCAGGCCTGGGGACCAGAGCTGTTGCATGACAGGTAACTAATAATTGTTCCTGCAGCCAGAAAACCATCCATGACCCAGCCTGTCCCTGGTACTCTTGTCAAGGCTGGACACTTGAGTTCTCAGCCTCAATGTAATTAAGTTTGCTTTCAAAAAAGGGGCACATGGGGTGACCCCACACACCTGCTCCTGTCAGCAGGATCACACACAGCAGAGCCGTAACCTGTAACCAGGTCCACATGGGTACACCCATTACACACCACTGCACCCAGGGCACAGACTGGTGGAAACCCCCTGGGATGGGCCCCTGCCTGTATCCAGGATGCTCCCCATGGGACTTTTAAGACCTGTCTCTGCCTGTACAAACGTACAGTTAGAATCACTGGACAGCCTGGGTACCACTGCACAAAGCTGTGACCCACTGCAGGGGCTGCTTTTTAACCCCCAGCCAGGCTCCTCAGCAAGCTGAGAGAGGGGCAGGTCACTGGACAGCAGCCCAAGACCTGCAAGCTTTATGTGTGCTTTCCTCTGCCCTCTTTCCTGGTAGGGATAACAGCTTCACTGGGGAAAGGGCTGCAGAGCCCATTCACAACACTGAAAGGGGCTGTACGATGGAACATCATGAGAAACAGGCTCCTCTCATACAGGCCCCAAGGAGGTCAGAGTTAAACAAAGCTCCTGGCTCCTATCATTATTTAGAGGCAAATAATTAAATGCAAGAAGTGATGGGCTAAACCTACTGGGACAGGAGAAATTGCTCCCGAACTTCAGCAGCCTGCCTTTGTGGAGTGAAACTCTCTACCCTGCTCCTAGAAGTGCTCAGTGGCTCCTGAAAAACCAACTAAAAAAAGAGAGAAGCTTTTTAATGCTATTGTTTTGGCTTCTCAGCAATCCAACAGCCCCAGATCCCCAGCAGCTAGTTAATTGCTCACAGGCCCTGAGGACATGAATCTTCATCACCAGACACTTTCTTACATCTGTGTAAAGTGAGAGTAAAATGGCACCACACAGCTGTCTGGTGCTCAGACAACCCAGCACTATTAAAAGGTAACTGCATTAATCTGGAAGGATAAGGAGGTTTATCAGCACTAGGTAGTTTTGGGTCATCCTTCTCATGGCATCTTACCAGCTGCACAGGACCAGGTCCCTCCACAGCCCTTCCCATCACCTGGGACTCAGCAAGAGTCCAGCATTCAAGACTCAGAGCGTATCTGCAGCACCCCACCATCACAACTTCTGCGGTGCTGCTCAGGTTGCTGCAGACCAGGAGCAGACCCCGCAGAGCAGCAGGCTGTCGATGGCCAGGCAGCTGCTCTATTCTCAGCTCCAGCTTTTCAGGGCTTACACATCAGCCTTAGAAATTCCTCCTGGTTGAAACTTGGCATAAATACTTTGGGTTGGGAAAACACTAAATTCTACCAAATTTGGAATAAATCTCTGTAGATGTTTCTACACTGCAGGAATGGAGAAGATAAAAAAGAGCTACTATTTTTTGTAAACAATCCTTACAGGCCTTCTTCAACTTGAAAAGGACTTTGTTATTCCAACTGAAATTTTGCATGTCATTGATACCCGCCACCCCAGCTTGGTGTGAAGCTTTGTTCTACTTCTTTGTCAAAACAGAGTTTGTTTAATTCCAACAGGGGGTTCCACAAACAGAACGTTTTTATTACCAAGAAAAAAACACCCATACAGCACGAGGCCTTCATCCTGCAGACAGAGCTGTGCACAGAAACCAGTGCCCACGCAGAGCGCTACCAGATTCAATGAGGACATGCATTTGCAAGGAACCGAGAGCTGTGGAGAGGCTGCTGCAGAGCAAAGGCTGAAGTGCATCATGGCAGTCAGTCAGGCCTTGTAGGGCTCCAGGAAGACTAAATGAATCACTGCTGCACCTGGCTTCAAAACCACACCTTCAGTCTAGCTCCTCCTTGCCATCATTTTGATCCTCAGCATCATCAACCACTGCGTTTCACCAGGACAGGTTAGAAGCCACAGCTGAATTGGGCTCGGGTTGTCCACACTAGGTTCTTCATCTCTCAGACAATGAATTTTAGGACCTGACAATGTGACTGACAGTGACACAAAACAGTCCCAGTTTAGACATCCAGCTATGAACAAATTTCAAGATGTCTCGCTCTAAAGCGATGGGCACCTCTAGTATCACTGAACTCCAGCACTGGTGGGTGATGCCGCCTTCTACACTTCCACGACAATGCCCAAAATTCTCAGTACTTCTCAGCAACACACAGACTCTTCAAGACCAATTTCAACTCTATAAAAGCTGCCAGAAGGACAAAGGAACTTCCATTATTCACTTCTCACTACCAGCTGCAACACAGCAGGAAAAACAACAGGGAACTGGTAGCAAATCCGCCGTGTGGATACTGGGCTGGGGACAAATAAGGACAACTCCATTTTATACCTGGATGGCCTTGGAATACAATATGAGAAAATACAACAGGAGTCAGGCCCCTAAGTTTCAGCTGAGTAGCCTGATGCTAAAAGGTGCAGTTTTGCTGCAGTGACTAGTTGTGGCCCCACCACATCAAATGCTCAGCACATGGCATAGGACAATCCCAGTGCCCTACACAGAGACCTGCTGAGACACACTCCAAGCTGAGCATTACACCAAAAAGCACCATCCTAACACCTGGAGTGGGTCACTGCAGGGGTCAGGAAGGGGCACAGTGCTCAGAGACTGACCCGTGTCAGCAATTGGCATGCCGAGCCTGCTGGGACCAGAGCAGCCATCCTGTTGTAACTGGAGGAGCTTGTTGCTGTTAATTTAGCTCGAATATTGACTTCAGGGAGGGCACACTCCCACCCTGTCCTGGGTGGCACACGAGCCTGCAGCCAGGGAATCACCACCCAGCAACAGACTCTGCTGCTGGCCTTGGTAACATGCTAAATATAGCTGCATTTTCTGGCTCCTTGCAAAATGGAAGGAGTCTGAAGGACCATATTCATCAGCTGCTTTGCCAACTACAGCCAGGAGGGAAAAGCATATGGACTACACTTCCCAAGGCTTGAAAAATGGATATTAAAAATAAATCATTAGAAGATTTCAAGAGTATCTTCTCCCCCTTTCTTCCCACACACTCCCCCACCCTTACAGTAGGCTGCTGGCATGTGATTGACTCTGTGTTGCCAACTTAAGTCATGCTGTGATGGCGCATACTGTAAATGGCTGGCATCTGACACCAGCTAATGTGACAGCAGCTTGCAGTGCAACAAAGCCAGCTGTTTTGAGTGCAGCAGTGATAGCAGCACACTTAAATCCAGTAGAAAAACCTGCATTACACCTGGCTGTTTGGAGGCAGCTGGGCTGCACCTTGTCATCTGCATCCTAGCTTAGAGGGATGCAAATAAGAGCATGCCGAGTACTGCACCAGGCTGGATGAACCTACCCTAGGCATGCTGCACAAATTCTCTTCTCGCTGGCTGCTGAAGCAAGCTGAACTGTGCTGCAGAAACAAGGCTTCTAACACAATCCCAAGGCTTGCTCATGTCTGCACCAGTAAGGCAGTTTGTTATGGTCTCTTTAATCCTGAAACAAGCAAGGGGTTCCAGAGCAGAGAGCAGACACACGTTTCTGGTTTTAATGACTGCATTGTATGTCCCATCAACCACCAGCAGTTCTCATGTGAAAGTCTTTAAGCTGATGTTGTTTTTCACACACTGAAGGCTGCAGTAGGCTTATGCCCTGACTGTGCTGTCTCTTCCAGAGACACTGATGACATGTGCAATGACTGACAGCAAAAAGAATAAAAAGAGACCAGGCAGGAAAGGATTTCCATGTTCTGTAAAAAACCAGGCACCAAAACACATCTTTCCCTGCATGAAGCAGCAGATTTACATCCCCTCCACCCCCAAGGAGGACTCAGTGGGGAGGCAGATTCAGAGATGTGCTGGCCCTGCTTACTCAGTGCCTGCCGCTCCAGTGCTGAGGCACAAAGTGCTCTCTGCTTTCCATCCCACTCTACACATGCACACACAGGCCTTCTCCTGGCTGGGGATCCTCACTCCTGCCAGGGCCTTGCATGGCTTTCACATATGCTATACAACCTCAGCCACCATAGTGTCTGCCCCCACACGCGGAGGGCAGGCAGAGACCAGGCTGCAGAACTGCCCGCAAAGCATGGGTGGGAGGCAAAAAGGGGGGAGCTCTGGGCCTCATCCCTGTGTCCATGCAGCACAGCTAAGAACGTGTACTGAGCAGCACATGCTGCTCCAGATTACCCCTACTGCCATCTGCTCTCCAAGAGAAGAGAGATACTGGTAGGCAGACTTGGTATCTGGTAACACCCAAGCTCCAAGTCCCTCACCTACCCTACACAGGGACTTGCAGCTTCAAAGTCACCCTTCCAGGAAAGCAAACCACCAGGGTGTTGGGAACATTGTCCATGCACCACCCCAACTCAAGTGCTTTGCGCTCGCTTCCATTTGCTCCTAAGGAGTGTGCTCCAGGGCTGAGCAACTGGCATGCTGGGTGGATAGTGCGGCTCACCCTGCCATCTCCAATGCTGCATCATGCTCCTCTTTCAACACAGGTAGAGAGCCATGCTGGAGGGAGGGAGGGAGGGAGGGACCTGTCCATCTCACTGCTGGAGGAAGCACCTTCCCATCAGCAATCATCATCAAATAGCATGTTTTCAACTGGAAAACAAAGGAGGCTGGAGCCGACAAGTCAGCCTGATCATTAGCAACTGTTATGTGTCACAGATAGGTGCTCATGCAGCCAAGCTGTCACTCTACAGTTCTATGCCCACCTCTGTACATACCTTATCTGCAATTCCTTTTTACGGGCTAATGAAATGTTAAAAGTTATGCTGCCAACTGAGTCAGTGAGAAGTACAAACCTTGCAGCCTCCCTTGGACGTTGACCCTGGCACAGCACATCAGATAACTTCTGCTTAATAGCGATGCTTTTCTCCTCCCAGTGTTGGAGCAGTTCACTTTTACGGGAAGGTTTTAAAGTGTAATTATGTACAAAGCACTCCTCGAATGTGTTCTCATGGAAGGCTGTTAGTCCACCTACAAGGATCCTAAAAAGCAGGTCTAAAAGGATGTAGAGAAGTGACACCATCACCCCTAGGCCTACGCAGATCAACTTCACCTATTTTCTTTGTACCTATTACTTGTGTGATTCCCAGACAAGGGACTCCAACACATCACTCTCCCTGCAGCTGTAAAGCTCGTCCTGATTCTCAGCTGCAGTTTTTCCCCTCCCGCAACCAAAGCCTAAAACTTGTCTTACCCCAGAGGGCCAGAACAGGAATTATTCCCTTCTTTGAGGAAGGGCTCATACTTAAAGGCTGCAGTCACATCTATTCCCCTTCCTCAAACCTCTCTGCTCTCTAGACTATGCAAACCATGCTCTTTCAACTTCTTAAGCACAGTCTCCAAGCCTTTCATTAGGCTGCTCCCCCCATCAGCCTGCACCCCTGCTGATATGTGTGTGCATACATGGGGCACTGCACTCCAGCTAATCCCTTACCAGAGCTGTGCAGGTATGAAGGGTTTTTTTTCACGTGTTCTGCAGATGACATTGCTGCTTATACATCCCTGCGTGACAGTTTCTTTCCTTCTAACAGCATAACATTTTTTATTCACTCTCAACAAGCCTCTTCCAGAACTTCCAGCTACCCAGCTATGCTGCATCCTGTATCATGCAGCTGATTAACTTAAATGCAATGTTTTGTACTGCTTTTATTGAACTCACACCCCTTTTTATGGACTATTTTTCCAACCTGTCAAGATTATCTGCAACTCCACATCTAGTTCTCTAAAGTGTCTGTAGTTCCTCACAGCTCAGAGGACCCTACCAATTTAACAGGCATACTCTCTCTATTCCATCATTCAAGTCATCAGAACAAAACAAAACAAAACCGAACAGCCTTGCCAGGCACAACCTTCCAGACTGCCAACGTATGCAGTTTTCCAAGCTGTTGTGGGCTGTCACATAAAAGTTTCTCCTATGCTCTGTTCTCTGTCTTGTTTGGAGGCTGATTTGTGCCATGTCAAAGACTTCCAAATATAATGCCAGCACTCCATCCTTCCTCTCTCTCTCTCTGAAATAACCCATCTCAAAGGCTTTCCTGTTCTACTGCTTTTTCTACTCCTCTCTGGACACCTGTAGGGATGCTGGAAAGTTAGTGCTCTGCAGCCCTCCTGTGCCAGCACTCCTACTTGCCATCAAGCATGCCTTTGTACACACGTTGGGTACAAAGAAGCTGGCGGTCTGAAGTTACTTGTAACAGCAATAAAATACAGCACAGCTAGTTGCTGACATTTTTCAAGTGCAGGTGTAACACCCATTTACAGAGAGCCCAAAGACTGCTGTATGGTGTGGATCCTGCTGTGAAAGACCATAGCTGAAAAAAAAGAAAGCAAAACATATCTTCTAGTTAGCATTACCAGATGGCAATCAGCCTCTAAGGGAAGGCAAGCAGTGTAGACTTCCCAGCATAAAGAATTTTCAATTTCAATGTATGTGGATAAAAATGCAAGAGTTAATCTGGTAGCTTCCAGGTATGGATGATATAGACCCTGTGAAATGCACGTTCTAGTTAGGAACAAGCACAGTTCATGAATACATAATTTGCTGGAAACAGGATTCAAACAGCCCATAAAAAGCACAAACAAAAGTTTTGCAGTGTCTCTAGGATAAGCTTTGCTTAACTTCTTTGAACTTTCCACCTCTGAGTCCAAAGAGCCACCTCCCTGGGCCTGCGCAGACAGATGAGAAGAAAACAGCTAAAAACACCCCAGGTGTTATTTTGGCCCAACTCAGCTCCCCTGCAGTCGCGTGAGAAACCTCTTCAGATTTTATGCTGTTCTGAGTTGCGGAAGCAGCGTGTCAGCTCCAACCCAGGGCTGCTCAGGCGAACAGGGACATGCCTTTTGTCAGGGTACAGAGGACAAGAGTCAGAATTGCCTTTCCACACAGCTGCAGTGGAAAAACCTGAGTATCTATCGCAAGCTCCCAGGGCTAACAATGCTCCCAGCACTCTCAAGGCAGCTCCAGGTCATTGCTGAAACAGTGACTGAATTTCATGGCTTCAATGAATGTCAGGTCAAGCCCTTTCTGAGCAAGCCTAGACCTGATTTTGACTGAAATGAGCGAACCCTGATGTTTTGCATGATTTCAGATGAAAACAGGTGACATTTGCCAGCTACAACAAGAGTTCTGGGTCCTTTTGAACTGAAAGCTCAAAGCAAAGCTTGGTGGCGTGTGCAAGTACAAGGCAGCTAGAAAGCCCTCAGAGCAAGCCAAGCAGGCGTGCTGCGTTCACCTCGCTGAAGTGAGGCTGGTACATTCTGCAGTCCCAGTCTGCCCATTCTCTCCCCTCCCTACAGCTGTAGGGCTGAACCCTGGGAGGATAACCAGGAGGTAAATAAATAACTGTAGGGGTTTGGGCTTAAAAAAATTTGCATTCCTCTGCAACCTTAAAAAAGCAAGTTGGGCAAACACAGCCACTTCAGTCCAGTAAGTTAGAAAAATGCAGAAGGAATGGGAAGCTGGGACAAAAATCCCTGGCTAGCACACCGGTGCTGCTCTCCAGCCATCTTACTTGTGTGGCTGCCTTGCTAAGTTATTTTTGCTTTGCAGGGAGATGGAAGGAAGGACAGGAGGAAGAAAAACGTCAGCATCATTTTTGCAAATGTATTTGAGTCCAGACAAAAGCTGCCAACAGCCAGCTGAGAGGACTGCTGAACAAACACTGCTAGAGACCTGTCATACCTCCATCTCTCGGTCATTCTGGTCTTTGCCTGTGAAAGCCAATCTCCATCACAGACACAAGCCAGGGCTGAAAAGGCTGTGCCCCTGCGTGCCACTGGCTCAGGGGCACACGCTGCGCTGAAGTCCTCTCCTCCATCACAGGGCTAGAAAGCAAGATGCCCCTTGCCACCAGACGCACACCCGCTGTGGCACGTGTCCAAGCTGTTGGGGCTTTTGTCACCTACATCTGTATGACCAGACAGGTCTCCAATCAATGGGCATTATGTGAGGAACAGCAGTACTTTGCCCAAGTAGGGGACAAGCTTCCCATCATGTGGGAGAAAACGGTTTAGCAGCTGAACCATTTCACCAATATGAAAAAAAAAGGAGCATACTGAGCACATAACGTTGCTTTACTCGCACCAGGGGAAAAGACAGTCGTCAGATGCAAAATTCTAGGAACAAATAGGTGCACAGCGTGGATGAATCCTACTGCAGATGCCGGTCCTTTCAAATAGTGTGTATAAAACTGCAAAGAGCTTGGACAGGGGGTTTCTCCATATCAGATGCACTCTGCATGCTTATCTAGGACTCTCTTACAAGAAAGTCTGCAGCCTCAAACAGTTGTCAAGCGTTGTGTTCTGGGGTGCTTTTTTTTTGGTCGTTGATTTTTGTGTGGCTGGTGGGTTTTTTTGGGGGGGGGGGTTTTTTCTTTTTTTTTGTTTTTGTTACACAGCTCAAACCAGAGCAGGAGAGAAAAACAAAGCAAAGACAGCAGCGCTTCTACACCCTTGTCTCCCTTTTTGGTATCACCTTAACCAGTCAGTTATTCACAGCTGTTGCCAAGAACTTCAAACCACTGAACTCAGCAGGCAAATCCAGCTCTGTACAGAAAGGATGGCTTGTTAGCATGGAGCTCAAGTATTTAAACAAGTACCATCACCCCACTATTTTTTAAATTTTAATTAGAAATGGGAAGGGGACATGAAAACACTGTATTCCAGCAGACTCTAAGCTGCCATAGGCACCAGCCTGGACTCCCAAATCCTCATTCACCTGGCAATTAGGGAAGCTGAGAGCTGCTGTGAGTGAAGTTTTACTTTTGCCCATTGCTGAATACAGCAATGTTCTGCTGAATTTCCCCAGGACAGCACAAAGAGGTCGTGGCTGTCCTCCTGCTTTCACGCAGGATTTTCATTCCAAGCTGTTTGTTATACTTGAAGGTTCTTACTAACTCAGAGCAGTTATTTTGTTGGGGAAAAGCCCTGTAGCTCCTTCATTATATTTTTACATCTTGACAACTCTTTCCAGCTCTGTTCTCCTGCCAAGCTCTCTTCATTCAGGCCAATGGTATGCTCTGTTATGCTCAATGAAAAACGTGTATTGATTTTAACGTTGTTAGTTTGTGGAACACTTTTGATTGCTCCGAGCAATGGACGATGTTTACCAAGTTTAAGAAATATATATTAAAAAAAGAGTATGGCACTATCCAACTATATTTTTTTTTTTATGAGCTCTACAACCACTGAGCAGAAAAACATGTTTATCTGAAAGATTACTACTTGTAATGAACAGCAATCTCATTCCACAAAAGAGAGGAAAAAAAAGACTTCAAGTTCTTTTCTTTTGTGTCCACTGATACATTTTGATTAGGCTACATTTTGTGAACCGTATCAGTCTGTTACCACCACATATCTGAGATTAGGTTAAAACAGAGTACAACTATCATCAGTTTATAGTTCTGAACTGATCATTTCTAATGTCTTCCAAGTATTATTCCACTACTGTTGCCGGTTGTGGAATGTTAAAAGCGCAATAAAATAAGGTTTCTTTAATACAGTATCAAACACAGTCTCTCTCCAAGTGAAATAACCTTTTACAGACATGCCTGGCCACAGACCAGCTCAAGCAACTGATCAATAACAGTTACAAAAGAAGGCGTTTAGCGCACGGTAACGAGAGCACCTTTAAAAGCATGTTTAGCCCTGGGATCACTGCATGTGTTCATAGCAGGAGGCAAAGCAAGTGACATCCTGCAATGTTAATACACCTGCCCGTGAATGTTTTGGTGTGGGACTATCTGTAAGTAAGGAAATCAATTCTGCCTGGAAGATAGAAACACTGGTATGTCACTGATTTTCATTCTGTAGTAAATTACAAAAACCCACGCCAGTCTTTGGAAGAATATTGCACATGTACTGTATCAAAAAAACACCACAAAACCCCACAGAAAAACAAACAAAAGAAAACCCCTAATATGTCTTCCACTTTTCAACTGTCAGTTCTGACCCTCCTGACTGCTATTACACCAGGCCAGCTTTTGAAAATACCAAGTGTAGTTTCTCTTGTCCCTTAAACCACTTTTTCATCGCAAATCCCATAATCCAATGCTACAACTTTCACTGGCTGATTGAATCTGTCAAGGTCATATGGAAAGTTGATGCTTCTGACCTTCCTCTACCTACAGTGTCTGTTGAATATTACAGTTGCAGCAGGCAAACCACACGTAGACAGAACCAAGCAAAGTACATTAAAGCCCAGGAGAATAAATGTTAAAGCACAGTGTTCATGAATACGAATATTGGACACGTGACCACCTCTGGTGGCCTCGCTCCTTCAGTTTACACAAGGGAGAAGGCAAACAGGGAAGCGCAGAGATTGATAACCAAGTGTCTGACCCAAACCCTCCCTCCTGTCCTGCTGAAGGCAAAGCCATGCTTGGAAAACCTCATTCTCACTGCATTTTGGAGAGCAAAATGAAACTGCAAATGAAAGACTTGTGGGTGGCTGCGGTTTTTATGTTTTGGTGTTGGTTTTGGTGGTTGGTTTGTTTTTTTTTTTTTGGTTAGAACGTGGCAGAATATAACAATTTACCAGCTGAGGATTAGCCCAATTTTTGTTTGTGTGGCTGCTTTGCTCAGAAAGCAACAGCTTAATGGGCATAAACAGATTCCTGGTTTTCAAAAAATAATGAAAAAACTTTAAAAAAATTAATTCCATCTGGGCTGACAATTCCCAGGGAGAACCTTCAGTCTGGAAAAAATAACTCTGCAGGATGTGCTTCAGCCTCAGCTACTGAGGGGCTGCCGGGGGGTAACGCAGCAGCATCCTGAGCAGGGAAGGATGCTGGCTGGGCTCTAAGCATGCTGATGACTCCTGCTGGGGCACACCATGGCACTGCCACCCCGGCTTTCCACCCTTTGGCTGGAAACACCAGGAGATGTCAGAACAGGACACCACAGTCCCTCTGTGCATTAGCTTAAGCTACTGGAGAAGGTGATGGCAGGGGAGCAGGCAGGTACAGCAGAGGGTGATGCCCTCAGTGGCCACTGCAAGCCAACATTTGCTCCCAGACATCCATCAAAGCCCGAGGATCTGATGCTCCAAGGCAGAGGATACCTTTCTGCTCTTGGCTGAGATCTGCCCAACAGCAGAGAGGCAAAGAGCAAAGCCAGGTCCCCCTGCCCCTCACCCTGATGGCTGTCCACTGATGTCCCCAGCTCCTCTCGTTCCTCTCTGTCCCTTTCCTGGGCACCCTTCACTGCTTTCCATTCATGTCTTCCCTGCTGCACATTGAAGCCCACCCCTCCAGCCACCTTCTCCCACAGCAGTGCCTCTCTGCCTACAGTTAGGTCCACCAAAGACCAAGATGTGGCCTCGTGCTCCTGTTTCAGCCAGATGCGCTGGGCAGGTTTGTGCACAGCACCCCACCTCCCCTTCGCTCCAGCTTAGCAGAGAAGCTACCAGACCACCAGGAGACGTGCTGTGTGCCACCCACTCCACATGCTCTCACTCATCTCCAAGCAAGTACCCCAAACCTTTCTGGTCCATGCCAGGCCTCAGATTTCATGCCCATGGTATAACGAACTCGCTGCTGGTCAGAGGACCAAAGATGCAGATACAAAAAGCACCTTCAGGAGAGCTCTTTCAGCCTACTAAGCACAGCAGGCCAGGACCACACATCTCACACAGGCCCTGGCTTCCAAAGAGGGCATACAGGCCAAGCAACATTGAATCACAGCCTTCCTTCATCTACAAGGCAGCAAGGCTTGAAGAGAAAGGAAGGAACAAAGAAGAAAACCAAACAAAAAGAAAAAGAAAGCCAGCCTTGCCCTAGGCAAATATTCCACCTCGGTTAGCTTTTGCAGACTGATCTATTTTAGTGCGCTGTTTATTATGGCCAGTATTGTATGCACATTTAAGTCACAGAGGGGATTTTTCTTTTAAGTAAACACTTTTAGAAGTGCTCTTTAAGAAGTTCCTGGGAGTAGAAAGCAGATATGTGACCGATCTTTGCTACCATCTTGAGTGAAAGGGAAGTTAAGGCAGTGTAAATATATGTTAGGACTGGAGCCCATGGAGCAGCACAGTAAGCTGCGGCAGCAACTGGACAGGCCTTTTTCCACGGAGGTAAACACGATGGGCTTGCAATGCCAAAGATAATGCACTGCCATCTCTGTGGGCAAAAGGAGAATTCTGCAGTAACACAGTTCTGGGCTAAAACGGCAAGCAGTGGGACATATTTAACTGCACTAGTCACAAGTACCACGCAGGCAGCCAGCCTTAAGGGACAGATGCCAAATTCTGTGCCAGTATATGAAAACCTGTTAATTTATGATGGATTTATTAAAATAGCCTCAGCCAGAGCAAAATTTCTACCTGCCCTAATTACAACATTCCTTGTAGACCCTTGTTCTCCCTGTCTGTTATCGAGTCTCATGAGGGTCTGTGCAGATTCACACTCCGTACCTCGCTCAGCCGAAGCTTGCTCTTGTTCCCACCTGCGCAGTCAAGTAATAAATCCTCCCCAGGACATAAGTCAACATGGAGGCTGCAAGGCAGCCTGCTCAAGGAGGTGTTCTGCTCAGCCTGTACTCCAGGCTGACCTACAGACCCAGAATTCAGAGTCACTACATCATATAGAGCCCAAAGAGCCCCAAATCTAGAAACAGAGTTCTGTTTTCTCCATGCAATGCCAGGAATGGTGATCAACAGATAACGCATTTTGTAGAAACCATGATTTCAGATGCTGAAAGGTTAATGCCAAGTAGCTGCTGATTAGATCTGTTCCCTCCCCTGTAACAAGAGCTGTAGGACAGGACACTGGAAAGGTTGTACAGCCTTAACGGGTGGATGTATCCACTTTCTCCTGCAGGATGCAACTTTTGCCCCACCAGAAATTCTGACCTAAATACTCCTCTGAGTGGCACTGGTGTAAGTGCCAGAACAGCTAAGAAAGGAATGTGTCGTATGCGTACATGCATGCATGTCCATTTGTCCATCTGTCCCAGCTGGCCAACATGAATGGAACTGATCAGGGCTTTCACGTCATTTGCCTGGGGTTTTGGAGTTTGTGTTTTTAATAACTGCCAGGTTCTCTTATTTAGGTTTGAAAGCAGAAGAGAAAAGCTAGGGGAGGTAGAAGCAGCTAAACCATATCCACGTGGACACACTTGCTTATTCAGGCTTCAGTCACAAAAAGCAAACTGATCAAATTACTGGGAAATTTTTCTACCCTTTGCATATTATTGCTCTGCTTTCCAAACTCCTGCCCTCAGCTTCTAACCCTGATCCTTGTCCAGGTCACTGGTGCAGTACAGACCACCTGATGCTTAACCTTTTGTGGACAAGGAGGAATGCAAGGATTAGCCTTTAAAGGCTATTTTCTACTAGAAAGCAATCTCGACAACATTACTTCCTTAGGCAGGCAGGCAGACACCTGACCTCATGGATTCTGCTTCTGCCACTGACAAGAGATACCTTCAGACACAGCACAATCCCCTCCTAAAAGGGCAACAAGAAAGAGACCTTTCGCTGCCCTGATCGGGTACAGCCAGGATGAGTCAGCTGCGACGCAAGCATTCATATGCTTTCAGGTGAGATGGGTCGACGAGAGACTTTTTTTCTGCAAGGAAGAGTAACCTTTCCTGAGGACATCTGCAGCCTCTCCAGCCACGTGAGAGGAGTAGCTGCAAAGAAGCTCCAGTGTCATTAGCAAGTCTGGAATGCAGCACGACCGGTGCCAACGTCAGCGATCGCCTGAACACACCCGGCTGGAAAAAATGCTCTCACTTGCTTAAACCGAGATAGATGGTCTTCTGATATGGCCCCGGCAGAAATCCCTGGGCAAACTCTTGTGCAAGTACCTCTGATGCAAAGAAAGGAGTAGTATTAAGGAAAGTGCTAACACTTTTCCTCTGGCTGGGCTAAACTCTGAAAGGATGCTTAGAATCATTCTCTAAGAATTAGCGTAATCAAAACAACAAAAAAAATTTCCATGGTGTTTCTGTCCTAGCTAATGTAAGCTCTATTCTGAGTAGACTTCTAAGGATTTTGAACTACCGTGGACTTTTCAAAAAACCCATGCAGAGAAACACAAAACAGCAACAATGAAAATCCTCTTAATTCAATCTATGCTTTATCACACAAGGCCACAGCAGGGGATTTTTGGCTGTGGGAATACAAATACTCATCGATGCTACAGCTCAGGGTCCTGCTCTGATTACTACCCAGAGAATGAGATGGTCCCAGTTTTCAGTCTAAATACACCAGACTTGGTGGAAAACCCCAGGTGGCCAGGGGAAGCCTCAGCAACACCAAAACTGCATGCCAGCTGCTCCATGTTGCACTGCTGCAGCTGCAGAGCTGCGGCTGCAATGCCCTTGATGCTTTCTGATCTGCTGCCTCCCGGCAGCAGGCAGCCTGCCCTTCACACTTCTGCATCACTAGCTAAAAGTGATCCTGCCCATTTGCTTCTCAGCCCCTAAGGGACTGTTTTCCCCCTCAACTCTCCCAGCTGTGGTGCAGGACCAGTCTGAGTGGGCCCCGGTGACAGAAGCATGACGCAGAGCTCACAGGGAGGCTGTGCTGGCGCTGTGGGGTAATCCACACCTTGCTGCGCTGCGCCAGCAGATACTGATAAGCAGACAGTGAAGGGTGGCAGTGGTCCTTGCTGCATCCCCAAGCTCCCCCATCCCACAGGAGAATGCTCTGGGGAGCCTCTCTGCTCCTCTCCGGAGTCACCCCACCTCCTTCCCTTGGTCAGTCTCTTGCAGCTTGGTGAAGGTTTCCCTGTCTTGTGTTTATCAAGCCTGACGGCTCTCCTGCTCCGAGCACCTCTGAGTCACTCGGTCTGCTTGCCTTGCTCCAGCTCCCACCCTGCCACACACCGCGGAGGCTTTACAAGCAACATGACTGACACAGCAGGGAGCCAAAATCTGTGGGGAGGTAACTGTGATGATTACTTCTTCATGTGCAAGTGCACCAGATGCACTGAGAAATGAAAATGACTGCTGAAGCAACAGGAGAGGTGGAGGGCAAGAGACTGCCTGGTTGCCTCCTTCAGTCCCCTAACAACGGGGACGGAGAGTACAGGAGAGCTGCAGGAGGGCTTGGGGACAAATAAGCCCAAAGGGGAGGAGGAAACAGAGCAGAAAGGAGAAACCGGGCATAAGGCTGCAAGTCTTGTGCCATGGGAGCAAAATTTGGGAAGGCTCCTGCAGAAAGCACCAGGTGCACCTTTAACGCTTTCCCCTACAGCATTTGGGAAGAAGCAACATCTACTCCAAAAGCAACTCTGTCTTGGAGATCTGCTGGTTTATGAATCAAGATTCCCTCATGGAGAGGAAAGCACTTTCCTCCCTAGAGCTGACCTCAAACACCATCACCTCTGCCATATCTGGATGACCTTCCAAGCCCTCCTTGAAGGCTCATCTACATGCCTGGCTTTCAACACCCTGCTGCCCTGGCTACTCAAGTGCTACTTCATGGGCTGAACGTCCAACCCTGCAAGGCTCTCGCTTTCTCCTGCCAACCCCATCCAGTGCTTGGTATCTGCAGCACCACGCGGAAGGGACCCTGGGAGCAGAGCCCAAGCACTCACTGCATACAGCACAACACTGCACGAACCGACAAACCGGGATCAAGCATCTCTTAATGTCGAGACAGCAAGCTTTACTCACGTTCTGATCCTTCAGGAACTGACAGCAAGAGGAAGAAACACCGGTCAGCGGGATCAGCCAGCACAGTTGGGATTATAGCTGAGGTTTTGTCTTCAAACTTTACTTGGTTGTGTGGGGCTCTTTAAGGACCTAATCTCTGTGTGACTGTTCCCAGCACCAGCCGAGCCCCTGCGGATAATAAGGACTTAAGGAAGCACCATCTAATGACGGCTGTGCTCTCAGGCAGGCTGGCTGGAGCTCTGCCATGTCTGTGCTGCCCCGGCCATCTCCTCCACACCAGCTAGATACCCCATGTTTTCCCAGCTGCCCCTCTGAAAGCTGTTTTCTCTCAATAAGCACCCAGAGCTGCTCACAGCACCCCAGAGCTGCTCACTCAAAGCAGAACTAAGGAGACAAATAGGGTTAAAGCAGCACAGTTTGGGCTAATGGCTTAAAACCTCACCGGAACTTGGTGTGGGCACTGCTGGGCAGAGATGTGGGCATCACTAACGCAACTCAGCTGATCCCAACACTCCTGTCTGTAGTGGTTGTTTTGGGGCTTTTTTTGATATCTGTGGAGGAGAGACCAGCTAAAAGCAACTCCTGTGTTAATGCAGAGTATGTTCAGAGGTGTGATAAAACTCAGTGCACACCACTAACCAGTCATCTGACCGGGTAATGCCTTGTGATACCATACCCAGTCTGTAGGACTAGTTAAACTGCTGCTGGTTCCCATTCTTGGGATTGTTAATTAAAGCAGAATTTGTCTCCGCTTTTCAATAGTGTTCTGCATATCCACATCAGTGAGGAGTGGGGGCCAGCAGCATCCCCACAGCAGGAGCACTGGGCTGGGCGGTGGGTCCTTCTCTCTACTGTGCAGCCAGATTAGTTTTAAGCATTCACATTCCAGTACAGTGAGAGAAAACTTCTCCCCCAGAGCACAGCCTGCCACCTTTCAAACAAGGTCAGGCACTGACCTCCTCCCCCACTGCCAATGACCTTATTAGCACTGATCATGATTCTAATAATATCCCGCATTGTAAGCGGGCCATCTGCCATAACATTTCACTATAAACTTGGGGAATTGCTTGGTTTGAGGACGCTCGTGTCCAAGCAAGCCAACTGCCCCCCCCCAGGAACACACACCTTCCCCACAGCTTTAAGCTAAATGTTGCAGAAGGGCACCTCCAGCTCAGAGCTCAAGCATGCAGAGAACAGCACAAATCCGTGCCCAGGTGCTGGCTTCAGACAGAGGACAAAGAGAGTGTAAAAATCCATCACTCCAGCATCAACAGCCTCCAACCCCTTTTACAGTGGGGACACCAAGTAACTGCGTCGCTGAAACCCAAAACCAAGGCCAAACACTAACCAGATGTTCAGAGTCAGAAGTAAAGTGCCAAGACTGCCGAGAGCAGAGATCAGCCTTACTTTTGTGCCGTGTACTCCCTGCTGCATGGGCAGCAGAAAGATTTTATTATCTTAACACATTAGTTATTGTTAAGCTGAATATTTTCACTGCCATTACAGGAGCTCTCATAACAGACAGATAAACTTGTGAAAGAACTAACTGTGTTTGATAGCTATTCATTTAGAAGAAGCCAGAGTTTGAAATGCTTACTCAGTTAGGACATCAGTCTAGTAACAAGACTCTGGGTGTTTTACAGTAGCTCATCTCCACTCAGCCTTCAAAGGCATTTTCAATGTACTACTCCTGTGAGGTCAAAAAGTGCAATTAGGCACAGAGACTGACAGGGCAACACTTTAAAGCAGCCTGCATCATCGCAAGGCTTTGAAAGTGGCTTTCCAAATCCTTGGCCTTTCCTCTAATCAAAAGGCCATCATCCGATGTGGCACAAGAGGCTACATGGGGCAAAGGGTGTCAGTGCCTGGTTCTCTGCTGTTTTATGAACAGCAATAAAACGACATTAATAAGCCATATGTAAAACTGTGCCTGTGTGGGGCAACATTCACCCAAGTACCTCAAAGCATTTATTTTAATGCCAGCCAAACAATATTTATAAGGGCACGTTTTCAAAGAGCTCAGCTCCTAACTTGGAAATCTAACCACTTATTTAAACGCTCTGCGGAAGATGTCAGATGATAGGCTCTCCAGAAAGCCTGGCACATCTTGTTTATATTTGTTTTAAAGCTTCCGAACAGCTCAATTACATAAATGCATGTTACTACACCCTCCAGATGGGTGAACCAAGTGGCAGAAAGCTATTGTCAGCAAAGGGATTACCTCAAACTGATGCTATGCCACTAAAGAAATCCACCAGCTCCACATGCTTGTTCAGAGTCATTCTCCTTGGAGGCATCTTCCACCACCTTTCCCTCAGCTGGCTTTGCTGGGCTAATGCAATCATGAGCAAGAGAAGGAGCTAGGTAGCTTCACTGACACAGAAGCAAGACAGGACACCATGGCCGAGTATAGCTCCATATTTTTAAGGATCATCTTTGCCTCAAACTCTCTCTGGGGGTAGGGACTTGCAGGTTTGGGTGTGTATTTGAATCCCAGTGTTAGCTACTGCTATAGATCAGGGCTGGAAGATGTAAAGCTTGAACTTCCTTCCCCACGTGGATCTGGCAGTGCCACAGCTTGTAGCACAGCACCTGCTAAGGTGCCAGAGCTTACTGTACAAACACACAACCCTCTGCACTCCCTTGTTCAACCTCTGACTCACAGCCACGCAAGAGTAAATGTAAGAGCTGCCGCAGCTTGCTAGCTGGGCCTCAGCACCCCATCTTCCTCCTTCCAGTGCGGAGGAAACCCCTGAGGCTTGTAGAGCACAGCATTGCATTGGCACTGGGTCACCGGCACAGAGCCTGCGCTTGCAGATCCAAGCAGACTTGGCAGGACTGCAAGCTCCAGGTGCGTGCACTGAGCACGTGCAAAGAAACTCTCCCAAACTGGAAAGCCAAAAGGTGGCAGAAGAGACGGCCACAGGCAGTTCTCTCCCTTCAGAGAATGGCTAAGGACCATTTCCCTCTCTCAAAACCTGATACAACAGCTCACTTCAGCGGAGGGAGCTCTTTGCTGCCCACAGGAATTCTACAGTGCTTAAAATCAGGCTTAAGTATTCTGCAGAACTGGAACCTCAATCTGGAGGGCTTTGCCCTTAAAAAAGGAAAGTAAGCCTCAGAAGCAGGAGGTGGCATGCCATGGCCTGTACAACATTGCAATATGCCCATAAAAGGTTTCAAAATGTATCTGCTTAAGTGCATGCAGCAGCTCAGAAGGGTTTAGAGTCACATCCCAAAAGAATTTCTCTCCTGCTTTTTTAGGCAAGTGTGAGCAGCAGTCAGCACTTTACCATCATCTTCCCAACCAGAAAACCAAGGTTACTCTTGGCTGATATTAATAATGTAAATGCTGCTGGCTTTACCCTTTGGGGATGGTGGTTTGCTCACGCCACAGGGAGAAGATCGGGGCAACGTGAGCTGCAGACAGGAGCGGAGGCCCTGCATTGCCAGGGCTGGCTGGTGAGGAGAGGAGAGGCTGGCAGAAGAATATCTCTGCTGAATTTGCTTGGCCTGCCTCCCGAAGAAGCTGGCCTCCAAAGTGCGGTCTCAGGACAAATTTGTAGCCGCTGCTCTGCTTTCCAACACGTTCAAGGAAAATACACACAAGTCTGAGGCCCAAGAAAAAGCTGTAATAGATTAATTCATTAGCTGCAGGAAGAAAGAAAAGGGAGGAGAGCGGTCCTGTGCCTGCCCCTTGCACCACGAGTGCCTCCCGACTTGCCACCCTGCACCTGCACCTCTGCCAGCCTCTTGACCCAGGGACCCCTCGCATGAGACTGGCACCCCCAAACACCAGGAAACAGCAAAGGCATCTTCCCCTTTGTGGGCAAGCCCTCAGGAGACACGTGGGGTCAGCAGGTCTGGGGCACAGACAATGCTCTCCGTGTTCAGAAATGTAAGACCTTTAGAGGACATTTCTACAAACACAAGTCTGGACCTAGTGTTCCCCTGTGACCATGCACTGCCACAGAAAGGAGATCTGTTCAGTGCTGCCCTGATGAGTCAAACCCCAACCTTGCCCCAGCGAGGGCTGCCAAGACACTCCACTTACAGGTTCCCATGAGAGGGCAGAAGAAGAGTCCCAATGAATTCACCTTGCAGCACAAGATGGGCACCAAAGACCCACCAGGGTCCACCCCTCCCCCCTACTGATGCTTTGATACTCATCAGTCCAGAGCCACCCCAAGGGCAAGACCACCACCTTGGAGACTCTCGCTCCCAGGCCTGGCTTAGCAAGGCCACGCACCAGGCAGGGGAAGAATCACATTGCTTTGTGCCAACAAAGCAGTCAGATGGGGGACAATGCAAAAGACCTACCAGAGGTAGGAGAGGATGGCAGGAAGAGACTTACTCCTCTCCACAGAAAAACATGGTGGCCAGGGAAAAAAGTCTTCAGAAGTGACTTTCACTGTTATTGATATTAGCTGATGAACATCTTCACTTTGACCAAGCCTGTGCAACAGTTCTACAGCTTTACATGAGGAAAGCAACACAGATGCTTAGGTGTTCCAAGCACTCACTGCAAAGCAAATACCCAAATTTGTCTAAAATGGACCCTCCACATGAGTAAGTCTGAGGTCTGTCAGGTAGGCCAAATCTGGAATATGATGGACCAACACTTTCGGGAGAAAATTGCCTAATCAATTAAGAAAATGTGAACTCTTAAATATTTAACTACTGCTGCTACAACAAGTGTCACACTGATAGCTTTAGAGGGTATTTCCTTTCAGGCAATTCCCTGCAAGCTTCCTCACAGGCTCTTAACATCCACCTCTGTACTGATGGCAGCAACCTCTGTACTGACTGATGGCAGTTAACTGTGTGGCCCCTCCAGCTCATACCTCCAGGAGCCCCCAGGAAGCCCTCTATGCTGGCATGGGTCTCACTTCTCAGTTTCCATCAGAGCTACACAGTACTCCAGGACTTCCTCCACACTTCCAGCAATGAGCTGAAAAGGGACCATACCTCCAGGGTAGCACCAGAATTAGACTACACACCAGGAAACCTATGACATCCAGCCTTTCTTGCCATGTTACCGCTGGACAACACTGGGTTTTACAAAGCACACAACCTTGGAAATGTAAAGCCCAAGATAAAGTGTTCCCTGCTGAGGCTGCTCAGTTGCAGAAAGACCCAGTAGAGGTAAGGACAGGGCCAATCTCTTCTCCCTCCATAGTACACCTCAAAAATCAACTGTTTCTTTAAAGCACAGACAAGGAATTCTCGCCAAGGACTCTGCCTTACATCTTTGCAAATGGCTGGCAATGAATAAGACCCTCCTGCCCCTTGCTGTCTATTGGTGTCCCTGCAGCAGAGTCACCAGGTAACACCAGCCTGTTTCCAGGTACATGCGTTCATCACCCAGCATGTCTGCACAGAGCTAGAACCAAGGGGATTTCAGCTCAGACACTGGACTTCAGGTTCAGCATCTACAGCGCTCCGTCCTCCTGCTAACCCTGCTGTAGAGGCAGTAACCTGCAATGGAGAAGCAAAGGGACAGATCAGGGCAGCAACCTTTTAAACCATGATAGCAAGATTCACCAGTGCTTGTCTGTCACGGTTCAGCTGTTGAAACTGCTGGGACAGCGAACCTATGGATAATGCTCAATATATCAAACATGCCCTGCACAGACATCTGTCCTACAGAAATATCAGTTAGGCTGATTAAATCAACAAGGTGTATGTTTCCCTGGGAAGCTGAACATGCCTAGGGAGGTCACACACCAGCCTAGTTACCAGCCTGACCCCAACAGAGAGCGTCTGCAGTCCAGACACCGCGGCGGGGTTGGGAGATGCTCAGCCACCAGCACCACCAGGTGAGCTTCTCTGTCAGCAGTCTCCAACCCACAGCTGTGCCAAAAGCCTGCACAGAGGCACTGCAGAAGAGTACACACAGCACGTGTGCCAATTAAATTACGCTGCGAAAACACAGAGCTTATTGTAACCCATACACAAGAAGGGATCAGACCTAAATACTGTTTTTTATTTAAGCTACTTTAAGAGAAATATAATAGCAACAGTTATTATAAATAAGTCTAAATAAATTTTTCCCTGCTTTTAGATGTTTGATTCAGTAGTTATAAAAAGCACTTACGATGTGCCGTAAGACAAATGAGCATTCAGACAAGACAGAAAGCTGCTGCAAATCTACTCATCACCAAATGCCCTTGCTATGCAAGTAAGTGCCTTAATGACCGATAGAAAGAAAAGCTTTCTCACAAAAGTGATTTGGCTCAACATTGTTCACCTCATTTATTTGCATCTCCATTACACTGAGCTGAGACATGCAGTCAGAGTGTCTCCAAAAATATCTCTATGGCTTTGTTTGCTTTCTTCTTCCTCTGTTAGAGCATAACCATATGCTAAGTTTGGTGGGTGTTTTTAGTTGTTTCCTAGTTTGGAGTTTATTTAAATTTTTAAAAAATAGATTTGATTGCAAACCAGTAACATTCAGAAAAAATTCTAGTGAAGTCAGCATAAAACAGCTACAAATTAGCATGGAAACTATAAAGAACAGCCTCAGGTACACTGGTTTCAAGATCATATGGTACGTACACTGCCCAAGCACAGCGACCTTTTTAGATTGCCATGGGACTTTGCATACTATTACCAGATAATAGCTTTTCTTCTAGAAAACAGACAATTTAAACAAAACTGTACTTTTAACTGTTGATTTTATGCCTGTTCAGACAATTAGCTTGCTTTTTTTAATATAGAGCTGCTTTGAAACATGCAATAGCTGAACGATGTTTTTTAAATTAGACCTCACAAAGTCAAAATTCATACCCCTGAAGTTTTCACCACACTATTTTCTGTCTTTCAAAATGCTCTTCAAAAACTTTGATTTGCATATGGGAACATTTACATTCATAAAGCAAATTTAAAGAAACAGCAACACACCCCACAAAGCTGGGCTTGTAATTTTTTTTTTTTAAGCCATGAGTCCATAGTGCAGATACCTAAACTGTGAACAGTGTAAACCAAAGCCGCTGTGAACACCTGGTGTGCTTTACCTTCATGTATTTTTATATAATATATCACTATCTCCTAATACTCATCCTTCAGCCTACTGCTCAATTAGTGTTTCTAGTGACCGCTTTTTTTTTTCCTTCCTGACATCTTCAGAAACCCAAGACACAACTAAGGATTTGCTGGCCAGGGAATTAAGAATCAGCCAGGCTCATACCACGCCCGCCTGATCCAGCCTGAATAGGAAGGTTAATGACTTCATGAGCGCTTGCAGACAGCCCACCACAGTGCTACAACAAGCCTTTGTACGAATCGCCACGAGCCAGCAAACCGTGTCCTGACCCTTGCAAAAAGCACCAGCTATGCACGGGACGGTGCACACCAAGCTGGGGATAGAAGCCGATGAATGAACCCAAAAGACCATCCGGCTTTACAGCGATGACAATACACTCCTCTCCTTTGCTCACAAGGTCTCAGAGGTACCATGGGACCTGCCTAGGAGGCAACCGCAGACCATCGGCCGCTGCCCAGCAGCCCTCGTGGTCCTTCTGGAAGGAGGGGGGGCAGTGGTGGCTGGCTCTCATACCTCTGGGCTGCCCCCCAACAAGCAGTGCGGCTTGCCCGTCCATTCACACAAATTCAGACAACACTGTTCTTCCAGAATAACGAGGGGGGAAACACGAGTACAGTGAGAGCTTTCTTGGCATCCGATTCAAATCTGTGAACAGCTTCTCACAAGGAACTATTTTTAAGTTTCATATCAATCTGCTTGAGAAAGGTTCCTTCTGCTGCCTACAAATGTGCAAACTCCCCCTTCTAAGAACCACAGCTCAGGACAGCAAGATCCAGCCCCGCACTTGCAACCTAATCAAGACTCAGTACTTCATGACCAAAGCACTGCGCAACGACACGACGCTCCTGCAGATCACGCCCTGGTGAGCCCCACCCGAGCAGCAGCGGAGTCCCCTCCATTACCTTCAGGAGTCCTGTGTGTTCTTCACAAGCTTACAGGTAGCACACATTCACCCAAGAAACAACCCACGTTGAGGCAGGCTGACTGCTTCTGGAAGCATTGCTACTCTTACCTCTGCAACGGGGGCAAGACCGGTATATGTGATTGAAGGGGAAAAAAAAGAAAAAAGTGAGACACAGTAAGGGTACAGATGCTGTGCATGACCTGATCAGTGAGGTGAAACTATTGTATGCTGGGTTACCAGAAGTTCCTGTACGAAGGCATTGTTCAGGCTAAGAGGTCTGTGAGAAAAAATACCACAAGGAACAGCACTACACAATGGATGCAGATAAGCAACCTCTGAACAAAGCCCTGAGCGACTGCAAGACAAGGGGAAAACTTACTAGCTGCAAGCATCCGATATCCTGCCTCCAATAAAGCAACACAGATGTTCTGCTAATGCAGGGCGTGAAAAGATGAAAAGAGCACTAAGCAGCTCTTGAGCCCTCCACAGGAGAGAGGGTCAGTGTTCAACAGCTGTCAGAGGGAAACAGCAGCTGAGTGCACAAAGATGTCCACAGGACGGGCAAGAAAAGCCTCTTTTTAAAAGGTCTAGGAATGCAACATCTCTCTAGTTAGCAGTAAGGGAGGCCACCGTTGTGACCATGAGCCCCTCGATACCATTCCACACAGGCCTTTGCAAGCCCAGCTCTAGCCCAAGAACAGAAAGACCATTGTTCAAGAGTTTAGTCACCAGGGCAGTTATCTCCACTGGGAAATGCATGGTGTGTACACACACAAACACACGCACGCACAGAGGCTGCGGCGTTGGGGACTGCACCTCTCCATGGCACAGCAGAACCGGGGCTCTGCTCAGCAAGAGCAACTGGAGCCCTGGGGCTGGAGGAAGAAAGGGCTTCAAGACCCAATTCTTGTTTGAGAAGTGGGGTGCAGAAATAGCCCCACCATCAGCCCTTGGCCATGTGCTCTGCATAGCCTGACCTCTCCTCTCAGTGCATTTTCCAAAGGCAGAGCTGCTGGCCCTCCATAAGGCTTTCCTAAGCCTGAAAAATCTGGAAAATCTGTTCCCTGGAAAATTCAGGCCACTTAACTAGTACATACTGGGCATCTGCTACTGTGTCAAGAGGAAACTGCAATGAGAACATTAGTTAGCAGGCAGCTACACAGGAAACACGCTGAGCTGTAGAAGATCATATTCTACTCCTTTGGCATTTTTTGCTTTCTCAACATGATGTTCCCCATCCTGTTCCCCACCGCTGAAGTGGGAGAAGAGCTTGCTTGTGCCAGCGGGTGGGATGTGAACCCCAGCTGCCCATACACTGAGGGCCGGCACAGAGAGCCTGGGGGTGCTGCAGACACTGCACCCCAACCAGCACACATGGAGACCCACTGGGTGACAGTGGACTACAGTGCAGCTCTGAGCCAAGCCAAGCTGGATGGCTGCACAGGGGACAGACGCTTCCCCAGGATGCTGCAAACATCAGGCAGGTTCTGCAAGGGGCATTGTACTACCCTACACAGCATGACAGCACTCCTTTCAGTACACAAACAAACGCTATAAAATGTAGACATATTAATCTCTTCATTCAAAGTATCTGCACTGCCACTGGCTACAATTCAAAAGTTTCAAGGGCATAAAGAACATAACTTTTCTTCCCTCTGATAAAAATATTTTTGTCTCTTGCTGTCAGCAAATCAGCAATGTAAATGAACATTTGAAAGTCACCGTATAACTAAGAGTCATTGCATATAATCAGATTAACAAGAGCAAAACCAAACGCCAATAGGAAGCTTGAACTTCTTGGTAAAAGGAAACAGAAGCAAAAATATGACAAGCCACAAACAGTAATAAAATAGGTAAACCCGTGTTAGACCGGATCCAGCCCCAGTCTGAACCTGTGCATACATAATTCCACCAGTTCTGTTACTCATTATGTACATTAAAATAAACCCAAATCTTTTCAAGCAACCGTTGAAGTTCAAGGGAAAACTTTTAAGCTTGTAAATTTTACCCGATTCCTTCTAGAAACTCGAACAGGTTAATTACCCTGATCAAAACAAACACAATGTCAAGAGTTCTCAAAAGCAACCAGTTACCCATATTGTCTCAGGGTCTTTACCATCCTATTTAAAACACCTTTGAGGAGCCACACTTCTGTGAAAAAGAAAAAGTGGATGCTCCTTTCCCCAGAACTGGGGTGAAGCAACCCTACAGAGATGCCCACCCCTGCTTCTGCGAGCCCCCCGTCCCCTGCCCTGACTCAGACCCTGGGTATTTGGTGAATTCTGGAAGCAACCCCTGGAGCTCCAACAGTGGCAAGCAACCAAGAGCCATTTCTGCCTGCAAAATGACTCCACAAAGATAAGGACTAGTAAAAAGGCTAGTGCTGTAAGTCAGACAGGCCTAGCAGAGCCATCGTGTTTGCATGTCCCTTGCAGAAAGCATTTTCCCAACGCCCATTTTTCTGGGAGCGCTGCTCTCTACTAAATATTTTGGCTGTTCCTCATCTACAGGACAGCATTAGAGTCCATCTGCAACTCTGTCTCCAGGAAATACACAAAAGCTGATTCATTATCTTAAAATACCACTTTCATTTCTGCTCATTAAAAGCACATTTCAGATCCCTGTGCCGAATGCGCAGCCAATGTGCTCTGGACACAAATTAAAGCACTGGGTTTCAGTTCTCTACTTTTCTCATTTCAGTTTCATTTGTTGCCCGCAACGTACATTCTCCATTTTAAGGACAGTTATATCGGACCTGAGCTACCATCAGAAAATGCTCTGGATAAAATCCTCCCTCTCCCTGCAATGCCTGGCATTCCAGGCAATTGCATTTGATGTCAGACCCAACCTAGATTTCGGGAGCTACGTCCTGCACCAGCAGCATCCTCCCTGCAGAAACAGAGCAATAAACAGCTGTTCTGCGCATCCCACACCCCAGCATGCCGAGCCATTCGGCAGAGAAGGAAAAGCAAGTGAGCTTAGGTAATGCACGCGTTAGACAGTCCTCACCTTTAGGGAGTCAAAGCAGGCAATAACTCGACCATTTTCCACATGGCAACTCCGTGACGGATGGGCGAACTTGCACTCTGCATCAGACCGAGAACAAGTACCTCTCTGAAACTCTCGACACACTTCCAACGTCAGCCATTTTGTATCACGAACCAGGGAAACGTTTACAGCCATATTAAAAAACAAAAATTAAAATGCAAGCAATCGCACCCTTCTTCAGGGCAGTATTTACTGCTGATCTTTTTTTTTCTTCTTTTTTTTTTAAAAAAAGGGTAAAAAAGTGAATTCAAGTTAAATGTGAAGAAATAACTAACTTGTTGCTTTGGTAGAACTCCTATTCATCAGCACTTAGGTTTTCATTTAAGTCAAATCGTGTTTGTTTAAACAAGAATTAAACATAAAGCCAATCATAAAATAGAAATCTTATCAGAACAACTGAAAATCAAATTAGAGGCCAGCTCCTAAAAGTGCAATTGTAGAAGTTAAAATATAAGTGTTATATTTTGTGCCACTGCCGAAGTTACTTGCAAATAACTGGCAGACTTTCAAAAGAATTCTGTGCTCTCCAGTTAATGGTTTCAATTATTCTTGCAAAAAGCATATGCTGCTGGCAGCACTTCAGTTTGTGGAATGGTCTCGGTCCTTGGGGAGAAAACTTCGGTTTTTTTTTTTCCTTCTATTTCTTGCTTCTAAAAATTACGGTTCGCGAGCATCAAAACAGGCAAAAGGACGTCTCTTTTTTTCGCTCTTTCTTTTCTTTTAAATATTTGCTACATACTCGGGGGAAGGAAATAAAAAAATAAAATGGCTGAGCAAACTGCGTGTAAATGGGGAGCAAAAAAAAAGGGCAAGGCTGGAGGAGTTGCCGTCAGGGCACGAACCGCAAGCAACGCCGAATTAAAAAGAGAGGGGGGCGAGGGGCAGAGAGAGGCAGCCCTAGACAGAAATCCAAGCAGCGGTGGCTTCAGGAAAGGCACTTTTCAGCAACCTGCAGGAAAAAGAGAAATAGAATCAGCCAGGAGCCGAGGGCCGCCCCCGCTCAGGCGGGCGCGGGGCTGCCCGCCCCACGGCGCTGCGGCGCGGCCCCGGCAGCCATTGTCGGTACCGGGGGCATTTCCCGCACCAAGCTGCGCATGGGAGGAGGAAGCGACCAATGGCGTCTACCGTTGCAGCAGCGCGCCCGGGCAACCGACCAATAAAAGAGGCCGTTTCATAGCGGCCCGGGCTAGTAGAGGCCGGGTTTTGTGCCCGCCGCACGGAGAAGCGCCTCGGCCCGGCCTGTGGGGCGGCCCGAGCCGGGGGACCCACACCGCACACCGGCGGGGACGGGACGGGCGAGCCCAGCCTCCGGCCGGCCTCGGCGCGACGCGGTGCCCCCGCCGCCCAGGCCGCCCCGGCAAGGCGTCCCGCAGGGCCAGCGGCGCAGGATGGGCTGCATCCACCAAGCAGCTCCCCCTGACTAAGGAAGGGTATTTTGCTCTTTAGTATTTTTCAATATTTTTTTTTTCTTTCCCCATTAACTGCTGCCCCCCACACCCCTTTTCTATAGGAAACACTCAGGCAGGAAGAGCAGCCGGTAGCTTCCTTGTATACAAAGCAGAAGGAGCTGCTACAGCTCAGCCCCATAACCACATTTTTAAGGTGTTACATTTAACCGATCACTAGCAGCAGAGCTGTTCCAGCAGTAGTCTGGGACAGCACATGAAGACAAACGACTGGTTCACAGTCACTCCTCTAAAGACTCAGAGCCTACAAAACTAAAAGCAAACCCAACAGGGAAACCTAAGCCACACACACACGGAAAAAATTAACTCATTGCTCACAGCTGTAGTTTTCCACCAGACTAAAGGCAACTCGAATTACTCTGACTCCAGCAACTCATGTTATACAATAAGCAACTTTCAGTGCATTCCTATTCAAGGCTTCTTTGGCATCCACTAAAATGTTAAGCCGTCCCTAGAGTTTCCCATTCTAATAATAGCTGTACCAATGCTGCCTGATAGGATTGGGCTGTTTCCAAGTTCCCAAAATCCAGGCCTTTATCTTCCTGAAGTACTGTTGCCCAGAGTTTTGCAAACACTTGACAGGCACGGGATGTTGCTCGTGTGACTGCTATTAAGACTTTAAGTTTTTGCAGGAGAAGAGCCTTCAAGTACAAGAAAAGGAAACTTAAATTCCTCTTTCATTATTGGTGTGTTATTGCAATTACAGCGATCAGTAACTGAAACCTACTGGAGCTGGAACAGTCAAACAATGCTACTAAGGAAGAAGTGTGGGAAGAGGCTGTCATCAGCAGCAGGGGGTGGGGCACAGAGGTTGTTTGATTCACAGATCGTATTATTTCACATTAAAAAAAACCAACACATTTGTTAAACCTACATTGCAAGTATTTTCTAGACAAGGTTCATAACAAAAACTGCCCAGATCTTGCAGTCTGGATTGTAGCATTAGCACAAAAATTAATCTGACCCATGCTTCTGAAAGGACCTTTGCATTTTTGCACATCAGGTGGAGAACAGAGGCTGCAAACATCAGATTTGCTAGGCGTGTTTTAAACTTCAAAGGGAAGGAAAAAAGCACATCTAGCCAGGCTCATGTCTTCTGGGTTTCGTAAGGAACAGAGATCCTCTAAATCAACTCCGATTTTGCAAACAGGGCAAATTTATACAGGAATCTCATTCACTGATGCACGGGCTCCCAGTCCAAATGAGCTCAGCAAGAAGGAAGAGATGTGCAGAAACCCTTCTGCAGGGAGCTAGGGACTGGCTGGGTGCAGCTCTTAAAAACGAGCTAGAACAGGTCAGATATGGGTGGGGATTAGAAAGAATGCTCTCAGAAGCTGGTCTGAGCACACTGAAATACAACCATCTTGTGGATTGAGCGTCTATTGCACAGCTGGGGAAGTGAGGGTCTGTTAACACTGCAGTCTCAACACGGTGGGTCTGAACTTAACACAATTAAAGCAAGACGCACAGTGTAGTAACACCTGCCACTTCCCAGCCCTTCCACCTTGAGGAATCCTGAAGAACATAATAAACCAAACATTCGCCCTCTCACCGGTGTAGCTCAGGAGCACACACATGCACATACACACAGGTATGTGCCTGCACTAAGCTGCTCGGAGTCCTCAAGAAGGCAGCAATCATGTCAATGGAAGTTAAGTCACACGAATCCTACAAAATGTTAAATTACAAATATTGAGACGTTCATATATATGTAACATGGTTGATATTATTCTTTCACAATGCTTAAGGAAAAGAGAAAAAAACAAACCCAAAACTCTGAAGAAATACTTGCTCATGTCCTGCTGATGGAAACTGAGAAGAGACGCCCTGCTCCACACCCAGCAGAAGGGCACGCTTGTCTGTTCAATGCACATGAGCAGGACACAAGGAATATTCGGTGCTATGGAAACAACCCAACCTTCTGCAGGAAGTGCAGAAGGACAGACTACCACCTCAGACCCCGGGACCAGGGCTCCTGTACTGGGTGGGGAGCCAAATAAATGAATAAAATATTCATACCAGGGGCCTCAATTCTGCAGCCTGCATGCCAACCGGTGGAGCACAGCAGCAGCACACACTGCCCCCACCACTTGCCCGCTGTGCGCTCAGGAGAGCACTTAAGCACATGCTTAACTTTCAGCATGCCGACAGTCTGACTGGAAAGAAGAAAACCTGAAGCACGTACTTCAGTGCTTTGCTGAATCAGGACCTAAATAAATGAATCTGGTTTGCAGGTTTATCAAGGCTGGGAGACCAGCAAGCACAAGCAGCAGTCATCGCATTTCAGCTTATGCGATTGCAGCCCAGAGGAGCACAAGCTAGGCTTTTCTGCAAGTCAACAAATATAGTTCTGTCAATGTTTGGATTGCTGCAAATTCCCTCTCCATGTGGCCATGGAGAAAGCCTAAAACACGCACATGCAGGGCTGACATCACACCCAGTGCTGTGTACTGCTGCAGTGAGGCTCCTGCGCACGCTGCCAGAGGATAACACACATCAGACAGGAACCTGCTACTGACACTATCAAGCTTCAGTTCTCCATGTTTCAACTCCTGGCAGCAAATGATTGCGGCCATTCTCACCACGATGCATCCTTACAATTCCCTTGTATTACACCTTTTTTTTTTTTTTTTGAGGGGTGGAATTGGCGTATTATTCACTTTGTTCTCCTGCTTATTTCAAATGGGAGGAATAAAAGCATCCATGCCAAAACCAACACACAACAAGGATAAAAAGTAGCTCCATGAAACACGGGCTTCGTTAGCGTGCAGGAAATACAACAAAGGGTAGGTGCTGCCTTTTGAACCCTTCCCAGCACTGCAAGCCAGATCTGTCTGGCAGAGCTCATCTCCTCTGCTACCAGATGGGCCAATCTTGTTTCAACGGCAGCAGCATCAAAGCTGGAGAAAGCAGCAGAGCAGAGAGAAAAGCCCGTGGCCTTATCCCTGTAAGGAAACTATAATACCTCTGAAGCCCCTGCTCCAGGGCCGCTTGCTGGGCCAGGCTCTAATTGCCTGAAATGCAGGAGGACAGGGCTTGCTCCAGATGTCAGACCCAGCCTTGCAGCTACCAAAGTGAAGGGGAACAAGGGCAGTCTGAGGAGCAAAGGTCACGCTGGAGCTGCCTGACAGGCCTGAGATGCCCCCACTGCCTGAGGTAATGCAAGGACGAGCTTATTCACTTGACGCTTGAATTCCTCCTGCTTTCCATGAAACCGATCCCCTTCCACTGACACCCCCCATGGATGTCACCTCCTGAGGACGCATACTGACAGCAAAGTTCAGAGATGGTAATTTATGTGACAGGGTGGATTCAAGCAGCTCCCAAGTGTAAATGATGGTATTTAAAAGAGGTTGGGGTTTGGTGTTTTGGTTCTTTTTTTTTTTTTTTGGGGGGGGGGGGAGGGGGGGAGAAAAAAAAAAAGACTAAGTAGAAGTGGCAGGGTGGGTTCCTTATTTATTGTTCCTCAAGGATTTCCAGGTCACGACTTCTCAGATGAGAAGCAAAAGTGCTGTTGCCCTAACTGCTATTCCTGCTGAGTGAGAACAGCAGCTATTCCCCTTTACCTGAAGTAGAATAGGGACAGTGCAGACAGTGAGGGGACACTGGAGCTTTCCCAAAGCCAAGTTCCACCATGCCCTTTCTTTAGTATATGTGATAGTGTCCATGCTCCTCTCCTCAACATGAACCACCAGCACGTGACAGAGGAACTGAGCACCTGCTCTCCTGAGTTCAAGCTCAGCACCAGGCCACAGCATTCTTTACCCAGTTTTGCAAGTTATGGCTGATGAAAGCCCAGACCCAGCCAGCCTGGATGGACAGACTCCCTGGAGGCCTAGGTATGGTCCATATGCTCTGGAGTATGGAGATAAACTGTGCTCTTAAGCTTGTGAAATTCAGACCTCCAATCTTTCACGAATTCCACTACAACTTACAGCCCAACCCTCAACTATTAACGTTCTCCGAGTGTCTAGATATTACTGGAGCCGAAACACACTTTTTTTAATGGCCTTTCCTCAATGCACTAAATTCAGCTGGAAGCACAGATGACACACTCACTCATCAGACCTTGCACCTTTGAGGCTATTCTGTAATCTTGGCTTTTCATTGCACCTTAATGGGTACAGAAGAGCGTGGTGCATCTACCGCCACTTCCTCAATAAGCCAGGATGGGGGAACTCCTCACTCAAACAGCAGTGAGCTGATCCACTATCAAAAAATCTTCCAGATAAATGCTGTGTTCCTGGAACCACTGCATGGTGAAGAGAAATGGGAACAATGAAAATAGCACATTGAACTGTTTTGTTCTGAAAGAGAAACAAAAGTCTTTAGGAGAATACCACCCCCTATGCAAGAGCATTTTCACATTCCCATGGAAAACCAAGTCTGAACATCTTCCCCAATCCTTTCTTTTTCTTCCACTTTCACAGCAGTAATAAAGAACACATGAAGGTGCACCCTTGCTCTTCAAAGAAACCTAGAAGGTATAGTGAAGGGCAAGATTTTACTGGGGAGTGTTATACTCGTACATTTATCGGCAGCAAAGCATGAGAAAAGATAACCTACATTTGCGGGGACCTTTCAATCAGTGGCAGGGGGAAAGATATCTAGGAAGCCAGGAACACAATGACATTAGTTCAGCTGGCTGACATTAGAGCAGCTCATTTCGGGCCTCACAAAAGCCCATGGCAAGTTAGGTGCTACCATGACCAGATCACAGGGCAGCTCTGCTTTGCTTGGGATTGGTTCAAAAGCAGAACTAGCAGGACTGTACAACAGCAAAATAAACCACAAAAATAACAACCGTAAGGTGTTATTGGATGGATCCTCCACTACTGAAGTCCTGATTAGTTCTTACCCTATATCACATAAAACGCAGCAGCGCTCAGGTTCCTATAGACTGCAATTCCTCTGCTGCTGCAACGCTGACAGTTTGCACACAGTAGGGCTGCCTCCAACGTGGGCCGGCTCCCACCCCCTGCGCTCACACGGGCTGTGCACTTGGGACTGGAGCCATCTCTGCAAATGGTGGCTTCTCATCCCCTGTGCACTTAATGGGCTGCAGTATCAAGCCCAAAGAAGGTCAACTTATTTTCTGCTGCCTGCAAGAGGTATTTTTTGCTTTCAGATTAAAAAATAATATTCTATTTTTTCCACTATGGCCCTTATAGTTTAAAGCAAACACTTTCGGGACATGGTAGACACTTTGAATATTTCCTTTGTGAACATTCTGTACCTGGACACTTTCTCCCTCAGGGAACAGTTTACTTAATTTAAGGTAGACCTTTACAGCTAGAAGAAAATAAACCTTCTTTTGGTCTTCTACCAGTTACTCAGAAAAGGAGCACGTTTCCTCTACCATGTCCAGGCATGAAAAGTTTCTGTTCAAGGTCTAATCACAGACATTGGGGGCCAGGGATCACACCATGTGCCAAAGAGTCAACTCAGCCCCGAGTGCCATCTGTTCAGAAGAGGACAGCAGAACCCAGAAGCCACACACACTAATAAAACAACCCCTCAATGCTGCTGCAATGGAGAAGCCTCGCTGGCAGGACACAAACCCACTACAGAAGTGGCTGCATGCACAAGGTGGGATGTTTGGGCATGCAAATACCGCACATCTCTGTGCTGAAGGAGCCACATTAGTGGCTTGTTCTTCTTCCCCCACGCTTGCTCATGCTTAGAGCAACTTTGCAGAGTGTGGGTTACTGGTTGTGACCTCTATGGAAAGAGCAGCACACGAAAAATCCTCCCACTCCTCAGTGGGGAAGGCTGAAGCTGCACATACTGCGTCCCACCTCTTAGGAAGCTTGCCAGCCTTGCTAAAGCTCCTGGATTTATGGCACCCGGAAGATAGCTGCGGTGCTCTGTGGGGACAGCAGCGCTGCCATCCTCAGGAAAACAGATTGTCCATCACTCGCCCCTGGGTGGTTCCCCACTGCTCTTATCTGCCCTGGCACAACCTAGGCACCTCTCTTACCTGGAGAGGTGGCAGCTGAGGAACCAAGGGAGGGGGGGTGTTGTTGGGGGGAGAAAGAGAGAAAAAAGATAAAATAAAGCACTGTGAGGGGAGGAAGCCCTTCACTGCAGAGTTAAAAAAAAAAAGTACAAATTAACTTGGGGAACTTTATCCTCCCTTGCGTACATGCAATTCACCATATTTACACCCTGCAGCAAACAATCACAGGGAAAATACATGCCGAGTTTAAGGAAATATTTGAAAAAAATCCCTTTGTTTCTGAAATCTACCATTCTTCACTGTGGACTACAGCGCTCCTATTCCCTCAGCTGCCTGAAATCTTCACAATCTGTTCTCCTTCATCAACCTCCACCACCTCTTGTCCACCAAAGTTTGAAGAACTCCTCTCCCCTTCACTCCTGTGGGATTAGCTCTTCTCCAAAATGCTTCCATAGGCAAACAGCTGGGAGCTATTTGCCACTATCTATCTGCTGGGGATTTGTAAGCCAAAAATACATTACAGAAACCAATGCATTTTAAGGAGCTTTTTTGTTTATTTGTTTGTCTTTGAACAAAGTCACAGAAGCTGCTGTGCTGGACCAACACGCATGCCTCAGCAGAACAAATACCTTTCCATAGGGTGTTCCAGGGCAGCACACAGTGCAGTGCTTCAAAGGGAACTTCCTCATTTCACTGAATAGATTTGTTGTTAGAGTAACTACACATGCACATTTTTGTTCTCTGGGCTTTTGATTTCCTGCCATCAGCTTATTTGGGACCAGTTAGAGGAGAAAACCCCTTTCCTACTCCAGCTCTCTGCTAGGAGTGATGGAGACCCACTGTGATCCCACACCTGGGTGCTCCTGAGGGATGCCCTGTGATCAGGCAGTCAAGAGGGAGTTTTGCTTCCGCCAGGCTCCAGCACGGCACCCATTGCTCCCCAGCCACAGACACACGGAGAAGGATGCTCCCCTCTATTGGGACTCGCCTGGCAAATCCCTTCCAGCCTCCGATGGGAGGCAGCTTCCCAGTGCTGAGGGCCAGGGAGCTGTGCTAGAGCAGGGTGGCTAGCCCAAAAGAAGCATTTCGTCTGCAGCACAGAGGCAGCTACTGCACTGCTGTGAAAAATCCCCTCCAGTGCCAGCACCACTTGGGAGGGGTTAGGACCACAATTACACCAGCTGCAAACACAAAAGAAAGAAAAAAAAAGAGTTGGCAGGGATCTCTGGAGGTCAGCTAATCCAAACCGCATCTCAAAGCACAGCTAGCTTCAGAGGTGGATGCTTCCATCTCCAAACACAAAGAGAGCTGTCTCACACAAAGAGAGCTCAATTGAGTCAAACAAATTTACAGAGGAGACAGGAAAGGCCAAGGCTCATTAAGGCTTGTTCCCCACCACGTAATCGTAATCGTAAGAAATAGGATCAAGCAGATGTATCCCACAATCTATCTGATTATCCTACTCTGTGTTCAAGAAACCCCCAAGGTCCTTGCCAATCAGATAAGTGTCCGCACGTGTTTGGGCAGGCCGATGGGGACAGCTGAGGGGCAAGAATGCCTTTACCCAACTGCCCTTCGTGGGGTTCTGCCGGCAGGAATGATCTGCGGGCCTCTCCTAGGCTCCAAGCATGGCTCTAGCCCTCAACCCAGGCAACATACTCTGTTAAACAGGAGAAATACCAAAATAGGAGCCATTCACCATGCTGCAGAGGCAGCCTGAGACTTTTGGGAGATATCAGACTTGCTGCATACTCAGAGGAAACCTGCCCAGGTCTAGTGCTTCATAGGTGCCTTTGCCCACACGCACACCCTTATGGCTGGAAAAGTCTCACCCCAGACTTCTCAGAGAGGCTACTGCTCAAGCACACAGATTTTCTCCAACAGGAAGGCATTTTCCATTCAGGTCCCACAATGCACCTCCTCAAAGCACACGTGATCCTACACACACACTATAGTTCCACACACTCACGTGTGAGCTGTCCTACCTAGTGACTACAGGCCTGCAGAGAGAGGAGACCGCATTTGGACAGTGGTTTGAGTTCTTTCTCAGCTGGAAGAATTCACAGAAAACAAAAATAGTTTTTCTTTTAACATTCTTTGTATTGAGCACTTGGATAAGCCATAAGTAACTTGGCAGCAAACCAGTTTGGTACAAACACAGAACACCAGAACACAATACAGTCATCACAAAGCCACCGCGCTGGGCCAGACAGTAATTTTCCCCTTCACACAGGGCAGGCCTCCAAAGTCTTTATGCTACTACAGTCGAGCCCATCTGAATTCCATGATGTGTTAAAAATGAGTCCTCGTGCACCATAACAGAAACACCTAGCATTTACGGGCTACGCGGAAGGGCATACCATGCACAAGGGTGCTCAAGAAACATTTGTGAAACAATTCAGGACTCGGGGAAAAAGGAAGCCATGTCTTATTCCTCATCTCAGAGGTCTAAGAGCATCCTCAGGTTGCAAATCAAATACGTGATGACAGAAGGAGACAAAGACCAGTAACAAAAGCATCCAATGTATTTAGGATAATTACTTTCAGGATTAAAAGAAAGAAGTTAGACCATGCAGGAAATCAGGAAAAGCAAACACAATGACAACTGAGAGCGTATTTTCCACTTCCCTATGTCACTGCAAATCCAGAGCAGCCTAGTCCTAAACCCCAAAAGCATTATTGTCACACAGGTAGTCACTGCAGGTCACCACTTAGGAATGATGCACTAGTCTGTAAGTGCCAGACTGGGAACCAGGAGACAGGGGCTCAAACCCTGCTGCAGCCACGGGTGCCACAAGCAACAAGCCGCTTAATCCCTCTGCAAATGGGGGCCATTACATCCCTGTCTCTCAGCAATGTTTGGCAGATAAAACCCAGGAACAGCAATCAGGCATTAAGAAACTACTATGGTAGAGGTTGTATAAGCACTAGATGAATAGATCTGTCTCAGACCCCAGTCATTACATTATGAAATAGGATACAGGAGGGAGAGCAGAAAGCATGCACACACACACACACATATCTGCCCCATTAATCCAGCAGGCTGCAAGAGGATGAAAGGCATGTCCAACAACTCCAATCTTGCTTCTGCAGCAATAAGCACCCTCCCAGCACAGAAGGGAGGCACTGCTGTAGTACCTGCAGGGGAACAGCCAAGCCAAGAGGCACCTGGAAGATGTAAGGGACAGTTTTGGCAGTGTACTTTGGCACCAAGTGCCACCCGCTCAGCCAGTGGCCGGGGCTGTCTGCCTGGTGCCCTTGTGGGAGACAGAGGGGTTGGGGATCCACACGAAGAGGAGCCAACAAAGCTAAGCTCTGAAAATGGCAAGGGGAAGTCAAAGTCACCCTTGAGGCACTTCCCAAGCCGTTCAGAGTCAGTGTTTGCCTCTCCTACCTTCCACACACCCCAAAATCCGTTATTCATTGCTCTTCATCTCACTGCCAGGTGAATGAATCAACTTTTCAGGGACTGAACATCCTCTGTTCTCCCTGAGTTGCCTGAGTCACAGGCACCAACTGAAGTCCTCAGATCTTCAATTCCCTCCTTACCTTCCTGCATCTGTAACATGACAGCCTCCAGCTTCTCTCCCCTGTGGAAGTCTTAGTGACCTGAATTACTTCCAATTTCCCACTTAAGGCCCATGCACGCTTTTCTTCCAGAACGCATCTGAGTCAGCATGAAACTACTGAATCAAAACCAGGAGCCTGAGATGGTAGGCCCTAGCTAGCCAGGGCAGATGTACAGACGAGCAGTGCCTTCCATGTGCCCCATCCTTCCCGCCACCACCCCACAGCCCCCAGCCACTCATGGCCAGCAACATGCAAACACACAAGCACCCACCCTTGCCTGGTTGGGTGTCTGTCCCAGCTGACTTCTAAAGCAGCAGGCAAAAAAACCCAGAGGGATATATTCCCTCAAACCTTGATTGTGCAACTCTGAACCACCATCCATCAATGCACTCATTTCCGCCCACCCAAGAGAAGGAACTTGGGTGATGGCAGAGGGAAGAGCTGATAGATGGCAAGTGGAGTCTTTGTTTTAATTGGCTGCTGTTATGAACATTAGAAGGATGTTTGAAGGAGAGCGATTACAGGCAGAGTGCAGAGGAGGTAATCAAAGGTGTCCGATGAACCAAATTTATGATGTGGCTTAGCAATCCATCACCTGGCTATAATTCTTATGTACATGCACATACATAAGCCTCAAAATATATTTAGCTCAGGGGGTCTGGAAAAAAGCGGCTGCTCTTGCAACCCCAGCTAGCAGCTCCTTATAACATTACAGAAGCAATTTATTTCAAATCGGGGAGGGAAATCAGTTCAGATATAAAGGCAAAATTGTTTTAAATTCTTCTGAGTGTGAACACAACTTTGTTTACTAAATGCGTACAAGGGAACATATGCATACAGCACTAACTCAGCAGTGGAAATTTGGCTCCCTGCAATTCCTTGTGATATAGATACATTTTTTCCAGAGGAAGTCCAATGGTCTTGTTTGTTTTCACCACTAATAGAGGAGTTCAATGAAATTTTCTATTGGGAAAGTCTAACGAGGTCAGAATAACAGAACAGAGTAACTAGGAAGGAATGTCCTTGCATTTTATTTTTAGAATAAGGATAAAGGTGGGGCCTTGCAAGAGGCAGGGGACAGGCCTGTTTTGGCACACATGGCCAGGCTGGAATGCTTGGTCCTGTGAGCTTGAAGGGGTTTTGAGCTTATTTTTGCAACAGCGAATCCCTTGCTGAAATCAGCAACCAGAGAGTGGAAGGGTCTGGCTGGGAGAAGAGCGGAAAGAGATGGCTGGGGGTGCACAGCCAGCCAGAGCAGCAGCAGCCCCAGGGACTGATTGTAGCTGGGCAGCTCTTAGCCATGCCCCCCTCCTCAACCTGTTTTCCTTTCTTTCCTGGGAAGATGAGTGCCTTCAGCAGTGCCGCTGAACTGGAGATCTACTTCTGCACATTAAAGGGAATCCAAGTTAAAACCGGGTAAGCGTTGTGGAGGGAATCAAGAACAAGAAAAGCCTGGTGCAGCAGTGCAGGGGGACACACAGCGCTGCAAAGGGAGCAGCTGGCAGTACCAAATAGAACAGGATTTACTCTGTTCTTAAGGCTGGATGTCAAAACCCAGTGAGACAGCCTCGGGGAGGGAAGAGATGGGCCAGAGTAAGGCTGTGAAAATGAAAAGGAAGGAACAGAGCTAAATAAAAGAACTGAGGCTGAGGGGGAAGTGGCTTGAGTGGGATAAACAGGTAAGGAGGAAAAGGGGTGCATTCAAGAGCAAGCAGGCCATGGTCTGTTTCCTGGCACCAGCTAATCTGATTGGCACGGAGATACAAGAAACAGAGGCCTAAATAGCTCACGGGAGCAGATCTTCAGCTCGGGAGAACCATCATCACTCAGCAATTAACTCCCTCACAGGCTCTGCCCCACTCCCGAAGCACCACAGAGCTGACCCTGCTGAGCACAGCCAATGCAGAACAAAGAAAACAAGACTAAGTGTCTTTGTAAGGGTTAACAAACAGCAGAGAACAAGCTGTTCCATGCATTCAGGTCAGGAAAAACAGGACTGGGACTTGACACAGGCACCATGCGCACATTGCTCTGCCAGGATCACCGGAGCTCAAGTAGAGGAGCAGCCAACTCTGCCTGCTAGGAATGAGACAGCAAGGAGCTTCACCTTAAAATCTGCAAGGACAGCGTTAACTCAGGGGAATATCTGGTGCAGATATAGCTTAGGGAGCATTAAGGCATCCAAAAAAACCAGAAGCTAGCATCTCCACTCAGCTTCTTGATATTCTCTCTAGGAAAGGGAGTAAGGGAAGGGCAAAGTGTGTAGGACAAGGTGCAAAGCACCCTTTCACCCCTCCTGCGCTGCCCAGAGCTGCAGGTCTCCTACTTGTGCTGAAGATGTAGATGGAAACAACCCAGCAGACTGGAACCTCAATGACAAGAAAGGTTCAGGAAGGGCAACAAAATGCTCCTTGACAAGCAGCGACAGGAGGCTGGACTTGCCCTCCAGTATGCAAGTCCTCAAACACCATGTTCTAGAATGTATGTTGTCTGCGAGTTCGTCCTCTGCTCCTGTCTGCAGGCAGGTGTGGGCAGAGAGGGCAAGCCGGTCAAGCAGTAGGAGAGGGGAGGAATGACCCTCCTTCCACTTGAAGCTCTGCTGGAGACAAAGAGCTGGCAGCACCCACAGATGCCCAAGAGTAACAGCAAGGCAGACATACGCGCTCTCCCACCCCGATGCTCTCCAGCGCTCCACTATTTCTGAGAACCCCCTGAGCCTGCTGCTGTTTGCCTCCTTACTGTTTCCCAACCAACTCCTCACTTAGTACTTGCCCGCTCTCCCAGCACTTGCGCAAGCTTCATGTACCCACACACCCTTTGGCAAGGACCTCCACAACTCCACGATGCCTCGTGTGAAGGAGGAAGATCTCCTTTGGAGTCCTTGGCCACTATCACGCCTTTATCTCCCTGCCTTCCCCCTGGTTGGTTTTATGATATGCTGCAGACTGAGCATCAGTCTCTTCCCAGACACATGTCATTTTAGGGACTTCTGCTATCAGCAATGAAGTTAAAAATCTATGTACAGTTTACAAAACTTATTTTCCTCTTAGATAATGGGGAGGGTCAGGGTGACACAGAGTAATCACAGGATGAAATACCACAATTTCCAACCCTTTCTGGGAGCTTGGTGCAGCAAGTCTCATTTGTAACCCCAGACTTGGGACAAAGCTTGCAATTAAAAAATATTAACAGTCACCTTGAATACAAGGGCTACAATTTAACTAGCCCTCGTTCAGGCTTTGTTAATAATGAAATTCTTCTGTAGACTACAGCACAAAGGCACTTTTCCAAAGATCACGTTACTTCTGCCCAGCTACACCACAGCAGAAATTTTAGAGACCTTTATATAAAAGCTCCAAGAGAGTGCTCCTTTGTGGACACCTCCCTGCCTGCTCTTCCCCCTCCACTCTGCAAGGAGCAAGGTAAACTCAAGCCTGGCTCAGTCCATGGGTAAGGCAGGGCTTGCAATTAAGCAATAATGATCACAATCAAAAGGCATCTTCAAGGGACTGATGACCAACTGGGTGGGGTTACATTACAATCCATTAACCTAATCAGCATTTAAACCTCAGGAGCTACACAGCAGAGGCTGCCACTGGGATTACAGAACAAAATGAGAACATACTCTTAAAAACATATATCTTTCAAGGCTCTGGAAAGCCTTACAGCTATGTCTTCACAGATAATCATATCACATGAACAGGACAAGGTTAGCAAATAAGTGCCCAGAGCTAATGAGCTAGTTTATTCATGTTATCTAGCAGAGAGTGTTTTTTACCCTCCGTCCCATGGTAATGTTACCTTGACAGGTGCAATGCTGCAGTAAATACTGTGTCTGTTCCATATTCAGAATTATCCCTTTAGAGATGAGAGCCAAGATACATATTCGGGGAATAGATGCTTTCTACGGCCCCCTGCACAGCTCGCAGCATCAGAAAATTAAGTTGACTGGAAGAGCAAAGCCTGATGCTGCCCCTAAAGCAGAACTTGTTTGTATCACTACTCATAGGCCAGTTAAACTAGGGAGAGGGAGCAGCTACTCTGGAGGCTTTTCTGCTTATTTCTTTATGCATTACAGGGCAAGGGAAAAACACAAACTTCAAATACGTGTCCTGGAAATGGCACATGCCCTAGAACACTCCATATATCCCACTGGCAGTAGCACTGAGCCTAACTTTATCCCTCTCCTTAATTGCTACTCTACCTCTTAACAAAACATCAATTTTGCCTTTGCTCTTATTGACTATCACTGAAACATGGTGGCAGTTGGTAATTATTATTTTTAATGCTTGGGAAGTCTTTTGCACAGCAGTACTTCCTGTTCAGGTGGGTTTTAACATGCTGTCCTCACTCCTCTGGAAGCCTGACTCACCAACAAGAGGATCTTAGGTAGAGATGTCTGCACACATGGATGGACTGAGGTCTTAGAAGCACTATCAGACTACAAGGGCTATCAGATCCAAATGCTCTCATCTCCATCTAGGCAAATGTTCAGCACTGCAGCATGGATTTTTCCAGTTTTCCCATCATTCTCCCCCTTTTTAGCCACTAGTTCAGTACATCCCCAGGCTCCGCACCATTTCTGCCCAGCCAGGGGCTCTGCCTGCAGACAGGAGGGCTCTTTGTCTGGATCTTTGTTCTTTCAACATCATCCAAAGATCACTCCCTTAACACCTGATTTAATATTTCAACCCCTTTAATTACACACAGTGCAGATTTTATCGGAAATCTGATTATTGTTTCAAAGTCTGAGCATTTCATCCCAGCCTCAGAATTGATCTATCGACTGCTTTTAAATCCCCCATTTTAACTTAACATTTAACACTTTATACCCACATTAATTACATTTCCCATGATCAATATCAACAAACACCATCTCTGGCCCTCTCCTGATAGAGAGACCTCAGAGACCTTGCTTTGCCAAAACTCTCAAGATGGCTTTGCTCTTGAACATGTGCATTTATAGGGCTGATCTCTCCAGTAGGAGAGGAAGAGAAAGAAAAACCCACGACAAACAGCAGTACTGAGTAAGTAGCAAGGTTTAGTAAGCAACACCACTGGCAGAGATGCGCAGGCACAGACATGGTGGCACAGGGACTGGCCCGGCCCCAGGACGTGGGGAGTGGAGACTCCAGCCAGCTCACCATCCATCTGTCCTACCTCCATCTCAGATGGAAGGGGACCAGGCTCTGATGCGGGGAGCCACCACGTATAGGTCTCTGTCATAACTGCTGCCCACGCTGAGCAGTGGGTGAGCTGGGCTTGGCCTGTCCAAGAGCTGCACACAAGCACTGGGGCATAGGAAATGCTGATGGGTCTATCAGGGAAAGCAAAGCTTCACCAGCTCAGGATCTCCCAGCATTTAACCAGCCTGCAGGTCTAGGTCCTTCTGCTTGCCTCATCGCAGCACAACATGGAAAACAAAGCACTTCTCTGATCTCCAAGTAGCAGATCTCTTATTAGCAGATACAAACTGCACAGACTAATGAAGGAAGACACCCATCATGCTGCCTTTATATCCAGCCACTGCAAGCTCTCAAAGGTGGCTGCTATAAGGCGCTGGAAGGGTCCAGCTTCACCAGGAGGACAGTATGAGATTTCCTTCTCCAGGCCATGAGAAACTGAACTGAAGTGCTTGAGTGGGGTCGGGTGTTCCTCCTACCTCATCTGCAATGCATTTGTGTTTCTGTGTTGCAACTGGAGATAGAAGGTAGTGTCCCCACCGCTGCAGAAAAAAGGAATATTTGTCCCTGAATAATTTCTCTAGTATATTAAGCACAAGTCATTCTTATGCAAAGGCTGCCCTGTACAGCTGCCAAGGTCAGTAAGACCTTGCTTTATTTGCTGCATAAGGGCCGGCTGCGCAAGTTTTACCTTGTACGTATTTTTCCCTGTGCATTCTTGTCTTAGATTTCCCTGCTGCTATTGCCTATGCATCTTTCTGTCTGTTCATTAGGTCACGCTACCTTCTCCAACTGTTGATAATGACTACCCAATATCCAATCCTCCAGAACAGTCAAAATTCCAGCGAACCGACTCTTACAGTATGTTTAATTCAAAAGACACCAAGGACAATATTGAATAACAATTTTCAAGGAAAACATGCTCCACAGCTTTTGCTAACAACATCAATATGTTTCTATTTTCAGGGGGTCTTGACCTGCTATCCACTCACACAGCCACCACTGTTCACATTCTAGTATCTACATACAGATGATTTCTGTGCAACGATTGCATTCAACCAAATGGCACTGCCTGAACACACAAGCTCTGGATTACAATACCAGCAAGTGTAGATTTCAGGAAGCAGCCAAGGACTGAACAGCCTGGATCTAAATAGATGACAGGGTCTGAAAATAAGGTCCTACACTTTTTAAAATGCAGGCACATTCTTACAGACTACAGCCTAGGTACAACCATTGGCTAAGGACTGTCCGTCTCCCCAGTTTACTAAATCCTATGACACTGCAGGGGCAACAGTCAGTTTTCGATATTCGCACAAGGAAGAAAAATAATATTTTGAAACCATACAACATCATGATACTGCAAAGGACTCAAATGTCAAGAAACTTTAACCCAAGCAGTCCCTTTGCAGAAGAACAGAGTTTAGTGACCTACCTGATACCTGAGGTCAGTGGCCAGGTCGGAAAACTTCTCAACAGCATGCCCTGCTCAGGAAACATGCTGCCTTGCCCCAGCCTCTGAGCCCAAATCGATGGAGACATGGCAAGCAAAAATGTCCAACACCTCCCTTGATCTGCCAGCAGCAGTGCAGTGGAGTCCTCCAGTGACAGCAGTTCTTTCTTGCTGGTTTATTTCAAGCTACACCTCACCACACCTGATCCACCACAGCAGCATTCAGTGCCGAGCTCTTGCTTAGCACTGTCTGATGCAAACAAGCTTCCAGCCAGCAAGGATATCTGGTTTGGTGGGAACCGCAAGCCAGGACTCCAGACGAGGGCCCACACATCCTTCTTCCAGCCCAGAAATCGAACTGTTTCGGCCATCTCACTTTGCCCCTCTGATGTTCCTTTAACACTTCACAATTTACAGTTAATAAGACTAATGCCCCGTTGTCCGGGGTATTTGCCCTGAGGGCTACAAGGTCCTCAGGGTAGAACCCCCCTCCCTCTTTATTCTGCAACAGTCTCTGACCTTGATAGGACTCCACAGCCATTGCCGTAACACAAACCACCATTCAAGCTTAAAACACATACTGGTGCCAGAAGTCTCTCAACTGGAGACAAGCAGCATTACAATGGGGCTGCACAGAGGGGTTAAGAAGCATTGCTGAAAAGGGACGCAAACAAGGACTTCAGGCTCTGAGCAAGCACACTCTGCCATACACGCAGCTCAAAAGGCTAGCATCACTTGTGAGCAAGAACTGTCTGGCTGAACGTACTGCCTTTGTTAACTGCGAACGGCTACATGATGGAGTGGGCTAATTAACCGCATTTTACTTTTGGGGACCCAGGCTTAAATCTTGGCTCTTGTCACAGCTGAAAACGTATTTAGGGACTACAATGAGAGCCAGGATAATTTATTTTCTACAAAATCATCAAATAATTGCCAGTCTGACACAGAGGCCCAGCACTCTATGCAAGGGCACTAGTGCTTATGCTGTTATTTCCCTGAGTAGAAAAGTTATTAATGGATTGATGTGAGCGGTCATCACAGCTATGAGTGCTGCTTAGCTGGACTGAGCACCTGAACATGAAGAACCTTGACATGCAACATGGTGTGTGCTTCATGATGCAGTGCCATGCAGGTTGCAGGTCCTACAGGGTGGGAAGCCGTGCCTGGCATGAATTCAAATTAAATTTTCATCTGGATTCATATATCCCTTAAATTTAGAGGCCCAAAGTACAGCCCTGGTGTAACTCTAGTTACTCCACTGGAAAACCACCAGGGCTGGTTGTGGTCCAAGGAAGCTGAGGGTAATTTCCCCACTTCCTCGAGGCTGAAGGCCACCCAGCAGAGCTGGTAGGGAAGTGACTACTTTCCTCATAAAGTAATTATCTATTTTTATCTTACTAAGAAAGTTTTTCATTTAGAAACTAAAACTCCAGCTTCAGGAAGATGCCAAGCAACCATTTCCTTTCAGATTTTTACTACAGAAGTTTGCATCTAATCAAATAAGCCATTTTTCCACTGAAAGGAATTAGCGTGGAAAAAAATCAGAAGAACAGACCAGCCCCTGACGGCCTCCAAGCAAGAAGTACAGATAAATCGCATTCCTGACTCTGGCGGCAGCATGCTCCTCCATACTACTGTTTGTAGTGTCACCTCACCCCTCTGTGACTCAGGTCACCCATCCCAAACGATGAGGATCCTCAGTGTCAAAGCACTTCTGAGAGCAACATGCTCAATGTATAAGTTAAGCAGCAGCTAGTGATCATGAACCACAGTTTTGGACACAATACGCTGCTGTATTAAAGCACAGGGGTTATTGCTTCTGAAGTGCCATCATCCTTCTCTTTACACCTCTCTCAGCAAAGAGAGAGTTTCCAGCATCCTCAGCCACCAGCACAACTGAAGGTGGGCAGAAAGACGCAACAGAAGTCAAAAGGAGCACAGAAACGTTCTCTGAAGCAGCTTTCGGCACATAACACTCAGCAACACAGCACAGCTCAGCAATACAGCACCTTTCATCTGCACCAAGCAAGAGACCCGGACGCTTAACCCTGTAACAACAAAGTGAGGGGTGGATGTTGTCTTCACAGTAGGGTTTTACAGCAAGCCAAAGGCTTGTGTGGAAGGCTTCCCTTGAACAGCAGAAGATGAAAGCTTAAGTCAGACTTCTATCCAAAAAGTCAGACTTGAGGGGAAGTGATCGGTCAGAAGATATCCATGAACGGGGGAAGGGAACAGCAGCCACAGTGCTCTGGGGGCTAAACGAAGAACCTGGGGACCCAGTTCTCTCTGCTCCCAGGCAGGGCAAGATTCCCAAGGCCAAACCAAATTCTGCAAGTAAGGACCACATGTCTCCCCCCACCGTTACCTTTAAATCCTCTTTACTCCATGGAGCTATTCTCTAGCCTCCTTCCCTTTTAATCAGGCCTGACCTACAGATGTCAGCCTCATTTCGGCTAAGTCAACACAACTGCCACATCTAGGATGCTGTTACAGGAAAAAGCCTTACTTACACTCTTGGCTAGATTCCAGAGTCTACTTCTTGGTCTAGACCTGACCTCATTCCTCTTCTGCAAGCTTAATCCTTTACCTTAAGGGCACAGTGAACACACAGGGACTCCAACTCAGTCTCCCCTTCAGCCTGCAGAGCCAGGATACTCTTTTGATCATGCTGCACAAACACTAACAATTATTGATTGGAAGCTCCCTCAGAATTGCATGGTCTTCAAACACACATGTATGTTCGAAAGCTAAAAAGCAAGTGTGAAACATGCTTTATGTTCTGCAATGTAAACCCCTACTCTAAAGCTCACCCAACAGGACGCAAATCTTCAATCAACAGTCCCCAAAGTTTTCTCAGATGTAGCCCTGGCCTTGCACTGAAACCACAGCCACGTCTGATACATCCAGCTTCATATATAAAGACTAGAATAGAATAGTTAGGGTTGGAAGGGACGTTAAAAATAATCTAGTTCCAGCCCCTCTGCCAGGGGCAGGGACACCTTCCACTAGACCAGGTTGCTCAAAGCCCCGTCCAGCCTGGCCATAAGCACTTATTCATCCTTCAGCAGAAACACAAAAGAGGACACTAACTGAAGACAACTTCAACCAGCTGCCATGCCACCCTCCAACAGTACCTTACCAGGCAGAGCTGAGCGACTTGCTGCAATGGTACGGTCAAAGTAAGAGCTGGCTTACTGCTCTTCCAGTATGTCACACTTGGCACGTTCCTGGCTGCCCCCACCCCGTGAAGTCACAGGCCAGAGGTGGATGGACAACAGCTTGTCCTGTCTTGCCCAAGCACATAATATAAGCAGGGTATCAAGAGCAGCATCTGGCACATGCAGTCCACCTCGTGACCCAAAAATCTTGACCCCGGTAACGTATCAACAGCAGCAGTGGAAATATCAACCTATGAATGAGATATTAGCAACTACTCTGTTATCGCTTTATTCCAAGAAGGCAGCTAGCTGCAGATTCAAACTTCAGGCAACACCACAGGTGTCTCTTGGCTCTCAAAGACCTCTACATAGTGTTTTCTTTAAGTGTTGGGGGGGGTTTCAAAACCCCAATTATCTGTATCTGACATAATGCTCAAACAATGCTCTTCCTGCTTCACACAAGCTGTAAAGACAAAACCCCACCAAGGCTAGGAGGAGACTCCGCATCAAATTCTCTGAGCTCCAAAACAGTCCTTGAACATATGCTGCAAGGAATCTTCCCTACAGATGCACCTTTCATATCGTGGGAGGATGGAGGGAGGGGAAGAGAGATTAAAAACAAGATAAAAGCCAGATCCTCAGGTAACAGAAAAATCAGAGATGCTTCCTCAGTATACACTACTGCAAATTTGAGCCAAAGGTGCTTTTAAAGTCCTTTTATGAAATATTTTAATCTGCCTTTCTATCGGCTATGATTGCAAGGTAGGCAGTGCTTTTCAGAGAAATTATTTATTCAGTTTTACAGTGACTAACCTGAATTTCCAGACTGCTTCAAAAGAAAAACTGAAGCAGCTCTTTATAAAAGGCAAGGAGCATTGGGCTTCTTCCCTCCTTGTTTTTCTTCTTTTTGTCTCCACCCCTCAGCTGAAACATTTCTACCTCTCATCTAATAAATAAACAAACTATGTATCTTTCCACCAAAAAAAGCTCTTCCCTTCACTTACATGCCAAAAAAGGGATGACAATTTTTCAGTTATTTTGATGAAGCCACTCAAAGTGGAATAATTTTTTTTTTTAATTTATTTTTTTCAGTTTAGTCACCTACTTGAAGAAAACAGGTAGCCTTACATCGTTGGCTGACGTCTTACAACCCGGAATAAATTGAACACGAAGCTCAAAGTGTGGGATTACCACTGGCTTGGCGTTAGTGGAGCTCCCTGCAAAAGCGATGCAGGGTCAAAAGCAAATTACAGGGTCAGTGAAAGTGGCCACAGTGGCATGAACCACCATAATGTTACTTGCCAGATTAAAGAACAGAAGGTAGCAGCACAAAGCTTGAATTAAATACAACTAAGGCTCTAATCCAAGTCCATCAATTAAGGACCAGTTCCAGAAGACATGGACTCACCAGGATGGGCTTCTGGCACCCAGAGGCTTCCTGGGGATGGGGAGCTCAGGTAGCACACACCTATCTTCACCAAGGCGCCTACTACATGCCTGCTGCAGGGGAAACAATGTCACACACAGTGGGTCCAGTTTAAGGCAAGGTTTAAGGCCCTTAAAACTATATTGCATCATGAATAAACTCTAATTCTGGGAGGCAGAAGGCAGATGTACATTGTCTTGTGTGGAGATGCCCTCTACTCAACCCAGCCTAAGACCTTCACTTACACGAGGCTGTGATTAGGGGATTCAGGTCATGAGCAAGCAGATCTCATGCTTTAATTCTCTCCCTCGTTTCAGTTGCCTGAATCTCCAGGATGAGCAACATCCTTCTTGAAGAACCCTAAGCAAACTCTCATGCACCAGCTCTCTCTCTCAGAACAGGCAGATACACAAAGTTGATCGTGATAACCTCCCACTTGAAGGTGTCAGATGCTGCCGCTGTGCCACGGCACACTCTCCCCACATTAAAGGCTCAAAATAACAATTCTAAGGCCTGTCTCAATTCTTAGCCACCACAATCCAACTAACAATACTGCATCAAGTACATCAATACTGTTGCATCTGTGTCTCCCCTCCGGTACACCCCCCAGAAAGATATACAACCAAAAAACCAGCAGCCTGCACCCCCTCTCGCTCTCCCTGCTCAGCGAGGTTCCTCCCAAGACCACCCTGCTGAGAACCACTTTGGCAATGTACAGGTTTAAGACCATCCTAAAAACACCCACACACTCGATATCGAACTAGCCCCAAATCCACCCGCCTGTAAGAATCATGCAGGATTAGACCTTTACTAGGTGATCTATCTGGGACTGCAGTAACAGGCTCCCAGCACTGCTATTTATTTGTGGCAGCTTTCACAACCTGCAGATGCTGCCCAAAAATACAGAAGAAAAATTTGTGCTCTTGGGAGCTCATAGTCTAAAGGCAGAGGTCAGGAGAAACACTCTGTTCTTATTAATGCAGTTCTATGGAGAGGAGGGAAAAAAAAAAGTGTCAAGCCTGTATGCTTCTCAGAAGCAGATTATGGCTAATAATACAAAGATTACTGACATTAAATGAATTTAAATTCATTCTTCTATCATTCAGAATATTAAGGATTTTTACCTTCTTCTCAGTATCACTCCCATTTGCAGTCAGCTTCACTTATGCCTATCACAAAGATGTTATATTTGGACCATAATGAACTTCTCCCCCATGGCAGTTCTGTTGTACTAGGTGGCTTAAAAAAAAAGCAGCATTCGTAGTGTTAATTTAACAAGCATTCTATCTTCTTTTTTTTTTTTTTTTTGCAATTGCTGCATAACTCTGTGAACAAGTTCTGCAGTCCTAATGGCTTTTTTGTCTACCAACAGGCAAGGGGAAAGCCTCACCAGCACAGCAGCAGTGTTACTCCTGCAGGAGCAAGTGATGCTCAGCCCAGGGCTCTGCTGGGGAGTGGGAGCCACCAGCACTGGCCAACCTGGCCATGCCATAACGTCAGCGCGCATCGCAGGCAAAGGGGACCAGCAAAAAGTGCCTGTCACTGGTGACCAAAATTTGATTTTAAATTTGGGTTGCTCCTGATGAATGTTCAGACTTGAACTGAAGACAGTGCTCTGTGCTACCCCTCTAGGAATTAAACGTTTTTAAAGCCAGCACCAGCAAATGGAAGATGGAGCGCAGTAATAGAAGCAAAGTCAGCCACAGGTTTACTTTCAGGAGGAAAAACTCATTTTGAAAGTTAAAAGTTCCAGTTCAGCTGTAGAATCCCTCTCCCCAAACTTCCTAATGACAAACAAGTATCTAAGGATGCTTAAAAGAAAGCCATCAGTCAAGCAAATCACCAGCCACCAGTTTGCTACTTGAACATCATGATAAAAAGCTTCTCACACATTTGCACCTACTTTTTAATGAAAGAAAGGGAACTCCACAGCAAACAAACTGCTAATTCCTACCTGTCAGCCCCAAACCTGAAGTGCTTGGTTGGGCTGCAGCTGCAGCCCTGAGCTCCAGCCTTCCCCACTTGCTCTCCTGGTCCCCATATCAGGAAGGCAGGCCAGCACATCCCCAAGCCTACAGAGCAGGAATCAGCAGGCAGTTATTTGAAGTGTAGTTTGCAGTGAATTACTGTAGCATGGGATCAGTCCATCTCAACCATCCAGTCCTTTCGTTTCAAAAAGGGAGTTACTGCTGGTAAATGGCACCTGCCTTAGCTCATGGCCTTATGCAACAACTATATTAAGCACTACTCTTATTAATCAGTACATAACTGTAATAGCTAGCATTTTATTGAATTAAAAAAAAAAAACAGCACCTTGCAAACAGCCATTATTGACCAGCTCAGCCCCACCCATGCAGATGCTCTCCTGCAGGCCTGGGCATCCTCCAGCACTGCTTTCACCGCCATTTCCAGCTGACCCAAGCACAGGCTGCATCAGCCAGGGCAGGTCTGCCCTCCCGTAGGGCCCAGGCCTTGTTCCTGCCCTGCCCTCTCCGTTGGCCAGGACAAGAGTTCACGAGATCAAGCACACATCAGAGGAATGAAGACAGCAGGAGGGAAGAAAGAGAGTGCACCTTTCAGTGCCAAACCCCATTTGAAGGGCATGAAATGGCAGGCTCAGCTCCTCGTGGCACCCATGGAGCCGAGGGCACTCAGCACAGCCCAGAAGCTTGAGCAGCCAATGGCTCTGCCTCAGCAATGCCACTCTCTCAAGAGGTTTCCACAATTTCCCTTCTCTTTGTGTGCACTGGAAGTTACATACGTTACAAACAGGCAAGCGAAACTGGGTGCAGACCCTACAATAGGGATGCATCCCGTAGCATTATGCAACCAAACACTATTCCCATCCAGAACTTGCCAGGTACTGCATCCCCAAGGTTGCCTGAGCCGGCGGAGATGCTCCAAGACCCAGGGGAGAAACTGTTTCTCATGTAAGCTGACATCCAAAATGCTGTCATCGCCCAGCGAAGGGCATCTAGGACACACTCTACAGCTGGGCTGAATTTACACATCCTGAAGTCTCTAGAGGAACAAGATGGTGGCATGGTACAGAAAATAAATAAATCTGTTGTTAGACACACCAGAAACTTCCCTGTACCTTAGGAATGGATCTCAGGGTCTTGTCAGAAGGAGAGCCTTCCACCTAACATCAGACACAGAATGAATTTGCCTTTCAGCAGCAGTATCCTCATTCCAACCTTGGTATCTGGGCATCAGCCACAGAATGCGTCATATTACAACAGAGTCACCAGGGCTGGAAAGTCCCCAAACCAGCAGGTCTCTCCTTTCAGCAAGGCTGATATAACCTCATACAGAATCTGCCCCACATGCCCTACTAATTTCCTCAGTCTCACAGGAAATGTGGATCACAGCTACTCAACCAACTCCTCTTGGAGACCCTGGAAATCATAGTGAAGGTAGTCAGTCCTGGGTGAGAGCTGCCCAGGACAGCTGTCCTGGTCCAAAGGGGTGCACAGGGCAGGCAGAGGAGGAGCAGGCACAACCTACCTGCAATTCTGAGCAAGGTGGAGGAGGCTGGTTGCACCCAGAAGCAGCAGGGGAGGTGTCACCTCACTGCAGATACGCAGGAGGGAAGGGGCTCGACATTCCTCTTGCAGTAACAGTTCACTCTGGTTGGCCTCATTTCCATGACCTGTGGCGTAGCTTCCTTAAGCACCACATGAAGGATGCTGCTGCATTAGCCAGGCCACGCCTGGGCACTCAGGCACAGCCGACATTAGCTTGTTACCAAGGCGGTGTTCAAAGGGCAACAGGGTTGTCACACTGAGCGCTTCACTGGGTTAATCAGGTCAAGCCAAATTCACAGGTGGTGGACTTGGTCTGGAGAAAAGCCAAGGACCTAGGACAGAGGCATTTGGTTGCGGATCCGGGAGTCAAGTGCGGCAAAGGCAAGGTGGAGGTGCCAGCGCAAAAACCTGGGCAGCCTGTCCGAGGGCACGGACGCACTTCACGAGGCACCTCTTCACCGTGGCTCCCTCAGTCAGATGCAACACCAGCATCTGGAGGCTTCAGAGAATGAAGGATAGACCACCTGTAAGCCTACTGATGGCTCCATGCTACTGTTTCTTTTTTGTACCTCAAAAATAACTTCACTGAAATGTATCTCAAGATGCAACACAAGCCCCCTGGGCCAGCACTGCTCATCACCATTTATTTAAAAACGTTCAGGCACTATTTTTAAAAGGCTCCCACTGTTACCTGGTGTGGCTATAAGACCTATCCATCCTGACTGGCTGGCTCTGCACAGGGTAGGAGATCCTACAAGAGGAGCGAACAGCACTGATGAAGAGTTTTCACCAGATTTTGGGGAGAGAAACACAATGCCCTTTTGCTGCCCAGCCCAGCCACGGAAGGACCCAACCCCCCATCCATCAGTTCTGTACTTCACGGCCTGTGGTAACGCTTTGCACGCTGCAGACTAACCCAGCGCCCTGGAGAAGAACTCCCAGCAGCAGCCCGGCTGCCAGCCACGGCTCAGAGCAGGCAATGCTCTTTTGCAGAAGCCAGTTTTCCTTTACAGGGCAGGTTTCCCCATCAGCGAGCCAGGGACTTTGGCAGCTTGCCATTCCAGCCTTTAGGACCGCTTTGATGACCTGTCCATCAATCCACACGCATCCCTCCTGGCATCACAGCCCTGCACAGCACAACCACCACCCCTCCACCCCACAATCCCAGGACCTCCCACCAAAAGATCAAACACTTCACAAACATTAGTGAATTAAATCCCAAATAACTCCAGCAGCATCATCCCCTCGCAACCAAGGAGTGCAGAAGGAGGCTGAGGCATCCCCATCTCCCCATGAGCCTGCCATGGCAGCCAGACCTGCCGGCTCCCTCCTTCTGCTCAGCTACAGACCTGCAAGCTATTTCAAAGGCTCTTTCCAAAAGAGAAAGAAAGGAAAGAAAAAAAAAAGGAAAGAAAAAAGCTTTCTGTTTTCCTTGAAAAGCAGGTCTATGCAACAAAAAAGGTACTAATAAAGGTTTCACCATCCAAATTAAAAGTCAAAGGCAGCAATAAAGAGTCTCTGAAATATAAGAAACATGTTGTGCGCGGTGTGAAATTTATTGCTGCCTTGCAAAATGAAGCCAAACCTCTTAATATGGAAAAACACCGCTACTTTTGACCCAAACAGATTGGGAACAGGAAGTAAAACCAAATTACCCAGCTGCGGCCTCCCTGCGTTACGAGCAGCAGCAGAGAAACCAGCGTTTCCTGCCCACGCACGCGCCATCCGCGGCTGCCCAGGTCTGCACACCGTTTGCCATGGGGCCTATCCCACCTAAACCGGTCAGAGTTTTGTTATTAAAGCTCTCGCAGGCAAGATCAGGCCTTTATCGAAGGGGAATCAGCTGGGGAGAGCCAGGGAAACAGGGGCTGCAGGTATCACTCCAAATGCACCACACAAGGCCAGGCTCCCCTGTGAGGGGATTCCCTGTCTTTCAGTGGCTCTCTCGATTTTTACCAGCCAAATTTCTGACTCAGGACGGGCATATTTCGGGAGTTAATTTGGGTTTTACTGCATCATCACCAGCAAACCCTGAGAAATTAATTCAAGCCTCAATTGGCTCAACACATAATTGCATTTCTTTTAAATAATAGCTTTGCATTACTTTGTTTTTTGTCAGGTTTTTTTTTTTTGAGCTTGTCCATGTTACATCCTAATTATATTTTCAAGCTTTCATTTGCAGCTACAGGAATAACCCAGAAAGACATACAGATGAGCTAATTTTCAAATCATCGCTTGAGTAAGGAGCTGGATCTTTAAATAAAAGTGACAGGTAGACCAAGGGAAAAAGAGAAAAAGAAACATGCAAAACACAGTCCAGCATCTCTTTTGTTAAAACTGGTAACTCAATGCCAAGGAGAATGGCCTTAAGACCTTAGCAGAGCGAACGCTGAACATCACACATGTAACGCAACCAAAAATGCCATTTACACAAAAGCTATACACTAAACGGCAGCTCAGAACCTGGTATTTTGATTAAAACTCCTGCTTTCACAAAAACCTTACATGCATCATTTCATTTTTACTAGTTCAAGCAGATTTTTCCTACAAGATTTTAAAAGATTACATGCCAGGTGTAGAATACTTCATAAAGCAGAATAACATTTTTGACTCGTGAATTTTTTAAAAAAATAATAGCAGCCAGCAAATTACAGCCGTTAGTACAACACTGCCTTCGCAGCATATTTATGCCAGCATGACCGAAAGCAGAATTTCACCCAACAACGCTCCTGGGTAAATACAGACATCTGCAAAACAGAAGGAAAAAAACCCAGCACATAAACGTGCACAACCACATATTTTGTGCATTACCATCCAAGACTTTTACAAGGACAGGCATTTTGTGCCCCCGTTTTGCAAGAAAGCACCTTGCCAGTGACCACGAGAATGCTCCCCTGCATGCAGCAACCTCCAGTCCTACCTCATATTCTTTTAAATCCATCACCTTAATGCTCCTAAATGCTGATTTGGTGGAAGGGTTGCACTGCAAGGAAGGAAACTGCCCTCGCACCCCCACTACTGTGCTGCATGAAGTCTTCCCTCTGCCCCAGCAACCTCCCAGCGAAAAAACCCAAGTTTATCATGCCAAGGAAAGGACAATAAGTGGGAGTCCAAAAAGGCAGTCAGAAGTGCCGCCAAAAAATCAGAGGTCTTTCTCAAAAAAAAAAAAAAGGCCCTCCCTTAGGAAGCCTGCCAGTCAAACCCGATCACGAGGCTGTTTTCTGAGGGTGAATAGAGTTCTTATTGACACAGCTTATGTCTGCAGCATGCAGCCCTCCGCAAGGCTTTCAAGAGCAGATCGGATTACACAGACACATTCTCTCTGATTTTATGCATTCAGAAGCCCTCAGACATAAAATACCCAGCTCCGAAGGCCACCGGTTTTTCAGCTTGCCGTGGGCCTATGTTGTTTTAAAAAAAAAAAAGGCAGGCGAAGAGATGCCGGCACCTTTACTTGGGCTCCAGAGGACCTCACCCTTGCTGAGCAGGGCCATGTAATTTGGAGACCAAGCCACAGATTTGCTCCACATGAGTAATACAAGACGACTCATTCCCATGGTGGGTACTTAGCATCAGGCGGGAGAAGGGAAAAAATAAATATCTGCTGACACCATTTAAAATGAGGGAAGATAACATCGCTCTGGGTAGGCAATGCTTCCTGGAAGATGGCATGGAAAAAGGGGAGGATACACACCTTTTAAAAGAACACCACACACTGCCAGAGCTTAGCAGGCAAGAGGTGCCCAACTGCAAAAGCATCGCAAGCACAAATTCAGACAAACCATCCATCCCAGAGCAGCGATTTGCACGCACACAGGAACCTACAGAAAACAAACTAAAAAGATCAATCTATACCATTTCTGCACCTGGGGGGGCACAGCAAGGAACTCTACTGCAGGAGCAGGCATGCACATGAAGTCTGGGGTACCTGTGATGCTGCATTAAAGGTGAACAGAGAATTACAAAATGTTTTATTATAAATGCTCCAGCTTAAAGACTGCACTTCAGCAAGAGTGACAAGTCTGTGCTTAAATCATATGACAAATTATGACCTGAGCATTGCCCTAGAGAAGGACGCATTCACTGCCCAAAGGTCTGGAATACACTGATTAAAAAGAAACTGACAAAAACAGTCTAACAAGCAAACCAGTGCCTTACACATGAGTAACTGGTTCCCCATCACCTAAAAAGAACTCCTGCGTCACCTCATCCACATGAACTGAAACTTCTCACTGAAATATTACATATGGTAAACACAGCAAATAAAGCAGGCTTGAGCTTCAGAGCTTTTAAGGGATTTTAAGAGCAAACACACACTGTTCACTAAAGACATCCCCTCCCCCCCGCTTCCACACTGCGATCACTCCCCAACTAAGTGTTTCTATCATGTTGCAAAATATTTTTCTTACTTTTTTTCTGCCGGGTGCTTGGAACCTGGACCTGGGTAACCCAAATGTGGGATGCCATGTCTGTCTGAGGAGGCAGTTCTTCTTTGGTTGGATGTTTGCACTCTGTTTTCAGAGCACTGCAAGAGCACCACAGCTCTTGTGACTACCTTTGGAAACCGAGATCTAAGCAAACTCTGCTTTTTGGTGCACAGCCTCCCTCTCACTGAGCAGCCTCGTGTTTCTAGTACTGTTTCCACACGTGACTTCTCGTATGTTCACGGTCAGAAAAGCCTGCTCCTACAAAGGCTGCATACTCTTTCCCAACACATCTGAGTCACACAATGCTTTGCTCCACTGCCAAAGCCAAGCTCTCACCGCTGGCATGGCCGGGGTGTCCTGCTGCAGGCATCAGTCACCAAATCCTGACTGCAGATTCATCATCACCACCTGTGCCTGCATTAGCCACAAAGAAAATCTTCATTTGCTTTCAGACTCCTGACTAAGCTGCAGGCACTGGTGACTAGGAAAGCCATGGTTTGACGTGTGCATGAAGAAAGATATATTTGCAAGAAACCAGCAGTGCAGTTTGCCATTGGTTTAACTCAGCATGGGCCAGTCCTGCTAACAAAAGCAGGGCTGCCTCATCCCGTCCTGCCCGTACACCCCAGGTCCTTGTGCCAACACAACTGTTTCTGTGGCCACATGGAGAAGCAAACTAAGGAAGCAGTGATGGCTAAAATGAGCATCACTTTCTTTCTCATTCTTCTGCAAGGTTATTCTTAATCCACAGGGATGGTGAGCAGACTGGAGCAAAGGGCTGGAAGCAGGACCACTTTTTCCACCACAGCACCAGCTTCAAAACTGATTTGCCAGCTATAATGCAAAAGGCAAGAAAGCCAACCTCCCCCCTCCTTGCAGTCACAAGTTTTTAAGTCCCACTTTGAGATTCCCTTAAACGCACAGAACAGCCTCTCAAAACTTCACTTCTAGTGGCAGCGTGAGTGCAAAACTCCAAGTTTCAATATTCATCTTGCTAAGATGGGACAAGCCCAGGAGAAAATCCTGGGTCTGCAAAAATCTAAGAATACCATTTAAGCCTCATGCCAGCCATTCCCCAACAGAGAAGGGGGAGGCAGAGCAAGCGACCACTCCTCATGAAGTGGAACTGGGCCCAGAAACCACTAGAAAATCCTGTATGTGAATGGAACTCCCCAACACCTCAGATGGGCAACAGCCCAGCATCCCTAGTTATCAGTAACCTTCCTGCAGCATGTGGGCCAGCACGGGGAGAGAGGAATGGCAGCCCCAGATCTGCTCCTTCTTTCTCCATGGGGATTCCTCAATCCCCCACGGCGGTGGGAAGGATGCGGCCCCCTGACTCCTCCTGACCTGGCCAGATGCTGCAGGAGGCTGAGCAGCACAAAGGGTACAGCACCAAGGGCCTAACTCCCTCACTGATCACCAGGTCTGCTTTGGGGCCCTACTGGTAAATCCCAAACCACCTGGAAGATAGCACCAGGTGCGCTACAGACATGGCTGTATACGGGCTGAACCCGATGCGTACTTAAAACTCAGCCGCTTCTGGGAAGACTGACTGCACCCGAGAGCAGAATGCACCTTCCCCTACTGCAAAGCAACCCGTAATACCCAGAAGCTTCTGCACAGTCCATTGTCTTTCAAAGAGAAACACTCAAACACTGAAATAGCTCTCAAAACTTTTCTGGGCCATCACTACTTTAAAATGACTTCATTTAAATATGTACCATGTCTATATATATACACACGCACACACCAAGGGAAATTAGCATCCGTGAGAAGGGCTGGTGCCCACACGTCGTAACTCTGCACAGCCTCCCAGGTCTGCCTGTGCATGACTGTACCGCCACAGCTCCCTGCTAGTACAACCCTACAGCAAACCAGCGTGGCTCGAGAGCCCCACGAGGATCCTGCCCCACTGCAGGAGCACTGGAAAGACCACAGCTTGCAGGCTCTCCCCCAGACCACTTGCTAAGACACATCTTTTTGGGGGTTTAGAGAGCAGTGGGGGCAGGGAAGTTTTAAGACCAAATTACAGAGTCCTTTAAAGCCTCAGTTCTGGACAAAGCTGAACCCCCAAGTCCTTCATTCAGGATTTTTTCCCCCTCCGAGGGCTGAGGTGCACAATTTGGACCTTCATGTGTAAATAAAGCTCCAAGGAGCAGGACTGTGCCTCATAAGGCGTTTCTCTACCCTGGAGAACAGCACCATTGCAGCCTCCATGTACTACCTTAAAAGCAAAATACCCGCAAGGAGGACCCGTAGGGGGAAAACCATCTCTGCAAACCCATGGAAGCTACTGTATGGAAACTTTAACTGCATTACTTCTGTTTCTGCATAATCGCAGAAGAACTAGCTTAATTCATACTGCTCCAACTCAGACACTCAATAGTTTCAACATGGTACAGACTATTACCTCGCTCTAATTACAGGATGACATTACATGTCCAACAACTGCTGCAATTTAGTCTTGCCTGATACACCCAAGCTCAAAATTGCTCACCCCACCTCTCACTCCTATACTTTTTGGCATCCTTTGAATAAAGGCAGGGATACCTAGCAACAACTCAGCACCTGACACACGCACCCCCCAAGCCCCCCAAAGGTAAAGTCGTTATTTCCTGACGCTAACAAAGGCGATGACTTTCACTAGTGCAGAACAAACTAGTTTTAAGCGAACAGCACGGACACGACACTACCGCTTACGCACTTATCTGTGCAAACGCATTACGGCATAACTGCTAATAACCACCGCAGCGCAATACCATGAATTCGCACGTCGCTCCCTGACCAGGTGTTGCTCTCACACGGAGCCAACTGTGCAAAACAGGAGTTTTCAGAGAAGCAAAAGCTGCAGGATCAGGCCCTCGGAGTTTCACTACCTCAAAGGCAGGGGATGTTCCTTAGAGCAGCGCACGTCTTGCCTTTGAGCTCAAAACCGCATCCGCAGCTCCCGCTGCCATGAAAGGGAAAGGTTTTCTCCCTGCAACCATTCGCCCGCGCCTGAGCCGAATGCTAACAGGTCTCTTACTTGCGTCTCGCCTCGCCGCCACCTCATGCTCTACAGGGGAATATTTTGTTCCCCAAGCGGACAAGCTGTCCGGCCATCGCGCCGCGATGATTCAGCAAGGGGGTGGCTCCCCGTCGGAAGGCACACCTACCGTGAACTGTCATACCACGGGGCTGGGTGAAAATGGGAGAAGTTGCTCTAGCTATCATGGCTGCACTTTCCGAAATGCGTAGACCTGGGCTGGTAGGGTCGAGGGGGGCGGGGGGGGGGGCCTCAACAGGCACATGGAAATAATTCAAGGAAATATCCCGAGGCTTTTAACTATGGCACAAGTAAATGGGGGGGGGGGGGGGGGACGGGGAAAAAAAAAAAAAAAAAAGCCAGACACTTTCGGAGCCAGCATCAACTTCGCCAGGCTGTGTTCTTTGTTTCTAGGCAGACTCCAGTGCGGTGGCAAGAACGAACAAATGCGCATGTCTTCATAAGAGTCCAAAAAAAAAAAAACCAGAAAAAAAAAAGAAAAACTCCCCCCTCCCCTCAGGCCCCTCTCCGATGGCTGTAGCAGCAGGGGAGTCAGGGGAGTCCTCCAGATAGTTGGTGCTGCTTTTTCAGAAGTAAAAGTCCGCCGCAGCCCTGTCTGAGTCGAGTCCATTTCGCTACGCTACGAGGCGGTCGTGGGTAAGACGGCGCCTGGAACACTTTGGGCTGCAAAAATCAGTTTTGCTGCGGGTCTCCTTTTAGGTTTTTTTGGAGGGTTGGGGGTGGGTTTTTTTGTTTGTTTGTTTTAAAAAACGAAACGCCACCCTGGCAATGCACGGCGACGCGCCGGCCCCCCGCCGCCGGCGGAGCGGGGCCGGTGCCGGCGGCCAGCCCGCCGCCAGCAGACAAAGGAGCGATGCGCCGCCACGGAGCCGCACCGGCACCCCCCGGGCCGGGCCGCCCGCCGCCGCTCCCGGGACAACGACCCCCACCTCCGCGCCCCCCCCGCCCGCCCCTCCCCGGAGCGCGCCAGACCCGTCCCCGGGCGCCCCGCGGCGCGGCGGGGGGCAGCGGGCCCCGCGGCCGGGGCCACCTTACCTCAGCGGCGGCGGCGCTAGCAGGCAGCGGGCGGCCGCACCGTGCCACGCGCGGCGGCACGGGGCGAGCCACGGGGGCCGGTTTAGCGCGGGGGCCGGCTGCGCGCCGCCATTTTAACGCCTCCCGCCCGCCCCCCTCCTCCTCCTCCTCCTCCTCCCCCCCCCCCCCCCCCCCCTTCCCCGCGGCTGGCGGCCACGCGCGGCGTGGAAATGCCACTCAGCGGCGTCCCCCCGCCACAGACGCACCCTCCCCTCCACCCTGCCGCCGCCGTTACATTGACGCAGCGGCTCCTGGTCGCCGGGCCCGCCGTGGCGGAGCTAGCAGGGCAGCAGCAGCCGCCGCCGTCGTGGCCCCTCCGCCGCCTCCCGCCGCCGGGCGCACATGGTACGCTCCGGGGCCGCGCCGCGCCGCGCCCCGCCGGCCGCGCGCGCCGCCGCGCCGCCTGGCTGCTGCCATGGCAACCGGCTGCGCCGCGCCGAGCAGGCCCGGCCCGGCGCCCGCCCGCCCCGCCGTGCCCACCCGTGCGGGACGCTCCCGGGCCCCGCGGCGGGGGGACTCCTCATCCGTGTCGCCCCGCCGCGGGCTCCCGGACAGCTTCTCCCGCAGCTGCGGGCTTGCCGCTGCCGCCCGCGCCGGCGTGGCACGGGCACCGGCCGGCGCGCCGCGGGGGGAGCGGGGCCCAGCACCCGCACCTCTTCCCGGCCGCAGGACCCCAGAGCCACCGCCGCACCCCAGCCGCCGTGTCCCCGCTGTCCCCAAAGCCACTATCGCACCCCCACCCTGACCCAAAGCCACCATTGCGCCTCCTCGCTGTCTCCCAGTTGTCCCCAAAGCCACCATCACTCCTCCACCCTGCCCCCAAAGCCACCATCACATCCCCCCACTGTGTCCGCCCTGCCCCCAGAGCCACCATCACATCCCCCCACTGTGTCCGCCCTGTCCCCAAAGCCAACATCACACTTCCGCACTGGCCCCAAAGCCACCATCACATCCCCTCACTGCGCCCACACTTATCTCCAAAGTCAACATTGCATCCCCTCGCTGAGAGGCTGTTTCCCTTCTGTCCCCAACCAACCATCCCATCCCCCCAACCACATCTCATCTGTCCCCAAAGCCACCATCACACCCCCCTGCTGTGTCCCTTCCATCCCCAAAGCTGTCCCCTCCCCTCCCAGCAGAGGGGCCATGTCCCTGCCAGGCTTGGCCACCCTCACCTGGGTAGTGGCACAGCTCTTCCACACTGCAGTGCTCATTTTCACTCCTGTTTTGCAACAGAAAATTGTGTACGCCAGGACAGTCGCGAGGGAAAATAGGCGCAATGTGAAGCAGATGAGCGAGTAAATCATAAAGCCGTCGTACATGTTCTGCATACTGCAAACGAGGAGCTAATTTCCTGGCAGCCGTCTTCAGGATGCTTCAAGTCAGCCTTTGCCAATGTGGCCCTTAAAAACCTCACAGACTTTGGCTTCAAGCAACCCCACTAATTTCTGACTTTAAGCATCTAATTCCCACAAGTACAGATAATTTAATTATGCATTTTGTTAGGGTTAGCAGAAACCAACCAGCAACTACCAGACACTGAAGAAAACAAAGTCAGTCACATTTATTTTTTTAAAATCAGTGTTTTATGGGATTCGATGACATTTGCTACGTTTTGTCAAGCGTGAGCTCAACCAGAAGCAGCAAGAAGCAGCTGAGGGTTGTTTATTGCGCGCAGAGTGGCCCTTCCCGACAGCAGCACTAATGGAAATGACTGTAATAAAACCACCAGTGTTCATGGACTGAGCAGCAAAGCGGGATTTCTGCACCTTGTTCTGACAACCACTTCCCCAGTGACCAGGAGCAGATCACCTCTCTTCCTAGTTACTGCCACTGATTCATAGTTGAGATCAATTAGTTAATGTTTGCAAAGTCAGTTGAAGATGAAAAAGCATTACATACTGCTAATAAAACCATAATGATCCCACTGTTAAACATTAAACACACAATGATGTGTAAAAAAAAATCACATTTATGGAAAATTCCTCATGCTGCGAGGACAAAGGATGAGCTCCTAAAAAAGGAAGGACAAGCTCAAATTTGCATCACAGGACTGTGTCTCAGGGGTCTGGCTTCTGTTTAGGTCTCTGCTACCGATTTTCTGTGTGGCCATGGGCACATCACTTGGGCCAGCAGGTGCTGAAGCAGCCGCTGGGCTGATCCACCTGGAAGTGGCAAGTTAATCCAGAGCTAGCCAAAAATCACCAGATGCTTTTGGAAAATGCCGGACCCAGTTATTTTGTGCCTCCTCTTCCCTGCTAAAGGGGATGAGGACTGCAGCTGCATAGCCTGATTTTTGCAGGCAAGATAATACAGCAGCAAGCAAACCTTGGCAACATGGTCTTTAAAAGCTAGGAGAGCTGTGCTACTCGCAAGACACTAGCATCACACTGCAGTGCGAGGAATAAAAGCGGGTGTGTGGGACTTTCTAGGAGATTTTTCTCCGCAATGAGTCTCGCTTTAGACGTAAAACCGGTAGCTGTGCCACTGGTAGGGCTCCAGGTCGCCATGCATACAGCAACGCATGTCTGATGCTCTGACCTACAGGCAAGAAGGCGGAGAGGAACCAGGAAAACCACGTTTGACTGTACCTTTGGGCCTGCACAGGGCCACATTCATGGTGATGAGGTGCCGGTGTTTCTGGCAGGGCAGAAGCCATGGGTGGGGATTTGCACAACAGGAGCTCCAGGCAGTTCAGGATTTGGCACAGCAATCTCAGAGAGGAGAACTCCTCTCCAAGAAGAGCAGCCCTTTGACAAGGTATCCCTCATTTCCTCAATCAAACTGCCCTTTGCAAGAGGCATCCCTGAGGTGCAACAGCCTATCGCATCTTCCTCCTGAAATCTGATGCTGCCCTGCTTTGATGGTGATCAGTTGTTGACTGCAGAAAAGCTGAATCATGAAACAGAGGTTATAAACAAGGTTATTTTAAACAAAGGAAACGAATCCCACATCATGCAGAAGTCGGAGCAAGGAACTGTCAGCTAGGGCTTGCAGGACTCACTCCTGCCCTGATATTCTCTATGTCCTGAAGCAAATTACAGTCTCTCTAACCTTTAATTTACCTGCTTGTAACATGGACAAAGCAGCAGACTCCAGTTGTGCTTTCTTTGTACAGGAAAGCTCCTGTTGTGACAGTCAAGCGGTGCTGGGAGCCACGCGATGCCAGGGGCTGACTTGCACTGTCACATGGCACCTTGCAGAGCTGTTTTCTGCCATGCAAAATGATCACACACCATATTTCAGCAATATTCATAGACGTTTTGAATGCAGAGAGAGACTACCCAGTCTGATCCCCCTCTCCCCTATTTCACAGTCTTACATTTCAATTCCCACATGCAGCCCAGTAACTTCTGATTTATCTTGCTCACTGAAAACTCAAAATGGACAAGCTTTGTAGCCCAGAGTCTCATGTTGTATCCATCAGGCACCAGCGTGCTGCAGGGTGTGTGTTGTAGATACCCAGCCCAGGGGGAGGGAAGAGGAGTCTGGTACACCTACAGCTAACCGGGAAATTTCCTGGTTATGCCACTTCTTATCTCTTTTTCACACTAGAATTCTTCCCAGAAAACAGTATTTCATTTTCCCTAGGAAAGATGCTTCAACTCTGGGAAGCAGGGGACTTAGGCTGGGACTGGCCAGGCTTCCACGTGCTGCCTGAGGAATACGAACGACCCCACATACAGACCCTTGAGAACCTGTCTTCTCTGCTCAATGCCCGAGTTAACAAGTGCTTTGGGTGTGTCTCCAAGTTTACATAGATAACTATTAAGGTTAAAGAACTCTAGCTTTTTTGGAAATATTTTGTAAATATATATTTTTTTTTTAATACACACAGGCATAAATTTATTAAAACTTTAGGAGATTGGAAACTTTCCTACAATACTGTATTTAAAACCCTGCTTGGGCTTTTAACTGCTGAAGGGGCTTACCTCCCTTGCTCAAGTTTTCTTCAGGCTAAATAGTGATTTCCACATAGAAAATATCAAATAAAAACTAAGGCATCGATAGATTTGATCCAGAGTGGGTTCTGCTCCCTCTGTCCATTCACTGGTACAAAGCCCTGGCCCATTTTCACCTGTCGGCTGTGGAAGCAGACACCAAACCTTCACACGCTCGGGACACACACCAGCATTTTGGCACAGGTGCCCGGGCACCTCCAGCACAGATGTGAGAAGTGGAACAGGACCAACCTTGCAAGCCAGTTCCCTCCTGCAGGTGCCTGCAAGGACAGGTGGCTGTGTGCCAGCAGATGGAATAACCATCGCCCCGTGCTAGTTATGGGGCAGGGATGCTGCAAGCCTGCGTTAATTAGTGCTTGAGACGCCTCTGTGATCTGTAGATGAAAGGTGATTTACAGCTGCAAATTATTGCTCTTCTTCATGTGAAGTCTATTATTTTCGGGTGTCCCTCATTTTGACTCATGTCACGTCCTGTATTTGGCGTGGGGCAGGCTCCTCTCTGTGGGCGGACGTATAGGTGCTTTACATCTCCAGCTGGCTGCATGCTGTAGAAGCGTGTGATCTGCTCGCAGCATCCATTCGAGGCAGCCTGGCCATACCCATGCTTGGGTAACTTGGGCTGGGATTTGCACAAACTGCAACACTTAGCAGACTGCTTAGCTCGTGGGTTTAGAGGGCTGGATACTCAGCTGCGTTGTGCACTCAACTTGGAGAGGACCAGCTAGGTGAACCTTAAATCCAGCTGCAGAGAGGGGAAACATGAATATCCCACGCCTCCGTGCTTCGGGCTGCCCCACAGAAAGGGAGGAAGACAGAGAGGACCAGACTGGGGCCCCTCAGTCTACAGCTTCTCATCTGCATCCCAAACCTCTTGGGCAGGAATTACAAAGAAGGAGAGGTTCATGTCTTTGGCAGGCATCTGAGAGAAGAGATATTAGGGTGGTTTTGTGAGCAGTCCATGGATAGCAGAAGGAGCAGGTAGATTCGATGTCCTTCCCGCATTATGCACCACGGCACGCTCATCCCATCAGCTGCAGAAAGCAAGCGACCTTTTGTTCTTTACTGCTAAATAAACCAGCAGAAGATAGCACGTGGTGTAAGGCAGCTGTAACAACGGGGGAAGGAATATCCCTGATACTCTGCACTGCACAGGGCTCCCAAGCACACATGTGTGGAAGGGCAGGACTGGCGACACCAGGCAGGCATGGCAGGCCGGCCAGGCCCGGGCGCTGGAGAAATTAGCATCTGCAAACACTGTGACCCAGAGCAATTCCAGCATGGAGCGAGATTTTCAGGACTTTCTTCCCCTGCACTCACTGTGCAGCTCTCCAGCTAGGAAGTAAATGACCACTCACTCACGCAAGCCAGCACAAGGCAGTCAAGGATTTTTACAGTTGGAAGAGATCTCCTACCTCCTGCCTAGCCCACACCAGATTGCCCCTTCTCCCCCAAGGTTCACAAGACTTTAAACCCCTTCAAGTGACGAGATCCCCAGGTAGCCTCACATACCAGTGAACAAGGAGGACTGGACAGAGCCTCCAGTCCCGTCGCAGCCCTCTCTCCATCACCCTGTCCCCCCAGCTCCACCAGACCCTCCTGGCAGCTGTTTGCCTACACAGTCAGTCAGTCCAGGGCTGCAGTTACCCTCCCCATGGACACAGCAGTCACGCTCTAATTCCAGCTTTGGCTTGCTCCCAGCAAACCCATTTGGGTCCCGTTTTCATGAGTGGTGGCTGCAGCACAGAAGGGCACCCGCTGCACCACCCGCACCAGCAGCCAGGCTCCCACGCTCCCCTGCCGCCGCTGCCGCCAACTCGTGCCTGTCCCTGCTGTCTCCTCGGGGGCCAGCCATGGCAGTGGCCCTGCTTGTCTCTGCAAAAGCCCAGCTAACGTGCACACAGGCTGCCTGTGGATGCATAACATGAACAAATCCGTGTGCAGAGCACAAACAAGGCTGCAGAGCTGTGGCCCAATGGCAACGTATATTCATACAGAAAGACTCTGTTTCAGAACTGTTTGGGCCAGGAGGGCTAATGAAGGCTGCAGTCATTCTCTGGGCCAGTGTCACCTTCACACCTACTTGTAGAGCCCTTTGCAGGTGGCCATGAGACCCATGGCCTCTGCATCCTGTGCTGGAGGGACCTGGTGTTTCAGGCTGATGCCATGACCCCTTCCCCTGTCCCATGTTCTTGCAGTACTGTGAATCCTCTGAGGTACTAAGAAAGCTACAACATCCTTTTCTTGCTGTTAAAGGCTGCAAGATGATCAACATGGCGAGCAAACACTGCTATGGGGAGCATGGGGGAGGTAACTCATTAGAGCTCCCATTCCTGCTGCAACAAGCCCCAAGGTAAACACAGAAAGAAAGCCCCTTACCATAAAGTCCTGCCCCCATCTCTAACCTGCTGTTGTGTTGCTTTCCCTTGCTGCAAAGTTTTCTTCAGAAGGTTTTGTCCTGAATCCCTCAGTGTGCCAGGGCAGACGGGCTCTGTGTCTGCCGTTGCTCCACACATTGCTCACCCTCACGGCAGCAAAAGCCAGCATTTGATGTGAGAGGGTCCTACACTGCATTCCTGCACTTCTCTACAGATTGTACTAGCTATGGCAAATGCTGAAAATAAGTCTTTACAACCTAACCTCACTCAAGCAGAAGCTTCTTTAGTGGCCACTGCGGAATATTAACCTTACATGTGTTATCGAGAGGCAAGCAGAGACACAGGCCATGAGCACCACTTAGAAAATGATATTTTACATAAAAGGCCAACAAACCAGGATCAGTTTGATACCTTCAGTAAGATAAATTCTGGTAGAGTATTAGAAATCTTTTCTTTTTAGCAGTTGAATGTTCGCAAGTAAGTTTGTAATAACCATGAACGACGATATCAAACTGCCACACCCCAAACTGAAATAATCACTCACTTCTTCTGGCAGGTGGGGAGGGATTTCTCAGCTTTCCCCCTCTTTTTAAACAACTGCTGCAGCAAAGAGACACTAAAAGATGGAAAAAACATACAGTCTTGCGTGGTGGTGACATTGACAGATGTGATGGTGCGGGCTGTACATGACGGTGTGATTTTTTATTAATAAATCTGCACTGCAGAGCTCAGGAAGAGAAGAAGCGCCTGAGTGCGTGGGGAGGACAGCTTTGTTCTTTGGACTTGCAAGAGAAGGAATGTAATATGGAAGGTAGAAACACTGGAGGGGAACAAGGGCTCACAAGGGAGGCAATGGGCTGTGGGTGGTTGCAAGCATCAGGTACATGCAAAAGATAGAAGACCCCAGCCATCAGGTAGTCAGGCTTTTAAATGAGATGACCTGGACCAGCAAAGAGAGGGCAGGAAAAGATGCTCTCAGTTTAATTTGTGGGAGCAGAAAAAGAAGGCCCAGATATGTTAAACGTAAGGGTTTGGGAGTTTTTCTTTGCTGATGGATGCGGTGCGATACCCAGAGGACAATGCGTGGTCCCTCCTCCTGGTGAAAGAGCGCTCCTGTCCCCCCACCCCTCACATGTCACCCTGTGCAGAGCCCGGCAAGATGGGGAGAGAGGACTCGCTCCTCCACGGCCTGCGATCAGCCGTGGCTGCGCCGTGCAGCCCTCTCCTAAGCAGCCATGGAGGAGCGGCTCTGCAGGGGAGGACGCGGGCGGCTGTGGAAGCAGTCGGACACAGCCATGACACAGTGCCAGCACGTGAGGGACATGCTGTCCCCAGTCACGTCGCTGCAACACTGAGGGGAAGGAAACCGAGCTTCAAAGGGAGGGGAGGCAGGAGGGGCCCGAGTTTCCGGGGGTGGCTGCTCCCCGGTGTTTGTCATCATCCAAAGGAAGAGTGAAAGTTTTTGCTCTTGAAATGATTATTAAATACATTTGGATTTTGCTTTCACATGCCCTCTTTTTTTTTTTTTTTTTTTTTTTAATTAACTGTAAACCCCATCCTGGCTGTTACACAGGGATCTGCAAAACTGAAGCTTGTATAAATGTAGTGATTTATGCTTCTCTGGAAGTGAACTGGCATTTGTGAGGAACCCCACCCAAGCCTAGCCAATACCAAGGGAGTGTGCTGACTCACTGGCTGCTGGCACTCGCGCCTCTCCCTCGACGGCTGGAGCCTGCAGCCAATTTGGGCACATACGAGACAGTTGTGGTAAATGAACCCCAGTCCCCAGTGACACCACCTTGCACGGGAGAAGTGCCTGCTGAAACCTCGGGCTCCCGGGAGAGGCTCAGATGGGAAGAGCAGCAGCACTGCAAGGCTGAGTCAAGCTGTAATCACTGGAGCAATGCGCTGAAGGAACCAACATGTTGGCACAGCCTCTGCCTCCAGCAAGGGCTAATAACCCTCTGCCAATTCACAAGCATTCAAGTCACCCGAAGGCAGAGGAGAGCCCCGCAGAGCGGCCTGCCTGGCAAGTCTTGGCAGAAGCCCCTTTGCTTTGCTATACTTTGAGAGCAGCTGGGAAGGTAGATGAGCTTGAGGAAGCTCTCAAAAAATCCAGTGTTTATTGCAGAAGGATCAGCCAAGGAAGGAATCGCCCCCTGAGCACCCGACACAGAGGAGCCTGAGTTACAGAAGTCAGTTCAGCCATTTGCAGGTGTGATCTTGGGGAAGAAAAAGAAAAAAAAAAAGGTGAGGCGTTACCACGTTGTTAAAATGGCCCCTGCCTACTCAGCTGTCTGCTCTCTTGCATTAATGCAGTTGTGTCTGACGACTTGAGGGAAAACAGTCCCTTTTGATTGCAGCGCTCCCACCAGCCATGCAAAGCCAGCCTCGCAGGCTGGTTCTTGCCCGGCTCATGGGGCATCTCCCAGCACTTGTACGCATTCTGTGTGCACGAGGGTCCCCCGGGACCGCCAGCTCTCTAACCCACCCACCTGCACACTCTGCCCTGAAGGAGACCCCCTTCCCACGCACCGGGATATAGCAGCATTGTCCGCGGGGGTACCTGCGTGGTGTTTGCCTGGAAGAGTGTGTGCTAAGCTCTTACAGTTCCTGAATAGCTGAAAGCCAAACAGCTAGGCTGGTCTTTCCCTGTTTTTTTTTCACTAGCTACCCATCCGATATCTGCTGTAATAAAAAAGGCAAATCAGAAAACAATGTGGTCTGTTTGTGTGTTGTAAACTGGGAGAACAGCTGCTATGCCTGGGCTAAATGGGAAGCCTTGCTACGAGAGCCATAAAAAGCAGTTTCTACTTTCAATTGCTGCATCATATTGCAAAGAGTGGCTTCTGCCAGCCTTGCTGCCTTTTTTCTAAACTAGCTACGGTAGTGGAGAACAACACACAGGACACAACTGTGTCCGTCGACACTCAGCTATGCCTTCAGAGAGCCTGAGATGCATCCAAGAAGAAGAAAAATTGGTTCCCAACAGTGCCCAGCGTGCAGGGGAAACCCTAACATATACTGTCCCTGGTGAGTCCCTCCGAATCACTGCATCACCTCTGAACACAACCATCTCCGCCCCCCCCAGAGACCTGTCCCTGCAGATCAGAGCACCAACAGATACCGCATCTGGGGTGCATTTCAGATCGTGTTGGAATATGTCTCCACCTTCAATTTAAATAAACCTCCCTGGGTCACTGGTGGACTCAGGATGTGGCTGATGCTAAGGGGCTATCTCCCTTCCCCAAATGGGTCTCCATTACCTCCCCCGGTGTCACCACTCCAGGCATAAGTGCACGTCAGGCTTCATCAGAAGCTAAAGGCTGCTCTAAATTTGATCTTGGGCCAGGCTGGGCAGTGCAGCCTGCGTACTCCACACCGTACCAGAGGACACAGATGCTTTGTTTAAGCATTACTCAGCTAATTTTTTTCCCTGTGATTTACAAATGGTGCACTAATCACTGTGGGAGAGCGAGAGAGGCTGGGAAGGATTTCCACTCCTCGCATGACCCCGGCTCAAACTCATGGTCCTCAAAATGCGACGGTGTGCGTATCCCGCCCACCGCGCCGTGCACCCACCGCTGTGCCAGGGTTCAGCTGAAATCCTGGAGCGCCTTCCTGACTAGTCAGCTGGTGTCTGCTTCTCTCTTCCAGCCTGTTACTGGACTTCTTCACCCCCAGTGACAGGTCTTTTTGCAAATTGCAGCATCAGACCCAGAGCCCCTTTGAAACTTTACACAGCTGGGGGTACAAAAAAGCACAGGAGCAAGAGGAAATAAATAAATAGATGTCGTCTGCTCTTTGCTGAGAATAACCCTGTCTGATGGGAGAAAACTTTTGTCCTATTTTCTGTTTTATCAGCGGAACAGCACTTGACAAGACCACTGCTCGGCTTTTCTTTTCTTGTCGTTCAGAGGGAAATACTTCTGCCTTAACAGAGATGATGTTTCCTTACAGACAGAAAAGCAGCCCTTACCCGAGCTGCAGCACAGACAGCTCATCAAAGCCGCAACAAAGATGCCGTTGTGCTGTGACACAGCAAAGCAAACAGCCTGCGCCTGTTATCGTTCAGGCCTCACATATGCAGCGCTGTAACGACCATTAATAACAGCATGGGCTAAATTCTCATACCCCTGCCCTGATTTCAGCTTTGTTCCAGTAACAGCGCTGTTCTTTTCCATAAAGCCACCAATGCAAGTAGTCACTGCAAAAATACAGCCCTTGGAGCAGCTGTATGGCACGTCCTGGCCTTGCAGTGCATTCACCTCCCCAAGGCTCCATCAGCGCATGGGGCTTATATCACCAGTTCCTCATATTAACTCCCAGAGGAGGGAAAAAAAGGTTATCTGCATTTCTGCCATCGTAAGTCAGTGTTTATGATCAAGCATCATTCAGCTGAGCAAAAATGGGGGCTCGGGAGGCTGTTAGAAGCCGGGACTTTGCTGGTGAGCTGGGAAATCCCATTCCATTTCCCAACAAAAGGAGGGAACGGGCAGAAGAAAAGCAAAGGAGCTCCATCATCTCCAGTCCCAAGGAATCCCCTCTGTGGGAAGCTGCAGATATTGGGAACGCAGAGGATTTTAAGAAGAGATTAGGTAAATTTGTGGGTGATGGGCACGCTGGGACCACGGTGGTCCACTCCTGCTCCTGCACTGGAAAGCAAAGATGCTGGAAGCAGGAGAAAAAGCTGGAATTTCAGATGTAAGGAGGCTGCAAAAGTAATTTCCAGACCCCTGAAACATGTTAATTGGGACCTGGATACCTTCAGCAGTGGCAAGTGTCCTGCTGAGAGTAGTATACTGTGTAAAAAGCATTTCCCAGCCGTATACACTATACACAATGTTCTGTTGTGGAGCAGGGTAAACATCCGAAAGGATCAACACCCCCTAACCAGGGACATTCTCAAAATGCAGCGTTTTGATGTGATGGAAATAAAAGCCTTTTTTCCCATCTAAAACTTCGACAAACATCAGCATATTCAAGCAATACACTTTACTTTCAACAAAACTGCTTCTCCAGCATCCCCGAACAGCTGTTTTCAGGACTTGCTCCTAACAGACACCCGTTTTCCCAGGGGAGAGGGGAGGAGCCGGCAGGGCCGGGGCTCTGGGGAGAGGAGCAGGAGCCTGGCAGCAGCCCGGGGATTGGTTTTTCCGTAGCTCCCTCTAGTGTGTACAGTCCAAAATGTGATTTAACACATACATTGAATTTTATGGACTTGATGCAATCTAAAATAGATTTAATACAACAGGCACTTAACATTTATTTTCAGAGCAAATGTTTGCTCTAATAGAAATTCTATCATTTTGCACAGAAAAACAGCTACTGGGGCAGCAGGATCGGCTGGCTGCTTTTTGCATGCTCAGAGAGTCTGATTTCCCATGGTTTTGAACGAAAAATTAAAAGGTCAGAAAGACTCTTCTGTAATAGCAGCTCTGGCCTATTTTTCACCTATCGCTTTTTCATTTATTCATATCTTCCTCAGGGACTGTTCTACCTATTAGAATAATAAGGTTATTTTCTGGGTCTAATCTAAGAAAATAAATTAAAAAGTCTAAACCTTTCATTAGATCTGAGAAAGACAGAATTTGTCGGTCAAGGAGAGCTGAGACACTTAGGAATAGGTGTCCAGCAAATAACATTTATTAATTATGCATATTCATACCCACAGCCATGGACGGCAGGCAGCCTCCGCAAGCAGACTCATAGAAGGCTGCCTGCAAACTAATGTGTTAAGTAAATAGCTCTTTTATTGGTCTAAGTAGTCACGTAGTAAAGGAGCTCACACTTCCAAGTATCCGTGGAGCAAAATAATAGAAAAGCTATTAAAACCCAGAGAAAGATAGATTGCATTATATTGCCTAAATTAAAGCCTAAATTGGTACGGATGTAAACATTAAGGTTCCTACTTTCTCCCAGGTCTGAATACCAAGCAGAACTTGGCCAGCACACATAAATCCTTTCGATTTATCAGATAGGGCTGAGGAGAGGGAGGCTTTGCCCCCAGGGGCAGAGGTCCCAGCAGTGGCTGCAGGCAGAGAGCAGGCTGGGATGTGATGAGATGCCCGGGTATCCCTGATGCTTTGCAGGTGAAAGAAGTGTGGAATATTCAGCCCTGTGATTAGCAGCAAACCATTCCTCACAAAACAGCCTATGGCAGGGGGAATCCTTGGCTTTGGGGGCCTGAGAAAAGGGCTCTTCTCTGAGCAAGTCACACCTGAGATGTGCTATATATGTCCTCTCTCTTCCTGGCTGCATCTTCTTTGCTCCCCTGGATGCCGAGCCCTCCCTTCAGGAGCCAGCCTGAGCATGAGTAAAAGCAAAACAAACGAGTCATACCCCAGTCCTTTGGTTGAGCAAATCCAAAGCGCATCCTGCTTAATTAGCAGACCTGAGAATTAATCACAGCCATTTTCCAGGACTGGAGCTATGGAACCACGTGCAAGGGCAGGGAGTGCGTCCAAGCCCCCACATGAGATCTGCAAGGAAGGGGAGCGCTGCCAGCATCAGAGATGGGGATGAAGGGCAATCAGGACCAAGAAATAAAATGATCGGCCGGTTGCACTGTGAGAGAGCTCACTTTTGCAGTTGATTCTGACAAAAGGCAGGTTTTGCCACGCTGCCACCCTCAGAGCAGCCTCCCACCCACCCCAGGGTCTTCCCGACTCTCAAAGCAAGGTGCTGCAGCTCTCTACAACTGCGTTTCCCTTCCCTGGGAGGCTGTAGGTGTGCACCGAATGGCCCCCACACAGCATCCCGCCGAGCACTGCAGGGGATGGAGGCAGGCAGCGTGTTGCAGCATCCCTGGAGGCACAGGGGACACCACAGCTAGCCCAGTGGCTGGTGGCAGCTGAAGGATATTTCTTTAAAGGGTCAGAATGAAGTGACCCATGAATATTCGGAACTTGCGTTAACAGCAAGACCTTTTTTAAGAGCATGTCACAACTGTTAAGGGTGGCTGACATGATCAGATCATCTGATCTGGCCCCCTGCACATGGTGGGCTCCTGACACGGTTCAGCCAGTTGCACTTTCGCTGAGTCCAACAACTTTGTCTGGCAAAAGCACCCCTTGCAGAACGGCAGCCAGCCTTCATCTGGAGACAAGCAGGAACCAGAGGATCCCCCGCTGCCCTTGGTGGCTTGTTCCAGCAGTTAATCACCCCGACTCAGAAATTTGTGCAAGAACCAGTAACATAAAATTAATGATTTCTTTCATCTCCTGCCTTGGCAGCCTGTTTGAGCTGCTTGTTCTACTGACAGCAATGATACAATAACCTGAAAAACATTGTACTTCGTTTACAGTATTAACAGCTGAGCGTACAGATACAGAGACTGTATTTATCCTCAAGGAAAGGCTGTTCTGCAGCCTGCAGAAGGTGACAGAATGAGTCACCTTTAGATCTTAATTTCTAGTGTTGCCTCTGCAGTCTTCAGCTTCTGTTTCATTTTTGTACAGAGGCAACAGAAAAGCAGCCAGGTCAAGTGGGCTTGTTGTGTTAGGATTTAGGGCATGGGCTGCCAGATTTAGCAAAGATCTAGCAGGCAGGAGCGTGTGGGCCCCAATTCCCTTTTATCACAGCTCATGGTCTGTGCCTTACAAACCTCCAGCCCAGGCAGCAATGTCTCGCCCCCCACCCAGATGGCTTGGGAGGGAAAGCTCTGCCGGCAGTGTGTTCGGCGAGCCCCATCCTGCTCAAGAGCTGAGCGCTGCTGGGGGAAATTTGAGAGTCCGACACTTCAGTTCTGATCTCCCTCTTCCCGTCCAAAATCTGACCGGCTGCTCACAGAAATGAATGCAGCCAAACCAGATAACACCACCCCTCTGCCTTGCCACGGGGAAAAGAGAGAGATCAGCTTTGACAAATGCAGAGGGCCACAAAAAGGGCACTGCCTTAAAGAGCCATCAAAGTAATTTTAAAATCAATGTGATGTTTGACAAAGAGCCAGCATGACTCTCTCCAGACGGGCAGCCACATCCTGAAAGGCCCTGGGAGGGAGTTAAAATCCTGCAGGCAGCACTACACACGTGCTGACACCGATGCAGCATTTTCTCAGGAAGACTGTAAAAAGAGGGAAGGAAAAAAAAAAAAAAAAAAGACAAAAAATATGTTGCAATACTGTGACCTGGCAGTGAGGGGAAGCTGCACCGTGGCACATGAGTCAGCATCCCCGCAGCAGAGCCAGCCCCGCGCATGCCGCCAGCGTGGCACGCCGGGCAGCCGCAGTGCGTGACGTGCTCCGAAGGGCACCAGAGGAAGGCGGGCTGTCATTAATTTTAATTTGTGTTCTTTCCATGACGGAGCTTGAGGACACAGCGGAAGGGAGCAGCCCTGTTCTTGCTGCTGTGAAATGTGCGACTGCTTGGGAAAGCTGCTGTTGCAAACCTTGCCCCCCTCCGCCTGCTTTGGCGACGGCACTGCCCCCCCGGCATGCCGAATCGGCCCTGGCAGCCGGCGGTGTTTCAGCAGAGCCTGGTGCATGTGGCCTCCCTGGGCAGGATCCGACAGAGCGCTGGGCTGAGCCATGCAGGGACCCCGTGAGCAACCCCAGCATGGAGGCAGCCAAAACGCAGCGGTGCTGCCCAAAGCGCGGCGGGGCAGAGGGGCACGGGGCTGTGACAAAGACCCACCACGGACACTGTCCTTCTCTGTGCCCCCCCTCGCCTGCCCCAAGCAGTCCCTGTGCCGCCGCTCTGCCCCAGCAGACGGGGGGTCCCTGCTCCCGTGTGCGTCCCTCCGAGGAGGGGACTAGCACGCTCGTGGCTCACCAACCTGCGGTGTCTTCAAGGGTGACACTCACATCCCGGGCTCTTCGGCAAGGGAAGAGCTCTCCGCTGTTCCTCCCGCGACAACTGCCCATGTGTTGCCTCTTCGTTTAGGCTCCTGCCAAGGACAGAGCGGGCACCGCACTGGCCGTAGGGATGCCTGACAGCTCCTGGCATCACCTGGGCCACCTCCACGTGTGACTCTTCCATGTGCAAACTCGGACACCAGAGTGCAGGACCTGAGGGAAACAGTTCCGTGATTCCCTCCCCACTATTCCCATACGTTTGTACTGTAAGAATACATTCTTCTATATTTTAAAAATTCAGCATATCGCTGCTTTTTATTCCAGTTCATTACTCCCAGGAAGCACCTGTAACTTCTATATATATAAATAAACGATGCAGCCCCATTAATTTTGCACAGCATCAAATTCAGCTTTTTGTTCTCCAGGGGTGAAATGACGGCTTGTACAGCCTCCCTGCTCCCCTGTCTCCACCTCGTGCTTCCTGGAGAGGACGGGCAGCTTTTCACCCCAGCTCCAGACCCCCTCCACCGCCATCCCCTCTGCCAGCCCAACCCTCAGCCCCTGGAGCACCCCACGTTTTGGCTGCCCAAGCCAGCATGGCTGCGGCCATGTGCCGGCAATGAGACCAGCTCCTTGACGGCAAAAGGCAGCCCTGAACTCGGCAGAGGAGGGATGGATGTGACACTGGGACACCGCTTCTGCCTGCACGGATATGCTCCAGCGAGGTCTGGTGCCATCAGCCTGAGCTGCACAGCTCCAAATGCAGCTCCCAAACTGCTGGTAACAAACACATCTTCTTTTAAAAAACCCCAAGCTTTCCTAGCCCCAGTACCTCAGGACCTGCTTATTTGCAAAACACAACGTGCTGCTTCACTCTGGGGACATCAGGGGATTTTGCAACATGAGCGGTACCTGCGGTGCCCATCGCAGGAAGGACAGCGTTGCTTGCGAATCCTCAGCGTGAACAATTTTGACCTACAAAACACCCTTTTCCAACACCTACCACCGATCTCCCCAGGAGGAAAGAGCCGGTTATAGAGAGATCAGAGAAAGCTGTTTGCCAGTTCTCTCTTTTTCATCTGTAGGTATTTAGAAACCAAAGGAGCTGCCATTTGCAAGAGGGTGATGGTGCGTTAGCCAAAGGGAGACGGGGCCTCAGAGCCACCCTCAAGCCGGAATGACCTGCTCACTGCATTCATCTGTTCACCTGAGCAATTTGCCTGTCTTGCTCTGGGGGTGGACAATGTATTTTCCTACCTAATCAAAATAACTACATGCCCATAAAAAACCTCTGAGGATTACAACAAATGGGGCAATGACAGCAGCAAATGCACTTCCTAGCAGCAGCGCAGGTTGTCCGCCCAGCACCACTATACCCACAGCACTGGGGACAGGGGAAAGGCGAGTTTCTAACACTGGCCTTCAACCCAAGCAGCAGGGGTTATTCCAGGTGCGGCAGTTCTCCAGACAATGAAAAATCCCAGTAATGACTGTAACTCTGTGGCTGGTCTCTGCAAACAGCTCCGGGGGGCACAACCATGGGGCACGCTGGGCACCAGACAGTGGCACACAGGGACAATTGCACGCAGTGGCTTCTACCTGCCGGCACCATGGGCATCCCAACCCTGACACACAGCCGGCCTGACGCACAACCAGCATGCCCCAGCCGTGCGGATGGGCTCCGGGATCACCGGGGCTCAGCTGGGATCTGCGTCGCAGCACCTCCCCTGCAGGGAGGATTTTGGTTCTTTGTATATTTACCATCTTATAAAACCAGAAAGCTGCTCAAACGGAGCAGAAGTCCCTGCCTGGCCCAGGCTGCGAGATGTGGGCAACCGCCAGCTACAGCCGGCGATGCCCGAGAGCGGCACGCCGCAGAGGGGTTTCGCCCCGCTGCTGCTCGGGGTGCGAGTCGGCGGCGCGGGCTGGGGCCTGGCTGTGCGGCACAGCGATTGCACGGGCCGCTGCCGCCTGCCGGAGCAGAGAAGCTGCAGCAAATCCCTGCTGCCACGGCACAACGTTGCAACAGCAAAAGCCGCACTGATTTTGGGTTTGTGTAGCACTCAGTGAAGGGGACGTCTGTTTAGGATGTAGGGGCTCCACAGGGCTCCAGACTCTTCCCAGTGTTGCCGATTTATTTCTGAAAGGAATCAAAAGGTGACATATGGAAGTCATGTCTGCAAAACAGTACTGCTCAAAGCGTACAGATCATCTTCCCAATGGGCACTTTTTTACATGGATCCTGCTGCGCAGTGGTGCTTGGGACCCCTGCCCCTCTGAGGTTTCTCACCCAGCCATGCAACCACTTCCTGCACCCCCTCACCCCGAAATCCCCGCCGTGGGGCTGCCCTGGGCCAGCTCACCAGCCATACGCAGAGCACATCTGCACAACCGCAAACGCTCCAGGAGGGACGGGTTGGTCCCAGAGCCCCACGCCTGCCGCCCCCCCGTGCCCCCAGCCCTGCAGAGGGTCTCCCCAGAGCATCCCCGGTGGGTGCCGCGGCCGGGTGGGCTCTCACCCGGGCAGGAGCCGGCCCTGACCTCCAGACAGTCGCAGCCTGCGGGGATGGGCCCCTGCCCTGTTGCGTGTTAATAGGGGATTGACTTCAAAGTGCTGGGGCAGCTGATGCTGCTGAGGGTGCCGCAGCCATTCAGACAGCTTTATTCATTAGTAATTAGGCAGGCGTTGTCTGGCATCTAGATTAATCCCACTTTTAATTATTTTGAAACTGTGTGAGATTTCCCAAGCATTAAAGATTATGTACGCACTTGCTGATTCCACAGCAATTATTCTAATGTAATGATGTCTATTAATACGATTCCCAGCTTGCTGTGCCCGGAGGGGAAATTCCCAGTTTCCCCCTGTGGAGCACACATCTCCCGCGTGGCATAACCCCCCTATCCATCTGCTTATATTGCGCAAAATACTTTCCCTGTGCTTCACCTAATATTAATAACATTACAGAGCTGTTGCTGTACTGAGCAGCAGATGTCGATTGCAAAGGGGGAGAGAGACCCCTCGAGGCTCCACATCCCCTCGCAGCCACAGAGCAGGGAGCAGAGACCCCGCTGGAAAAGCCGGAGCATCCTTCCTGCCCCAGGAAACTGCTCCAGCGCTCACACCCAGCTGCAGCCCCCCAAAAAAGCAGTTTATATATGTAGGGCTTTTTGAAAGGAAAAGGTCACACCATTTCCATCCTGGGTCAGGCTAAACCGTTTGACCTGAAATCAAAGGTTTAATTCAGCCCGTGGATCATTTGAACTCATTACAGACTGCCTCTAAAATTTAAATACAATATTTAAAAGAAGAATGTAAGTTCAAAGAGGAACAATAATAGAAGTGTGAGCTTAGAACTTCAAAAGAGAGCTGTTCTGAAATCTCACCTTTCATTTGGCGTACATATCCCTTGAACTCATCCCTTTTCACTATAGCTCTCATAATTTCCAAACTTCATTTACCAGAAAATTTACCATTTGCTGGCAAAACAAGTGTTGTGCCACCAGGCACCAACTTCATGCTGTGGAGCTGAGACCTCAATTAGCAGAATGAGGGCTTGAGTGAATGTTGTGCCAGGAGTCATTTGCAGCCCTCTGTCCATGAATGCCCATTAGAAAATACATATATTTAACATAAAACTCTATAGTTTATGTAGAATTTTATGTCAACAACTGCTTGTGAACAATTTTGCAAGTGAAAATCTTATTTGCAGTCATACGAAGGAAGACACAAATTCAAAAACCTGAGAATATCAAAAGGCGCCAGTTGTTTTGTCCTGAAAACGAATGCTCAGCCCTCACTATAAATACTTTGATTGCTTTGCATATATATTGTTTCAGCATTTCATTGCTCCCAAAACAAAAAGTGATATAACCTCACGTGCCCGGCCTAACGCATCCTTGCAGAGCTAAACTGCATGGCAAAGCTTCCAGGTAGAGACCATGGGTAATTTGGCTGATAGATCCCCTCAAAGCTCAGAGCCAAATTCGATTTCAGGTCTACACTCATCACTTGGTCTCTAGAGATAGCAGAACAGTGATATTAGCATGATGGCAACGCAGTTTACTCTGAACTCAAGAAATGGGTTAAATGAAATTACACTCTTCCCTGATGAAGCTGGTGGAACAGGGAGATTGCTTTACAAAGCCCAGAATTGAATTTCATAGGTAAGAGTTCAGACGTTGCGCTATTTGCTCAGGCAGGTTTTGCACAGGCTGTTCCTCCCCGTCGCGCAGGAGCCGCGGCTGGCAGCAGGGCGGCAAGGAGGGACGGTGCCGGCTGCCCCTAGAGCCCGGACCCCGCCTTTGTTCCCATCACAACTTGGTTTGCAATTGCTCCGTCCTCCTGGGAGGCAGGAGATCCCAAATCCTGCCCCAGTGTCCCCATTCCTGCATGCTGTGGATAGGACCCTCCACTCTTTCCCCTCCCACGTGCTGCCACCCTGGCAGGATCCAGCGATAACCAAACCTTCCCCAGCTCCACCCAAATGCTTTAGAGACAGGGGTATTTTCAGTGAAAGATTTAAATCTATCACCTGCTTGGAAAACGTATCTCCTGTGGAAGGCACCTTGGTAAAGACGGAGCTGCTCTCTGTGCCTCCCCGGGAGCGCGCGGCAGGCTGGCAGTCCGGGTCTGCAGCTGAAGGCTTGCATTAGTTTGACAGGTTCCCTCAATTATCTGATATTTCTTGCTGAAATTTAAGAGGAGACGTATCAGGTTTTCTCCTCCTTTCCTCAGAGATTTCATGAGCTGAAACATAAACTGTACTGGTACCTGTCAGGTCTTATTCATGGCTCTGTTTTGGAAAATGTGCGAATTTTAAACATTACGTGAAAAGGCAGGCCCATTAGTTCATTTCTACTCAAAAAATGAAATAATTGGAAGCAAACATGAATTACGGCATGCTAAAATATATCATATATTATATAAAGACGTTGTAAAGTTCATTGATGGAAAGCTGAGCAGTTCATTTCCAACAACCCTTTCGTACGACGCACCCTTTGTTTAAGTTTTAGTCCGAAATTTTAGTCCCAGATATGGCACTTCGCAAGGCCATCCGGGTTTCACTTTCCAATCTTTTGGAGGGCAAAATGAACCAACCCATTCCCTTTAACATTACGTATTTGTGCTGGACATCTCCATCTCCAAAGGAGCCCGTCCCCCCAGCCCCTGGCTCCACACCAACTGCCCTGGGCTGATGCTGGCAGCACCAGTGTTGCTGACATCCCTATCTGGCAGAAACTTAAGAGACAGGGTGCTCAGAAGGGTTTTCTTAACGTATCCATGCTTTTCAATACTTACCGGAGGGTTTGAGTGCTACTTGATTCACTGCTGTAGCTCCTCAGCTCCTGAAGTGAAGTTTGTCTGTCCGAACGCATCCCCCTCTTGTCTGTTCAAACACATCCTTCCTCTCCTGCAGTAAAAGAATTTTCTCAACTGTCTAAGTACTCCTCTCAAAAGGCAACCCCAATTGCTTTTATGCCAGACTTCACTGCTGGGTGCTTTTTTAGTTGCAGGGAAGCATCTTGCATGACCTCTACCCCATCAGCAGCTCCAGCGGCAGCTTTCCCAGTGCGCTAATAGACCTGTATATAAAGCCACGTCAGTCAAACGCAGATTCGCTGGCAGATCCGTCCATTGCAGCTCCCCATGACTCCAAATGCCTCACAGAGATAAGATGCCCCTGCAGGTACCTGCAAGAGGAAGGGCACCTCTGTCCTCACAGGGGAATTTGACTAGGTCAAGGCAAGGTCTCCTACTGACACCTTGGGGTCTACCGCCCCGTGGCAAGCCCTCCAAGCCTGATGAGCTTTTATGGCCAGCAAGGAAAAAACGCCTCCATCCAGATTATAAAAAAGCATTTTTTCTAGTTGATCTGGGGCATTATGCTCAATTCATTCTCACCTGTTTCTGCTCTAATTCTAGTTTAGCTTTTTTGTGGTTTAAAATGTTGCCGGGAAGGATACGGCACTGGAAGTTAGCAGCGAGGCAGCACTCTCCAAAGCCAGCTGGAGCAAAAGTGGTGGGTATCATACAAAGGAAAAAAATAATCATATGCATACACACACACACAGAGGAACAATCCCTTAATAATGCTGCAGACCACTGACAATCATATTTAAAATCACTAGAAACCACAGCTTGTTCTTTTGAGGACTGCTCAGAAAAGCAGCGAAAACGTCTGCAGTAACTCCTGAACCAGAGGAATTCCAAAGTGGCTTTGCCCTTGAAAGCTGCAGTTTAAATACACTTCAGAAAAGCCACGATTTTAAACTCATATAGTTGCCTGTCAACCGCTAGTTCATTTGTGTCGAAATTACTGTTCATTCTGAACTGCGCAATCCCCAACACATCGTCAGATAAAGAAAGAATCACATGAAAATCAGAAGACTGTAGTTAAATTTTATTTATCAGTTCTATTGTTAAATTACACAATCAAAGTCAGTGGATCGGCCTGTAAATCTACACCATAAGACAGCATCTACAGTGGAAATCAGTAGAATTTGATATGGTTATGACAAAACGGTATCCTTATATTCGTACATCCCCTATATACAATAAACAGTATACACAAAGAAAATGCAACTAGTCTGTAAACCATGCACACCACAGCATAAAAACAAAATGCACCTTCTGCAACAGGCCCTCCAGCTCACCCACAGTTAAGTCCTGTTTACAGCAGTGCCTTTCAGTTTTAAGAGCGAATTATTTTCCCCCATAAAAACCAAAATACAACCGAGACATCATATTGGCAACTGCAGTTCTCCTTAAAAAAAAAAAAAAAAAAAAAAAAAAAAAAGGATGCGCTGTACATAAAGTTATTCTCTTTTCCAAGCTGCTAACGCAGGGTATTGGTTTGCTGCTGCTTTGCTCTCCGCTTGCACCCGGCAGGATCGCTGCCCTCCGGGTTAAAACACAACGTCGGATGTAAAACAACTTTCACATAACTTAGGCGTGGAGCCGTAAGATGTTTTTAAAGCCTTCTGCCTCATTTTACGCCCCCCTGCCCTCTTGGTGTATAGAGTATCACAGGCGAAAGGCAATAGTGCAAGTGAGCCACGTAAGCATCGCGTACATTGGGACAAAGAGCGCCCTTTTCGGGTGCTCCATCACCACACACCCGCGCCGAGATCGCCATTTAGCGCCGAGCTCGGGGGCGTTGCAGGCTACGTACAAAATTTCTGAGCTTGCTTGAATGTATAGCCCAAGCCTTGCAGAGGTTTATTTTATTTTTTTGCATAGAGATTTATCGGAGTCCCTCACACCTCCTGCCCCGTCTCCTCTCCCTGTCGGTCTCGGTGAGGCCGAAGGGCTGCAGGTGAGCCCAGTCCAGCTCCAGCTCCGCACCCTGCACCCCAGCAAAGCCGGCGCGGGCGCGGGCTGCGGCATCCCCGTGCACCATGCAACCTTCTCATCCTGTATAACTATGGCTATGGTAAAATTGGTTTCCGTCGTTTTTAGTCCTCGCTCATGTGTCATCGCTAAGAAGGGCCCAAGAGCACAGAGGAAAAAAACAAAAGCCCTGTTCTTATCTGGTGTAGCAAAGATTTACTGGAAGTAAATCCTAATTCAAGTGTAAATCTACTTCTTCCATTGAGCAATTCTCTTCATAATATTGCTGGGATTAGAGTTTTATGCCTTTTTAAAGACACTACACAAATATCTGCAACATAATTTCATCTAGTTTATACCACCAATTATTAAGGAATGATAAATTCAGCATTATGCATTCTAATGGGTAAGAAAGACTTAAAATTAGACACTGTCACAAGATTATAATTTGGAAAACGCTTTATGAAACATGAAGATGTGCTGTAAGTTCTCCAGAATGGTTAAAATCATACTGCCCTGAAAAATTCTGGAAACAGTGTCTTTAACATTGGCATTGAGTTCAGAAAAGTATGTACGTCTGTTTTTTTTTTTTAATGAGATAGACCAAGCTTAAAACTCTAAACAGTAGTAGGTAGAAAAAGTTTAAAATTTTAAATATTTATATAACTAGAGAAATTACTTCTATTCCTTTTAAAAGCCAATATTAAACATAAAACTAGTCAATATTTTTTCTAGACCTTTATTGTTCCCTTCATCGTCCATTCATTAACTTGGTAAATATCATAAGCAGTCGGTGCCCTTGAAAACACATTATTAAAATAAAATTAAGATAAAATCAAAGGGAAAAGGTTTTGCTCATATACTGTATTGTGAGAGTATGCTAACTGCTCATTATTAGGAAATGAGTTTGCTTCCCAGATAGATTTCAGCCGAGCATCATAAACGTTTTCCTGCATCCCATTTTGTACTCATAACTAATTTAAGGATTTTTTTTTTTTTCTTTTCTTTTAAATAAACGTCCAAGCAACCATTTCCGATGAGCCGACTTGGCTCCTGTATTTCATAAATAATCCAACAAACCTGAAAAGGACAATTTAATTACACGCTAAGATTAAGTGTTCCACGTACAGTACAACATTTACTGCAAAGGCAACTGCAAAGGCAACATTTTCACCTCTTTTTGCTTCAAACCCTCCAGAAGCGTAGTTTGTTCGGACTGCTCCATCGTCTCCGATTTGCGGGTTGGGTTGGGTTCTGCTTCGCTTTCGGCGTCTGGCGAGTTCCCCCCCACTACCGCCGCCACCGCTCCACGTTCCCTATGTAGTCAGTGCTGGAGCTGTTCTCGCCCTGCTCTCTCAGGTGCGCTTGCTTCGCCCTCAGGATCTTGCGCTGCTCCTGGCGTTTCCGCCGTGCTTCCTGGTGCTCCTTCTGCCGCATGTACTGGTACCGCTGCAAAAACAGGTCTTTTGCATAATCGTACAATTCCATGTCTAAAAAATTGAGGGCCTCGATGCGCTGCTGAGTCTGCTCGTCTATCTCCACGCTGGAGGCCCTTGTGCTATTGTACTGCGTGAACGGCGAGATGAAGTTCATGTTGAAAGTCTTCTCAAAGAGATACTGAGTCTTCCGCTGAAATTCGGTCAGGCCGAAGAAGGCCATCCGCTTCAGGTTCTCCTTGGCACTGTCTAGCAGAACCTTATTCCTCTGCTCCTCGGGCATGACCGACAGGTTGTAGCATCCCACGAGGCTGAGGTCGGACAGCATGCGGACCTGGCGGTTGTTAGCGAGGTTGTAGGGGCAATCCATGAACTCCTGCAGGGAACAGCCCGACCAGTCGTCCCCTGTGTAGCAGCTGGGCAGCTCCTCGGTGGTCGGGGACCGGCCGTCGCAGACATGCAGGGATGCCTTCCACGTCGCTCCTCGCTGGACGTGGCGCCATTCGCTCAGGTATCGGGAGACAGGGTCACGCAGGATGGTGATATAGTAGAAATTTCTGCCAAGGGGAGAGGAAGGCAGAGCGTTTAGTCCCGTGTGTCTCCAGCACACAGCGCATTAACATTCAAAATCAATAGAAACTTGGAGATGCACTTAAGAGGCTTTCAGGAGCCCTGCTGCAGAGCGCTCCTCTGCGTGCTCACCTCTGCAGGGTGAAGGATGGCTGAACAAACTCCCTGGGGGGGGAGCGGGAAGGGTTGTATCTACCTGCACACGCCTGCCTCTGCTTAACGGGTTTTGCCTCTACAGAGGCAGAAGGGAACCCAAGACTCCCCTCTGTGCTGGGCTGCCCACGTGGCAACGTGCTCCTGCCAGGAGCCTCAAGTGATGCTCTCCCCAGACCTTGGGAGAATAATCGAAATATCTCCCAGGATGTACGTCCCAACCCAACCAGGGCACAGGTAGCTCTGGGTTTTTTATTTTACTTGTACAGCAGAGCTGCGCTGACAAGTTTAGGTAGTCCTGATGAACAGCTGTGGGTCTCAGCTGCACGAGCCCCAGAGCTGTGCCACACCTATCAGGAAGATGTTTCCTACGAGACATTTCCTCTTGCAGGCCAGATAAATGGGATGTGCCCCAACCCACTTGCACTGAAATGAGGATGTCAGAAATGCCCATGCAAATCCTGTTTTATCCTCCTGCCTTCTGCCACAGGACTGTAACAACGAGAGAGGAGAGATAAGAGAATAACAGGAAATTAAAGGATGCATTGGAGTATTTTGTAAGAGAAACCATTTCCAAGGGAGGTGCTGGCTTTGGTTTGGAGCAACAGGATGGTGGCATCGCCGGGGACACACTGCCGCAGGGAACCCCGTCAGGCCGCCAGCTGGAAAAGCTGCAAGCTCAACCTTACATAGCATTAAGAGATCACCCTGGGTCGTCAAACCATCAAACACCACATTGCCCGCTGTTGGCAGCCTGAAGACATACACACCAAGCTCTTCGCACCTCCTTTAACAGGACCACAACCTCAGCAATGATGCTGGAGGTACGCTGTCAGGATACCAGCCATCTGCTTAAGTAAATGGAATTAAAGCAGCTCAATAAGCAAACTGTCCTGCCAGGATGAGGACTCCGAGGAGCGTGTGCCCAGGAGCCCTGAGCCCCCGGGCTGTGATCGCCATGTCCTCGGTGCTGCGTAAGGAGGGGAAGGGACATCCATTTGCTTTCCCGAGTGGCATCACAACTGGCCACCCCGCAGCCAATCTTTTGTTCCCTATCGTTTCCTTCAGCAGAAAAGCCACTAGATGTCAATGTTTTACAGAAAATTGTTTCTGGGTGGACTAAAGAGCAAATCAGAAGCACTGAAAGCATCCAACAGCACAGGGCAAAGGAAACCCGGACAGTCGCCATTCCTCTTCCCATTTAGAGCATGCACGCTCATAAATAATTAAATAAGTAGATAGTACAATGAACTTGCAAAACCAAATAAAACCAAGGAGCCCAGTACCGATCAGTGCTGGACACAACAGCACCTCGCTCTCGGAAAGCCGGGACACTGCAATCAGCACCATCACCGTCCCCATGCTCACTGTGGTGCTACTCCCCGGTTCTGAGGGCTTTGGCCGCAAGCTCACACAGGTGAAGGGAGCCAAAGTCCCTGCCACGACCCTGAAGAAGGTACTTTTCTCCAAAAGTGTCGCTACATTACACTGTGAAAGCTGGAGTTAAGAGGGAGTGAGGATGAAGCTGACTTTCACGTCGCACACCCAGAGCGGCAGCCACCAACCTCTCACCGTCCCTTGCAAAGACGGGCAGAGTTTCACTCTTTGTCATCTGAGCAGGTCTCTGGTTGTGCTGGAGAACCCAACAGAGCAAAGGGCTTTCCACGAGCACCATCACCCCAACCCACCACTCCGACGAGCAGGAGCTGACCCTGGTCACTCTTGTACACCACGCTCCTTTGATGCAGCAACAACACAGCGTTGTGGGGGCCCCTGACATGGGGAAACAGAGCATCTCTGGGGCAAACACAAGCTCCTTCTTTAAATTCTGCCAGAACCCCTCACCCGTGGATCTCGTTCATCGGGTTACTGCACTAAAATAATGACCTGACCCTCAAGCCATAACAAGTTAATGCCATATAGCCCTAACCTCTAGGCTGATATAGCAACTGACACAGAGCGACAAACCTCTGATGATGGCGGAGGCAAAAGCAAAGCTCTGCTCACCCCAGAGCAGGTTGTACGGCCTGGCCTGTCAGCAGCTTGGCAAGGCTGGGAGAAGAGCGGGGTGCGGGCACGGGGGTGCTGCCAACTAAGGGAGAAGGCCAACAAAACTGTACGCTCTAAGGTCATCACAGCAATCGATGGGGAGTTAATGCAAGACGGGAAATAAATCCTGAGCCAAGATCGTTACGGCGAGCATTTTATCATAGCTCAAACTGTTCAGCCGCTCTCCCTTTGTGCTCTTTGGTCACAGGCAGTGACAAAGTGCCTCCTTTGGCTGCTGTGGTAAAAACAAAAGAATGAATAAAAACTTGTATGTTGGTGGAAGAAACTGTGTCGTAACGGATCACCATCACCCCCGGTGGCCGGCAGGCTCATCCAGGCAGATACCTCCACCAGCGCCTGTCAGGAGAAAACACCACAGCCGAGGGAGGCCGGGGAGATGAGGCTGAGCAAAGATGCTCACTGGGCTCTGCAGTGAGCATGGGGGTGCCCGGGCTCCCTCCGGCACCCTGCGCTCAGGAAGCCAGGCCATTGCCCATATCCCACCTGGCCTGAGCAGGGCTCCCTGCAAACAGGCTCGTGGCTGTTATTTATACCGTGTCGTTATTTCTCAGAAGAATCCTGCTTTCAAGACACAACTTACAGGGAGATGCTTTGTCAGCTGCTGGGCCAATCTTAGCGCTATTCTGTGCATTTCTCCCCTTCTTAAGCTTCCCTGTTAAAATTCTACTGAAAAAGACACCATCCCTTTTGGGAACACCAGCTTTTGGATTTGCCCCAAGCCACTCTCATCCAAGTTAGAAATCACATCAGCTCCAGAAAAGCAGCTGTGCTGCTCTGTGTTTATCTGAACTGAGCTTCAAAAAGTCACAAAGGCTTTAATGCATCATCAAGTCAAAGCTGTGCCAGAGACAGGTTTGTCCATCAGCGTTTAGAGCATCCTTCTGCTGCAATTGGGAGTAAGACTCAAAGCTTTGCAAGTATTTTTAGCTCCATACATAACAGCTTGTTCTTTCTGCTATCTTAACAAGGGGGTGTTGAGCTCTTGCCCATTCCTTGAAGCTTGTGCTTCAGAGCCTGAGACAACATGTTTGCAGGTAGAGCTCAAAGTTTCCTGTGAATCATCACTCTGACTTGAAGAGCTGCACTCATCAGAAACGTGGATTTTCTAATAAAGTTGAGCTGGATGCCTACAAAGCAGAGAACAAAAGGAGCTCGCTCAGGAAGTAGGTTGACCCTGAAGCCATCAGGAACGTGAGATGGTGTGACAGTCACTTGCGTTTGGTATCTCCCTGTGCACAGCTGTTCCCTGAGGAACGTGGGGACCGAACAGTCCCACGATGTTGAGTTTGCTCCCCATGCTGCACCGCCTGACCTGCCCATCACATCACTGCAAGGCTGAAGCCGGAGTGTTTCTGGGAGCCGTGAATTTTTTGCGCACGATCCACTACTGTGGAGGAGCTCAGGAAAGGTCAGAGGCTCCTCTCAGACAAATGCCCAGCTAATGGATCGCATCATCTGCCAGAGTGTGAAAGCCGGGCTTTCTTGGTGCTTTGATGCTTCTACCCATGGGTGGGACAAGGAAAATGGGAAAATGGCAGAGACAGGCAGGGTGATGTGCTGGAAGGCAGGGATGGAGAGAGGGGATGTGCTCAGCCTCCCCACGGCCGCAGCAGTGCCAGCCCTCACTGCATCCCCCTGGCACGCCAGCTGCCACGCTGTCCCGGTGTCACTGCAGTGCCAGTAAAGCCATGTTTCACCACGGGCCTGAACCACAGCTCCCTCCAACTGACCCAACACGGGCACTGTGGGGCAGTGGTGCTGCCATGTGAATGCCCCATGGCGGGTCCCAGGGGACTTTAATAACCTGCATGGTCATGAAGATGCTCTCGCCTCTTCCTCCTCCTGCACGAGTTCTGCTGCCCCATGTCAGCATCCCAGAGACCCCACATGGGAACAACACATACTGGGTTGGGGGACAGCCCCCTGCCTGACATTTTTGCTATGAGATGACTTTTGCTAAAATAAGATAGTTTTTGTTGAAAGGAAGGACCAAGAAACCTGTGCTGTCAGTGGACAGACCTGATTTTAGCTGTCCGGTTCCTCAGCCCAGAGCAGCCCCCTCTCTCCTTCTTGCACAGCCCCTGGAGAAAACACAAAGCAAACTGAAACCTCAAAGACCTCCATGAATTTCTCTGAGGGGTTTATTGACACTGAGCCATCTGCTCACTTTAAAGGATAATTCTGTGGTCACGTAGTGCATCTGTGCCAGTCCCTGCACCACCTCTGCCCAGCACAGGGGCTGAATGAGAATCCTTTTTTCCAATCTAATGATTTTTTTTTTTAAAAGCATCCTTGTAGCAAGCTTCTAAAAGCAACATTAAAGAAAAAAAAAATTGAAGTCAAAGTGAGGCGGTGTGAAACCACAGGGGATGACAGCACTGACTAAAGCCAGAGACTTCAGAGCTCGGAGGAGCTGCCAGGGAAGGGATACTCAGCTACCCACGCCGCGGTACTCAGGAGGCTCATTGCATGTGGAGATGCTCTGCTGAAATGAGGTGAGGAAGGGGTGACTTTGTTTTAGCATCAAAATGGGTCAGAACCTCTAAAGCAAAAGTGCATCTTGTCCCAACCCAACCGCCCCAGCTCTGCAAAGCAGGACTGCAAAGCGGCAGCAACCCAGGCGATGCAGAGAGAAAGGGGTTACGGCCAACCTGCAGCTGGAGAGCGTGGGGAAGGCTTGCAGCTCCCTTCGCTCCTCCTTTGCTGTGCCACACGCCCCCCTGCCACAAGAGGCTTGGCAAAACGGACCATCAGCAGCTGAGCACCCACCCTAAGGGCGACAGAGCAGTGGGCTGTGTGCCAGTGGTGAAGGGCTTGCCAGGAAACTGGTCTAGTGGCTTTAACTCTTGCACTTGCTCCCAGGGCAATGGAGAGGCTCTAAGCAACTGCTGTGGGGTCCAAACGGGTACCATTTCCATGAGGACCACAACTAGGGCTGGCTTTAGCTCAGCATGTCTGAGCCTCTTCAGGTCAAAATTCCCTCTGGTGTCAAGGCAAGGAGTATCGATCCCTGCCAGAGGACAGAGGCTGCTGCACTCTTTAATTGCTCGTTGAGATAGAGGAAGGCTGGAGGTCAGATGCTGGCAGCTGCCATGCCTTCAGCCTGGAAACCTGAGCCTGGCTTGATGGAGCTATGAGGTAAGGAGCTGGAGAGGGGAGCTGAAAGCTAAACATCCACTCACCATTACATCCATTAGCGTATGGATCAGTAGGTGAGGGATTGAGTGACCTTTTCGCATTTCTGCTAAGAAATTAGGTTGTAGCAAGAAAGTCTCTGTAGGCTGCAGAGGGTGAGAAGCCTACAGCCTCTGTACAGGGGGCACCGCAGCCCTGGGGAACATTCCGACCTCCTTCCTCCAACTGTGCCCGAGGGCAAACTAACCCAGGGAAACACAGCTTTGGCCCATGGCTGAGGAAGCAGAACTATGACTGCCAGGGAATGTACTGGGGCAGTCCCATTCTCCCAACGAAACTAAGGCTCAAGCACCCAGTTTGTATCTAGGTCAAGCTCATCCAGACGGCAAGCCTGGCTAGGACAGTTTGGAGATGCAGACGGGCTTGTGCAATGAATGGGAGTCCATTTTACACAAGTGTCTCCATCTCGTTGGATGGAGATAGGAGAGGAAGGGAAATTTGGGAATGTTTCCTACTCTGGGGGATTTTTCCTGCAGTTTATGGACTCTATGGTACATTAACAGGGCAGTGTGAAACCAAGTTACGCTCCAGGTGAGGATGGTCATTTTGAACTTGAAGTTCCCTCTGAAGGGGCAGGGGCAAAGGGACAGACCAGATGTGTACCATGTCCAGCAGAAAAGCAAATAAAATGAACTAAAAGCCTGCAGCAGAGATTCTGCATATGATGCAAAGGATGAAGGACTGAGCTACTGAAAAAAGAAAAGTAATCACAGGGTTGGTGCTTCGGCACCGGAAACAATGCACAATCATCAGAAGCAGCAGGCAGCACAAGGACGATCAGTGTTCTTCCCACCCTCCCCATAAATTGCTCATGCCACTGAATAAAAATCCACAGAGCTCATTTATAAAAGTGGTGTCACGTATTCTTTCTTTTAAGCTTTTTTTTTTTTTTTTTGAGACAGAAACTACTTCTCTCACAGTTCATCTGACCCAAGGAAGTTGGACCTGCGCACGGGTCCGAGATCCCGTCCCCCTCGCCGCTGCTGCTCCCAGTGGTGCCCTGACACTCTGCCGCAGGCAGGCTCCTGCGCCGCTCCTCGCCCCGCACTGCTCCCGAAACATCTCCGCTTGGGATAATTTGACAGCAAAGTTGCAGATAATGATGGAAGGTCAGGAACGTGAACAGTGTGAGTCTCGCATTTCTTGCTCTACTTTTAGAAACCCTCCCTGTGCGGCTCCAAAGCTGCCGATGGATTTTAACCTTTGGCAGAGGGTCTCCCGGCTGACCAATCACGCCCATGTCTCTACGAGAAGTCAAACTCAATTACGCCACGCCAGGCGCCGAGAATGCTTCGCTCCCAGTAGGTGAGGTTAATTCCCATCAAGAGTGGCCCACTGAGAATTTGATTTGCTAATACTGCAAATTGTTCCTCCAAGAGAAATATGCCTGCTGCCTTATTTGTTGGAGGCAGGCATCTGTTTGGAGATTTCTCAGAGAGAGGTAAAATGTTCATTTACTACTGTGACTCATTCTGATTCTTAACAAACTTTGTCACCTAGAGACAAAAAAGGACAGGGGTGAGCATCCTGGTGACAGCCTCTGCTGCCTCTACCGTGCACCCTTGGAAACCCCCCTGAAATGGGAATACCTCTTCCCTGCTGAGAGGTGCTCCCGCAGCACAGCTCGCAGAAACGAGGCCAAAATATTTGGCAAGCTCACTGACGCAGTGCTGGGAATCAAACGTTTGCATCTACTCCAGATCAGTCCCAGATGCTTTGCAGCAGTGATGTGGATGGCAACGGCAGCAGCCGAGAAGCATCACCCACGGGCTTCCCACAGCGCTCCTCCCTGCTCCCAGCCCTCCTGGCCCCGCAGACGAGGGCAACAGGCCCCATCTCAGCCAGGGAGAGGAGCAAGGGTGACTGTCGCGCTCCCCGGGAGCTTCAGGGCGAGGAATCTCATGCCCAGTGTCCCATGGCGGCTGCACGGCTGCCTCCATGCCCCAGATGCGCAGGCCGGCTGCCCACGCCAGGTCCTCCCAGGCGGTCGCAGCACTTGCGAGGAGGCGAGCACAGAGCAGGGTTATCGCAGCAGGTCTGCTCCCCCTCTCCTCTCCCCTTCCCAGGGGCCTCAGTGCAGCTCCTGCTGAGCAGACAGACCCAGGGATGGGTCCTGCTTGTTCCTACGAGACCTCTCTTCATGCAGTCATTTCAATTAAACTAAACTTCCAGCTCCACCTCATCCAAAATTCAAAGTACAGCAAAATCTAGATGAAAAAAATATTTCTTCATAAAAGAAGTATAAAGATCATGGGGAGGGAGAGGAGGAGAAACAAACACCGCTTTTCCTTGCACTGTTTGCAAAACTATAAGTGCACAGGCTATATTCCTTTACTCCAGGTCTCAGGATGGCACCAGAGAATTGTACCATGCATTAGCTCCAAACAAGGCCTGGGAGAAAAGGAGATAAGTGTTTCAGAACTGTGAATTAAAGCCGTTAGCAAATGTAAATTTACATTTCCTCTAAGTAATCATTATGTTTTCACTCCTATCAGCACCCAATGAATCACAGAGATGTTTTGTCTAGAAACACTAATGGTGGGGGTAGGAAGCCAGCAGCCTACCCACAGTAACGGCAGCAGGAGAAAAGTGCAAGAGGAACCCATAAAAAGGAGCTGGGTTTTGCAAGAATGGCAATTACACCAGCCCATTGCTGCCCATGACATTATCAAATAGGCAAGATTTGCAAAGAAGCAGCGTTTCAGGCACAGAGGAAGACAGTGTTTTAAGATTTTGCAGCTCAAGGTACATGTTCATGTATGTGCAGGCATGGCACATGCACATGAAGATAAAAAAAAAAAAAAGAAGCTGTAAGTAAAAAATATGCAGCCTCACACATGCACATGCTCCCAGCTACCCTCACGCACAAACTAATTGTCCACAGCATTGCCTGCAGAGGGGAGAGCTGACCTGCAGATTTGCCAGAGTGGTATTAATTTCATAATTGCCTGTATTATTAAGATCTCTGCAGGATATCCTTGCTCACAACCAATTTAGCAGGAACAGTGGCCTTTTTACTTACTTTTTTTTCAGTGGTGCATAAAAAGAGAAGCAAGTTTCCATTTTTAGACTCGGCAAACAGAAGAGCAACTCAGCCGCTGGAGCTGGTTCCGAATCCACCGCCTTCACCCAGTCTGGCATGGGAAAGGGTGGCAATGCCGGGCAGAGGGCCCCAGACCCATCCCACCCAGCCGACCTGCTGGGAAAAGGACTGAACTGCCCTTTGGAAACATCCACCTCCCACCACAACCTACCCAGAGCAGCAAAACTTCCCACCTCGTTAGCTTAATTACCTGATAGAGGCATCTGGATGGAAGGCAGCAGTAGTGCCAAGACCCCCACAGCGGCACTCAGGAAGTAAAACGCAAGGAAAAGAGCGAGAAGGTGGCTGAGGAGTATCAGCCTAAGAGCGTGTCACGCTCCCTTCGTGCTAGATGATGAGCTGCAGTATGGGTGACACTGGATTTGTGACACTGGCCTCGGCAGCACACAAGGTCCTGGCTTTGGAAAGTGCTTTTCTTGCTAAGGGCGAGTATCCCTTAAAAAATGAGGATGCAGAGCTGAATTTTGCCCCTAATACACACCAGGAAAAGTCAAAGTGTGAGTGATGCCTTTTGAAAAACCAAGCTCTGAAGCCCACAGAGTACCAGGAGTACCTTCCTACTCCCCGCGGGAGGAACCATCCCCGTCCCCAGGAACTCGCATCTACCGGAGCCGTGGCATGCAGCATCTTCCAGGCACGGCACAGCACCTCCCTGTTCGCAGAGCTCTCTTACGGATCCATTAAAAAGCATGGCAGACCTCCCAAAGCGAAAAGGAGGCCACTGCAAAAGAGCTGGTGAATAACCACAGAATGTTACTATAGATCAGATATTTACAACAGTATTTACGCTATCTAAATGCCGTTGCAGGAATTGGTTTCAACTTGTAACTGATATTTCTGCGGCGGCGAAGATAGAGGTTTGCAAAGCCTACACTCTATAAGCAGTGGTTTACAGAGAGGGAATAGTGGCAGTTTTTCATTTTCCAGAGTCCACTCACCCTTCCAGGAATCTTAATGCCTCATTGATTCATAATACAGTACATAAAGATTTCATTTTTTCCTGCACACAGTGATATATTATGGAGGCAATCTATTTTGCCACTGAAAAGTTTGCTTAGTAGAAAAATTTGGAGTTTTGACATTCAGGAAATTACAGTCATCTGTAAAGCACAATTGATATGCCAAGGCTAACATTTTCATTGCACTTACAGAGCCAGAATAACTATGCTAAAATATTTATTATATTCTAAAAAAAAAATAATTCCATGTTCTTGTTTATAAAAAGCATATATTTAGCATTAAAGAAAGCTTTATCCTTATAACCATATATATTTTAGCTATGTCTTAAATGTGCTAAGCCACACATACTCTCTGACCAAATGAAAATACTTTCAATAATTTAATAGACCAAATACTTCGGACAGCCTCTGCTGTGCCCTGAGCGTGCAAGCAGAGGGCACGAGCTGAACGCACGGCTGCGCGGAGCGGCACAAAAGCAGAGACGTGAGACGGGCTGCCACGCTGAACCTGCCCGACACCCCCCAGGGCTGCGGACACTCGTCCTGTCACCCGCCGGCCACCCAAAGGGTGGCACAGTAGCTGGGGCACATGAAGCAGACCACTGAACCCTGTGCACTTCACTCCCAAGTTTTGTTGTTAACATGATCTAGAAGCAAACAGGGGCAGCGGGCTCCTGTCTCAGCCTGACACATACATTTGTCTTTTTTATGAACATATGAATATGTATTTAGAAGCTGTGATTTATCGTACTTCCTGAGCACTCATTGCAATTTCCTAATCGCTGCTTGAATTGTAGTAACATGCCTCCCGACTCCTTCGTACATAAAAGCACGTACTATTGAACAACCCCCCCTCAACGCTGGAGAAATCTTGGAGCTCTCAAGAAAAAGACCATACGATCAGCTCCAAGAGCTCTGCATACCCCACAATGGGGAATTAACTCAAGAGGTATTTATAAAATCATTTGTTACTGTATCAGAGCTCAATCAATTCTCTTCAATAATACATAAAAGGAGAAGGTTTGGCTCATGTGAAAAAATGTGAGGCTGATGTTAATTCCTTCACCAGCCATTTGCAGATAATCTTCCGTACGCCAGTTACTATATCCCACAATAGGTTACACGAAAGTGCTTTTAAAAGCTAAAGTGAGGATACATAGCTTATAGAAAAGGCACATTAATGCAACTTATGTTTTGCTTATCATAATCATTGGGCATACAGAAATCCAAGAAAAATCCTCCTCAGGCTTTCTAAAATTTTGTCAAAGGCAGGCATCTATTGAAAATGTCTTTGAAATGTAATTAATGAACTGATACTAATATATTCTCAGCCTAGTGCTGAAAGAGGGACTGAGGAACAGACAACATATTTACAGCTGCAACTTGCTACAATTTTAATTTCAGCTTTCATTGATTTCATTTAGCACCATGAGACTGTATAATGAAGAAATCTGTATCAATTGAAAATACCAAGTGTGCTCCTGCCCCACTAGGGCACTTCAGTAATATCATATAATGGAAGGGGATTCTCATTTAATTGAATTGGAAATGAAACACATATTAGCTAAGAAAACTTAATCAGTGCAATAATATTAAAATGGGCCACTCAGACAAACTATACTGATTAAGTCACTTGCAAACATTTCCGTAATCATCAGTGAGACTTGTGGCGTTAATGATTTAAACTCACTTTTCTACTCCAGGGAACAAAACTGTAATTTCATAGCAGACAATTAGAATATTTTAAACCCTCTCTCACACGTTACAATACAGCCTTCTGGCAAAAGCACAGGACCCGATCCTGCAAGGATAGGTCTTGAGCTTTGATGTGCAAGAAGGTCTGCGTGGATGCTGGAATGTCACCAAAATGTCTGATTTAAGCCAGGAGATAGCCCAGAAAGCACCTTGCTGGCTGGTGAGCATTTCTAAAGTACTCGCTGCAGTTCCTCCACAGACTTTGTGTTTAATCTTGACTAGTTCCTGATAGCACACACCGATGTGCCATAAAGCTGTGAGCTTCAAATGTCTCCCAGCAGACCAGGATTTAAAAAGTCTTATTCACACACAGCTGACATAACTGGATTTAGAATTTTCATGGAATAGTAGAGTGCATTTTTAATAAAGCTCAGTAGATGTATTGTTGTGTCAAAGCTCAGCTGGGAGGGGTTTTACACCAGCTAAGCAAGCAAGACTTTGCCAACGTTACACGATGTGCAGAACATTCAGTTTCCCATGTCTGCTAGCTCCACCTCAAACACAGCAAAAGCATATTTTACTTAGTCTGAATTAGTTAGGACAATGACCTTAGAAAGCTATGTTTACAGAAAATGTGTCTTATAGAACCCTGAACAGGGATGTACCTGTTGTGTTGCGCTTGGAGGAAGACCATCTACACAGCCCAAGCACGTGATGTGCCTGGGAACCAGAGACTGAGCTGGCAAAACCTCATCAGATGCTTTTCTGAGGGTCAGTGACAGTGCATTCAGCACAGATATCAGCTAGGACATGTTGCATGTTTATGCATTTCAGATGCCTCTTATATTGTTAAATAATATGCAACATTATAATGTTCAGGATGTTATTTTAGGACACCCAAAACCAAATTCAATTTTGGTGTGTTTTCAGTGCCACGAAGCAAACTTCACCCAAATTGGCAGCTGGACTGAGGCCACTGCAAAGGGGAGACGTGGCAGCCTGGGCTAGGCAAGAATAGCCCCGCTGCCCTCTGCACCAGCTGAAGGGGCAAGGGCTGGCATTGCTACGCAAAAAGCACTCGTTTCCACTGCCCACGAACAGCGCTGCTTGCTTTGCCTTTTGCTCTGGCTCTCTTGCAGTGAAGGCAACACAAGCATGGGTCAAGGTCTGACCTTTCTCTTAGCAGCTTCTCTCTGTGGCCCTTGAGCCCTGAGCCTGCTGCTCAGAGGGACTGAGCTCGCAGCGCCCACCATCCACAGCCAACCAAGCACACAGCACTTTGAACACTTGGCCGTGCCAGCTGGAAGAAAAGACTTGCTTAGGTTAGCTCAGATACCCTTAGAAACAAGCTGATAGCAGGTGAAGCCAAAGCTATCCCACCACTGCCAAGAAGAAAACCAGGAGAGGCACCATCAGCCCAGCCCCAGCATGACTAACCTCGAGCAAAATAAACCACGGATAGTAATAACTGTCCAGGATTCTTAACTGAGATTCACAGCTCCTTCCAAAAGGATCTGCCATTGTTCCCATCCCTCCACCCTTCTCAAAATATATATGTAAAAAAAAGCAAATCATCTCCTCTACGACCAGTGAGAGATGGTTCAAAACAGCATCATTCCTATCTGTGAGCACCTCTTGAATGATTTTCAGAAGACACAGTTCTACTCCGCTATGGATTATTCTGGCTAAAAATGTGTGTGACATTTTAATTATCAAGTACAAATGTTACTGCAAGCAAGCAATGAAACAGATGGTGTCCTGAATTTTACAGTACAGCCACATTTTCCAGCAAAAATTCACAGTTCACCAATCAGCGAGCTTCAAGTCCTGTCTCTAACACATCTCCCCTGCCCATCTGAACCGCTGCAACCCTTTCGACGCTGGGAGCGCAGCTTTGGGAGTGGAAAGTCAACACAAGTTTTCCTCCTCCAAGCAAACCCAAAGTGTGTTTCCAATGAGGAAAGAAAACAGAGTACAGCTCTATACACCCCAAAAGCACAGCCGGTATGAAGCAGGAGAGCACTTGCCTCGTAAAAAGGATGATGGGATGAAACGTGGCCAAAGATGAACTGCCCTACTTGAGGGAGCAAAGAGGTGACCTTTGCTACCTCCACCTCAATGAAGAACTTAATTTATCTCAGTGCCTTCCTCAGCAAATCCCACTGATAGCAGTTATAACCCCCCAGATTTCCTCCCCTTCCCCTCTGGTGTCCTTCAGTCGTCCCAGAGGGCCTCCCCAAGGGGAAGGGACAGGATGGGATGAGTGCCCCTTTGGGACCCATCAACGTCAAGTACCACATCAACAGGAGAAAAGAGAAGAGCAAAGCCAGAAGCTTTTCCACCCATCATTGCTGGTCTACCATGCCCTGAAAAAAAAACAGTACCTATGACCAGAGTTGTACCTTCACATGTTTATTTCCCCCTCTTATTAAAAAATAAAATATAACTCGAGAAAGAGGAGCCACACAGGGGAACATCATCACATGTGTCACACAATATGGAGGGGGACAAGGAGGACCTGGGCCCACCTTCAGCTGACTACAGCTCCACACACACGTCTGAGCATCACCCAGTAATGGATGTAGCTGCAGCCTAAAGGAGACACAGCTCAGGCTGGGTCCGTCCTGTAGGTTGCACATTTCTCCTGTAAACCCCATGCTGAACACAATGAAGTGGATAAGCGCTCATCTCCTGGGTTTACAGCACCATGGCAAATGTGGTTCTTGCTTTGAGGAGTTTATAATCCAGTTCAGACAACGCACTAGGAGACGGCGTGGGTCCGGCGACCACTGGGAGAGAGCTGCAGTGGCATCCCCAGAGCTTAAGCAACAAACAGGGTGAGCTTTCGGCTGTCACTCCCTGCTCTGTGCAGCTGGGCCATGCCCCTGATGGGCTGAGGAGCACATGCTGCCCTTGCTGAATGGGCCCTTCATTTAACAGGCTATGGCCAAACTGAATCTTGGAGAGCTTTCCTGATACTCCACTCCATTCATCTCCACTACTGCAAAGGGGAGCCGCTGCTGGGGTTTACGGCATCGGTGCTGTAATTACCACTAGGAAACGTTTTCTGGGAAGGTGTCCCAGAATATAATACGCTGAACATTTCTTCTCATTGTTCTCAGCACCGAGTAATAACCCCTTCTCTCAACGTCAGCACCAGGCTGGCTTCCAGCTAGGTCCGCAAGGACGGGCACACCTCCCGCTGCACCCCCCCGTGCAGGCACAGTGCTGGTAACACCAGCTCTGCTCTCACGATTTACCCTTGTGCAGACATCCCTGGGATGTTGAAGTACTTGTCCAAAGACCTGACACAGGGAGATGCTGCGCAGGCTGAGGTACAGCCCCAAACTCTCCTATTCTGCTTTGAAACACATCCAGGAGCAGAGTTTCAGAGGTAGAGGGGCCAACGCCAGCTTTGCAGGCAGCCAGTGATGCTTGGCTCACCTTGCTAGCCAGAAAAGCATTTGCCACATGGGCTTTGACTCTTGCATGCAGATTTCTTTGCTGTCACTTAATCCAGTGACAGGCTAGCATCCAGAGGTGAAGATGGCGAGACGCATGGTGGTCCTCTGAGCCCACCTGAAAACCTCTTCCCAAAGGGAGCCAAACAGGGTGCTCACAGAGCTGGTGTGATTCAAGGGTAGAGCTTGCCTTGGAGCACCGGTGTTTTCACAAACACTTTCCAGTGAGTCCCTGAACACCCAGGGAAACCCACCTTGGCATTTGGTTCCCAGACAGAGAAGCCAAAGCACTAGCCGATACCACCAGTGCTGGGGTACACAGCCTGGTTTGCAGCAGATCAATGCTTTCTCGTTTGAACTCAGCAAACGGAAGCTCCAGAACATGATGAAGTGTATCACAGAGGCACAGGTTTTGCTCTCAGTCACACCGGCAGCTGGATTGCTGCAATAAATAAACCTGAAAATCAACTGTCTGAGTGACAACAGCCTCTTCCTAGGTGTCCATCCCTGGAGGGGTTAATCTAGAACAATCTAATTTCTTCCCAAATTGCACAAAATCCAATAAGCGCCAGGCAGCAGTGTCTCTTCCCATTTAGCAGATTAAGAAACTGTGCTCTACCAAATTTATCTGAACAATTCATTCCCACAAAATTACACTGGGTTTTGAACCTGAAGTTGATATACTCCATTATATCTGCAGGCTGAGCCATCCACCGAGGGGCTAGATTAAAGCACAGCCAAATGCCACCTGAGTGGGGTTTTCTGGCAAAGCATCTGAGCAGGGACGTGGATAAGAGCAGCAGGTATGAAAGGGCTCACAACAGCTGCGATTTGGCCAGGACTCAGGCACAGCAACAGCATCTTTAGCTACATCTCCGCCACCCTGTCATTAAAACAGCAGCACCCCCATAACTCATTTCAACATACTGAGACTGGGCTTCTCTTCACATTATTTTAAACAAAATGACACTTTCTCTAGACACTTAAATGCATCCCAGTCTCATCACATCAACAGAGGAAGCATATTTTTCCTGTTTATGTGAAAGGTGATATTGGATGCATCATACATTGAAATCGTTTGCTGGCTTCCTCTCACAACATAAATAAGGGGAAAGAAAGTCAGAGAAGATAGACTTTAAAGATGTATACATATGCATGCCCATTTTCTAACCTAGAACATTATTAAATTCTTTCATATATTCATGTGAGAACTGCAAAAGAATGTGAAAGTCGAGATACTATCACTCATACTTCCCCAGAGCAAGGACTAGGGAGCTTTTCTTCTTAACAAGATCTGTATATTTAAATAATATCTCATCGGCCAAGCCCTCGTTTGTACTGGCCAACAGAGGTGGGGAGTACAGCTCACACCCCAACCTCATGGAACGGACCTGCCTGCAGGTCCAACCCGACCAGGGCAAGGATGAGCAACAGATCTCTTACACTTGTCAACACCTGGACCTTTTTACAGCAATTAAATGCCTTTAAATGTCTGCAGCTTCCCCCAGTCTGATCATACTCTACTGAAAATACATGCTGCGCCACTTCCAACCCCTTCCCAGCCGTTGGAAAGCTGAGCTCAACCAAGCCCCATCTGAGCTACGTTACCCAACAGTGTTGAGGAAATCTTCTGGCTTGCAAGTGATGCTAAATTCATCTAAGCAGCTTTATTTATGAGTGGTGTTACATCCCGCTTCTTGGGGAGGCAGATCTGCCACTAGACTTGCCTTTTCCTGCCTGGAGAAACTGTAAGTCTGCATCAAGATTACGCAATTATTTTAAAGACATTATTTAGATAGCTCTATGGTAATGTGTGTACACCAACCCCCATCCCGCAGAATTTGCATAGCAGAATTTTTTATCATGCTTCTTAAAGATTAATAATTTAAAGCAAGTTGTAAATGTGCTAAGATTTAGTCTTACGTTTTCATCACTGCTTTATATTCTCGTAAATATCCAACATTCCCAAGTATATAGGAATCTGAAACGGTATTCACGAGGAAAAACTGCAACCGATATATCTTCCATTTATGGAATGGAATATAAGATCATATTCAAAGTGCTGCATTTACTGTCTGATTTTGAATACATAAAATATACAGCCATTACAAATTCACCTTTCATTGCAAAGCTTTGTTCTTGTAGCAACATAACTTATTGCCAGATTAGAGCCCTAAGTACAGCTAGTCCGTTTTTCATCTTCTCCATTCCCACAAACATGACTGGGAGAGACAGGTCGTGCTCTCTATCAAAGTTGTGCTTACCACACAGCAATATTGCAACACGTCCCATTAGAGTTATGTCTGCCGAGACTGTGAGCACAGACTTGGCTGCAGGCACCTCCTAATGGAATTACATAATTGGAGGCATGTCATCTAAATCTGAACAAATTGGATTCCCTTGTCATGCACTATTGAATCAAAACGGAAAGAACGCTCCATGCTGTTATCTATGGTAAACCAACGACAGCAAATCCGGCATCACTAATATTTTGATAATGTGATGTTTATTAAAAATGGGAGATTAAAAAAAAAAAAAAAAGAAGAAAGGTTTCATGTAAGCTGTGCCAAAATCATGTCGCATGCGAAAATGAGCTCATCTGAGTTTGTTTTCAGACTAGGAGTTACGTTAATGGTTTAGGACGGTTGAGATGTTAAGATGTAACAGCAGAACTATGTGAAGCTGGTTGTCTGTAGCAGCCAGGGAAGTGGATACGAGGACCTCAGCCAGGCCCTTCCACCAGCTCTGCATCTGGAAGAAGTGATACCCACCAAGGTGTTTTCTCAGCCCCCCACTCTGCTGCCGGTCCCTCCCCTGCCTGGCCCGCGGTGGTTTGGCTGCATTAACATTCACATCTTGCAACCAAATTGTCCAGTCCTTGTAATTCATAAGCATGCCCTGCTTTTTGTTTACAAGTATACCAACTTTAATTTGGGATTACTGAAGGAATCATAACTAGGGAGCAATAACTTTGAGTGCACTGAACTGCACATTCAGGGCAAATTCTCACTGAGCGCTCAGCTCGACCTCCAGCTCTGCACGTATGAAAGAACAGAGGCATTAATTACATTACCAGAATCACTAATCAGCTCATTGCATCTTTACATTTCATCAGCTAACTGTTGGTGCAAAATGAGAGGCTTTTTTTTCTTTAATGCAGCTCTTCAAGCCTCATCAGGATATTTCCATGTGCACATGGAATGCATTCATTAACAAAAACAACAAGAAAAAGGAAACAGGAAAAAAAATGAATTCTGATGCCTTATAGAATTCGTGGTTCTCCTAGTTAATTAATTGCAGGACAACTTGGGCTCCCCCATCCACCCTGGGCCATTAGGGCACCTTGAGGACGGAGCCAGGGCACCCGAGGAAGCAGCCTGCAACGAGCAGGGGAGCAGCGCATCCCACCTGTGGTCCAGCCCAGGGCACGCCGGGGTTCGGGTGACCAGCCGGCAGCCTGTGACAGCAGGAGGGGGTTATCGCAGTATGGCTCTAACATGGCTAGTGCACTGCAGAAATTCGGTTTTCAGAATGACATCAGCACGCTGTGTACTGTAACACCAACAGCTCTTGGCTGCCTCTGCCCCCCACCTCCAGCAGCGCCGTATTTATGCAGTAGGTGTGCCAAACGCCTGTTTATATTCGGTGTGAGGGAGAAACTCTGTCAAATCACCAAATTACCTCAAGTTGTGAGAGCACACAGCAGGGGGAAAAGTGTTAACTACCTACCTAGCCTCTGCCTGTAGATCAACACTGAGAGGAGCCAGCTAAATATTTACTTTGCGCTCCCTGGGTCTGAGCATTTTCCCCTGAGTTGCAGCGCAGGATTACACCACCAGGCAGCCCAGCGCCAGCCCAGCGCCAGAAACACGCAGCCCTGGCTCTGCAGCCCCTTGCAGAAAAGACCTCCGGAAAGTTGTACCTCTAAAATCTATAAGCCTCCGCAGCTGCTGTGTAGACGAAGGAACTGCATGAAGAACAAATGCTCCTGGGGTTACCCAGCACCGTGTTTTCAGCCAGTTGGGCTTCTCCTGCCCCACTGGTGGGAGCAGCACCATATCATTGCCAACTCCTCAGCTCCTATGCACTGAGCTCCTGGAGGCAACCACGCCATGGGAAGTGATCAACGTGTTGGGAATGGGACAGCTTCCCATGATGGGGAGAGACGCAATGGCAGGAGAGCGCACACTCCAACTGGGACTGTTCCACCACTTCTTCACCACCACCACATGGTCCTGCTTTGATGGCTCATCCAATCCGAAGTATTGCACTAATATTTAGTGAGGTTTCTAGATCTAAAGTGAGGGAGAGGGGAGAGAGGAAAGGAAACATCACCAACCAGTTCAGTATTTTGCAAGAGTCGGCAATGCCTGACACATCTTAAATCTAAAGATTACTGAATTACACTTACGCTACTTGATCTCTAAGCGTCCTTGGGGTTAAAGCCAAGCAGTTTAAATACCTCTGACAGGAGCACTGGCTGTGTGGATTGCCCACCCCGGCACTGCCCTGCAGGAGCAGAGCGGGGAGCTGTGCCCAACCTCCCCGCTTCCACCGCTCTCTGCTCAGCTCACGCCGTGGAAGCCGTTGCTAAATAAATTGCAAAGGCTGTTTACCTGCTCCTGTCAGGCCAAGGGTATCACAGGGGACTCAACTGGCGTAAACAAAACCAAAGGGGATTACTGACTGCAGCATCCCCAATTCTTTTATCTGAAGCTTCAGCCTTTTCTGCCACCAAGTTGTGACCTTCCTTCCCACACGCCCATCTCCATAGAGACTAGCTCTCCTCCGTGATGGCAGTACTTTGCTCTCATTGACCAAAGAGATCCTCTTAAGTGACCGTGGCATATGCAAAAGATCTGAAAGACAGCCTAAATTCCATGATACATCCTTACATCTTCATGCCAAGCGCCAGCCCGTCTTAAAGCCTTAGCACGTCTGGTTGCACAAATGACCTCAATCACGTTGCTAAGGCTGACTCTTTGCAGGGCTTGATGCCATTGTGCTAATATCCTTGAGTGACACAACTGATGCCACCAGAGAACGCGTGCTTGACACAGCCGTGTTGTGGAGAGGCTGCTGTTTTGGCTAACGAACCAGGGACTGAACCAGGGACCTCTGGGATGGGCAGCAACAGAGAGAGCAGGGAACTGGGGCTGAGGCAGAATTTTTATCTGATACAGTTTAGGAGGAGGCACGACAAACATCCCCAGGGCAGTTACATGGAGCCAGGGCGACTCACTGCCTTCTGCAACAAGTTGAGTTGCAGAGCAGAGTTGCCGGAGTTACAAAGTTTGCTTTTCAGCATGAAAAGTTTTGTTTGTTTTTCAGTTACTCAGTTTTCTGAGATACAAAGCTCCCAGAGCATTGCAGCCAGAGAGGGGAGGTGGGAAGGGCACACCGGGATGCCGAGCAGCAGCGACATCCTTGACACAACAGCAAGAAGCAATGCCAACATCCACTCAGCTGGAAGACACTGGCACACCAGCCACAACGCTGTACACCCATGCAATATAATTAAAATAGGTATTTTACCTCCCAGCTTGTAGGATGCTCCTGCTAGCTGCAACAAACATAGCTGCATTTGTTACCTGGCAGGCATAACCACAACTCTCCAGGGCAGCTCCAAAATTCAGAAAACTCTACTCATCCACAAACAGAGAGGTTATGAAGCTCATTCTTGCACTCAATCTCTTTTACGTTAGAAGTATCAGCTTGTAATTAATACACTAAAACTAATTAATGAATTGGAGCAAGGGCAGGCAGCTAGGAGAACACTGTTATTGATAGCTATGAAATGCACTAACAAGAGCCAGCTGGGAAATTACTCCTCTCTTCAGGGAGTTTTTACTGGTTTGATTTTCAATCAAAAAAGCTCTTGTGAATATTTAGAGAAAAAATTATTCTAAGAATAGAATGAAAAACCACTGCCCAGTGTCCCCAACCCTTCCCTAGGGCAATGCTGTCAGGCTTTACTGGACACGAGGGGGTCCGTGTGGAAGAGGGATGGCACATGCTTCAGTTAGTGCTCACACCTCTTTAAAGTCAACTGACCACAAGACATAAAGCCCCTGGAAAGCAGGGTCTGTCAGTGCTCCTGGGGCCTGCAAAGGGCCATGCTGGAGTGGGTGTCCCTGCACTGGTGTAATGCTGAGCTGGGAAAGGTCCCCTGGAGTCCTCCTTCTGTCCATGGGACCAGGGGGAACCTCATTTTCCCCCTCCGTGGCTAGGGCAGCCTTGGTGCCTCCTTCAGATGCTAATTTGGGGATGCTGGTCACCCAGTCAATAGTGATGCCATGGCTGGAAGCACACCCAGAACCCAAACCTGAGACAGCCTGGGGCTGAGGAGGGAGGGGTTACACAGTAATAGCAGCTGGTCAGAATAATAAATTAGATCTTAATTAACAGGAACATTGGCTGCAAAACACTGAATTAATGGAATAGAAAAAAAGAAGGCACAAAGCTGCTGCATCAAGGATGCATCTTGGAACTTGAGGGTTTAAAAGCTGAAGGAAGAAGTGCTTTTGTGGGGGGAAACTTCCCTGGTCCTTACCCAAGATCAGGATTTGTTTCCCCATGTAGGCATTAGCCAGCAGCATTGGCAGGTGATTAGACCCAGACTCTCCCTTTCAGGCAAAAGAAGGGGCTGTAGTGTCTTGAAGTTGCACGTGAAAGGACAATTTGGGATGCAGATAATACAGTCAGGACAAATATTTATTGGGTCAGTAGTTGCTGGTGAGAAAGCAAAGCTATAAAGTGGAGATAACAAGGAATAATGCTGCTACAATGGGAAACTGCACTAATGACTTAACAGCTCTTTGCACCTCTCCATAAAAACCTCCTAAGGGAAATCTCTTATTCAGTGTGGACGCAAGAGTGGTGTAAATCTGCTCTCTGCTACATCTGACCCCCGTTGCACTTGCAGCAGCTGCCAGACCAGCTCCCTTCTTGGCTTACTGCTCTTCTACCGTACTTTTACCTCCCTTCTCCAAGCAAACCACCGTAAATACTCTCCCCCAGCTTCATGGCAGGTCCCAGCAGCCCCGATGGAGCGGGGCAGGAGGGGAGACCCCACCACCACTCTCCCGCAAGCTTGGGGACCGTCCTGGTAGGGACGTGGGGACTGGCACAGGCAGCAAGGGTGACCGGCCCCCTCCTCACACCAGTGACGCTCATCCAAACCCCAGCCAGCCCTGGCCACGGGACCACACACGCAAAGCAAACACAGAATAAGCATCTCTGCTAGGTAGGAGACATTAAGGACACAGTTAAAAAAAATGCTGTTTAACTGTCTTTAATTAATATTCCAAACTACGTGTAAGCCTTTAACACACAGCAGGATCACAGTGAAAGATTTATGAGATTGGTTCACTTTTCGTGAGTGCTGCCTTGGGTCATCAGCACAAACTTATCGTCAAGCCCATGTACCGGTGGAGAGCTAGAGTGAGAGAGGAAGGGTAACATCTGCACTAATATGATGTGACCTACTTTTACAGTAATTTGAATGCATATCTGGGGGGGGGGAAAAAACCACCCTCTAAAATTTTAAGGGAGAATTATAAATCAAGGCATGACAGTAAACAAGTAATTTGTGAAGTCGTACTGTCTACTCAGTACAAACAAGAGATTCATCAAATAATAAAATACTACTTTAGAAGAAAACAAGCTCAATTATTTTATAATTATGGCTGCTCTAGTCTTCTGAGGGCAGGAAACCTTCCTACCTCCATAGAATCATAATCAAGACTCATCAAAGTCCTGTAAAAGCAAATCAATATCTGCTCTTGGCAGGACAAGTTAATTAATACTACGGTGCTCTTCTGCATGCCTTCCTGGCTGTCAGTCTGAAGGTGCTAAGTACAGCTCTTCCTAAATGCTCTAGAAAAAAAGCACCTAGCACCATTGCGGTGATGGGCGACAAAGGATGCCGCATCCCTGTATGTCTGGATGTATGGGTACCACAGGTGGTGCTGCTCTTCATAAAGGTAACAGACATCCAGGCATTTACAATCAGTAAAATGCAGGTGACTCCACTCTCCTCTGGATCCTTATCTCCATCGAACAAAAGGCTTGGGGGAAGATGACTCAGGCAGCACCAGGCACCTCATTTTCTGATTTATCTATCACTATGTATATGGGGAAATCAAAGCCACGTCCTTTTTACCACTACTGTACTCATGGAGCTGGTCCCTGGTTATGTATGGTTGTCTATGGTGCTGCGGCATCCCACATCACGGTGCGCGAAAGGTGGTTGTTGTCAGATAACCGCCTCCGTCACCAGCAGTGGCGGGTTAATACTCTGCCAGACACTTTGGAGATGGCACTTCAAATATTGGCAATCAAAGCGCAAGCTTTCATCTTTCCACAGCAGATCCACTGGAGCTCCGTGCCATTTACTGCACGCCTCTTTTTTTTTTTTTCTTGTGAGACCTTTAAAACAGAGGTCTTGCCTGCCCTCTGTGATTAGCAAAGATCTCATAGCCTTCCTGAAAGAGCAGGGAAAATTACAGCCAGGAACACAACAGCAGTTAGATGCCCAGAGCAGGGCAGAGTGAGACACACTCAGCAGATTGCTTTGAAGCAAAAGCTCAGTAAAACATTATTAAACTTATATTTAGCCTCATTTCCTAACGAAATCAGCCTCTCATGAGCACACTGTCCACCTCCCTCCCTCTCACCAGCCTCCACATAATTTTTTAATCGATTCCCTTATCTGAGACTCCGCTGTCAAATTTGGGTGGAAGGTAAATAGGCATTTGAGAAGGGGTGTAGGGGAAAACACCCAGCTGGTGATGGAAGCAGGCACTGCCAGGAGCTGTGGCTGGCCTGACGGCACAAGTGCCTGCTGTCACCTGCGCTCGAGGTGAGATGGAGATGCACGGTGATTTTTAGCACAGAAAGCTGGCAGGTGTAGCAGGGGCAGAACGCAGAGGTACTGCTCAATGGTTTTGCTGAACAGCAGCATTCACCACGTCCCAAGAGTGACGTTTTACAGATCTCCTGCCAAGAGGAGTTGATATGTCATCTCAAATCAGGCATAAAAATGGGACAAAGATGCAAAATGCCAGAAGAGTAGGAAAAGCCAACTCTTCCGAGCACCACTGCTGATGTACTTTTATTGTTGTCTAATGGTTTTCTTGGATTAAGCAAAGGAGAAGATCCAAGCATGCAGAGAGAACTGGCTGTTCCCCATCTGCAGGAAAAGGCATCAAATATGGAGAAGGGCTCAGCAACAAAAATACATGGGTTAGAAGAGCACATACACAGGAGAAATGCATGAGGAAACAGGCTGTAGGATAAGGGGGGTGCAGAAACACAGATTCCTGTTGGGAGAGTGCCTGCCGGAGCAGGGACCAAACTGTAGAGGCTAGCATTTGACTTGGAGAAGCAGTTTTTCTTTGCCTAATTAGCACAGACTTCACCTGTGTCAGTATTTGACAAAGAGGATGGGGAGAGATTGCAGACTATTAAGTTTCCACAGAGCTAAGTGATATTAAAATCCATTGCTGTAGTTCAGGTAAGTGGCTGGGTAAATATGCTCCCCAGCCCGACGCCGCTGAGTCCATTAGCCAGTGCTACCATCAGTGGAAAGCGGAGGGGAGAGTGCTCCATAGAGATGCTGGTGTTTGTAAGCCAGCTCTCATTTCAGTGCCGTTGGTCTTTGAGCAGACTGCTCAGCAACGGTGGCAGATTTCTGCCCCAGCAGCCACCCGGGCAAAGAGGATGGTCAGGAAGAGGCTCCCTGGGAAGAGACTTTGCTGTTTAAGCCCTGCTATCCCTCTCCTTCCACATACCGATTCCTGTAGCGAGCAGGCAAGGACAGGCACGTTCTATACTCAGAGACTGGTGTCAGCTCATTTTATCGCCTTCCCTGCCATTCCTTGAGGTTTGTTCTGTTCTGGGTTTTAAGTCAAAAACAAAAAAAACCCAAACACAACCCCCCCCCCCCCTTACAGGAACAGCGAGGGCAACCAGCCACCACGAGCGCCCAGGTACACACAGTCACAGCTTTTCTGTTCTTCCAAGTGGCTTTGAAACACAGCCAGCCGAGGTCCCTGCTACTTTTGGCTGAGGGAGCAGCGGACTTCACTGCACTGTTTAGCATCCGCTGGGGACTTTTCTTCAAACACTTCTTTGGCAGATCTGGCTGAGCTGCTCACATTATCCAAGACAGAGAACCTAAATCACTTGGGCACAGTTTGCTCACCAGCAGCTGAGCATGCCAGTGCAAAGCTGGCTGATCCAAGACAGTTTGCTATTGTGTGCTGTCTTCTGTCCCTGAAATACCTCTCCATGCACCCCACACCCAACCAGGGGGTCTGGATACACCCCCTCACTCCCTGGGGTGAGCAGAGGGGGTCTCCCCACAGGTACCTGCACCAGGCAGCTCATGAGGGATAAACCATGCTGTAGGCTCAGGGCTTATTTCAGAACATGCTTTGAGCATCCATGGCTCTGCGGCGCCTCAAGAACCAAAGGCAGCTCCAGTCTGGTAAACATAAACCTCCAGCCTCTTCCAGGTCAGTGCATGCAGAGATGCCCATTCATTTTCAAAACCAAATTCTGCATGACTCTGCAGAGCAAAGGTGACATTTTTTTGCTTTCTGGGCATCTTCCTTGTCCCTCCTTTAAAGGGACTACAATTAGAGCAAGCTGAAGAAATGAAAAGGCAGAGGGCAAGCGCACTTTCAGCGAAGGTGGGTTAGCAGAGCAGTGGGGCTCGGCTTGGGCCAGAGCAGCCCCAGGGATGAGCTGTGAGGAGGAGCACGGGAAGGACCACTGCTCTCCTCGGGGCTGGTGCAGGCCCCTTGCAAGCTCACTAGTCAAGTACACTTCTAAGTCCGTCATGTCTCAGGGACAGGCTTGGTGTCCCATGCTGAGACCCTACAACAGACCACTGCGCCACAAAACCACATTCACACTGGAGGAAACAATCTGCTTTTTTAAGATGCAAGTTCTTGACCTTTGCATACAAGGCAGCTCAGTATGCTAAGGCCAGACTTTGCATGCTTGCTACTTTGGGCAAAATATTCCTCTTAACAGTCAAAACGTTCCTCCAAGCACCTTACATTCCTCTGTATCCAGTGCTATCACACTGCCGAAGGAGGCTCTGAGAATGGGAAATACCGCAGACAACCATCTTTTGCAAGTCTCATCTTTCCTGTGGATTTGGCAATTATTGCAAACAACACAGGACGAGCTCAATAGTAGGTGAGTGAAAAATTGGATCTGACAGTCCTAATTGAGCCTGAAGTCCCATTTACTGAAAATGATCTGGCATAATTAAAAATTCACAACTGGAGACTAGTTGTGGTGAAGACTATACATTATGGGTTCTCTGAATTACTCCAGGGAACGTATACTCTCCAGGCTTTGGACTTGCAGCCAAAACAGCTTGAGCCACACTGATGGAGTCATCTGAGAGGAGTAACTCCGGATTCAGGGAGGGAGGGAGATGGCCCCTCGTGCGCAGCTGCCACCACCCGTCATGGCAAGAGGGTGGCTGTGCCAAACTCGCACCAAGCACACGTTTCCAAATATTCCCTTCTGCTTCTACAATTTATTTTGATGCAGTTTGTTGCCATCCCTACCGTGGGGACATTCCCTTCACTACCACTTTACGGCAGTAACAGGATAGCGGCTGTTTTTCTATTTCAAGTCTTTTTTTATTATCTCAGTATGAAACAAAGGGACAAACTTCTTGCAAGCACTAACGGGAGCAGCTGCGCACACACAAGGGCTCTCTGAAACCTCTGCCCTGTGCCATGCCCGCTGCTAACACAACCTCCCCGGTGCACTAGCACAGACACACATGCAACTTTGCAATTGCTTTCTGCTTATTAGCATAATTGGGATTTAATTCCAGCACATCATTTGCAAGCTTCACTTAGCCTGAGACAACTTAGGGGAATGCAATTGGAAACATCTTCGTTTCTGCTTTTAACAAGCCACCAAGATATCTCCAGTAAAGCGAGTATTTGAATAAACACACGCCAGCCCTCAACAGGGCAGGGTGTGGGACATGGGACATTAATCCGGTTGCAGTTTGTTCACAGGGAAATAAAAGCCTCAATAAACAAAGCACGTTCTGTTCTGCACACAAACATACCAATCACAGCTAAATAACAGGCTTTGGATCACTTATAAGACATAACTTTCCATTTATAAATGTTTTTAGGAACAGCCCTCAAACAGGAGATTTAACTGAGCTGAGCACTGAAGGTACTAATCAAATGCTCTACTGCTGTATCTCACTCGATAGGCAGGATGCTTGTGGGAGAAAAAGAATAATTACTTAATCATTAGCGTTTTTTAAAGTAAATATATCCACAGTGGCAACTCCATTATATTTTTATCTGGACTAGTATACTGATCCTCCCATTCTATGCCTAAGGCTACAATGGATTTAACATGCCATTCAGTCCTCCTTCCTAGCAGGGTTTTCTTGTGGGGTGGCTTTTCCCTCCCCTCCCTTCCTCCCTGTCAGCTGCTGGGAACTGACACGACAACTCAAACTTCCCAGTAAATCACAGAGGCAGCGACTCATTTAAACCCTTTACTTCAGAGGAACAGCAAGGTGTCATCTTCTCAGTGGCACCGCAGAAATCGTTAGCAAAGCAACGCCACTTTTCCGAGGCACGTCAACTGTGCTGCAATCCAAAAATAGGCCATCCCAAAATAGGCTGTTGAGGCAGGAGAGGGAACCGAGCTGCACACGCAGGCGTTTCCAACAGGTAACGCAAAACCTACTGCATGTCCAGGCTGGAGAGGAAAAAACCAAACAGGTCTGGCCCCTGCCTAATTCTGCAGGGTGTCTGGACCTTCCCGAGCCCTGCTGCGATGCTAATTTGCACATCTAGGTGTGAGACGAGCAATTATGCGCCAACGTGCCCATCTGCTGCCAGCGAAGAGCCCATGGCGGTGCATGCCTTGCCGCCATCCCCGGCTGCGGCATGACGACGGCTGGACCTGGGCAGCTCTCCACGTGCTGCTGCAGCAGATATGGGGTGGGGGACAGCAGAGCATCCCCAGGGTCCAGCACTTCACCTGGGGCTTGCTCTGGCTGTGGAACACCAGGACTCAGCTTTATCCCTCATTTAACCAGGGACAATTCCAAGTGGGTTCAGCTTACCTGACAGCACGGTGGGATCAAATGTTTTTTAGTGAGGAAATCTCAAACTCCCCAACATTTTGTTCCCTGTACAACAGATCATGAAGGGAAAACACAACTGTGAGCCTTCCTGTTAAACTAATGCCCTTTTACATTTGTTTTGGGGTTTTTTGGCATCGATGTCTAAGGGTGCCCCAAGACACAGAGGCAAGATGAAGAGAAAGGAGCAGGGCTCACATCCTCCAAGGGTCTGCGATAGAATTTAGGAGGACATAACAATCTGTTAAAAACAGTAAATTTTCAGGAATTCCACCCATTCCCTGGGCTCTCTGCAGGATCTGCAAAGACAGATGAACCAGAAGCATCTCTGCCTGACAAGTTTGCAAAGGCCTTACTTAGCCCATCCTCAAACCGCCTAGGTCCACTGGTGAGCAAAGCACAAGGCAGTCCAGAAGACCCAAAAAATAGAAATGCAGAGGGAAAAACAACACCTAGCACAAACTACTCTCCCTCTGCCGCTTGCAACTACAGAATTTCATTACTTTTGCTGTGATCTTGCTGTTTTTCTGGCACAACATTTGGGACACTGCAACAGACTGTTTTGCACAGCATCTGCCTTTATCAACAGGCTCTGCAGTCTGCAAACTTGCAGGCAGTTTTTTGCCCATATTCCTTCCCTGGACATCTCCTCCTTAAGCTTTTTACAGAAAGCATTTGCAGCAAGCCTGCTTTGATGCTGTCTCTACAAATTTGCAAGTACAGAATGATCTCTAACCCCTGTCCCCAAACAGTGGCACTTTGGATGCTTTTATTGTTTTCCTAATTTGATTAAAAAAAGAGGTGTCCCAAAGCTGCAAAACAGAAGTCTTCTCCTGACCTAGGTTACTACCGCCCTTCGCCAAGCTTTCATGTTGTCCTTTCAGGTGTCAGCAGACGTTGACAGCAAAACGTTCTCCTGGGATGACACACAGCCTGTCCTCATAAATTGCTGGCAAGGATGCTTTTAAGTTTGCCTGAGAAGCATCTTGCCTCTAACAAATCCATATTTATAGGCTCCAGATATATTTTTCAGCTTGGGTTTATTTATTACAACCAAGGCCAATAAAACATGAAAATTTAGTTCTACGTGTGTGCTGGATTCAACGAAGAGAGCAAAATTTGCATAACTTTGAAGCATAATCTTTCACTGCAACAACTAATCTGCCAGTGATTATCTCTCTATTTGCTTATCACTGTCTATATTGATGGGAGATGAAACAGTACAGCACTGCATTAGCAGAGGGGAAGTCATGCTAGAGTTCAAGTAATCTGGAGCTAAGGCAGGTATCCATGTGTTTGTTTTCAGTTAGGCTAAAAGTTATTCTATCTCATAAATACCTGGCCTTTCCCAAGATGCTGGATTCCAGAGTATTTTATAGCCTCAGAAGAGTCTCCAGGGTGTCAGTTCAGCTGCCAAGTGATCAACTTTCTATCTATTAACCATCTGAAACGAGCTCAAATCTGGCGAGCCGCCACTTCACAAGCCCACAGAATAACAAGCTCATTGTAAGTCCTTTTAGCATGGATTAATTGGTGCACAGAGCCGGCAGTGTAGAAGAGGGCAAAAAAACAACCACCCAGCTACCCCTCGGAAAAGGCAGAAAGCTCATCAAATTTCATTTGCTCCGGATACCAGGCGAGTAAAGACTTCCGTGCTACATGACCAGGCACAAGCTGTCAGTGAGCCTGGCTTCAGATGTGCATCACCCTGTTTCTCTGCTGCTGTTTTAACATTTCCTGCCATTCTAGTGGTTGTTTAGGAGAGGAAATAAATTAAAAAAGCATCTGGAAACACTGCAGCTATCATCAAGGTCATTAAATGAAAGGAAAACAGCCCAAAGTGCATCCGCAAAGAAAGTAAACCAGAAAACCCGAAGTTCTGCTCCCTGTGGTGCTGGCCAAGCCCTGTGGCTGTGCATTCTCCATCTCCCTCGCATGTTAAAAAAGAGCATTAATAGTGTCTCAACGTACTGCAGGGACACAGGGAAGAGTTTTATTTAACGTAAGGTTACGGTGCTGTCGCTAAGAGGCTTTTTAAGTATTTGCATAGGGGTCTGGCTGTCACTAATCTGTCACGCATATCACTGGTGCCAAGTTAAATCCAGGAGTTACCAGTTTTCCTACAAATGACTGAATCCACCTCCTTCTCCCCCCAACACCCTCCAAGATGCACTTGCTGTCTTCCAGCCTGGATTTGACCATGCGAGTACCTTAGCTCAGGAGATTATGTCTAGTCAGCCAGACAGATCTGCACTGCACAAACCTGGGCAGAGGGTTGGGTTTTTTGGATGCACAAAAGCCCCATGCGTGTTAGCCCGAGCAGCACACGATGTGTGTGAACCCAGTGAGCATCAGAGAGGAGAAAGAACTGTGAGGAGGAACCGGACGAACATTTCTGACATCCCGAGATGCATTTTTCCTGACAGTTCACTGGGCAAAGGACAGACAAAGGATTGTGTTGTCTAATGAATCAATACTTTTTGGAGACAATTTCATTAGCTGTGACACCTCTTCCTGATACAGGGGTACTGGAAGTCATTCAAGTCACCGGATCCCGTGATAATATCTGCATACTGATGGAGTGCTCATTGTATCTGGGATGCCAAAAGGTCATAAATCAAACCGGTGTCTCCCTGGGAATACAATAACTCGATTCATACACGAAGGATTTTAAAATTTAAACTCATGATCAAACAGGGAACTACATTTATTAACATTTCTTCCACTGTGTTTCAACCCCTCAGTCAAGTGGCTGAATTGTCTGAACAGCCTTAAAACTACAGTTAATCAATATCGAATGTGTTATTAAGCAGCATGTGGCCAGAAAACTGCCTGCTAGTTTGTGTCAGCCCATTCTTCTTCCAAAGACCGAACGATGGGAGCAGTCCCTTTATTCCAAGTAGACGCCTGCAAAAAGCAACAACAAACCTTAGTGGATTTTACACCTCTGCCTGCCTTAACATTTCTCTCCTGGTAGCAACTAAAAGCCCTGCTATACACCACGCGGGCCAAAAGAGCTTGTGGTGCTGGCAGGAGGGAGCTGCTGGTGGCCACCTTCCCATCCAGAAGACATCACAGGTACTGTGAGGCATTGCTCCAGAACCAACGTGCACCAGCATTTATTAACTCAATGTAAAATTTACTTTTGCTTCGCCCAGATGATGTAGATGCAAAGGAAAATAAAGGGGAAACACCCGAATGCTAAATGCTTCACAGCATGCAGGCTCATGTGCTGCTCTGCAGTGCAAAGTCATGGAAGAAATTAACAAAATCATAAAAAAATTAGCCACGTTAGTATCAAAGAACATGAATTTGGCAGTAATACATATTCACGGTGGAGCCAACCTTGGCTCCAAGTGCAAAAACCATACCGACACTTCAGAGGGCTCCAAGGAGCAGGGGGGATAATCCCACAGCCTCATCACCCAGGCATAGTCAGACCATGGCTTAGTGCTCTGCCCACCGACCAGGGGCCACTAACAGAAGTGAGCATTAAGCAAAGCCAGCCCATCACAGCAGGCTGCCATGATGCTGGGGAGGAACACCACCTCTCCATGCAGGGTGCTCGTATACCTTCGCTCATACAGCACCAAATGATGCCCATGGGCAGGCGTACCACTAACCAGGATCTTGATGGATTGCCCAAGGAGGAGGAGGAGGAACTTCTGCCCTTTGGCATTTTTAAGATGTTTCTTAGCTCATCAAGGATGGCGAAGGCACGTGAGAGCCTGCCTTGGACAAGAGAAGAATCTCAGGTCTCCAGTGAGGCAGATGCAGTTTTAAAATAAAGCAAAAACTGGGCATAAGGCAGCCTTTTTAGTTTGCAAATTTCTTTGCTCACGTGCCTTGGAAAGACCCTCCTGCTGAAAAACATGTCCTGATAATTGGCTTTTGCACAGCACCGGCTCTGCAGTTGCCTCCCTCCCTGTAGGGTGTCTGCACCGTCAGCAAGCGGCACTTACCCAGGAATATTTGTAACAGCGATCAGAGCAAGATATACAAGCCTATTGCGCTCTGCATGCTCGGCTGCCCAATTCGGGCTGAATCAGCTGTCATACACTGTCTGTATCACAGATGAGTGCCTTCCCTCGTCTCTTACAGCAATCTCTTTCTCACTATGCCAAGCAGCAAATATGGCCCTAAATACAGCCCCATAAAGGTCCTCTGGTCCTCGTCTTGGCTCACAAATCCAAAGGAAAACTCCCACACTCTAATGACAGCTCGTGAAATTCACCCTCCTGCAGTTAGCTAAGCGGGAGCAAATTAACTCTTCTGGGGTTATGCAGAACATGGCTTTGCAAGCACAGCATGTCAAAGCCAGCTCGACTGTCACCCTGCTTAAGAGCAGAGCATGAGAACAGCCCTGGAGACCACTGTGCAAAGAAGGAGTTTTCAGGAGCTTCTAGTAGGAGCTTCCAGGAGCTTCTGCCTTGGCCCAGAGGGCAGGATCCCCCCCTCCTACCCTAGCACATCCCTGTTAGCAGCTCAAGGTGCAGAGCAGTCTTCTAGGCTTATTCCTGGAAGACGAGGGGGAAGAAGAAAGGAATTAGCCTTTAGACAACCACATTCCCCCGCTTCTGCAAGGGAATTTAAAGCCTACGTGAGCTAGGGTTCCAAGTACTTCTTAGACATCTGAAAGATTGAGGAGATGAACTTCCTGCTGACCAGAGATCGACACAGGAGTAATCATGTTTAACAGAAGAGCTGAAAAAGTGAACTTGCAGGCAGAGACTGCGACACCTGCAAAGACTAGCAAGCACAAGAGGGAAGATGTCTGTGTTTCTTCAGCTCACCCTCATTTTGCAAGCAATGGGCGGACACAGAGCAACTTCAAGCTGGGAGGAGGAGCTGGGTCTGGAAAGGTGAATGCCCAGAGCTGCTGAACCTAGCGAGTCCCTGAGCCTTTGAAAGCTCTTTATTTGCACGCTTGGGGCATGGTGTAGCCACAACAAGAGCAGTAAAATGCGTGGAAAGCCAATGCTCCTGCCTCCATCCACCAAGGCACCTGATTGTCCATTACAGACCTCCCCCATGGTGCAGGTGACAGTGCGCATGGGGACATGGAGTCGGGTACACCACAGCCAACAAGCTGCTTTCTCTTCCTCAGGGTACATATTCTGACCCAAAGTTATATATAATCTATGTATCTTGCATAGATTATATTAAAGGCTCTGATAAACATTTTCTGTCAGCTGCTTTATTCCGGGTGATTTCCCCGTCTTTGTACTTTTAACTAAATCAAGCTCACACAATCTAAATGGCAATGTAATGAACACTTTTGCAAACGGCTGCTTCTTGGTGTCGATCTATGCAATGACAAATCCTCTACAAGAGTATTGTTTGGGTATTCCCAAGCTATCCCTCTGCGTTTGTAACAGCCAGGGTAGTCAGTGGAGCATGAAATTATTATTTTAATGGGTTCTAAATGTGCAGGTGTTAATTTGAGAACTATGATCAGATAGAGGGTGGAGAAGCTGCAGGTGCTTTTAAATGGCTCATTTCCAACTTCTCCCTCTGTTTTGGGAACTTCATCCTGCTGAAGAGAGTGGGCACAGTCTCTGTGCTGGAGGACCCCTCCGTACACCTCTCATACGCTGCGTGTAAGCAGGAGCCAGGGTGGGCTTGCATGACGACCTCTTCCTGCCAGGATATACAGGATACACAGCACAAGGTGCATCGCTTTGACTGTGGTCACTCTGATGCTGCGTCTTAGGTTTACTACTTGAAATGCTGCCTACTTTTATTTCACTGCCTTATTCCTTCCGTTACCCCCAAGTGCTGTAAGATCAAAGCATCATCCGACATCGATGAGGTACAAGACGCTAAGCTCACACGATGCCTTCGGCATTTGTAGACAGATAAGGTTAAAGAATAAATGGTTGGAGTTTTTTTTTTTCCGGGCAATCCGAAGAGCCCTGCTGAGATGAGACACTGGCTTATGAGGCTCATTACGATCATACTGCAGCAGTGACCTTCAGCACGCAGCAAAGGAAAGCAGGATTTAGTGTTCATGTCAACAGCATAATGAAACAACTCAGGGGAAGGCCAGCCTCAGCCACAACTTTCATCCCACTAAAGAACTTGCAAATCCATGGCAGCGAGAGGGAGTTTGCAGACAAAAAGAAAAGGAAGCCTTCAGTCTTTTCATCCCAGGCTGCCGTGTTACGGAAGAAGACATAAATAAGGCAACAAAACGTTTTGCTGGATGAAAAGCCATTAGAGGAAGCAATTCTCAGCCTTTCATCTGAAGTTTTCCTGCCTGCGGCCATCCAGATGAGACTGGCCTCCCCAGGGCTGGCAGCACGTGCTGGCTGGGCTCATCGGAAACCCAGCCCTGGCCAGCGCCTGCGACTTAACACACCAAGGTGAGCTGCTGGGAACGGGGCTGGCTTCAATCTCTGCTTGCAAAAAGGAGCACTTCCATTTGGATATCTCTGCTGACATCGCCAGCTCCCAGCAAAACCCTTCACATGCCAGTTTCTTTTAGAGGCCGATTGAGCTATAACACCCCCTGCAACCTCTCGCCACATCCTGAAAGTAACATGATAAAACTGTTGTACGCAGTCAAAGTCAGCAAGAAAAGGACAAATTACTCTGTTCTCTCTATACCTATTGGGTTTTTCTCCCCCTATCCTTTCTTTTTACCAGCTCTACTCTTTTGGGTTTATACTTTGGGTACCTGTGTAATTTGCGATACTGCAGTCTCGGAGTATACCACATCGCGTTTATACTGTCCCCAAGACCTTGTGCAGTAAGGAAAGCTCACTGCCCCTGGATTCAGGTGAGCTCACAGACAGATCATGTCTTATACAGCAACCAGAGCAGGGAAGGCAGCTCTGCCAGGGCTGGCTGCTGCTGCAACCCCTTTGGATGCTCTGGGCTCATCCTCCCCCGGGAAATCTGTAGTCCCATTTTATCTCTACTTTCTTACTTCAGGAACAGGAAAAGAGCTCGCATCCAGCACTGTGCACCATGCAAAACTGCCTAAAAATGCAGCGGGCCTTTAGTTCTCTCTCGTTACACCAAACATCTGTAATCGCCAGGATCATGCCGACAAACCATCCACACCCACGTTCCCCAACAGACAAGGGAGAGACCTCAGCTTCAGACCTGCTCCACAGCTCAGCAGCCCTCCGTCCTGAACCCTGACAACTATTCATCCTGCCAGTGAGTAAACACTGTGCGCCAAGCCAGAAGGTATTTGAAAGCCCTTCCCTGCCCTCCCGCACCACGTGTGTGCAGCTGGCTCTGCTGTAGTGGCTGAAGTGTCAAACAATAATTTATTTTCCATATGATTTAGCCAGCTTGCAATTATAGATTTGATTGACTCACTGGAAACCCCAGAAGATGACCTGTACCAGACAGAGAGTCACCCTCTCAGACTTCAAATTAGTACCCAAATTAATCAATCCTTACATTGTGATTTCACTAATTTGACGAATTACCATCAACACCGCATTGTTGATTTACCCTGGCTTTGATACTTACTTGATAAGCATATTGCTTTGTTGCTATTTTAACACTGTCGACTGCACTGTGGGGACACCAGCTTCTCAGAAATGCATTCAAATATTTCGTAAAGACAGTGATGCACATTTATATTGATAAACTGCACGTGAGCTGGGAAGGAGCGGAAGAAGGAGGGCTTGAGAGAGGGATATGGGCTTGCCTCTCCTTATGCATCTTCCCCCACATTGGGGTGGACCTTGTCCGCTCTGTACCCCTTGAACAGACCAGGGCCAGAGTTTTGGGTGATGGGAACGATGCTGCCGTCACCCTTCAGCTCCCCTAGCCACCAGGTCTGCTGGATGGGGCAGAATGAGGACAGCCTAGGAACTGTCTGCTGAGATACGATGGTATTTTTTTCAGTCACTTACTCAGGTAGGTCCACTAATGACTGGATCATTCAGAGCTGAGAAGCAAAACAAGAAGAGACAGAAGATGACAGCTTTTGCTCTTCTGTCAGTTTATGAATAAAAATAAGATGTGAGAAGATGGAAATTGCTTGCTCATCTTGAAGGATGGGATGACCAGATATCGCCAGATTTGACTGTAACTGTGGGTAATATTTCCTTTCACAGTCAATGTTGAACACAAGAAAAATGTTTCAACAAACTTGCTATTCTTCCTGTATATTCTCCACCTTTGAGTTAGTCAATTAAGACCAAATTCTAAAAAGCGATTTTCTAGAATGCCTCTTTCAACCCAGCTACAATGCAGGGAAAATTGTGAATCAAAAATAAAACCCAGCAATTACCTGCAAAGGTAATGTGAGGGGACCCAGGTTAGCAAATGGTACCAAACAATCAGATCAAACCTCCCTTTGGGGAGACAACGCAGACACGCAAATGGAACAAAAACACAACCAAACAAAAATCCAAACAAAAAACCTCAAACAAACAACACTAAAAGAAAAACCCGAACACCCCCCCCCCCCCCCAAACCAACCAAAAACCCAAAACAAACCCCCCAAAACCCCCAAAACCCCACCAACCCAAAACTGCTGGTTTGAGCAGCTGGTGACAACCGTGCAGCCAAAAGGCTTCCCAGGATACAGACAGATGTACAAAAAAGAAGCCTAATACGCAATGGAATATCTTTACCATCTTATCCATGGCCCTTTATAGGTGATTCCTGGAAAAAGCCCCACAGGGCTTTTAACATCTTTATCTCTACATAAACATGGACCTAAAACCTACCAGCATTGTTTCATAAACCTGAGATGCTACCACATTTGTGAGGATGCCCACGCTCTCACTGGCTTGGCTTTGCTGTTTCTGCCTGGTGAACTTTCCTGGGAAGAAAGAAAAAGCCATCCGTGCCAGCAGAGGCTCAGGAGAAACAGCTGCTAAAACTGCAAAAGCCGATTGAGAGGCTCCAGTTTTTCTTTACATGAACATTTTCTTGCACCTCACGTGTTCAAGATGCCCAAGCTGAATCCTCAAGTGGTTTGAACTCAGGTCCCAGGAGGCTGCAGTTCTAACACACTGGAAGGGCTGGGATCACAGGGCCTGATCTTGCATCTCAGCAATAATTCCACAGCCACAAAGTCACACAGGCACCTTGTGGATCCTTGCAAGGAAACACTGGTTTGACTCCCGTCTCCCCAAGCACCACCAAACAGGTCCTCGTCTTTGCAGAGGGCTGCAAGTGCTTATTTAGCAGACATGAAAATCCAGTTAATGTTCCCTTTCAGTTTGATTAACGTGCTTTAATGCAATCCAATTAACAAAGTGTTATGGTTTCTAACTTCACAGCTTTTATATCCTTTTCTAACCAGGAATAATCTATGACATATAATACAGCCATTAGAAAGAAGCAGATAGCTTTCATTCAGAAGGCTCCCTATCGCCTGATCCCAAGCCAGACAGGGTCAGCAGAAAGACATTTGCTGCCTACAGCAGGTCACAGATCAGGCACTAGAGAGCGAAATCTATAAATGCCCTTTCACCGGGGAAGTCACATTACTGAAATCTATGAATTATATGTGTGCATGGGGGAAATCCCAGCTAAGAACTGCAGTATCTACACTGTAAATAAACAACTCTTGCTACAGTGCTGTCTCAGCTATGAAAACCTTTCCTGGGAACTGGAGGTGGGGGAACAGGGACTGCGAAGGACTTTGACAATTACGATCGGATGGTTTGGCTGACCGTCAACAGGCCAAAGCTGTACAGAAACATTCAGCAAGGAGTATCTGAAAGCCAGCACAAAGCCTTTCCAGGATTAAGTCCTTCCACTGTTCTTCCTTTCAAAATAAGTAAAAACAAGGTAAGATTAATTCCTTGTCAAGCCTGTGAAGAACAGACTCCAGCACAGAAATAAACACAAAGTGAATTTACTCCAGTGGCTTCAGATCGCTCACATCAAGCCAGAACTAATGCAGTATTGACCCGCTCTTACTCTAGACTACATAACAGAGCAGCAAACAACATTGCAGGCGCTGCAAGTTCATTTAATTTAGTATTGTCTGGGCAGCACAGTTAGCCTGGGATACAGGCTGCATTCAATAGTCACTTATCTGTCAGCAGGCAGCAGGGCGAATACTAAAAGTTGGATGCTTAAGTGCCATCTGAGAGAGACGGACGCCTGCGTTATTCACCGCAGCCCACTTCTAGGAGTCCGCATGCAGCCTGTTGCCCACCGGACTGGCCACACTGTTGCTCTCACCAGTAAAACCCCTAAGACTTGACCAGATGGCAAAAGTGGAAAGGCAGCGATCTGCCTTTTAGAAAACCCATGCTGCAGGCACTCAGTATATGTTTTGAATCCACCCAAAGCTGCCAGATTCTGAGTAGTGCGGCCACCAAGAGGAAACCCCGTCCTGTGCAGAGCTAGGTTTTTCAGCGGTGGTAGGAGACCCCCGCAGTACATTGCCTGCAGATGCTGTTGAGTTTTCATCCATCTCTGCAGCCCTCAATGGGAACCAGCTGCAGTTGCAAGAGCCATGCTGGGAGCCCTTCCTCTCTTGTGTCTGGGAAGACTGGGGGGTTCAGGACTGATACTTCATTTATTGATTTTAATACAAGACAAGGAACACACAGAGAAAGATTAATGAGAACAAAGTATTAAGTGGTGTCAAGATGGCACCATAAGGAAGTTTCAAACAATCTCCCATCCTCCCTGCCCTTCTGCTGAAGGTGACACCACACAGATCAGGAAAACAATCTGATTTCCCCACCGCCTCCTTGTAAAGCACCGTAAAATATTCATCACATTCCACATCTCCTTTAATGCAAGCATGCAGCTGTTAATGTAAATGCCACATGAACTTCAGTTGCCCCTTGATACTAGATGAAGCTAAGCAGACATGTACCTTCTCTGCTTTTCCATTGGACCAGGGCGTTAGCCTCTCCTCTCTGCAATTAATTATCAGCCACATAACGGGATGGAAACCGGTGAGAAAAGCATAATGCACCAATAAACACAGCTATCGTGAGATCTATAACGTGTCCCTGTTGTTGTGTGCCTTAGATTGATGCTTATAAATTAATTTCTGCCAGCTGTAATTCCATCAGGCAGTCCCTGAGACTGCGGATTGCCCCCGCTCATTAATGCAATCTTGGAAACCAAAGAGTTGTTCCCACAACTTACTCACAACTGGAGTAACTTCTGATGGGAGCTGCACAATACATCAAAGGGCAAAATAAATCAAGCCTGCTTGTGCAAATAAGGGAGAAGTAAGACCAAGGGTGCATGTTACTAAGAAGTTTCCATCCGAACACTTCTGAAGGAAAATTGAGTTTTTGACAAAACTATTTATCATTAAGGGTTCCTTTTCCTCAAGGGGTTTCTGCAGATCAGGAAGGTAAACATTTGAGACAAAACGATCAGAAAGCTTCCAGCCAAGAAGATACGCTGCGCTGCCCCATCTTACCGGGCAGTCCTAAAGCTGCCTTTTCCCTGCATTTTCCTCCTCCTGGACAAATCTCCCTGGTTTGGGCTGCACCTCTCACAACACGCTGCAGCAGCTGAGCAAGAGGGGCCATACAGCACATGCTGGGAGAGCTCTTCTGGGCCCTGCATGCTGTTGGGACACAATGGGCACATGGTGCAGGACTAAATGTGCTCCTGCTGCAATGCAATGAGAATGCAAAGCCTCTCTGCATTCCTGGTTTTTACTTTCTCCTTGATAAAAGCCAGATTTCCAGCAGGAAATGCACAATCATTTCTTATCTGCCCTAGCTATTGCTATCCTGGGATGCCAGAGGTGCTCATTTCTTCCCTTTGCTGAGCTGAAAACAGGGTACACTCCAATAAGCAATTTTAGTTTTGCCTTTATTCAATCTGCAACCCCTGTCTGCCCTACGGAGAGCACATCTATTTGGGGACCCAACCTTGTAGGAGAAAATGGCTCCACAAAAGGAGAGAAAAATAAAAAAGGAGTAAGAAAAATTCAGCCTTGTACAGGAGCCCTGAGGCTTCCTTCTCCCCTCCCTCCAATGACTTATGTCCAACTCTTCCTCTCCTTGCATGAGCATATGCTGTTCATATCATCCGAAGGCTGGGGAAGGGCTGGAGGGAGAGATGAGTGCAAGGGAGACCGGACGACACCAGCAACAAGTATCTCCAAGACCTCTCTTCCCCTTCACAAGCAGTTTGACTTTTAAGTTCCCACTGAACAGAGGAACATGGATTATGTCCCAACATACCTGTTTCAACCCATGCAGACAGAGCAAGACCTTGTTTCAGAGGAAATGGTGGCATGAACGCTCTAGAAGAGCATGCCCGCAACCAGGCAGAAAACCCGCCTGATGAATTAACTAAATGCCGTGCTGAGTTGGTTGCTGATCAGCATTGCAAATAAGTGCTGCCTTGCACAGCCCAGGCTCCACGAACGGATGACGGACCCACTCACACAGCTTTACACTTCATGCCCTAAGCAAGCATTATTTATAGCCTCACACTCAACCTGTAATAGATGCGAATCAGATTAAAAACCCGTTAATAGTTCATATTTATTAGCAGTGCATGGAAGATACTCATAAAAATAAGTAAATTATGTTGGTGCAAGCCTGCGCATTCACTTCTTTAAATGAGATTTTGTGTTCATTGCATATTAAATCATTTGGCTCTGGGATTACACAATATCATCTTGTTTCAAGCAAGTTCTCCAAAGACACTGTTCTGCACTTGTAGCTAGTGTGCTTTAGGGCCACCACTGAAGAGCACTCTCAGTCCCGAACCTAGGGCCCCTTGACTTCAGTGGCATGTGCTTCAGGAGCTCTCCTATCATGCTCCTTTCGGCCTAGACCTTGTAAATGTTGGTCACTACATATGACCTATTCCACAATCAAATTACTTTTCTCCAGTATTATTTATGCAGAAAAAGCTACAGCCTGGTACAGGAAAAGACCTTTAGAGGATCTTGTGTTTCAGGATTGCCACCAAAAACTTAAAAGGACCTGCTCATCCAGCCACTTTTCAGTAGCTGTATACCGCTTCCACCTTTGTGCTAGTTCATCACTGCATGGACTCATCCACAGGCTTTGCCTCTCACCTGGGCAAACTCGGGTGCCTGCCACCCAGGGAGAGACACGCTCTTTCCTGAACACCAAAGAGAAAAGAGCCACGCAGCCCTACAGCACGAGCCTGTGCAGACAAGGTACGTGGTGAAACGTCTGTCTCCTGCTCCATTTCAGGCTCAGAAAAAAACCCCAGAATTCGTGTTTTTGTCAGGATTCATAAGCTTCCTGAAGAAGAGCTGTGTACTTTAAAAAAACCAAACCAAAACAGTAATTGCCTAAGAACTACACTTAAATGGCTTTCAAAAGAAATGGTGCTCACGAAGGTGGGTTTCACAGCTCCCAAGATTTTCACACTACACAGGTACGAATAAAGCAGTCATTTCGTATGGGGCTGTTCCGTCACACAGGCAAGACCAACTTCACGCCCAATTTTCCAAAAATCAGGACCAGATATGCAAAGTCCCTCTTCCAAGGGTATATTTTATCTTCTGGAGCATAGGAGCAGATGAATGGGTAAAGCCAGAAAACAAAGGCGAGTCTCGCCTCTTGGCACTCGCTAGGCAGGAACGCTCCAGCAATGAGCAGGTACCTGACGTATCACCGGCACCTCGGCTGAGCCTTTGCTTCATGTGACTACAGCAGATACAAGGATCCATTGTTTGGAGGCTGAAACGCAGCCCTGACTACATACATTTACATACATTTAATCGCTTAGACAGAAACATTTAATTGCTTAGACAGAAGCTTGGGAAAAGACAAGACTATCGGAAACACTACATTGCAAACGCAACAAATATAATCTGGTTACAACCGACTGCAGACCTTATGATACCGCTGGCTATGGGGAAAAAGAGAGAGAGGCACTCTGAGAATTAATGTTCTTCCAGTCTATAGAGAAACAAATGAGTTTCTGGTGCTGAACAATTAGTAGTCCTGTTAATTATGCGTGCGGGTTAGAAATAACACCAAGCATTTGGGACTGCTTCCATTTCAACTGTTTTCTTTCTGCCCTGGATAACAAAAATATATTCAGACAGCTAAATAAATCCTTCGTAACACTGATGGGACTTCTTGTTCACAGCAAGCAGTTATGCAAATTGCTAATTATGAGGCAGAGATAATCATAATCTAGCACATTTATGCAACCACATGTACAACAGGGATAGCTAAAGCAATAGTTGCCTTATTGTCCTCACTGCATTTTTTGAAGTCACACCGATGGGCTGGCTCACTGCATGGCATCGCAGCCTGGTGCAGCGGGTACTGCAGCCCAGAAGCTGCCACGTGCCCCTGGGATGCAGGAGGGCCACAGAATAGCAGAAGGTTTAAGACACTGGCAAATAACACCATCACAGGAATAAAAAGTCTAAGTACCCCTGAGAAAAGTAAATGGGAGAGTGGGTATCAAAGCATCCCTACTGTTTTTAAATTGTCTCTTGAGCACCAGCTGCACCCCAAGCTCACATAGGTGCTCAGCCACCTCTCTGTGGTGCTAGGCTTCAAACCCTGGGCTCCCGAGGCATGACAGGACCACCAGGTCAAGTCCTACCTGCTCCAAACCCGCCTGAAATCCTGACCTGGTGTGCTTCGGACAAAAGTACAAGAGATAGCAGGCATTCCCAGAGTGTCCATTTTCTGGGATGAACTCCCAGGCGTGAAAGGAAAAAGACTCAGAGCTACCCAAAAATATGATCCTTCTATCGCTAGTAAAGCAGACACATGAAATCTGACCTTCAGTGCTTATCTTGAACCACATTTAATGAGAAATATCTGCTTCAGGGATGTCCTTTTCCTTCAGACTGAGGGAGACTGATTTAAAACACCAGTCACAATAAAAGCCATGAGAGAGAAGGAAGGCCGCAACACAAACACGAGTCTTCCCAACCTAGAGCAGCTCCTGCTCATTTGCTCTCAGCCAGCACACCCTTGCCTTGCTGTTTCTGTCCAGTTTCCCAGGCCTGTTATTCCAGCTCAATAAAACCAGCATTGCGTTATCATATTCATTTAAGGCTCCAAATTCAGAAGGTTCCACCACTTACTGCAATAAGAATAGAGGTAAGAGCACAACGTGCTGCAATGCTGGGGGAAAGTGCATGGTAACGTCTGAAAAAAATCCTGCAAGGAAATAGCCTGGAAGATGGCCCGCTTCTGCCCTATTAGCTATCATTTTGGCAAATGCAAGGGAAATGCAGTGAAAACAACCCTGTGACTTCACGTACCCAAAATACAGACAGAAGCTCTGGATGGGCTCTGAACTGGAAATGATGGATGTGGCTCACTCGCGCTGTAATTAAATCTCCTTCCACAAAATAAGAACAGCGATCTGTGTCCTGATGAAAAAACCTGCTGCATCATGGAAACGGAAAAGACCGATCGGCCAGACCTGGGAGGAATTGCCAAGGAATTTTTTTTTTGCTTGTTGGTGAGGTATTAAACTCAGAGGAGGAAAGAAACAGCTTGCTAAGACCTGGCTGCCTCTGCTGGGTGAGCTACTAGAGCAGGGCAGCAGGAGAGAGGGGTCCTGCCCTGCGTCACGGCTGGAGAGCCACCCCACGCTGGCACTAAGGAAGCAGTGTGACACCTGGGTGCCGCTCAGCATGGTCCTCTGCTTTCAAGGAGATGGAGACGACCAGCTAAGAGAGTGAATTTTTGTGGGGCAGGGTTCCCGTTCCCACCAGGTCAGCCACCCTGGCACTGCACATCACCCAGTGATGCTTGCAAACACACACCCCGTGCCAGCAAGCACCAGGCCCAGTGCATCAGAGCTGGTCCTTGCACCTTGCCTCCTGGCACCCATCTGAGGTCATCCTGGTGCCCAAGGGACCATCTCACCACCTTGCAGAGGGCATACAGCAACAGCAGGGAAGAGCTGTACCTAAGCATGGACACTGGTCGACTAGCAGTAGCAGCTTTCCACAAGTGTGTAAGGGAGCAACCCAAGAGTAGCGACCAGAGGCAATCCAGGATCAAGCCTTCAAAACCCGAGAAAAGCCCTGAGAATCCTCAAGCTATTAAAAAAAAAAAATCATCCGTGCTTGGTTATTTGTGTTTGACTTCTGCTCTCAGAGCATTTAGGTTCTTGTCTTCAAGCTGGCCTTAGGAGCTGGAAGATTAGAAACCTAGTTCGTTCCTCGCAGAAGAATGATGCAAGTAAAACCTTAATTCCTAGAGAGGAACCATCAAAACACCCACACCAATTTCAGGAGGTGATCCTCACTACTGTAAACATTTGGCAGGTTCCCGAATGTATTACGCTGTGTTTGACTCTTCACATGGCGCACCAAATTCAATTTTACCCTGGCTGGTGAGCATTTTGCACTGTTGATACCTAATCCTTGGTGACAGAATGGAATATACCATAGACTGGTCGGTTCCAATTGCTGGCAATGTCCTCCCCAAAATGTAATGTAAAACGTAGGCTAGACCAAAGATACAGATCTACGTACTTTTAATAAAAATGTGCTTACCTTCAAGTAGGAATTTCCAGAAGAGTTGTGATGAAAAATGGAAAATGCCAAATACGCAGCCATTTCAAGAGTTTCCGATCATTGCAGGTGAAAGGCGTTAGGAGAGAAACAAAAAGACACTGATTAGCATAACAAATACAGTGTTTGCAACACATTTTTAACTCTCTTAATTGCACTCATAATTCCACTAAGAACCGAGAGTTCTCATTCCAGTTTTCCTTTAAAGGGTTTACTTATATTTGAAATTGGGTTTATACAATTTTTCAGAAGGCTGGGCTCCATTTTACAGCTCTCACTCAGGCAAAGTTCCCACAACAGCCACAGAATTGCAGACAAGACAAGGAAAGCTTTGCAAAGCTTGGGCTGAAGGTCTGGGTCCCCCGGCCGAGAAAAAACAACCCCCCCTGAAAAGATCAAGTAAGGGGACAGCTGTAATTTATACCCTGTGGCAAGCAGAACTTGCAATTCAGAGTTCGCTCTGCTTTTAATAAGATTTCTATCTGCAGCTGGAAGGTGCATTTCAAATTCATTCTTTTTCCTTGTGGAAATCAAAACAAAGCCATAAGAACTTCATTTCAGCACCAGCCTGTTTGTTGCCCATATAACTTTATGTGATCAAGCCTCACATAACCGTAATAAAAAGAACTCTGTAAAACATAGTTTTTATAATACTTGAGCACACATTTAAACAGCTGAGGAGTTCCTCCAACCTGATGGAGCATACTGCTTCCCATCTACTCCCAGAGACTGCAAATTTGAGAGGGGTTTCACAGCTCCTTAGTGGCTCCCATTTTCCCCTGGCAGCCAGATGGGGACTCGCAGGGCAGTCAGCTGTGACTGACCTGGCTCACACAGAAGCAGCAAGTCTCATCCTTAGGAAAGGATGGGTGGGAAGTTGCTACATAGAAATTCTACCTAGAATGTGTCGTTTGTTATAATGTTATTTTGTTTTTTGGGTTTTTTTCCTCTTCCTTGTCCTCTAAAAATTAAAGAAAATATGTGAACTGATATTTCAAAGATAAAATAAGAAATACACAACAAAGATGGTTCCTTACAGTATTGCTAACTCTTTACATTTGATTACGCACCAGCCAACCTTAGCTTCTGGAATCATGTGAAATAAGAATCTGAACTGCTGTAAAAAATACATTATTAATTTCTACTCTATGATTACTAGGAAAAGCTTGAAAACGTGATCCCTACAGGCTTGGTATAAGCAAATAAAGAAAACCCAAGTTTGGCTCTGATCCTGCAAAGCACTTAAGTGCATGCTTAGCTTTGCAAAATCAATGGGACTTTGTGAGCTTCTAGAGAACTCCAAGCACACCAGAGATTTGTGGGATCAAATCAGGAAAAAAATCTTAAGGTCTTAAGCCTTAACCTAATGGTATTTCAGCTTCTCTAAAGCCTGGCTCATGATTTTTAATTTAAACACTGAGGACTGAGCTTAATATGTTTGCATAAAAATATTTACTCAGCACCCTTTAGAAAGGTGAAAGGTCTTTGCAGACCTTCAGAGGCCGAGGGGATCTAACAGGGCAGCTATCAACAGTCACCACTCCAGCAACCCCAGGCAGGAATCTGGAAGTGCAGCAGCCCAAAACCAATTAAAAGACACCTCCAAAATCCCTATTTGCTTCTGTCTTAATTGCAGCACTTTTTCCAGTACCTTGAACGTAAACATTACTTCCATGCCTGCGCCACTTCAGGTACGTAAGGCTTAAAATGGAAAAAACCCTAAAAAACTGTTGCTGCACTTCACCCTAAACCATTACAGCCTCAGTTACAGCCTTGGAAAGCAAAAATAACAGGAGCTGTCTACATTTTGAAGCTTTTTGGTTTAAAAAAAAAAAAAAAAAAAAGAGGATTTCTCTCAAATGTCTACCAGGCACCGAATGGCCCAATGAGTCTTCAACCAATATATTTGCTTACATCAGCTAACAAGAAAAAGTGACTATTAGCAAGATCTCAGAATTAGCTTAACACTGATGGGAATTCACTGTTCTGCCATCTCCCCAAGGGTCATTTCAAGCAGAGGCTGACAACGGGAGAATCAGCGCCACACGCAGCACCACACTCAGCACCACCTTCTTCTTCCGCTACTTCGTGTTTCTAATGAGTCTGAACTAGTAGGACTGGACAAGTTGCCTGATGACAGTTATCAGCTGTTACCACTGCGATCACAGGAGGACAGCAAAGGAAAAGCCAACGCTCCTCTCCCAGCTAAAGTGTCCATCGTACCACAATCTTTTTCCAAAGAGCCCAGTGAGACATCTTTGTAGATCAAATAGAAGCTGATAAAGTACAAGAAAAACAACAAAACAGTGACTGGACGGAATTAAAGAAGAGAGGAAGAAAAACGGAACAAAAAACCGTTGTCTTGTAAAGCGAGCTAAAGTGCTTTCCAGCTGGTAATGAAGTAGACTAAACCTCTGCTAGCCCCTTTTTTTCAAACCTGACTGTTTGCAATCACAAGCAGTATAGAGAAGACACTTAAAAGCCATTAACAAACTACATTTTGAATTATTCCTTTACAGTAGCTGACAAACTATAAACACACATTCTACTAACACTCATTTCACATGTTTCCCCCCAAATGTTATTTTTACTGCTGGATTGCAATGATAAACATCAGCAACTGATGTTTCTTCCACTTCCTTTGAGAACGAAGGCGCCTTCTCCCAGCAATGTATTCACCAAGGCACCAATCACATTTTTTAAAGTAAGTGGATTTAATGATGAGAACTGCTGAACAAATCTTCAGCAAATGGTGTTTACTGCCTATGTGAATGTTAACCATGCCACGCCAGCTGATATACAGGTCCTTAAAGCACTCAGCTCCCTGTATTTATAGGTATAGCTCTCCTGCTCCGGAGGATGAATTAGCTGAGCGAAGTCTGGCCATTTCCATACCCTCCCGCCACCCTCCACGTGCCAGCGCAATTTGCATTGCAGACTTGCACGCTCACCCGAGCGTACTTCTGCTGTGAAATTCATTCCTGCCTGAAGCTTTGCAAAGATTAAAAAGTCTTATGTTCTGCAGTTGGTTTTCCTAAAGCGCTTCCCAACTACCTTAGAAAGGGACCTTCATAAACAGAAGGGTTTAGATAATTTCTTTCTGATGACAGATTAAATGATGAGTGACTTGTCCAAGTATGGAATATCCATGTGCATATGTAGGTTTTCCCCCCAAAGCAAAAATCACCTTTCAATTCCTGCAGCCCACCTGATTTTCTGAAGCTGGCCCTGCTATGAGCAAAGGGATGCAAAAGAGATGGCCAGAGACCCCTTCCAACCTACCCCAGCCTCTGACTCCACGCCAACGCTGACGTATCAGCAGACAGCCCACACCAGCACACAGAAACCACGGTCCAGAAACGCAGATGTGCAGTTCTCTGCCCAAGCAGCATGATGGCACCATCCAAAGGCAGCTGCAGAGCGCTTCGATACTGCAAGCAGCCTGACATTCCCGTTTTAGAGGCAGGCTTCTCTGACACAGACTGTTTATTTTGCCATCTCTGCAGCCTCTGTGGAAGACCACATCCCCCCAGCACAGACCCTGAGCCAAAAAGGCTCTGGGCTCACCTGCTGCCACTCTTGCTTTGGGCACCGGACAGATCTTGCCCTCGCTCTCCTCTGTAAAAGCAGTTTCTCCGGAAGCATAAACTTTGCATACCACAAGGCAGGAGAAAAAAATATTAAAAGAAAATCTGAATATTAAGAATTTTAAAAAGTTATTCACTAAATACTATGGTCTAAACTAATTTTTAATAGCCTGAATAATTTTCAAGTTGACTGTTTCTCTCAGTCAGAGCCTGTGCTTGCAGCGATCTTGATTAAATGGAGAAATTGCGCACACAGTAAAACAGATCGAGTCAAGGACAAAGACACAAACCTTATCGTTGATTCGGATTTTGCAAGATTCCCAGAGATTTTTTTTTTTAAAGTCAGGTTGATTAATGCTATTTTAATGTGCAATATTTTGTGTTTAATAACCCCAGCCTTGCTTCTGAAAGGAGGAAAGGGTTTTTACAGTTCAGCATTTTACAGTCAGTTTTGCAAAGGGTTACCACTAGACCGCATCCATAAATTTTTATGCTGCCACCACCTCCAACAGCAGATGGCAAACTGCCAAGACAGAGTCCAACCGCTTGCCTGAAATGGTAATGTTTTGGGGTGGGGGGGTGGTACAAGATGTGGCTGCAAAAAGAAGAAATGCAAAAAAAAAAAGGCAAAGCCACATAATTTCGCTAGGGCTGCTAATAAGAATTACCCAATTATGTATTTATTTCAGGCATCTCCATCACCTCAGAACTCCTCAAATAGCTGGGGGGGGGGGGAGGGGGAAGAATTCTTCACTCCTTCCCCTGTCATTTCCCATCCCAGCCTGAGATTATTTGCACTAATAAAAGCAGGATGGAAAGAATATTAAACATCTGACGAAAAGCATACAGGGTCAGTCTCCTGCATCATTTCTCTGCAACAGGACCTGAAGGCAGAGAGGCAAGAGCTGTCCCAGGAGAGCCACTGTGTACCTGCTGCGGGTGCTCCCGAGAGATACTGCTGAGGGCAACAACCCCACGCAAGGGGGACTGCCGATCCCTGCTACACCACCGCCTGCAGACAGTTACGTCTAGACCCAAAATCCATCATAAAACACAACAAGAATATGCTAAGTATGGCTGGCTTTACTTTACACGTCTTTGCTTTTCCAAGGAACAAAGAGCTAGGGTTTTATTAGGATAAATTCCTTCTACAGGAAGTGCTTCACTTTTAATTACACCATTTTAAGGTTATAAATTGTTTTCTGGCCCTTATACATAATTAAATATAGATGTTCTCTGAGCTTAATGTCAGTTTAAATTCCAGGCCAGAGCAAGTAATTTGTTTGCATGTTCAATGAACAAACCATTTCTTGCAGGTTTCAAAGAACTGTGCTCATGCATCATGTATAAAGGCTGCCTTTTTCCAAGCTGAAAGGTCAAGCAAAGCAGAACCTGAAATTACACTTGGCCCTCTAAGGAGGAAGCGAGGGCCTCTAAAAACCAGAAATCAAACTTCTGATCTTCCTGTCTTGAAAACCTAATAGTTCCAAAATTTCCAGGCCAGCTAATGCCCAGGTTGCTAGCGTGCTCTCCAATGTTCCCACACTGGCTTGTGTCAACACAAGCCGCAGACAGCAGGCTAGCAACGCACATCTATTGGGGAAATTGTGCAAGGACCTGGAATTACATTCCCTGGGGTCATTTAACTCAACACTGATGGGGAGCCACAGTCCAGGAGAGACTGTCAGACCAGATGTAAAAACGCATGTAAAATAAACACTCATGCAGCCCAACCTCTATGCACCATCAATGTTTGTTCAACTACAGCGGATTACGGTCGCTAGCTGGAGGCTCGTGAGAAATGAGCTGATGAGGACAATTCACAGCAGGGAGCACGGGCTCTCCTCACCTCAGGGCTCCAGTCAAGCACTGTTTGGGGCGGACCAGAGCAGGACGGCACACAAATGCCTGCATCCTGCAAGTGCAGCTGTGCTGCTGGGCAGGCACCCCCCGAGCAAGGCACCGGGCCACCCCCAGACTACTCTGAACCGGCAGCCAGACCACTACCGTCCTGCATAAAAATGGCTTAAACCAACCTTGGTCTTCCAAAAATGAGATCATTAACCTTTTTCTATAAAGACCCTGCCCACTATTTATTTATTTAAGGTTGCTCCTCCTAGACCTGACCAAGTTGCAATGATTTCTGCTCACAGGCGCCCACCCCCAGTGAGATGTGCATGGAGGATGAGGGCTGTCAAGACACAGTTTGCCACAAAATTTCAGAAGAAACCTTCCCGCTCCCTGTGGAGCATCCCTTTTCCAGCATGGAACTGCCAAGTTATCCATGGGGGCCGCCTTACGAGGAGCAGGCTGGGTTCTCCCTGTCTCCATGCCAAAGGCATAAGAAATGCTTCTCCCACGGGAAACTGAGTTATCAACCCCAGGTTTCGCACATCCACTGTGGATGCATCCTTTTCTAAAAAACGCTGTTCAATCACCAAAAACAACAAAAAAGGAACTGAAAGGACACCAAAAATCATTGCTTCTCAGTAATTGCTAGTAATTTTGCTAAGCTTACAAGTACAGAGCTTATACCCGTTTTATTTCAATACCACTGCAGAAGTTGCTGGCATGGAAAGATCTGGCCCGTTTCCTGATTTATTTTGCATCATTGTTGGTAGCAAACATTTTACAAATCAAGCACTCCACTAAAACCGACACAGGTAACCTTTTCATACTCAGATGCACCTTCACAACCACTGCAATACTGAGGCTTCCACAGGACTGATATAAAAAGTAGCAAAACTTTGTGTTTTTCTCCTTAGAAAGGAAAAGCAGTATGGATTCACTTGGGGATGTAGACGGGCTGTGCAAGCAGGCATTTTATTTCCACTGTCTCTCGAGATCAGCCTCCCCTTTGGCACCAACTCTGAACAAGCCAGGTCTAACAATGACCCAGAGGTGCAGCAAACCCCCACCTGCACTTCACCCCGTCAGCGCCACGAGGCCGCGATGTTCCCGTCATTACCTGCAGCTTCCCACGCACAGCAGCACAGGGAGCTATTTTTGCCCTTTACATAAGACAGGATCCATAACTCTCTCTCCTTGTGTCCACGGCTCACCTTTCCTTGCTACCGAGACCTTTTTTTGCCACCTCTGCATCTGCTGCATCACGGGCTCTGCAAACATCACCTGCCCCAGGACCGACCACATGCTTCTGAGGTTTATCTATTTCAAAGCATGAAAAGGACAGGCTGCAGAAAAGTCAGGCAGCTCTGATACTGCACCAACACTTCTCCTCTTCACTCTTTCACTGCACTTTTTGAATTGATGGTTAAAGCACAGCCACACAAGGAAATCAGTCCCAGGCTATTCAGCTTCTGGCCTCTGGCTTTTGCTACAGACCCTCCACTAGATTAAAGAGCTCTTTAATAGCTGTTATTTTCTTTGCAGAAAGGTATCTGTACACTAACGACATCCCCTTAGCCACCCTTGTGGCAATTTGAAAACAAGGTGAAAGCCAGGATGCTTGCATCCCGCTCTGGCACTCACTTTGGGTATCTTTAAGGAGCTGGTCCCCGCAGTGCCACGACATGGATGGTGGGACAACGCCGTGGCGGCGGGACAATGAGCCTCCCCACTGCCCAGCAAGCCCCGGCTGCCAACAGCTTCCACGCCTTGTCTTCTCATCATCCTTGGCATGGGGCACAGACCATGGGGGAAAGACCGGTGCTGGGGGGCAAGAGGGGACCCTCACCCTGTGCAAAAACAGGCAGGGATTCAGTCAGGTGATCTTCCTCCTCTCACTAAATAATTTCTGTGCTAAAATAACTGCTGGAGGTGGTTGGCCTCCTCTGCTCCCGCCAGGCTCACAGTCCTGCAGCCGGGCTATGAACACCACCACTAGCTGCTGCCAATGGAGGGTCCCCCGAGCGCTGGCCAGGGACACCTGCAGCACTGCGGTCAGGTGTCCTGAGCAGATGGGAAATTAATAAAAAATAAAGAAAAAAAATTCAAATCTCCTGATAGGTTTCCTCAACCTATTTATTTTTGTTTTAAGCGAGTATTTCCCAATCAGCTGCACAGTAATTTATTTGCCATGCCATTATTTATGCATTATTGACTTAATACATGGTAATTTATGTTGATGATGGCAATATTTCTCTGTGCTGAAGGTGCTGGATGCTGACTAGTCACCAACAGAGATGCTACTACCTAGGCTGAACAAAATGTTTCACAGCCGTTAAAGACATCAGTTGTTTAGATGCTAACTTTGAGGAGATGTAGGAAACAGCAGAAATGCCTAAAACCTCCTGCTAAAATTTCTCTTCACCGAGGCATTTCAGAACCTATTTCCTTGTAGGAGCAACAGGGTTTGGCACTACTTGATCATCTGGTGTTAAAAGGGAGAGGATGGAGGAAGGTAAGTGACAGTCGTACAGGAAACTCCATATTTTGCTATCAATAGTTAATCTACTGTGTCACATTTCTTCGAGAACTAAATGAAATGCAGTGAGTGCCATGTAAAAGTGGAGCTAGGGAGCAAAATGATTTTGTAGAGCAAATAACTATCTCATACTGGCTGTTTTATGCCCTATTGAACAACCAGCAGTTTATAAAAACAAAGTTTCATAAATATCGGTGGAGATTTCCTTCCCATGCAGGAAAAACTGGATTTACAGGGGCTCAAACAAGAGCGGGAAGAGCAACCCGAGGGCTGAGGAGCAGGAGTCCGGCCAGCACTGCCTGTGTCTGGTCTAGAGAGCGGCAAAAAGCGTGGGGCAGGGTGCAGGGAGGCTCTCCCTGGGGAGCAGCACCCCGGCTTCGCTCCGCCACAGCTGGGAGGTCCAGCTGGAGCAGCCCGGGAAGCCTAAGGAAACGCAGCAACCAGGTGTTGAGCACTGGGGTCTGCTGAAGCCTTGCTGCCGCTGGTCAAGGCCCAGCACCCTGGCCAAGAGCGGCCAGAGCACAGCACTCGGTGCACAGATGCAATTGCAACAGGGAAAAAAGGGCAGTTTTTGGTGCCCTCCTGGTCAATTCCTAGGAGAAGGGATGGAGGGAAACTGCTGGGATTGCTGCTGATGAGTAAAAAGTAGGAGGGTTTTTTTAAGAAAGACTGCAGGGGAGACAAAAAAAGCCCCACACAAAGCACAGACAGGCTTACCGAGGCTTCTTGCCATGAGCCAGGCCTCGTCCAGGAGGAAAAAAAACCATGCAGCGTCTTATGTAGCATTAAGATCCAAACAGAAACAGCCTCACCATTAAACCACTTGGCATAGCTGTTAACACACGGCTGTTTGTTATTAGGAGTCATTTTCACATACAAGTCTGAAGCCTTTACCCAGAGCTTCGAACGCTGACCCATCCCTCTAGACCTGCCTTTGTACAAGTTGGCGTATCACCCACGGCGCTCTCCCTCAGGCCACGGCGTTAGCTGGGAGGCCTTGACAGAGACTCGAAAATTTATTACTTTGATCTCAAATAGAAACCTGTCACCTCTGTGATTCAACCTCACCTATGGTGTAGGAGTAGGTCTGACTTTCCTTACAAAGCCAGGATTTCTGGCAGATGCTACCACAACTAGAAATTCTATTTTTAACACCTCAAGTAGAGCCAACTTATTTTTTGAAGTTAAATCACGGTGAATCTAAATTAACTTTTATTAAATGAGTCAGGAACAAACTCTTAATGCAGCAATCAAATATTTTCCTCTGTTGCCCTCTCTCTCATCTCTGAAAACAACTAACAGCATCAGCACAACACACAGACACATGCCAGCTTTGTGTAAGGGATGCTCCAAGATACACAACATTTTTGTGTGGATTTCCCAAGGACAAGCAGAGTTTACAAAATACATACAATTACTGTGAACCACACTGGAAGTGTTTCAGCTAACCTATGGTCAAACAAGAAATCTGGACTGAAGAATCACTGACGCCCTCTGAAAGCCATTTCACTGTAGGAAAAAAACACAGTCTGAGCATCACTGGGTCTGAGAAGTGCTAACTCCCAAAGTATCAAGGCCCCGCAAGCAACCCAATAAAATCTAGGTTTTATGAAGTTTCCTTGCAAGAAGTCTTCACCAGTTACAGCCCCCACAGGAAGCAGCAGATGGCTAACACCAAGGGCCATGTTTTTGCCGTCATGTGCTAACGCCAGCTGTATTTTCTACCTCTCTGGACAATCCCACAGCACCCCAGCCCTCTGCTCTGCAGGATGTAAGGCTGAGATTGAGCATACCATCATTCTCTAGCCTCCCCTCCTCCCTCTGCTCGAGCTACACCACAGAGCCCACTCCGCACCCCCCTCCCCTCCCCGCGGCTCTGCCGGGGTCCATCAGCAGGGGATCCGCATTGCTCACTGGATGCAGTCTGCTAGCATGTCTGGTGTGAGAGAGGGTGAGTGAAGGAGAAGGTTGCTGTCAGCAGCTGACTTTCCTGGGCTGACCCTTTGACAACTTTTTTTACGTTTAAATGATGTGATAAAAATCAGCAATGAATTATGCAGCATCAATTGATACGTCCAGCCCTATCAGTTCTTGAGAATACCATTTTAAAGCTAAATTGGAGTTTGATCCTTTATATCAAAGCTTTAATAAACTAAGCAAGCCTGTGCTGTACTCTCCACCGAGTCGCCCTCCAGCAGGCTGGGGTGCCCTGTCCCTCCCCATCCCCGAGCGGGCGGAAGCCTGGGAGCTCTTACTGCAATGATGGTCTTGCCCTTCCCTGTGCTGAGAGCAGGTAAATTAGCAGTCAAGTTTCTTCTACCTAGTTTTTAAACAGCAACCTTGCAGATAGCACACCCTCCCTGGCAGCGTGGAGGGGGAAATACCCATCACCAATGCTATCATCCAGCACCCCTACAAGCTGTCATCCAGAGAAAAGCAAGAGTTTCTCCTTGGCCTTTGCTCAGTTTCTGACTTTTCCAAGACATCTTCACTGTATGTATAAGTCGGCAAGTCTCGCATCTGATTTTTATCTCAGCTTAGCAGAGTTTAATCTAGAAAGCATCCCCTGAGGTCTTACCCCACCGCTGCTCTCCTACTCTGGGAGGGTGATGACTGCCTAACTGATCCCAGGGCAACTGGCCATTCTCTCCTGTGTGGATTCATCAGCAGAAAAATGGCTGTAGCTGTTAATAGAACAAGTATTTTGATGAATGGACTATCACAATAGTGCTTGCTGTAACATTTCATACTGCAGCCAGCTCCTCTCTTGCCAAATGATGGAAGACCAAATGAGCAGAAGTGAGGACTTTTTGTTTGTCCATCTGTTTTCCACACTCTGGGCAGCAATTTTAAAGATTCCAGCCATGAATACTTTAGCGGAGAGGCTGAACGGACACCGTTCTGAAATGTTAACCACAGTTCAGGTTTCCAGACCTCTGGGGCTTGCCCTGTGAGCACCTTTTGGAGATGCTGCTGAACTTCCAACAGGTAGGATGGCTGGGCTGGGAGGTAAAGTGAGCAATACCAATGCAACAGCAATGCTGCCTTCTGGTTTCATATGAACATGTGCTAGAGTGGAGAGGCCTGAGAGACATCACACACAGACAAAACAGTATCTTCCCAAAAGAAAAGTTGGCCCTAATGAAGCCGAGCTTCGTCACAGCTTCTGCTCTTGCAGCGCTAGGTGAACCAGCGTCCCATGGTGCACCCTGCTGTACACACTTTAAAAGGCCACAAAGTCTGGGGACAATGTGCACGCCCAGAGCGGGGTGCAACAGTGGGACAGGGTGCAAAGGGTTAAGTGCAAGATCCCCATGATCCCAGCAGCCAGTGATTCAGCACAGGAGATGCTGAGCTCAAATATAGTCTTCTGGAAGCTGAGCAGATCACTGCTGCGGGACCATTTTCCGTTCAAGAGTCTGGAAAAAAGGACACTAAAGAGCCCGAATCCAAACATGCAGAATGCGAACACCCGACCTGGCCCCACCGTGGTGGCCTTAATGGAGCCACTACAGAGGGGAAAATCATCAATGTGTACCTCAGATAAAGCTTTTATAAAGCACTAGAAGGCTGCATGCTGCGTCAGCCCGCTCCACTCCGGGTCCTGACTCCCTGTGCCTTGCCCATGACGTAACCAAAACGGACAATTTAATTAATTAAATTAAAATGCATTAAGCAATCCAGCAGGAAGGCAGGGCTGCCTATTTCAGGTCTTCTAAGTACCAATTATTACAGCAGGGGGAAAGAAAACAGGCATCATCATAGCCCCGGTGACATTAAAAATAAAATCTAAGGGAAAAAATAAGCATGAGCAATAGCAAAGCACAATGTGCAATGGCAGCCCAGTACGAGTCAGGAACAAGAACAGCCGCCATAGAGAAAAAAGGGCAGGGATGAGCGCGAAGTAGGCAAGCCTGCCTGCTCCCTGCCGTCACTCCAAGGCAGTCCCAAACCAACAGTGGCCAAAGGCACGCTATTCCCACCCACAGACCGTGCCAGAGAGCCAAGTCACAAAGTCCCAGAATGAGACAGTCTCCCTTTAGTTTGAAGCCAAACGGCTTCTAACCAGGAACGCAACATGGCCTGGGGAAGGGATCTGTCTCCTCATTAAAAAAATATGACTCCACATCAACAGCATTTTTATGGAGGAGGACACCCTTGGAAATTCCAGGGTATGAGAGCACCCACATCCCAGTTGGAGTACGCATGCACCACCAAGCCTACTGTCTGGCCCGGTGATAGACATGCAACATTAGACATCCTTGTCAACCAATGCTGCACGTAGGAGGAAATTCACTGTCCCCACAGGGAACAGCCTTCAAATTAAAGCCAATGCCTTGTACAAGCTATTTGTTCCTGCATCTAAGGCAACCTTCAGTGCCACCACAGGCACAGAGGCATTGTCTCCAAAGAAAAGTCTCTTCTTGAGCATGTTAGTGCAATTCCTTTGAGCTCCCAACAAAGAAAAGGTGACCTGCTCCCAAAAAAATAAAATAAAAAAAACAATAACATATTCCCCCAGAAGGAGGTTTGATTGGAAGCTGGCCCTGGCTTCATCAGCCCGGGTTGTGCAACTGCTCCATGTGCTACATGTTGGTCCCTCCTGTCCCTCAAAACCTGCCCTGCCCAAAGCACAGGGCCAAGCAAGGGCCACCTCAATTCCACGGGCTAGCGCACAGACTGAGCCAGTCGTCACAGCCAGGTTGCAGCACCCAGATCCAAGTAAGGCCTGATTCTGAAATGATGTTCAGCTATGGCCATCCTCAACTGAGAGTGGGAAGAAGCACCAGGCGATAGCTAAAGAAATCTCCCAAGGAGAGCATCTTCCAGGAGGATCCCTTCTACAGCAGCCCTCCAAAGCCCAACACAACACTATGCTCTCCTACTCAACCTCCCAAGTCTCAAGCAGGGCCACGGTAAGGCAGAAGGCTGTTCTGCTTTTATTAAACTCTGAGCTCCCCTGCCATGCCTGGAGATCTAGACACGCAGTATCTGTTATTAGAGCATTTATCTTCTGGTACGAGGTGTGTCATACATATACCCCCAAGAGCCACAGGCGAGAGATGCGGGCATGGGGTTGGAATAGCTTGCTGACATTTTACTTTTGCAAATAAAACCAGAAAAAGGATTGCAGGCGTGGGATGCCAAGCAGATAGCTGAAAGGACTGATTTGGATCGACAGCTATGGGTTCCTGCAGCCACAGGAGAGAGGTTAAGACAGAATAATGTTCCCATAAAATATCATTTTATCATAGCCACCTACACTGGCCCTCCCTCATCCTTTCACAATAATAATAATAAACAGTTTCTCCATTATTTCCTTATTTCCCATCCTGCACAGAGTAAGCACCACCATCAAGATCAAAAAGGTCTTGCAGCAGATCGCAAGCCTGATTCCTCTCCTGTGTCCTGAGGACTTCTGAAGGAACCTGCAGAGCCATTATCAGTGCCGGCTCCCATCAATGAGCCTTTCATGTGCTAAAGCCTCGTATTGACACTCACTTATTTATAGCAACTGCACTGCACCATTCATTTAAACACATCAGCATTTCTGAAAAAAAGATAAAGTGGACTTTGAAGCACTGGCCTCAGAACACACCAGCCAGGAACAGGAGACAGCTCTCTAAAGGTGAAGCTGTAATCAGTTATTGTCCCTCAGTTCCCTGTGGCATGACCTGTACCTGCAGAGGATGCATCTCCCTTCTCCAAGCCTCCCTCTTTGCAGCCAACCTGAACAGCACCGAAGGGCTGCAAGGACTCCAGTATTTCTTGGCTTCAGCTAGCTTGCCTTTAAACGACAACTGCTCCTAATTATTTCTTTTGATTTAGTACATTCCAGGTACAAAAGCCTGCCACAGAGCACCTCTGCCATCATGCTCTGTGTCACCTGTCAACATCATCATCGTCGTAATATTAATTCACCACCTCTCATTGAGACTTACTAGCAGACCATGGGCAGAACTATTCACAGTTCTACTCCACCGAGCAAACCAGCTGATGGGAGAGAAGGGTACTAATCTGCTCCAGCTGCAGCAAACGTAACTGTAAGTTACAAGAGTGCAAGGCTAAGCCAAAAACAATGAGAAAATCCAGGGACAATATGAAAGGCACAGTAACCATGGTCTGAAGTGCCTGTGCTTTTCATTTCAGATCATGCACTGGTGAGGTCAATTTTTCATTACGCGGAACTCCAAGCCTGGGTCTCTGAGTAGCAGAAGGGCGAGATCGATGTTGAGGCAACTGGGATGCAGATGAGAGCATCCAAGAGTGTGGCCTTTTCAAACCCCTCTGCAAACACAAAAGCCCACTCAGGACCAAAACAGCCCAATTCACGACCTGTCTCATGCCAGCCTAAAGCAGCTGAACCAGGACGAATTTAGATTTAAGTGAGTGTAGGGGAGAAGAAAAATCAAACCTCCAGGAATCAGCATTGACATTCATGTGGCTTTATGACACAACTCACAATATTTTATATTCTTATAGCTTCGGCTTTTGGCATCTGGATTTCCAGCTATAAAACATTTGGTTCTTTGTCTTTTGGAAGTGAATAATAAGAAAACAACCAAAAAATTCAGTGTGATCCAAGCGCATCCAAAAAGCTCAAGATACAAAAGAAGTTGCTGCGCTCTGATTCTTGAGATTTTAATGTTTCAGTCAAACACATTTCATGGGGAGAAGCTGCTGCGTGCGAGCTGAAGTCATGGTTGCTGCTACGCGGAACATCACACACATTATTAGTCATGCAAATCTCAATGCAATTTGAGCTTAAATCATCACAGATCTCAAATCTCCCTGAGAATAGTCCAAGAGCTCGACTAAGAGGCTGAATTTCAACTTGGTCGAGCCCATTAATGGATGATCATCAGGCACCTCCAACATGCTCCTGCAGACCCTGTACTGGGTAGATCTTAGCTCATGGGACTCCGGTGGGAATGCTCTCACACAGCTCTCCACGCTGCAGTAAACACTCCACAGTGCAGATGTGCGTAAGCAGGTACTTATGACCCAGTATTATTGGGTACACCTTATTTTAGCCATATTTTTCTGGACAACTTCTGGACCACAACCATATACTACAGCATATACTACAGCATGCATATACTACATATACATATACATACATATACATACATATACTACATTGTGTATACTACAGCGAAGAAACCTAAGCATTATTGGTTTTAAACCTTTGTCCTGTTATTTTGCTTCTGAAAAAAATTCAGAAGCACAAGCAAGTGAAAAAGTAGAGGCAACATGTATGTGACCCAAGGGGGATGTCTGTCTTCCCCAGGTACGCAGAGCCTTACACGCTGTCTGGCTGCATCGCCGAATCTGGGCAAATGTCACTGATGTGACATACAAGGAACAGTTGATTAGGGTAAATCTTACACATAAATCAGCATAATGCCAATGTTTATAACGACTGCTTTACTCCGTACCATGAGCTCAGTACCACCAACCGCCTGCCTTAATTAAGTCAAGAGCCTGTGTGGGCCATGGAAGCGCTCCCTTCCCCCATCTCTCCCAACCCCTTTAAGACTATCATATTCTTTTCTGTCTCTGGTACCTGGCCATAGCAGGACTCCCGCCCCACTTTCACAAAATCCCGCGTTTAGTTAGTTAATTATACAGAGAAAAACATTCTTTTTACTTTTTTCCTACAACACCACAGTATGTGATAAAATGCTATGATTTAAAAAGAAGAAAGACTTCACTGAAAGCAGCATGTTACCCAGATTATCTTTTTCAGCACAGAGACCACAGGCAAACACTCCCTTTCTGTGGGGTAGGCTTTCTACAGGAGTAGAGTACATTTGAGCTAACCTGCTTTACTCTGCACTGGGACGAGCAGCAGTCTGGCAGCCAGCATGAGGGGCAGCATTACAACACAGCAGCTCCAATGGTCTTACTTGGCACAGAAAAAATACAAATCTCCCCTTTAAACATCATCTGAACTCTCTCTCCCACGAGTGAATTAACAGCCTGTGGGAAACAACCTAGTTTGCTCAACAGTTAAGTGCACAATTTTGTGCTAATGCACAATTCTGGGTCTGCAGGACTACCACACTCCTGTGGCCAGGCATAGCAGGTAACCGCTGCTGAAATCAATATTGCTTATCAACGAAGGGGAAAACACATCCAAGCCTTTGAAGACTTCTAAGCTCATTGTAATGAAGCTTCCTGTTCTAATCTAGCCTGTGCACACAACAAAACCAGCCAGACTTCTGTTTGCAATTCCTGCATTTTAAATAATTCACAAGGAAATCAAGAGAGCTTATCACAGCTCACCGGGAATCGCAGCAGACGCGGTTGCGCTGCAGCGCTCCTCCCTGGGACGCCTGTTGCTCCTGGTTCTGAAATCCCACTTCACGGCCCCAAGAAGATCCAGGCTTCAGCGCTACAGCTGGGAATGGTACTCTGGAGAGGATGCTCACAAAGATGTGATGGGATGGGATTTGGACCTAGGTTTGACTCTGCAGTTGCTGATCACACAAGAAACACGTCTGATCCTCGCAGGGATGACCCTTTTCCTCATCTCACAATCATCCCAGGAACAGCCCAGGGCAAAGGACCACTCGCATACCTGGAGGACACCCAAACCCCATGTTCCGTGTTCCAGATGTCCTCTGCAGGCTTCTCCCACCATGTGGGGAAACACTTAGATTTTAGACAGCAGACTAGTACAAGAGCAGTGCTTGGAAAAAATGAGTCCTTCATTAGCCAATGCAGAGGCAGAAGCAGACCTTGGTGCACCAAGTCAGGCCTTGCAGGGTTTTGCATCCCCCTGGGAGCACAAAGCCTGTGGAGGCTTCCTTGGTGGTGGGCTCTGCCACAGGATCTCCGTGCCGAGCAGGGTGCAGCCACCCCTGGCACCTTATCTCCCCGGGGTGCCCTGGGGCTGGCTTCCCACAAGCCATCACTGATGCAGCAGCCCTGCTGCACCCTCAGTCCAGCCTGGGCAAGCAGGGGTGCCCAGGCGAGGGCATGTCGTGGAAGGGGAAAGCACACCATGTCGGTGGATGGGTACACGTGTGGGTACACGTGCGGGAACGGGAGGGAAGACCAGGAGCCCCGCCTAGGGAGACAGGGCCTGACAACACAGTGAGAACGCATCTTCAGCGCAATGTTTTCCCTTGTTCTCTTACACTTCAGCATTTCCACTGAACCGTGTCCAGCCAAGCTGTTGTTACTGGCCACAGCACTCCTGCCCCCAGGGCTGAATTAGTGCTTGTTCTACAGCTAGCTCTGCTCTTGCCTGAAGGGCTGCCAGAGAGGGGGTGGAAGAAGGCTCCCTCCAGCAGCACCCTCCCAGCATGGACGTGCAATCTTGTATAATTCACTTTGAAGTTCCCAGCCTCTGGGCATGAAGCAGCAACCAATATACAGTTGATCTCGCTCTGTAAACTCCCAGTCAACAGACAGCATTTCTCATCTTCCCTGGTGGGTTTGTAAACATCAGAACTGCTTTGCCCTCCTCAAGGAATGGCTTTTTTTTGAGGTGAGAAGGTAGCAACCCTTTCCCTGAGTCAGATTCCTATACAGCCAGTGGTCCAGCATCCCGCAAAGGCAGGGGCTGCTGGAAGTGATGGGATGCGCAGCACACATCTGCTGTAGCTTCATCTCTTGCACCTTTATGTTTTGTTTTCCCATAACACGTGCTTGCTGCCAGCAGCTATTTTTCTTCTTCCAGTTTTGCTATAGGAAAAAGTCAGCTTGCTTTTCTGATAAAAATCAGGAAGTCTGAGGACCAACTTTGTCTAAAGGATCTGTTTTTCAAATGATGAAGAACTGGGGAAAATTGTTCCCACCATAGCAGTTCAGCTGGCTTGGAAGCCTCTCTGGTTCCTTTTTCCCCAGAAACCTCCCTGAGCAATTATGTTCATCAGCCACGTAGCAGGAGCCAAGCCAAAAATACAGAGCCACCTCTGCAGGGGCCCACCTACCCCCAGCCCCTCCCCTGGGCCTCCCAGTGCTCCCAAACCTCGGCCCACCTGGAGAACAGAGCATAGCCAAGAGGCATCGCAGCTCAGCACTGGGCTACAGCCCAGAACTCACCAAGGACCAGAAGCAACTCGTTTCTCCCCAGATTGCTTGTGTAGCCACCTCCAACCCACAGACTGCACCACATCGTAATGCTCCTCATGCGTTTCTCGGACCCCAGAGGATGATGAGCAGAGGGTGCAATGAGAGGACTCCTGGAGCAGACCCGAGCAGCCGGATGGGACAGGGCAGTGTCCCATGCACAAAGCACGAGCCAGCCCACTGCAAAGCCTCCCCCTGCCAGGCCTTAGACAGAGGGGCAAGCAAACCCCCAAAGAAAGTTGCTAATGCTCCATGTTGTGCGTTTGTGTAAATCCAGTATATTTTCCCCTCCCAAGAGCCACAGTACTTCCCAGCCCCAGCCTTTTAATCTGATGCTTGCATTTAAGTGTTCTGCTCATTAAACAATCCATTGCAAAGCTGCTGCTGTGATGCCTCCCTCTCCCCTTGTGCCCCCCTTGCCAGAGCAGGGCAGCACCACGCAGTGACACCAGCAGCCTGCCACTGCTAATAGCTTTAGGAATAAGACGGCATCGGCCTTGGAGAGCACCAAACCCCGCGGCTTGGGCATTACGTAACACTTCAACTTGTCATCCATCAAAACCCAGAAACAGATTTCACCCAGTGGAAGAAAAATGGATAGCTTTCTCTTTCAGCACCAGGGGATGTATTTTATCTCCTTTCCCAGGGTCTTAATCAAGGAACATGATCCCAGATAACATTATCAGTGATGGTTTTGCAGCAGCTAAGGACATCTGACACATCACAGTGGGTTTTAGCCACAGGCTGCTTCTCTGGGTCAAAATTCATTCCTGCTAAGAGGCTGAGCTTCAACCACATCATTAGACGGACCAACGCAGGTCAAGCCATGCTGGGCACTGCCAGAAGGAAAACGCCATGTACTGCAGAAGCTGAGCTGGAGATCGCACCAGAGAAAACTTTGGTTCCCACTGAACAGTATCCCAGCAGCATCCCTCCGCCAGCAAGTCACCTCAGCTTCCACAAACATAGCCATACACCTGCAACGTCTGTGAGGTGAGGTGCAGGAGCACTACAGCACCCAGGAGCGCCAGGAGGGGAGGCTGGAGATGCAGAGTACTTCTTGGCAGGAAGAAAGCACTCGTAACCTATCACTGAACACCCTGCTGAGGCTAATTGCTACATTAGACATCTGAACAAACAACACTAATCACCACATTAAACAACTACAATTAATGCTGTGCTGACAAGCAAAGTACCATGTTGCATGGAACGCCTCCATCTTCGGTGCTCTGCACAACCACCCCTACACCAGGTCAGCTGCAGGGTCTGAACCTTGTCCCACCAGCTCTGGACACTCGTACTAACCAAACCCATTGTGGGGCCATTTCCCCTGACTGTCCAAGAACAGAGCAGCAGCACACAGCACCAGGGACTTGCTTTCCTTCTTTTGGCATGCCCTTTGCAGAACGCATCTGCAAAGTGGGCAGAGACGTGTGGCTGAGTAGCATTTTACTCAAAACCTTTTGCATTTTGCTCCCCTTTTCCAGAGTGGACAGGGTGGTTTCTGAGCTTCTGGAGGAAGCACAGCGACAAGGGACAGACCGGGACAAAACAGCACTTTCCGTTCTGACACCGCACACAGCTGGATCCTGCTCCCAATGCCACACTGTGCCTGAGGAAGCTCACCCACAGCCCCGTAACTCTGCCGGGACCAGCCGGCACAGCCAAGCCTCCCACCAACCAGGAGATGCCGGGGAGAGCTGGACTGTTTTTACAGCCTCTGGGTTTGGCAATAAATTAATTTCATTTATTTACAAAACCAGCATTTTTGCAGTGAGATCGGGTTAAAAGCATAAATAAAACATTTTATGTCACACCGGATTTTCACACAAGGAATCAATAGTGTTTTGATTTAGTAATAATGAGAAGAGAGCCCTGTTTATTACCTGTCTGAAGGGCAACAAAAAAAAGCTCTAAAGGGTCTCACTCGCCCTCAGCACTCCCAAGCAGCCACTTCGCCCTGGCGGTGCTCCCGCATGGCTGGGAGAACACCCCAAACCAGGCAAGCAGATAAACAGCTCGCTCTTACACATTCTCCCCTTTAACTTTTCCCCATACCCTCACTGGTATGGGGTCTCTGGCCCTTTTCCATCATGGTTTCCAGGTGCTCAGACTGAAGGGGTTTCCATTAAAAGCAGCACCTACACCTGAAGCATCTTTGCTCCACACACAGGACCTGCAGCCAGGGATAGTGGGGGTTAAGCCAGCCACCCCTCTGCAGCAAGGTGCTTAAATTCCACAGCCTGGGCACGCTGCCCTCTCCCTGCACCTCCCTACCACCATCTACAGCATCTCCAAAACCCCACATCTGAGGCCGAAGTCCATGCTGCCAACTAGCAAGGGGCTGGGGACACAGGACAGCTAGACTGCAGAGCTGCTAACTTCTGGTTTTTTTCTTTCCCCCAAAATCCATCCTGAGTTAACTGATGCTGAACCCAATGAAGAAAAGGCAGTAGCTTTCCAGGGACAGGTTTTGGGGACCACAGGTTGCTCTTAGGACAAGGGGTCACTGAACCCTCTGCCTCTGAGCACCTGTGCCTACCCTTGTGCTGCTACTGCTGGATGGAGGCAGGAACATGGGAGAAGCAAAAGAATCCCTGGGCTGGAGGAGGTCTCACCACTAATTAGATCTGTAACACAGCTCTGCCTCGCTGCGGCCCTGGCAGACGTCAGCCAGCGTGGTCTGGGCACAGGGGAGCATAGGCCAAGGCAGGCATCGTCTCATTAACACAGACTGAGTCCGAGCCTTGCAGCATCCTCCTGCCCAAGTGGCAGCTCTTGGTTCCCACTGGATCCTTGTCACTGGGATGGGAAAACACAGAAGCATGTACTTGTTTACTAATTCACTCATCTGTACGTTTCCAGGTGAGGATGATGAGGGTTGACCCAAGCCTGGAATGGCACTGAGCCCCTCCTCAGGGCTGTTCCCTCCTCAGCCGAGGAAGCAGGAGCTCATGAGAGAAAAAAAAACCCAGATGCCTCCACAACGCCCAGGATTATTTGCAAACGAAGTCTGCTCATGCAGTTGTCATCAGCTACATGGGACTTCCAGTTAACTAGTTTCTAATGTTATTAATTACCTGTCTTGCAAGTAATGTTTAATTTCATACATAAGAACCCAGAACACTCAACTTCCAATATTAACTGTGAGGACTATTTTTAATGCCCGTCTTCTTTTCGTAGCACAATACTAGTACTTATATGAGAAAAGCTCTGCTACATCCCATCATCTGGCACTCTTATCATCGAGACGCACAAGAACCACATGCTGTTGCTTAATTAAGTCCCTGTAGCACAGGGGTCTGGGGGTTGTTTTGTTTTTCGTTAAGATAAAGGCCCCCTGGGTGCTCAGCACCATTCCTGCAGTGCCCTGAGCCCCTCCGCAGAGCACAGCCCTTGGGACTCACCAGGCAGCTTTATTTTCCTCAGATGTTTGGATTGGGGTTTGCAGGCTGAACAGGCTGCTTCACAGTTTATTTTGGGAGGCTGAATATTGCACTTGGAGCGCATTTCACAAAATGCTTATGCTCCCCTTTGTCATGAGCTGCGTGCTGCTTCCTTCATCGATCGCTCACCCCGAGCCTGAATGGAGGCAGGGAAGAGAGAAGGGTGTGGGAAAACAACACATTTTAGCACTGTCAGTAAAATAAAAGGGTGCCTCTCTCCATGGGTGCATTTGCACAGAGAAAATGCCCAGCGTTATTTGCACCTAGTGATAATGACCACAGCCATTAATGCTCTGAGTCACAGGCACTCCGCTCAGCGTGTCAGCAGCCTGTGCCCATGATGGAAGAGCTGTGTTCCTTGCAGAGAACAGTCCCTGGGACTGAAGGAGCCACCACCAAGCCCATATCATAAGCTGACATAGCCAAGCAGCCCACCCTCCGCTCAAGGTGGAGCAGCAACACCCAGGGAGGTCCCAGCCCTTGCGGCACTGCACTCATGCTCCCCTGAAGGGAAAACGGCCGGTGGTTCCCCTGAGCTAGAAGCTAACTTTAGGCTAGCTGAGTGTTATCCTTGCTAACTTGCGTGGAAAATCCCCATGATACTCCAGCCAAGGGCTCTCAGCTGCTTAAAACAGCTCTACAACTGGGTGAAGTAGGAGAGAGTATTGGCACAACTCCGATGATGAGGTGCTCTAGAAACTATGTTTCTATGGCAACACCGTATTACAAAGCTATTTGGATGTTCATTAGGGTTTTCTAATTCTCCTAAACCTGCTCAGTCCATAATACCCATTTATTCCAAGATCATCTGTGTGATCTGTGCGGCCCTCTGCAAACTGGGCAGCAGATCCTTGCTTTGGCCGGCCCCACCAGGGAGGAGACCTTTGCTCCAGGTGTGCCAGGGGCCTTGGCGCCTGCAGATGGAAGTGCAAGATTACGCTCTGTATCTCCGTTAAGGGAGTCAAGAAAAATATCGGTATTCTGCAATGCTCTGTGAAACTCCCATTGTGGCACGCGGAACAATTTAAGCCTTAAAATAGACTAGGAACAAAAGGCTAAGATCATTAACAAAAAAAAGCAGACAGTAAAAAGGTTCACAAGCATAAATCAAGAGAAGAGAAGAAAAACGCTCCCCAAGTCAACACCACCACATTTAGACAATTACTAGACGACAGAGCACAGCCATCTGCTAGCCCCATGAAGCAACAGGGCAAACACAGCACTGCTTATGCAAGAAAAGTCTTTGTTTCAAGAAAAGAATGCATGCACTGTCACCAAAGTACTCCCCCTTATATCGCATCACCCCCAGAAGAACAATCTCCCAAACACCAGGTTCCTTATGAACACCAGACCTCCCTGAGGAGGAGGAAGAGGTCCTTCCCTATCACAACCGGGAAAGGGAAGGGACTGCACACACTGAATTCACCAAAAAAGCAACTAAAAATTAAGTCCCTGCTCTCTGGGGCACAGAGTCCTTTCTCCAGCCCCTCTTCTACCACCTTCCCCGTTGCAAAGAGCCCAAACTGGAAGAGCAGCTTTGGGGTCCTTTCACAGGCATCCTGCTCAGTCCTCAGCACCTTGGGGGATGACACTAATGAGGTCAGCTAGGAGCAACTACAGCCCTGAAATTGCAACCTACTTTTATAAAATAGCATTTATAAAATAAAACTTTTTCCCCCCTTGCAGCATGTAAGGTAACAGCGGAACTCGATGCTGCAGGCAGAGGGGAGGCAGGGATGCCAGCAGGCCTGAGAGGAGGATCTGCCACCTGCGGGCAACACCAGGATCTCTGGGTTTGCCACGAAATCCCATATTTTTTGGAACAAAGAATGTAGTTTCAGACCTTGCACGTAACTTATCCTCCTTGGTTTAGGTTATAGTCTACCTGCACCTTCCTCTGAAGCACTGTGGGTCTGATCCCATTTAGCAATTCTTCCGTGTACTGCTGGGCGAGCGTGGGGACTGTCCCATTTACACCTTGAAAACTGATATAAAACAACTGAAATATTCAGACATTAAACTGTACGCTACATTAGAAAAAACACAATGTTACGGTGGAAACTCCACAGACAGGAATCAAGACCACTTTGCTGGTTTATTTAGGGTATCCTAGACTTCATCCCCAGCGCTCGCTGTTTGCAGTAAGACCCATGGCCATACCAGCAGCACCATCTGCAACTCCATCTGAGCTTATAAGCTAAGCAATGCTGGGCATGGCGCTTTTGGCTAGAGAAGCTATTCTCCGATTCCCCCGTCGTGCAATGCCAGCAACACAAATTGTGGCAGTATATTACATCCCAGAAATGGCCCCACTGCAGTAGCAGAGGTTACTTAAAGTTAAATCTAATGTAACATGGACTTAAATATGCACGTGCAAAAAAAGTCAATGTGGCCTTTAGGCACAAGTATTACTGAGCCTATATGTCCATTACCAATTTAAGGCATTAGTTTAAGAACAGCTATAAAAATGACCTCTGCAAACAAACTGTCCATCAATAATCGTCTTGCCAAAAGTGAAAAATTTATGACATACTATTGAAAAATTTATGGCATACTGTAATTACATTTCCAAAGTTAGAGGAAGTACCGTGTGAAGCAAGAGCTCACGAGATACCACAGAAATGTGTCACCACAGGAACAAGTTTCTGCTGGAGCAGAGAATGATGAAAAGATGTTTGCTTATTTTTAGCCTCTAGAGGTCACAGCCTCACAGTTAAATCCCTGAAGTCAGACAAGCAGTCTCTATTTTTGCTCCAATACATCATTTATAAGACATTGCAATCTTTTAAACAGCTCAATTTAAGATCTCAATTTTAGGGACATCAAAAGAAACTTCGTCTGGTCTTTACAGCTCTGTATAACCCCTGGGCTGAGCGCAGGAAGGGTGTTTACAGTAACGCTTTGGCTTCTGCAAGTCGCACGGGGCCCATTCGTGACCCATGGTGCTGAGACAACATAAGCGGGTAGAACTGCCGAGGCATGAAATTGGTTTAAAATGATGAAGTGAAGATCTGTTTTTCTTCAAGATCAAACCACATCTGAGAACACGGCAGCAGTCTATTTAATTCCCCTGAAATCTGATCCACACCATTGTTTTTTTATCCCCTTATTTTCCTGTCTGGAAGCCAACACCGACCTACGCTATACTATTACCTGTGAGTTTTTCACTTGACCAAATGTCACCAGGCAGTTTGGCAATAATTTCTTGACATGGAGAGGAAGAAATGCCTCCCTCTCAATTCCTGCAGACTGTGAGAGATGAAGCACAGCGACCTATACTGCGCCGCTCCAGAGACGCTCCCAAAGCCACTGTCACACGGGGCCCGCCAGCAGCAGTGGAGCCGAGCGAGCAGAGCAATGTTTCTGGCAGTGATAGACACCTCCGTCCAACCACACCTGACCGCTTGTTTGGCCCAAGCGTGGCAACCACTTGGAGCCATTTTAACATTGCATGAAATGGCCAAAGGCTGCATGTCATCCTGGGGAATGAGGAGGAAGAGGAGGACGCTCAGATGATGATGGATGCTGGGCTCTGCTGGCGCCAGATGCTTTACTCAGACACCTGACTGCCAGACCCATGGTGCCACTCCAGCTAGACTCTGCATTATCAGACCATACACCATAAAAGCATGCTCCAAGACCTTAGAAGGGCCTTATTTCAGAGACAAATAAGCCCCCTCTTTTCACACTGTTCCTTGTTTATAAATAGTTCAAACTCATTAATAACTTAGAGGCAGGTGATGCTTGGTGTGGTTCAATTACAGCCGCAGCATTTAGTGTATTACCACTCTCTGGCACGCCTCTGCCATGTATTATCTTGTAACTGGATAACAGGGATCCCCACAGGGAAAAAAACCCTTGACTTCAAAGCAAGAAAACGTTTTTTTTGTCTAAACCAGAAGTTTAACATGAAAGCACTGCTGTGGGTTCTCTTTCTGGATACAGAAAAACTGTGTCAGAAAAACAGAAGCCCAGACCAAAGACGAACGTACAAAATGAGGTATTATTTTACAAGTAACACCCATTAGGCTGTCAACCTGTTCCTCACCTTCCCTTCTGCCTCTGGGACTGCCTGCCCCCACCGAAAGCCATCAACAGAAAAGCCAGACTTCAAATAACAGATTAAATGACCTGCCTGAGCACAGACACCCATGTCCTGCTATACCCAAATTTCTCTCGGGCCTTGAACAAGTGCTAGAAACTCAGGTCATAAAAGAGCAGAGCAGCTGCACCTGCATAAGCTTCAATAAAGCATCTTCATTTAAAAGCTACCTTTCCTGAAATTCTCTCCCCTATCCTCATTCCTAGGGTAGGCAGAGCTCATTCAGGCAAGACAGTCCTAAAGAACCCAGGCAACTCCAACGCCTGGGAACAGCAGCCAAGAAAACATCCTGAAGGAATAAAAATCAGTCCCCTCCCACCCCCTCCAAACATTACATATTATTGTTTGGCTGTTAAAAAAAACCCAAACACACAGGCATCTGCCAAGCACTTCTGCTTCACTTCAAAACTGACTGCTGGGAACGAGCTGTTTACTCCTCCCTCCCGTATAAAACGCCGTGCGGTCCCATCCCGCTGGGCAGCGCGGCCCTCCCTCTGCCGCCCGGGCTCCCCGAGGAGGCACGTGCACCAGCACCGCCGCCGGGCACCGTTCACAAACCCTGGCTCTGCCACCAGCACTCATCTTCCCCTGCAAAACTTGATCCAGAGCAAGAAGAGGTATTACTTGCAATTAGCTGATAACCATGCTCTCGCCACAACGTGACCGCAGGCCAAAAAGAAAAGAAAATCGCAGGCTAGCCCAGCCTATGTCACCCCACAGAAACCAAGGAGGCAATGGCTTCAACTGGGGAAACTATTAATATCAGTGGACAGATTCTGAATCCTCTAAGGCGGTTGAATTTGAAGCCTGGCAAAGCACAAATGGCATCCTCTTAACAATGTACCCGCGCTTCAAACTGCTTTAATGAAAGGTGAGTAAATGTAGGTAAAGCAAAGCTGACAGGTTTGTCTCCAGTTGCGACAGACCAGATTTCCAAAATTTAGCTCAGCATTTCTAAATGCAGAGGTGTATTTCCTACTGAAATCAGCTGCAGTTCGATGTATGATTTGATTAGGTGCTGACTGCAGCTGCTCCAGGAATCCGCGTACATATTCCCACATTGAAGACGGGACACTGCTCCTCCTGGGTCACAGAGCCTGGGTTGTGCCTTCTGCTGCTCATTTCTATTACTACAGGGCTGTGAGAAGGGGCTGGAGAAGGTCTATGTATCACCACCGCTACCAGTTCCCTCTTTTTTTCCGGCTCCCAAACAATTTCTCAATTCCGAACAAACAAATCCAAACTACAAAATATTCTCTGCACCTGTTAGCTAAGCTGACAAAGGTAATTAAAGCAATTGGATTTCCAGTACAAAAGGAACAGAACATACCCCACCTCCACGGTATCTATAACCGTGGAGATACAAAACATCTCCATCATATTAGCATGGAGATCCCAAACAGCGCTGGTCCCTGTAACCTCGCCCAAGGAACACCACTCTGAAATATAACCTTTAACAACTCTCCTTTGCACCTGATGGTCCAGCCAGTTTTTTCCCCCAGCTTGCAGTTCACCCATCCAGTCCGTATCTCCCCAGTTTGGCTACAAGGATACTACAGAAGACAACAGTCCAGCTGGTACCGAGGTGGTCCAAAACCCCACCAAGAGCCCAGACCACAGCTAGGAGGCTTCACAGTGTTAGAGCAGGCTTCAGCCCCCTCCTCCTCTTCAGCCTCTGCCTACTGCGGGCATCCCCCTCACTGGCCCAACTTCTGATCCTGACCCATTGTCTCCCAGCAAACATTTATAAAACTGTAAATGCCAGCATAACCCATAGCGAAGACTGAAAATAACAAATACCTACGTCTGCACAAGACATTCACATTTTATGGTTTGAGTTAGCCTAAAAAATATATATCCATATATTTTCCCCCTGAATTTCTGCTTCATTAAAAAGCAGTACCCCGATCTCAGTATCATAAAAAACATACAGCAAAGAAGCACACACTGCTTAAATAAGTTTGAAAGACTGCATTCAGCTCAAGCCTGCCAACATCCACCTGAGCTGGGCTGGGGCGTTGTTTCTTGCGGGAGGCAAGGGGGGGTTGTTGGTGTTCTTTTTTTCCCTGGTGGTTTTAAGAAAACATACATTAAACCCACTATTAATAGCCACATACAGAAATTAGCAACAGCTCTGAGGGGTTTTCTTTTAAAAGAAAAAAAATTATGTACCTTGATACAAATAACCTTTAAAAATGTGAATAATCTTTCTGCTATCATTTTAACCCCAACTACTGTTATTTTTGAACACTCAGGTGAATCAGTGTTCATACGTGTACTTAAGAAGGTGAAATCTGGAAGAACCACAACAGGACAGACTTTTGGGAACACTAACTGCAGATTTATCAAATTGTGCCTCAAAACCAAAACATCACTCTGCTAAAAATTCCTTATTCATTTGGAAAGACGATGCTATTGTTAGGAAAATGCGCTAATTAGGATTCCTGTGCTAGTTTCAGGCTGAGTTTCTCTTCAAAATCTGCCTCTAGCAAATGCTGAATCCATTGCTTTTGTTTAACTAAAACAGGCTTATCATTTTTTTCCTTTGGTATATTTTACAGCTCAAATTTGAGTAAGAATTTCAGTTTAGAAACGAAAGAGCTCTTGCCAAGAATACACTCCTGTAACATTACAATTTGATGGTTTGTTCTACTATTTTTTCGCCACTTGGATGTTTATTTGCAAATGATTAACCATGCTATATACGCAGACAATGCAAGTTAGTGTTTTTCACCTATTCTTTGTCTGCAAGGGCTTAGCTGCCATGAGCCAACCTGCATATTTAATGGATTTTAAACCAGTTGTATTTGCTGCATTATTGCTGCGGAGTTTTGGATGACATCCAAGCGTACTAAGTTTAGCTACAAAACTGGCTCTTTTAAAATAATTTCCTTGTTAAGAAGCTGACTGCAGAGCCTCCGGCCGCTGCTTGGCACCGCAAAGCAATAAGCCGGGCGCTGTCAGCATGGGGAGAAGGCAGCAACCCACGGTCACCCGCGGCATTTTCCCCATGGGTGGCACGGGGCATCCCAGCCAGCGCATCCAAGGGGAAAAGCCCCGCTGCCTGCTCCCTGCTCACGCTGTTTGATGAAGCAGCCAGCGTGGACCACACCACTGCCTGTGTGGCTCTGACACAGTGATTTACTGCTGGGCAACCAGAGTGCGATGAAATCCGCCTGCCCTGCGGCTGGAAAGCCATTTTAGTCACATAACTAATGGTAAGGGCAGGAAAAGCTCCCTGCAAGCGCTCCTGTGTCCCCCCCCTGCGCACCTGCACACTTGCCTGAACAAGCGCCTGGCAAGGGAAGGGCATGCTGGCGCGGGGGGGTTGGCACTCAGGCAGAGCACCTCCTCCTCCTCCTCGCGGCTGTCAGTTCAGATGAACGCCCCACAAGCAGCCCCTCAGGGCTGGGATGCTGGGGGCCATCCCTCTGGAGCATCCCCAGGGGCTTGGTGCAAGCGAAGATGGTGCAGGTCCGTGGAGGGCCACCTGACAGCTCCAGCGCACCCTTGTTTCCTGAACAGCCACAAGCCAGTCCTACCCAAAGGATAAGTGTGAACAGACCTGCTGCTTCTCTTTGCTAGACCTCTCTGACAGACCATACGTTACACAGAGATGCTGAAGGAAGCATGCCCACACCATACGGATACCCGGGCTTTTCCCTAAGATTTAACTGGATTCAAAAGAACCAATTATTTATAAGATAATATACAGATGCATTAAGAAACATATAATTTTTCTGTAATGAATTACACGGTATTATCTTTATTATTATTTCTTTTACAGTTTCCGATTTAAATTAGTGATATTGCAAAAATGCCCCTGTTCTACCCTTTCTCAAATATGACTCTGGCAGAAATGGAAGATCTTCCAAGACTTGTCAAAGGCTCACACTTAAGGTCTTCTGCAAACAAAAGACCTTAGCAGCCTGGCACCATCCCAGCAAAGCTGTAACACCACTCCAGATGAGACAGTCTCCGGGTCTTAGAATATTGCACTGAATTCTTTGTCCTCAGAAAAAACACACCGCAGTTGCGTCCCTGGCCTCTGTGTAGGAGCAGGTTTCTTTCACTGACTTAAAAACAGCTTTTATGAACACATTTATAACTACATTTAACTTTTATACAGATCATCCTCTATGAGGAAACTGAATATTCTACTAATCCCAATTAGATGTGAGAGCAAGAATATTCTATCTCTTTATAATTATTATGAGAATGTATTCAATTTGCTACTTTCATCTAACAGCAATTACAACTGTTTACCAGTTCTAAAGTACATCCTTTAGGAAGCCATGAGTCATATTTCATGCTAATCGCTGTTTATTTGGTCTTCTCCTCTGAAAATAAAAGGGATCAGTTCAAAAACCCTTAAACAGAAGTGATAAGAAAGAGGGGAAAAAAAAATCAAATGAAGTGGTGCATCAGAAAGATTAAAAAAAACTTAAGATCTTCCACATGCTAAGTAGTTTTACAAAGCACCCATTGTAAAAATCCATCCCTAGTACAAATCCTGACTGCAAATAAGACTGTTCAAGGCTCTGCTTTGAAGCCACTTGGAAAAAATCAGCAGCCTAGTGGTACTACAGAAAAAAAAAATCTCCCTTCAAGGAGATATAAGCTAAGTTTTAGAAGAGGAAAGATTCCAGCAAAGAGATGAGATAGCCACAAACAGACCACTAACGAATGCACTGTATCTCCTGGGCTATAAAACAAGCCTGTCTGCTGCTGCCTGGTAAAGTTTGGGGGTGATGATTGTGCTTCACACAGCAGAGAAACCCCCTCCTGCTGTCGACGTCCTGGGGCACAGCAGGTTGGTACGACAGGCTCTAGCACGCCTCCTGCTCTCCTTGCAGCCCCTCCAACAGCAAATTTTGACAATATCCTTAATGCCAGAAACACACATGGCACCTCCAACTCCTTTGGAGCTTAAATCCACAGATATGAAAATATTACAGAACCTAAGTCAAAGTAAGATAAATATATACTATCACCGACTGTCAGTATGGAGAGAAAGGGCCCCGAGAGGTTGTACGTCTCAAGGAATGACATGCATCTCTAACTACTCACCATTTACACACACAAATAAGGAAACCAATAGTCGATGGATCAGCAGTGGATGGCAGCATCTGAAACAGCTCCACGCAGCACTTCGCACACGCAGAACAGGCCAAAATCAAGCTCCATCTATTTGTATTGGCTGATCTAAAACTAACAGGAAGCAAATTCCAGCTTAATCCAATTATTTATGCTAAATTAAAATCCCTCACTAATCCTTCATCAACACCTGGTTATTTTACAGGGGAGAGAAGCCAGGGGTTTCTGCAGCCGATGGGAAGCTGCACAAGGCAACGCAAGCATGGGACCTGCTACGTGCCATGCACGAAAGCCTGCAAACCAGCAAGGAAGCCCTGGGCTCCACCACAGGCAGCAGGTCCCCACCACAGAGCGGCTGGCCCCCTCCTCCGCAGACTGCACAACTGGTCACATCAGGGAAAACAAGGAAAGGGGGAACCATGCTGCCCTTTAGGCTTCCATATGCCATTTGGAGATGCATGGTTGGTGTGGCATGCACAGTGCCTTAACTAATTGTGCCTACATCATAAGATAATGAGGAATCTCAGCACACCGCAGGCATAAATAAGATCTCTGTTCTTGTCCCTAAGAGAGGCCTGATGCAAGTAGCTCCAACAGGAACTGTATGTCCACAGTGGGACCTGAAACCCCATTCATGGGGTCCCAGCACGCTGCTCATCCCCCTCTTCCCCTAGGCCATCTGTCCCTGACTCCTCCCAGCCGTCTGTGCTTCCAGCCCCGGATGACCTGGGAGGGGAGCGGGAGCATTTCCATAACCGCCGCCCACAGTGCACTTGCTGTCTGGACACAGGGACGTCAGCCTCCGTGCTGCCATCTCAACAGGCTTCACAAGACACCCATTCACACCAGCACAACCTCCCCAACAGCTACCGCCCGCGTCTTTTCCAAAGCACCAAAATAAACTCATTCATTAGAACATTTGACAGCAGTTTCCCCACAGAGGAGGAAGACGCGTGGAGGCTTCTTCTGAAAGCAGCATTATTTGGTGCTCAAGTTGCTATTTATTTGTTAGATGATGAAAAAGAAAAGGAGACGTTGATGTATAACAGCCCTCTTGAGCAAAGCATGAGTTTATGCTGAATATGTATGATGGCAGGGCAAAGCCAAGATGTCCTTCTCAAGCAACTGCGATGCAGAAAACCCTACTTTCTGTGGCTCCAGGACCCAGCAGATTTCCAAGCAGACTCCCTCGCTGGGTCGCAGAGACCTCCCAGTCCACAAGTGCTTTTTTCACCCACCCACACTGATGAGTGACCAAGGCTAGCAAGACAACACAAACAATGGGAACAGCTCCAGAACCCTACCAGCCAACAGCATTTTGCTGGAATAAGGCAAAGATGAAGCTCTAAAAAAAAAAAAAATCCTTCAGCCATTAGTAAAAATTAATGTAAGTTCTATTTATTATGTGTATCCAGAAAGCGGCTCTTCTGCTTTGGGAGACGTTGGCAAGGACATGTCCTTTAATGCTGTTAGAGCAGGGGGTGGATTTAGTGTCAAAGGGCTATCTCTAGTGGAAAGAAGTAATTACAGCAGAAACCCACCTCATGGGGATTTTTATCCAAGGAAAGGTTTCAAAATGTAAGCCAACAGGTGCTGCTGTTAACTACAAGCCCTATAAAACAGCTGTAGATTTTGTTCTGATCACCATAGCTGTGTTCGGAATTATGAAATTGTCTTTCAGTTAATAAACAAACTAAGAGCTAAAGTCAATCTGCAGTAAGAGTGACTTATAAAATGGTTATTAATCAAAGTGGGGGAGGGGGATGGGGCACAGAAATCCTTATCTTCTAGTCATCAGTAAAAAGAGGTTTGGAAAGGTCATGGGGTAAAACCTGACCATTAAAATGAGATCTCTGAAAACAACCAAGGAGAGCCGTTAGAAGAAATCTATGCATTCACCCCTCTCTGGCTCACAGACATCAGAACTCAAGGCATCGGCTCCAACAGCTCATCTCTCCCCTCCACATATCTCAGGGCAGAAATCAAATATTTGGAGCATTCATAATTCAAGCTCTTTAAATCTCGAAATTAAATTAGGTTTTCTTAATAAGGTACATATCATGCACTCCTAAAGAGCTTCTTTTTTGAAAGGTTTAATAAACCTTAAATAAATAAATAAAACATTGTACATCAGGAAGTCATAAAGTTCAAATAAGATAACCTTGAATTTAGTTTCCTGCACATGGTAATGAAGCTCCAGAGTATTGGAAATTCCTGCTGCTGTGGAGAAAAATAAATTGGGCAGATGCAGTTAGTGCTGCCCCTTAGTACAAATGAACATAAACAAGATGCAAGAATGCAAAGCCAGCATGTGTGGCCAGCTATAATTTTCTGTGATTAGAGACTAAAATGAAATGTAAAACAACATCCCAGAGTATCAAATTAGCAAAAAGTCATGATCAACATAAAAAGAGGATTTTTGAAAGTCTTACATCTCCCTGTAAAAATGATGAAAATCAAAAGCAGATTCATCTTGGTATTCAAATGAGTTTTCTACTTAGCTTCCCCTTGCACCCGCTGTTTGCTTTTGTAAGAGGAGGCTTGGTGGGGTTTGTGAGGTACAGGCAGGGCCCCAGGCAGCCCCCCGCTCCCCCCAGGGTGGCACAGCACCCTCAGCCATGCAGCACCCCTGGCCAGGGCTGCTGCCCACGCTGGCCCTCAGCAGCATCCAGAACCAAGCAATGATACACAACTGAAGGTTTTTCAGACAGGGAATGTTGCACGATGAGCACTCATCCAAGAGCAATAAAACAATATACTACAAAATATTAAAAGTGCTTTAGGGCAGATATCCAGGAAAATAATCTGGGGCTAGAGAGTGCTCCTTTGTCCAAGCCCAGATTTCCTCACAGGCATTACCGCAGGACACCACCACGCTCCTAAGAGGTGATGCAGTACCTGGCCTACACGTGCAACTATTTTCCATCAAGAACAAGCCATGGCCAAGGCCAGCAGTATCTCATGAGCTCAGAAGAGGAGCCAGGCTCACCTATAGGGAATGATCAGTCCAAAAGGAACCGTCTTCTAGAAACACTGGGGTCAAAATAACCTAAACAAACTCTTGTAGATGTAGTGTATAGAGGTATGCATACTACATCTGCAAATCCTCATTCTACTTGTCCCCTCTGCTATCTCAAACGTGCACAGCAATGCAATAATCCCAGCCAGATACACTGCTGCAGCAGGGCACGAAGCAGTAAGCAGGGGAAATGCCTCCCCAGGGAAACAGGAGACATATCACTGGCCTGTCATCTAGACCATGCCATAAGCAAAAATCACCTGGCATACACTTTTACTTCACTTGAAGAAAAGCCTGACACCATGGAAGTCTGCAAGGTTTGGGACATGAGCAATTCCCTCACTGCCCTTAAAAACTGCCTGTTTCTGAATCTCATTCTGCCCAGGGCTGCTGCAGCAAGGCTGGGACACCAGCCTGGAAACATCTCCATATACTGAGCTCTCTCCCAGGCAGCTGCATCGCTTCATCCCCAGTACTAAGACTAAGCAAGCACTATCCTGGAAATAATCAGGAGTGGTCTTCCCCAGGAGGCTGTGAACAACCTCTTGCTCTAATGAACATTTCAACCTCCTCAATTTCTAGCCAAAATGTATTTCTGGCCAGCTCACCCGCACAGCAACGCATTGCCCGTAAGCATTCAGCTTCAGGTTTGGAGCCTCGCTAGCAGATGAAGATGCATCTGATTCCCTGCAGATACACAACTCTGCCGAGGAGGCTCCAGACAACACATTAATCCTTCTAAAGTCAGTTGTAATTTAAGGCCATTAAACAAGTTTAAATTTAACAAACTCCATGTGGAAAGCTAGTATACGGGTTTCCTATGGACTGTCACATCTATCAGCACATCTGTGCATCAGGCTGCTTCCCAACATGGCTCTTCACTAACCCAAGATCTAGAGAAAGGAACCATCAAGCTCTGGAATCAGAGTCAAGGAGAGGTGATATGAAGATATGTGCTCTCTCTCCTTCCCTTGCATCCCACGCACCCCGTTTGTAGGGCAAGTGGTAGGGTATTAAAGCAGCAGGACCTTATGCCACTGATTTCTGACACTTCAAAGTATTTGCCTGTGAGTCTAACTGGAAGCTGCCAGTACAGAGATGAAAACTCACTGTTTGTCATGATAAAGGCCAAACAAAGGAATAGAGGCCACTTTTTTTTCATTTAACACACGAAGAGGCAGCATTAGGCTAAGGCTGTTCTCGGGCAGCAGACGGCTGGGGCAGTAGGTCCCACAGCAGAAGAGAGGTGTCCCTCTACCTTGGTTCAGATTGGTAAGTGATGGCTCAAGACTCAAGAGCTCAAAACGAAGCAGCACAGAGCACACAACTTCATCAGCAAGGGTAGCTGGGAAGCAGGAGACAGCACATACCACGAGCCAAATCCAGTTACCTACAGAAACGTTCCTCAGCCGATGGACTTGGATACTTTTGCCTCATTTTGAAAAGAGGCTCCAAGGTTAGCAACCTGTGCACCTCTTGTCCTACATACATGCCCGTCCCTACAACAGCTTGTCCTCCCATGCCCATTCCCCAGTGACACCGAAGAGCTACAAAGGCTTTTGCACATGCCCAGCCCCTGTGAATCCACAGCTACATTTTTAGTTCGCAGCTCTTCATGCACCGAGGACGGACTAACTGCATGTGAAGGAGCTACTCTTTTACACTGGGTGAACTGGTATCAGAGAGGAGATTTCACAGTGTGTGGTGCTGAAAAAGTGTCTGAAGCCTCAAAGGAAAGACCCCATCTTTCTTCATCCCTTTCATGTTTATTTCTGGCTGCGAGGGGTCTTCACAGGTAACTTTTGTTGGTTCATCACCTTCAGAGTGCAAGAGCATGCAGTATAGAAATGAGTCTAGAACTGAGATCACCCAGGGAGCAAAGCCTCTCACTAAAGGTAGAAACAACCTCCAGCAGAAAATCAGAGAAGATAGGGCTGAAGCATCTCATGAGGCCATTTGACTTGCGGATCCATTGATACTTAAGCCTAGAGCAATTCTTAGCCTTTCCCACCCAAGCGTACCTCTCAATTGCTAACACCTTCAGTTTTAGCCGACAGTGTCTCCTTGTTTCTTAACCTTTCACCCAGCAGCACTATCAGTAATTACAGAGTTTTCTTGTAAGATATTAGGTCCAGTACACTCAAAGAGGAATCAGAGCAGGAGGTTATGAAAGTCTGGCTCTGTCATCAACCCAGTTCAAGACATAGCAAGTCTCTGAACTTATTTTCCTGCTACCACAAGACTTTGATATGAGTTTTTCTAGGAGAGAACTACTGGTACTCCAGACAAAGAGCATCATGCAAGAGCTCTGTACCATGGTCTGAAACTTGGCTCCAGCATCCTCAATGAATTATTTTTGGGATGGACACCATGGGGACAGACCAAGCCTTGAAGAGACCCCACTATGACTGCAAAGCAAGTATCTCTGAAACACCACAAATGCACCTCTTTTTATCCCTGGGTTTGCCCAGGAGACTGCACATCACTGAAGGCACAGCTTGCCTCTCTTGAAGCAGGATTCAGGGAAGAGCATGGCTGGTTTCAGCAGCAAGAGAGTAAGGCCTCTGTAAAACATAAGGACTGTGATACTTGCTTAGGCCAAAGATCTCTCTAGCTCAGCATCCTAAAGTGAATTTGTCCAGTCTTTGAGCTCATACAAACTTTGAGTACCCACAGCGATAAGAAGTCATCAGGAGCCACCGCCCAGAGGTTGTTTGAAGTCGATGCCTGCTGGCCTTTGTACCATGAGAGACAGCAAACAGTCATCCCCTGTTTGGTCCCTCCAAGCCACACATGGTTTTGCAGGTTTTGATCATACCCTTGCCCCCCTCACCATCAGTTTTCCAGGCAGTGTGAGCTCTCTTTTGTGTGCATCTCTAAAGCTCAGCCCTGCTGCTGGTAGTACAGTGGTCACAGCTGCTCACCGTGGGGTGCCACCCATGCAGAGAGGGACCACCATGGTCCTGGGGGGGACAGGAGCTTCAGGTGGCAAAAGAAGAAATATTGTTAACTAAGAGAGGCTTAAGCTGACAACAGTTAGATGCAAAAAAATCATTAACCTATGAGCAAATTTATTTGTATTTTCTTATTTTAGCTGCATAACAGAGGTCCAAAGACATGACTGTACAAGATGCTCAGCAGCACTCTGTGGGAGAGGTGGAAACAGCAGAGTGGTAACCTGTCCCTTCAGGCTGTTTACTATGAAAAAAAGTTTCACTCCCCTCAGACATGAAATCCATGGATTACTTTACACACATGCTCCAGCATCAAATCTTATAAAAGCAAGGATGGTGAGACAGACAAGCATCCTCCCACTTTGGAAGCTGGACTGGGCAGACGCACCAGCAGGTATTGCTTTCCTGGGGTATCTCTCAGCCTGACCCATAGCCACCCTGCAGAGGGAACCACCACAAGCATCCCCCAGAGGAGAAGGCAACAGGTCTCAAAGGCTTTACGTGGAAGAGAATGCCAGGCAGCAAAATCTTCCTCCAGGAAAGTTGCTCATAGTCCAGTGCTTTCATTGGAAAATGGAAGGCTATTTTTGGCTCAGATAGAAGATAGTGAGTAAATACAGAGTGGTGGGAACAAGAGTTTAAATAGGATTTTCCACTAATGACTTGGTCTTTATCATTTCCATTTTTCCACCGCTGCAGGAACCACCATCCCACAGCCGGAGGGAGCAAGGGGCAGCCCACAGCCTCTTTTGGGAAGCATCACATGATGGTGCTCGCACAGCACCTGGCAGTGTAATAAGTCAGATCCCAGCTGAGCTCTGGGCACATTAGTCTTTATAAATACAAACTTAATTTGGAACTATAAATATCCCTAATTTACAATTTTGTTTAAAAACAAACCAAACCAAAAAACCAACCAAACTTGAAAGACTTTCACCAGATAGTATTTTGCTCTTATTTTTTTTCCCAGCAATTTGAAAGTCTTCACAGCAGTTATTCTTTCTCTTCTCCTTACAACAGAAAGTTTTCCTCTGCCCCCAGGAAATCCCTCTACATAGAATGGCAAGAAAAAAGGAAAATGCTTCATAGGCAAAAAAAGCAGAGCACTACAGAAGCATTTTTATAGTCTCTTAATCAAGAAGAATTTAAGTATTAACACACTACAAATGTTAGAGAACTAATTTCACACACTTGTCTTTCCTCCAAATTAGGCTCTGTTAATCTTTAAAATAGAAAAAATATCATTTTGGCGTTTTGCATTGTAAATTACTTCCACTGCTGTGCCTTGAAGCCTCAACAAGCTACACTGAAATTGTCCAGCCAGACGTACTGCAGAAACACCTTTAACACAAAAAAAATCTATACTTTGCCATGAGCCTGACTACACCCTCCTCCCTTCAAGCCCACGTTTCATTCCTCGTAATTCTGTGGGACTTTAAATGACATTTGGAGCACAAAAATCCAGCAGCTTATTCCTGGCAGAAGGGCAAGGAGGGAAAAGATGTGCGTGCACCAACTTTCTGAACTAATTGGGGTCCGACACCACACAGAGCTATGCAGCATGCAAGGAGAGTCGCATGTGCGACCAATTAGCGTTTCCCCTCATTCCCTGGGCACAGGCAAACATTACAGCACCTCCCTGCCGGTAAGGGTGGCCGTGAGCACGTTGCAAAGCCAGCCGCACGGCACACCGAACTGACAGCTCGCTTGATTAAACACACTGCCGAGCAGTGGCAAGGATTTCATGGGGTATTTTGACAGGCAAAGGAGGTAGGAACCCAGAATATCGTGCCATTTCAGACTTACTTTCACTGCAGCCTATATAAAACGTGTCCCTAGTGGCACCGGTTGTTTTTTAAAATCATATATAAAGAAACTCTACGTGGACAAGCTAGACACATGAAAATAGGTTTAAACTCAGGTATAATCCCATCATGAACTACCTAGAAGAGAACAGGCAGCAGCATCCTTTTCTGCAACAGATACGTCAGGATTTACCTGAGGGTAAGGTGCTTAACGCAGGCCAAAACTGAAGACTGAGAGCATTTAAGGAGAGGAAATATGTTCATGCTGGCAAATCCCACCTCTTTAGTCAAACAGGTGTGAAACTTATTTTATATGGATTTTATTTTATATTGAACAAAGTGCCCACTTCTTTACATGAAAACATCCTATTTCAACTGATTTGGCACAGTGGGTACACCCCCCTCATCATCCCAGGAATAACTCTTCTTCAGAAAGTATTTTCTTCAGCCCTAAAGACGCACCCTTGCCAGACACACCTTCAATGGCAGCACTGTACATTGCCAGTGAAAATCAGTGTTGACATCTACACTTTAAGTGAAAAAGAAAATGCAATTTACAGCTAACGTACTTCCAGATGAAAGAAATCTAGTTATCTTCTATGAAAGCAATTATTTAAGGTATCAGAAATAAAACAAAGCAACAACATGTTTGACAAGTGACATGCCCCAAAACTGATGAAACAGAAAGCAGATAATACCTTTTATTTCCACCAGTCTACATTAACAGGAGCAAGAGGAACAGGAAGGATAAAAGCCCCATCTATTTGGGCATAAATTAAATTGACACATTCAATATCATCTGCATTAGGAGTACAACACTAACTGACAAACAATTCAAGCTACAGGAGAGCCCTTCCTGCTTCCCCGGTGCTCAGAAAGGCACGTTAATACCGGGACTGCAACAAAATGCTGCGATGTTCCCTATCCAGTAGCTTAGCAACTGTTTGTACTTCTTAAGGCTTGTCTGAGAAAGAGGGGCAAGGGGGATAAAACAGCATGGAGGAAGCAAATGTCGTGTTTGGTTTCTTTCCGAGCGCTTGACGAGAGGGGCAGGCAGTTGTTATGGCTGGGAAGGATGCGGCACTCACGGAGGGGCTCAGGCATCGGCAGGTGGCAATCCCGACCCAGTGGCTTCACTGCCTCCCCGTCCTCAAAGGCACGGAGAAATCTCACCACGTCTAGAGCACAGCCAAAGTAGAGCAAATGCATTATTTATTACCAGAAGCTTGAAGGAAGTCAAAAAAAAAAAAGATGCTTAGAGGCTGCTTCCTCCCCGTAGCTCTCCAATTCTTTGGCCACATCAAAATTCTTCCTGCTTAATTTCTGCTGCCTGCTTGAGAGGGAAAGAAAAGCCTGCCTAACAAAAGCCGGAGCTTGCCCAGGCCCAGCAAGACACTGCTTCCTCAGTGCAGAGGGACGACAGGCTTGCCGCCAGCATGACAGCCCACAACCACCTCATCTCACTTCCAAAGATATACGTATTATTACCAGAATATTTCACCTGAACAGCCTTAATAAAATACAAGGGGATATTAACTAAGCTGTAAAAATCTATAAAAATTCTGCTTTACAAGAGATATTTACCTATGAATCAGCAGTTGGGTTAATTCATTATTCAGTAGGCTTGTTATTTACAGTGTATTACAGCTTTGTAAATTATTTATATGCACTTGTCTCTGTCTGAGCATGATTTTCCCTTAAGAGACAAGAAATGTTTATTATCTCCCACACAGGGAGGTTGTTTCAGAGGTAGGATATTAAAGCATTTGATGCTCCGCTCCGGCTTTCTTCTCATCTACATCCTGTTGCACCATCAGGTACGGATACAAACCCACCAAGCACGGGGATCTCAGGGAAATCCACCCCAGTGTCTGGGAGCCTTCAACTCAAAAATGCAGCTTTTTACACCACATAGGCGAGCATCCATTCAGACAGCAGCTACCCTGGGGCCACCGCCAACCGCGGGTCCAGGAGAAAAAATAAAGTTTAAATTTTATTTCATGTCAAAGTGTGAAAATCCACGGTCATATCAGATTCCTGACGGGGAACTTCTTAGCTTCTAATGGTAGGTCGCGTTTTAGAATCTGATGCTTAATCAGCAAGCACATGTATTTTGTGTAGCAGATGCCAAGAAAACCATCGGAGAGACCTGGTTCCATCTCTTCAAGCAGAGAGCTGGACCATAGCTACAGAAAAGCCATCAAACACGCGAGCTCCACAGCACCTCTGCCCAGGGCCAGCTGTTTTCAGCACCCAGCATGAACCATGGAAACATTAAAAACTCTCTTAAATCCAAATAACGTTAACAGGAACTCAGTGAATTTTTTACAAGCATCCTAAAATCAACCGGCCACCCAGCTCCCGCTGGTACCAACTGCAGAGGGTTGCTTTACAGTCCTCACGTAGCTGTAACAAATAGGGCTTGGCACCCACATCCCTTGAAAAGTGCCTCTGGTGACGTATCTGATCCCATCTTTCTTTTGCCTGGTAAATCAGCAGAAAATAATGTTTGAACGCTTTTCTTTACGGCATCTAGCACACTTCAGACTTCTCATCAATAAAAAAAAATTAAGCCCACGTCTCTGTGTTAATTAAATTCCAACCCCCGTGCAAATGCAACTTGGTGCCCATCCAAGATAAGCAGTTTGTAGTAAACATGAACTGTGGCATTTGCCGTTCCCAACATAAAAATACACGCAGATGAACATGTGCTAAGCCACATCATTAGCTCAGAGTGTGCCTGCCTGTTCAGCAAGTATAGCAACAAATTTAGAGCAGAAATGCTAACAACTGTAAATAGCATATTTTAATACTCCCATCCACTGATAAAAGTGAATTGCTTAAAAAAAAAAAATCTAACTTGGGAAGTTTGAAAAAGATTGATTCAAAACATCTCTCCTGCCAATTTGAGAAGTGATGAGACACCTCAAAAAACAGAGTGAATGAGGGGGGAAAAAAAAGGGGGTGGATGAACTTCAGTGCACACAAAGGTACCACAAAGGTACCACCAAGGTAGAAAGCATCCAGGGAGGAGCAGCCAAAAGGACTAACGGGGCAGAGCAGAGTCGCAAAGGGCTGGACCGTCACTGTGACCCCATGAGGCATCTCTAATGGTGGTGGCAATCGAAGACCAAAGTTGCCTGACCATATCACAGGAGGACCAGGACTTGACAGCTCCAGAGCACCAGAGGTGCCCTTTCACACCTGGGGACAGGCTGTGACCAGCCTGCATCGAGCTGCCATGTGCCACAGCAGCTTTGCAAGGTCTCACACCACCCCCGTCTCCAAAGTGCCCGCGTTAGGCTGGAAAATTCAGCCATAAAATGACTGAAACTCTGTTTAACTTGATTAAATATTAAGAACGCTTCTATGTAAAGTCAGCATTAAATCACTAATCGCATTACTAATTTTTTAAATACTATTGGCAATGTCAGGCTTAATTTACGTCAAGCCATGCCAAAGAACTATAGTCTTTATTCCCGCTACAATTACAAAATTTCTGACCTCAAAGAAGTCTGTCACACAGTTATTGTTTCTTTTTCACAATCTACTGATCGTGATTAGTTAATGAAGCTGCTTATAGGCAGGGTGAAAAAAATAGTTTTCTCCCTTTTGAATGAAGTTAATGCATTTCCCTCCTGTATCAGCAACCACAGCAGGCCAGAGATGGCCAATTCTTCACTCTCACGGTCAGAGTTCCAATCTTTAGGCCTTAAAGAACATTGGTTTGTTGTCATCTTTTCCTTAGTAAATGCTCAAAATGCAGTTTATTTATTTTTACACATTTTGATGATGTTATGGTTTCTCCATTCATAACTGACTTCCCAAGATAAAAAAAGATTCTTCTTAACAGTAGCTTGCTTTTCCCTCAGCTGCCTGAAGAATGAATTTACCACAAATACCATCTGTGGCTCAAAGCCTGCACTTACATCTGGGCAACAAATTTTTCAGCAGGACTACCGCGTGACAGCCATACAGCTACAAGACCAAGACCAGAATTTGAAGGAATAATTTGTGTAAGGAATCTGCAGAGCTTTTTTTAAAAAAAAAAAAAAAAAAACACACAAAAAAACCCCAAAAGAACAAGCAAACCAAGAAATAGTATTCTCAAACCACATAATAAATACATTTTCTTACTCTCTCACTATCAGCTGAGGATCCTAAATACTTCTATTCATTATTTGTTATCCAGAAATGGAATTTTAGGCTTTGTTTTAAAGAGAAAACCTTTTTATAAAAGGTTTGGTGGCAAAGTTTTACAGCATTTAAGCCACTGAACTAGACTAAGAAGGTGACTTCTGCAGGAGCTCAGCGGATCCACCCTGCAAGGAGGGACTGTGCTAGCCCCAGGCTTTTGCAAACAGCTTCATTCTCTCAGACTTGGAAAACTAACTGGAATTAGGTAAAGTGGGGAACTAACTTGGGCTTTCTTGCTTATTAAGAAACAATGAGATCTACTGATCATCAGACTTTTTGCAGCATGTTAAGAGCAGGCAATCAGTCCAAATTTTTCACATTCTGAACTTCCTCATTAGAAGAGCAGTCCTAACGCAAAGGGCATTTTAGTATTTCTTCTGTGCATCTGATACACTTCAGATAATTATATTTCAGTAGAGCTTTGCAAATGCTATTTTTGTGCCTAGTAATTGAATACTAGTTTATTTCAAAAGAGAGTCTGAGACAAAATCACAAGCAAAACAACAGTAATTAATATATCAAGAATGCTACAAATCCTAACTCACACATAAATCTATACAACTTATTAAATATGTATGCACGGACACTGGATTTTTTCCTGGCTAAGAACAAACACCAAATCCAATGCAACACAGCCATTCTTCCTCAGTATATTTTATGGCTACCAGCCCATGAGAATCACTTTAAGAAATAAATGCAAAAAACAAGATTCAAGTTAATTATTTACATGAAGGCTGTTGCTTGCTGATCTAAATCGTGAATAAACACAGAAGTCTAAATTGATCAAGCCTAATGCATTTAAGAGGTCTGACACAAGCCTGCCCATCGCTAGCCCATCGTTGTTGTGCCTTCCTCCATCTATTGTTTTTAAGCAAAAGGAATGAAATCCTGACTCTGGAGGAATCAGTGGCCATCCTTTTTTATGCCCGTTGCTCAAGGAGTGCCTGGGAAGCTGGCGACCCGGCCTCAAGCCATGCACAGCTCCCAGCCAGCTCCTGGCAGCAAATCTCAATCCCTCAGCCCTGGCATCAGGGAGGGTAATTCAGTCCCCGTGGCACGGAAACAGCTTAGCTAAAGGTGTCCCGGCCAGCCAGAGCCAGGCCAAAACTGCAAAGCGCAATGGACAAGGGCGAAGGGAAGGTGCCCACAGCTCCCCGTCAATGTGCATGCAAGGACTTCTCCAAACGCAGAAGAAACCGCCTTATGCCTACCCTGGCAAGAGCACCATAAGCACCCAAAATGAAGCAGCACCCCCAGACACTGCTGTGTGCCTGCTCACAATCCACAAACCAAAAAGCCCGGAGCCAGGCACTGCAGCAGAGGACCTCCTGACCAACTGCTTTGCCACTTGTTAATAACACTCCTAAACTAAGGAGGGAACTAAAACAGTGCTTTTCTCTCTGCCTTCCCTCCCCACACCTACCTCTCCATATGTAACATCATCCCCAGTCCCCCCCCTCCTTGCAGCTCCCTTCCTGGGACCTGTTGCAGCATTTAAGCTCTGGGTGGGCTCTGGTTTCTCACTGGTAACAGAAATATTTCAAAACCTGGTTTCCCAGCAGTGTCTATTGACCGGGTTATCTGCAGTGCAGAAGACTCTGTAAGCAAACAGAGAACAGTGCCAACTCTTCCCCCTACAATCTGGTCCCTATTAATTTAAAATTATTTGAAAACTCCAATGAAATATTGAATTAAAATGTAATTGCAGGGGTTGGGAAAGGTTGTGGCACTAAAGCTCTTATGAAGCTGCTTCATCTGCATGACATTTTGGCAGCATTTACTGCCAGCTATGCAATTTAAACATGAAAGCTGATCGCCAAAGGGAGAAAGATCCCAAAGCTGCATATTTTGGAGCATCACCCCACACTGTAGGATTACTATGCAGAGCCAGGACACCTTAATAACCAGTCTTAAGCCTTCCTGCAGCATAACACAGTTCATATAAAGGAAGGAGCATTCCAACAACAGCAAAACAGTGTAAAACAGAAAAACTCCCCTTGGTTGGTTTCAGCATGCCATCTAAGACTCAAAATGTGCAATGTTCTTGCTTCACTCCCAAGGGTGCATTTTGGTAGGCATTCCTCCCGGAGGTACGGCATGCCATAGCCACACTCTCTCTTTCAGCTTGGTTATTTTACCCTCCATTGACTCCCCAGGCTGGTTCACCACCAGGGGAGGAAAGTGGCAAAGCAGAGGCAGCTTCAGTTGATGGAGAGAAATGCTCTTTAAAGCCATGGTCTGAAACAGCGTGGGCAGACACTGAGTTAGATCCATGTTCTCCTGCTCCTATTTCATATTCATCTTCATCCAGCAGCCGCCACCAACGCGCTCCCCCCGCTCTTCTGGAGCTCAGCCATGCATGGCTGTCCTGCTTTCCCCCCAGCACGTGGCATTTCCCCTTGTGGGCTGTGCCTAAACCCCCTCTGTGCCCACGAGGGAGCACAGCTGCAGCAATAACCCCACACCACAGCCACACACCCCTTTTCCTGGTGCTCAGCACGGCCGTGCCTCTCCGGTGGGTACCGTAGTATTGAAGGTGGGTACTCTGCTCTAGCTCGCATCCTGCAAGTGCTGCGGCAGGAGTTAGTGACAGGATAGCAAATATATCATATATTACTTAGGGCCCCAGCTTGGGAACGTGGAGCATTGCTGAGCTCCCCAGCATCCATCTGGCTGTTTCACATCAGCACAGACAATAGCTCTTGCAGCAGCCTGAGAGCTTTCGCACGCCCACCGTTGGCCACGCATATAAATAGAGACTTGCCTGCTGAACAGACACTGCATCCTATAGCAGCTCAGAGTAACAAAATACCCTCCCCACCACCCCATCAGCCTCTTCCTCAGACACCCATATAAAGATGCTTTTGCAGGCATCTTTGAAAAAAAAAAAAAAAATCCCACAACTGCAGCAGAGCAGATCCCACACGAGCCTCACATTTCAACCAGGATGCTCTGCCCACAGCTCCCTCCTGGCGTCTCCGCTGCTAAACTGGGACACGGGGAACCAGCCAGACTCCTGTGCCACTCAGCCACATCCCTAAATAAATCCTCATCTCCAACCAGCATCTCACTGGAAGGCAGCGGTGTGCCACCATGACACGTGGTCCTGCCAAGCAGAGGGGTCGGGAAGCACTGCTGCAGGCTTGCCCTCCTCCCAAACCCATCCCTGTGTACCCACCAAGGGCTGGGCCAAAGGTGGGCCCTGGGCTCAGCCGACTTGGGGTCACAGGGACAAGCCCCGCACGCACTGTTACTCCACCACACACAAGACGGGTTGGCTGCAACTTGTTTTTCATGCCCGCATGCCAGAAACACTGGCTGTTGTTTTATTCAGCCTTGAATAATGCAAAGATATTGGCCAGAGACATGGCAAAAATACCACTTGTCCAGTGAAATATACTAAATCTTGTATCTCTCCAGGAAAAAGCAGATTCAGAATCCAAATGAATCAGTCTATAAAGCCTCTAAACAACAAGGGCTCCCCTCAGCCCCTAGCTCTCCACCAGCCCAAGAAGGATATAGAAGTCTTCACAGAGATGGATATTTACACACACAGATTAGCATAGAGGACTTCACTGTACAATAAGTCCCTGTGAGACTGAGTCTGAGGCGACACCAGCCACAGACAGTTATCGATTACGAGTCAAAATGAAGAACGGTCTGTTTTGAACCAAACAATTTTATTACAGTCTTTGCTACCAAGACACAGTGGCTCTGAAGACTGGCTTCAGTAAGCAAATCTCCAGGCTATCTGTCAAAGGCAACACCAGCATATTATTCTACCAGGTTATTCAAGTGACCTTAAAGCAACTGTATGGACCTCTGATATTTGCGCAGGTTAAAGACTGTCTTCGTACATTCTGAAGACATATGGTAGATATACAGCATTGTGTCAAAAGATGAACTTTTTTCTGTTTTCTAGCTAAAGTCTTTTAGATCATTTAGTCATCAAGAGCTTCTGTTTGAGAACTACCGAGACACTGTGAACCTCACTTAAACATTCGTGCTTTCTACACCCACAAAGAAGTTACCCAACTTCACGGCAAATACCTTCCAGAGCCCAGTATCCTCTCAGTCTCCAAAGCTGGTTATTTCACTTGGCTGGGCATTAATACCAGTTTCATCAGACAAGTATAATCTTCTAGGGTTAAACTGAATTCCCAGCATGACGTGGAAACTTAAATATAAAGAAGCAACTGCCATATATCACTACTTTTAACAACATGCTCCTGGGCAGCATTAGCATGGCAACACCTCAACTTCAGCTCTTCATTCTCGTGTCCAGGGCATTTATTTAATGTCTGTCTTATCTGCTTGGCTTGGTCCATATCCACCCATACTAACAGATTTCCACACAGCACAAAGCAGTGGTTATCTGCTAACTTGTCAGCCTTCCAAGCAGCAGTTATACCCAGGTAGGCAATAAAGCCATGAGCCTGCTCACCAAGAACTCTTCCCAGCTGTCAACAGATGCTTAGAGCAACGTGATGAATATCAAACAACCAACTTGGACGCCAACGTTCAGCTAAGCAGCTGCTTCTTGCCTTTCTAATAAAAAAGCCAACAGGAAAAGAAAAAAAGAAGAAAAGCAGTTTATACCTTCCTGGATCTGATGGCAAATAGTAGTGAGTACTCCATATATGCAGCTTTCTACATAATACACCTACTCTGTTGTCATAATACTTCAGCAGAAGAATAATCACATTCATTGAAAGTCTTGCAGTTCAGGCCTAATCCCAAGCCCTTGCCCCATGCAGGTGAGGGAACACACGTATCTGCAAAGGCTGGGATCTGTCTCACAGCTGAAATCACAGCAAATGCATCCGCACCTGTAGAATAAATAACATCCCAGCAGCATTTCCCACAGCAGAGCAACAGGTGAGCAGCCTTCATCCTCCCAAGGAACTAAGAGGGTGCAAGGATAACGTATTGCCAAAAGGGAAATTTGTGCAACTAACCTATCTTGCAAAAGCGCATACATATCTACCTCTCCCTGGCTATGATTATCTGGCAATTTGGTATTTAGAGGAAACCAGCGCTGCAATTAGAGCTCAGAGCTCTGAAAGGCTGTTAAATGAACTCTGCACAAAGGACCTACAGGGATGCATGGCTTTCCCACTTAACCACCACATTTGCTTTTCAAGTTCTTCACTTATGAACTTTACCCAAACTAATTTGATAATTCAATTTTTCTTCGTTTGTTTCTCCCTAACATTTATTTTTGCTTCCTCACTCATGACTGAGCATGTTAAAAAAAAAAAAGATAAAATAACAATTCATCAGCCATACCAAATATACTATTGTTTTGTTTCTGCAGTTCCCAACTGGTACATTCTCCTCCTTTGACTACCCGCCATATTCAGAAAAGCAGATGGCATAATTCAAACATAATTAAAATAGATAAAAGCATGCTAACTTTTTTATGCTTTATGACGATCATTATGATTTTGATTCAAAAGTGCGAAAACTATACCAGATCCAAGGTAGTATAAGTGTGTCATGGGGAAAGGATTAACAAACACCCTTCCACTCCTACAGTTAATGCAAATTCCACTAGGGTTTTGCAAACCTATAGTCTTTAATATTAATATGACTGAGGTTGGCCACAGTTTGGGAAAAGAGAATTTCCTGTCGCAGCAAGCATTGAGGGCACATGCATTTACGTATAGTTATATGCACACAGCAGATGAAAGTGTGCAACACAAATGTGCACCGGTGTGCATTACAAAATCCTAGAGCCAAGGTGCCTGCAAAAATTCACAGGCACTTGGGGGTGACAGAGTATTGAATGTGCATTTTAAAAAAAAAATATGCAGCTAGAACTGTTTTTACCAACACAGCAGTCAACACTGTGCGCAATGAATAGATGGACAGACTGTGGCACTTTCACCCCTTCAATATGCTGGAAAAAAAAGAGAGGGAAGGGTGGGTAGGGGAGGTAGGGATCAAGAGAGAAACCTCTCCAGTTCAGAGAAGAAATTAATCCCTTCCCAAAGCCTCCTTATCTGTGACACCATTGTCACCAAAGGTGTATTAGCACGGCTGGGCGCACCCAGTCCTCAGCTGCAGGCGTCCATCCCACGCCAGGAGCCATGGTAAGGGGTGCTCACAGCCCTGCAATCTTGGTCACAGCCCATCCACGTCTCGCCCAACAAGCGACTGCAGCCTGCGGAGACAGTGCTGCGTGTGTTTGTTTTTCCAGTAACTGGGAAGCGGAGAAAGGAAAAGACTCAAAGTCATTGCAAAGGCACATCTGAGGATGCAGCTTTGCGCAGAGATGTTATGATACATAGAAAGCAGCCAAACTCATTTTTGAAAGCATTTTTCCTCCTTCTAAAGGTTCTGCTGCCACCCTGGCAAAGTGTACCCTTGTCAGTCAGTGGCTAACCTTGTCAAGGGGAAAAAAAGGCTGGGAAGTGACAGGTTTGACAACCTGTCGGATGCCTGGTGCTCTGCTCTCCTCCTGATCTAATCACCATCAAACATTAAACCACTGTTCCTCCACACAGGAGTGCAACTTGATGCTTGCAAGCCTCAGCCAAGAAAGATAGCAAGGCTGGTGAGCTGCCAAGATCCTTGCTTTGCCCTTCCTTGCATGTCCTAGACTCCCCTTTTATGATCTTACCATTGAATGTGTCACACTGGGAGCAGTCCCATGGGAGTCTCAGATGGGTCACTGAAATTGCCATTGGTTTTCAGGAAAATGAGAACTAGAGATGGGTGATGGAACTGTAACATCTGAAAGGAGAGGCATGGGTGACAACTGCCTGGCTGACAGTCTGCACAACCTCGCTTGCAAGTCTAATTCCAAACTTGGAGAAACTCCAGATGGACCAAAATCTCTCCCCCATCCCCTCAGAAAACCAAAAAAGCCCACTCCCATGCCACATGTACTGAGAACCCCAGCACACTGCACATCATTCACTCAGTTGTTAGACACCCACTGAATGAGATCATCTAAGCATAAGGACTCTGTGTTCAGGAGGGGATAGAATATTTTAATTCATCTCTTCTCTCCACACACAAAACTTTTGCTTTTCCAGAGTAGCTTTCAGAATTCACAAGCAAAAGCAGCAGCACTGACTGTAAAACCCTGCTCTTTATGCTCTTCAATTCCACTGCAAGAGTTGAAGGCTGAATAGTCAGGAGGAAAAGGCATCTTTGCAATCAGGAGCTTTGCTGCAGCTAAGTAAAGCTGGAGCTGTGGTGTATATTTGAAGAGGCCATTTAACCAACAGATGCCAAGGACAGACTACAAGCAGCACTTATGTTGTTCTTTCATTGCGTTCATATTTAACTTACAGCAAGATGGTCTACTATCTGCCTAGTTCCCAGTGAGCCTAAGTCAAAATTTGCATCTGGTTAATTCATTTCATGAAGACCTTCTCAGCAACAAAAGCAAGGTGCCCGCTGCAACGCCCAGCTGCTTCAACTCAGTGTTGCCACCTAAGAGTCAAGTTGACATAAGCAAAAGGCAACTTGTGGGCTTCCTCAAGTCTGAGGAAGTTTGTTAACTCTTCACAACCTTCTCCGTTAAAATGCAAATGCAAAGCAGATGGGGAAAAATACCCCAAAAAATAGTTCTCAAGTTGCACCAGCCAAGCAAGAGGAGGCACGACTGGACTTCCACAGCACTTTGAAAGCACGGTCTTGCCCAGCCCACCTTAGGAGATCTGAGGTGGGGCAGCAGGTCAATCGCCTGCCGCCTGTTTGGGTACTACTGCTGCCCCCAGAACACCCACTGGGCGGGCAGACGCTGCAGCACCCTCGGGGCAGGAGGGAACGGTGGCTCCTGCTCTCAGGCACTGGCAGGTAATGAGAAGCGACAGCTTTTGAAGCACAGACCTGTCGAGTGGGAGCAGTGCTGCTGCTGCGTGACGGCGCAGGACAGCAAGGCATGCTCTGTAGGGAGCTGTCGTCCTTTAGATAAGGCCAAACAACCTAACTCAAAAATACCAGACAAGCTTTCAGGAATATATAAACCCTATTTCAGGTCTTTGTAGCTTGTTTGCCTGAAAACATGTCTGTTGCATTTTTTTCTCCTACCCTTTTTTCCCCCCAAAACCAAACACGAGACTTCCAAACACATTCAGCAATAACTGCTGCTTCAGTACATCGAGATCCTGCAGCCCAGGGCATCACTCAGACGCAGGCAGGGCGAAGCTGCCCTTTCCTCCTCCGCCGCCCACTGCCCACACCGCAACACTCGTCCACCTGCCGTGTTTCACTGTTCTGAACAGAGGCAAAAACAAGCTTGTGCAAAGTTTAAAATTCAGCTAAGGATCTGGGTGAGAAAGTACAACAGTGAGAATATTTTTCTCTTTAAAAAACAAAATTTTATATCTCACATTGCTTATGGACTTCCAGGGTTGCTCCCTTGCAACAGACAGCTCACTGCTCTCTTCGCTTTAAGGATCCTCCCTCTCTTTTTACACTCCAAGAAAAGGTTTCTTTTTAAACAAGTAAAAACTAAGGCTTTTTAAGACTGAATTCCCTTTTCAAGGCCGTAAGGAAATAGATTCCTTTTAGCATGCTTCATGCTTGAAAAGGTTACAGTGGCCTTTCAAAATACCACACGCTGTGCATTCTGTATAGCATTAATGACTTGGAGGATGCACTGATAACTTTCTAGTACATCTTAACCTTTTAAAATTGGGCCTTCATTGTCTTACCTTAATAAGCAGTTTGTTCACCTTATGTCATTTATGTCTCGCAAAGGCCACCCTGGCTGAAAATATACATTAGATGTAAAACCACTTGTCTTGCGTGCGTAGTTCAGTGCATGTAACAGCGAAGCAACGGCATAAAATAAAATATGTTTATCCTCTCCGCCCACTATTTCTCTGCGCTGTGACTAAAGCCTCCCAGTAATCCCAGCTGAGCGGCTCCCTGGCTCTTTGCCGCACTCCTTTGAACCGCAGGGCAAGAGGGCACCCAAGAAATGTGTAAGATTTTATTCACTGCTCAGAAGTTGACTGGCCGGTGCAAACACACCAGCTCTCTGGAAGGGGGGGGGGGGGAGGGAGGGGACAGGAATCGATAAGAAATCAGCAGCGATTAGTGCTGTTTGACAATCTTTTACATTAATCATGTTTCCATGCTCTTGAGAACGCAAAGTGGAAAATCTATAGTCATAAAAGTGTAATTGGGAACACTCTTCCTACTTGTATTGAGATGAAGGAGAGAAAACCTTAAAAAAACCCATTTAATTATTAAATGTCTAATTTTAAGTGGGGCACACAACAGCGCTTTCTTATTCAAAGAAAACTTGGAGAGCAAATAGAGTGCCAGGCATCCTCCCTCCCTGCTGCAAGCAAGCCCTGCCAGTTTAGACAGTAATCTCTTTGTCTGATCCCTCAACGCCACCATTAACAACCTGATAAAAAATTCATAAAAACGCACACCTAGCAGAAGTTAAAATACAGCCACAACAAGGAGTCAATCACTCTTTCTGGAGAACAAGCTACAAGATGCCATGGAAAGCAATGATGTCTTCATTAGCTTTTACAGTAAATATCCCTCTTGGAAAGCAGCCTTTATGATCCACCAAGGGCAATAAAGATGTCTTTGCAAATTGATGAGACAAATACTTTAGAGGTATAGTTTCCTCCAGAGCTAGTGGGAAACAGAAGATAATATCATTCTCTAAAATCACATAGAGGAAAAATAATATTCACTGTTATCGTGGCAAGTTCACAGCTGTAACAAAATTAGGGTCAAGCACAAAAGGGCTTTAAGCACATTAGCAAAGAGTGAGGAGAGTTTCTGCCCAGGGAGGGTGCAGGGAGGCGTCCCGCCCAGAGGGGAAGGTCCGGTTGGCACAGCAGGAGCTGGATACCCACCTCTCAGCTGTACCCTGAAGTCTCACCTGCAACCATGAGGACCATTCTCCACAACAGCTTTTCACCATTAATTTTTCAGAATTCCTCAGTGATGTAACAAAGGAAAGGAAAATAGAAAACAACGAGCATCTGATACACAACAGAGCTGATCTGAGATTCTCCTCGCGCTAATGAGATACGATGCTGACCAGCCACATTATACAGAAAAGCTGTTTTTGAACAAAGACTGAGTTACCAGAAGCTGAAGAAATTAAATTTCCAGGTCTAAACCTGCAGTCTTAAAATTAAATTTTATCCAAGGCAAGAGACCTCTCCTAGCACAGATATACAAAATACCTCTAAAGGAAAAGTATGTAGGAACAAGGAGCTCAAGGATATCCCTATTATGAAAAACACAGCTGCTTTAAAAAAACAGCGCTGGAAGCAACTGGAAAGCAGCAGCACAGGTACAACTGGGGACAGATGAGCAAAACAAAATTCACGTTCCTTCCTTGCCTTTTCTTGCTCCAACTACTCTTATTTATGGTTGTTTCCAAATCACGTTTTGGGGCACCTGGACCATCTGGGCCTCAGCCCCAGGGACAGGCAGGACTGGCAGCAGCAATGCCTACCGCAAAGCCTTGGCACCCCTGAGCCGGCTGCAGTGTGGGACTGCGCAGGCAGCACTCGTCGAGCAGGGAACCTAAGCTGAAGAATTTTTCACTGTTTGTTACAGCTTAGCTGCCAAAGCAAGTACATTGCACCCTAAATGTGATATTTCTCATAAAATCAACCCCTTGGAGTATAACCTTTATAGAGAGGAATGGATCCACCTTAGCAGCTCTCCCTTGTGAGGATCCGGAAGGCTCACACGCTCCCCTGTACCCTTCCTACCACGCTCCACACGCGCTGGATGAGCCAATCCAGTTTTGCAAGATGTATTGCTTAATTAATAACTTTGATGTTGGCAATTAAGGTGTGTTTGAAAGAAGATAATGAATATTTTTTCACATGAAAGCACCACCTTTTTAGTCTAGCAAACCTCTATGCAAACTATAATTGATAGTTTGGTTTAATGTGGAATATTCCTGCTGCAATTATGGGGTTTTATTGCTCTATGTTACTGCACTTTGCACAAAAAATATTTTCGTTATCATAAATTCCTTTGCTGGCAGACTCCTTAGGATGGAAGTAGAAGTGAGCATCAGCTTTTCCAGTGCTGGAAATCTCGGCTTATTCCTTGCCATAGAGGCAAGGAGGAGCTCTCACATGAGACAGTTGTGCCTGGCTCGCTACAAACCTGCAAAGAACCTGGGACATCTTCAAGGGTACCACACAACTCCCTGCCCAGAGGCACTGCAGATCTGCTTGTAGCTTATACAGAGAAGACAAAAAGCAGATCTTTCTATGGGGAAGGAAGAGAAACTGAGGCAGAGAGTATGGGCAAGACTTACCATGAGTCACAGGTATTTTGTTGAGGAGCTGAGGTTCAAACCCTCCAAAAAGTACCTTCAGAGCACCCTTTGCTCCAGGGACCCCCCAAGGAACAACAGGTTGCCCATGAGGTGAGGAGAGGCAGTGCTCACTGGGACACTGCTCAGCCTGTCCTGACTCCATCCCGCAGGCAAAGCAACCAGATTTCAGCTCCAGGGTATCGATGGCTATTCCTGGGACTGGAAATGCTAACTGAGACAGGTTTTTCAGCTCACTGCCAGGGCAGCTTCTGCTTTAGCTCCAGGAACGAGCCTGCAAGGAAATAGAGCAGTAGGAAGCAGAGCAGTACTGGCTTCCTCTGTACCCTGGCACACATCCTGGGGCTACCACACTCCTTGGCTGGCTAGCAGGTCTCTGAAGGCATCATTAATTCTCTCCCTGCAGTAGCCCAAGGTACGCTGTGAGCTACTGCTCATGGCACAAGAAATCTTCCCCCACGTTGCCTTGGAAAAACACCATTTTTCAGACCAAAACTGCACAGCAGTTGTGGGAAGCCAGCTCTCAAGTCAGAAACCCACCTAGGGTCCCTGACCCTAACCCCTAGACCTGCTTTCCAAGGGATGGTCCTGTAATGATGGGCCAGACACCAACAGAGCCCTGCATTAACTTGCCCAACCAAAGCATTATGAAAGTGCTTGAAGATGAGGTGCAAAGCTGCTAAACAATTCAGATGGATTTGTTCTAAAATAAGTCTTGGAGGAAATGCCAAACTTCACTTTATTAGTGCTTAAATTTAACGATATCTATAGTTGCAGCTCTAACTATAGCCACAACTGAGCAGCCCTGCAGAGTTGCATTTTAAGACATTCCTGAACTAGAAACAGTTTGCATCAAGCTGTGTAAGATGCTGCTTCTTACCAAGAACAGAAAGGTAATTTGCGCTTTTCGCCTCCTTGTACTGTTTAATTCCTAGGAGGTTAAAAGGCTCACCTGGCCATTAATATAACGATACTACTACATTCACAGAATTGCTGTAGACCACGCTCATTAGAGCAGCTGTGCCAGAAGTACAACTTTCTACAGTTCTGTCCCAAATCTCTGTCTCTGCTCACCTAAAAAAAGACCATGAAATAATCTCACAGTACTCCTGACAGTGAATAAGCCTATCATACATACGGAAGGGAGACAGACGGTATGAGGCTAGTCAGTGACGAGCAATGGGATGGCACACCAAGGTTCGAGGAGCTGTGCCCTAGTGTGATTATTCAGACTGCTCCATGTGGAGATGGGCACAGTGAACCGCACTTGAAATGTTTCTACACACACGTGCACAGCATGGGGAACAAGCAAGAAGAGCTGGAAGCCTTGGCCCAGTCCCAGAGGTATGACACCACTGGCATAAGTGAAACCTGAGGGATGAGTCCTGTGACTGGTGTGCCATGATGGATGGTTACAGGTTCTTCAGGAGGGGTAGGAAGGGTAGGGGAGGTGGAGGAGTGGCACTGTATGTAGCGGAGGAGCTGGAATGCATGGAGCTTGCAGTTGGTGATGGCACAGTTGAGAGCCTCTGGGTAAGGAGTAAGGGACAAATAAAGCAGATGCTGCTGTGCGAATCTACTATAGGCCGCCCAGCCAGGAGGGTCACAGCATGGTAGGGGTTGGAAGGGCCCTCTGGAGACCATCTTGTCCAAACCCCCTGCTTGAGCAGGCACACCTAGAGCAGGGGGCACAGGAATGTGTCCCAGCGGGGTTTGAATATCTCCAGGGAAGGGACTCCACAGCCTCCCTGGGCAGCCTGTGCCCCTGCTCTGGCACCCGCACAGGGAAGGGGTTTTTCCTCACATTCAGGTGGAACTTCCCGTGTTCCAGCTTGTGCCCGTTGCCCCTTGTCCTCTCATAGGGCTCTATTGAAAAGAGTCTAGTCCCATCATACTGACACCCACCCTTTAGATATTTATAGGTATTTATGAAATCCCCCCTCAGCCTTCTCTTCTCCAGGCTGAACAAACTCAGGTCTCTCAGCCTTTCCTCATACGGGAGATGCTCCAGTCCCCTGATCATGTTCGTAGCTCTCCACTGGACTTGCTCAAGCAGTTCCACGTCCTTCTTAAGCTGCGGGGCCCAGAACTGGACACATCACTCCAAATGTGGTCTCACTAGGGCAGAGTAGAAGGGGAGGATAACCTCTCTTGATCTGCTGGCCACACTCCTTTTACTGCAGCCCAGGATACCATTGGCCTCCTTGGCCACAAGGAATAACACTGATGAGTTATTATTTAAGGAACTAAGGGATGCCTCTAAGTCATCGCCCTTGTCCTCATGGGGGACTTGAACTTGGCAGATATCAACTGGGAATACAATACAGCTGGTACAAACAGGTCCAGAAGATTCCTAAACCATCTGGATGATAACTTCTTAGTACAGGTACTATGGGAACCAACCAGGAAAGGCACCTTCCTCCATTTGTTGCTTATTAACGGAGAGGGTCTTGTGGGTGAAGTGACAATTGGTAGCTGCCTTGGCCACAGAGACCACAAAGCAGTTAAGTTTAAAATCTATGGCAACAGGAGGAAAGCTTCCAGCAAGACCTCAGCTCTGGATATGAGGAGAGCAGACTTCAGGCTGCTCAGGGAACTACTTAGTAAGGTCCCTGGGGTAAAGCTTTTGGAGGTGCTGGGGCCCATCAGTGCTGGTCACTTTTTAAGTACTACCTCCTAAGAGCAGAGGAGCAGGCAATTCCAAAACGTAGGAAGTCAGGCAAGCAAGGCAGAGGACTGGCTTGGCTGAGCAGGGATCTTCTAGAAATAAGGCAAAAAAAGAAAGTACATGGGCAGTGGAAGCAAGGTCAGGCAACGTGGTAGGACTACAGAGATGCTGGTCACCACTGCAGGGAGGAAATTCGTGTGGCCAAAGCTCAACTGGAGTTGAAGCTGGCCAGTACTGTAAGAGACAATAAAAAGGGCACTTTTTTTTTTAATATGTTAATGGCAAAAGGTGGGCCAGAAATAACACTGGCCTGTTACTTGATGAGCATGGTCACCTCACAAACAGGGACACAGACAGAGCAGAAACATTTAATGTTTTCTTTACCTCGGTCTTTAACACTGATGATGGGCTCTGGGACCCCTGGAGCCCTGGGCTAGAGAACCATGACCGTGGGAATGATAAACTCCCAATCAACCCCCAACTAGTGCGGGACTTGCTGCTCCAGGTGGATCCATATAAGTTAATAGGACCTGATGAGATTCATCCAAGGGTACTTAAAGAGCTGGCTGATGTCATAGCGAGACCTCTCTCAATGATTTCCCAGTGCTCTTGGGAATCTGGAGAGGGCCCAGTTGACTGGAAGCTGGCAAACGTTGTCCCAATCTCCAAGAAGGGCAACAGGGATGACCCTGCTAACTACAGGCCCATCAGTCTCACTTCTGTGCCTGGCAAAACTATGGAGGAGGTTATTCTGGGAGTTACTGACAAACATCTGAAAGACAGTGCAGCCAGCATGGGTTCAGGAGGGGCAAGTCCTGCTTAACAAACTTAAATTTCTTTCTATGAAAAGGTTACCCACCTAGCTGACCAAGGGGAAGACAGCTGATGTAATCTTTTTGGATTAAGCTCATGGTATCCTCCTGGACAAAATGCCCAGCACACACCTGGATAAACACATAATACAGTGGGTGAGCAATTGGCTGAGGGGTCGGGCTCAAAGGGTCACAGTAAATGGGGTTACATCGGGCTGGTGGCCAGTCACTAGCAGGTTTCCGCAGGGATCCATCTTGGGGCCAGTGCTCTGTAATGCCTTCATAAATTACTTGGGTGCAGGACTGGAAGGAAAACTAAGTTTTCTGACAACACCAAACTGGGAGGAGCTGTTGACACTCTCAAGGGCAGAGAGGCCCCGCAGAGAGATCTAGACAAATCAGAGAGCTGGGCAATCACCAACCGTATGAAGTTGAACAAGGGCAAGTGCCAGATCTTGCCCCGGGGCTCGGCAAGCCTGGATGTACAGACAGGCTGGGGAACGAGAGGCTGGGGAGCAGCTCTGCAGGGAGGGACCCAGGGGTTCTGGTCGACAGCAAGTTGAACATGAGCCAACAGTGTGCCCTGGCAGCCGAGAGGGCCAACCGTGCCCTGGGGGGCATCAAGCCCTGCATCGCAGCTGGGCGAGGGAGGGGATTGTCCCGCTCTGCTCCACGCTGGGGCGGCCTCACCTCGAGTGCTGGGGGCAGGTTTGGGGCACCTCAGGACATTAAGGATATAAAGCTACTGGAGAGTGTCCAGGGGAGCGGCGCGAAGTTGGGGAATGGTTTAGGTGGGAAACCATGTGAGAAGTGGCTAAAGTCACTTGGTTTGTTCAGCCTGGAGCGGAGGAAGCTGCGGGCAGCCCTCATCATGGTCTGCAGCTCCCTCACAAGGGGAGGCGGAGGGGCAGGCGCTGATCTCTTCTCTCTGGTGACCAACGCCAGGACCCGAGGGAATGGCAGGGAGATGTGCCAGGGGAGGGTTAGGCTGGGCATTAGGAAAAGGTTCTTCCCCCAGAGGGTGGTGGAGCCCTGGAACAGGCTCCCCAGGGAGACATCACGGCACCAGCCTGGCAATATTCCAGAAGCATTTGGACAAGGCCCTCAGAGACATGGTGTGAATTTGGGGCTGTCCTGTGCAGGGACAGGAGCTGGACTTGATGATCCTTGTGGGCCCCTTCCCACTCAGGACATTCTGTGATATGCCAAAATCAACCCATGCCACTTCTAGGATCTAAACCTTTGTAGCCTGCAGTGAAGAGAGACTATGCTACAGATCGGTCCACATGTCCACTGCACATCTGCGCATCCTGGGAAGGATGACTTCAAATGCTCCTTTCCACGTTACACTTGCTGCAGCAGCAGCCCAACTATAATTTTTCCACAGTGAATTCGGCCTTAATTACTGAACAGTTTGTGAACAACTGCCCTTAAAATGTTAACAGCTCAAATGATGATAACAATAATTCTGTTTGCAGTTATAATGGCCCCTCATTAGAGTCGCTTAATTAAATATTTTCCAAAACTATCCCAGAAAAAGTCTGCTCTCTCGACTGTAAAAGCAGAATCCAAAGCAGCCGCAAGGAAATGGTGGCTTTTTCCAGCTGAAGTATTTCCTACAGCCAGCCACAAGGAGTGACCTCACACACGCCCCTAACACGGCAGAATTTGCCATCATTAATCCGTTCATTCAACAGGAAAAGATGCTGCAGGTCTTGGTGAGCATATTCCCCTGTGAGCACTGTGCCATAAATTAGAAACACTTAAATCTTTTACACTTATTTAGCCTTTATGCTGTCTCTCCACCCCATTCACCAAGAGCCTTTGTAGGATGAAGCAGTAATTTAACATTCTCCCACAACCAAGCCAAAAGGAACAAATGTGCTTCCTTCAACACATGCACAGTAGGATAATGGGTGGAGTGAGCTATGGCACATTTTGTCCCACCTTCCCAGCTCCCTACCATCCTGCCCGCACCTTTGCAGAGCCACATCTAATCCTCTTAACCACACACCAACCAATAAGAGTCCTCACACTACCTTCCACCCCAAGCAAACAAGACTAAAATAGATAAAGTAACACATTACTATTTGTTACCTAATTAAGATTTAATGGCAAACCATGATTGGTGTACTCCAACACAACCAGCTGTTTACAAGCAGAGAGCTGGCCTAGGAAAGCAAACACACACTCAGTCTTGCCATTCAGCACTAAAATATCTTGAGTCCCACTGATGAAAAGCAGACAATTAATGCCATTAAATACATAAAAAGATACTTTGCAATGCCTTGCAGCTTACACTGGGTTGCTGACTTCTGTCAAGTATAGAAGGTAAAAGATCTGGTTTATTTTTTATACTTCTCCAAGCATCTGCTGTCAGGGCTGGACAGGTCTTTGGTCTGACCTGGATGATGTGCAGACAGAATCACATGGATTTAACTTTGCTGTACCAATGCACTTGGCAATTTAACAGGGCCACGAGAGAACAGCTGTGCCTCCCAGACAGGAGCATCCCTGGTACATACTGCTGGCATAAGATTTCACCTTAGTGCTCCTGTAGTAAATATCAGTTTCAGGGCGCTGCCAGACTAAAGGATGACACATACCCTATTTTTTTCCTTCTTTTATTGGTGCACTGATTCTTGCCATGGCATGCAGTAAGCTGGGGAGATGGCTTAACGGAAGGACACAGCAGGAGTCTATGGAGAACTAATACTGCTCAGACTTACCAGGAGAGTGCTGCACATGCTGGGGGAGGAGAAATATATATTATCTGACTCAGTCATAGGATGCAATTCTTGGGTATTTTTATTCTAAACTCACCCTATCTCCAAATTGGCACCATACAAAGGGGCAAACTCGAGTGGCTCTAGGGGCATTGCATCTTCAGTAGCCCACAGTTATTCTTGTATGAATTCACCCCGCTCTTCCTTTCTGGGGTGAACTGAACCCCAAATGAGTTATAGTACTCCTGGCACACAATGTAGGTGTTGTTCTTCATCACTGCAGTCATCAGAATCACGATGCCCTCCTGGGCAATCAGTGGTGTTCCTTGTTCTCCCAGGCACCCTTCCTTTCCTTCAGGAATTTGAAAAGCTGTTGTTAAAATCCATTTTTATGAATGAATGCTTTCTAAAGTGCTATAGATAGCAGCATGGTTAAAGCATCCATTGAGTCCTCAGATAGGCACTTGGAGGCAATATGCAAAACGTACCATAATCCCTGAAGAGGATTACACTTCTGCAGTCTGGCTCAAAACGAGTTTCTAACTTGATTACGCATCACAAAAAAGTCCATCCTGCTCTCCTAATCTGAGGAAAAAATCCCACAGACTAGATTGCACAGGTCAATTTTTATTTCTTCTCCAAATACAACTTCAAAATATTTAGGGCCTTTCTGCTCCCTACATAAGAATAAGAAATAATCATGTAACTTTTCAGAAGCCGTAGCTATATAATCTTGAAGCTACACTTCAAATTAAAGCTATGTTAATACTCCAAAATTGTGAAAGCCTCAACATCCACTGCCCTTAAAGCATAAAAACATCTGGTTGGAAATTTAAACAGAAGGACATTCAGCTAGGGACAAGAGGTAAGAACCAGTAACTTTGCTGTGATTTTATTTTGACAAGATCTACGTTAAAAGCCTTTTCTGGAAGCAGTAATAACTTCCTGAAATACAAGGAAGAAACACAGAGCCATGATCCAGAAAACCAAAAGCAAAAGATACTAAGAAAAAGGAAATCTCTAGAAAAGGAAGACAGAGGAAAGCTGTTGGGATGGGGATGGGGAAGGATCTTGCAGCTAGCCCAACATGAAGAACGGAGCCCATGCCAAATGCACTCAGAGATGCTGTCCAACGCACACCACAGAGCCCACGGAAGTGGGAAGGGGTCACAGGAGCCCGCGCGAGACAGCCAGCTATTAACACCTCCCCCTGAATTCGGGGCACAAACACGCAGGAGCACTAACCAGATCTAAGCAGTGCTGCTGTTGCCGCAAACTGTCAGGCAAACATCTGCCAGAACATCTCTGTTATTTAATCACAGAAAATGTTTCCTCTTCATTTTTGGCACCTTATACTGAAACAGTCTATCACAAGATGTCTCTGTATCATGCTCTATCAACGTAACGCAAAAGAAAAGCTGTTTTTAAATAAAGGAGGCACAGTTTGAGCCTGGTATTAGATTTTCATGTGCTTGCTAGCAGCCAAACACACATAACAGCAGAATAATTGCAAATAAAGTGCGAGCATATGCAAGGTCCACAGAAAGAACCCCTGAGCGGTTCTGCACCGCACTTTAATTTCCTCAAACATTATCTTTCTAACGAACTGGGAGCATGATGAATGATCACCTGCCTCTACCCAGCCATGTTAGGACTGTTTCAACTGCTGTCTGTTTACTGTTTCTGGCCACCTGAATGTCAATTTTTTCAAAACAGTACTTACTCAATATTGATCTTAACACCAGCCAAAAAAAATGCAGGAGAAATGCTTCCCTCCCCCCCCCAGTTATTACTGCAGCTCTTCATCTCCAACTCAGGAATATTTGATAGATTGTATATGTTGAAGAACCTGCCAAGTACCGATTTCATTGATATGTTACAGGGTAAACTAACAGGAAAGCAGCAAACAATTCCCCCTGGTCCTACAACTCCTATGCAGAATTTGAGATGTGAAACCGCAGAAGAGCTCAGTCTCAATAGCACTGGTAAAGGAAACAGCAGAAACACCCAACACTAAGTGGTTTCACTAACACACCATCAAGTTCTTCTAGAAGCTGCCTCCTCTTTAAAATGAGCAACATTTAATCGGAGGTTGAAAGCAGGATACAGGGAGGAAGAGCTGGTTACAACCGGAGAGGTTGATTTGCTCTCCCAAGGAGCATCTCTTTGCAAAAGACCCTTCTCCTAATGCCTGCCCACCCCAGCTGCAGCCACAGCCACCAGAAATTAGCTCCAAAAAAACTGCAAAGCGAATTGATCACAATGAATCCCTTATTAAGGACCTACTAAAATTCAGCAAACCATTGGGAGGGAACAAGCAGACCAACAACAGGTCAAAGTATCCTCATTGTTTAATGCTTGCCTTTCTTCCAGCTTTTTGTGCAAGCACCCTGCATCCTCAAAGGCAAAGTATTATTTGGATTTTTGCCCTTTTGTCACAGCACATTAGTTCTCCAGGTCCATCACCAGAAATGCAAAGCACTGAGGAGCAGCCCTGCACCCAGAGCAATGAACCATGTACCTGTGACCCCCAGCCCTCCTGTGCCCCTGCTCCTGCTGCTCCTCACCAGCTCGTTGCCCTCACCCTGCACGCAGGCTCTTCTCCCCCGAGCTCAGATACGCTTGTCTCTCCAGCTGTCTCCCCATCTTCCCTTCATCTCTACACTCAAACATGCTTTTAACAAACCACTTGAGATCCCCACAGCCAGGCTGTATCTACAGTTTGCCGATTCTTTCTGTGTAAGATTTAATGGACAGCCTTTCCCACCCAGCCACATGCAGCAGCTCCCACCCAGAGACTGTTCACAGTACAACTCAACTACAGCACATTCCTCAACCATGACAAAGGCATCTTGCCCTGCTGATACCCGCTCCAAAAGCTGAGGAGAAAGGTCCTTCTCCCAGCCAGCAACTTTGATTGCATCTCCATCCATATATTCCTCCATATCCTCTTCTCTACCAAACCAGCTGTTTGGCTTCAGGTTCAGGGCCCTTCCCACCCATTCCTGACCACCACCTCCCGACCCTGTCAGGAAGAGCTGATTCCCACCTCCAGGCTGCCCACATCATCCATAAGGCAAGTGAACCAACCAACCTCTGGGCTTTCTCCCATAGCAAGCCCCTCCATAAAATTAAGGGAAAGCATCTCGAAAGCAGCTCCCCTCCTTATTCAAAACCACTTTTAAGAGTGCTTTGAGACATCTACAAGAACCTTCAGCCTCCAGCTCATTCAGGTCTCTGCTGATGGCGCCAACAGACACGGTTGCCCTGGGCTCTCCTGCACCAACTGACATCTCTTTGGCGCTGAGACCATCATGCACCTTGGAGCACCTCCACAGTGTACGCTTCCAAAAGTGATGGGAAGAACAGCTGGATCCCAAGGCTGCACTGCTTTTTAACAGTAAAAAAGCAAAGACCACTTGAAAAAACATGCATTGTAGGGGAACCCTACCAGACAAACCAATCTTAAAGGTAAGCACTATTTTTCACAAATCCCACTACTTTTCACAAGACTGGACCTTCGTGCATTTTCCACTGCAGTGTTTCTGGAGATGGCAGGAGGAAGGAGGGATACAGCACACCCTGCATTGCCCAAGAACAGTCCAAACCACTCAAGTTTTGCTATTTCATTAGGGCTCCAGCAAAACTACTTATGAGCAATTCATACCAATGAAGTTTTTTTCATCCAGGGATCCTAGAGTAATTTGCAGAGCTAAACCACTGCACTACTTGCATATATTACTAGACATGAACTCATCTAAGTCAATGATGATACAAGACTGCTTGTAAGCACTCCTTCCTCCACGTACATCCTTCCCACAGCCAGCCTATTTCTCCTCCTCTGTTAGGAGTCCATCTGCTGCATACACACACTGGCACAGAAATTTGGAAGTTCCCATCCCAGCAGCTTGCTTAGGATGCGGCTGGTCAACCACATTCAACAGCGGTGATTGAACACGACCAATGGTACACTGAACAGTAGTGTCTGAATCAGCCCACAGGTCTGCTTAATCAACAGTCTGCTTAATTACAACAGAAAAGCTCATTTATTATTCCCTTTTCAAATGTAGCTTTTCCACTTTTGTAGGTTTTTTACCTTAAAGCATTAGTATAACTGGGTTAACATCCATGAAGAATAGGCAGTTAGTTTTATGGATGAGAATAGCTAACAAGCTTGAACAGGTTTTATGTTTGACTTTCAGCTGATCTGGACTTGTTAAGTCATTTACCTGGCCTCTGCTGCAAGACACTCATTACCTCACTGCACACAATTCCTTGGAATTATTTTTTTTTAAAGTCATACTTGAAGTACCCCTTAATTATTTGTGGTATGATAGAAGCTGTAATACTAACCTATTCAAGTTAATGAGAGAAATACAGCATACACAATAATTATCTGCCACTTTATGTGCACTGAAATGAAAGTGAGCAGGTTAACTTAAGCCTGAAAGACTGTTTTAACTCCAAATTTGAAAATAGAATTTGATGGTGCACAATTAAACCTTAAATTCTGCAATTCATGCAGGCATTACTGGAGCAAGAGCACGTTAACTTTATAATAGCAGGAAGTTTTACCAAATCATTCTTGAAAAAAAAATCATGCTTAAAAAAAGCACTCACTGTAAAACACCGTTTTACTCTCCTTCTATAAATCCTTATGATTTACTTTTGAGTCAATAACTCACTAAAATTAACAAGATGAAATTATGTTTTGACAAGTTCCAGTGCTGATGAACAGATTTTCAAATCACGAATCCAGCTTCACCTCATTTTTCCACCACAGCTGACAGTCGAGAAGTGAATCATTCATTCCTTCTGGCCTTTGTGTATTTTATCAAATGCTACAGGGAACAACTAACTTCAATTCCCTCAAGTAACTCCATAAAATGCTAAACGTAATGTTCTTTCACACTTTAGTAAAATTAAGTTCTAAAGGAAAGAAAACATCTGTCTAGCCAAGCTCAACCAGTTTGACCATATGTTGCCATCAGATCAACCTAACCAAAACATATCTACTATACATAATCCTGCCACTCAGAATACACACAAAATAGATCACTGGATAAGCTTTCCACCATTCCTTGGCAGCGTACAAGGTTGTCTTCTGCAGAAGGCTTGGGTCCCACCCCACCAAACAGGTGGGTGTGATGGCTCCACCTCATTTAGGATAAATAAAGGAGTTTATTTGTCTCTAGAGCCAGGGAGCTGAAGCAGTCATAATACACCCAGAGGACAGGCACGTGCATGTAGAGAGCTTTGCAAAGCTTTTGAAAGAGACTGAACAACCGGGACAGCAGCAAGAGCAGTCCCAGAAGATGCAGACCCGAGACTCCAAGGGGAGAAAAAGCAAGGACCATTTCTAGGTTGAACGCTAATTAAAAAGGGTGAGCAGGGAAACTGTTCCCTCTGGTCAATTCTCTCCTGCATCCAGGAGAACAGGGCTTGGATGTGCTGTATTTATTCAAAAGGATACACAGATCTCTAGCTTTACCGTCAATCTCCCCTCATCAGCCAAAGAGCTCAGAGGACCCTGGATTTTGGGTAACTGGTCAAAAAGGAAGTCACTCCCTTTGGACAGAAGTCAGACACCTGAAAGCTTCTGGTTTCTCCCAGTAAACAGAGCTGTCAGGATGTCTGCAAGCTCCTCCCGTACAACAAAACTCCAGGGAAAAATCACACACCAAGTTTTCATCATAGCCGCTGACAGAGGCAAATCTTAAGTAACTCTACCAAAGTCAATGGGCCTGTAGCAGAGAACATGATCCCTGTGATAATACTCCAAATCCATAAAACCTCTGGTTTTGTGTACAGACTGGATGCTTTCAAACTATTTAAACTGTTTAAATGTGGCACCTGGGGTACTATCCTAGCCCTGCTGAAGTCAGCAATGACAGCAAGCTCCACCAGCTCCTGCGCCCCACAAAGACATCATCCAAGGTCAGGCATTGGACAAGCTTGAAGGATGCCGCCTCCTCCTCCCGAAAGTTGAGCATCTCCTCCCCTTGCACCTCCCCCAGGAACAGCACCCACTGGGGCCATCCGAGAGCCAAAGAGGCTGCTCATGTGCAGCTGCAAATGTTTTATTTATTCTGAAAATTCAACCAACACAGCTGTGCAATCTGAAATATGACTCTGTGGAGTTAGAGTCTTACTGCAGGCAATCACATTTATTATAATAAATAACTGTAAATAAATGAGATTGCTTAACAGGGACATTGGTAACCTGTCTAGACAATCACAGAGGTGACGTACTCTGCACTGGAATGTCCTCCAGATTTCAACAATAAATCTTGATTAAAGACTTTTTTTTAAAGCAGGGCAATGATTGCTTATTTGAAAATTTCAAAGCATGCTTCTTAGCATCACTGGCATGCACATAGCAAGTTCAGCTAGTAACACCTCGCTCTCTAGCAAGCCTTCACTGTAGCAGACCCTTAGAAAGATCAGGCAAACACTCCATCATGCAGAATTTCTCATTATTTACTGCAACATGAAAAAAAATTCTCCTATTTGGAGCAGCAAACAATACTGCTCCATCAACAGGCTGGCCGACCCACAGCTCAACAGCACCCTGAAACTGTCACCCGGGTCTCACGGTGGTGCTCTGTGGAGGGCAGAATTCCTCCTTCCCTTCTCTGGCATTTCACTGCCTGCTTAATGGAGAAAAGCAACGGCCAAACTAATAGCTGGAACATGTGACCTTAATTAATTAGCAGACCTAGTAGAAAATGCCAACTCTGCATTGTCACTGCCTCTTTCAAGGACCCTCTGCCTGCGTCAGCAGTATGGAGATGCTGGGTCCATTAATGTTTGCTCCGGGGTAAGGACAGATGATGCAAGAGTAGCTTTAGCAGCCTGGTAAGACAGGCAAGGTCTGAGACCAAGGAGTAACCTCCTGTGAATTAGTTTGTGGTGAAGGTCTTCCCTCTCCGTAAACGCTTCTCTGACGGCGCCGTGACAGGCTCTAGGAGAAACCCACCAAGAACAAAGCTAAGGTCAACTGGAAAGGATTGGGAGAGCAAGCAGATGGCCGCCTGCCACCTCACCAATCAGCAAAATCATTCACTTCAAGTGCATCATGAAGTATTCCCTCACTTCTTCCTCTCTCCCTCTAGCTGCCTGCTTTCATCCGTGAGCTGCATCCATTTAGGTTACAAGACCCATTTAGCACATAGTGGGGAACAGCTGGGAAAGTAAACAAAAAAACCCCAGACCAGTACCTTTCCTGATGACTCCAAAATCCTAGAGGCATTTGCAACAAGCAATACTCCTCTGAGTGTAACACAGGAAAAAAATTATTCTATAAAAATATCCCTTGCCTGCAGTTACAATCAATTTCAATAATAAAATTTATCAATACTGGGCACCACTCTTCAGGAAAAGACCTCCCTTTGTCCACCTGCCCTTGGAGGAAAATCCCAGCACTCTGAACTTTAGAGAAGCAAATTCTGCAAGCAGCTGCTCTGCTAACATTTGCAGGAAGGCCACAAGGAGCTTGATCAACATGGGCACTGTTTCATCGGTCAGGTCCTAACATTTGCCGAAAATCATGTGCATCACAGATATGAAAAACCACAATCACAGCTGCTTGTTGGGATTTCCATTTTTACTTCCATGGGTCATATTTGGAAACTAAATCTCTTTTAGTTTAGCAACTAAATTAATGTGGTTTTTTTTAAAAAGTACTGTTATTGTTACCACCTCTAAACCATTAACACATGTCCAGATGCTGTGTTAAGCATGTTTTAGATACATGTCATAAATAAAAAACTAAATCCCAAATGGGCTACATTTTTTTCAGGGGACGCGACCTTACCAACTTCAGCTCCTCCAGGACCACAGGCAGTCTTGCCATTTAAATAATTCTCCCTCCAATTTCCCAGCTTTTTTTTGGGGGGGGGTTGGGGGTGGGGGTGGTGTTTTTTGGGTTGGTTTTTTGGGTTGGTTTGTTTTTTGATTCGGAGCAGGTTGGGATTTTTTGGGGTTGTTGGTTGGTTGGGGGGGGTTGGTTTTCTGTTTGTTTTTTTTTTTCTTAAGATCAAGTTCCTTCAGAATCCACCACACGTTGGATTTATAATGCTGATCAGACTTTTCCAGGTAGAGACAGAGTTTATAAATTAATCCTGGGTAAAATAAATACATCAGCCAATCTTGGTACAAACATTTCTGCCTCTGATTAAGTTGAATTCCAGGACTGTGCGGCACGCATTTCAAAAGGTTGAAGTGCCAGGGAAGATGCATGCTCTCCCCGCATACAGCACAGCATATTTGCATCAATGTGACCTCAAAGCAACAATGCCTGCGCAGGTGGCAGGATGAGACTCTTAGCTATTATGCAAAAGCGCAGCTTGCTTTGCTGTTCCTCCATGCCTCCTTACCCACGCAGCGAGCTCCAGGTGCACAGCGGCAGTGCCTGCTGATGGCAGGGCTAGGGCTTTCAGCCTTGAACTCCCTGGTCCACGCACTGGGATGGACTTGGATATGCAGCCCCATACTGAGGGGGCCAAACTGCAGCCTCCGAGGCTCCTTGGGTGCTCTGAGATATAAATAAGTGCCCACAATACAAGCTGTACTTTCCTGTTTTATGCTAACTACAGGCACCTACAAGAAGCAATCAATAGTAGTCTGTGCCATACCCTAAGAACCCTAAAACGTTAAGTGCAGGAACCATCACAGACAAGACATTACAGCATTTATACAGGCTGAACTCCTATATCAAAAGCTATTTATACACTAACTCAGAGCTGAAGTGTTCATCTGCTAACAAAAACAGCTGGGTGGTTTAAACAGGACCCAGGGCGAGAAGCTGGCAAAGTATGAGCAACCATGCTGCCCCGTTTCAGGTGTAGCTCTACACTGGGCCAGCTCCCAGTGCAACCACTGCAAAGAAAATGCACGGAAGTTGCATCTAGGTGTTCATGCATGGGGAGTATAAGGGCAGAAAGTGCATCCCAACCCACTGGGAAGAAGAAATTTCTAACCATGAAATAATCCTGATTATACCCATTTTACTGCAGTATTAATGCCAGGTTGACCAACTTGCCATGCAAAGCCCCCGGGCACAGAAGAGCACACAAGAGCTTCCACCAGCCAAAGCAAGGCCCTTCTCACCCACTCAGGAGCCAGAGGAACAAAGGCTCCTCTGACCACATCCCTGTCACCCGTGGCAGCCCACACCCACCGTGATGCCAACACCAGCCTCCTCCTCAGCTGTGCCACAGCACAGAGTCTTAATTGCCATTGACGCCCTGATTTATCATTCTTTGAAGAGAGAGTTGAATGTCTGTTATATATCTGATAGGCTTTGCTCAAGTAGACACCATTTGTTGTTGCAGTAGGTACAGTTTAAATAGAAGTACTTTCCTCATTAAATGAAAACACAGTGGCCCAAATCTCCGCCTTCAATTCCACAGTGAAATTCCCTTTCTTCCACCATGGACATTACAAGATTGCCAATTAAAAAGGGAAAGCAGAATGCAATGCAATACTAAAGCAATTAAACAGGAAAAAAAGTTATGAGAGCAGGATGAACACAGTCTACTGGAAAAAAAAATAAATTAGTGTTTTAAAAGCAACAGTAAAAAACTGTAGGTACCAGATTTGATTTTAAGAAAATGTTAGGAGTGATACATATGCTCAGTTGAGTTGCCAAGAGGAATTAGTTTAAGAAAAAAGTTTTAAAAATACACTTAGAAAGCAATAATATAGTTTTGGTTTATGTACTGTCACTGTTGTACACTGCTGCGTTACAGAATGCTTCAGAGATCACAATATGCTCTCCCATCACTAAAATGAAGCCCAGCAAATTGCTAATGATAACAGTTAAAGCAAGATGTGGAAATCCAGTTCTAAAAGGGAAGAATGTAAAAAACTGCACACTTGTTCAACAGCCCTAGCCAGGCAGCCGAGCGCTGTTCACAAGCTTGTCCTCGCAGCAGACCGCTCCGCTGAGCCAGGGCAAATCAGGATTTACTAATTACAAGTGTTTAAGGAGGATGCAGTGACATTTCTTTCTAAGGCTGGAACACTTTGTAGGTATCACATTGGCTTTTAACCTCTCATCCCGTCATACAACTCTAATGAGTTTTGTGGTCCCAGCATTAACCGCATGGAAAACAGCTGACTGTGCAAAAACCCAGCTCTTATCATTCAAGCTAACTGGATCCTGTTCTTCAACCAAGTTAAGAGAGCCCACGTGGGGCATGAACGATCTCCTTCCCAGGGAGGCTGCCCCTTCAGGGAATGAGGCTCTTCGTTCAATCAACAGGATAAGCACCGTCATCTCTAACAGGGACGAGTCTGGCCACAAAAGCATTACCACTGCAAAGCCTACAACATACGCGATGGGGAGCGTGCAAATTTTGGCTATGCAGCAGCCAGACTGGGCAGCACCAGAGACCAAGCCAAGATCAGACCCACCAGCACCGCAGGACCCAGAGGACTGGCAGCATGGGCCCACCCCAGGTCAAAGCATAGCCTGTGGCGTTTTCAATGCCCTTCCGATGCCTCCAGGAGCAAGATGGGGGTGAGCTGCCAAAGGCACAACAGCGAGTAGAAACTCCTTCCCCAGGTAGTTCAGATTCCCAGCGACCTTGCTGCCATGCTACAGCTCCTGGAAAACTAATTTCAACACAAAACTGAGGGCCTCTAATGTTACTTCTTCTAAAAGCTTATCTTGTGCTCCTGAATGAAAAAGACCCCAAGTAACTTTGCAAACCAAAGAGAATGAAAGGATGAGACAACCTCTGTGTTACACAGGTTTTAAACTGTTCAAATTTTCTGGGCAGCTGGTAAGAAGGGGGGTCTGACCTGAATTAGCTAAAAATTCCTAGATGTTTTACAAAGCTGTACTAGTAAACTTGGCTATAAATCAGGGCACTGACCCTTTCAAGTTTGCACAGGCCTAGAATTTCAATATCTCCTCCAGGTATTGAGAAGGAAGTCCAAACCAAAGCCAAGTCTTAGCAATCCCAAATAATGTTCTTTTTAAAATGTGCTGTTACATCATTCCTATTGAATACTGACAGTGAAGCACTTTCAGGTGTTCTGTGGGCATCTCTAGCACCAACCACTGCAGAAGCAAACACACCCAGGAAACCAAGACGACTGAGGAGCTTTGGGATGCCCAACTGCATGAGCTTGTCCCTTAACCCAAATTTTGTTCTGAGACTAAGACACAAAAATCTAATGCGATTTACTTGCTCAGCCTATAAATCTCAGGTTTACGCATTTCATTTTGACCGCCTCCACCCTGGGCTTCAAACCTGTGACACAGAGCGCTACAACAGTCTTCAGATGAACTCGCTTTCAACTCGCAAGCTGAGAGCAAGGAAACACACAGACCTGCAGGTCATAAAACCTCCGCTCAGCAAACAAAAACCAGCAAGATGCAGGTCGCTCAATTCAGAGCAATAACTTCCACCCCGGGAGGTCAGAGAAGGTGCAGCTCAAGACGCTGCACACAACTCTCACTGGGTCAGATGCAGGAATGGGTAGCCAGCTGCAAGAAGCAGGCGGTTATCTCGGGGAAAATGTGGTATTTCAAAAGCAAAACAGAGGCAACAGCTTCCGCTCACAGGCTGTGGTTAATGCAGGTGCCTATATATAGTTGTGGTAAGTGAAAACATCTGTGATACTTCTGTTATGCAAAAAGTTGCTCTGATTATTAGCTATAGCTCTACAGCCTACGGTGCTTTCTTCAAACAATCTGCAGGATCATCTCCACTACCATTAACAAAAACACCAGTCTGGATCTTGAGGAGACCAGCTCTCTCCTGTCCGGGAGCCGGAGCCCTGCACCGTGCGCTGCTGCGGGAAGGAGATCTGGGCTTGCAGCACATGGGACTGTCCTGCTCCAGCTCCACCAGTCGCTGCCTCCACCTGCACCTCCAGTGGGAAGGCAAACAAGCACACCAACCCAGTGCCACCACCAATCTTCCAGATTTTAATTAAGCAGAAAGAAAAAGGCTAAAACTCTAAAGGGGAAGAACTGCCTGCTGGTTTGCTTCTTATACCGAGTCATTCCTCCAGCATCAGCCTGCCCCCTCCAAACTGCTTTTGTATATTGCTGTACAAAATGTCTTTTTCTTCTCCAGGAGGCTGGAGGAACATCTCACAGGAAGGATGACCAGATTTCACAATACATGGTTTTGAAGGTTGGTGTTAAATTTGCCACTGTAGCTCCAAAGTAATTGTGACTAACCACTAAATCACCATGTGTAATGGATTCCTCTGAACATTTATAGCTAGCAGTTCCATTATGCTCTAATCTGGAAAACATCTAAACGACTCTCCACAAAAATTAGAGAAGAACATAAACGTCTTGATAAAAACAAGATTCCAGAGATACTCCACTTAGCCACAGTGACTTCTATAATATAATGTCGAGTGCAATAACATCCATTACAGTGCAGTCATTTGCTATTTGATTTTTAAACCCACGATTCAAGACATCAATCTAGAGAGCATTGTGTCTACGTGAAAGGCGAAACAATCAAGAACAAACCTCTAGGACAGTGCTGGGAGCCGCAAGGAGTGAGTGGTAGCAAGGGAACCAAGCAGCACCGGAGGCTGCCTGGCAGCTCCGGGTGGAAGCTGCCTCTCCCTGCCGCCAAATGCAAAACTCAAAGTTGCCCTTGTGCTCTTGGACACTCATTCCTGCACTCCATTTGAATCAAAAACCCTCAGCCCATAGCAAAATACTGTGCTGTAAGAAGTGTCTGTCTGCCCTCATTCAGCTTCATCCTCTTGCTAAATCCATGATTTCCAAACTCTGAAGGACTGGGGGTAACACAGCCCCGGAGGGAGCACCACCACCTTAGGGACCCTGGCTGTCCTCTCTTGTCTAGAGAGGAATGCCAGTTTGGTGAGAACAGAAAAAGGGCTTTATGCAATCAAAACCTGCAATAAAAATAATACAATTAACTAAGACAAGAACCAGAACAGGGAAGTGTTTGATTCATTCAGTTTTCCTGGGAAAGCCTGAACTGTGGTTAAGTGGAAAACAAGCTGAAATTTTCCATTAGTGGAAAAAAACCACCCTTGTTTACAAAAAGAAGGGAAAAATCCCTCAGGTTAGTGTTCAAGTACAGCAACAACAAATTCTACTGCAAAACCTCTGCTAGGCAGATACTCACCCTGCTCCCAGCCCAAGGAGCAGTGGAGCTTGCAAACAGGCTGCTCTTGTTTAACACAAGAATCGTGCAGAAAAAAGCCAGTAAGAGAATCCGGATCTTCAAACAAGGAAGGGAACAGACAACCTTTTGACATTCCTCCCAGCAATTTTTCCTCCAGTCTCCCTGCCTGGGGGACACTCAAGGAGGGAAAAGCAGGACGTAAGGGAAGAGCTGACTGGGCTGCATGCACCAGGGGATGTGACTGCTGTAGGTGACCCTGACAAGCTCAACAGCGCTTGTAGCATAGAGTGATCTGAACTTTCTCTGGGCCAGGGACACAGGCGTCAGTCTAGACCAGGGACTTAAAACCACTTCACCACCATATCTTCCTGAGTTGTACTGTGCACTCCTACACCACAACCAAGGATCAAAGCCAAGAGATGTAATAAGTGACTGAAGCAATCCCAACCCTGCTACCTTCATTAAAGTGAAGGCTTTTGCTTTTTTCTTAACAGAAAGGGATGTTTCATCTCAGCTGCTCAAGCAAAGATGAAAAACAACTTGTAAAATAAAAGGATGTGGTCCACAGGAGCTAAAAAGCCTGTGTTCTGCTCCCCCTTCTCCAAACATCCCGAACTGACTCCCACCAGGTAGCACACTACAGATTATAGGACCACTAGCACAGGTCATGCCCTTGGAACACAACACACTCTTCAGCATCTCTTAAATCCTACCATAACCCACTTCCAAAAGCAAGTGGGTCTTCCAAGCCCTGAAACAGAGCCCAACACAAATTCCCACAAGTACAAAAAGGCAAGGACTTCTCACAGCCCAGAAGTGCAACTGCTGCCTTTATATCACATCCCAGATGCCCGCTTTCCCCCTCCCTAGTCAATTAAATCAGTCCTCTGCCATAAGCAAAATGATTAGCTGCACTGTAAAAGATGCAGCCCTACATAGGCAAGTCATCTGCAAATGCTTATTTGTCCAATGACTTCTACCCAACCCTATATTTGGAGGGAGGAGATGAGGTTTCCACCCCAAAGCTGTCCTCAATAAGGAAACAGATTCTAGGTAAACTGAATATGCAGAGGTGAAAGTCCCAGGAAAGCAGTTTCGTAATGCCTGCTGCCAAAAAAAGAGCAACTTGCTTCACAGACCGTTTTACTTTCTCTCAATGATTAGATTTCAGCTTGAGTATCCATCATCATGAGATGCCAGATCCCAGGTTTAACCAACCTACCCTGCATTATAAGCAAAAGGTACAGGTACTGAGATTCCCATATGTGCTGTGAGACACATAAATATCCTTTAAAAGATCTTTTAAAATCATAGGAGCAGAGATGAGAATTTCACTTATCTTGATAGGACATTATATAAGACATTAGATATTTTCACTGTAAGTGAAATTAACACTGTACTTCATACTCAACTCTTCCGTGAATAAACAGGTTTATTGCAGGAAGCAATTCACTTTCATGACTTCAGGTGATACACAAGGAAAAGCAGAAGGAATATTGTCCTGCTAATTCCAGGAAAATAACATAACGAGATGGGAAAAGCAAAAACCACCCCTTAGACAAGAAACAAGAGAGCCTTAGATTCCTTAAAAAGCCATATTCGCCTTTTCCAAAGTACAGTTAATTTGCAACATTTAATGCAGAATTGTCATCAGCCTTAAACCTTAATTTCCAGACCTCAGCTGTACCTGGGAGAGCAGCGGGAAGGGCTGAGCACAGGTTCAAATCCTCCAGCACGACTGCTGAGCTGCCGTGGCCAAGGCAGAGAATCTGCTTATATATTTTACAAGTAACCAGATCCTTCCATAATCCAGGCTGAGAAATTTTTATCTCCCCATGAGCTCAGCTATTCTTAAGTCCTTTCTGTGAGGTTCCCCCCCCCCCCCCAGTAATGCCTGATACACTGACCAATTTTATAAAAGGGATTGGCTGATGGGAGGTCCAGATTCAGCTCAGATGGAGCTGGCCTTTTGGGTATGCTCTCCCAGATGCTGGTGGAAACGATGTCTAAAAATCCCCTTTTCCCCTACACCCTCAAACCAAACCTGCTCAGGAAAGGCATCTATTCCTACAGCCTTCTCCTGCAGAGGCCTGGCTGTCACGCAGAGCCTGCAACAGCTGCCGCTTCTGGCTCTCCAGGCCCCCAACCCAAACCTGGTATACTAGCCAGGACGGATACCATCACGTGGACACATCAGCTTACCCAAGCTGCTCTCTAGGTCTCTGGGCTCTGTAACAGGGAATCTCAATTTTCACTTGTCTCAGCAAGTCCCTAGACCCTACACCCTCTGCTCGTCTTGGTGCATACACAGCTGCAGCACTGACCAGTTCCAAGTTGTAGGAAAGCAGGGAAAGCTGTCATCCCAAACGAGAGCAAAGACACATGAAACCCCAGCTCTGCAGAGCAGGGAACTTCACCACCCCAGGGCAACAAAAGGTGCTCACACCATTAGACTGACCCCTATTCTGCAAAGCGCGCAGCAATACATTTAAACACTAAGTATATGCTTAAGCAATATATTTGAGTACTTTTGTTCACACAATAGAGTTCAGGCTTGACAAGATATAGCTTGTGCACATCTTAAAACTAGTGATGCACAACCTCCTTCTGATCCCTTCTCCAGAAATATCAGCACTGTTCTCAGTTATGTGCCTTCAGTTAAGTGTCCCAATAAATAAAAAAATTTAGGGCAGATTTTCCCAGAAGCTGTATCGTACCAAACCTGTGGTCCAACGCACTTAGCCATGCTCACAAACAAGGGTAGTTATTCACACACTTTTGTCCTTGCAAGCAACAAAAGAGCACAGTAATCCAAACATAGGCAGTACTCACACATTTCCCGTGCAACATTTTCTGCTGACCACACTTCTAGAAAAACTGCAATTTCTTCTTGCATGTGGTAGCATGCTGAATATGCCACAAAACACTGGATAAGACAGCTTGTGGAACCATTCCCCAGTCAAAATTCATCCCTAGCCATCACCCTCTTCTTCAGCTGTTCTGCGTCACTGCTAGCAAGCTGCAGTCTCCAAACTCCAGCAGGTATCATCAGCTGAACCCCAGCACTACCCCATAAATCTAACTCAGCGAGGAAGTTGCCTCTATCCATAAAAATTCTGTGAGTGCTCATATTCCAACTCAGAACCCTGCTGACATCCAAAACACAACTAGCAGCATGGAAAGTGAGCCAGTAGCTTCTCAGGAGAAGCAGCTGCAGGTGCAACTACTCTTTCCATTTGTTTTCTCTGCTTCTCCTCTGGAAATGGGATAAAAAAAGCATCTATAATTCTGCTTTGCAAAATGTATCAGTTATATTCAAGAACATGGACTCACCTGGGGTCTATTTGACCTGCTCTTGAAGCAAGATTGGTTTAAATGGCTATATAGGACAGTTTTGCAAACTTACCGTGTTCGAGAGATATAAGGAACTGACTACAGCTTCTCTTACATCTCTGCTACCACTGCCTTCTGACAGTCTAGTCCCCTCCAGTCCCAAGCAGATGCAGCCTTAATGGTCACCCATTGCAACCAGACAAAGCAAAAGCTTAAAGCAGAGCAGCAACGTTTCATTTCTACTGACTCTGGTTGGGACATCTAGTGTTAGATACCCAATGTCTCCTGTTCAGGAGAGCAGGTCCTAGCTTTTCTCATTATGCTTTTCTATGAGCCAGAGCACCGAGGTCACTGACATAGCTTTAGGGCATGCTTAGACCATACTTTAAGACAACTGTACCAGGCTTCTGATGTTCCCAAGTTGCTCCCTCCAAAGAGTGAAGTCAGAGACTGCTTCATCCATGAAAGGGAGTAAAAATTAGATCATGCAAAAGATCTGGCATGAAAGCACTGAACAGTGTGACCACGAAGCGGCAGCTACATGGTCAGGGAGCTTTCCTCTTCCCTTCCCAGGACGGGAACAAACACCACAGCCCCACAGGACACCAGCATGGGGCAGTGCACACGGCAGGCTGGAGTCACCTGCCCATACAGTACATTGGGTTTGTATTTAAAAACTACAGCTTCCCTGAACTCAAACTAAACACTTAAAAATATTTCCAGTACCTCTACCTAAGATTAGTCATGTACAGGCAGCAGAGCTACTAAATGCAGTCAGGTCAGGAAATCCAACATCCTTTATGCTACTTACACACAGAAACGTATCCTGATCCAAAGAGCTAATTACAAGGCAGAGGCCAAGAGGAAGAGGACAGGCATGGTGATGGAGATGGGACTCACGCCAGGTGTAAAGTCCTGGCTTCCCAAATCCCACTCACTTTTCTCCCACACAGACCAGGACCAAGATGACAGACCCCAGCAGCAACCCGTTGCCAGAAAGCCAAACACCTGACCTTTAAGCCAGCGTTATTTGAAAGCCAAAACTCTACTCCACATTTTATTGACCTGGAGTTATTGGAAATCACCAAAATAAAAAAAAAAAGAAAATAAAAACCACCCCAAAACCCCTACTGAAGTTTAGCTAAAGATGCACAGTTAGGAAGAGAGGGAATATAACAAGGAGGCCATGCCAACACAAAAGCTTTTTCTCTTACCGGTGACTGCCTTGCAGCAGACCAGAATTGAAGGAGTTAAAGCCTAATTTATGCCATTTATATTTTTGCAAGTCACTCAGCCATCATCAGGCAGACGCATCCTGTTGCGTCTGACATTTCCTTGAGCACTTTTGTCTTACTCCTCAGTGCTACCACCGTACTGATTAGATCCAACACCCCCACAGAAAAACAAACAGCTCTGTGAAAGACAGAAGCCGCACAGCCATCTTCCTCCCCATCCACAGTTGGTGAAATCGGCTCCAGGAGGAAGAAAACCCGCAGCTCTTCTGGGAGCATTGAACAGACAGATGCCTCCACCCACATCCAGCCCCATTAAAGTCCTCCGCAGGCAAAGAGCACCAGGGAGGACAACTCCCGCAGCATCTTCCTGACCAAGATAAGCTAGCTGCTGCCAAAAAAACAGAGAAAGTTAGTTTGTGATAGCTTTTGCTCAAGCAGGACAAGCACATTCCCAATAACTTTCTCTGAACCCCAAAAACAAACAAACAAAAAAGAAAATGCCACCTCAGAATGGCTTGGGATTGCTCCAGGGAATAGCTTTCCCACAGGCAAAAGGAAATGCTCTCCCCTCAGTTACCCTGAAACCCTCAAAAGCAGCTTCTCTGCCTTTGACCAAAGGAACACTGTTTTTCTTAATCAGGGGGTTAAAACAGTTGCTTTACTCTGAACACAGGAAGCTTGGAGGAAATAATCAGTCACAGAGTGCACTTTACTCACTTGGTTTTGGTGTTTGCTGAGGGATCCCACAGTAGAAGCAGCAGTCTGGATGAGCAGATTCCCACTGCCGGGAGCCTTGCAATGTTTTAATTTACCCAACACAAAATGGAGTAAAGGAAGAATTGATCTTCCAGCTACTTGAGCCTCTAAGAGCATCAAAACTTCACAGTCCTTCTGACTATGGAAAATGAGGAGCATTTGCTACAAGGATCTCCTGAAAGGCATAGTTGTCTTCATGCTTTTATGGAGACATGCAAAATCATTTAATGCTGCAAGATTATCTCCCTCATAGCTGCATATATTTAGTTATATCTCATCAAAAGTTTGGCTCCTTCAGAGTTGGATAAGCAGCTGAGAACCAAGAAGTAATGGGATTTGAGTCTTGCCCCAATGGATCTTATGACTAGTAGGTCTCTAAAGACTAATGATTTTTTTCAAGACTACATAAATGAAGAATTCACTCGAAGATGTATATAAGCAATACCTAAAATGGATTCTGTCTTTAAAAGCATGAACAGCTGAGGAAGAAGGCTAGAGTAGGGAAGAGGAAAAAAGCTGGTCCTAGTTGCCACTCATTCACAAACATTATCTTGTTATATACATATGTACGCTACCCACCCAGAGATACGCGAGTGGATGGAAATGGCAACAGTGAGTTCAGTGTTTAACACTAGACTTTATTTCCACAAAAAACACCCCACTGGACGCTAAACACAGGCCCCACCCAATAAAAACATACTGAAGAAATTATACATTCACTGTTTACATCAGCAACATGAACTTAAACACAAAAAAATAGATTGCTTTGGCATCTTAGTCTCACATTAGCAAACGCAATTATCTTTCATTAATTTTACAGAGTGTTCACAGTAGAAATTAAATCGTTTCTTCATGTCTGTTTAAGAAAAACTTTGGTATTTATGAATAATTAACACAGTAAAGTCTGCTACTTATTACTCATCACAAATGTGATTCATTTCAATAACGCCTGAATAATTCGGTGCTACCCTATTAGTCCCAGAACACACTGTACAATTGCCAGCATCAGCAAATCAATCACAAACAATAATCCACGCTCGCTCTCCAGTGCCAGCTGCCAAGGAAGAACAGGAGGAGGTGGGAGGCAGGAGCAGCACTGCCTCCCCAGCCCGGTCACCACAGTGCCTTCGTCCTTCCATACAAAAATGCCATCCCGCATCTCCTGTCCTGCTTGGCTTTGCTTCCATTCAAGATGCTGCAAACTCTGACAGGCGCTGCTCGGGCAAGCATCCCAGCCCCAAACTGGGAGCAGGGAACCGAGCTCCCGAGGGAGGAGGGCAGCAGCTGGGGATGCTTCATCACTTTGCTTCCCCGCAGGTTTACATCTGGGCAGGCAGCTGCCCAGCAATGGGAATTAGCCGATGGAGAAGGTGGGGAGGAGAGGAATTAATCCTTGCAACTGTGTAAGAAGCCTGCAAGGGTAGTTCCAAAAAAGGCTGAGAGTCTCGAGGACTGCTCGGCCGTAGTAATCCCCGCAGAGCCAAACAAAGCCCTGGCGCCATTTCTGCTGCTAAGCGGTTAAATAAGGAATTACGGAGTTTTGCGTCCTGGCCGCCGGCTGCTCAGCAAGGACGGAGCTAGCCCAACGCTGTGGCTGCACACTACATGGAGGGGAAGAGGGGACTGGAAAGTTACTAAAGCAATAAAATATGCTCAAATCTGCAGGAGTTAGATCTTTGTACTGTTCCCACACATTTAAAAAAATGTACCTAGCCACACCACAAAAAAATCCCCCAAATGTCTCAAAGTTGCATCAAATTACAAATTCCCACCCCGCCCCCCCAGTCAAGAAATCATCAGTACTTTGGACGTCATTCTCTCCTGCTTACACTCCACCGTGCTTGCAGGAGGCAGCCAGCCAGCCCCCCTGCAGGGTCCCAGCCAAGGTGGGCTCCAGCTCCACCGTCCAGCCCTCGGCACAGCTCCTGGTGGCACCCTAAGCCCAGTGGCACTTCAAAACCCCTCTCCTCTCAGAAAGATCCATTCCTGCATCCCATTTTCAGCCACGTATTAATTATTTTGCTTTCTAGCAAGTTACGTGAGCTAATTTGGGCTGATGCCGTATAGGAACACTGCCTTTATTACAGTTGTGGAGAAAGTAAATTAATGCAAAAGATTGCACACAGAGGCCTAATCCATTTGAGGTAAATCAATGCATTGCACATTTAAATTGCCCTGCTTTCCTTCAGAAAAGTACATTGAAGTGATTCATTAGCCACTGAACTGTTCACAAGAAACAGACCAATTCTCTTAGGCATGCCAGTGCATCTCTGCTAGTTAAATTTAAAAAGCAATCAAATCTACTAATAAGTCCTTTTTGCCGACATTTACATCAGTAGAGAACACGATTCCTGACAATTCAGAACATGATTCCTGACAATTCAGATTAAATAAATGAGGGACAAATTAATCTCAGTTAATGCGCCTTGGAACTGAAGTTCAACTTGTTAAACTTAAAAATCTGTCTTTTAATAAAAATAAATAACCTACTGGTGATGCCTGACTTCCAAGCGCCTTTGATAACCTTTAATAAAGGTTATAAAGTTATGAAGAGGGATCACAAGGCACAATCTGTGTCTATTTTAATACAGTCAAAGCATGTATTTATAGTTTCATTTTAATATTTATAAATTCCCAGAAAAAAATTAGCAGAAAGGCACCTTTTCAAGAAAAAGTAATCAAGTCTTAGTACAACAGCACCATGCCATGGTGTTCATATTCCCATTCCCTTTAAGGAAGACCAACTCAGATAACAAATGGAACAAACAGTGCAAGGAATAACACCTGTGCCTCGTTTCATGCTCTGCTGCAATCACTGGGATTTATTTTTGCAGCAATCAACATCACATCTCCACTCACAAAAAGTTCTCCAAATTTAAAAAAGGTAATAGGAAACATACACTTTTAAATAACTAAAAAGTCAACTTGCACTTTACTGAAGATTTAGAGGAGAACTGAGGAGACCTAATACGGAAAATGATTTTTTAAATCCCTTTAAGATGTGCTTTAAGAAGTCCAACACTGTATCTGCAAAACCAGTGATACCAGTTTAGAGAGCTTTTCAAGTCCTATAGTCCAGATTTAAAAACCCACAAACTTAAGTTTATAACCAAGACTTTCAAGGTCAGGCCCTGTCATGGGATTAGGTGAAGGAACCACTTGTACTTAGGAAAATAATCCCCTGCCCTTCCCCTCAAAGCCCCTTTTTCACTCTGCAGGCTGGCCCACTGCTTCCAACACCCCAAAACCAGACCTGGCTTCAGTCCCACCAGGTGCCAGGCAGGGAAATTCAGCTGCCGCAGACACATTTGCAGGAGGCAAGGTAATATACACCGTGTATCTCATCCTGCAGCCGCAGCAGCCACCATGGCGAAATGAGCAGGGTCATTTGGAAATCCCACTGATAAATGAAGCGGCATGGAGTCACTTGGGCCTGGCGGCACCTCTGCAAATGCTCTGGGTTGGGTGTTTTTTGGTTTGGGTTTTTTTTTGGGGGGGTGGGTGGGGTGGGTTTTTTTTTCTTTATATTTGTTGCAGAGTTTTTTCCAGGGAGTTTTGTCAATGTATTTCAAGGGCAGGCAGGCACGCTCCCAGTGCTCTGGCCAGGACCCAAGTTACAGTGGGTCACCCCATCTGCTCACTCACAGCCTCCAGCTCAGCCACGCTGGTCCCCTTCTCCACCCCTGAGCAGCACCCCCAGCCAGCTTCGCCCCCAAAGCAGCTGCACTGGGGGACCCTGTCTTTGGAGATGGTGTCTGCTCCACCAGCATTCAGAGGTTTTAAATCGTCCATCTCCTGCCGAAGCCATTATTACCCACCCCAAGCCTTCATGTGCCACGGGACTCTACAGCATCTCTCCTGCCCACAAGGGGTCTAGTACTGATTTATGGGGCTTACCTATTCCCCAAATTCTACCACTACAGGTGAAACAGAGCTCATCCCCTCACACAGCTATGTATCACCTTTGCTTTTTCAATAGCAGCTGTTGAATAGGCCTCCCCCTAAGATGCAGCACCCCAGCCCCGCCACAGAAGTGATTTTTCTCTCCTGTCAGCATTACACAACTTTTTTCATCCTCCACACAGAAGAAAATTACTGGGCAAACCCAAGTGCAGAGCCCAGCCTGCTCCAGGGGAATGCGAGCTCACGCCAGGGCCGATGGCAACACTTGCTGCAGCAAAGCTGCCCTCTTCCTGGGGTCTGCCAGCAGCCCAGCTCATGAGGAGTCAGGCTCACAGCAGCAGACGAGATTTGCAGATGCAAATCCCACGACATTTCCAAAAGCGTGAGGATTAATCTGTTTAGCCAATGGAGCCACACACAGTAAACACCTCCAGTTTGCTGGGAAATGTTTTAACACATCTTTCCTCTTGATTTTCTGAAGACTTCACTTAGAAGAGCTTAACTAACATGTAAGGACAAGACAAGAACATCCAGGCACTGCCAGGGGCTTCTATCCCACATCACAAGAACATGGTACCAGCATCGGGCCTCTAAAAAGCCAGTAGGCACCATCTCTGGTCCCGGTCCAACAGGCTTGTACCAGCAGTGTAAAATTTCTTCCAGTCTCAGACTTGCTGGCTCCAGAGGCAGTTATGCAAGCTCGTTCTCCTCTCAACAGAAAATGTCTCTTTCCTTTAATGCTAGCAAGGAGGGACACCAAATACAGCCTGACCTTTACCCACAGCCATGTCTCTCACCCAACGAGGGTACAAAGCCACGACACCACTTAAGAATGTAGGTATCTGTATTTGCTCCCATGTCTCATTACATTTTCCAGTCTAACCCCAAGGCCTTTTGTTTCTTGCAACGGTGCCATTGGATTTATTGCTATAGACAAGTTCGGTAGATACTTCCCATAATAATTAGCCAAGCCGAGCAAAATCTCAGTCTGTGATGCTCTCACACACAGTTACTTTGGATGCTGCCTCAGTTCAGCGTGCCAAAAGCTTTGAGGCTTCCACAATCAATCAACTGACCCAAGTCAGTCAGTCATGACTAGGAAAAGGCATGTTTCTCCTTTCTCACCACCGATGCCAAGCGGCTGAGACAACCCCCTCCTTTTTGCCCCCACCATCAGCCCATTCCACCAACCTCCCAAGCAGCAAATCCAGAGCACTCAAAGCATCAGCTGTGCCTGCACCTTCCCCTTCCCTTCCCCAAGATTTCCGGATGCCACAGTGCTGGGCAGCACTGGTGGAACAGGCGAAAAGCAGGAATGGGGGTATATAGAACATACACTCCAATGGGACCCAAGGAGGAAAATGAAAAATCCCTCTCCCCATGCCCAGAGATTCATGTTCCTCTAGGGCAAGGAAGGACCAAAGGAGGAGACAGATCTATTTAGGTACTTACTACTAATTACAGAGCACAGGCCACTACTACAGCAAAGCAAGTTTTGGGAACGTATATGCTCATAGACAGGAAAGCACCATTGTGTTAAATCCAAAACAAAAAGATATCACAACAGCCATCCTGAGTATTTCTACTGCTCCATTGCAGGAATCTGCTCTCCAAGCCTGCAATGCCCAAAGAAAACAGAAGCACATTAGTGATGGGATTAAGAGCAGAGGCTGTAGGATGAATGCTGCAGGCAACAAGGTTCTTCGTGGTCACTCCTTCCAGGCTGATCCCATCAGATCATATCACTGTGATGCTCTGTACCTAGTGCTGAGCATTACTAGGTCCAGGACAGGGTATCCTCCAGACTAACAAAGGCTCAGCTTTTAAACAAGGAAAAGGCCCCTACAGAACAGCCCAGCTAACCAGCAGTCTGACAAGTAGACTCGCTATGCCGCTCAAGACAAACCTCTGTGCAAAGTAATCACACAAAGGTGCAAGCTAAAAAGTTTGCCGGAACCACCACCACTCATTCGGCTATTCCCAGGCAAGGCTACGCAGCCCAAAGACACTAACTACAGACTGCATTATGCAGCTGCCAAGCAGTTCAAGCCACTCTTACAGCAGGTCCCAATTTTTAACCACCTCAATTATAAATGCAGGAATTCCCACCCTCATCAAGCCAAACTTCACTTGAGCAAACCGCCCTCCACTCCTGACGAAACCCTGCTCCCTGCCCTGACAATGCTCCCAAAACGGGCCTCGCACTCCTCCGGGTCACTCCCCCCTCTCTCGGGGTTTGCACACCGGGGCTGCGTGTGCAACTCCCTCCCCACCAGCACCAACCCAGCACACACCACCCAGGACAGCCAGGCCTCCCCCAAAAACCCCAGCGCAGGAACAGCCAGGCGGGCCCTGCCGCAGAGCCAGCCTCCGCTCAGGCACGCTCATCCCACACCTACCGCTGCTCTGAAAGCGGCTATCATCTGTCCAGAAAGTGCTCAGATTAGAGTCTGTTACTAGCACTAGAAATAGGTGCTAATTAACTAGTTGTCAGCTGAACATTGCTAAATCGAGAACACGAAATAGAATTAGAGACAAGGCATTACAATGGGCAGGAAAACTTGAAAGGACTGTTGTTCATTTAAGAACTTCTCCTGTATTTTTAAACATCTAGAAGTTGCAATCCAAATAACTGCTTGTCAAGACATTATTTGGGAGAATAACTGTAGCTATTAAGCAAGCTGCGTAATTAGGTTATTAAAAATATAACATAATTTCAAAGTCTCTGAGAGAGTAGATCTCTACCTAACAAAAAATCACCACAGCTTCCTTTTCATCCCTCTCTCCTGGCTTCAATCCCAAGCCACGAGGTCTAGCGACCTCTCAGAAGTCGGCTATGACGAGGTACATGGTTTGCTGGATGAGGAGCCATCACTCTGAACTCTTGGGCAGGTATATGAAATGCTTCTGTTTCGACTCAGAAAAGCATGTTTGGTAATCCAACAGGGCGCGGGGGAACAAACCAACCAACCACACAGCCAAAAGCCACAGACGAAAACTCAGCTCTCTGAGCCTGGCATTCCCTTCTGCCTTAGGCGGTGGGTTCAGGACAAGGACCAGCCCTGGTTATCCAGAGGCACGGATAACCGCAAGCAGACAGACCTGCCTCTGGGGAACGAAGGGAATCCCTGCCCCACAGCTACAATTCTGCAGGCCAGACCCACCGCTGGGGGAAGAGAAAGCTAGATCACGGGAAGCTGTTCAGCAAAAGAGAGCACACGTTATGCAATTTCCATTTCTGCTGACAAACAACATATTTATAGGACAGGTAAAATACACTACGTAGCCGGCAAGGCTCTGCAGCCTGACACCTGGAAGCTAATAGACCCAGAGGACAAGGAATTGGTTCCTGATGTTTGCAAATGGAATGTCACAAAAATGAGACAATTACATTTTAAAGCAGCAGGGAAAACAAAAGCGCAGGAACCACAACAGCCAAGTCTCATAAAGAGCTGCTTCTTGGGTACAGGAAGATAATGACGCTAACCATTTTTCTACTAGATGGCAGTGTAGTGTCACACTATATAAAAGGAATTCTAGAAAGAAATTGCTTTCTATTTCAAGTGAATCTGTGCTTAGACTTGACTTCAGATAGCACGATATATAACGGTACCCTCATTGTAAGGGGACCTGCCATTAGTCTAACAGTGCAATAGGAGTGATACCCTAGTTTCTAATTTCCCAGCTGCAGAAAGACACTAAAATCCTGAGCTGTTCTCCTACGCAGTACAGCTGCATGCACAGCCGCGGCCAAGCTACTCAGTCTGCTACAACTGAAGGTCTGCTATAATCAAACAGCTCCAGGAGCTGAGGAAGCAGGTCCTCGCTGCTCAGGAGAACAAGCCAGCCGGGCTTTTGAAAGGCAGGGGCAGCATTTAGGCAAGCAGCTAGCCACGGCCAGGTGAGGTGAGGGTAGCAGCTTCAAAAGAAGGTGCAGGGATGAAGCGAGCAGCGTCACTAAAATTAAAAATGCAAACACAAAATAAACAAGGTGAGAGCTGAAGGGCGACACAAATAGTTGCGGGTAATACTGAGGCATAAGAGTAACCTTTACTTTGCAAGGCCACCATCTGCATAAGCTAAACTTCACATGTAACAAGATGCAGTGCCTCACCGACACTCCTAGAACCAGCATTAATTCCTGGCATACACAGGAGCTACAGCATGTGTACCTGGAGAGCTCAGAACAACGAGGCGACTTGCCAGAGATGGAAAAGCTCTGGGGGAAGCCTGCAGACAGCCAGAGGACCCCCGCTTCTGCGTGAGGCGTGGAAGAGCCGCCCCGGGGGTCCCGAGCCGTGGGGCTGCGAGGCCTGCCCGTCTGTCGCCCCGGGACACTCTGCAGCTCCCGGCTTTGCCCACCAGCAGTTACAGTCGCGACAGCCCGCGGGACATCATTTAACACACCGAACTGGCCGCAGAGCGGGGGGTCAGGGTTTGTTTGCTCCGCAGAGCTCAGGGCACGCTGCACCCGCGGCGGCAGCCCCGGGCCGGTTGGGCTCCCGGAGCCCTCGCCGCAGCCCCGGTTTGCGGCCCGCTCCGTGCCGGGGGGCTCGGCAGCGACCCGGCTCACCCCCCCGCCCCGCCCCGGCCGCGCCCCTCGCACACCCCGCCGCCGCGAGCCGGGGAGGGACCGGGGCCCACGGGAAGCCCCCCGGGGAAGGCCCGGGGCCGCCGCACGGCCTCACCTGGAGGGCCGGAGCCGCACCTCCTTCTTGCTGTCCACCACGGAGGGGACGCAGTTGGTGAGCTCGGTCCAGTCGGCATGCAGCCCGCAGCTCCAGCCCGTGGAGAAGCGGGAGAAGAGCCAGGTCTCCCGCTTGCCGGGCCGGTGGCAGGTGCACTTCTTCTGCCCGGCGCGGCACTCGCAGGGCTGCTCCAGCTGGATGTTGCGGACCAGGTGCCGGCCGAAGGTGGTGCCGCCCGTCTTCTGGATGTGCAGGAAGACGATCAGATCGTCCCCCTTGATGTTGAAGTCCACCCGCCGCAGCAAGTCGCCGGCGGAGAAATTGAAACGGGGAACGAAACGCGCCGGCGTCTCGTCCTCCGCCCGGTACGGGTCGGCGGCGGTGGCGGGGCTGAGGGCGCGGAGCCGCAGGAGCTGGCACTCGGTGCCCGGGCAGACGTACTGCAGCACGATCACGGCGAAGAGGAAGAGCATCACCAGCGCCAGCAGCACCTTGTGGGAGCGGTCCTCCATCGTCGCCGGGAGCGCCGCGCATCGCCGCCGCCGCCGCTCACAGCCGCCACCGCCACCGCGGGGGGCCGCCCCGGCCGCGCTCCGCCGCCATCGCCCCGCCGCCGCCGCCGCCGCCGCCGGCCCTTCCCGGCAGCCCCTGCGCCGCGCCCCTCAGCGCGCCCCGCCCCGGCCCCGCCTCCCGCCGGGCCACGCCCCCCCGGCGCCGCCGGGACGGCCCCCGCCGCGGCCTCTCCGGTGCCGCCGCACGTGGCCGCGCCGCGCTGCCCCAGCGGCGGGGGCGGCCGTGCCGGGGGGCCCGGGGCTGCACCGCGCTCCGGCCGTGGGGCCGGTAACGGCCGCGCAGTGTTCTGCGCTCCGGCCGCGGTGCGCTACCGGGGCGCACGGGGCTGAGCCGCGCTCCCGCCGTGGCCACGCACGGGCCACGCGGTCCTCCGAACGAGGCCCGGCACCGGGGCGCTCCGTGCTCCTGCCACGGGGTGGGCTGGAGAGTGCCGTATCCTCAGGGGCACAGTTCCCGGCCCACCCCCCCCCACCCCCCCCCCCGCCGAGCTCCCGGTGGCGGCACCGTTCCCGGCCCACCCGACCTCCCGGTGGCGGCAGCCCACCCGGAGCAGAGCGCCCTGTTCCAGCGGGGGACTTGCAATGTAATGGCAGCGGCACGCCTGCAAGGCCACCGGCCAGCCCCTCCGCCGTGCACAGCTCCGTGGCTGGCCCCGCTGGGCACCGAGCTGCCCTTGCTCTCCACAGCCCGCGCTCGGCGCCCGGGTTTTGGCAGGGGGCTGAGAGCATCGGCTGCTTTGCCTGATGCCCCACGCGGTTTCAGGTGGTTCAGGTATCAAATACACGCACTGTCTCTCTCAGCATATTTTGAAACCCCTCTGCACAGTGACAGTGTTCTGTAAATAAAACAATGCTAACAAGGACTCCGTGGGTTTATCTCTGATTAAAGTCCTTTGTATATCTATATGCAGATTACGTTCAGCCCTCCGGCTGCTGGTGTGCTGTCGATGAGGCCTGGTGACGGGAGCACGCCGGTGCTTGCCTTGGGTTCCGCGAGTGTAGCTGCAGAGCTGCCGTCCTGCGGGACCACGTACCCGCTGCGTGCAAACCGCCCGACAGGGCCGGGGAGCAGCACAGCAAGTGAGCCTGGCTTTTTTTCTTTCCCTCTTGGGTGCAACTGATGTTGTGGCAATTAATGTCTGGGAAAACTGCAGCCTTGCAAGTGACTTAGAAAAATGAAATACAAAATGAGGCTTCTGGCTAAAAGAGGCTTTCACCCCGTCCCCGCCATCCTTCTGTCCTTGCAAGGAGAAGCAGCTGGGACAGGACCTGGGGTTTGGCTGCCCCCAGTTTAACTGATGTGCTCCGATGTTTAACTGGTTGGCTCAGCTGCAGAGGTTACACAGAGGTGCTGCATCTTGCAACGCTCCTTCCTTCTCACTAATCCATGATTTCAGGTAGGGTTGGAAATGCCGGAGCTTCTCCTACCCCTGGGAGCAGGCGGAGGGAGCAGTCCTCCCCAGCACCGCGCCTCAGCTTTCACTCTCCTGTGGCTTGTGATGCCTCTGTTCATCTGCCTGGCGAATCAGCCAGGAGCTGAATTTTCCAATATACACAGGAGACAGCAAAGAAAATAATTTGAAAACACCCTCCCAGACCTTTATCCATCATAAAAAGGAAAAAAAGAAAAAGGCCTGCCTCCTTTCTCCGCCTCTCGCAGTGCTCCTGCAATTCACTTTAAGTAATTTCACCAGGTACATGTGGTGTTTGGAGGGGAAGTTTTTATGGTTTTCATCCTTGAGCAACCTATCCTGTCTTTCCTATTTTCTTCCAGTTGTCTCTAATATTTTGAAAACATTTACACTCACAATAATAGGCAATTTTGTCACAAAGATTCTAGGCATGAGAACTACTGAGTTAATTTGCTTCTGTTTATATCTGTCTCTCCAAAATGAATGGATTGCACCATTTAATGAAAACGCTGTGTTCTGAAATTCAAGCCTTAAAATTATAAAGATGTTTCTGTGCTTTATATCGATCACTCTCTCACAGTCGTTTATATTAAAAAAAATACATTTGCCTCCAGCTTTATTTATTTTACATTACGAAATAACAAAGATGTGTGCTGGGTTAAAACCGATCCTGAATGCTAATACATGAGAATTAAAAGGAGGGAATAATGATGGTCTAATGTCTACGCTAAATTAATATATACTATAAAAGATGTGATGCATACTGGGTTGGTGTTCCCAGCAGAGCCATTATTTTGGAATGGGCTAAACAAACAATGATCATCCTTTCTCTGATGAGTGATGGTCTCCAGTCTGCTGCCTTCTCACCCACAGTATGTAAATGATGCTCCCTGGCTTTGATCCAGGGACACAAAACATTTGCTTAGGCACTAGAGAAATGAAAACCACCCCAAACAAGATAAAAGTAGGACTGAACAGAGCTGTTAAGGTTTTACAGCATGGGCAAGTTTCGCGGGCTGGCGCGGCAACTGGTTTAAGAGGTGAAGTAAAACCACTGAGCACCTAGTAATGCCAGTGGAAAAAAAATCTCTGCCTTGTTCCTGGCACGTGGTGTCCCCGCAGACCCCAAACACACGGCCCCTATTCCCACTCCCCACACGTCGCCGTTCTCCTCTGCTGACACAGGGGTTCCCCCCCACCTCTGTGAGTGCGTGCATGGCTGTGCCCAGATAAGAACACGGGTACGGCCAGTGCTCCTCTTCTCTCCCACCTACGAGCATCCTCTCCCGCTGGCTGGTCCCCTCTGCCGCCTGCCCCAGCAGCAGCTGCTCCCCCCAGCACAGCCTCCCCCAGTGCCTCCAGACCAGCCCCCTCCTGCTGCTGCAGATATGAGAGCAGGGCTAAGCTGAGCTGGGGCAGGATCTCATCTTGGGCTGACCCCCCCACTTATTTACCCACAGAAATGTTTAGAAAGACTGGGGATTGTGTGCAAAGACACCAGGTATTTGCCCAGAGACAGATCAATACAACGCCTCGTGCCTCAAGCCCTAAACTGATCTTTGCATCTTAAGGAAACTATTGTTAGCTCTTCATATGAGATGGATCATCACATCCCTGTCCATTTTCTGAAGACCTTTGTTTCCGCAGCATCTGAATTTCACCTCTGCATTTGGCTGGCAAACGGTGGCGGCTTGGCCCTAAGAGAAAGAAAACACACATCAGCTTTGAGGTAAGCAGGCTGTCAGTGTGTAAAACTGAAATTTACTAGGCATTAATGCCTCCAGCTTATTGAAAGGATCGAGGTTTCATGTCTGTTCAACAAGGGTAGCTCCCAGCACCCACTGCCCCGCAGCGGCACAGGCAGGGGTGCAGGCAGCTGTGAACCCCCTGGGCAGAGAGGCAGGACCAGGCTGGGGCAGCCCCAGCCAGGGCTGGGGCAGCCCCGACTGCTGGGGCACCCACAGCTGTTGGGAAGATGAGGTCTTTTTCAAATCAGAGGGGAAACTATATTTGCACAATTAGAATAACTTGATTAAAAGAAATGCAAACGAGCCATTAACTTTGCTTTGCTACATCTCCTTGTAATGTGATTCTTCTTACAGTACCTGTGAAGGAAGGGGGAGAAGGTAAATGAAACAACTACAGAAAAGCCTCCCATGTCATGAAAATAGCATATTTATTAAAATACCACACACAGCCATCACCAGTGCAGCCGCTGCAGCTTTCTTTTACGGAATTTTCTCTCTCAGTTGGAGCAGCTGATGGCTGAACTGGTTTGCAGCCAGGGCATTCAAAACTACTCTTCCCATCGTGGGTCCTCAAAGTGATGGAGCAGATGCGCCAGCCTTGTCCTCCACTACCCCAGAAGGACCTCACCCACCACCACTTCCGTAAGACCTGTGTAAAGCCAGTACTTTGATAGTTTTGCTTCTTTGCTGAGGCAGGATAAAACTGAATTATGAAGTCAAAAGATATCACTGGGGGACAGGCAGTGTGAAGACACTGCCTCATTCCCTGAGGAAACAGGTCTTAGAGTAGAAAAGCACAGAGCAATGAGATGGTCATTGCACGGGAGGAGAAGCAGGGCCAAGAGCAAGGGTATGGCCAGCAAAGGACCAAAGAAATGCTGTGGTGGGAGAGGGACAGAAACTCTGCTAGCACCTCACAGAATAAGGCCCTTATCTAGAAAAAGGGTATGCAAATGAGCAAAGGCATGGAGCAGCAGGGTGATGAGTAAAACTAATTAGAAAATGAGGCTTGATTATTCATGGACTTGACATATCAGAGAGCAGCTAATCAAAGGAATAATACAAGTTTGCATATTCTTAGTAATGTGGGCATCAAAGCCTTGCTTCTTGTCACTATGGCATCACCACCGCTCGTTCCTAAAACCAAGCACACTTGATGCGAGTGTAACATCTCGCTCCAGATCACGTGATGGGTCTGGGAAAGCCTAAGGTGTCCAAAAGCACCTCTGTTTTTTCCAGCTATTGAACTGATCTAGCTATTACCCCTACTTATAGATCTTGCCTCCTGGATACAAATATTGCCCAAAGCTCTTTGGGTGTGTGGGAAACTGGGCAGCCTTTAAAAAGCTTGAGCCAGGTCTTACCTGGAAACTCAAGGGACCTACCTTGCAAGATAATCCCGTACAGTTTCATTTTGCTGCTGATCGCTAAATAAACTTTGTAGAAATCACACACGGGAAGATGGACTTGGTGGGAGGTATTTGCGCAGTACTTGCTGGGTGCAAGGAGCTTTCAGAAGTACTTCCTTCCCAACAAACGGCATCAGAAACCATCCATCCAGGCTGTTCATTGCAGCAAATGTTGGACTTTCACCATCAGTTGGAGCCAGACAAAAGTCAGGATAGCTTTCAAGTTACAAGGCATCAGCAGTATTTCCATTTCACACATAGATCTCAGTTCTGTGAAAGGTTTTATAGGAGGACTTAATGTGGGGCTGGCATCTGGACATGTACCAAGCTTCTGGGCAACAGTCAGAGTGAGTAAACGATATTGTCCCATCACCAATGACGGGTGATGGGACAATATCATCCTATCCCAGCATGAAATTGGCTGAGAAACTGCTGAAACATCAAATTCCCTTTTGACGAGGACAGCCTGGGACAACTCCAGGGATCAGGATCCATGGGGATGAAAGGGCTCTTTCAAGTATGCCTCTGAATCAGTGGGAAAAGTGAGAAGTTGGGACTGCTCCTGCCACTGTTTGCTTGTCTGAATAATTACAGTGATGTGTATATTAATACCATCTGGCACTAGAGCCAAAGAGCAACTAGGCATTGGAAGAAATTACTGGTGAGGTGTGTGAAGCACCCTTTTGGAGGTGCTTATGAGCAGATTAGGAGGAATTAGAAAGGGTGTGAGCCAGCAAAACCCAGGGCTGCAGGCCATATGGTGCAACGGACATTCTGTGCCCACTTCCAAGATATATAATGCAAACCTGGTGTATCTGACCTACTTTAGAACAAAACCTGCAGCATTTGCCCGATTAAGGTGAGTAAGAGACTAACTCAGAGAATGTAGAGTGGTCTTCAGCAGTGCTTCCATGCTGGAGAGAAAAGCTATTAAAGGACTGATACAAATATTTGTTACATCTTCCTAAAACTAAGGGGGAAATAATTTCACATGGCCCTAAAATGAACAGTGGGAAAAGACACAATATTACCAAATACCATCTCAAAAGGTAGTCCCATGTGGAGTAAATACAGTGGGATTTGGTCCAAAGGCATTCAAGAAATCTAAAAGATGAAATCTGCCCTTCACAGCAAAATTATCCAGTTTAATCACTCTGGTTCTGAAATAAATTTAGTTAAACTGGTACCACCCTTTTGTCTGGACACTCTTCAGTCCTAGAGTAGTTAAAATCGATTTAACTTAATTTGGTGTCATTCTGTGTGCAGACTGTATCTCAGATGCTGTATAAATATTTGCGTATTGAAATTGATGCTGAATTCGGGCAACATAGTCTTGTGGGATTAACCTGTGTGAGAGGGGATCAGCTACAGGAGAAAAAAAATCACAGGCTAATTTATAAAACAAATGAATGAATAAGTGAAGGTGAAGCAAAAAAAAAAAAAAAAAAGGAAGCGTTGAAGCCAGCTTCTTCCTGGAGCCTCCCAAGCAGGAGGGCTGATGAATCTTTAGGGAGTGATCTTGTAGTCCAGTGAAACAAAGAAATGCTCGTTTCACAGTGAGATTTTGCAAAAGCAGATTTACCAGAGATACTGAATAAATAATTCACAGTTTCTGACGATGTGAAAATAAATTTTCTTTCCTTTGTTTCAAATCTAGTTGTACCAGTTGCAAAAGGCCTACAGCAAACATCCCCCTACAAAATCAAAATGAGGGACAAAGCAAGAATTTCACTTTCCAGTTATGAATAAAGGACTCCTAAAAAAGGAAAAGCTCACCTCTCTCTGTAGCCTCCTCCTCTACTGCCACAAATCCACAGGGAAACAGAATATTGGTGTTATATATTACACTGAAACTTCTGGAATAAAAAACCAAAAATCAACATTTAAAATCTAGATGTCACCACAACAGAATTCAGCAGACAATCCCCAGCTGGCTGTAAATAAAGAATATCGAGCACAGCAATTTCTTCTTGTTTCCCAAAAACACTTAGGGTTCATAGCATTACAACACTTCTCAATAACTAAAAGAAAAGCAGGGCAGTACGAATTTATACCTCCTGATCCTAAATTCTAGCCATTGGGTCACTTGGCCTGGGGCCACGCTTTCCCAGGGGCTCATGGCCAGCCCTGCATTTGCATTACTAAAGGCACAGGCGGCTCTTTGAATCCCCGCTTTGTGGGAGATGCTGCCAGTCGTGCATGTGCCTTAGCTGCCACTTCGACAGATTAAAATAGTAGCAGCTATTTTAATCCGCTGCTGGAATACATCTGAAGAAATTCCTTGCAATCCCTTTCTTCTCTTCCCAGCTGACACAGAGCTGCGTGGCAGGGAACGCACGTGCGGTTAGTGTCCCCTGGCCGGATCCATCCTTGCCTGGGGCAGCAGAGGTGGATGTGGAGGTACCTGCCCCACGCTGCAAGCACCCAGTCAGCCGGCTGGGCAGCACAGACTGGCCCCATCATTGTCCGAGCGTCCTGCTCAGCGCTTTGGAGTAGGTTTGGGATGCTGCAGGCCTCTGGAAGGGATGGCTGGGGACCAGCAGCAGCCCCACCACAGCCGCAGCTTCCCCTCACCCATCTGATGCCAGTGTGAGCTCCTCATCCTCCAGGCTGAGGGCTGCATAGTCAAACATTCACCATGTAGATTGTAAAAGCTAGTCCAACACTGCTTAAAAAAGAGAAGTCTTGAACTTTTGTTAACTGCTAATTGATCGAATCAGAAAATAAGTGGGCAGAGGAGAGAAGGTTACTGCTTTTGCTCCTGCCCCGTCATGGGTGGCAGGGCCCACTGCTGTTGTGTGTCCGCTCTGATATACAGATATTGTGCACGCACTGGATTACTGTAGCAAAAATTACCTGTGCAAAGTGATGGTAAAGACAGCTATTATTCAATGCATGGGGCTGATTCCACTCCTTTTCCTGCTCATCCTTCCCTGTTAAAGATAAACAACAAATAACAGTACGGTCCTACACACTGAGTGGTGTACGACAGCACCTCTCAGCATCAAAATTCAGCAGATCTCCTACAAGGAAAAGCATCCTCCAACAGCACAGAGCTTTTATGGACCTGCCTAGGTCCCAAGTGATATTTTTATATAGCAGTGGTAAATTTTTGCAGTTGTTTTTGTCTGAAAATACTCGGGAACAAATTGATACGTTTCTATACGCTCTTCCAACCTGCCTGATTAGTGCCTGCTCATATATTTAGAGGGCTGATCCTGGACAGCTTCAGACTCAGAGTCCAGCCTCAAAGTCAGAGCTCCCAAAGCAGACTCTGCTGCACCCATCCCTTTGGAGGAACCTTGATGCAGGACAGGTTCTCCTTGAGGCTGTCCAACTCAGGATTACTCACTTTGCCCTGTAGGACTGTCACCAGAATCCATTTTCCCCAACAGATCTGTGCCTTTACACATTTTTAGCAGCAATCCACCATCACTCTCCAGTAACTAAAAGATTAAAGCACACATTGGGTTATAAACCCTGTCATGTCTTTGCTTGCAGTCCTTACCTAGCAAAAATCTCCTGGCCAAGGAGACTATTTCCACTTGCCAGCGGCTGTTGGACCAACTCCATGGGTCTACATGAGCTGAGGATTTCTAGGAGCTCCCTCTAACTCTGAATTTTTGAGAGACTCTGGATAAATTAATCTGCCAGAGACCTGGGACTGCCAGTGGGAGGCTGTGACACTATGCAGAACACTGTAACAACCAGAAGAAAAATAACTTATCAAAAATATTATTTTCTTTCATGCAAAGACTCAAACTTTAAATGATCCCATCTGTCACTTTCATCTGCACCCTGTTCCATTGGCTGGATTTTGCTCATTAAGATAAATTTCACGCCAGCAGATGATTTTTACCTTCAGGGCTTTGATGAAATGTAGTGTTTGGGACTTCCTCCCCTCCTCCATTTTTGACAGCCATGACAGAGCAATAAGAGTATTTCTCTTGTGCTACTTTGCAATTGTATGGAATAGCTCTGACCTTCCAAAAGGGAAAAACGCTACATTCAAATTCCTCCTCCTTTCCCCAATGGGGCTAGGAGCTGGCCAAGCCCCTCCAATAAAAGTTTCCCATTCGACCTTGCATCGTAAAACCCTCTTTTCTTTATTACTCCCTCTCCTCAAAGCTTCCCCAGCAAACCTCTAGCCCTTTCAAGACGTGGGCTGGAGAGCTTCTATGTTGTGCAAATGGTTCAAACGTCTTTGTTTCTTCCCTGAAAAGACATAAAAGAGATTTGTTGGATTCCTTACCTCATAACCAAACACAACTGTATACTGTGCACTTTGTATGTTACAGCTCCCCAAGCTTTCAGCCCCAATGACTTATTTTACTGCAAGTGTAATTATGCATTGGAGTGGTTTCATGAGGGATGTGATAAATCATCCACCGCTTAAAGTCTTTAAATCAAGACTGGGTGTTTTCAGTGGGGGTCCTGCTCCGTGTCTGGAGCACACAGAGGCTCTCAGTGCATTTACAGGAAGGTATATAATCACATGGTCATGGTCAGCTGCGGTATTGAGGAATTAGGGGATGGGCGGAATGGCCTTTGTCATGCAGGATGTAGGATTAGTTGGACTTAATGGTGTGTTTTGGCCTTTAAATCTATGAATAGGGAAAAGGAAAGAGAAAAAACAAACCCAGACAAAAGTCCCTATTACTGCCAGCATGTTTCGGCCTTCTGAAGGCAGAGCCAGAGGGACTGCAGGCAGCTGGGGCTGGAAATGAGTGCTGGGGAAAACCAAGGGCACGCCTGTGCACTGCCCCTGCACCCAGAGCCCCCACAATCCCCCCAAACAACCTCTTGCAAGCAAATCCAGGAGCCCAAACCCATTGGGATTTGCTGACATCTGGCAGAAAACAGCAGACGTGAGGACATGCCCAATGCTCAACTGACTTTCATATATCCTCTCCCACCCCGAGGTCATTTTAGGCATTCCAGAACTAGAAATCTAATGCTTTTTCTATTTCTAAATTAAGCTAATTAAAATTTTAATCTGGTGGACATTATCTTATTGCATAATTAGAAGAGCTTATAGTTCAGTGGTTTGGTGGTACCAATCCTTTTTGCTTTAAATCGTGTTTCATTAATTGAACAGAGCTTAGATAGGTGCTTATAAGGTAATAAGCTAACTATCTGTTCTTAACAAACTACCCCATTTTCCCTTGCAACTGTACCTGCATGCTTTACGCTATAATAGCTTTACTTTAGTGAAGCATGGGTAATTACACCCGAGATCCACATGGGAATTTTGGGGACTACAGACACCCCTCACAGACACCAGTGCAGACTGCCTCCACATAGCAAACACAAAGGATCCTCTCTGGAAAATGGCAAATCCAAACTCTACCCACTGACTGGCCAATATAATCTGCTTAACCATGGGTTATTGCATAATTAATTACTCCCAGGTCTTTATTAAGTCCCAAAGAATCTTTCTATAGACTAGGCTGGTATTACTCTGCCATACATTTTAAAGAGATTACTGTTAATTAATTTAACTCGCCTGCATACCTAAAACTCAGCTAAACCCTCTATTGTGCCATCTACTATATTTCAGAAGGGTAGGACTTCCCAGCTCCCATAGAAATAGAAACAGATTAAAACCTACTCAGATATAAAACAATTTAAGAACTAAGTTGCTTTCCAACACCTCCCACAGTGTCCTGGGCAGGGCAGGACCGGGGAGCCACCCGGGGTGCTGGTGGAGCCCTTCCTGCAGGTTATCCATCCCACCGGGAGTCAGCTTCCCTCTGGGGCTATCGACCCTGCGCTTTCCAATGACACTAAATTCCCTGAAAGCGTAAATAAAATGTTAAACCACAATTTATCTACTCCTGGGATAAGGCACCCGCACCGGTGAATGTAAATCACTCAGAACATTTATGGTCTACTGACACATTTCCTTCCTAAAATAGGAGTCCAACACACATAAAACCTCACAAATGCTTCTCCCAAGCGGAGCTGAGCAGTGGCACAGCCGACATGGGGGGCTGTGCTGGCACCCCTTCCCATAGCCCACGCTATGCACGTGGAAGCACAAGGGATGCTTGGTGATAACAGGGTGCCACCCCCATCCCATTCGCCCCAGCAAGTCACCATCCCTGGACACGGTCACCAAATCTGCACAGGAACCTGCACAACACCTAAGACTGATGGGCCCACGGATGGGTCGAGCACTCTTGCTGCTGCCACAAACAAGACAGTAAATAATTACATTAATAATGAGCCAGACCTTCCAGTTGGCCAAGTCACAGTAGCTGGAGTATTTTTTGTCAGTAAACAATTTCATAAAAAAAAACCAAACAAGCAACCTTTTGCCAAAAACAAACAGCTCCATGCAGCAAACATCCCTTGGATGAAAACTGCTATTTGTTTCCATAAGAAAAGCAGAAACCAACTCAAGTATAAAAATTCTTGGTTTTCTGCAGAACACACACAAAAACCCTCAAAAGAGGGTTTAAAAAACACTGTTCATTTCTCCGGTAGCAGCAGCTTCTGAAAATATGGAGATTTTTTTGTAGAAGGTTGCAACCAAGGTTAAAAAAAGAAAAAGCCATTTCTACCCAGCTCTATTGTCAGGTCCCCTTCACGAGCTGATTTGGGATCAACAGTATGACAGCAGCCCTGGTAGCTAGCAGAGGGCCATTTGAGTCTGTGGCGACGTGGAACTCCAACCATGGAAGCGACCCACAAGGTGCAGCATGCCCAGAGCAAGCCGGCAGCTTGCAGCACTGATTTAGGCAGGGAGCATTGCTGGGAGCTGGGGAGGACCCAAGGAGCTGCCATCTCACAAAGTTGAGCTCAGACACTCACCTGCTCATGCAGATCTTGTTTGGAAATCGGCACAAAATAGCTCCACTGCTCCAGAACAGTCAGCACTCAAGCAGAATCCATTCCCTAACCAATAATTCATTTCTAGAGTGGTCAGTAACTCTGTGCAAGGTGAGTCCCAGGAGCCCTCTCTCAGTTTAATTTGCACACTGGTTCTGTTCAGGACGTGGTCCCTGCATTGTCACCTCTCTGACACTGGCATTTTTCAGGCTGGCAGCCAAAGGGATGGTTAGGCAGACATTCATGCAGACAGAAAGCTAAAGCTGGTTTGCACTGCATTTGGTCCGAGAGTGGCTGGGTGGAGAGCAGTGGTTTGCATCGAGGCAAGGGGTCTGAGCCAGCACATCACTCAGGCATTGAGTTTGTTTGCAGTGAGCGTACCATCATGCTCAGGGCATGGTCTCTGCTGATACCAGACCCGCCACCTCCCTGCTGGCATAGGTGTGTCTCTCTGTGAGGTGATGACAGGTCGGTCTGTGCTTTTTTGACGCTCAAAATCCAAGGTATATTTGCTATGAAGGGAAGGGTTCACACCCCATCATATCACCCTTCTTGAATGCCCTTTCAGGGGTACTGAAGCACGGGATCACAGCAGTGTTGGTGGGAAGGGATCTCCAGGGCCTCTCATCCAACCTCCCCCTTCAAAGCATGGGTATCACCAGCAGTAAATGAGCCTGGCTTAGCTTTGTCTAGCCAGGGCATGAAAACCTCCTGGGATGCAGATGCTACAAACCTGGCAGGTGACCAGGGATGCATTTCTCACAGGGAAGAAGTCTTTCCTGATGTCCAGTTTGAGCCTCCCAAGCTGCTGTTGTACCTTGTAACATCATTTGCCTTTACAAAGAAGAGTCCAGCTCCGTCACTTCTGCAGCTTCCCTGGTAGCTGTAGCCTGCTGGTAACTCACCCCTTCACTAGTCTAAACCAGCCCAGCCCCATCAGCCAGAGCCTTGAAGGGCAAGCATCCCAAACCCCTGAACATCTCCGTAGCCCTCTTCTCCAGTTTCTCCATTTACACTGGAATCAGCCAGATCTGACTGTACAGGCCTAAGTCTTGCTCAGTACTTCACAACATACAGCCCGCTCCCTTGGAGCCCACCAAGCAAAGGCCACCCCAGTCCACCGAGGGTGGCACAGGGACCTCGCGCACATCTCTGACAGCAGTGCTAAGGAACCCAAGTTACACGGGCAGAAAAGAGAAACCATTCAGTTATAATTTTCCCATTGACTGAGTTGTCTGAAAGCTGCAGCCTGGGTAGGCATTCAAGCCTCTACAGTGTCTGTGGCTCAGCAGATGTTCACTATTTGGTGGCATCTAGCTATGTCCTGAAGCGTTCACAGCCTCCAGCCTGAGTAAAGTCCTCCCTCTCCACTTCACTGCTTAGTTTACATGGTGAAACAGCTCTCCCAAATATTCTTGCAGCACACCAAACAATCTTGCTGTCGGGCCTCAAATTTCAGTGTGATTGGTAATCAGCGCATCAACCATCAGAAGTGGGTTATTAAAATATCTGTCATGATGAATGTAAACCAGCCGAAACCAGGACAATGAACAATGTAAAATAAATGCAAATAAATTGTATTACCCTGGGTCATTTAGTTTTAAGTGCAGCAGCTTCTGTGTTTTTTGACGCTTAAGTGATATGCGGCATGAAACAGCACAAATAAATACAGATGTAGAAAACATTAGATACACTTTGTAAGAGCAAATTACGCACATTCACATTTCATTCTAGTTAGATCAAAATTAGATGGTTTTCTTCCATTATCTCAGTGGATACACTAAAAGCCAGTGATTTATGAAAGAAACCGGTGTGAATGCCATTATAATTGATTAACCTAAGAGACCGGTGACCTACTTATAGGTATACAAATATGATTATAATTGTGCAGTAAGTAATTGAATGTTCTGCAGGACTTCTTTATAATGTGACTGTAATGCATTAAAACAAGAGGGAGACAAAAGGTTTCAGCCCTATGCAGTATGCCGAGATCCTAGGAGAGGTGCTGAGTGCTTCCTGCTCCTGTCAAGGTGAATAGGTGTTGAGACCTTGCAAAATCAACCCCTCACAAATGGCAGGGTTTCCCATAAATAGACTATCGCTTGGACAAAAGGATCCAGAGTACTTTGTGGCGGGGATAACTTTTGACACACTGAGCAGATCTGGGAGATGCCACACACAGACCCCCTCCCAGTTCATCACTATTGGAGCACCTTCTCAAGGACGTCCTTTGGGTCAAGAAACAGGGAGAGGCAGATCCAGACCAGAAACTGTGTAGTTAGAAAATGAAGCTATGTGTCCATATTTCTAAACCACCCTTTTGCAGCGGGACTCAGGTCTTTACCAGCTGTGACTGCAAGTCCACTGCTGCTGCTGTGTCTGCTAATGGGTGTGAGTGTCCCTGTTGCCCATGTTACAGTCACAGGCAGGAGACAGCAAAGAGCAAGAGCATCTCACTGCCACCAGTGGTTTGCAATCCACTTGCAGAACAGGGGGCAACAGATGGAGACAGTACCCAAGCACTGGCAGCTCATGGCTTGAAGCCCAAAGATCTTACCTAGACCATGCAAGTGGCTCTAACCCTGCAAACCCAGGCAATGCTCCTTGCTAATTAAGTCTCCCAACACCTTGGCAGTGTGCACCCTACTGGACTGCATACCAGCATCACCCAGCCCGCAGCTGCTTGGAGGCTCTCACGGCATTATTATGTGTCACAGATTTTTCCTCTATCTTTTGCTGTCAGTCACTTCCTCCAACTGAATTCATCTGAACTCCTCTGCATGGACACAGGCAGCAGAGCTAACCTCTGACAATGACACACACTAGCTCTCTGCAGAACAAAATTCTAGATTCCTAATTTGAATGGCTAAATATACTGAAGCCCAGCGATGAATTATTTAAAATCTATACAAATCCTGATGCTACACACTGAATTAGAGACTTGAATGCATCTCTGCAATCGTAAGTCTCTCTGCCTATAGCTCCATCACAGAAAAACATCCATTTAAACCCCCTGGGATAAGTGATCTGTTACAATTCCCTGGACTGGAAACCCTGGAGGTATGTGGGAGCCAGGACTTGCTAGGATGGGATTGAGTTAATTAGCACTGTGTCTGAGGAGAGCCGTTAACAGCATAATGAAACAAATAGAATAAAAGCAGTCTAAAGTGACTCCAGGGCACTTGCTGCTGACTGTTCTATGGTCAGGATTGCACCCATGCATGCAGGGCGATGCATTTATTATGCATTGCTCACACTGGAGGAGGTAGATGGGGAAGAGGGTTCTGACAGGGTCATTACAGCCCTGCAAGAGCTGTCTTGTGTGATGTGTGCTCAGGGCAGAAAGGTGGGAGCCATTGCCAGCAGCTCCTTGCTGCCACAGCAAACCTGGCCCAGTGTTGGCCCTGCATGTAGAGAACACAAAGCCTCTAAAACCCCTAAATCCTCATGCAGGGTGGGGTCAGGTCCAGCACACACTGCTCCTGCAGAAGCTGCCATCAGGGATGCACTGTAGCACTGGGAACGCCTGCCTCCCCAAGGATAACCCCACACCCAGCTCCTGCATCAGCTGAAGGTGTCCCACTGCCGGTGAGGGACCCTGGGAGGGCTCCTGGGACTCCCATACCCTCTGCAGCCTCTTGTCAAGCACATGCTTACAATGCCCCACTTTACCCTGTAGGAAAGCGGCATCGGCACTCAGCTGCGAAGCCAGATATTTACGGCACATCCCGGAGAAGAGTTTGCATCCCACCTCCTGAGGTGTTACCTCTAAGCTGGGCACTCAAGTGACTGGATGAAGATGGCCGTGTTTGACTTCTGCATCCATCCTTTCCGACGCTGACAGCCGCTGAGGGATGACTGACAGGTTTTGCTTTTTCAGCATGTTTTGCATTCTTTTCCATATTCAGTTGGCTGGAAGAGGAATACGCTGGCCCTCACCATGCTGCATTTGAAAGAGGTGCTGGCTTCTTCAGAGAAAATAGTTCAGGGTATTTTTACAGTTGGCATAAAAATACTGACACTGCCTGTATGGATAGCTCTGTTATCATGCCTGGGGCCAATAAAGAAAGTGTAAGGAAAAAAAGAAGAAAGCCACAAGTTAAACCCATACTTTACAGCAATCAGACTCTTCCTTTTAATTTTTAAACTTCTCAAATTCTATCTTCCAACAAAATGAATCAGTGAAGGATAAACAGAGCTGCCAAGCTGCACTGTTTTAAAGCAGAGAGATGACTCCCGGCTTGGCCAACTATTCTGACTGCCAACCACTGTATATACTAAAATGACAAAGCATAACAATGCAGAAGACCACATACTATCTTCAGCCCATATACAGCCCTATATCTATCTTTACCACAGGGAACTGGATCTGTGCCCAGCAGTTCTATCTAATCCTGAGCATTGTCTATCTACCAAAAACTAGAGGGAACTGCTGGGGACAGACAGCAACTATTAGCTGAGCTAATGAAATGATACCTGCAGCTTTGCTAAACCTGGGGGAGCATAAATAAACCCAGCCTGGCTTTCTCTGTAGTCAAACTCCTCATTGCTGCTGCAGCTTTGCCCTACCCACTGTTGCTCAAATAGGCAGGAACAAGCCCAACCCACACATGCCTTATAGAAACTTCATTGCTCCAGCACTGTGACATATCTTTTTCTACATAGCTTTTCGTCATCCTTACCAGCTGCAGCTGGGTCAAACCCCTAGCTTCTGCTTGCCCCCTTCATTTTAAACCTCTCCTTTCAGTTGCAGGTCTACAAATCTGAGTGTAGAGACAAGCCTGCTAATATGAACTGTGGGGCCAAACGAATCCCTATGGGTAGCACCTGTGCCCCTCTTATTCCCTCTCTATATATCAACTGCTCTTTCTTCCTAAGTATTGTTTGGAGTAAAGATGGTTCTGCAGTGAAATAATCCCAAATTCAAGCCTATTGCAAAAATTAAAAATTATTTTCTCCTAGTTGGATATAAGGCTGGATTAGTATAATTGCCCACCAGCATTCGCGTGGCAAGTTTGCCACGTGAATAATTGTGTGTCTGCAAAAGTGTTCCACTGGTAGGGTTATTAGCAGGAAAACGGGAATTGAGTTGGAAAGCATTAATAAACCCTGAAGACAACAGCTATTATGGTGATTGATCCACTATCCAAGTGTATACAACTCATGTAGGATGGAGGAGCAGAGGTTATTGCACAGGGAGGGTATGCCGAGAGGGGGAGAGGAAGGCAGGGTGGTTGTAGAGGTCAGGGATAAAAATCAGTACTGTCAGGTTCAAAAGTGTTTACAAAACCCACGTCTTTTACAAGCTGACTCAAAATTTGATTATTTTAGTAGTCTGCAGCATTTGCTACTTAGGCTGTTGCTTGTTTTTCTTTTGTTAACCATGGGCAATGGAAGCAGAAGGGGTTTGTGTGTGTCACGGCAATTTCTGTGTTCGGTTCTCAGGACCAGCGGATGCTGCAGTGTCAAGACAGCAGCTGCCCTGACAAACAGACCCAAACATGCCTGGGGCACCTGTGCCTCTGCCTGAGGGCAGGGATAAAATCACTAAATTGCTTCAAGGGCTGAAAGAAAGATTAAGGAAAGAACCAAGTCGCCCAGGAATTTCTGCCCCAGCATACTGCAGCTGCTGCAGGGCTCTCTTGCCCATGAATAGCTGCTCATCAGAAGCACTCCTTTCTGTTTGTGTGCACCAGGGGTTTGTCCTTTGGCACTCACTGGAGTAAGCTTTCAGTCTGTCTGGATAATGATGCTGGTAGGAAAAGGAGAAGGTGAACCTAAGCTGGCTTGTCTGGCATGCTAGGAACAGGCACATGTGAAGCTCCGCAGCATCATGCTCTTCTGCAGCTCCTTTTGCCTCCCTGGAAACATCCCTTTCTGCAGGGCTATTCCACTCCATCCTGACCGTACTGCCTTTGCAAGAGCTGGATGGAAAACCGGTGGCCACAGGGGAGACAGAGCACTGGGAATTCAGGTCCCTCCACCCTGGACCACCACTGGAGCTGGGTGCAGCCTGTGATCCACCCCAGACTGTTGACATCATGGTGTTAGAGTTCATGCCAGGCTGCTCTATAGGGTGTTGAGCTCATTGCAGTATTTTTCCTTCCGAAAGGAAACAAAAACAAACTCTTGCCAGTTTATTATTTCAGCTAATTATATGAACCGACAGTATTTCATCCAAACCGTGTAGGAAAATAATTGGAGAACGTTTGCAAAACCCAAGCAACCATTTTTCTCCTGCCAGGCTGGCAGATGCAAACATAAAGAGTAACATGTCCATACATCTCCAATCTCAACTTCTTATGAAACAAAATAAAAGCAATCTGGTTGTGAACTGATCCAAAGCAAATACAATATTTCAGAACACTCCACATTTAGTTGGTGGGGCTGATTTATATAACACAGTCTAAAGCCCAGTGTGCAAATATGGAGGAGAAGACTATTTCCCCTTCACACTTTCTTACTTCGCAGACATTGTTTTTGTTCTGCACGCAAGTGAGGAGCCCTTGGCCAACACAGCAGCTGCCTTTGAAGGATGAGCACTTGACAGGTTTCTATGGCACTTCCGAAAAGCGTTGTTTTACAAGCCAGAGGTTCCCTTTGTCAAATGTAACACTTGGCCATTTATTGTGTGATCCGTGAGATCATCACACAGCAGTCTTCAAAATAAGTATTGCCAAAAGCATCCCCTGCCCAGCTTCAATTTGCAGGCGCTACCTCTATTCCCAGTTTACAGATGGAAAGAGAGGGAGGGAGAGGGTGGCATCTTTCTCAGGGCAGCTCCGTGCACAGGCTGAATCTCAGTGCCAGCAGCCAGCATGCCACTGTCAAGCCCAGGGCAGCGGGATGGGAGCACCCCATGCGGTACCCTCTCCTTCATCACACACCGTCTTAGGGGCAAAAGGCTCATTGTGTTTGGGGGTTCCACCACTCGTATTCTGAGGAAGTGTTGCTCCAGCCATTGTCTCTGTTCTGGTTTTAGGTTTCATGGTTAGCTTCCAAGATTTAGTGGCTTTTCAGCAGGCAGAAGAACACCTTGGGTTCGTGGCACTGCAGTCCTATAGAGATAATTGCTGAAGTAAATCAGAAATAAGGGGAGACCTAATAAAAACTGGAAATCATACTCTTTAAAACTGAAATTAAAAATAAAAAAAGGAGGAGAAAGAAATACCAAAAGGATTATTGTTATTTTCAGTAAGGAGGTAACTGAAGGCTTTCCAAAACCAGTTCAGACCCAATTCTCAATTTGCCTTGCTAAATCTTGAGCCATCATTTTGCAATGAGCCTAAGCATCAGTTCCTCGGGGACCCTCAGGCTTTCTGAATGAAATTGTCCAGCCCTCCATCACAGGCTGCAGTCAGGAGGGATGCCAAGCGCCTGCTCTGGAGGGTTGGTGCTGCTGCCTTGGACAGAAACGCTCCTGAGTCCTTCCCCCGCTTAACCCCACCCATGCCCTGTTCCCTGGAAGAACCAAAGCTGTGGGTTGCTCGAAGGCTACGCACGACCAAATCGGTGCTTTACATCCATGCACTCTCAATATTTGGGCTGCTGTGGCACCGTAGCATCACAGGCAAGTGCAAGATACCACCAGGCTAGGGTTGCTCTAACTTATGCCTCCCAGGAATGAGGGAGGTCAACAACAAGAATGAATACACAAATTTAATGCTTTCTTTGCTGCTTTCACCTTGTTCCCAGCAGTTGCATTTGTGCATTTTGCACACCAGTGGTGTGAGGAGTGCTCTTGGTGAAGGGCTGCATCCCAGGACCTGGAGCACCCTGATACCTGGATTTCATGAGCAAGGCAAAACAGCCACTCTGTGAATTAATGGAAAACCTTATGGCAATAAACAGAGACACTAATTAATACCCGCTTCAGTTCAATTCATTTAGGAGTCCAATTGCTAATCAAACCTCTTCTTCCCCCACATCCAGCTGTTGCAAACCTTCAAGCAAGGCTGGACGCTTCCCTCAGCGCTGTGAGGAATCTGGCTGCTCCCTGGGCAATGAGCTGTAATGTAAGCTGATTTACTGCACAGCCCTGCTGGTGGGTGGGCCAGGGTTCCCACAACATTCAAGGCCTTTTCTACAATGAAATACGCTTGACTTGGAGGTCAAGTAAACTGCATTGTGTTGCATTCATAAGCATTTTTCAATTAGCACTGAAGACTGTCTCCAATCTCAAAGTTCAAATATTCAAAGTCGGAGGGTTGTTTGAGGTTGAGCACGGGCTGAGCTGGGCCTAGCCCTCCATTTATTTTCTGAACACTGACTTTTCTGCCATCTTTATTTATGATAATTAATATTCCCTTAATGTCTCCCTGGACTTGTTCTGGGATGTGCCACACGCCTTGTTCTTGTGCTGAGCAACATTCCTCCACCAGAACACAGCCATGTCTTGATGACTTGAATTTGCAAAGGCACTTTGTTTCTTATGGAATTCATATTATCAGTGCTGCAAAAAAAAGCCTCCTTTTTTTCATTACAAAGTGGCCTGTTCTGCCTCAGATGAAAATGTGAATGTTTCGATAATTACACACTGACCTGTGTTGAACAAGCCAGCTCAAATGCTATTTTAGCGCTGCGTGTCCAGACTTTATCAGATTTATTCCATCTAGAGGAAGTCACGTCACAAATAAATAACTTCAGTGGTACATGGAGTGTTTGAAAAGCAAATTATTTGGCAAGTGTTCTCCCTTTCTTCTTCTCCTTATTCACCTGGTTTATAGGGCCATTAACGAACACACCCTGGGCTAAAAATGTAGCCTTAGAAATTATGAGACAACCTCACCGCTCTTCCACTTCATGAAGTTTTATTCTGAGTCCCTTTCTTCTCTTGCCCTCTTGAGACTTTATGCGCTGTGACATTTTCTGAGTCGCTGCTGCCAGCCTGGGAGGGTGGCCAGGAGATGAGTTCCTTGCAAGAGGGGGACTTTATTTGGTGCCCTCCCTGAAGGACAATGGCTCCTCGCTCTAACTACAGTTCTGCAAGTCTTCTTGTGCATCACTGACATCTCACCTCCTTGCATGCACCCTCCTGCCACCCATCCTTGCCCCCAAAGCTCTCCCACGGCAGGCCCAGACAGTGCTGGACGATGGTGCTCTCTTGGATGGGTCAGCACAGGCACTGGCTCTCCCCACAAGGATGCTTCTTTTATTGCCATGGTCCCTTCTTGCTGCAAGCATGACAGATGCCAGAGTTCATCAGCCATTTTCCTCTAGGAGAATTAAAGTTTTAATGATTAACCTTTATAAATTACAACAGCAATGCTCTAAATAATAAATAGTTTCTGGCCAGGTCTAGCCCTCTGAGCTGCTATTATTCTCCAGAATGATATGCTGAGCCACCATCTGCATTTATTTTCCATACTGTATTCAAGTCCTCTTATGTCATTGAGATAAGCAGTCAGGAGATATGTGTTTTCCAAAATGATGTCCTCATTCATCATTTCTTCCTCGCTGCTCAGGCTGATTACATTTAATTCAAGAAGAAAGAAGCCTTGCCTGGGCCCACTGAGCATATAAGGTTAAAAAAGCAATGCAAATGAAGCAACGGCTTCCTAAAGAAATGGCTACAGAACACAAAATAACAGCATCCCTTATCAGCACTGGGGCTGTGTACTCTCCTCCTCATTTCCAGAGGAAACTCAGACCACAAATGACCCATTCATCAAGATCAGCAGGTACAACTCTGCTTTAAACACATATGCACAACAGCAACCACCCTCTCAATTAATAGGGAATGAGCTTTGAGCATTAATTTCATCTGATATTTATGCAAAGCTTAATTATGAATAGAGATAGGGCAGTGAAAGCTTACTGCAGCCTAAGCCTTTTCCAGTGACACTTCACTTAGGGAGAAATATCTTTTGTTTCTATTTCTTCTTCTCTATTGCAGAATTTGGCTGCTCCAGGATGCAGCAGGGAGAAATAATGCCAAAATGTGTCTATGCACAACATGAGCAGTGGCTTTCCAAGCCTGATGAAGGATTCCTTGTGACTGCACACTTGCCCTCTCTGTGGCTGCCCAGGATGCAGCCTCTGGGGGCTTGGACCCTCCTCACTTCACAGTGGGGAGAGGCAGCCCTGACCCAAAATGCTTGCTCATCTTCTGCAGGGATGCAGCCACCATGAGTTGCTCTTTGCCAGCCTGCACAGATTGGTGCAGCCTGTGCCAGCTCTGAGCCAGGGAGCTCTGCCCTGCCGCCCTGGGTCTGGTGTGCCAATCCTGGACCCTCCTGGGTGCTGGCACAGCCACTACTTGTCACTGCCTTGCTCAACGGTGAAGATGATGCTATGGGAAAGACCTGTGCGGTGCAGGTGGTGGCTCAGCTTGGCGTGCAAGTCTGCACACGATGCCGCTGGGAATGGGCATTGCGGATCCTGGCTGGTACATGGCTCTGCAGGGTGGCAGTGACCACCACCCCAAGCCTGCTCCCCTGGACGAGCTGGGCTGGCTCCTCCAGAGCTGGACTGGCACCCGCATGTTTGCAGAAGGAATTTCCCACTAGGAAAGGCAGTTTGCATATTTGCTCTAATCGGACTTCAAAGAAATGCCAAAGGAGCCAGGGAAATGAACCACATACTGAGCCAGCTGAACTGGCAAATAAACACAAGCAAAAAGGCCAGAGTCTCTGACCAAATTAACTCAGACCGAACCTCTGGATTTAAAATGAAAATTGGAAGGGTCTTAAAAAGCTGGGTGGCTTCCCAGAATGTCCAGAGGGCAACAGATCCACAGCTCCAAGCTTTGCCCTTGCAGCCATAGCACCAGTGTGGGTGTGCAGCAGCTTCCAGAGCAGCATGGCTGCTCATCCCACCCCTCCAAGGGCAAAAGGGCTGCAAAGGCGTTTGAGTCCCAGCTGCTTCTCTGAGGTTTAACATTTTTTTGCAAAGAAGCTGATGTGTTCTGTAGAAAAATCTTTAATAATTTTTGGTAGCTATTCTGAAAAAAAGCCCCTTTTGATCAACACTGATTTGGATAGTCCACAGTAACTGAGTTTCCACTAAACGCAAATTATCAGAGGCAGTCCTTAGCACTGGGGCTGCTTTGCCACATGTACATCTGAAAATACCTAGCTGAGGTGTCCTGGATTTCCTAAAGCTCCTCCCCCAAGATGATGACACAGCCACCAAACAGGGTGTCAGCTACATTACCCAGTTTCATGATGTTTTGCTCACAGTGCCCTATGAATGCTTCTGAAACGCATCCTTAAAGTGACAGAGACGCCTAATTCCCATTGAGGCAGCTCTGAAGAATAATTCATCCCAATTTGTTTCCTCTCCCTCAGCATGGCTGAAACTCTGGCTAAGCTATTTATAGGCTTAGGGTTTCATTCAACAGCTATGGCACCCACTGGAAGTAGTCCTATTGGCTTCAGTGGTTATTGGATCCTGACCCATAACTTGCATTTAAAAGTGTCCTCCTAGGACCTAATGCAACTGGCTCTCCAAAAGGTTACGGAGAGCAGAGACACACCTCCCAGATACAGGTGCAAGAGGCAAACATGCAAAAGGTTAGTAAAGATTCATTCTCCTCCACCTGGAGCAGATGGGCATGTTATTTGGGTTGATTGCATGGCTGTAAGAACTCAAAACATAACAAAACTAAAAGTGCAATAGTAGGAAGGCACGTGTTGTTCAACCCCATGTAATACAAGTGGTCATGGGATGAATGGAAAGCCAAGATTGTGTATTGGAAGATAATCATAGCAGAGCCATGTCCAGGAGCAAGCAAACACAGTGAGGTACTAGCAAATCGCCCAAGAGGTCTTTCTGCAGCAAGTGGCAGAGTTATTGGGGATGTAGCCAGTGCACAGACTGGGGCTTCTGGCATGGAGAGTTAAGACTCTTTCTAGGGACCCAGAAAACCAAAGGGAGTTGGGAAAGATGCGGCCATGACCTGTCTCTCCCAGAGCCTGCCTGGGCCAAGTAAACCCACGTTCAACCTGCCCTTGCAGAGGAACCCGCAGCACATGGGTGGGGAGCAGGACAGCTGGCGTTGCTGCCCTGCACGACAGGCGGCGACAGCAAGGAAGAGAAGCTGTATTATCCCCTTGAAGCTACAAAAGCAGGCAAAATGTAATTATGATCACCCAAACTGGAGTTCTGCCAGGACATCAGGGCTAATGGTCTTGCTCTTACAAGAAGTGCCATGGGATTTTAGTAATGATCACAAGTGGTCAAGACCTCAGTTTCACATCTCATTTGGAAGATAATGAAGAAGTCTCCCATTTATTTTTGGTCCAAAGGGAGGTAAGGACAAATTGACTATGTCAAAGGGCACGAGGACTTAGAAACATAGATTCTTTTGCTCCAGATGTGACTAGAAGCTCTGACAGCCAGGAGGGATGGCGGAGGGAAAACAAGAAGCAAGGAGGAATCACGTGTGATTTCATATGACTCCTGTTAGTGCTTCAACTTTTTCTGAATGTGCTGTGACTCCAGTGACATTGCTGGAAGGAAGGTGAATCTTCTTTTCATATGAGTTATTCCCGCTGTAAAATATATTTGGAGGGAATGAGTTTATAAAGCTATCTCTGAGATAATTGGCAAGGATACTCCGCTCTCCCATGAAGGTTATGAGTGGGTTACAAGAGGGTCTTCACTTTAAACTCAGAGCAATGAGAAATTAATAGATCTTGCAGTGTCAGTCCCAAGGCAGAGGATCATGACAAACTGGAAACAGGCAGAGAGGCTCTCTTTAAGTTACGGAGGGGAGGAAGAGAGACATATCAGACCCCTGGGAGTTACAGAAATTCAAACTTACACCTCTGCCGAACACAAGCATGGTGATTGCCAATAAAAGGTCAGTGCAATTGGAGAGGACAGATATTGCCTTATCCTCTGAGGAGAAGCAAGGCATCTCCAGGGACCCTGCCTGTTGCTTGCCTGGAATAGGGAGCTCTGCCCCAGGAAGCTGCACCATAGTCAGCATTGGCAAGTGCTGCCTTTTCAAGTGAAAGCTGCTGTGCATATAGAGAATGATTTCCCTCTTTCTAGCCATGATTATTTCCAGATCTTAACCCTTTGCATGGCCTGCATTGCCCCTTTTTTTTTTTTTCTGCTAGGGGTGTAAAAAAAAGTGATCACACCCTAGAAAACTGTAGAAAAGGGTTTGGACAAGGGGAAGAATTGGCAAGGGCTGATCTGGAAGGTCATTACGTGGATATTGGCTGTCATATAGATGGAGCTGCCAGCATGGAGAAAGAACTGGCTGTGATATTGATGAGAACAAGTAGTTAAATGAAAGCAGTTTGGGTTGCAAAATATAGACTGCCATTGAGATCAATACTGGAATCAGTTTAATTAATTTGTATGTTCAATAACCTGGAAGGATGAAGGCACAGACCAGCAAATGCAATTTGTTCAAGGTACAAAACAATCACAAAGGAACTGTCAACACACAGGACAACGCTTTCCGGCCCGGACCAGGAGAGGTGAGGTGCATGCAAAGAGCACATGAAATGATGGTAGGGACAGCCACCAAAGATGGGGTCCATCTCAGTGACCTTACACAGCAAAGCAGAGACTAATAATGAATAGAGGTCAGCCCTTAAGCACAGCACTTGTCCTCAGGGAGCACAAGAGGCACAATGCAGGGGTGTGCCAAAGGGCCCTCAGCCAGGTGTGGGGAAGGGACGCTGGTGTCAGTAGGGAAATGGGCAAATCCTGCAGCACTGTGGGCTTTGATTTCTTTGCATGGGGAAGAACATAAGCAACACATTGAAGGTAAGGAGATCTCACAAATTTAGGTGTGTTTCCATGAAGCAGAGACTGAGGAGTGAGGATTAGTTGCCCCAGCATCTGGCAAGGCATCTGGGAGACCACCATGTGAGGACACGGGTCTCTGAGAGATAGGATGGACAGGGCACGGCGCTGGTGGAGGAGTGAGAGCTGGGCTTTGTGCTCCTTCTTTGGGTCCAAGAACATCCTGCATTTCAGCCTTCAAGTGAGCAGGGGCACAATGTAAGCTGAAAGCACTGATGGCAGGGTTGTCTGTGACAGCACCATGCTGTTCAGGAGCTGTAGGAAAGCCCTTCAGAGAAGGGCTGATGCTGGTTATATTAATTTCTCAAAAGACTTTGGGTAAAACTCTGATAAAACAAATTCCCTCTTTTTTTTTTGTTCCTCCTTACCCCCCTAGGGGGGAAGCGTGGCTTCCCCTGATGCTGGAGGAGCCATATGTGCATTTCTCCTGCCAGCACTCATGCACAAGCCACGCAGGGCTGCATCCCAAGCTGGAGCTGTGATGTGCCAGCCAAGCTGTGCGGTGATGGCAAAGGGGGTCTTGCAAACACCCTCCCATTGCTGGGGTGGCAGTGAAGGGGAATGCACCTCAGCTGTGAGTGGGGAACATTGGTGTGGCTCCTGTTTCTGGAGCAAAGGAAAGGGAGAGAGCATACGGGAAGGTGAGGCTATAAAAGCTGGTCCTTGGGGAGAGAGGCTGAGAATTCCCTCGTGTTTGCTGATCTGCAAACCTTGTCAGAGGCTTTTGATTCTCCCGGAGCAGAGAAAGGAAGAGACAGATGCTGAGATAATTACTACCCTGGCAAAGAACTTATTCTTGTATCCAGAAGGAGAGTTACAGCCTCACAGCTGTCTTCAGAATAGAGTGAAAGCGTTTTTTCCATGGTACATTGCAAAGGCAATTAATTTTCTTGATAAGCTTAAACTAACCTTTATTTTAAAAAGGAAGATAATTTGTTGTATGAAGCATCTTCTAACCTGGTGTATTGGGTCTGGCTGAGATGGTGTTAATTTCCGCCCTAGCAGCCCTCATAGTTCTGTGATTTGTATTGGTAGCCGGGAAGGTGTTGGTAACACACCAGTGTTTTGGCTGCTGCTGAGCAGGGCTCCCACAGCATCAAGTCTGCCTCTGCAACATTTCCCCCCCTCACCAGTAGGCTGGGGGCGGCCAAGATCTTGGGAGGGGACAGAGCCAGGACAGCTGACGCAAACTGACCAAAGGGATATTCCATACCATACGCTGTCTGCTCAGCAATAAAAGCTGAGAGAAAGGAGGAGGAAGTGGGGGCATTTATTACTTACGTTTGTCTTCCAGAGCAACCGCTACGGCTGCTGAGGCCCTGCTTCCTGGGAAGTAGCTGGACATCGCCTGCTGATGGGAAGTAGAGAAGAAATCTTTTGGTTTCCTTTTGCTTCCATGCACAGCCTTTATTAAACTGCCTTTATCTTGACCCATGAGGGTTTTTTCCATCTCATTTTCCCTCCCCATCCTGCTGAGGTGGCTTGGTGGGCACCTGGCATCCAGCCAAGGTCAAGCCACCACAGTCCTTTTGGTGACCTATGTGGGGCCCGAGACAAAGGCAGTTTAGTATTAAGCGTGCTATAGCTATAGTAGTTATTAAGTAGCAAGCTTCTGTGCAGGTCACGGAGTTTGTTAGCTGTACTGCTTATCTCTTTATTTTGCTGAGCCTGGGAACATGCTAGTACAAACAATGGCTGTGTGCTTTCCCCTGGCATTAATGGCCTTGCTGTGCTGGGGGAGCTATCTTGTGGAGAGGATGAGGGAATACATCTCCTCTCCACCCAGGATTGATGTGGGTGGTTTTATTATGCAGGTGCCCAAGGTCCTTGTTCACCCTTACGTGAGCTGTTTAACGCTACTAATTAATACTGTTGGCATATTATAGGGTCTGTGGAATCTGGTCTCATCCTAGGGTAAGAGACGACAACTTTTGGGTGAAGTGATAATGAAATGTGCCCTGAGGCAGTCAGTCCCTGGGTGGCAGCATGTGTGGAAGCGTTTGGGCTGGTGCCTAGGGTGGTTATCGTTCCTGTAGGCTGGGACTTTACACCTGAACAGGCAAGCAACCCTGGCAAACCGGCACACCACCTGATAGAAGGGTGCCTTGCCTGCCCCAGTGAAAACCAGCAGCTTCTAGCACTGTACTGAGGCTTGGCCGGTGCCTACTGAGCCACAGTTCAGTACTCTCGAAGGACTGTGGTTGAGGCAGGGACCCAAACTGCATCTAAGGACACCATCATTGAGACAGGGACCCAAACAGCAACATCTACAGTAATTGGCCCAGCAGTGAAAAAGAAACAGTGGACAAGATGAACAACGGGTCCATATCATCGATTAGTAAGGGAGGAGGACGGAGAGGAAAGGTTTGATCAAGAAGCTGGTCCTTTGACAAAGAAATTGGAGGAAGGAGTGAGAGAATTCAAACAGAAACTGGAAACTACCCGGTCCCTGTCCCCATCAGAAATTTGAGACACATGGAAGGATTAAAGCCACCAGCCAGGTGAATGGATTGCTGCCTGGCTGCTCCAGTGCTGAGATAACGGGGCCACAGTCAGCAGTTGGAAGGTAGGGAAGCCCAACAGCTGGGATCCCTTGCTAGAAACTGGGGAATTGAGAGAGGAGTTGGGAAAAAGGCAGCAATTTGAAGACTCCAGAGATGGCTCCTCTCAAGTGTGAGGGCAAGATATCCGTTCAAGGAAGATCTTGTGAACTCCGCAGCAAAGCGGACTACAACAGAGGAAGGCATCCAGTACCTGAGAGAATCAGCAGTGCTGGAAGTCATCTACAGTGATCTGCAGTGAGTTGAAGAACAGCAGGTGCCAATTGCTACCAGGATGGCGCACTGGTGGCAATATTGCACGGACTGAGACTCCCTGGCTCCCATCCATGAGCTGCTTCATCATCTGGAGAGCCAAGGAGTCATCAGCAGACTCACTCACCTTTTAATAGTCCCACATGGCGAGTGCAAAAGTGTGACGGAGGGTGGAGTTTAACAGTAGGCTATTGAGGCCTGAAGGAAGCGACACCAGCACTGAGTGCTGCTGTAACCAGCCATGTTAGAGCTCGTGTATGAACTGGAGTCAAAGGCAGCCAAGTGGTATGCTGCAACTGACATTGCCAGTGAGTTTTTCTGAATTCCTTTGACAGCAGGGTGCAGGCCATGGTTTGCTTTCATGTGGAGGGGTGTCCAACACACCTGGAATCGACTGCCCCAGGGGTGAAAGGCCAGCCCCACCATTTGTCATGGACTAATCCAAACTGCACCAGAAAAGGGTGATGCCACTGAACATCTACAATGTATCGATGGCATCATCATGTGGGGAAATGAGGAAGAAGAAGTGTTCGTGAAGGGAAAAAGAGTAATCCAGATTCTTCTGAAACCTCATTTCACCATAAAGAAAAGCAACGTCAAGGGATCTGCACAGGAGATTCATTTCCTGGGAATAAAATGGCAGAATGGATGCCATCGTGTGCCTGCCTACGGATGTGGTCAACAAGATATCAGCTATGTCTCCACCAGCTAACAAGAAGGAAACACTAGCTTTCCTAGGCCTTGTGGGACTGTGGAGAATGCATATTCTAGGCTATACTCAGCTTGTGAGCCCTGTCTATTGAGTAACTTGAAAGAAGAACTATTTTGAGTGGGGCCTTGAGCAACAACAAGCCTTTGAGCATATCAAACAGGAGATAGCTTGTGCAGTAGCTCTTGGGCCTGTCCGGGCAGGACCAGCTGTGCAAAATGTACCCTATACTACAGCTGGGGAGCATGGTCTCACCTGGAGACTCTGGCAGAAAACATCAGGAGAAACCTGAGACTGACCATTAGGGTTTTGGAGCTGGGGGTATTGAGGATTCGAACCCCATTACACCCCAGCTGAAAAAGAGATACTAGCAGGATATGAGGGGGGTCGAGTCGCTTCAGAAGTTGTTGATACAGAAGCATATCTCCTCTTGGCACTGCGATTGCCCGTGCTACACTGGATGTTCAAAGGAAACAACCCCTCTCCACATCATGCAACCAGTGCTACATGGAGTAAGTGGGTAGCATTGATCATGCAATGAGCCCAGCTGGGGAAGCCTAACCACAGAGGAATCCTGGAAGAGATCATGGACTGGCCAGAAGGCAGAGATTTGGGGGCATTGCCTGAGGAGGTGGCTCATGCCCAAGAGGCACCACCACATGAGTTATCTGAAGATGAAAGTGTTATGTTTTGTTTACTGATGGATCCTGTCATGTGGTAGGAAACCATTGGAAATGGAAAGCTGCTGCGTAGAGTCCCACATGACAAGTCGTTGGGGCCACTGAAGGAGAATGTAAGTCAAGTCAGTTTGCAGAAGTGAAAGCCATCCTACTAACTGGTGAATGAGAAAAGCAGCCAGTACTCTATCTCTATACTGATTCTTGAATGATGGCTAATACCCTATGGGGGTGGCTACAGCAGCGGAAGACCACCAATTGGCAGTGCAGGGGTAAACCCATCTGGGCACTGCCTGAAACACCATCTTTGGCCCTGAAAGGCAAGTTCCGTGGTGACATGTTACCCCAGGGACTCATTTGCTTAATAACCTCATAAACTCCTGGGCAAAGAACCACGGCATTGAGTGGGTGTATCATATCCCTTGTCACCCACAAGCCTCTGGAAAGACTGAGAGATATAATGGACTGTTAAAGCCCATGTTGAGAGCATTGGGCAACAGGGCATGGAAGCACTGGGATATAAATTTAGCAGAAGGCACTTGGCTGGTTAACACCAGAGGATCTGCTAACGGTCCTGGTCCTGCTCAAACAAAATCCCTACGTACTGTGCATCGGGATATTCCATCCCATATGACATCTGCTCAGCAATAAAAGCTGAGAGAAAGGAGGAGGAAGTGGGGGCATTTGTTATTTACAACGTTTGTCTTCCAGAGCAACCACTACGCCTGCTGAGGCCCTGCTTCCTGGGAAGTGGCTGGACATCGCCTGCTGATGGGAAGTAGAGAAGAAATCTTTTGGTTTCCTTTTGCTTCCATGCATGGCCTTTACTTTTATTAAACTCCCTTTATCTTGACTCACGAAGGGTTTTTTCCCATCTTATTTTCTCCCCCCTAGTCCTGCTGAGGAGGGGAGCAGCAGAGTGGCTTCATGGACACCTGGGGTCCAGCCAAGGTCAACCCACTACACCTGGCATTTACCAAGGACAATGCAATAATCATTTGAAAAGCAGTTAAAGGTACCTTTTTTTTTTAAGCTTCCCAGTGCCTTTTTAAAGTGCTGCAGAGCCTATGGCCCCTCTTGCTCAAGATGACTCAGTGCATCTCCTTCCACAGCATATTTCCAAATGCTCAGGGCCTCTCAGAGCCCTGCCTTTGGGGCCAAACCTTGGCACAGTCTCTCTAAATAGGAAACTATTTCTCCTGGAGGTTTGATCAGAGGGTTGGACCATTTTCCTGCATAACAAGCATGTGAAACATGTCAAGTTATTCTCTTCTAAACAAAATCAGTTGGGAAGTCTTTTAGAAGAGTTCCAGCCTTTCAGGAGATGATGATAAAACGTTAAATTCTGAGAGCTGTCCCCTTGACCCCAGTGCTCTCTTCCAGCTTTCACAGAAGACTTTGTCCCTAGATTAACTTTGCTAAATTGCTTTGAAGAGGAAGAATACCATATGCTCAGCAGCATTCTATTACACTAAATAATCCCTTTATCTTAATGGAAACAATATTTGGACCATTTTAAATAATGCATTTTAGCTTTTTAATCAACAAAACCTTTATAATAATACACATGTAATTATTGCCAAGAACATGGCAATATCTTATTCTAAATTACAATAGAGGAGGCAACAATGAACCAAAAGGTACAGTTCATGGACAAACTATCAGCTTGGCCTAGCCACTGCTTTTTGTCATTTTGTCAAGATTTAGCATACAAGTGTGACTAGCTCCAAAATAAGAGAAGACATCCCTGCAAGAGCACCGAGGCGGAACCCTTTGGGTCCGACACTATGCACATAGCAATTAAGCTGCTGCAGGGAAGCTCTCCTCAGAACCATCCATTGGAAAGGCCCTTAGCTAGGGACTTCACTCTTTTTCTTTATTCCTACTAGTGGAAATGAGCTCATGCCAGAAGGAAACCTGATATAGGTGACACAGAGCAAGGCTGCCTTACCTGTGGGCACTTGTCCAGCTTGCACCTGGGTACTAAGGGCCCTGAGATGAAAAACCCTCTGCACTTGCACACTCGCACTTCCAGAAGAAGGTGCACTGGGAAGCACCACTGAATGATGGCAGAGCTGCATGGGCTCAGCATGCACACGGTGGTGCAACGTGTGCCAATGTGGTGATGCTGTTCCCAGGGTTGATGCAATCTGGGCTTTTGCCCAGGGCTGAACCTCAGATAGGTGGAGCAGGGGAGAGGCCAGATTTTACCTGCCATTTCCTGAGCTGGTTTGGGTCCAGAGGCAAGCGTTCCAGCCTTGGGAGCTCCAGGTGATGCGGAATTGCTCTCCTGCCATCGCTCCAGAGATGTACCTGACCTGGGCACCATAGCGACTATGTGTTGTGAAGCTCCTTGTCTTGCTTGATCCGCTCCACCTGCCTTGCCCAGCAGCACCACTGAAATCAAAACAACATGTGAACAAAATATAGGTGTCAGGACAGAAATACATTTTACTTCCAGTGCAAACAAGCACAGCGTGTGCTAGCAAGAAGAGAGAGCAGCCCCACCACAGTGAGGCTTGAGTGCAGCAGCACACCAAAGGAAGACACCAAGGCGAAGAGAATCAAATATCTCAGGAAACATTTGCTGCATTTTGCAGCCCCAGGTGCACTTGATACAAATTCTTCTAAAAGGATTTTCCTAAACAATTTGCTGTAGATAAAGGCAGACCGATAAAGTTTTTAAGAGCCACAACCTCAGCTCGTACAAGTCAGCCTCCATCCAGGGAGGAGGAGGAGGAAGGGAAGGGAATCAGACAGGTTACCCCAGCAGCAGCCGCTAGTCCTGAGAGCATTGTTTATTTTAAAGTTTTCCTACCTTCATGTCTTTGACATGTAGCACACACAGCAACATGATAAAGTATCTCCAGTCCCACCTAACTGTTTTGTGGGATGACTTGTCAAAGCGTAATTAGATCATTCCATGCATTGTTGTTAAGGGGAAGCTTTGTGATCCTTGAATGTCAAGCTGTCACAGAGATAACCTAACCTTTGAAATAATGGTATGTTTAAACCAGGGGTTATTTATTATTGGCAATGCTTTTTACATGCTATAAGTGCAGAAGCACTGCAAGGGAATGGCAAACCAAAAATCCAAGGCACAGTAATAACAATATGCAGCACTAATTACAAGCACGCAGCGAAATGGGGTCTGATAATGCAGTCTCTGTAGAAGTCAGAAGCACAGCAGAGAGCTTCAGAAGCCCTCATGGAGCACTGTACTGTGCCCTGACCCATCTGCTTTAATATTTGATCTCCTGTACTGGTTTCAGCTGCTCCAGTGTGATATCTTGGGACTTCAGATCTCTAAAAACTATACTGCTGGATTTTAGATGAATACAGAAAGTCTGGATAAGACTGCTTACCAGAGGGAATTAGGTTACAATATTACTTTAGGCAGAGACACCTATGGGAAAATAAATTGTTTTATATAAATAACTCCTGCAAAAGTGTAAGGTGGGCCTGGGATGAATTGATAAGAGAAAACAAACTGCATGCAAACAGATGTTTAAACAGATAAAAACATGTATCAGTCAAATTGGCCAATGAAGTGACCAGGGAGGTATCAAACATACAGCAAGATGCGAAGTGGGGTAGGCTAATGCACACTTACAGTAGAACACACCAAGGGCCGATCCCGGCTGCACCACCCTGCTTCCCCAGTAACCTGCCTGTGCCCCTCTGCCTGCCTCTGCAGCATGGCTGCTGTCATACATGGCATATAGGTATGTCAGTTAGGTTGGTTAGAAGTCTGAAGACCGGGTATCCTGCACCCCACCTTGGCCACAGACATTAGGAGGAGTCCTGGGAGGGGAATATATGTATCTTTGAGAAAAAGCAATCTGGTTATGAAGATCTCCAGTGGTGGAGAACCTGCAGCCATTGCAACTGGTCTTTGCCCTGGCTGTCAACAATTTGCAACTTATTTTCCACCTGAATTTATCTATTTTAGAGATGGAAGAACTCTGCTACACCACCCAGCTGCCTTCCTTCAACACGTTCATCCACTGTGATTCAAAGTACTCCTTAACCTTCAGTTTGATAAGTGAAATGAGGCAACTCTCACAAACTCCATGGGGTGGTTTCTCAACACTTTGATCATTCTTGTATCTCTCCTCCGACATTTTGCAATTTTTTCTCCCTATGTTCTGAAATGTGGACGCCAGAAATGAGCACAGCACCCAGCAGCTGCACACCAGTGCCAAACCCGGAGGTAATACAACCTCCCTACTCTTACTGCCTACTATACTTAGCCATACACCCATGGAATCATACTGGTCTTTCAGCTGCAACCACAAGTGGGAAATCATATGCATTTAGTTTTCCACCATCCCTTTCCTGAGTTTCTCCTTCCTGAGACAGTCTCCTCCTTCACAAGCCTGACCTACATTCTTTGTTTCTAAATGCTTGACCTTGTATTTGCATGTCTTGAAATGCATATTTGTCTGCTTGCCCTTGGCTTAGCTCGCTGCCCAGGTTGTATATCAGTCTCTCCTTGTTTACCACATTTCTGATCTTCAAATCACTTGGGAACCTTATCAGTACTTTCAGAATATTTTTTTCCATACTGTAGATAAAAATATTACAAAAAGCATAGGAACAAGAGCTGATATTTGGGAAGAATAAATTAGATAAACAGCTTTCATTTTCAACATCAGCTGGCCACTCTTTAAACGATTTCATGTGTGCTCTAATGACTAAATATCATTCTTGATCAATAGTTAAAATTTGCAAAATCATAAATGCTTACAGACATCTATATATACTAGGTCAATATTATTGCTTTTATGCAGGTGTAATCTACTGAGAAGAGAAAATCATGTTAATGTTCTCACAGCCCTGCATTGACTGACATGAATTATCCCACCTTCCTTCAGTACTTTATTCACCAGAATCTGCCCTTTAATTTTATGACACAACATCACGATCCAGACCATGTCACTCACCTTCCCAGAGCACTGGGCAGATGAGGGCTTTTCTCCGCGCTCTTTGAATTGTCTCTCATTTCTGAGATTAACCATTTCTGTTCAGCCTAATGAGTCAAGAGACTTTTTGAGCAAATTGGTTAAATGGGTGATAGTTACTGTGTTGCAAAATATAGCTCCTTCTGGGGCTTCCTCAGGTGCTCCTAGAGGGGGACATAGCTGTCACGCATCCAAGCTTTGTCAGCCCAGAGCACCGTGCTGGAGACATTAGTGTGAAAACATCTCTACTGAGTTTGGATCAGCACAGTAACACCACAACAACCTCTGGTGGTCCTTCCTTCACTGCAAATTTAAATGCAGCCAGTCATGCAACACTTCCATGAAACGTGTCTTGGTAGAGACCATGCACCATCTTACTGTCTGCCTGTTTCTCACAGAACTGCTTTTACCCACCTCCTACCAAAGAATTCCCTTAACACTTTATCAGTGATGGTTATTTGCCAGGAAATCAGTTCAGCATTAACTGGTTGAGTATCAGATACAGGTTGATATTAGGATTGTGATTGTCAAAATGATCCTGCTGATTGACAGTGAATTTATGAAAAAGTTGTATTTCCCCTTCTACCATGTGATCACTCAGAAGTTACACAAATCAAGGAGTACAGGTTTTTCCCAGACCTTCCCAACCCTTCCCTTTCTATGAAGGTTAGCCTAATTTTTTAATAGGGAAGGTAATTACCCACCAGCTCAAAGGCTGTGGTGAATTTTCTAACACTTGGAGCTTCTACATCAAGAGATCACAGAATCACAGAATGGCAGGGGTTGGAAGGAACCTCTGGAGATCACCCCGTCCCACCCGCTGCTTGAGCTGGCACCCCCAGAGCAGGGGCACAGGACCGCGTCGAGGCGGGGTGTGAATGTCTCCAGGGAAGGGACCCCACAGCCTCCCTGGGCAGCCTGTGCCCCTGCTCTGGCACCTGCACGGGGAAGGGGTTTCTTCTCATATTGAGGTGGAACTTCCTCTGTTCCAACTTGTGCCCATTGCTCCTTGGCCTGTCGTTGGGCACCACTGAAAAGAATCTGGCCCCATCCCCTTGACACCCACCCTGTAGATATTTATAAGCATTGATAAGATCCCCCCTCAGACTTCTCTTCTCCAGGCTGAACAAACCCAGGTCTCTCAGCCTTTCCTCATAAGGGAGACGCTCCAGTCCCCTGATCATCCTCGTAGCTCTCTGCTGGACTCTATCCAGTAGTTCCCTGTCTTTCTTGAACTGGGGAGCCCAGAACTGGACAAAATACTCCAGATGTGGCCTCACTGGTGTGGAGTGGAGGAGGATAGAAGGCTATCAGCTTGGTCAAGCATGACCTCTCTTGGTGAATCCATGTTGACTACTTCTGATAATGTTCTTTTCCTCTACATGCCTGGAAATGACCTCCAGGATGAACTGTTCCATCACTTTTCTGGGGATGGAGGCGAGGCGTGCTGGCCTATAGTTTCCCAGGTCCTCCTTCTTGCCCTTTTTGAAGACTGAAGTGACACTGGCTACCCTCCAGTCCACGGGCACCTCTCCTGTGCTCCATGACCTTTCAAAGATGATGGAGAGTAGCTTAGTGACAGCATCTGCCAGCTCCCGCAGCACTTGTGGCTGCATCGCATCAGGGTCATGAGATGTCAAGTAAGAGGTCTTGTGCCTTGATCAAGCCCAAGAAATTCGGCTTAATGTAATACTCGGTGGAGGGACTCTCCTCTCCCTAGGATTTCTAGGCTAGACCAAACTGTCAGCGAGGTCTCACCAAATGCAAAGCCCAGGCATCTCTCAACCTTACCCACCTATTGAACAGGGCTTTCAGACAGTTCATATCAAGACACACTGTTCTTACATTCCTCATATGTTGCATTTCTTCTCAACTTTCTTCACAGGGTCAGCAGTTTAGTTTGTCTCCTTATGACACTTATAGTGTACAAGACCTACAAGATGATCAGCAGCTGGTGTTTCTCTTGCCCTTTGCACGTGCAGCAACAAGGCTACACTTTGTGCCACGTTTTTCAGCCAGCATGTTATTGATATTTATAGCAGTGATATAGCAGATCATTTGGACATGGAAAAGAGACAGGAAATCAATTAGCATCGATACATGTCTCCAGACTGTTAACTTGCTCATACAAATACAAATGACCTTCCCTCTCGACACCCCATGGTGCTCAGGAAGGGAACAGACCCTGACCATCCTCCAAAGGGATTCAGAAAACAGGAGGAAACATGAACGGAAACTTTTAGAATAAAATAGCGATTTCTTTGCACACAGTGAGGAGTGTGATGGCCTTGCTAAGCACTAAATACGACTAACAAAGCACCAGCAGAATAACAACAGAGAAAAAAAAACATTAAAACTGAGCCATAAAAGAGGCATTACCAATTCACGTGGCAAGCACAGTTTTTCTCCCACGCTTCTTCCACTCTGTCAGGGGTGCATACAGCGGGCAAGATGGACCACCCTGCCTGGCTCTTCTAAGCCCGCTGCTACCAGATGTCCTGTAACCACCATCCCATGCTGAGCCTTACGGTCTGGCCTGGGAAAGGCAAAATTTCCTGTTCCCGGGAACCCAGAACCACAAGCCAAAATTCTCATATAACCAATGGGAGGACTGAGAAGGTGGTAGGATCTCCACCACATGGGCACTGGGAGATGTTAAAGCTCCCTAGATGCCCCTTGCCATCATGCTGCATGTCATATGTATGACACACGCCTGTGGTCATCCCTGCTGCCGTAGCATGGCAGTGCTTGGTGCCCAGATACTCCAACAGGCTTTTTAATGGAAAGTATTCTGAACTGGAGGAGTATGAGGGTGAGATATACTGGTCATCTTTTTGCAGATAAATCTAGGCTTTCTAGAAGATGTAAAGCTCTGCAGCTAAGCTTGGGGAGCTGCAAAAAGTAAACCACCAAGGAGCTGCATGATATGATCTGAAACCAGTTCTTTATGAATATCACCTAAGAGTGAGAGCATTCCCACTGGAGGTATGCATAGATGAAGGAACCAGTCCATATGGGAGAAGCACAGGAGAGCAAGCAAAAAATATCCCCATGCCATGATACCCACAGGTGGCACTGGGCTATGCCAGCACCTGCTGAGCATCCCAGCATCCTAAGATGGAATGAGGATGGACAATCTGAGCAGAGCGTGGCCAAGAATGGTCACGTCCATGGGTCAACCCAGCAGGTGTTGAGAGTAACCCACGCTCCTGGCAGTTCAGGTGTCACCTTCCAGCCCAGGCCTTTTGCCTTAGCAAGTCCCTCCCTGCTTCCCCAAGGGTCTTTCTTTTGTGAGCACAATCCCTCTCATCATGTGTGGCATCTCACAGCCCCCATGGGAAAGCACATGCTTACACATCCAGACTAAATCCCTCTTTATCTAGGAGCCAAGGCAGAGCTCAGCAGGAGTCTCAGCAAGACGCAGGCATACACTGCTATGCCCTGTGCTGCCGGGCTTCCCCCGGGGGAGAGATGCATCTCCCAGGGGCTGAGTCACAACAGAGGCACGCTCACATCTGCTGACTCCTGCCTTGGCTCTTGCTCTCCAAAGCTAAAACAAGCCCCTGCTGAGATCCTAGTCCCACTCGATGCCTCCCCCTCCCAGATGCAGGCGGTGGCACAGAGCCGTGCTGTTTGGTCTGGAGCAGAAAGAGGGCAGAGTCCCAGCAGGAATACAGCTGTGCAGCTAGTGGGTGTGCAGGGGCACCCAGCTGCTCTGCCCACACCACGGAGCTCAGGGAGGGACTGGATGTCCCCTTCACTTGAGCTTCTTCAGGCCACTGCTCCTGGCATCCCCACCAAGTGCTGGGGCTTGCACCCAACATGCTCTTTTTTAAAAACAATCAGGCAAGCAAACAAAACATGTTCTTGCAAACATCTGAAGGATGCTGTAGTCCAGGACCAAGATGCTCCTCACAACTGCCTTCCTACACCAAATCCCTTCAGGACTCTGCAGTTCCAGTCAAACTGAGCATCTCCTCATCCCCAGCACTTGGTGATTCACCAGCCTGAACACATGCTAGACAATTCTGCATACGTCCGCTGTTCCTGTCAGTCTGTCTCCCGGTGTTCAGACAGAGAGAGAGCAAGAACAGATTTTTGACAGTGGGCAGATTAATAATACCTTCATTTTCTCCATGCATCATGAGGAAGAGGAAGAGCCATAATTCAAGAGCCTTCCTGAGAGTTTTGCAAATTCTTCATGATAGGAGACAAAAGCAAGAAAGCAGCTTTTGTGCTTCAACCCTTTAATGCTGGTGCCACTCTGTATTTTAATGTAATCTTTAAAAGGTGCACAGAGAACTGTGTGCACAATAAATATAAACTGAAGATATTAAACCAGTTGATACAACCAGGTCGTCATTTTTCATAAGCTCTCAGGATCAGGAGAGAGCAGAAAAATGTGGGTCTCTCTGGCATTGATGGCTCCTCAATATCCTTAAGGAAGAGCTTCTTGAGCACCCATAATGGGTCTGGATTGGAGCTCATCTGCAGGGCAAGGCTGGTCTATGGCACCAGGGAAGGTCTGGTTCTCTTGCCTAGCCCTTCTCATGGGGAAGCATCCACTTGGCAAGTGAAACACACACTTTGTTTAAGGAGAAATGCTAGGCCTAAATACCCAAGGTAGAAATCTGATAATGGCAGAAGTACCTGGCATTATTTCAAAGCATGCAGGCAGGAGTGTGGCAGCTCCTGCCTGCCTGTGCAGTGCCCTCTGCTGCCTTTCCAACCAGCAAGGAGCTCCCTGATGCCTCCCAGCTCTCCCTTCCAAGATGGGTTTCTGTTCTCATCTCTTCTTTACCTTTCATCTTCCTAAAGTATCCCCAATGCTGGGATGAAAAAGATGAGGCAGGGAGGGTATACACTGCGTTTCTTTTCCACTTAAATATTGGCGTTCCCATTTAGGGAAGGAATTTGTTATTTAAAAAGCCAAAGCTATTTCTCACAGGTTTGTTTTTTTTTTAAATATCCTACCTCATTTGCACAGTCACCTACTTTCAAACAAAGGGAAGAAGATGATGAGATTTTCTGATACTGGCGTTGCTTTACATATCTGACGGGTAGGTACAAAACAGTGGGATAATGAAGGCATGTTGGCGTGTATTAATCAGAAATGCACACAGAAAGGCACAGGCTTAGACTGGTAATTTATATGTCTCTTTCTTCACGGTTTTTTTTTTAAACCTCAGGAAGAGGAAAGCATAGAGAAATCAGAATGAAAATTACCATTAGATGTCTGCATTTCAGAAAGCATATCTGAGCAGGTGTCCCCAAGAGCGCCAGCCCTATGAAGTCATGGTTTCCTTAGGGCTGCACAAACTGGAGCAAAACCAGCAAACTAGAGCAAAAAAACCAAAATAAGATATGCAGACCAGGATGAGCTGGGAAAAGCTGAGCTTCTGGCTTGGACAAGAGGCCCTCAAGCGAACCTGGCCAAGAAGTGGTCTTTCAGATACACAGTTTGGCTGAGAGATTGTGGGTAGAGAGTAGTATCAAGAACACTCTTGCCTTTCCTAATGGCCAGCTACTGACCTGAGGCCACAAACACTGCCAATATAAGTACAAAAATCACTTTGCTTTTTAAAACTACTGATAAAAATTACAGCACAGGCTAATGTTATTTTACCAATAGGCCATGCCAATAACCTACCAAAGACAACCCCTACAGTACATGTGACCTTGTGGGATGGTCTGTGTCCTTATGGTATCATGCAGAAACCAGGTGCCATAAGGATAGTGAAAAACAGTTTTAAAGAAACTGAATTTAGCTAAGAGTGTAAGCTGAGTTTTCAACCTGCCCGCATTATCGGAAACTCTTATGATCATGACATAGCATTATGCAGCCTCATATATGCTTATGTTAGATACTGTTAGGTCATCATTTGAGTCAGTCAAGCTGCCGTTCCATCGGCATTTCAATTATAAAACTCCTTTGCAGAGATTAATAACATAGCTCATGCTTTAAGCCAAGAAGCAATTTTTCCCCCTTTCAAAATTTCATTAAAGCCTGCTGATAAAGCAAAAAGCACAGTGACTTTTTTGTAGTTTCAGATGCTACTTCCATACTCTCTCACTATAGAGAACTTTTGCTCCAGGCAATTAGTTCTTCGCTGGGACTAGTTGTCCCTGACCTCTAACATTTCAAAGAAAGCACAGATCCTACATAGCCCAAATACCACTGCAAGAAGTCTGCGCAGCAACGGTGATTCTCCCACTATAGCATTGGCTATAGTCCATATAGCAGACCTGTCTGCATCAATCTCAACATTGACCATGTCTCATGCTGGATGCAGCCAATTCCCAGTGAGATAACATATTAAGCCTGAATTCTGCAAATACCTACATGTGTGTTTATAGACATGAGCTGCACTGTGGCGTTGGATGGGTCTAAGACACTACCCCTAAGTATGTCAGACCGCTGCATTCCCTGCCTGTTTTCCATCAAAGTAATGGCTACAGACTGTGAGCAAAACACGCTGCTACACAACTTCACATTAGTCCATTATTCCAACTGAACATCGCTGTGATTTACTACATACAGTGTGTTCAAAACAGTGGAAAGAAAACATCGTTTGTGAGAAAGATCTTTCTACCAAGTTGAGCAGTGACTGAAGCCATGTCAGGGAATCACCTCCCAGCCTCTGTCCCCATCACACCTTCTTCCCCAAGCCTCCTTCCTACACAGGCCTTGCTGGTAGGCGGCCAGCTCCGTGTGGGATAACCCTAATCCAGCAAACACCCAGCAGCAGGGATGGGGTTAGTTGTCTGGTCTTATCTAACTCATTCCCAGGCCTGGTTTAACCCCTCACTCTGAAGAGCTTTTGCTCTTGTGTGATGCCCTTTACAAAAGCCACCAACCTCAGGGAGATGCCTCCAGCATTATTTTCAAACTCTACTGTCTTGTGCTAAAGGGCTGCTGTCCCTTAAAGACATAGCCGTGCCTCTTCCAAGCCCAGTTTATCAGGCAGATTTGTGGATTTGGAATAGTCTCCCAGTTTTTATATTTCCCCCCACGTCTCTGTCTTCCCTCCCTCTAAGGCTTTTCCCAGGCTTCAGTGAGCCAAGCAGCAGGATTGCAGAAACAATCATCTTTACCTGAAGACAAATTGAATCATAACGTTACAGGATTTCCATCCATAAGCATTCAGTTCCCAATTTCAACATGTTTTGTCTTGCTTTGCCTTAATGGTCAATAGAAAGAGTCCCTAAGACCTTGATAGGATAAAAGAAAACTTGTTAACATAATAACAGCATATCGGGGCATTCATTGCGCAGCTGCCAAGGGCTTTCTGCTCCTTCCAAGCTGCCTCAGCGGCTTAGTTCCGAATGCTGCTGGCAAAGATCACATCTCCAGAGCCATCTGTAAATTAGATATTCACATTATTAGGTGAAAAGATGGCTGCATACACACAAAAATACACCTGCTTCTGTTATTACCAAAAATTTGTAAAACACAGCACAAACTCAAAGGCAGAGATAAAATGCCAGACCCTTTATAACGTACGCTAGGGCTTGGGACACATGTGTGTCTCACCTATACAGTGCAGGCATTTAAACAACACCTCACCCTGGCATATCTTTAATTAGCGCTCTAGAAAAGTAGCAAAAATTTGGATTTTTGCATTTCCCATCTCCAAGGTAAGAGCTGTCAAAAAGTGAAGCATTTGGCTTTAGAAGGATCAGGAGTCAAAATGGTCTTTGTGGGAGGAGTGGAAAGTTGTGATGCTCCTCAGGTGCAGGGAAGCTCATGCCCTTGTTCTGGAGAAGCTCACCAGAACGCCGGGCTTCTGGGACAGGCAGAAGTTGTGATGATGGCAGCAGGGCTGCTGCAGGGGGTGTCAGTTCCCCCCACTGTGCAGGCTCTGTGTAGGGGAGCTGTCATCCGCAGCCCTCACATCTCATGTCTGCGTGATCTTTTAAGCAATACAGGCGCAAGGAAAGGATGCTAAAGGCCAAGACCATGAACTACTTTTTTTGTTTGATGAGAAGCCTAAAGCAGAGAGCGAACAGGTCTGTCACGGTTTGCAGTGGGCTGCAGCACGGCTCAGCCTTGTGCAAGGTTGACGTGGGACACAGCCAGCCTGGCAGCGCCGCTCGCAGCTGGACTGGCTCCACTGCCCGCGCAGTGCAATCCAGCCCAGCTTCAGCAAAGACAAAACCAGGCTATTATATCACAGCCTGAGTGTGTTTTCAAAAGTACAGTAGCTAGTTGTTTGGCTAATTAAACTATTAAATTATGCTGGAAAATAAACATTTGGAAGTTTTAGGCAAGACAAAACCATGAATACTAAGAACTCCCCAACTTTGCATGATTGATTACACAAACAAACCATAGGTATTGAAGAAGTGTTATGAAAAAACATCGCTTTCATCAAATTTTAAGCGAACAGTTGTAGAGTGGGGAGGGGGAAATTAATTAATTACACCCTGAAACATTTTACTGATTGAATCTGTGACCCCAGCACTTGTGAGGTCATCAAATGATAGATTAGTGCTGCACGGAGTATCACAAATGGCATTTGTGCTGGGAAGCTCATTATATGAGACGTCAGGTCATGTAAATCATAGGAATCAAATACAAACATCCATCAGAAAAATGCAGGTAGTCATTACAGGCAGCAGAGAGGAGTTGAATTATTATGCAAAATTTATTTTGACTATTAAAATACAAAGAGGTGACACAAAATTGTCCTTTAGACAAACATAAACTACAAGCACTCTGACAGGAGGTTTTGTTTATAAATGTTTCATCTCCTCAGCGTACTGTAGCTGTAAACAGTACCTGAAAAACAAAGGAGGTGGAAACCCCCCAAAAAATAACAATGATCCAATATTTGGGTCTGTAGATCTTTTCTCTCATTTGAGAGAGAACTATTCTTTCTACCTCTGAATAATCAACGCAAGATAGGAAGAAATAGAGTGTAATTCCTGCATGTGAGTCATTCGTTACAGATCCTGTCTGCTCAGGGAGAACAAAAGTGAGTACTGCTTCTTGACAAGCAATTTTTTTTAGGGAGATACACTAAACAGTTTGGCAGAAATATACGGGTGCTCAAGAAGAGAAAACCATGCAGCAGGAGATACTAAACCAGGAGGACTATTGCCACCCTCCAAATGGCCAGACAGGAACCCACTCACCTGGTCCCAATGCCATTCATGACTCCAGGAGGTGGACCAGCTTCTGCTGGAGATAATTTCCATGCTCATTAAAATAACCCCTTGGGTGTCCTTCCTATTTCTTTTTCAATTGCTCGATGAAGCCCAATTCATACCTGTTAACAGAAAAGATAAAACCATTTTTGGTTGGTCCACCAGGGAAGCAAGTTCTTTCTTAAGTCCAGATACAGCAGCTAAGCACTTGAGCCATAACTAATATTGATCATTTTGAAGCACCATAAATTACAACCAAAGTATAATTTCCCTATGTTGAATGCAAATAAAAGTGTCTTTTTCACTTTTGAGAAGCTCAGTGACACAACATTTAAAGGACACCATTTTAGAGCAATATCATAAAGAAAAGTAGTGGGTCAGAAAGAAGTTTTGGGAGCCTTCAGTCTGGATTTCTTGGTTGGTTTTATACAAGGTAAAAGCAGGGCTAGTGGGTCCTGTCTTCAGGTGGAACACAGACATTTGGTGCTGAAGCCCCTCAAAGGTATATCTAAATCACCTAGATGGCTTTGGAAAAATCACAACACATCTTCCTGAGCGATGCAGGGTCCTTCCAACAGGCACAGGATAATGTCTAATGAGTCACATCTCCTCTCAGTCTTGTTCCATCTCTCACCGTTGTAAATCACTCTAATCTCATTTTACGAACACCGCATAAGAAAGCAGGCACTGAAAATTACAAATAATAGGTCAAACTGTGATTTGTGAATAGTGAATGCAATATCCTTTCCATTACCTGGAAGTTGTTTGTATGATGGAAAGGAAGAACTGGACATTACAATGAAACAGAATAAAGCAGATTTATTGGATCTTTTACCATTGAAAAAATGTTTACAGTGTTACTAATGTAAGACTGATTGATACCAACCGTACATTTCTTCTACTGGTGCTCCGTGGTGGGATAAATTAGTATGCACTGAACTTTCCTTGGGTAACAAGCCGTGGGTGCCCAACCACTGCCAATCTCGGTACATTCAGTGCTGCCAATATAAATTGCCTAGCCCCTTTGCAACTAAATAAATGGAGTACAATTGCAGTAAAATAAACACGATTCCAGCACTGAAAGAAATTGCATCTGCTGGTGATGCCTTTTCTAGTGAAGCACAAAAGGGGCTTGTGACAAGGAGCTAAACACAGTTGTTAGGGATGCAGTGAGCAGTTCTCGAGTTCACCCAGAGACAGAGAAGAAAAATACTGTGGCATCCTGCTCCTCCTGGCCACATTTTTGGAAAGCCTTGTGACTACAGATTTCACAGGGAGCCTGGTTAGCATCTGGGAAAGCCCCTGGCCCGGTGAGCAGTGAGCCCTGCAAGCCTGGGCTAGCACCTGCAGGTAGCTGACGTTCTTGCAGAAATGTTGACAAAGGAAAGTGAGAATGGTACAATAGAAAGGGGGGGATCAAAATCAATGCCGTCAGCTACTGTGCCACTTTGTATCAGGAAAGTCTCCTGATCTCATTAGCAATGGTGACCTTGAAAAACCACCAGCCCTGGTGAGCGTGGCTAAAAGTGGAGCATTTCCAACCCCAGAACAAGGGTAGGTTCATGGCTGTCTGGTTACACGCCGGGTATCTTGATTGCCAGACCTACATCTGAACCTCCTGGTGTGGGACCACTGCAGGGAGTGCTTGTGCTCCAGGGCAGTATTTAGGATTAAGTCTCCACAGGGGCTCTTGCGAGAGAGCTGATAGTGCGATCTGCCTTTGGGAAGTGGTGCCTGGCACAGCCCTTCCCGGGAAGCCAGCGCAGCACCCCCAGCACCCCGCAACTGAGCGCTGGCACAGACGTCGCCGCACATCTGCAATGCACGGCTTAGACGGCGCTGTCCCATGCGGGCTATATAGCGTCTTGACGCTACGTCATGGTGTGGCTTAATATGTAATCCTAGAGGAGCTCACCTGGTGACATCTTTATCTTGAAAGCAGCAGCAGCCGGTATGTGCTATTTTCAGCTTCACAAGCTTGTTCTGAGCATCTTCCCTGCTGTTTCTTGAGTTGAAGACCCAGATGAGTTCATCCCAAAAGGAAAAACAGCAGCACCTCAGGTGAGCACACAGGAATGTGTCTGGAGCGGGGAAGGAGCTCACAGGTCTGTCCTGACCCCTCCCCAAACACCAGCTGGGAGACAGGACCTCCAGCCCCTTACCTGGTCCAGCAGCCCTCGTCCCTTTGGATAGACAGGGGCTGTTCCCGTTTGTGGTGGGGATAACACCAGGCTCGGTACCAGCGCACCCCACACCCCGACCAGCCACATCCATCTTCTTGCCTCAGATGTGCACTTCCAATAAACTACTGCTGTATTATTTTAAATGGGGGAGACTTATTAGTGTCTCCTGTAAATCAGGCCTGAAATTACTGCTGTGGTTTCTCAATAAGCCTGAGTCCTGCTGAACAGATCATGCGGTTTCTGGTTGAAATTCCTGTTTTAAAACCACTTTTGTGGGTCCCCCATGAAAGGAGCTCAATTTGTAGCTGTACACCGTGGTGCAGCGTGGCCCGCCAAGCCAGGAGAGGCTCTTTCCCTTTAATGACAGCCATCTGCAGGTTCCTATAACTTAGCAATGTTCCCAGCCATGATTTATGGAGGGTGCTTAGCTTTATGGTATAATCTTTACTATTTTACAGGGTTCCCTTTTTCTCAGTTAAATGTTGTTTTCTGAATAATTTCAAGCTGCCAGTAGGTTTACAGAGGAGAAAACTAGAATGAATCTCTCCTTGTTTTTATTTACTCCTATTTGAGTACTGTGTTTCTGCATCCATTTTGGAGATTTACAGTGGTATTAAGGTTGCTTCCCTCATCCTCATTTTATAGATTTCTGCTGCAATCATTTTGAAAGCCAGAAAGCTGACAGGAAAATTAGGAAATTAGATAGCATGTTCCTATTCCCTCCAGTGCCCTGATGAAGAAGGGAAGGAGAAAAAGAAATGGAAGGCATAATAAATAATACTATATACCCCACAGTCCCCTCGCCAATGCTGGCACCTCCTCTAGGCTTCCCACCACACCTCAGCCCAGCAGCGCCGCTCTGACCCTGGGAACGCTGGGCCATACAGCGGCTGCGGGAGGCTTCTGCGGTGGCTGTTGAGGCAGCAGTGGCCCGAGTGCCAAGTTCACAGGCTAATTGTTTATCTAATTTTAATTGCTAATGGTGGCCCGTGGTGCGGCAGCTCCCTGCATTGAGGTTATCTCAGCCAAGTGTTCAGGTTTATGGAAAATAGGCACCCCAGAAAGAGAAAAGTGATGGCGGTGACCACAGGATTTGGAGATGATGGTGGGGCCCCATGCGGCTTATCGTGTGTGACTTGAAACACCGTCTCTGTCACCCAGCTCCCCGTGACCCCATCTGAGGGCAGAGGAGTCTCATAAGCATGACAAACTGCACTCATCATCACACCAAGCATCGGGAGAGTTGCAGATGCTGCTGGAGGAAATGGTGGTTCTGCTTTTGCCTGAGCCACAGCCGGAGCGACAAAGTGCTGCCGTGCAGGGAGGACACCAGGCACAGACCCTCCTGCAGCTCACCGCACACAGGGAGCCTCACTAACTTGAACCACCACCTCACCAGAAAAACAACCTCCAAATCAACCTTTCAAATCATCCCTGTGACTGAATGGACCAAACTTAAACCTTTCAAATCAAAATAAGCATGCTGAGACTTGCAAAAGAGTTGCTTATCTAGGGATGAGCAAGGGCTGGTTATCTTGTGAGAGCTGGTACCACCCGCAGCCAGCGGCAACCTCATCTGTAGCACAGACACTATTCATCTAGGTGCAGGTTTCTGCTCTGTTGTAGGTGCTAGTTGTTGCAGGAAAACAAAAATGCTGGAAGTTATCCCACGTCACAAAATTATGTATTCCTTCTGATTTCTTCCCATCTTGGATTACAAAGACAGGTATTTTACAAAGTTAGTTCTTGCTCCTGTTTCCAGAGATGTGTTGACTAAGGAAGGGGGTTTGCTTGCTCATTTTACCCCAGATATGGCTGGTTTTCCACCTACCTTTAAAATCTGACTCATCCATTTCATGTGATACATTAGCCTTGATTCAGGTTAAGAACAGGTATTTTCATTTAAACAAAGAGAACATCCAGTCCATCTTTCCTACTCTTTATGGAAACATCTGTGAAACGAAGCAACCGAACACAGCAAAATGTTGAAATTACCCAGGGAGTGAAATTCTGAAATTGCATCCTACAAAAATGCTATTTCCACTTAGCCCAGTGAGTCAGAAAGAGATTCAAATATAAAGTATCATTTTGCCTTCACAGACTCAACCTTTATGCAACATAAAATAGAACTTTATATTAACATAAAACACGATATACAAATGAAAACAAAACCAACTTTTTACTGTATGTATTCTTTATATTTGTATATTTTTATACTTTAAAATGCGCATTTTAAACTCATTTAAATTATACTATAAATTATTCCCATTGTGTGACTTGTACTTTGATTTGACACCCGATGTTCTAATAGGCAACAGGGGACTTTCTAATGGTGTAAGTACATTGGATATAAAATATAAAGATTAAAATGGAAGAAAAAATGCAATATAAATAGAAAAATGACAAAGTAAAGAAAAATTACATGGGCTGCTGGCTGTGGCGTGGGGTCCCAGCTGTCCCAGAGAGCCACCTCACTGGCCAGCAGGTAAGGAGGCAGGGCAGATGTCTGGCTTCTGCTGACAGGTTTGATGGCATTGACATGTTCCCACAGAGCATCTTGATACCATTGAATCGCATTTTCCAACAGAAAGTGGCCTGGAAAACTACTCTGCTGGAAAACTGTTGACCCACTTTACCGGCGGCTGATCATTCAGCGATACAACGGAGTGTCGTGCTTCAAAATAACTTAATAAGGAAATAAACAAGCCTTCCTCTCCCCAAACCAGGAGGTCATCACTCTCCCTCTTGGATTACAAGCAACGCTCATCCCTATCCACCTTCACATCACTCACGACAGCACAGACCTCTACCCTTTCCCCTTCAATCAAGTCCTTTCCAAGCAGGAGCTTTTCCTTTCACAGAGACTGGTGACTAAGTCTAGTGAGATTTGTTGCCTTCCCCATACCTTCTCTTGTTCTCCTGCAGCCTTTCTGCAATGGGCAGCTAGACCTGCACGCAGGACCACAGGTGTGGGTGTGCAGGGGCTTCACCTTGGCATAGCGACGCTCTTCATTCTCGGAGCCTTCCTCCACCCGCCCTGTGGGCGTGAGGATGGTGTCAGTGTTTGGACAGGAGCAGCCGCAAAGGCTCCAACACATTTTCCTGCTTAACAGTAAGTGTTAATTCAAAGTCCATCACTCTGTATATGTAGGTAGACCTGTTTTAACAAGGACTTTAATTTGTACTTATTGGCACTGCATTTCACCTGCCAGTTCCTATCACCCAGCCACTTATTTCTCTGAGATCCTTCTGCAAACCTCTGCTTTAGGTCTGGCTAGCCTGGATAAACCTGTGGCACGTGCAAACTTCACCACCTCCCCACTCACCTCTTTTTCAAGACCATTTCTGAATATGCTGACAGTGCCCAACACAGGTACCTGCAGGATTTCTACTCTGATTTCCACCCACTGTGAAAACTGACAATAGACTTCATTCCTAGTCCTGGTTTCCTACCTATTACCAGGCCACAGAAGATTAGTCTTCTGAAAGCCTAGTCCCATTAAGTCCTTTTGGTGATTCTCCTTGGTAGTTCAGCCCTGCTGAATTGCTTTCCGGTGCATTTTCATGCTTTTGGTAAGCATTAAATGAGCAATCTCATGCTTGCTCTCAAATAAGCTTGTGGTAGCATTAAGGCAACTTTTTAAAAATTTTATTTTGTAATTTAATTCCTTCTGATTTCTTCTTAACCTGTGTCCTCATTCTCCTTTAGCTTCTTCATTTAAAATGAAATATAGCTGTGGAAGGATATTTTTCCCATAGGGATGCTGAATTTGATAACAACAGGCACTACTAGAGCAGCTCATCAGTACTTACATCTTAAATGAGGTCCTCAGGAGTAAATCAAGAGCTGCTTCTCCTCACCTGGGCTCTCTAATGTTTAAAAAAAAAAAAAAAAGTCACTTATGGTGTTTCCAAACCTGGCCTGTGTGTCATCACTCCACATGATGTGACCAACTCTTCATGGGGAAAACTGAAGTCTCCCTTATTACCAAGGGGATGTTTTCTTTGCACAAACTCCAAAGGTCTGTAGGATTCAAAAGATATTCAGAAAAGCCATGTCATGAGGAAGCCAGGAAGGAGTTTCCAAAGCTCCTGTAGAGAGGTCTCAGCCTCAGCAAACCCAAACTCCCACCGTGCCAGGGAGGGCAGGCAGGGCTGTCCTCTGGCTGAGCATGCAGCATCCACCTCCCAGCTGGCACAGTGGGGCCATGCCGTATTGACCTGTTTGGAATTAGAATTGATTTTCATAGAATCACACTGTTAATCCTTTTGGATCACTGAACGGTTGCGTTACTTTCTTCTCTGGCTGCTTGCGTGCTCCACAGCAGAGCCGCAGCCTTCTCTGTGGGGTGTTTGGCTGTGTCCGGAGCTGCTGCTAGTGGGCTGGGAGAGATGGGGAAGAGGCTGCTGGCACTGGGAAGCAGGCAATGAAATACTATACAAATCCTTCCTAGTAAATCAGATTTAATACTTTTATGCTATCACAAGCTCCATTGAAAACAGCGCAAAAACTCTTAGTAAATCTGTCCCCTAGGTGCCTTATGTCTGTATTTATTCTGTCTTTTGAAATTCATTCATTTACTTAGTTCAGTTTTTGCTTCTGGGTGTTAGTTTTTATCCAACATGATTTAATTTTATACTCGGGATTGGGTTTAAAGCTAGCACCATGATATCTAAATAAGTTCATTAAATGCTCTAAGTTTCTCTGGTTACAAGTATAAATTCATCAGCACGGAAATAATGACATCTTAAACCTATTAAATTTAAAATATCTTTATGCTCAACCCCAGAGCTCAGATATGCCAGCCAATGATAATCAAATGCCACCCAACTACTCAAAAATTCCAGGGAAGAGAAAATGAGCTGGTTTGAGGATGCCTGTGAGGCAAATCAGGCTGTCAAAATCCTATCATTCTTGGGAGGAATTTACATAGCACATATTAAACTCACCAGAGCGACTGGAAACCTGGAGTAATTAAATGCTGGGGGGGGTGGCGGATGCTGGATGCACCTTCGCCAGGAGGTGCAGGAGGGGTCCCCGGGAGGAACTGGGGTGCCCTGGGAAAGCCCTGAGCTGGGCTCCCACAAAGGGGAGAGGAATGGCATCCCAGGCTCGCTGCCGCGGCTTGTCAGGGTGGTGGCTGGATGGGAGGTTGAGGGAGAAAGGCAGAAATCACATTTCTCCCAGATTTCAGAAAGGAAGTGCTCTGCCTTATTTCCATAAAGAGGACTGGAAGCTACCCCACACCTGCCAATTTGCTCCTTTCTCCGTGGCAGATGTCCCTGGCTCCGGCCACCCATGGCCCAGGAGCCCGTGAGCCTGGGGGGGGCTGGAGACAGAGCACAGTGCCTGATTTGCACAATCATCCTTGGGTTGCAATAAAACAAAGCAGAAGCAGCTGCCTCTTTCCGAATCCCTGGTCCCCAGCCCCAGAGCACAACTGCACTGCAGGTTTTTGTTTAACACCGGTTTGCAGCAGATAGACTCTGTCACTGCACCAAGTGTAAGGGACCTTAATCCTCCTCTTATTGACATGACATATCGTAATGGCTTCTTTGGTTACCTATCAAGTTACTGTGTACTTAGAAAGCTTTAATCTGTAGATTATTTACTCAATAGACTGTAACGGCTTCACATAATAGCCCATAACAGCTTCCAGCAGTTACGGCCTATTGTGTCACAGGGAGTCTGTGTTGATTTTTCCCCCCTAAATCTAACACAAAGCTTCTAAGATAATATACGGTATTGTGCTGGCCTGGTAAGAAGTGCCTATACTCTCACTTTGTTCTTTCCTTTTTTTTTTTTTTTTTTTTTTGCTTTTAAAAAGTCAATAAAGAATAGTGTTTGTTTTCCAAAAATAACAAGAAAAAAATAGAAACCCCTCCCTGCCCAGAACTGGATTGCATTCACCACCTCCCTCTCTGATCTCACCTTGTTCCATCTCCCTCCAGGCACCCGTTTGGGCTCCCTTCCCAGATGTGGATTTTCACAATACCTGGAAGAATTTCGTAATTCTTGAAACTTCTGTCCCACTACCCAAAGTGCCCAAAAATGGGTAGAAAGCTCAGAGATACTAGAGACTAGCACAAAATACCCATACCCCACTCATGTTCAGCAATCACATTACTGCCGTGCAAACTGACTTCTTTGCCCACCTTCTTTATTTACCTGTTAGTGTAAGGACTGTGTTGCACCGTGAGAAGTTGTAATAAAAAGGGAAAACGGTACATTCAAGACCAGGTTTGGCATGGGTTCTGGGTACTGCATGTCTAGAAGATGTTGTGTAAAGGCTGGCTTTAGCAGACATAGACTAAAAGACTCTAATTTAGACATACTGTTGTTCTAGCAATTGCAGTAATGCCAGATCATCAGATTACTAGCCATTCTCTGGGTAAATGGGAAAAGGAAAGGGAACCATGCAGATGTAATTTCTTAAAGGCATTTTTAATTTTCGTTGTCTTTAAGATGTTCAGAATTTGAAGAACATTTCCCACCAGGTGAAAACAACTTTAATTTTGAGCCTATCTGCTCCAAATTGACTTGATTTCATTTAAAACCTAGCTAATTAATTAAAATCACTTGACAATGCCCCTTTAATATTTAACCAAAGAGCACACCGTACTCCAGCTGAGCTGCTGAATGTTTACATCTTATTAGCAGGCTTCCCAAAGCTTGGAGAAAGAATTTCTGTGCAAGTTCTCACCCCATCTTTTAAATACACCTAAACAACTCAGCTCATTATAATTCTACTACAAACTTTGCTCACGAGAGCATCCTGCAACACGCATTTAGCAGGTACCAACAATACCTTCCCCTATGGTCACGCTCACACATCTCTCTCCATTTTTAAGTGGAAATTCCCCAGCTGAAGACCTCAGAAAGTCACCCTGCTCCATTTCTGGCACAGTGAGCACTTTGGAATTAATTACAAATATGAAATAAATACACTGTGAAGATATGCATTAAAACCAAGCTATAATTAAGCAATATGGAGATTTGTACCCGGTAATCAATCAGCTCAGGGAACTTGCAAGTAGCTGGGGCTGTGGGCGGCATGGGGAGAGGGTGTGAACGGCTCTCCCTCATGGGGTGTTTCACCATATGCTTCTCCCCATTTTCCCCCGTAAAAGCTGTGTGTGCACCGGAGAGCTGCGCTGGCTGAAAGCTGGCTGGGTGCTGCGGGTGCCCCCATGGAGCTCGCCTCTTCCAGCCACCCTTCCTGCCATCAGGCTTCTGCCTCCACATCAGCACTTTCCCCGTCCCGCTCCAGCATCACCCCACGTCTGTACCCCCCAGCAGCTCCCACCCAGGGGCTTCAAAGCAGGGAGCAGAGCCCTTAGGGCCACATTTCTACATCTCTCTGGCTGCAGTGGTGAGATGCAAGTACTGCTCTGCTAGACAGGGTGGGGATGGACTTCGAGCATCTCCTGTGGTGTTTTTCCACAGTAACAGATTCCTCCCAACTCACAGATGGTTAGTCACGCAGAGCAGAAATAACATCAAATTCAGTCTTCAGGCGTCATCAGATTGGGCCTCCCTTCTTAACTCAACCTGGGGGCTGGGATGATAATTTGCCTGTGCTTCAGGGGTAATTTTTGAAAACATAAACAACATCTTGCCATGTGCTGGCCTTTTCCTGTTTACTGGGTTTGATTTCACGCCTGAAAAAAAGCCTGTTGCAACATCCTGGTGGAGGGATTCTGCAAGAAAGCATTGGTTGAGCAAGTAAAATCATTAATGCCAGCTCAGGAGTCTTAATTGCCCCAAATGAGTTACAAGCTAAAATAGTCTGGCCCAGTTATTAGCAACCACCATACTCGTAAGAGCTTGGCATGGCAGCATGGAGGGAAGGCTGCATGAGAAATGTGGTTCTTAACCCTCTCCCTTTCCCCGTTGCTTTTCTAAACAACTCCATTAGGATTTATACTGTCAATGTGGGATTATTCCCTACACTTCTATTTCTTGTTCAAATGTATAGAAATTAATTTTCTGGTCATAATTTCAGTACCTCTGAGACATTAGCAGGCTGGAAGTAAAAATAGAACATCATTACAGTGTCAGGTAATGCGGATGAGTGTGACTAATAACCTGAGTGTCATTGATTTAATAATCTAATAACGTCTCTGCACACTCAGCGCTCAGACTCACCGATTGCAGATAAAGATTTAAACCCGGCTGCAGCCGCAGATTAGAATCAGCACCTCGGCTTTAGGGATCAGAACCAATGATAAGCAACCCATGGCTGGTATCCAAAAAATTAAAGCGGGGGAAGGAGCCCGCTGGTATCTGCAGCTCGCGCCACGAAGGAGGCAGGTTTTCCATTCCCCGGGGTGACAGCAGCGGGAGGTCACAGCTCCCCAGCAGAGACGTTTCTCAAGCTCAAAGAGAAATGCTCACCAGCTAGCAAAGGTCTGGCAGCTTTCAAATAGCTGCTGGCCTGCCGACAGCTTGGCCTACGGTGGTCTAAAATGCAAAAGAAAAGCATATTAAGGTCAGTTACAGCACCAGCCTGGAAAGGTCTGATCCACAGCCTTGAAACGGGAGGGAGGGTGAAGCAAGCAAGCTTTGAATCAGGGCACGAATCTTCTGACTTGAGATAATCTGGGTTATTCATCTGGAGAAAAGCTGCCACGACAGCACCCAAGCTCCTTGCAGAAAGCTGCCAGGGAAAGACCTCCTTCCCCTTGGAGCACCCCTTTAGCCTGTCCTATCCATCACCCCCACTTTTGGGAGCGCAGCCCTCCCTGAGCAGCGATGTGGGGTCTGGCCCAGCCATGCTGCCGTCCGACGGGTGGTAAAGGTGGCAGCCCCAGGACAAGCTGGGAGATGGATCTCGCCCACAGGGTATGAAACCATGCAGAGATGACCGCTAATGAGACATGACACCAGGTTTATTATAATTTGGTTGGAATGGGGACTATCGATCTTCTCAAACTGCGTGTGAAAATCCCATTCCTTGTTGAGGCTTGGCTGGTCTGGGCTCCGTATGCTTTATTATTAATGCAGCAAAATTCGCCTTTACCTGGGACTGTGCTGGCACAGTGGAGGGCAAATGCACTTTAGGCAATATCTTTCACTGCAGGAGCTTCAAGCCTCTTCTGGGGCAGGGGCAGGGGTGTGTTCCTGCAAATAATTCAGCTTTTTTTCAGACCACACTCTGAAGGCCATATCAGTCTTCTCCAACACCACTTCATCTCAAGCTTATTTACTTGTTTCCAGTTAACTTCACCCAGATAACAGGAAAACTCCCTGGGGAGTTGCCATAGAAACACCCGATGGAGACAAGGCGAGATTAGGGCAGCAGAGCCCAAAGATACCGTTAAGATTAAGAGAGATTTAGCTCCCGCTCTGTAAGTATCATTCCCCTGGAAAAGGAGAAAAAATAGGACTTAAAATGGAAAACGTCCTGCCTGGTTAGTGATGGAGCGACTGCTGATAGCTCCATTCCCCTGGGGAAATTCACCACCACGAAGCAGTGGAAAAGCCTCTCCAGGGGTTCCCTCCGAAGGCTTCCAACCTCAGAGAAGCTCTGCTGAATCTCAATAGGACATGTGAGTCCCATCTGCCAAAAGGTGTTTAAAATGTACCCGGATCTTTTCCAATGCCTGGCAACATTGATAACCCTTTAAGCAAAGCAGTGTCCTTCTGCATAATGGACTGAGAAGGATAGGATTAAATGCAAGAAAGAAATATAACAAGAAGTCAAGGAGCTACCTACCATTAGCAGCTATTTGAGTGTCAGGCAGTCTCGTTTCAGGCGATTTACCACTGCTTTTGTCCAAGCCATTCATTCAACAAAATACTATTATGAAAATAGATGTCGTTAGAAGCACTTTTTAATATATAAAACATTCTCTTTTTTTGCTATTCAACAGTGTACTCAAATCAATTTTTCTATTAAATTCTGTTAAGTTGCCTAGAGTTCGAACAGAAAGCCCCAACAATAAGAAACCAGTGTCCTGGTTTACTGCATAAGCCAAATTTTTGGGACAGTTACTGTGCTTCCTCCCATTTGATGTTTATACATAAAAACTGATGGTCATTAGAAATTAATTATACTTAAGTGTAAAATAGAAGGGAATTAATCAACTAAATTGATTTTTTTCTTTGTGTATCTGCGTGTGTGTGTGTAGTTTCTTTGGCAATTAGTTGTTGAACAAACTGCTGTTTCATTCCTGTGAATAAAATTTTAGTTGCAGAGTCTTCTTTACTCTAACAGTAAGCTTTCCTTTGCACTATTTTTCCTCATGCGGATTGTCAGCCTGGATTTGCAGGCATATTTCTCTTACAGCCAACAGGGTGGTTAATTAACACGTACTCCGTGAGTCAAAGGTGGAGCTGATGGGGGAGCCTAAAGAAAACAGGATCTTCATCAGGAATGGCTGTGTGCGTGCTTGGGAGCTCGAGGACAGACAGCCCTTAGCAGCCAGCTAAACACACATGCAAACTCAGAAAACTGCCAAAGCAAGAAAAAAACCAATTGGTGCACACCAAACACCTGAAAGAAATTTGGAAGAAAAAGAAAGGAAAAGAAAAAACAGTAATTTTATATAAAAGGCACATACTATAGCCAAAAATCCACCTCTCTCACTCTAATTGTAAGCCGGGAGGTTGGCTGGGCGGAATCTGTTGGGGGTTTCTGAGTACATTCATCTTAATTGCATTCATGTGGTTGCAGGGTTATTGGATTTGATCTTGAGATAACCGACGTCTGATTTTTATGTGCGTCTCTGACAGATGTGAAGGCCGCCAAGAGCAGGGAATGGATTGTACCTATGTGCAAAGTTGTGGAAAATGTTCTTAATGCCAAAACAAAGTCAGGTATTAAATCTCATAATGAAGCAGGCAAATTCTGTATCTCATAACTTATCATGTAAACTTGTAGTCGGAGTAGATGATATCAATATCTGTGTTTATGAGCACCAGAGACAGGCTTCATAAAAAGGAAGAATAATATGATTAAAATTAATGTAAAATACCACAGGAAGCATAACTTTTAAGTTTAATTTTTCCAATACTGGGACTTCTAGAACTAGTTAGAATAAAATAATCTCAGACCATATTGCTTTCCACTGTAACTACACGCAGAGAAATTAATGCTTCTAGGAACTAGTATCTTCCTGAACAATAAAGCTGTAATTGATCACCAACCAGCTTCATCAACCAAGCAAACACTCAGCCGAATCAGTTGGCTGCTGCACGTTCATTACTTGGTGTGCTAATACCCAATGCAATAAACACAACAAATGAAATATGGAATTACTCTAACCACAAAATCATTACTAATTGGTAATCCCCAACATAGCAAGATTTAGGGAAAAAATACCACTCTGAATAGCTTCCTGCAAAGTTATCCCTGGACACCCTTTCAGGTCTGCATCCTCCCTGCCGCGGAGGAGGATTCCTCCAGTACACAATCTGCTCGGTGAGGTCACTTGGACTGCTCTTCCCATTCATTACACCTCATGCTATATTCAGTCATTTCAGTTTTGTGAATTTATTTGCAAAATTTTATCTTGATTCTATTTACCCATAGATTATCTATCCTTAAATTCCATGCTGATCCATAATAATTGTCTAAAACATGACACGGCAAAACTCTTCAATTCTACATTAGCTGAACCACACAGATTATTATGCAAAACATAGTTTAAACAATGCTTAAGTTATTCTAATCAAGTCAACCCTGTTACAGGTTATCTAGTTCTTACCTTAGTTTTCTTATTACATGCAAAAGAGCCTGAGAATTTAATAAGCTGTTTCCAGTTTTGCATTGCAGTTCAGACTGCGCTACCTCTCCTACGCACAGTCCCTGCCATATATATTGTTTAATCATTTTGAGGATGAGACAGTTGTATCAGTGACCCATGAGGACTTGTTGAGCAACACGTCACTTTTGCAAACCCCTGTATATTCTATGGAGTAGAGAGTCCCCAAACCTGCTCTTACATATTTTGAAATGGCACTTTGTGCCTCCCATCAGAGCTGTTATTTAACTTCCAACTGGATGTAAATGAACACATTTTATTAATCAAAGAGCATTTAAGTCTGAACAAGAAATCATCCTCCTCTCAAAATTGTAGCATGGCCTGTATGAAAGTCTTCCAGCTTTCCTCATGAACAGGAGTGGATCTTTTTGCCATCTTAGACAGGCTCGGAGGCTAATGAAGACAAAGCCCAAGAGGAGCACATGCAAAATGACAAAAATTTTCTTTCACATATTAGCTATAAGATTGCAGCTTACGTAGTGCAGTGTTCCAGGCACAAATGAAGTCAAATTACCAGCAGAGTTAATCTTAGTGTAAAGTGTCTTAATGTTAACAATATAAAAAGACAAATTATCCACACATGTGTGTTGGACAGGATATTGGAGTCTGGCTCGGTAAGGCGCTATATAATTCTCCCATTCTCACTGAAAGGTAAAAAGCCTCACATTAGAGCTCATTCAGAAATTGCTGACAAAACTTCATCTCTCCTTCCTGCTCCCCTTATTTGTCACATAAGAAAAAAAAAGGGGTGGGGGGGTTGTTGAAGCAGGAATTTTTACAGCGACGTATGAGATCTGGATGACTGTTCCAGTGGGCACAGTCCTGCCAGCACAGCCCAGGGGAGGCACATGGGACCCCGTGTCTGACCTCTCTGGACCACCCAGGTAAATCCCTAACCCCAGGGCCATGGCTTTCTCTTTCTCCTTTTAAAAATGTATTTCCTCATGGTAGTTTGGGGTTGTTTTTTTTTTTACTGTTACCCATTTGACTGTGTTCCTCACAGGAACACTGAACACCATTCCCTCTAGTTTTTAGATCTAAAAGGCACAAACAGAGAAGCTGCTGGCTCAGCACTATTAATTCGATATAGCAATGGTTTCCTTAAGGAAACATCAGCACACAAGGTACGAAATAATCCTTAGAAATGCATGGGCTTTGATTAAGCTTTTTCCTTGACGGACCAACGGAAGAGCCCCTGCCAACCCTGCAGCTGCGTACCAGCATTCCCAGTCCAGGCCGCGCACGTGGTCCAGTGTCTCTGAGCTGAAGGGCTCAGCACTAGCCTGTTCCCCCCATCCCAAAGAAACTGATATCCCAAGAACTGAGAAGTCTTGTGGGGACTGCTGTTACCTTCTAATTTAACAAAGCAGCTGGTGCTTGTCCTTCGCCATGTAATAACCCAGCTGCCCGGAGGGTCTGCCAGGCCTGGGGTCTCCAGCTGCAGCCCCGGCTCCTGGGAGCCATCACACTGGTTAATTAAGTTGTCCCCATCATGGCTCACACTTAGTGAAGTGACAAGAACCACATACATCTCTGTTCCCTCCTACCGGGACCACCTATTGCTTGTTTTGGAAACACAAAGTAAAAATCCATAGTTAATGCCATTCCCCAGGAGACAGGGTACTCCCCCACACCTTCTGAATTAGAATAATATCAAATCATTAAATGCTTGGGGTTTGCATGCACCTGGATTTATGGATGCCCATCAGCCCTGTATACAGGCATGGGACCTCATGTTTGACTGATTTCAGTTCTAGCCTGATTAAGTCTTTAGGAGGGTCACCAGAGTCCCAAGATCTTTATCCTCATAAACCTTCTGGATTTAATAGTGACAACTTCTACTGGGCAAATTAGGGAAGTCAATTTTATAGCAAAGGCAAGTCAAATCTGCTATATTTAATTCAAATTATCACACCCACAAGCTCTTGAAGCCTATCATTAGTAAGGTGTCACTTCAGGAATGCCTGCAGAAACATCCAAATATTTGGATTTGATGACCCAAAGTCATTATTAATAACCTTAAAACTAAACATTTCACAGGAAACCAAAAATAACCTTCATAAAAGAAGGCTGGATTACAGAAATCCAGATGTTATCTTCCTGCAGAACTTTATTATTAACATGATCAGCAAAGCAAAACACTTTCCTGTAAATCTGATTCTTTAACATTACATTTAACTGTTCAATATTAAGCCTCTATGGAGAATTACTGGAGTGTATCCCATGTTACATATGGGCTACAAGAGGAAACAATACCTCTGAAACGCTGAATAGCGTGATGCAATTCAGGAAATGAGAAAGCATTGTGGTTTGAGTTACAACCTTCACATGTCGCTTGCTGGATTTTTTTTTTCCTTTAGGAAATCACAGTGTCTAGCGTGGATATTTAATGTGATCAGGTGTTTGTGAGGGAAAATACCAAAGCGAGAGCTCTAAGGCCAAAACAGCTTATCTTGAGAAAAGAAAATTATTATTTAGATGCAGAAGAAGTCAATTTTGATGTTAGAATGAGAACATGGTCTAATCTCTACAGCTCTTTATTTCATGCGCTGGTCAAGGATGCTGGAAACAGAGGCCAGGGAGCAATTTCAGAGCATTAGGTAGTAGAATGGGCTCACAGACCATTGCTGGAGCACAATCAATATTTTTTGAGCTGTCAAATGCTAAATAGTTAATTGTATCGAGAGGGACAATAGCTAGAGAAATGTTGCTAGGTGCAGAGGACATTATTGCTAGTGTACTGACAGCTTAAATACTGTGCGCGCTACCCTGATGCAGTCTCGGACCGAGCTGGGGTAGATCTTGCCTGCAGCACAGCACAGATGCTTGGCACCAACTCGCCACTGCAAGAATATTGCTTTGGGTTTGATGCTCATGTGAGAAATTTACCTCTAATACAACAAAAATTGCCACATTTGCCACTATCCAAAAGAAGATTTGGCTTTGTTTGGTGATGAACTCCTGCCAGAGGTCCAGAAGGACAGTAAGACAGAAATGAAATTACATGCTGAGAGTCCAGAGAACGCAGTGGCTGGTGAGAAACAGAGAAACTTTGCCAGCAGAGAAAGCACCGCAGCCACACCCTGATGTTACCGGCCTTTACTCCACTGAAAGAAACAGGCTACTTGAGCAGAGATTCACATGAGAAAAAACATGCTGTTGTGTTGAGGTTGGACACCCAGCTCTGCTCTGTACCAGCCCTGCATCAGCCGTTGTTTCTCCTCAACATCCCTGGGGCAGAAAAAAAGCAGTTCAGCAAAAGCAGGAGGATGCCCCTGCTGCACAGTAAGCACTCTGTGCTGACACTCCAAACAGCAGCAGAGGCGGCAGGTTTCCTCAGGCTGGGTGAACAGAGGCTGCTCTGGAGATGCTTTGCATTAGATGAGACTCTGCAAGCACAGAAACGCCCACCGGCACGGCAGGGCTGGGCAGGCAGACATGCGTGACAGAGGAGGGAGGCTGAGCAAAAAGGGGCACATTTTCTACAGGCTCTCTTCAGACATAAACGGCACTTCTACAAGTGATGCTAAATGACACCACCCTCCCTCCACCCCTCGCTCCCAGTTGCCTACTTACATTAGCATTTGCCAGCTGTCAAGCTCTTGCTCAGTTCCAGCGAAATCTCCTGGATTTTCTCTGTTTTCAGTGATTACGTTGAACTGCTGGGATCAGCTCCTGCTGACACTGAAATTGCCAAATCACCCTCTGCTTTTTTTTTTTTTATATCTCCCCCCCCCCCCCGCCCCTTCTCCTTACTAACTTGAACCAAAGCAGACCCCAGCACAGACACAACAGTCTCTAGCAGGACCCATGAGTGACTGCCAGCCTCCTCAGGACTGTCCTAATGGAGAGCTGAGGTTCTTTATAACAGAAGCAGCTCTCAGAGGCATTGAGAGCTCACATCACTTACCAAAGAGATGGTACAGACTTAAAATATTCTAGTGCTGTCTAAAAGAGAGATGAAAACAAGTCATCTCCTTCTGCTTTATGAGGATGGCCAGGCTGGCTCAAACAAGAAGTCCCTTTAGCCCAGTACCTTGTCCCTAACACTGAGCAGTTGTAGATGCCTGCCAAAAAGATTAAGACCAGGACAAACACACTATGGTAATTGCCTGGGGTGCTTTGATTGTCCCCCGCGATCTGGACTTAGAGACTTTCTGAGCCAGAGGCGGTCTCTCGGTGGGTAATAGCCCTCGTTGCATCAGTCCACCATGAAATCATCTAATAGGTTTTTGCATCATTTAAGCTTTCGGGCACCACAGCCTCCTGCAGCAACGAGTGCCACAGTTGAATAACATGTTGGGAGAGGAAACAGCTCCCTCATTTGTGCTGACAAAGGTCTCAAGCTGCAGCTAAGTTTGCTCTCTTCTTCAAAAGCCCCATGCACTCAGCCAAGGCACCACTTGCCTTGCTAGCCTCCAAGCTCCAAAGAAAGCCCATCCTTGGAGTCTCACCCATACCTGCCAGCCCCAGTGCCACTTTCTAATGGGCAGAAATAATGGTTAGAGCACAGAATGAGACCTGGACCTCAATGTGACTCATAATAAATATGCAGCTGCATTTGGACAAGCCTTTAAACGTCTGGCTTACCTGAACACCTTTGAGCCACTCTGGACTTCAGATCAGAAAACTTTATCAAAAAAGCAGGCACGTAGATGTGAGATGTATGTAGGCATGTAGACATCCCTCCGTTCCACTCATGAGGTTTTTTTAAAATAATTTTCTTCTAAAGCCCAATTTAGCAACTGCAGCAGAGACTTGGTGTTTTTATGCAAATTCTCAAATTTACAGAAGTGCTGAGCTGAACTGGGATTTGAAGTGAAGGCTTCCCTGCTATTCCTCTTGCCATTTAAACACCAAGCAGGGGTACACTGGTAGAGGCGGCCAGAAATAGATCTGAAACTTCAAAAGTGTCAAAATTGAATCCTGATGAACTGGGGATTGAGAGACAGACAGACAGCGCAGCCTGGGTCTCCAGTCTGAGCACTCACCCGGGGCTTCAGAAAATAAGGTTTAGATAATAAAGTCATCGCTGGTGAATGCCATAACCCTTGTGCTTTGCTGGAGCTAGTATTCTCTGCCAAAAGTTTTGGGCTGGATAAACTAATATTTTCTGATGAGAAATTGTTTTGCTGAAAGTTTCTGACGCGCTCGCTGTATCACATAGCACCCAGGTGCGGGATCACAGCCTTTGCCAGGTAACATATTTCTGCACCGTGATGCTCAGCCTGGGCCAGGCTGCAAAACTTCATTTTCTGTAAGTTACTGTAGTGTCACCGATGGTTTATCATTCCTGGATTGGTATGTCTTTAGCCTGATTTAAACTGGTAACAGCTTGGATTGTATTTTTAATTGCAATTTGAGTATAGCCATCTGGTTATTTGTATAGGCAAAAATATTAGCGTCCCAATCAGGTCATAAACCATCACTCAGCCAGATCAGATAGAGGAACAGCTAAAATACCACCTATGTTACCATCACAAGCATCACTCCTAATAATGATGTTCTCCATGAAATACAATTTTTAACAAGTTGTGTTTAAAAAACAGGTTGCATTTCTGATATGCCCTGTCAACAAGGTATTTAACAGAGCTGCGTTGGCTCTAATGTCCCTCTTTTGCATCCTTTCAGGGACAAGAATAGATACACCACCATCATGACATTAGCAAACGTGGAGACTGCAGGCACTTCATGAAATAAATTGGGAATGGCAGGCTAAGTACTTGAACTGACGATGCAGGAACCACTGGGCCTGTCACACTAGTGCTGGGAGAATTGACAACAAACCTCGCTGTCTTCAGCATTAACAACTGCAGCTTCATCAGCTGTGTAAGCTGGGAGTACAGCTGTAACATTACCTCCACACAGCCCAGGTGAGGCAAAATTAAGAAGCCATGCCTTGGTGGGTGATCTTACAGACCTGCTGCCACCCTGCTACTCAGCCTGCTGTGTACTTCACCGGCTGCTTTGTGTTTTTTCCCTCTCTAAATGGCTCAAACATGCTGCAACGTCAACCTGTCAGAGCACCTTCATGAACAGAATGACCTGCCGGCTGAAAAGCATTTGACCTGATCTTAGACTTGATAAAAGAATGGTGGAAAAAAAAGAAAAAGCTTACATTAAGGACTAAAAAGAAAATATATAAAAAGAATGACTTAATTTAAACAAGAAACTGAATAAATAGGCAATCTATTAATGTATTTCAGATCCAGGAGTCAGGAAGAGAGTGGCATTTCCAGATATTATATACAAGCCGTGGAAGAGGGTGAACCAGAAGGAAGGACGACCTGCACATTCAGCAGACGCAGGCTGCAGATCCAGAGCACAGTCTCCTCCATGAGTAACCACCACCAGGTCTAACCCACCAGCATGGTGTGCTGTTACCATACCCACCTTTTCTGCTGCTAGAGGTGCAGGCTCTGAAGCTCACCCCAAAGCACCAACTTTCAGAGTTTCCATGGAGGATGATGCCCCGGGGCTGTGCAGGAGGCCCTTCAGGAGACACAGACCCGCCAGACAAACCACTGCCTGCAAAAAGACTGGGTAAAGCAGCTGAACACTCTGTGTGTAGTCTGACAATAAGAAGGTGGGAAACGACCAAGAGATTTCCCAAGCAAATCATGGCAAACCAATTTGTTAGGAAAATCAGCATGGAGGCAAAGGGGAGCGGTAGATGTCATACATCTTGGCTCAGGAAGGCTCTTGACACCATCCTATTTAACTTTCACATGAGCAAAATGAGGAAATGGAAGCTCAATGAAAATCTACTGCAAATCTACACTCTCAAAATTATTTTCTGCAGCTCACCATCAAACACAGCTCTACCCTGTAGCCCATCTTTCTGCTGGCAGAATGGGTGGTTCACCTACAAACTGCAAATACATGGCTGCACAGGGGCATGTCACGGTTCAAGATGACCTTCCCAGATGGGAGAACTGGCCCAACATCACCATGGTGAAGTTCAGTAAAGCCATTTGTGGAATAGCACAACCCAATAAGTAAGTTCAGACACTCTAAAGTTGTCCCTTTTCTTCTTGGAGGAAGAGACAGTGCCTTTTCTTGTAAAACCTTCTGCTGAGCCTGCCTTGAGAGCTTCTCCTTGTACTTAAAACTAAGAGAGCATTTCCAGCAACAGCTGGGTTTCATCCACGCCTCTTTTCCAGATGAATAGCAGTGTGCCTCATTCCTGCCCCTGTGTGCTGGTGCTTCCTGAGGGACCTGGGTGATTACCTTCATCCCTAAGCTTGGGCCACAAGCCTTTAAGTGACTTTTGCAAGAGAGACCGAGTCCTAAACAAAAAAATCTATGTTATTTTCCAAATTTTGACCCTACCCGTAAGTTTTTCCATTTTTAGTGGGTGTATTTTTACCTTTTAGCATGATATTGTCTTTAAAATGCCACAAAAGACACTTCAATAGATAAATAATTTAAAGGAAAGAAAATAGTTGCTTTATCAGAGTACCCAGCTGTTCAGCCATCCGGCAGGGCATGCTAGACTGGGGATAGTCGAGGGCTGCGTGTAGACCTGATTGCCCATTAAAGAGGCACACAGTTCACAATGCTGCAATCAAAGCTCTCTGGAGAATTAAGCATTGTGCCCACGTGTAATATGTCAGTTATTTGCTAGCAGAGGAAACACTGTAAGAAGTGAATGAGTTTTACTCTGTTCAGTGACATTACTAATGACTCATGCAGGATTATGGGTAACAAACCTTTGAAATGAGAGGTTGAGTTGTACACTACATTATACATCTGAATTTCATGGTATATTAGTGACAGTGATTGGTAATACAATATGATGGGAAATTGCTAACATCAGAGAGAAGTTAATATGATGCACTGCAATTTCTCAAAGAGTCCCATACTTTTTCTAGCGCCACCCATAATCTGCTCATTATGGTTTGGCAAAGAGCAATCCCTCTCATGGAGTGAGGGGCACCAGCACTCTGACAGCTGGTCATAAATTTGAATAGAAGATACGCAATCTGAAATGTTCATGTTTCCATGGATCGTTACCCAATTATATCTTCTCTAAGAAGCAGGTGATTTTTTAACATCCTGCGCCAGTTTGTTTCTGCTGATATTTTCTCTCTCCAGATAAATCTGATGCCAGCTAATGTCTTATAGCATTTCTTTTCCTTCTTGTTCTATTAAAATGGGCAATACAGTCTACACACACGTTATCTAAACACCAGTTAACAGAGCATAACTAAGAAGAATTAATATATTCACCAAAAAAAGTATTTCTAGGCCACTAAAGCAAGTGTAAAATGTCTCACATAAGGCATTACAATTACAAACGTGACCACAGATTTATGTTTACAGACTCTGGTAAACCCTGTGGCCACATGTGTACCCTCAGTCACTCCTGTTCCATACAGCATAAGCAACTGTTTAAGCTCTTTACTTGACAGTGACCTGGAATATTTTCTGGCTGTCTTATGAGGCCAGTAAATATGCATCTGACTTTCTCAACTTCTAGAAGATTTGATGTTTCCTGGTGGAAGAGCCCAGAGGGGTGTCCTGGAGTGATGGCCCTGAAGACCAAACCCCACATATCCATCTAGCAGATGCACCAAGATCATCACCTTTGCAAGGAACTTGAAATGGGGAGTCATTCCCAGAACAAGGTGGGAACACTGGTCTCCATGCCTTGTCCATACTCACATCAAACCCACCATTGCTGATGTTATTTTCTTCTCTTCCGTCTGCATTGCTATAAGTGGCCACGTGCAAATGTTTCTAGCTATTTCAAGATTATTTCTGAGCCTAGCCATCAGTGTACAGAAACACTCTGGGTTTAACAGCAAGCATGGCTCATTTTTATGGTTGACTCATCCCTGACACTCGCTTGCTGACCAGTAGCAGAAATCCCTGCACTTATATTGCCCTGTGGAGCTGAAGGGATGAACAAAGGGTCATTTACAAGCTTCACGACCATCAAATGCCTCAGTGCTTGCATGCATCAGACCTGCCTAGGAGCACGGGGCTGATCAAATAAGATGTTGAGGTCAATTGGTCTGAGGCTGAAGCAGTCGCCCTTGCAGAGCCACCCACTCCTTCCTGTATCTGCTCTTCTACCACTGGTCTGTTCTGTGCATCCAGACCTCAGCTGACCAAACAGCTCCCAGAACTGTTCATGCAGAGTCTCCAACACAAAGGAGTCTGCATGTCCCCTAAAGGCCCCTGGTTATATCTTGAGATAGGTAGAAGACAGAAGAATTACACATCCTGCCACTGATACAGCTCAGCACCCATGCCAAAGCAATGGGTTTAAAGACTGCATTATTTGATTTAGCCCTACTTTTGCTGAAGAAGCTCTTGGAGGGAGGCCCAAAACACCTTCTTTGGCAAGTCCATTGAAAACCATAGCCGAGGACCCATCAGCAGGTAGGACAGGAACTGGATGGTAATTATGACGAGCGAATAGAAGGCAGTATCTCCCTCCAGCATTAAATTCAAGCCCTGACCTTTTCCAACATAATGACTAACTCAACCTTTACATAATAATGTGTGTGATATTTGGAGAGTATAACATATGTGTCATTTTAATTAATTGAACAGAAATAGATTCACAGAAGAAAAATGAATTAACCAATCAGCAATCACCTTTCTATCTATTTCATGTCAGAATAATTAGTCTATTCTCCTAATCTCTGGTCCCCTCTAGAAATCATAACCTTGCTGACCTCTGTGAGAATAGGAGCTCGTTTGAATAGCACTATAATTGTGCTCTGGGTGCATTATCACCTAGTTTCGTTTTTATTAAGGTAATCTTATCCCTTCTTATTATGTCTCTCTCTGAAAGGCTGACCCAAACCCTAGGAAAGACTGCAGGACTACGCTCAATAATATCAGTGTACTTTGGATCAAGACCATGGCCAGCAGAATCCTTCCTCCTAGAAGATGGGCTGGTTTTGTTAGCTGGAGGATCAGCAATAATTTTAGTGCTGTTCTGTCTGCGGACAGCAATATTCATATGTGTCCTGACATTGGCAGTTGCAGACTGTTACCAACTAGCAAATGCTTAAACAAGATCACAATTTGTTCCAGAATGATAAAATGACCGTACGAAGTGAATTACACTGTGAAAAATAAATGTAAAATACTGTGTAGATGCACAAATTATTATTTCATTATCTGGCCAATGTATGAACGACAGATACAAATTGTTCCAATCATAGAGTGATGAAAGAGTAATGAACAATGGGTTCTTGAATGAGCACAGGAAGAAAATAATGAATTGCAGTTTAAATGAAATCAGGAGTCAATGGACTGGATCACAGACTGTCCTTCAGACATCAGAATTCTGCATTAGTTAAACACCGTCATTTGGAGAAACGTCCTTTAAGAGGAAGGAACCTAAATGGGTCAGAGAAAGAGACAAATATGATGATCCTGGCCACTAGCTTGCTTTTAGCAAGCTGGACTGGAGCATTCCCATTCCTGCTGTTAGCTAATTCACACACTGATCTACCAGAAATTAGCAGCTCACACTCTGCAAACTTAACAGACCATTTGTACTTTCGCCTTTTCTCTGTTTTAACCTTGCTTTTTCTCCACTGCTCGATTACTTTAAGGCAACATCTGACGAGATCTCTTACACATAATTTGGGCATAGAATGAAGATAAAGACACCAAAAGCTTCTGGGAAAGAAAGTGTCAGTTATGTAGAAATAACATGTGTGGCAAAAGCTCCTTTATATTTTTGTTGGAAAACTTTCTGCAATAGACAGATTTATCTTCTTTTCTTTTGTTTCATACCAATAAACCAAGAATAAGCCAAGGATTTCTACAGTTATTTTCAAAGAAACTCATCACATTTCCTGTATCATATCTATCCATCACATTCCACAGCATCTTGTTAGATCTGTACTAAAGCTACATTTCTCTTGCAAGCGCAGGACATCTGACCATTTTAGTTCACTGCACAGAATTTCTTTACGCTCTGTGAAGATATCTTGGAAACCAGCAAAAACTAGCTGGTTTCACAGGCAGGACTCAAAGAGTCTCATAAACCAGCTCACTCTTACTGCTGCTCTGTCCCTGCTGCAGCCAGGGCCCATGCGTTCCCCAGCACCTGCCCTCCTGCCCCTCACACAATAACAAGCACAAAAGGGAGAGACAGTGCCTTACATGCCTCGGTAAAGGACATGGTGCTCTGGGCTGGGCCCCCCAAGGGAAAGGTCATCTTTGACCAACTGGTGCTCAATAGCCTCAAGACATTTGAAGACAAGAAAGGCCCAAATCCAGCAAGTGTAAGCACCATTGAAAGCCAGAGACTGATGGCAACAAAGTGAAAAGCAGGGGAAAACAGTTTTGGGGTTTTTTTTTGCCTTGTGGACAGAAATAAGTATTTGTTAGGAGAAAAATACTAAAGGAGGAAGCTGGCATCTCTGTTGTGTAAGTGCCTGAAAGGCCACCTGCTTCTGCCTAATTCAATGACATCTTCTGCGAAGGGTCTTTTCCGTGCAAAGTCAGGGTAAACGTCATGAGCCTGCTACATATGTGTGAGACAACAGCCATAAAACAGTATCCATCACTATATGTGGCCAGCCTGTCCAGGCAGAATCAGACCACAACCACCTGAAACACAGCCCCTCGCTCTTCCTGTAGTTAGATTTATGTTTCAACAGATCCTGATGCACACGAGTCCCTCAGCAAACTTCCCTGCAACTCCATAAGAGTGCCCAGGGATGCTGAAACACAGGCCAAGACAACCAGCCCACCACATCACAAAGAGCCTACAGAGCTATGGGGCACCATTAAAGTATAGAGAGCAGCCCTTCTGGGGGCTGTGCTGAATATCCAGGAAAAAGGTTTCCTCATTGACTCAAAGAGACAGAATTTATCCCCATCCAAGGGGCCTTTCTCATGTGAAAACAACTTATGGCTCTGCCCCTGATGAGAGTCCCAAAACAAGGGGTCTCCGCCAAGCCAACCCAGTGTCAGCAGTTCATTCAGCCAAGTGAAACTGCAGTTCGAACACCTGGCTCTAAAGAGCCACCGAGCCACCACCTTGGATTTGAAACCAAACTGAAAATATTCGCTGGTGCACGCTGCAGAAAGCCCTGGTCCTGTCCAGCGGTCAGATCACCGCCGTGCAAAGATACACGGCACCGTGCAAAGATACACGGCACCGTGCAAAGATACACGGCACCGTGCCTGGGTGATGGGAGAGGCCTGGGATAGACACTGGCACACGGAAGGACGAAAGGATACTCGCCAACCCCCCGCTCCAGTTCCAGCCGTCACGTTTGATAATAATCAACACAGCTTTGGTCTCGAAGAGGCTTGGGCTTCAAAAAGCTTCAGTCAGGGTGAGGGCTGCTTCAGGATGGAAATAGTGAGCAGCAGTGACAGCACTGGGTTTTACATGAGAAGACAAAACGCGTTAGATAATTTTGGGTAGTCAGTCTAGAGTTATGATCTGGCACAGGCTCCAAAGACGAGAGGGATAGCCCGGGCACATTGCATTGATAGTTCGGAGCCCTAAGACAAGGCGGACCCCAGCCCCCTCGCCCTCAGCGTGTCTGCTGCTGCTGTCAGCCGTCTGCAGGGAGCCCTCGCCCTGCAGTGCGGAGGAGGCAGATCTGCCTTGCCGGCATTCCCACACACCACCGCTCTCATCCCGCAAAGTGCGACAGCCCTGAGGTGCTGCAGGGGCTCTCCACAAGCAAATGGGAGTGCAAATTACAGAAAGGATACTTCACATGCTAAAAGGGGTGCCCTCCAGCCCGAACTCTGCAGCTCTGGTGGCGGAGTCCTACCTCCCCAGCAGAATAACTGTGTCACCAGAGGATGTCAGCGCAGCCTAGTTAGCACCGGCCACAGTGGCAGCAAATGCTTAACTTGTGCTAGCAGCTAGTGTCCAGCTGAGACCTGACTCGTATTAAGGCCCACACTCTTTCCGCTTCACTGCTTTTATTTTCCCAACACTTTGATGACACCAGGAGAGGTACTGTCACCTGCGTAGCAGCGCTGGGAGCTGCACGCTCACCCTGTGAGACTGAAGCTGTCTGCCCAGCTGGGCTGGTGCACAAGCCGTATCCAACATGCCTCCCTGGTGCAGGGTTCAGGCAGTGCTGCACTTCCAGCAGGACAGTCACAGGCAGGATGGACAAACAGCCAAGTCCTGGAGGCAAGCGGCACCATCCAGCTGCAGTGCTGGGCTCTGCTGGCTGCACAGACAGACTCTTCTGAGACAGCGGACAGGTCAGAGCATTCCTGACAGTGGATCTATGTTGAGATGCCACTGCTTACACCGTGCATGCAGCAGCCACCAGATGTTAACCCGCAACATCTCTACCTCGCACTAAGTAGCATCACTGCCAGGAAACCTGGGGAAGTATTCCTAGAGTCATAGAATGGTTTCAGCTGGAAGGGACATTTAGAGGCCATCTAGTCCAACCCCCCCCTGCAGTGAACAGGGACATCTTCAACTAGATCAGGTTGCTCAGAGCCCTGTCCAACCTGACCTTGAATGTTTCTAGGGATGGGGTCTCCACTACCTTTCTGGGCAACCTGTTCCAGCACTTCACCACCTTCACTGTAAAAAATTTCTTCCTTATATCCAGTCTGAATCTACCCTCCTTTAGTTCAAAGCCATTACTCCTTGTCCTGTCACAACAGGCCTTGCTAAAGAGACTTGTTGAGTGACACCCAAAAGCCCCCAGCCCAGAGCCCACCTCTGGTGCTGCACAGACTTGGGAATTGAAAGCAAACTGATAAAAACTGTGAGTCTCGGAGCCAGCCACTCAATCTGTGCCACCAGCCCCCTGGCTGGCCAAATTCCCCTGTGTATGGTGCTCACCAGCTTGAGAACCACCTCAACAGGCAGGAGGTGCTTGCCAAAGGGTTGGTCATACCTCCTCACCCCCCTCCATCAGTACAGATCTTGGAAATAACCACAAATGCCTCCTTGCTTTGCTAGCAGTGAGCGAGTGCTGTAACGGTGGGCTGCCAGGAGCAGGGAGGTGGTGGTGTAGGTTGCAATACACTGCAGGAGGAACGGGGTGAGCGGCAGGAGCCAGCCTTTTCACTAAGAGTAATCCACAGCAGGAAAAGACTGGAAAAGCATGTACTCTACATTACCTGGAAAAAAAAAAGCCAGAAAAGCTGGCGCATGTGGTGGAGACCACAGCATCACTTCTGCTGTGGGTGATACGGGGAGTGGTAAGCACTGGTGATGGGGGACATTTGCAGGGTGTGCCTTACGCATGTGCCTGGGTACCGCAGGGCTCTCTGTGGCGTGTGTTTGTTGGGCTGGGTTTGCTCTGTCCTTGCCTCGGCGTGTGTAGCTGTACAAGTAATGAATGCGCCTATTAAAATCCAGCCAGAACATTTGTCTCTGTAGCTGGCAGAGAGGCTTCCACACCTCGGTGATACGCTGCATTTCTTTGTGCTTGCTCTGAACGCTCCACACGCTTGGTTCAGTGTTTTTAGACTCCGAGGCAGATGCACTGGATTGATTTCTAATGTAATTGTCATAATTAACTGTACTTTGTAATGTTCTTAATGCAAACATATGAAGCAGACCTGGAGGCACAGACTTCGCTGTGTTACACCAGGGCATCCCACATACTTTATGTGGTTCCAGAGCACAGGGCCTCATTCTGGGTTAATAATCAATAAACAGGAGCTTCAGTTACCCAACTGCACACTGAAGGACAAATGCACAGTCAGTAAGTGGCACAGCGTCATTGAAGTCATTACTGGTCACATTGCAGTCACTTGGGTTTCAGTGTTAAATTTGATTAACTATTTCACTCAAACTTGGCTGGTTATGCAAAAACTTGCATGAGATTTCAAGGTCTCATCAGAAAAAGGAAAAAAAAAATGTGCATTGCTTGCAGTGCTCAATGAGGAGTCTGGGGTGCCCTTTATCACCCAAAGGGCTGTTAATGCAGAAGGTAGAGATGTTCAGAGTGGGCTTTCAGCACTTGGCATTTCCTGACTCCTACACCTTTGTTTTTCCTTTCTTATCATTACATTAACACTATGGTGTTATGGAACATTTATGATGCACACCACATGCTTAATGGATTTCCTCCTTTCTTTGCACCTAGCCTGCATTGATACAAGACTCACAGTATTCAATCTGAAATCCATCAAGGATTCCCAGGCTTAATATCGCCACCACTTTTGCTGAGAAAAGAAATCTGTAAATCGAACTTCCAAAAGCAAAACCAAACCTGTATGGGGGCAGCACAAGCAGGTCGACAGCGTCCCTCACATTGAAAGTGTCTGGAAGCAAACTTCTGTTAATTGAACTGGTTCTAAAGCTGTGACATACGAAGTAACTCTCTGCCCTAAATCATAGCCATAGCTCCCCAAAACAGATGCCATCACACTGTCATGCATTCCTCTCCCTATTGCCTATCCTCAATGTGGGGATACATGAGCAAGGTGAGCAGTAAGCAGTATTAGAGCTGGCCTTGGGACTCCAGTGGTACCCAAACCACTCATATTTATATACTCTTGTGGGAGTAAGAAAACAGCTGAAGATCAGGCATGCATCATGGTATATTTGCTTAGATCTCGTTTGCTGGGCATGAGCTGCTTGACCGTGTGCTGTCGGCACAATTAGCTGCAGATGATACTCACCATTCGTCAACGCTGTCATGTCTTAGTGCACCAGTAAACCTTCTCCGAGTGCCTGTACGGCGTAAGGGGTTGTGTGGCTGGGGGCAACGGGGACCATCTGCAGCAAGGCAATGCTCTGCCCAGCGTGATTGATCAGCTATTGCTGCCGGCTGACCGGATTTCCCAGAGTTCTCTGATATGCTTGTGTTTATAGAAGTCATTCTTCCCTATCAACATTTTCCCATTATTATCTTCTACACACATAGACAAAAAAGTTAACCCTGAGTATTAACAGAAGCAACAAATCTTGCTCCTAATGAGACCATTGCAACCCCATATAAATCAATCCAATTGCATGAAGTAACAGCACAACATTTAGTGCCATTTAGCTACAAGATGTGCACTGAAAATAAATATGAATGTGCAAACACAAGCTGATGCTTTGCAGGTTCCCAAAAAAAAAAAATCAGTGGGGGGTATTTTCATGAAAGGCCTCTAGAAACCTTCAAGGCCAGACCTTGGATATACACTAGCACAGAGCCAGCAACAAGGTCAGCAGAACACCTCAAATGTTTCCAGGGGAGGATCTAACCCTGCGCACTTACCCTCTGTTAACGTCAAGTGTCCCTGAGCTGTTGTCTGGAAAGGAACCTCAGCACCAGCCCCTGTGCGCACCCACTTCTCCAGCTGCTTAAAGCAAAGTCTCAGCACCGGTAATGGCAAATTTGAGCTCCTCGTATTTCTTTTATTGTCAGTCCCTGTTTCATCAAGGAACCTCAGGACATGCCTAACTTCCAGCTACAGCTCCCTCCCTTTGAAGGTAATGGGATAATCACACACTTAAAGTTAGATGTCTCTCCCTCTGTTGGTAAAAGGGGTCCTTAATACCTCTGAGTTTAAAGGAAGGTGTTGCTATATTTCTATTCGTCACCATGCAAAGGGCAGAAGTTGCAGATTTAAGAGTGGAAGGTAATTTCCCCTTCTGTGCTCAGCAGCAAAGAATAGTGCTGTAGGCTTTCTAACAGCCATTCCCTTCTGGTACTTCACTGACGAGGTTAAAACAGTCAGAAATATATTGTGCCACACTTGGAGCAGAGGTTTTTTCCTCATATGTATCTAATTTCTACCAAGATGTTGGTTAAGGAAAAAGCATTTGATAATCTGAGTTTGTAACTAGTGGCAGAGTCACGAGGTGGGAAGCAGAAGAAATTCAAACATGGGCTAATTTGCTATTTGCCAAGCATTTGATTTCCAAAGAAATGAAAGTGAACCTGATAGTGCAGGAGCAGAGCTGGGGGATGGCACAAAGCTCCCGGGGTGTGTTCAGGAGAGAAACAGGGACTAAGGGGATGTCACAGGCTGGAGACAACCTACCCTGAGACAGCTCCACTCTCCTCTGTAAATCCTGGGTGCACAACTGGTGAGAAATGGGATGCCATCAACGCCAAAAGCACATCACAGACAATTCCAGTTCTGCGCTCACCTGGGTGCCTGTAGGTCCTCTCCACAGAGCCAACACTGTCTGCAGCTCACTGCTATTTCATGGTGTGACACTGATGGGGAACGGCACCCAGCAGTCTGACTGAATCCACATGAGAGGCTGAGATAAACTACAAAGGAAACCCGATGTCTAAATCAGCACATGAAAAGGAACCAGAAATAAACAGATTCGTCTGCACTACAGTGTTTCTGCTCAAAAATAGGGAAGGCTGCTGCACACTTAGACTCAAGGTGAGGCAAAAGCCCCTAGGAAAGCAGAGGGGCTCAGGAGCACCACCTGGAATGAGCCCTGCTGCTCCATAAAAAAACATATGCCAGGTTTTGACAAAAAGCAGCTCCAGCAGAAGGTATCTCGGCAGGATGGACGACCAGCAGCACACTGCAAGGATTCCCTTGACAGCACCATGCTGCCTGCATCCAGCGCTTGGCTCTGGCCATGCTGCAGCATCCCATCTGCAAAGGGCAGATAATGCTTCCGTGGCCTCCCGCCCCTGCAGCGCTTTGAACTCGAGGCTCATTGCAGCACAAACCACCTCGTGCACAGGGATCCTCCACCGGGCCAGCCCCCAAGGTGCCAGCATCCTCTCCCGGAGGAGTGGGTACCACCAACTGCGCCTGGACGAGCTGCAACCTGCCCCAGTCCCCAGCTAAACCCATGCTAAGGCTATCCCGCAGGCACTGCCGCTGCACCCGGGCGGGCTGGAAGCGGCACGAGTTTGTGCTGGAAATGTTAATCTTCTGGAGAAAACAACACTTCAAATCCCATGGTTCTCTGACCCCCTCCGGGGGACCTCAGCTCACATGCCTAGGCACATCTTGCCCATTCCAGCAAGATTTTTGCATTGCATTATATAGTCTTTCCAAAAACATTAGATTTTGAAGCAAGGTTAATTCCCCGCCCCTGCAAAGATTAAATAATGGCAGCAGTGGAAACAGGTGGGGTCAAAGCTGAAAATATGGTCACTTGGTGTAACCTTTGTTAAAAATAGTAGGAAATAGCAGCCTGGGTGGAGTTTGAAATGCCTGGCCCCTTTTTGGCTGCTTGTAGTAATTAGCTTACACAGGGGCAGCGCCCTTGCAGGGCCCTGGCCCCACGTGTAACTCACACCAGCAAAACAAAGTGCAGTGTTGAGAAGGGGAGGAAGGTGTGAAGGAGCATGCTGACTGAATATTGATCCTGCAGAGCGTTTAAGATCCACCAGCGAGCACAGAGCAGGGGGTTACCTCCCCCTGCAAGTGTACCGTGTGTGTATGAGCATCTGGAGGCGGTGAAACATCTGAGGGAGAGGGCTCAGTCTTCGGCAGGCAAGAAGAGGGAAAAGAAGCCTCAGAAAGGCTCCAGATCTGCACAGATGCCAGGGCAAAGCGCGGTGTGGCTAGTGCTGCCACCTCCCCGGGAGAATTCTCACACAAAGATGCTCTGGGAAGCAGGAGGAATCACATTAGATGGAGGAATGCTCAGGACCACCCCAACAAATCCTGCCCGAGGGGAAACCACAACCCACCCTTCACCCATATGAGCTCGCTGCGCTGGCTGACCATACACCTAGCATGGGCAGCACTGCTGTATCCCAAATATCCTCTGTCCACACTGCTGTCAGAGCTGCTACAGCATCTGCTGGAAGTCTCCAGGACCCACATGCTGGGGATGACTGGGCACTGCCTCCTTGGCTTCAAGGCTGATGTTGCATCCGTAAGCACAATTTAAGCGTGGGTCAGAAAAACTACGTGTAGAACCAGCAGTTGCAGCACTGAATTTGGACTGGTCTTGGTTGAAATTCAGCAGGTCCACACCACCAGATTTTGCTGGTGGCTGAGGCAGACCCCCTCCACCACCCATCCCAGCTGCGATAGTTATCTTCCCTTTCTACTATTTGCTTTACGCTTGAAAAAAAATGTTATCTCAGGAGTCCTTTGAACATTAAAATTTATGCCATGCATGCTACTTTCTTCAAATATTTTAAAATATTCGAAACATAAGGACCTTGGCACAGTGCCCAGGATCCTGTCTTTTTGGATAAAAGTTTCAGATAACTGACACTTCCAATTACCATTTCTCCCTGAAGAGGTCATCTCTGCTTCAGCTCCAGAGCAGGGCAGGGGAGGTACCGGAGGTCCCCGCATTTCACAAAAGGTTAAAAAATCTGCACGGTTGCTAATTAAAGCCAACGCACTCTGTGTCTGACCTAGTTCTGCCTTGCTTTCAGGAGGCTTTACCTGAGTATCTCTCAAACTACTTAAAAATTAAAATGGTTAATAATGCATCAGAGCCAAATGTTACCCAGGGGCTCACTACGTGGGGAATCTTAGCTTTGCTTGAGGATGGCATCGTTCATAGTGACTGTGAGCAGGGAACACACTATCAGCCTGATTCCCTGCCTTTACTCCAACCGTGCACACCTTTATGTCACTTACTGTTGCCCCAAACCTATTTTGGCTGATTTTTGTAAATGTTGAATATCACGCTGGCCAAATCAGGAGGCAGAAGTTGGCTGAACTGTTCATCTGGTCCCCAGCGCACCCGTCTGCACACTCAGCTTCTCCTAAGAAAAACCTGTATGTATTCCAACAATCTCTGCTATTGCTGTCTGCTCCCGAGGTTTAATTTCCCAGGGTAAACAGCAGGGCATTGCAGAGCTCAGGAACTAAGGCTTAGAAATTTTCTTTTTGCTCTGTGCCTTGCACTGACATCAGATGAAATATTTATTCTGAAAAGTTTCATTTTACTATATTTTTTACTTGACTGCCACTTAGTGGCAATGTAAAGTAATAGCTTGGGCAGGTGTACTGGCAAATGCACAGCCCTGCAGATCAGTCTGGTATTTCAGTGACTCTTCCCAGCGGTGTGGGGCAGGTTACTTGCTCAATAATTCAGTTTTCACTCAACACATTTTCCACAGGTTATGAAGGTTACGAAATCCCATCTCCTTTGAAAAAGCATTAAAGCCATCAAGGCCATTATGAAGGCAACATCCATCTCCATGGTGCTTTTCATTCATGAGAAGGTTGGTGATGACCACCAGAACACACCTAGAAAAGACTTTCAGAGGTCAGGGCTTGAAGTCCTATAATGTCCATCAGCCCTCCTGGTAGGTAGGGCAGATACAGCATCCCAGGTGGGTCTGCTGCTGTTGCACCCCATAAGAAGGGTCTGTCTTCTGTGGGGAAAAATAATATACATATTTCTTGCTGAAAAACGAAATTTCTGGAAAGTGAAGCACGCCGTTTACACACCCCAGCACCATATCTTGTGGGAATTCCCAGCACGAGGGGAGGACATGACCAAGCTCCTGCAACTGCTTTTCTGAAGCAAAACAGTTGGGTTTTCAAGTTTGTGCTGAAATGTTAACATTTCCTATGGAAACAGTGAAACTAAATCATGGCATTGTGATGTTACAGGGGGCAATAACAGCAACACAGTAATTATCACAACAGGGCAGAATTTTTAAAAGTCATGTGAGATTTTTAAGAGAGGGAGCTTGCATGCTTTCTGCGGAGGCTCTGTGCTCGAAGTCTGGCATCCCTAAGACACAGCAACTTTCATTTCTGTAAGTTTCATTTCTATCTCCGTAATTGCAATGGAGCTGTCAAAAAAGAACATTTCTTTTTTGGTATTCTCCATAGAGGTGGGAGAGAAAGGGCTGAAATTACAGTATGTTGGAGCCTTCACATTGCAAATGCTTTAAGTTTCTCCTTTTTCTTTTTTTTTGTTAACCTGCATTGATTAATGTCGAGACAAATTCCTTGGTGTGAAATAGAGGTAAGTCCTTGTAACCAGACCCTGAACTCAAAGTGGCAGTCATGTTATCTAATTTAAAAAAAAAAAAAAGTCAGCCAAGCTAAAAAAAAAATATAATGGTAATATTCAAACCTTACCCACACCCTCAATTTCACCTCTCACTCTAATCACAGCTGCTGCAGGAATACAGCCTTGCAAAGTCACCCAAAGGGCTCTCTGGCAGCCGGCTAGCGTCGCTGCTCGCCAGCGTCCCTTGCACACTAACCTGCACACACTGGAGCACTGGCAGTGGCCCTTGCTGCAGGCGGTGGCAATACATAGTGCCATTCACTCTCACGTTAAGCAGATAAGAGACACCATAATTCCAATTCCTTGCCTTACCTGAACTCATTTGGAGACCTCATCACACCGGGACCAGGTTGCAATTCTGCTTGGCCCTGCATAGCTTAAAATGTCATCCTGGGGGGCAGAGGGAGAAGCCCCCCAGCCCATGTGCAGAGGCACTCTGGACCTCTAGGTCCTGCTGTCTGCATGTCTGGGGACCCCTTGACTTGCTCATGGGGACCACAGCAGCACCCCGTCACAGCAAGCTCAGCAATAAGTAGAACGGAGCCAATTTTTGCACTGTGGAGTTCTTTGTTATGAATTTTAATGGCACTTCAGGTTAGTTCAGCTGCGGAGAGTGGTTTGCATCCCATTTGAACAGCTCTACCTGTGCTGGCATTAAGATGAAATGTTTACTTTTCATACATCTGCACTTTAAGCTGTGCTGCCGGAACCCAGCTCTTCAAAGCTCGAGTCTGCCCAAGGATTCAGATCCCTTTTCACCTGCTTTATCAATTCCCTCCTTGAAGAAACATTATGCCAATGTTGCAGATGAGTAAAGGCTAAGGAGCATGTGCCAAGAGAGAGCCAGGAGCAGCCTGCCATGGGAACATCCCCCAGCAAATGCAACAGGACCCTGAGAGGGGTGACTTCATGCTGTAGTCATTTCTGTCTAACGGGAAACCACCGCAGGTGCAGGGAGATCCTCATGGTCAAGCTGCAGCAGCAGGGGAGGCAGAGCCTGCTCTCCCGCTGCCAGCACAGTCAGCTCCCAATGCCTGTCCCCAGGAGGCCACATTTTGCTCAGTGCGCCTCAAAAAGCCCCATTTCATCTGGCACTCACTGGTGGTCAGCTCATAACCATCCCACCCCCCCCAGCCTGTTCGCAGCACGGTGAAGCTGGAGGAAGAGCTGGGCTCTGGTGGACGTTTCCCCTCTGACTCACGGTATAGCACAGAGTAACGTCTAGCAGAGCGATCTGCTGATAAAGGATGCGCAAAAAGAAGTCTCCACAGCTCCCATGACTCTGACTTTGCTGGACTCATTTCCAACGTATTTCACTTACTTTCAACGATAAGAAACACTCAGATGGGGCATCTTGGCTGGTGCAGATGGACACAGCTTCACAGCCAGCTATACCTAAGAGACAGCAAGATAACTAAGGGTTTTGCTAACAATTACATGTAGTTTACCAGGTCTAGGAAGAGCCATCCATAACAGGCAGCTGCAGGAGCATGTAACATTAGTTTCGCTCCTTGACAAGAAGGAGGTGATAGTAATAACATGGAAACAAGAAGTATAAATGCACACAGTAAAAATAAATCACCCAAGTGGGATAAAACACAAGGAAATTGTCTGTGGTGGACATGCAAACTTACAACACTTAAGGCACAACTGGCTATTGGGGTTTCTCTTGATCTAAAGATACTTTGCCTTCTTTGGGAAGATGTTTCAAAACATTTGCAGGCCCTGGCGATCTTTGCTTGCCCATATGCAGCGAGGGGCAGAGGCAACGGGACCCCCCTGGGAACGCACTTGCAACGCCCGTTTCATGCCCCCAATGCAAAGTTCAAGGCACTTTGTAGGTGGGAGAGATTCCCCTCACCGGCATCCCAGAGGGATGGGCTCGGCGGGACAGCACTTTTCCCTTTGAGATCATATTTTAGGGGAAATAGGATAACTGCATTTTTATAAAAAGAGCAGCATTAGAATTCTGCCGTGCTAGCCTTGCCTTGCCAAGGGCAAGTAATTTTTTTGACAGGTGAATAAAATATCATTAGTTTCTCCACTGTCATCAATCATCAAAGTGAAGGCTGGGCGGGTAACCTCTCCAGACAGTCCTGGGGACTGCATTAGTCCCTGGTTTCTAAAGAAGCAGAGAGGGGCCGAGCAAGGAGGCTCCCTTTCTATCTAAATGCATGGGAGGCAGACAGCTAAAACCTCTCCCCAGCTCTGACTTTCTTCCCTAAGCGTTAGAAGCTGACAACAGCATAGAAATGGAGATTTCACGTTGTCACTCCAGCCTTGCCCGGCTATTTGTGGCCAGGTAGCCCAAGCTGGGCTATATATTGTATCAGGGCATTGCTGAGAGCAGCGGCATAAGTTAAGGAGAGAGAATGACAAATCTGAAGCTTTTGTCTAAAGGTCACACACTTGATGCTTCTTTCGCATTTGTGTGAGTTAATTTACTTTTTAAAAAAAGGGGGGAAAAAAAGGAAAAAATCTTCACAACAAAGAAAAATGAACAGAAATCTGTCCCTCAGACTGCTGTGGCCATGAACTTCCAAAGCTATTGTGATTTCAATAGAAGAATAGGAGACACTGCCATCGAAAATGCCATTGATATTGTAACAGATCATTGCCTAAATAGACCATAACAGCCCCCGTTTCAATGGTTACTGAGAAACGCATTAACCCCTTCCCGTCTGAGCGCCTGCACAATCTCTGCGTGACACATCAAAGGAGACACACCAGATAGTATGAATTTCACACCCCTTTTCTGCCTCTGTCAGCTCCTCTGAGCTTCCCCATCCCTTTCCTTTTCCACACCGCATCAGAGCTAGCCGCAAAGGCAAATCCTTTTAAGCACAGGCAGAAAACCTGGGGTTAGCACATTGTCTCACACCCCCCCCCAGCCCCTCTTCCCAAACCACCCAGGAGAAGGCAGAGCCTTCCCCAGAGGTCTCCGGCTTAGTGGTGGTTGAAGTGCCAACACTTTATAAAAAGGATTTATATTTTTTTATATTTGTTTTAATTCCCAGTGGACCAAGCCCCAAACCCTTCCAACTCGGAAAGGGCTTTCAAGGAAAAAATAATTTAAAAAATTACCTTTTTGAACTATGGTTCTTCTCTTCCAGACCCAGGGACGCTACTGCAGAACACCCCCGTTAAGCTCCTCTTTGCTGGTTTAGCTTGTTCTTAAACACTTTGCCATGTCCCATGGCTGAGACCTCCTGAAATGTTAAGCTAAACATCTTTTAAAATGCATCATGCCTCCCTGTCACCTTGATTTATAGATCCTGGGGAGGCAAAGAATGAAAGCAGGTTTCTTTCGAAAAAAGGACTATTTCCGTAATGTTCCACATTAATTGAATCTCAGTCCTTTAATTCTTTATTAATTGAACCTGGGACCATGTCTGCTGTTCCTTAGCAAAGGAGAGATGCCAGGCTAACCGGTGCTGGTGACGCAGAGCATCCTCCTGCCTTTCCTGAGCCACACTCTAGCCACACAAAAGCCACTCTGGATTTGTGACATGCTTTCATTTCTTCCCAGGTATGTACACATATGTGTTCCCTATATATATGTATGAACAGATATGAACATAAATATAGCATGCAAAACCCCGAAATTTCCCCTTATTCAGTTGTTCATCTTGAGTTTTGCCAGGCTGATTGTTTTCTACTAAACTCTACGCTGTTATGCTCCAGCTGTTTGCTGTTTCATGAGGTTCAAAGCTCCTTGCTACACTCCTGCAGTCTCATGTCCAGAGGAATACGAGTAAGAAATGCACAAGAAGCGACCCAGCTTTCTACAGGGTGATGGTCCTGGCCCTGAGCCGGGCCCCTGCTACCTGCTGCAAGCTCACGGCTGCAGCCCCGAGTCCCTGCTTAGCAATTTGCCACCCAAAAGCACCACGGGGCCACCAGCTGCACAGGCACAGGGACCTTTCCTGGGGCTTCCAGCTGGTACCTGACAGCTTTGAATTAAGAGATAATTGCAAAAGGTAAATACGCTTCTTGGTGAGTCCTGCAGGCAATGGAGGTCCTGGGGAGGACACCCCGTGGACTGAGGGTTCATTAATCCTGCACAGCTCAGACTCCTCAGGGCCTCTCAGGGACCTCCTCAGCTCCTTCTGACACCCCAGACGGGGTTCTGAAACCCACCCTTTGTGGAGCCTCTGGCAAGGCCCCAGGCACATCCCCCAGATGGGCTGCTATGGGATCAAAGCTCTATGTGGCCAGGCACAGCTGTACGAGAAGATACTTGGTGAAGTGCCACAGGGGTGGCAACGATGCTCTTGGTGCCTGGCATAGACAAATGCAGCACAGAGAAAGGCAGAGATACTCTTGGTGCCCGGCACAGGCAAATGCAGTGCAGGAGCAGGCAGGGATGTTCTCAGCGCCTGGTGCAGATGAGTGCAGCACCCATGTTTCTGCCTGCTTTGCTGCTAAGGTCTGAGCAAGGTCGAGAAGAAAGCAACTAGGACATTATTTGCTTTTTAATTCTGGGGAGAGGGTGGCTATATTTTAATTTCAATCCCATTATTTATAAGCCTTAATTACTTCTACTTTTCCAGAAGATTCGGAGGCAAATAGCCACTAGAGCCTCCCTTCTATGCAAATAAAAAGGAAACCAGTTCAGAGAGTTGCCACAAAATGACTCCTATAACCCACTGTCCCATTTCATGGAGGCCTTTGGGATAGCCCAGTACAATGAGAAATAAAGCTACACTTTGCAGGGCTTCAGTGGCAATTTCCTCCCCATATGTTTCTCAAGACACTCTCTTAATTTAGTTTGTCTATAATGAATTCTGTCATTATTCCAAACATCCATTCTCATGACCTAGTCTTATAGCATATCACCACCAAGTATCTTTTTTTGGCTATACAATCTCCCTGGGGAGCTGAAAATTGTCTCCGTCTGCAGCACAACTATGCTGGGGAGCAGCCTGGAAAACAGATCCGAGATTATTCCTTTCTGTGTCAGTCATTTAAGCCTCTTTGTGTTAAAGTTGACATTTGTCTCGATGCTGTCTCAATAGGCCCCACTGGCTGGGTTTCATTCAGCGCTTTGAGCCGGGGGGGGGAGAACTTGCCTCTTGTTTTACTTTCAGGCCATTATTGTGCCAAAGCGTGAAGGGAGGGAGCTGAATAACCACAAACAGGTGAGGCGGGGAGAGGCTTTCTGTCTCTGCTCTCAGCTTGCAAGAGCTGAGCTCTTTGGATGCCTTTCAAAGCCAGCAGAAGCCAAAAGCAATAATCCCCACCACGGGAGAAGGCAGGAAGGAAGGGTATCTGGTGTTGGCCAGAGATGTCCCAGCGCAGAGGAAGCGCATTCCCACACGGTGACATCGCGGTGAGCCAGGGCAGCCTCGGCGGGGCCAGAAACACAGAATTTGAAAAATGTCCAAGCTCCACACCCACCTTGACTGGAGCAGGGCAGCAAGGGAAGCTTTTAAGTCTATACACGTGAAATGGCTGCTAAGAGTAAGGGGTCTTTTCATTAGCCACCGCTGCCTCTGCCTGTGCCCGTTAGCAATCTGTAGGTGTCAGACGTAGGCTTTTTGGCAAACCACAATCATTTTTCTTCCCTCCTCCTCCCTACCCCTTGCTTTGATTTAATCAGCCTTGCAAAAAGAGCTATTATTTCACCTGACCTTCACATGACTGCATGCTGGCTGGCAGTGGGCGGGTGCCAACGGGAAGCGCAGGGAGCGTCCTCTGGGCAGGGATCGGATGCGGAGCCCCTGCCACATGCCTGCCACTCGTGGCCATGTCTTCACCAAGCGGTGCTTTCACGTGCATGTCTTCAGCACCAAACCAAGAAGGTGGCATTTTCCCAAGGTGTCCCTGAAGTGCCCTCTCCAAACCGTAACCGGAGCCTCTCAGAGGTCCTTGGGAGCAGGAAACACACATGCATGCTCTTGGAGGTAAACAGGATCAACTGTTATTTTCCACCCCCATTCCATCCACCCTTGAATTTCAGCAACGGCTCCAGGAGGAAGGCTTGGCTCCTGCAGTCACCCTGTTCAGGGCTCCCCAAGGGGAAAGCTTTCCAAGGCAGGGCAAAGCACACAGCAGAGCATCCCCCCTTTGGTGAAGCACAATTATACACCTGTAGTAACACTCCAGCAGTATCTGCATTCCTGTCCTGGATGTCGTCCTGGCTCCGTCCCAGCCCACGCTCCCTCACTTCAAGCTCCATGTCCGGGGGAAGTGTAAAATATTATGCCAGCATCGCTCTGTATAGAGAGAGAGGGAACAAGAGCATGTTGTTTGGCAGCATCAGGCTTTAGCTCTCACAATTGTGTGAGCTAATCAGTGGTATTACATGCATGCCTCTCATGTGACTTCAGACGTCTCACCTCAAAAGCTCCTGTAACAAGGGATTAGGGAAGAGGTTGGGGAAGCTAAAAACTCTCCACTGGAAACTTGTTTCAAGATGCTTACAGCCAGGTCCTGTTCAGAAAAGAGGTTGCTTTGTCTGTGCTTTGCTAGCCCTGAGGACCAAGCGTGCTCAGGGCGTGCTGCCGAATGGCAAACACTGGTGCCCTACCCATGCCAAAGAGTCCTGCGAAGATAAAAGCCACCAGCAGGAACGTGGTACCCCAGGCTGAACCCACTCCAGGCCGAGGACAAAGCATCTTGCACGTCTTGTTCTTTCATGGTAAAAGTCCCAGATTAATTCAGACAGCAGCACAGGCATGCAGGATCCCTCAGTGGCAGCAACACCCCCCAGAACACCTTGTGCAATGGAAACAAGCCCACTCCCTTTGAAAGATCCAGGGGCCACAGTCACTGATTAGGGTTATTGGAGGGGATATCCCTGACTAGGCTCAAAGGCATCACCCAGCCCCACCCCAAAATCTAAGCATTGCACAAAGTAGAATGCATACCCAGGACTTCAGTGAAAAGGTGAACAACATTTTCAAAAAGTGGAGGAAAATATCAACAGAATCTGTCCGCATTACGGTGATACAACTTCCCTGTAGGAACTGTATGGGCAAATAACACCTGGAGGTTTGATCTGAGCAGATACTCAAGTAGCCCAGTGCCCACCTGGCCCATGCAGATCTCTGGAGGTAACCAAGTCTTCACCCAGCACCGCTTCTGGTTACACCAGAGATCCCAAGCCTTCGAGGATCCTAATTCACTCCTCCTTAACTATTGGCTTGTCTATTTGGAGCTTAAGCTTTCTGGGAGAGAGCACCATAGCACCCCAACCACCAGCACTCGCTGCACACTTGTGCTGTGCATCCATCCCATGAGCAGGCACAGAAGAACTCCAGGCCAGCACCTTGTCACAATCACAACGGGTTTGGAAATGTTTGTGGTAGAAACAGCGATTTCTATTCTCAGGGCGCAGTTTGGACCGATGCATTAAAGAAAAGGTTTCCCAGCCAATATTAGCTGGCAGAGCTGGTTTGTAATCAGCCAGGACAGATGGGAACACACAATGCCTTGAACCCAATCAAGAAAACATCCCAGGAATGCCTGTTAATGTGAACCTTTAGAGGGGTAAAACGGTCATTCAAATCAGAGCAGGATGACTGATTCCAACCTAAGGGAGAAGCACAAATCAAACTGATTCCTATCCGGGGGAGGGGAAAAATGGTTTGATCTGAAGCAAGGCTTGACAGCAGATGAATTCAAATTTTTTCAGCTTCCAAGATAAACCAATACAATGGAAATCTGGGTGCACAGGCACTGAGGAAAGCTATGTTAGCAACTCCCATTGGGTATTTTGCACAACCAACTGAGGGGTTACACGCAAACTATTGTAGGCATCGCTTTCCTCCCAGGAAGCATCCTTTGCTCCCCCACTTTACCTGTAAATTGCATTTACCCCCAGGTGTGTCACAGAGGTGGTAAATAAGAGCTGTCCCTTTGGAAGAGCCTGGGCAGCAGCTCCGGTTTGTGTGAGAGGTCACCTCCCCTTCTTAAAATTTCCCTCCAATGCAGAATTACAATCTCATGTGTCAGTATGCATTTTAGTTTATAAAACAGGCATGCAACACATCTAGAAGAAAAATCGCACCTGTCAAATGCTCTATCCCATGAAATAAACCTGTGCAATTTCACTTTTCACCTAGTAAATACCCAAGCGCTCTCCAGAGTGGTCCCTTCCAGTATTCAAATCTGTTTCCATTAATATTAGAAGTTAGGAGGGTTTGGGAGAAAAGGAAGGAATTGATTAAAAGCAGATGGTATTCATTATCTTGCTAATCACAATCCTGCAGGGTTTTTACAAAGGAAAAAGAGAAAGAAAAAGCAACATCAAGAAAAGGTCATGCTAGGACTTTTCAAATAAAACATTAGAAAAATAACACTTCCAAGGATTTACTCCCCTCTCATGAGAGGATCAGCTTGTTTCATGTCACAGCTCAGCCACGCTGGGAAAATGCTGTTGTGATACAGACATCATTCTCACATTTTGTGCTGGGACTGCAAACCTTCGCTGAACGTCTGGGAAAAAAAACCTGTTGAAAGGGTCATTACCGTGTGCACCATCCCTCAGCCTCCACTGGCACCGCTGTACCTCCCAGCCTTTTTTTTCTAAAGGGAAGTCACAAATAAGCAAATAAAGCAAACAAAACCAAACAGAAATAAAACAAATAAGCAGTTTATTGGCCAGAACCAGCATAGTGGGAAAACCCAAGGCTGGATTATGTTCAGGATGACTGGCTGGAGTTCACTCAGAACAATTTTCCTGGGAGGATTCTCACTCTTGGTAACTGATCCTGCTCCCATTAAAGTCAACAAGAATGTTGTTATTAACTGACTATAGCACTGGGAGAGGGAGAGATGCCTAGAACAAATGCCTTAGCACTTTTTCACATTATAAAATCACCAGATTCAAGTGGGCCATATTCAGCTTTGCTTCAGGACAGTGGAACAGGATGCCATTCACAAAGAGGCAGCTTGCAAAAGAAAACCCCAGTGGTATTTTTCAACTGCAGGAGCATAAGCATTTGCTTTTTCACCAGCACACTCTCCTCTGCCTTTTTCAAAACCTGCCAGTCCTTCACAAAACTACCCAGAAAGTGTGTTAAAACCAAACCTGTGGGTGCTCCTGCTCAGCGAGTGCCTCTGAGTAGCCGGGACAGGGGGCACTGGTGCCCCCAAGGTGGCAGCATCTCGGGGTGGGTTCAGCGAAGACAGGATGCAAAATCTGGTTAGGATATGCTCAGCCTCTTGGAATGAGAGGCACTAGGAAACCACCAGCAGTTATTGTCAGTGACAATAGACTTTATTCTTTTCCTATGATTTCTTTTTAAATAGGAAGCGGTTTTACGACACGCGGCCAAAATCTTCCACAAGTAGACATGGTGCTACATAAGCCAAAAGAGCTATGTGCTGGTGAGATTTTGTGGTCTTCCGGCTGAGATTCCTAAGCAGCTATTTATATGATAATTTATTTTTTAAACCACAATGACTCAAGACTGCCCTGAATGGCAGCAGATTCATTGTTAACAGTCTTCATGTGCCATCTCACAGGATACTAAATAGCTCAGAGATGACTGAATCCCAAATATGCCTCAGTGCCACTCCTGTCCTCCATCGGGGTATGTACAGCACATCTAAGCTGATATTTAGGCTTGACCTAAGGTTTTCCTTCAACTATGCCCCGATTCTCCTGCTGTCATTTCCTTACTCTCAGGTCAGTCCTTTTGCGAGGCGAGGGTCTTGCCTGCAAAGCATTTAATTTTTAAGATGGGGTGAAAAAGTGTGAAATGGAAAGAAAGATAGATGTAGGTCTTGTTTGCAGGCACGTGTAGATGGAAAACAGACAGAGCTGGGAACAGTTAAACTTACGAAGCCTAGTTTTCTGCATCTTTCACCTGTGGGTTTTCTGAAGGCAACTAACCAAGGCTGAGACTCACACTACAACCTTCTCCCTGAAGGAACCAACTTGAGTCCCCCTCCACTGCTCTGCTACTTGTTTTTATAAACTTAGAAAAGCTTAATCTCTTTGGGATGCCGACCCACATGTCAGACAGGGCTGGAATTAAACAATTGGGTCAAAAGCTTTTTCTTTTACCTAAGCACTATTTTCTTATGACACCAAATGAAAACCCCAAGGTGGTTCCTTGGACGCGTGAGGAGGCAGCATGCTCTATCTTCATGGGATAACAGCTGGTCTCTGTGTCCCATGTGCATGCGGAGCTGCTGTACGTACGATAGGTAGAGAGTGACTGTGCAGAGCCCACAATGCCCATCAGCCAGGCTGCCAAAATCGGCCCCCACTGCAGAGCAGAGCACCAGCAGCTGAGCACCACGTTGGGGCTTGGCTCTCATTGGGAAGTGGGTGGTTTGGGAGACAGGAGACACTCGCGTGGCTCCAGACCAGTGCGTCACTGCTCACATCCAGTGCTGGTCCAGCATCACATTTAACACCCATCATTTCAGGCCCAAGCTTTTAGTGGTCCCACCACAAGACAGACATAAAACCAGAGCAAAGCTGAGGTGGTGGAAGAAACATGAAAAAGAAAATATACGGCTATAGCATCTCCCAAGGAGATTGGCAACATTAAGAGCTGTCATTTCCAACATCCCCATGACACAAGAGTCTGCTCCCCAGCCCAGTGCATTAAAGCCTGGCCATGCCTGCACCCGGCTGTTGCAGGCGAGGGCTCACCATTCCCCCAAGCTTTTGTTTGCCCATTATCTTGCCTGCAAGTCCAAATCTCTGCAGTATTTGTGAGAGGAAAGCCAGAAAGCATATATTTCTGGTTAGCCCTTATTAAATAAAAAGATCCCAGATAGAAGAAAGGAATACTGTACTAAAGCTGATGCTGCAGAAAGATAAATGGCAGCCTGGAGTCCTCTGGGGCTCTAAGTTATCTAGTTAAATAAAACACCCCACCCTGCATGCCGAGAACAAAGCAGGGTATGTGGTCACGGCAGGCTGCATGGTGACTGCCCAGCGGTGAGCTCAGCCCAACACCCAGCCAAGAGAGACCACCACACCCAAGAGAAGCAAAAACCTCCAGGAAACATGATTCTCCTCCATCAGTTTTTGTTTTAATAATTTTGTTTTATTTCCATTTAGCTTCCTTGACCTGCAAGCAATGCTGCTGGGTCAATCTTCTGTTTGCCCAAAGCCATCAGCCAAAAGCTCCCCACTTCTCTCTCACTCCTTCTCCCTCCATATGTACTTAAAGAAGAAAAAAACCCATACGACAAGACATCTTTCATTTTAACTTCATAGTCAGCATCACATTTTTTTGGACCTTTTTGGAAAAGCACAAAGAAATATCCTGCTCCTCATACCTTTGCCACTGGACCCCATTTCCACCTCCCGCGCCCAGCTGAACACCATGAGCTGCCAGCGTCACACAATGTGCCATGATCCTTTGGCGGCCCAAAACCAGAATCACCTGGGTAGAGGCAGAGGAAAGGCAAAACATCCCAGTAACACTCCCAGTCTGGCTGGGCTTTCGGGATGGGGATGGGTGCCCAAGCTCAGTAGGCTCCTTGACAGCCCCAGCTGCAAACCTTTCCATGCATTAGTCTCTCTTCCTCACCCAAGCCACTTGGCTGGATTCAGACTAGATCTTTAAATAATAATCTTTTGGGTTAGGACCAAATATGGCAAAACTTGAGCCAAAAAGGCCAGCTTTTCAAAGGAAAGCCTGCTTGCCAGGATAGGTGCAGGCGGTCATGGAGGAGGGACATTTATTCATCGCCCACAGTGGGGCCATCGAACTGTAGCCAGAGGGGGCTTCCTCAGCTGGAAAGACACCACCGGCCAAAATAAATGTTAAACATATTCCTTGCAATAGTTCTTAATTTTTTTCTTTCTTTTTTTTTTTTTTTTTTTAAAACATGGTGATTTGGGGCATGGGGGAGGTTTTCTGGCTGATGTTCTTGGGGAGTTTAGCCCTGGGAATCTACTCACATTACTCCTGCACTTGTGGCACAACATAACCACGTTATCCATGCCCAGGGAGAGCATCCCTGAGCCCCCAGCACACAGAGCAAAGGAGCTTCCATGGGAACTTCCAGCAACTCCCTGGGCCTTGGGGGAGCAGCTTTGCAGGAAAGGACTCCAGCTGAGCACATGAGATTTTCCCCAAGACAAAATGCTTTTCTTTTTTTTTTTCCCCCCCTTGTCACTGAGTTGATGGGAAAGTGTTTGCAAAACTAGAAATATCCCCTATGGAAAAGTCTGAAAGAATTCAAAAATAGTGAAACAGCTGCATTCTTTAAAAGTCACTAGAGTGGAATTTAATGGAAGGTAAGATCTCCATAGTGTTTTCTAATGCCTTTAAGAATTCAGTGGCAGAGATCTAATTTTCTGTTAAGTTTCACAAGGAGGTTACGAACAAAATCCATCAAGATAAAACCTGCTGTTCAGTACCATATGCTTAAGGTTTTTTCTTTCTTTCTTCCTAGATAATCAAATCTTCACCTAGATACTAAACTGCAGAGGTTTAGCTGTAATTTTAAGATAGAGCTCACACACTGAAAGACAGATCATGTCTCAAGCATATTCTAAAACATACCTTTAGGTATTAATTCTGTTATGAAAGCACTAACATCAGCCCCCAACTTTAGACGAAGCTGGCTCTGCACTCACAACAGAGTTAATCATGCTGATACATGTGAAAACCTCAGCGTACCTTCTCCAGGCACACAGCATCAGGAGCCTCTGACTAGCTTACAGCCCGACTCACAGGTTTGCTGGTCACTTGGGTAAGTTAGGAGTTATTACCTCACTTTTGGAGATCGCCTTTAGAAACGGATAGTTTGCAATCAGGCTACTTTTTGCCCCGATTTGTTTTAGTACCAGAAGAGCACAGACCTGCTCTAACTCCTCCGTTCAGAATCCCTACATTAAGGGTGGGAGGGATGGGAGGGGCATATCATTTAACAGCAAACGGGCACCATCCCTCAACACAAAATCATCTCCATAATAAAGACTATGCGGCTTTTTTATAATCTGAGAACGACGCGGTTTTACACCCTTTCAGAACAGCAGAAATGTAACAAATCGCTAAAAATAATTATAAATAAGCCTGTGCTACTATTCCTGAACAGTGGTGCAAGGAGGCATAACCTGGGATCCTGTAAGTTTCTAGGTTTCTACTTGAATTTCTTTTCATTTCTGTTGATTGCCTGTGCCTACAAACATACCCTACACTGTTCATATGCCGACTGAGCACCAACCTAAGGTAGATTATAACCAGGGCAAAAGGGCTCAGCTTAAGCAACTGGAGTCATCCCTGGTTTGTCATCTCAAGTAGCACAGCAGTTACTTTAGATTTCACTAATGGCACCTCCCCATGGAGTCAAAAAAATTGCTCCCAGGACTGCAAAAAACTCCCCCAAAACCCCAAATCACATGGCCCCGTAGTATTGTGTGCTCAACAGCTCAGAGGCAACGTCAGGGTTGCAAACTGCTCTGCACAGCAGAAAACAGACACGCCACTGACACAGCGCTGCAGAAGTTACCATCATGATGCATGTTACCGTTTCGGTAGTCGGTCTCCAACTGACGTTTGAGTTGGAAAGGCCACGGTGAGGATCAGCAGTCTGTGGTTCAGTGAAGTCCTGTAGCACTGGGATGGGATGCAAACATGGCTCTGACCTCCCTGGGCCGCCATCAAACGCTCTGAGCATGGGATCCTGGCATGGGATAAGAGCCACTGGCAGTAACGCCGGTGGGAGGGTCCATCACCGCACAGCGCCTGGCCCTGGCTGGGAAAGGTGTTACTGGGAATTGTCCGAGTTAAATGGGAAGGTTTGCATCAGACCTTTAGGGAGAGTTTCTCACCTGCTCTTCCAAATGAAGTCACCATGAGGTCCCGCTGCCTCCGAGGCAAGCCTCATCAAGAGACTTTCTCAAGACACCGACTGCCTTGATGAGTAACGTGCAGTGAAAGTAGTCAAGCCCGGCAGAGCAAGGACCAGCTGAATACTCACACAATTTAAATTGTAAATACAAGTATCTCACTGTTATTTACCTAGCAGATGAACATCGCTCGGAGTGACTGGTGCAATCATAATATCTGAACACTGGACTCTAGGTTCATGCATATGCATAACTGGCTGCTTTAATAAAGCTGAAGACTTTGACACACTCTTTTACCATCCTTCTACAATCACTTATGCTTACAGTAGTCTCTAGGATTATGTCCACACATATGCTTCCTAATTCATCCTATTAAGAAGGGCACTAGCGATGATGATGCTTTATTTTCATTGCTTTAAAGATACTGCTGCACTTCTTGAGGCCTGGTTTTTGCATGGAGAATATAATTGGTTTGAGATCACATGAATCTAATGAGATTTCTTTCCTGAGTGGCAGTAAAAATGCACATTTCCTGTCCACCTCACAGTTCCCGATACAGACGTTTTGGTTCTCTCAACATGTCACATTATCCAGGTCTGCAGGAATACCAAGGACTGAATTGCATTTTAGGTTAGTCAAATGAGGCAGGGGCAGCAAATTTATATGCTTTATGACAGCACATTTTTTGTTTCCTAAGGCAGTCGGTATGTTCGCTTAAATTAAAGGAGGAAAAAAAAAAAATTACAATGCAGCACAGCATTAAAATATGAACCGCCAAGTTTTTTGAGGTTTGCTCGGCAACCCGAGCTCAAGACCCGGCACACACGGCTGGTCGCGCTAATGGGAGAACTGCGGTAATCCATGAGAAAAGGCAACAATCGCACTGGTGGGGCTGTTGGTGCAGAGCAGTAGAGCAGGGGGTTAACGGGAGCAGAGTCCCACAGCAGCAGTTTTAGCTTGCAGCTTAGTTCTTTGCCGAAGGTAAGGTTTTATGTCTGTTCCTCCGAGAGGGTAACAGAGACAGAGAAATGACTTGCCAAAGATCATACAAAACATGTCTCAGGCAAAACAAGGCATGAAACCAAGAATTGCTGATTGACAGTGCTGCTATGGCCCAAACACCACACTCAGGCCAAGTCCTCCTTCCGGGAAGCTCAACAGAGCACAAATGCTCCATTTTCCAAGAGCAGCTCTGCTCCAAGCCTTGCATCTCCCGGGCAGGAAAGGCAGCCAGCTCCCTCTCCATGGAAACTTGAATACCCAAAGTGGCGTGAGCAGCTCTCCCCACAACCAAACACATGTGGAGAAAGGTTTTTTGCAACTCTGCAGAGCAGCACTGCACCATGAATTCTCCTGTATCGCTAATTTTAGGGGATTCCAGTGGGAGCGCAGACCTCAGTGTCCAGGGGGAAATTTATCCTGAACATTTTTCCTGAGCATTTCTGCAACACCAGCACTGATGATGTAGCTGAGCAGCTTGGAAAGTCTAAGGACATGGATACTTTGAGATGCTAACACAAATAATACTTTTGTTGATCATAAGATCTATTGGCAGCCACATGCCGGTGCCCTGTACGGACACTCCAGGCAACCAAAGGGAACTCTAAATGAAAAACAGGCTGGGGTCAACCTGCCTGAACACCCTGGGAGGACACAAGCTGAAGATGGCAGACATTTCTAGGGGAGCATATCCCTCACTGACTGCCATCTGGGAAAGCAGGAACTCGGTTTTATTTGAAAGCTACTCAGGGTTTTATTTCAAGAGAGACTGCGAGGCAGGATACAATGACGCATTTGTCCCAGTGAAGCCTTGGGACTGGTGCTGGCAGGGCAGGAGGTGCTCTCAGCCTTGGAACACGAACACCCAAGAGGGCACCAAGTAGCCCTGGCTGCTTGTCCCTGCATTGTTCAGCATCCCAGGGCTGCGCGGTGGGGCGGATGCCCTGGAGAACCCGCCCTCAGACGGGTTTCGTGCTTTCAGGGATACAGCTGTGCTGCAGATCCACCGCAGGCATCCCTCCTTGATTTTATTGACTTGATTTGTTCTCTGCAAATGGATGTAGGATAGAAGAGCACACAAATTGCAGCCAGGTATGTTTGGCCCTTAAAAAGCAGCTCAGGGTCCAAGGAGCAAGTGACAGTTTAAGACTCACAGGTTTAGAATTCCTCTGTTTTTTCCATGCTTTTCAGGCGTTCAGTGCCAGCTGCCATACCCAAGGAACCAGGTAACAACCGCTCAGGTGCACTGTCTTCCCACAGCTTTCTGTTCGGCTTCAGTGTTACTGATCTCAGCCCAGTACGCACAGTGAGAAACTGAGGCAGGATGGGCGCAAGGCTCTCGTCGGAGACAGCAAAAGGGAATAGCCTGAATGGTGAATCAAGAGGTGCTGATGAACTCCCGATGTCTCCGGTATTCAGGTTCCTCCTTCAGATGCCAGTGACCCAGCCTCTCTCATATTTGTCCAACTCACCTGTGGGGGTTGTTAGCAGCAGCAAAGACCGTTTCTTGCTGTGTGCTCAGCCAGCACCCAAAAGCGGGACCCCGGGCTGGACCAGAGCTGTTAAGAATCAGCACAACCCATGCCCTCGTCACACCGACTGTGCCAGCAGCTCTGGGATGCCCAGGCACCAGCACCCTGGAGCTGGCTTGTGTCAGCCACTGCAGCTGTATTGCGCTCTCCCTAATAAATAGAAGCTTAAAATTAAAAAGTAAAAAATCACAAACCATCATCAACAGCACTGCTGATTCACAGAGTGCACAAGAGCTTGGATCTGTGCAAATTTTGCCTTTTTCTGGACATTCACCAAACGCTACCCAAAAGGACACTCTTGGAGCAGGGAGCAGTGCTGGGGTGCCAGCGTACCCAGCGAGTGCCGGGGGCTGCAGCCCCTTGCCCACAGCCCTGCCAAAGCCCACTCCCTGTAGCTAAGTTGGCAATGCCATCTAGTGCATAGAGGCAGAAATAGCACAGCGTCCGCGGGCAGGCAGGCATGCACAGTGCCAGATGTGCAGTCCAGATGTTCTCTAGCCAGGGCAGTGGAGATGGCAATGGCACCAGGCTCCAGCTGTGGTCCCCAGGTACCAGTGCCCCGGCTGTGCTCACAGCCCTTGCGATACACATTCAGGCAGGCTGATACATCGCCTGCCCTGGATTTTTCCCACCCCAAAAGATCCCGGCCTTATCCAGAAATCCCCACTTGCCTTGAGAGGGAGGGGAAATCCTCCCCTTTCCCCAAAGGGTTTCAACTGAATTGCTCCAGCTTCATCAGCCTGTGGTCTTTACAGCCAATATAGCTCAACATTTTGGCTCTCTGGCGTCACTCAAATGTAAAACATCTCCCACAGAAAGATTTTTTTCATGCAAGGCAAACACACTCTCAGTAACAAGAAACATTTTTCTTAGACATGAACAAAGGGTGAGGTTTCTTCAGACAAAGGAACCAAAGGTTTCCTTTTATTGAGAGCATTCTCTGACGCAGACTAAAATCTTTTGCACTTTGGGTTGGGGCTTTTTTTCTGAGCGCCTACTTTTTCCAAAAATATATCTAGGCTGATTATCATTTTCTTCTTGTGCAACTTTTCTGAAATTTCACCAGTGATTTAAAACAGTTTTTTTTAAAAAAATGGAAATAATTTGGCTTTTAAAAATATTTTTAACAAAAAACCACCACCATCTTTCACTAAGAATGTGTGACTTCTACAAGCAAAATATTTCAACAGCTATTGAAAACAGATATTTTCTTAAGAAAACGATGAGTTATGAACTTTTTGTTTAGTTGAAAAACAGGTCCATTTCTAGATCTGTAAGATGCAGCTGTGTCTCCAACTGTTTTCCTAAGTTGTTCTTCAACCTGATTTAAAGGAGACTTTTTTTAACAGCTTTTCATTTTTTCCATACCTTTAACAAAACATTCAAGACTGTTCCTCATTACAAACTCTTTGCCTTACAAGCGCCGTATACATTTAACAGGGAACAAAAAGCCAGGGGAGAGGGGAAATTGGTCTACCTGGGCTTGATTTAGAAATGAGTTTAACAGATAGACCAGGTCTACCCCACTCGTTGCTGCTGAAGGTTATGGGTGTAAGAGCCAGGTTGGCTTCCCTCTCTATACTGAATTAGCAGAATGATGTGGAGGCAGGGCAGAGGGGTTATTTCACAGTGGCTACTGGTGTGCTCCAAGGGTTAAATCCACCTTGGCCATGCAAGGACCAGCAGAGCCTCTCTGTAGATGAAGCAGGACCCGGAGCAGGTTCAATCCAACTCCTGCTGGAGTCAGCAGGAGCCGCTCCGCAGACTTGGAGCTAAGTCAGGGCTTAAGTAGGAACTGGAAGGATAAAAGCTTGTGGGATCAGGCCTTAAACCAACAGCTCCCGACTTGGTACAGCCTCGGAGAATGTCTAAAATAACCAATATCGTTACAGGCCCGCATGTTAAAATAAATGAAAATCAATAACATTAATAGACATTAATTCATGCTAATAGAATCACTGCTCCAAAAGCAGAGTTAATGAGCCCAGCTAGACCACTACCACCGTCTACATATTAAAAAGATCCAAAACATTTAAATATTGACCACATTCCTTTGAAATTAATAGTATTTCCTTTGGATTACGCATTGATCTCGGCTGAGCCGTGCTTGACATCTGGAGCAGTTAAAATAGCAACCTGAACAGCCATAGTCTGCCACTAATTTTGAAAGGAGAAAACCAATTTTAACTTATGTGTTCTCATTAAAACCACTCCCCTGTCTCAGTGCCAGGCCCAGAAGAGGAAAGCCACAAATCCACCGCCTGCAGATTGGCTGAGCCACGGCTGCTGCCAGCGCTCGGAGGCAGCTGCACCACCATGCGCCAGCTTGCCCGAGGTTTACAGGGCTTAGCCCTGGGGCAGCTTACAGGGGTCCCCGAAATCCTGTCATCCTGGAGGAAACACACCTTGCACAGAGCCCTGATTCTCACTCCCACAGTGGAGACATCGTGTTATTGCTTACGTGCATATAAGGAGTTTGGGTTCATTATGGCCAGGGCCAGTTCCCTTGCTCAGCTCTGTGCCGTAGTCCTGCCCATCCCATGGGGATGCACAACCTCGGCACAACTTTCATCACCACAAACTCCTAGGGAGCCTCTTGCATTGCCTCACCCAGCCAGTGTGCAGAGGGGCTGGAGGGGTTTTTGGTGTTGGTGTGTTTTTTCCCCTTTAAAGCTTTCAAAAACCAAAAGATGGAATATGTTGCTTCCTCCACCCATCAAGACAGGACAAAAAAATATAGGTTTGCTCATTGTTTTACTCAAGTTTCTCATCTACCTCACAACTGTATAGGTTTAGCAACTCCTCACAGCTGGGGTTCCTGCTTCTGTAATGCTCCGGGTGGGAGCAGCAAGGGCATGAAACTGAGGAAGGGAGCAAACCACCCTTGCAATGCAATAAGGACAAATCCTGCCAGAGGTTTTCCTTCCCAGAAGCCTCAAAGCCATTTCTGGTTCCTGTAAACACCTGGAAGGTGCAGCACACATCCCACGTACAAACCTGGCTCCTGTGCCCTGCTGTTGGATGCATCTCCCTCCCACCCAAGCTGCAAATGAAATGCTCTCACCCTGCAGCGGGGTTCAAATGCCGCCATAAGAAGGATACATCGGGTGAGCACGGCCGTCAGCAGGGTGGTCAGTGAGAGCCGCAGCAACGCTTGTTGCAAAGGTGTCCAACAAGAGAGGGAACTCGGGAAACGCTGCCTTTTGATGGAGGTTGTGCCGCGTTGCACAGAAAACCACTATGGTAGCGCAGGCCAAAAGGAGCTACCACCAGGAAAGAAGCTGCTAATACAACACCAGGAGGCTGACCTCCATCTAATGTACTTTAAATAACAACAGAGTGAAAGAAAGGACAGGAAGCAAGCGGGTGGCAGAGATGCAGCTCAAGTGCTGCCCAAGGCACTCACCCCCCTCCCTCATTTCTAACCATCGCCTGTCACCCACAACACTGGGAGCCCGTGGATGACCCTCTGACTCACCCCTATGCCACACCAGCACCAATGTGATGGAGCACACCTGCAAGGAAGGGAAATTTTACCCCTTTTTCTGATCATCAGTTTGCAGTTAGAGGTGCCCTCCATGGCAGGGCATGCTTGCACCAGGTTGCTGAAGGGTTTCAAGGCCAGCCAACCATCCCACTGGCCATGAGCTCCTCAGGGACCTCATCCCTATCCCTCTGGTCAGCATGAGGCTCCCCGACAGCTTCTCTTGCCTGTTACCTGTGCAAAGCACAGCCCTCCCCATCTCCTCCACAGGTGCTCCCTCCAGGCGGGCGGCAGCGAGCAGGGGTGCCGTGGGGCAGCTGACAGAAGACCACCAGAGCTATCTGCTGTGTACACATTATCCCTTTCACTAGGAAGCCAAATGACAGAATTATTTAGCATGGAGCACACAGAGAACAGAACACACCTAATTTATTTGGCTAATTATTTTCAGACAACGAATCTCCAGAGGACCTCTATCAAAGACAACAGCTTCTTTGTAATACTGACTCTCTCAGCCTCTGGCTAGCCAAAAGCCCTCGCTCTTCCACCTAACCACTGATCCCCAACTGTCCCTGCTCAAACCTCAAAATCCAATCATTATTTTGTAGCAACAAATTCTTATTCAGTAACAAAGTGTTTCTGAACACACAACAAACCAAATAACTTCATAATTAATAAACAGTGATTATATATTTTTTTCCAAATTTGTAATTTTTTTCCTATGGGAAAAGCAAAAGTATCAAAGCCATGACACTCCAGCCAAAGTTCCCCAAGACACAGAGGTGCTAGAGCATCTCAGAAGCCAGCGCCTTGACTCATTCCCTGAGACATTTTACCTGAAGCATCCTCATGAAAGCAGCACGGCCTATGCTAGTGCATGGCAAATTCAGAGCAAACAGCAAAGACATTTAGGACTGGTGGAGTGAAACTGTTTCTTTTACTCCACTACCCCATGTACGTATCAAGGGTGCCCAGCTCCTCGCCTGCAAACAGAGCAGGGCAGCCACTCACCCCCAAAATCAAAGTGTTAGAGTCAAGACACATGCATTGAAGGCTGCCTCCAGAGCCCTCCAATACAGGTATAGATTTATTTAGGATTGCACATATCAGCCTTGATACAAATACACTCCATTATGGGGATTCGTACAAAGGCAGCCATAAAAAGAGAGAGGAAAAAAAGTATCTTGGTCAAATCAGAACAGCTCTTCTACTGCAACAACCCAGTTGATACGTATCTATGACCTTGCCTCCGTAAGAGTCGCTGGAAACAGCTGTACCTCCTGTTAACGTCAGTGAAAAGCCTCCTGCAGCCTCAACCATCCTCAGATCTGCTTCTTGCACAAGACAGCAAGCGCGTGTGTGGTACTGGCATGGAGGAAATGGCTGAACAACAATTAGCTTTAAAAATGTACTATTTCGGCTATTGTTTTAGTTGCCTGTCCCTGGAGATCCTCAGCATTACTGTATTATTGATGATGCTAAATGGGGTTTTCAACAAAACTGGTTTGAAGGCTCGTGAATGCCAAAACAGCATTTCAACCCATTAAACTTCACAGACGAAACAATTTCTTCTAAAAATAATCATCAGTTCCTCTCACCAGAAAAAATAAAAGCCTGGCCAATCCCTAACACGCCAAGTTTTCAGGCAGGCCTGATTTTTATGGCTGAGCTTATAAAGCTCTGAAGAAAAGCAGATTTATAATGGAAACACCGACAGAGCTGAGTTGTAGGTGAAGAGCAGCCACCCTACACAACAGGGCTGCCAGCAGCAACCGCTGGCAAATGCATTCCACCTTGCTAATCCTGAATTTTCCTGTTCAGAGGAAAAGATGAGATGTCTTAACTCTTGCTAACATCCTCGCCATTATGTCAATGCAAATACAGTCACGAGGCAATTACCAGCCCAGCCAAGGGCCAGCCATTGTGGGGCTGACAATAGCTCATTGAGCCCTTCAGATGAGAAACAAATACCCTCAACCTTCTCCAAGATTTTAAGTCTCATTAGTATAAATCAGTAACCCAGTTAATGAGGGGTTTAGCATATTGATTTGCATCAGATTACACAAATTAACGACACACATTGAGGGGGACAATGTGGCAGGAACAGCTACATAGGGGGATTTTATTGCCACAGTACCTGGATGAGGGGCATGGGCACCCCAGATTTCATGATGGGGATAAAGCTGCTCCCACTTAGCTCCTATGCAGCATCGGGGAGACAGAGACATCACCTGGCTGCTGAAAAGGCTAACAACCTGAGGCAGGTTTGCTGATGTAAATTTTAAGAGCTGCTTTTTAAATGAAAACTCCTGTTTTAATGGTTACAGCTAGGTCTGGTTGGGACTTAAACAGAGGGCTTCCAGGGGAGACCACCAAGGTCCATGGGTAACACACATTCCTGGCTCTGCTCCTGCTGGGACATGGGGCACACACAAGAGGATCCACCACAAAGAGCACAGATTTGGGAAGAAGGAGCCAGGGCAGCAAGGAAACATGGGGCAAAGCCATTGGGAGAGGCTGGAAGGAGCCAGAGGCCAAGCCAACCTACAGCACATGGACAGTAAACAGAGGAAGGCAACACGTTAGGATGTGCTGTCAGCATCCTCCAAAACCTGCCAGGTTTAGCAAAAGCCTCTTCCCCATGGCCGCCTGCACTTCTGCACCTGACAGGGTCCCCAGCTGTCGCCAGGCTGCCCAAGGGACCGCTGAAAAGGATGGTCCTCCCTTCCAGAAGCGACGGACAAAAGGATGGACAGTGCCCAGGATACTTTCCCCTCCTCCCAGGATCGGCAGCCCCTTGCTCCAGTGGTTATAAAAGGGCTCTCAATCCATGTAATCCATTAGATACAAATTACAGCAATTTAAGCACACTTGACCCAGAATTACAGCAAGCCCATAAAGAGCTCTCTCTTCCCAGGCAATTTACACTGTTACAAGGCCTCAAACAAGCCACAACAGAGGATTAAAAAACAACAACAAAAACCCTTAAAAAAACAATAACAAAAAACCCAAACCAAACACAAAAAACATGATGCTTGAACCAGCATTATCAAGAAATTAAAACCACTACTGGCATTGGTTCATATTCAGGTAGTTCTGAAAATGCCAGTATTGCACAATTTCTAACCAACTTGTGTCTTGCAGCTACCTTAAACCATTAAATCACAGCCACTTGAAAGGAGATGCCACGAAGCACAGAACTACATAGCCATTTGGGATGGGGGCTGCAACCCCCCGCCCAGGGGATGTGGGCAGGAGGGACAGTGCTGACCAGGCAGCTGCTCACCCTCCCGGGGTCACTGCCGGCTGCGCGTCCCCCCAGTAGCAGCTGAGGTCAACACAGTTCCCACCAGCCAGGAGGGGGATTGCAATGTTTGTGCATCAATTTTCACCTCCTCCTATGCATTTATTTACTTATTTTTAAATTACTAGTAGCCCTAGATGGCATCCCAAGGAAGAGAAGCAGCAAAGGACAGGCCACCCTCCCACCAGCCCCCGCAGGCATCACAGCACTGACTTGTGGACCACTGCAGGCAGATGGCCACTGGCCATCACATCAGGCAGAGACTTGAGGCAGCGACACTGCAGGCATCCTAAATACTCAGCTTGCCTTACATGGAAAAATAAGGCCATCGGCATTTAAAAAACAGGTGCAAGTTAATTTCTTCCAACAGTCAGAGACAGATTTATCCAGGTTTGGGTTTCCTGCAGCAGCCATGCCCACCAGCTTCCACACATGCAATCCGTGGTCCTCAGGGTCCCCGCGATGCTCCAGGACTGCCTGCACCAACAGGAGCCGGGTGTCTGCTGCTCCTGGCTGCGGAGATGTGCCGGCGGTACAGGCCTTCTCAGGGACTTGGAGAAACGCTGTGGTTTTGTGCTGGCAAGTGAAGAGTGCGAGCAGGGCAACAGCCCCAGGTGCTGATCTGGCTGCCGGCGTCCCCACGGGAGACGCTGCCACGTTCACATCAGGGGGCTGCATGATGGTAGGAGGGAAGAGGGTGGCTTTGGGGGGAGGGTGGCAAACAGGACCAGCATTTACTGTGGGACACATGATAATTAAAAGCAACAAACAGATGTAAGGGATTTGTATGTGCCTTGCTGTGAAATGCCTGACATCGGATGCTATCATGAGAAAGGAGCCAGGACCACATCAGAAGTCCTCCCTGGTCCGGCAAGTCTTACATCCAGCTAAGCAATTAGAGGATGGTGACAGAAACCTCAGCACCACGAAGCCTAAGAAATGAACAACGTACCGAGAGGTTTCACCTTCCAGAATTAATATACCAGCTTGCCCATGAGGACACAAGCCAGGTTGGCTCAGCCAGGGGGCAGGAGCAGGACCCTGCCCCAGGGGCACGGGAGGACTCTTCTTGTGGCCGTGGTCATTTTTTCCTGGCTTAGGGCCACACCACCCATGACAGCACAAAACAACAGACTAATTACCGAGTCTCATTCTTTGCTCTCCTTTTTCCCCTTCATTGCTACCAGAAGTGCAAATAGAGAGGCTGGTCCACTGGAGAAACCCAGAGCAGCTTGCATGCACATGCCATCCATGAGGCCGTCATAGCATGGAGCTGTATGTGTTAGAGCAAGAGAGGCACAGAGCTGTTAAATCAGGTCCTTTCAAGGGCTGTATTTTTTAATTCCAACTCTTTGGGAGACAGCACCTCACATGCCACCAAGAACACTACCTCTCTGGTTCATTTTGCATTTGAAGGTTATTACCATTTCCGTTAATTTTAATTATTAATTCTATGTATGGTAATTTTTCTTTAAAACACAGTCGTAATGACAACAGTTATGTGGAAAAAAAAAAAAAAGAAATACCTGAAGGAAAGGCGTACATGCCCTCCTCAAAGCCAGCAGCATGCCTTGTCCCTACCCGTACAGTTTAATTTATAAGTTCGTGCCAGAGAGCCGATTTCACACACAAACACAAAATAAAAGCAGGAACACAACTTTTGATCATCCTACATTGATGTTTACTCTTTTTTCCTGCAGCCCCAGGTGACAAATCTGTCCTTTATACAGCGGAGGATCGTTGTGCTATTAAGGAAATCAACTGGACACGTTTAAAACTCACCGCAGGTCTTTGCATTGGTAGCTTGTACGAAACTAAGGAACAATAATTAGTAACCAATTGGATGTAAAATGATAAATATAAATTCAGAAACTTTTTTTTCTGAGCAGAAATGCTCAAAAGCAGGAGAATTTACAAGCAACTTTCTTACATATGAACACCTACGCCAAGATGGGAGATGTTGGAGAAGGCAGCCCCTCCAAACACAAGGGCTTTTGTTCCACCATTCTCTGAGCTCTGAAGAAATTTAATTTTTTGTTTTTCCTTCTTCATTTAACTTTGCCGGCCTGCCAGCTGGGTATAAGCCAGAAGGGTTATCCAGTCAGACCTTACTGTGGTATATTTACAATGGTAGTGCATCTAAGGTTTGTTTATTTCTGGATTAAAATTCAAATGGCTAGAACCATTTAAATAATTAAAGGGCAATCAGAAAATGCCATGAAACCAAACAAATCAGGAAAAAGTCATGGAAACCATCAGCAATATTTAATTCAGAAATTCTCTTTGTTAGGGAACTTAGCTGAAAGAAAACAGCTGGATGTAGTTCAACTCTCTAAATTAAAAACAATCTAACAAGGTCTATAGGGATAACTCTTTCAGCTACATATTGGAGACCAGATTCACTTCTACCAAGTAAATGTAATAGCACTCAAAGCTAGAAAGGAAATTCCTCAGAACTGAGGTAGTTTCTAAGTATCAGCACATTTTCCAATTCCTTGCAAGGCAACTTAGCTATTTACAATCCATTTTTTCCCACACATAAATTTATAACTTTTTCAATTTTATGCTTCCATGATTTATTTTCTAAAGAAAAATAACCTAGCCAGAATATCCCTGCTCTACTAACATCATGTTTTAATAAATAACTGGCTACTTCTAGTAAAATTAAGCCTCCAGGATTGTTTATACCAGCCAAGAATACTCTGTCTTTATAGCTTTGCAGAAATTTGGCGTGAAAATAAAGTTGAATACAATGCTGACCCTGAGCTAACAAGTAATTAATGCTTCAATATAAAAATAGAAAATTATCCTTACAACACAACGGTGGAATAGAGAAAACCCTCTCTCTCTGGATTGCTCTCCTGGCTGGATCCCAGCGTCCAGCCAGACCTAAAGGCTACCTAAAGCAGGAGGAGACGTGCAGAATACTTTGAGTCTTTCCAAAGACTTTGTTTTCCCTAAACTATTTTAAAAATTATTTCATCTCTTTCCTTAAAGATATACATTTCTTTTATTAACGAGTTGCCATTCGCCACAACACACTTCTGACTGCAAAAGCACAGGTAGAGAGAAAGAGGAGGGTGTCTCGGGTGGTACCAAAAAGCTACAGCCGCTGGGCACCAGTTCCCAGGACACCAAATACACTGAAAAGGAGGCGTCTTGAGCCCTGCCAGCTCCTGCCTGCTCCCCTCCGCTCTGCCTGCAACAGTGCTGCGGGTCGCTGCCCGCCTGCTCCTTCCCTTTTGCCCCCCATTGGCGAGGAAAAAACTCTTGCAAAAACAAACCCGACACCCCCCCGGCCTCCCCTCCCACAAAGTATTCCTTAAAAACAAACACACACACACAAAATTTATCCAGCGTTCATCTAACAAATTTGCAGACAAGACACATTGGCATTTGGATCTGTGACAGGACAAGTTGCTTCCAACGGAACAAGTTTAATGCCTTATTCCCACGGGGGATGCACGTCAGGAACTGACCTACAGGAGTTACAGCTAATTGCAAGGATCCTGGGGAACAAACGACAACTCTTCTTAGCATCTGTGGAACTGGAATTCTCTGTAATCTCTTCCAATTTAACCAAACCTCCTGTAAAGAAAGCACAACCTGCTCCTGGCATTAACGCCCTATGCAAACGGGGCACTTGGCACACTGACCAGCTCTGCCTTCACCTTCTGTTTTACTGCATAATAAAGACAAATTATTTCCACTTCTTTCCAGATAAGGCAACTAACGTAATGTGGATAAATGGGAAGTTAACTACATGAAACATGTTTTCTGCTCATTGGGCAATTATTTTTTCCCCATAAGATAACATGATAAATAAAACCTGCTTCTGTACAGATATTTCTCATTTCAGAAACACATATTTGTTACAGGCCAAGAGAAGACCCTGGGGTTTTTTTTTGTTTTCGTAAGAAATATGGTCAAATAACAAAAAAAAAAAAAAAAGAAAAAAAAAAGAAAAGTGATAAAGACACAAATGCAGAGCTAACTACAGGCTTGTATATACATTTTTGTTATCCACCTCTAACATGGACTTTTGGTGAACGGGACAGACTGGTCATCCCCATTCCTGTTATTCCCAGAATAGCAAGGGAAAAAAAACCTCAGTATCTCAAAACCAGTGGCAACATAGTAAAAACTGTACACTGTTGTCCATTAACTTAAAAAGCAAAGTCCCTAGATGGTATAAAAGTGAAAGCAGGTGCCTTCTAACTTTGATAATAAAAGTCTTTCCCCCCCACCCCTACGCTGCACAATTATCTCCATTGTCTTTGCACGGCCAAGAACAAAATGCTAAGGAGCAAGGCTGCTTGTGATAAACCGCTCCTGGTAGCAGCAGAAGTGTTCATGTTCTTATCGCTCTTGTTGGAGTTCCCAGTGACTTCGGTGGCATTGAACTCGAACTCCGGGGAGCACTGCTGGAGCTCGCAGCCGCTGCCGCTCTCCTCCCCGCTGCTCTCCTCACCTGCGGGAGACAAACACACGCTGTCCTCCTCTGCCACTTGCGGCGCGATGCTTCGCTTGCAGAAGGCAGCGGAGGGGGAAAAAAGGCAAGCGCGTGGACGTTTTGACATTTATGAGATGTAAGCACAGGTCCTCTTGTTAATGCGGCTTCTGCATTCGTCACACCCATCCCTACTGGTGGATGAAAAGCTGGACATAACCCAGCAATGTGCACTCGCAGCCCAGAAAGCCAACCCTATCCTGGGCTGCATCACAAGCAGCACGGCCAGCAGGTCAGGGGAGGTGATTCTGCCCCTCTGGCTCTGCTCTGGTGAGGCCCCACCTGGGGTGCTGCGTCCAGCTCTGGAGCCCTCAGCACAGGAGGGACATGGACCTGTTGGAGCGGGTCCAGAGGAGGCCACAAAAATGACCCGAGGGCTGGAGCAGCTCTGCTGCGAGGACAGGCTGAGAGAGTTGGGGTTGTTCAGCCTGGAGAAGGGAAGGCTGCGGGGAGACCTGATTGCAGCCTTCCAGTACTTAAAGGGGGACTATAGGAAAGATGGGGAGGTGCTCTTTATCGGGGAGTGCAGTGATAGGATAAGGGGTAATGGTTTTAAACTGAAAGAGGGTAGATTTAGATTAGATACTAGGAAGAAATTTTTTACTGTGAGGGTGTTGAGGCCCTGGAACGGGCTGCCCAGGGCAGTTGTGGCTGCCCCATCCCTGGAAGTGTTCAAGGCCAGGTTGGATGGTGCTTGGAGCAACCTGGTCTAGTGGAAGGTGTCCCTGCCCATGGCAGGGGGGTTGGAACTAGATGATCTTGAAGGTCCCTTCCAACCCAAACCATCCTACGCTTCTGTAAAGTGTGCCCAGCATCGTGCAGCCGACACGCAGCCGTGCACGGCCGCCTCCCCGCAGCTGCTGTGTGGTCGGTGTTTGCCAATGGAGCAGTTTCTCTTTAGCAAGGCCAGTTGTGACAGGACAAAGGGCAATGGTTTTAAACTAAAAGAGGGTAGACTTAGACTGGACATAAGGAAAGAATTTTTTAGGATGAGGGTGGTGAAACCCTGGCCCAGGTTGCCCAGAGAGGTGGGAGATGCCCCATCCCTAGAGACACTCAAGGTCAGGCTGGACGGGGCTCTGAGCAACCTGATCTAGTTGAAGATGTCCCTGCTCACTGCAGGGGGGTTGGACTAGATGGCCTCTAAATGTCCCTTCCAACCCAAACCATCCTCATGCAGCCTGCCAGAGATGCTGGTTCCCACCATCTTTACTAACACTTGTACTGAGAGCTGAAGCTTAACCAGCTACCCAGTGTCGGCATGAAATCCAATTAAAACGAGAAAAAGAAAAAGCAAAAGGAAAACAACAGCAAACATACTTATGTCAATGAAGTCAACATCGTTCCCACTGTATGCATTCTTCAGCTTGTTGGTCATCACCCGCAGAGCCATGATTTGCCGGCGAATCACCATGTCTGGCTTGGTAATATCGACTTCTACCTCTGGGTTATTCACTTGACTTGCTAAGCCATTTCCAGTCACCGCAAAGTCATACCTGAAAAGAAACCATTCCTGCTGGTACCAGAGCTGCAGCTCGGCAAGGTCCCGCACCGAAGGGCAAAAGCACAGGAACTCAGTGATGCCACCCCAGTTTCCAGCCTCAGTGATCCTGAGCCCAACACGATCTTCCCACATGCTAACCCTCATGGATCCCTTCTCTAGCTTCTTACCCCATCTCCCCTCCCTGCAACCTGACCAGCATGTGAAATTAAACACCGTTTTCGTATACCGTTTGCCACAAGGCAGGGGAAAGACAATTTTCTCCCCAACTTGAAAAGAAAAGGAAGATCTGGGGTTTACAATAATAATGGCTTACAACAGCATAAATCAGCTCGCTGCAGGCAATGGAGCGAAACAAGCTGCTGAGATGCCTTGATGCCCACTTAGATGGCACTTTCAGGAAAACAACCTTTGGGGCCATAGTTATCCCAGAGAAACTTATAGTAGTTGGAGTAGTTGGAGGCAAGAATGTCATTCTGGCTTTGCATAATGCACCTTAACCATCAAGCTGAGGTATTAAACGTGTACTTCTCACCATGCAGACATGAGATGCAATTTCCCTAATAACCCCAGCAGGAGAAACATCTGTGTTGTTGAAGATAACCCCACGCATCGAAGCAGAGAAAAGCCAAGCTGCTCAGCCTGAGGAGGTGTGCACGCTCAGGTCTGAACACACCTACAGCCTCTTGGTTTAAAAGAGACTGAGCAACAAAACCCAAAAGAATACATCTCCTGAAACAGGTATTTGTAGTATCATCGTACAGAGCAGGGATATGACACTTTCTTTTCCTCCTCCCATTAGTTGACTTGCACTGTTTAACAGAAGAAGATTTTACTTTTGCTTAGTTATGATGCCAACATCAGCATCACAAGAGAGAGAAAAGCCTTTAGCACAATATGCTGATCCCAGAGACCAGGCAGTGAGATCTAATCATATGCCTGAAGGGCATCCTCAAACCCTGTCCTGTATTTGCAAGGGTATATTATTGTTGTTGTCGTTGTTATGATTTGTGTTCAATATTATATGTTGCAAAGAGGTCAGAGAGAGACCAAAGTGTGGAAGACTACTGAACTTTTAAGCTTATTGGAGCCACAGAGAAAAAGAGTAATAGTAAAGCAAAATATCTTGCACAACCCACACGGGATGGCAGTAAGTGAGGTCCAGCCTCCCCCAGACACCCCTCTCTGTCTGCTTGCCCAGTGCTGCCAAGTCTCCAACTCCACTCCTTACTGATGCCCGACCTCACGCACTGGGGGAATCTGCCATGAAAAGCCCAGTACAAGCTGCTGATAAAAAAAGACCTCGGGAGGGCAGAGCCGTTTCTTGTTGCAGAGACCCAAACCACTGTCCTGGCCGAGCGAGGCCGTTTCCGGCAACATGAAACAGTACAAAATTTACGCGGCATGGCTCAGTCCTGTGCCCCCACAATATCAAGGGCATAAACTGTTATTACTTAGAAAAACTGCTGGAACACCCTGGATGACTATTTTTTTCTTTAATGGAACATCTTGGATTTTGCTTATTTCCTCAGTAAGCAAACAGAAAAAAAAGAAAATTCTATTTCCAAAATAAAAGTTAAACAGTTAAATAAACCGTATGACAGAAAAATTTTGGCTTATTCATGTGTTGGCAATTTCTTCCTTAGGAAAAAAAAAAGTTTCTTAACTATTTTTCCATAAAAAGCATGCATGAAAACCACCGGCCCCCTTGTGCCACTGACCTCTGCAGCAGAGAGGTGGACCTGCCACCGGCCCCCACCTCCTTTGCCCTTGCTCAACAAGAAACACCAGCTGGGGCACTGGGGCAACAGCACTGTCAGACAACACAAGCATCCCTGCTCTGTGGCTGTGATACCGGATTTTGTACAAACCACCTCCCCGAACCCAGGAGCAACCAGTAAGAGGTTCAGGTCCAAGGAGAGGTGTTGTTATCTAGAAATACAGATTCAGTTCTATGCTTTCAAGTAAACCACCACACAGAGCTTGGACAAGCCTTTAGCTTTGCATTCAAGCTCCCCCCCATCTACACAAAAAAAAGGGTACCAGCAGCAGCCTGTCTCAGGGGAGCTGGGGTCAGTCCCGTAAGAGGAGAGGGCTCGGGGAGAGAAGCTGGCACTCTGGGAAAGGCTGGGGCGAGAGGGAGAGAGTTAACTGGCGGCAGCAGCATCGCCAAACCTGCTCTTGGCGCTCCCATTCCAGCACTCGTTCTCGTTGACGGTGCCTACAGACATCTTTTCATCGTTGCAAATGTTGCCAGGGAGAGATGACCAAAATTTTTTGGCTTGCTTCAGTTTCTCTTTCACATCAGTAACCTATTAAAGAAAGAAAAAAAAAAAAGAAACACAGGACATAATCCAGAATACCAAACGCTCATTAAAAGTGAAGCTGGAAAGGTATTTTTTATCACAACAGACGTGTATAGGCCAGATCTTCAGGTTGCCTGTTTTGATGGTTGATTTACTTTTTTAATACAAAATTAAACACCGTTCCTCAAACTTATATTACTCATAAGTCAAGCTTTAAAACAGGCGCTTTTCTGACATACAAGCGTTGAGGTAATTCACATCTAGAGCCACGGGCAGATTACACCCCTCAGAGAGTTTAAGACAGGCAAGGAATATTAAGAAACCCTATAAATAATGAATGGAAAATTATACGCTGCGGTACATGGGTGCAAAGCGCCTGTGTGGCACTGGCAGGACCAGGCACTCACCAGTCGGTCCAAGCTGGTGCCGGCAGCTGTAGTCGGCCGTTCCTCTGGGTTGTAGGGTCTAAAACGAGCGCTGAAACCACTTTCTGAGACGGAACGAGCGGTCCGGCCCTGGGCAAGTGTTTTTGGCTGCCCACAACCCTGGAAAACCTACATGAGAGAAGGAAACAGTTTTATAAAATGGGAGGTAACAACCACCTCCCTTCTCCAGGTTCCAACCCAGCCCCTGCCCAAAATGATACATCAGCTTTATATATACTTGAAAGGACATTAAAGAAAAAGCATATTGACAAGAATAGGGAAATAAAACATATTGGACAAATAAAGCCCAAGTGTTCTCTTGGTCCATTTACCTTCTGAGACACCTGCATGCTGTTCTCCTGCATGTTCATGATCGCATCTGAAATTTTCACATCAATGGGGTCCATGACTGACTCAATGTTGAAGGGACCCTCCAGCCTTTCTGCTACCAGCAGCATCGAATCTAAAACAAAGAGAGAAATGAAGGCTTTTAATGGAGAAACTTCAAGGATAACAGATAACATGGATAACAGATTGAGCACACAGACATTAACCACCGCAACGTTGCTTCTGACCAGCACGCATCTCCGGGAAACATTTTCCTCCGTTCCCAGAGCCTACAACTTCACCAGGCACTTACAGGCTGCCAACATGACGCCAGGGGCTCATATACATCAAACGCTGCATTAAATGAGGGAGAGCCATCGCAGCCTGCCAAAAGGCAGCCTGTAATCAGCTTCTCCAATTAGAACAAGCATTACTAACACCCTCCTCTCCAAGCTCATTTATTAAAGGTTTCCTTGTGTCATTTGTTTTTCAAGACTGCTTTCAAAGCTGAGAGAGAGAAAGCCACTGGCTTCCTCATGCTGTCCTGAACGCAAGAGACCAACGTGAAGGGGCCCAAGATGACCATCACTACCATCCCTCCCTTATGGAAAGCTAGAGGCCTTGCCGTGTCCGGGGAAGCCAAAGCATTACACATTCTGGCATTACACGGACAATTTGCACAAGGGAGACTGCGTGAGACCATGGTAGATGTTGTGCTCTAATGATATATTTGGCACATCTCCATGCAAGCGGAGATGGAAAAGTCCCTCAGCCAACACTAGGTCACTCCTGCGCTGACATGCACATCCTCATCAAATACATCCTTAAACATAGCAGCTACTGAACTTCCATTACTTCCTCTGGGAAATTATTATTGGCATTAAGGCTTTCGCCCTGCATTGCATTTTAGACCTCTTTCTCTGGCTCTCCCCTAGAAGGTGCCTCCAGGTACACACACCTTGTGCTAAGCACTCGTCTCTTCTTGCCCATCACAACCTTTAACATTGTTTTCACTGCAGTCCCTCAACCCTGGAGCACCCTGTTTGCTGGACTCCTCTCCTGCGTCACTTTGTGACGCTCTGTCGTACACTGTTCTACCCATAATTTTCCAGCTGCATTTCCAGTTGCTCTACTCATAATTTTCCAGCTGCATTTAATTTTTCAATTTGTCCTAGCCTGCGTGACATGGGAGGCCAGGGCACCACGGTCCCTCTGGCCCTGAGGAAACCCTCTTCCAAGGAGCTCCTCCCCGCTCCCAAGGATACGCCTGTTCCTTTCCATTAAGGAGAAATGGGCGCCTCACAGTCAGGCTATTAATTTCTCTTGAAAAGTGTTTCCGCTGATGTTCATCCTCCTCCTCAGCACAGAAGGTACCTTCAACAAGCAGAAAACTTCCATGGGCTCCGGCTACCTGTTAAAGCCCTATAAAGATATTCCACGTACTGAATGATTGAGTAATAGCTCTGCCTTAGTGCCCAACTCATGTTAAACTACACTAAAAAAAACCCACAAACAGATTATAAATTAAGCTATCTGTGTATTTAAATAACGACGACAATGATGATGATGATAATCCAACAACAAACCCCCCCGCATGGATTGCAGACATCTTCCTAGCCTGCAAATCCACTTTTTAAAGGCAAATCAGTATTCCAAAGATTTGCTGGATACTAGTTAAGGGTTGAACAGTCGATCAATGCATCCTAAAAACCATGTCAGCCAGGACTCACACAGCTCCACCAAGGTGCTGGTGTTTAGGGAGTGAACCCCGGGAGGAGCTGGAGCCCCCAGGAAAGCCCCTCACCCTGCAGGCACACACCACCAGCATCAATGATGGAGCTGTCGCAGGGCATGGATGGAATTCAGCCGTCAGGGACTACAAACAGGTCTGAACTAAATGCATTTTTTTAAAAAAAAAAAAGGAAAAAAAAGAAGGTAATAACAAATGAAACAAAGAGTCTTAGACTGTATTGTGGTGGGCTCCAATAAAGTGATGCTTCAAATCTCTGAGTAATGACTGCTAGCATGAATATACCATTGTGCCGGAGGGGAGAAAAATGCTTTTGATGTGCTACCAAATGGAGACTTTTGTAAACAAGTGGAGCACAACTTAAATGTGTTCATCATTGTCAAAGCTTTTGGGGTTTTTCACGCGCATAAAGAACATCCCGGCAGAGTTTACAGGAAGCCGCTCATTTCAAATAAAAATATTATGAATAGACAGATAATAAAACACACAAAATGCATAGGTTTTTTTTTAAAAAAAAAAACAAAACCCCAAATCATTCCATTTTGTAACTACTTAATTCTCTGAGTGACCAGGAAAGGCCGCAGATCAATAAAGTGTTTGTGAAAGACTGAAAGGAAACATAAACCCCAATTCTTCTGGCTGTTTGGCGTCTTTGTAAACTTTGAGCCGGGCAGGCCATCCACAAGACCATGGGAATGTAGAGCGAATTGGGTCCTTTGTTAGCGGGGGTGCCATGGCGTTACATGTATCACAGCCCAGGAATGCAGCCTCCGCTTTGACTGCCGATAGAGAAAATGCATTCGGCCTCCAGCAGAGCTGCCAAAGCTGGCGAGAAAAGATAAGGAAAGTAATAATTGCCCTTGGAGAATATATTCAACTGGAGCTCTTCAGAAGCAGGGATTGATACTGGCAAGGAACGCTAAATGAAATGAACTTTCATTAAAAAGGAAAAAGAAAGGGGGGGGGGGGGGCTCTACCTCATGCACAGTTTTGGTTTTGGGGGCATCCTGCAAACTTTTACCTCCCACCAGGAGCTGGCTGGTGTCCCCACCAGCAGTCGTGGCGAGCAGCGATTCCCTCTGGCAGCCACGTTTGACATTAATAGGGTTGGCTGGGGTTCAAGATAACGCTAGCACGTCAAGAGGGGAGGCACGCTGCACTGAAACCAGCAATGAAGCTTTGGTGCAACTCATCTCCCAAAAAGATTTTCCATTACTGGGAGAGGAGTTGAATATAAATATAAATTATTTTGCACCAGAGCTGGGGCAAAATAATTGATATTTATAAGCCACGGTGAGGTGGCTCAGCTCTTCTTCACAAAAAAAAAAAGTCTGGCAGAGTGAAAAATGTCCCTGTGCCATTTATTACAAACATGCAGCATGACAAAGACTGTCTCTCCTCTCTGTGATGGGGAGATAGAAGTGGACTGTGGGGGACACACACACACACAACCCCCCAACCCACACCATACAGCGTCATCCCTTAAAGACCCTTTTCCTCCTGCATACATTTGTCCTTGCTACTGCCATTGAGACAATCCTTGGCAATTCTTTCACATTGTGCCACCAATAATCAGAAACCCACATCTTCAGCCTCACTGTCTGACTTGAAGAACAAAAGGCAGTTTTCAGTCTTAACCCCAAGATCTGATTTAAAAGAGGGGGGAAGGAGGGGAGAGACCTTGACCATTCATTAACAACAATCATCTTTTTTTTTTTTTTTTTAAAGGGGAAAAAATCCTTTGCACACAAAGTAGTACTCCAGATATGTACATGGAGCCTGAATTCGACATCTTTGAGCAGAATAAACCTGGGGGGTGGGGGGTAGGAATCATGAAAAGGCACTGGAGATTAACACTGTTCATTCAGGAGAGCTCCAAACCCCCCAATAGCTTGTTTGAAACAAAGTATATCCCTCTCTAATTGGTGTACAATTATGTCAGGAATAGAGGGCAAAATGATTTAAAGACAGTTAAATGGGAGAAAAGAGTACAATTTGGTCATTATTTCATATGCTGCAACTTTAAATGGTACCTTGCAGCAGTAAGGCAGTATAAAGTCTTCCTGTCTCAATAAACCTACAATCTTTACATCCCAGTTTGGAAAAGCTTTACATAAGTGACTTACTAACACACCACTAACACACGCGCATGTATATTTTGTACGCACAGGCACCCAAATTCATATACACTTGCAGCATTTGTTGCAAGTTCTCCAATTTAACTATCTTTAAATTGTTCCACTACGTTCAAAGTCTGGTTTTGACACATAATAAATCAGTGTTGTAACTTAGTACTTAAACTTGCAATGCAAAATAGCATCGAACCCATGCAGGTGGGGTTTTTTATCGTTGTTGTGGGGTGCTTTGCGGGGGATTTTTTTTAGTTTTTTGTTTGTTTATTTATTTATTTAAACTTCTCAACAAACACACGCACACAGGATATTTGTGAGATATGCCCTGCCCCAAACACCAGACCTATTTAATTTAATTTGCCTCAAGTGGCAAATTGAGGAAGAAACCAAAATCTGGAACATAACCAGCACCTGTTTAGTTATTAAACTGTCTAAAGCAAGCACCGCTTAAGTTTTCAGTGTCTCTACTCCACTGCAAGAATCAACCCAGACTGCAAGAACCAAGCAAATACTGCCAATAAATGTAACGAAGCTTAATACCATACTCAAGTAACGAGTGGGCAAGAAGCCCCTTGGGGAGGAAGCACTGCCAGAAGAAAGCTTTGCTTCCAACCCGGAATCACATTTATTTATTTAGCCTTGTTTAATAATCTTAATTATTGTATGCAGTCCCTGATCAGTCTCGTGTGACAGGGCTCGCTGGCTTCCAACGGGGTTCGTTTTTAGCTGCATACCACCTACAGCAATTAGCTGCTTGTGCTTTTGTCTGTTTTCTGGCATTATGCCCTTCCCTTTCATAGGATTCCTCTCTTCTGCTTGGACTAGATGTTTGCAAGTCTCCTGGCTTTGAGCTATTTCAGCAACAATTGTAGCTGAAATACTTAATATTCTCATGAGAAAGACGGCTGGGAGGAATGGGGTGGGGGGTGTCAGCCTCCCAGAGAATGACTTGGAAACCCAATTTAGTGTCACATTTAACTCCCTATATGGAATACACAGGCAAAAAAAACGCCTTCTGAAAATAATACCCTGCACACAGCCAATTGGCATGGTCAGTGAAATGAAAAGCCAGTGCACAAAACACGGGAAAAGAAGTTCTAAGATTTAAATCTAGCCTGAAATGCCAATTATCAGAAATTTCCCTTTCATATCTTGCAGCTTAACGAAAAGAAAATCTTTTCTTTCTAACAGGCTTTTTCTTCCACGAGTGGGATGGGAAGAGCACCACAGCCTTGTCAGTAGCGGCAGATACTTCACATGTGCACTTCATCATACATTAACTGGAGTGAAGCGACTGCTCCCAAAGGATGCTTGTTCACAGATAAATCAAGCCTCCTAGAAAAGGAGCACAAATGAAAACATTTAACATTATCTATTGCCTGTGCTCCCAAAACGTGATGCATCGCCAATTCTGCTGAGCCTTGACCCAAGGTAGAATTTAACATTTCAGTCTAAATTTCATGTATCGAATAATACCATTTATAAGCATGGAAGAGAAATAATCAACAGGAGGAAGAGGATGGCAAAAGCACTCGCACAGCTTCACGTAAGGCCTATCAACATTTCAAAGGATAGTGGCCGAGCGCCAAATGAACTGTTTAAAAACAGATTCAGACACATGTCCCATTCAATTTTTTTAATGTAAAATACAGGACCACAGCTTTCCCCAAAGCTCACCCCAGCTAGAAGGCAGACTCTCAGACTGCTGAGGAAGAAAACTGGCTTTGGGAAGGACAGCTGTAAGGTGACAACAATGTATAAGGAGTAGTATGGAAAAAACAGCTTGCACACACACTTGCTCCAGGAAGAAGACACCCAAGCCTACAAGCATGACAGGTCCATCACTGAAACAGAGGTCACTGGCACAACAAAAGTCCCAGTAATTGAGAAATAAATGTGAACTGCAAAAGGTGTGTTGTAAACAAAGATGTAGAAGGAAAAGATACCCATCACAAGACACCTAAAAACCTGCTATAGCTCAGCACAGCCATTCACAAAAGCCATTTAGGTGGAGGACACAATATCAGCATCACGCAGTTTTAACCCATACTGCCTTACCCATAAAGGTATTCCACTCTGCGTCCAAGTCCCCTTGGTTGGCCAAGCAGCCTCTCATGACGTTAAAGCAGTAGTTGTAACAGGGCTTCACCGATACCAGACCCCGGCAGTGTGGGCAGTACATCATCTTCAGCAGCGCTTGTGTACCCTGCGGTGTGGGATTCACCTTTACGAGAGAAAAAGAGGAAAGGAGAAGAAAATTAGCCCTTGGTCACTAAAGCAAAAAACCACACACGTTTACCCTAGGGCGGGTGGGAACAGAGCTGTGCAGGAGAGGTGCAATGGGGTCAGCCACTGCTGTCTGGTCAGAGCTCCCCAGTATCTGGGGAACAGATGAAGGGGTCTGGCTCACCTCCTTGGGTGTACCTGCCACTCCAGGGGTCACAGCCAATCCCTGACTCTGCAAAACCTTATATTCCCTGCAATATACCCAGTGACAGCTGCCTGGTATTGTGGGACCACTCCCTGGGCTGCAAGGACAGGCACCCCAAGGGGACAGGAAGCATTCGAGATTAGGGCAGGGACTAACAGGCCACCAAGCCAAAAGGCATAATGCAGGGCTGCGTTATCCAAGCCCCACCGCAAGCACACACTGAAGACAACAATGCCGGGACTTCTCAGGAAAAAGCGGCTGAGACGGGATGCCTGCCGCTATCCCCGCACCAAACCTGTGGGGAGCGTGCCCTCCTCCACTGCAACCCTGTGGCTAGGCTCCTCCTGGACAACCGCCCAGCAGGGCTCTCCGGCAGGGATACCTGCTCCTTTATCTTACATTCAACTCCTGCAACACAGCATTTACATGACAGATACCCACGTTCACTTACACTCAGCACCCACCACGCTAAATAAGGCTGTTCCCCACGGGCGAAGGAGGTGGCAGCTACAGCCCTGCAGCTGAGGACAAGCCAGGAAGACCCTCGAAACCAATGTGCAACTGCTGGGCGTGCAAGCGGAGCTATCTGCAGCAGGCACGTCACCCTCTGAGCCCTCGGCAGGGCTATTTTCCAAAGTGACTCATGGTCATTCATGTTTGATTCACTCTCTGGCTCAGCTTCAAAACATTCATTGAAACCATTTCCACCCAGCTGGTCTGAGGAGAGTTAGCTCCAGCACCACGTACTAGTGCCGACCACGTGGTGGGTCTGTTTAAAGCACTAAACAGAGAAGCTCCCTCAAGAGCAAGTTTACGTGTTAATTAACCACACATGAAAATGGAAAATTAAGATGTGATCAGAGATACGCTGACAAAATAGAAGCAGTCTCTGGTGTTTTAGCAATGCACTTGAGACTTCTTGTACAGCATTTATGGAAAGCACTCTACGTAGATCACGATCTGAGACTGTACTGAAGGAGACTCCCTAACAGCCTCGAGGAAGAGGGAAGTCATTCAATACAAATGGCTGGAGATGTGGATGGCCTCCACATCTCATCTCCTGGAGGTCTGGAAACTGATTTCATGGCAGAAAGGATGACAGGCCTGAACAGAGATGAACATACGTGAGGAAGCCCTGGGACCTGGTACCACATGTACACTGAGGACCATATTATTGCAAAGCTCATCACCGCATGAGGTCTATGGAGAAACAGAACATGATCTGGTGCAAAAATTAGTTGACAGCATATGAAACTAGGAGGATTTTAACAGAAGGACAATCTTCTGTGCTTGACGGAGCTCAGTGCTGGATTTTGGCTGACCAGCAACATTCATTCAGACACCAGTTCACCCCTCTTTTGTTATCTTTACCCCTCTTTTGTCCACAAGGAGCCTGTTTGGCTGAGCAAAAGGAGAATCAATGTAAAAAGCTGTTTGTGGTGGTGAGGAAATCTGATTCAGACACTTCAGAGCATATATACACGCATATATATATATATAGATGATATATATATAATATATTTGGAAGGCACAGCGGGAGCAGGAGCCCCAGCAGAAAGCTCCCTATTGGGGCAGCATGGCTTTAAAGCAGAGCTAGTTCAAACACTGGGAAGAGCTCAAGCAACAGAAATCAGCTAAATCAGATGATTTATAGTAGGAAAACTGAAAACAGACAAATGTAAAGGTATCATCTGCCATCCAGATGGTGCAGCCCTTGCATAACAAAAAAGTTGTGGGGCAGGGGGGAAGAGGGAGCTAAACAACATCTAACACCCAGAGACAGAGCTCTGAAGGATGACCCAGTTTAGTAGTTTAGGCATTTTTATGATAAAAATCTCTTCCCACAACACTTGGTGGTAGGTGCCAGGACCTCCACACCTAGTCCTGAGGTTTATCAGCAGATCCCAGCCGCCCTGGCACTGCTGGTCTTCGAAGAACCACTCTGCATCCTCCTTGGGAAAAAAATTAGGAAAAGGTTGATAGCATCAACCGGGTGCTAGAACAGTTTGAAGCTGGACAAGGAGCAGGGGACCTCCCCAATCCTATCATGGAAAGCTGCAGCTTTATGAAAGGGAGTGCAGAGCAGCGTGCTGCAAAAAAATCATCTGCTCAGCAGTGACCTGGGAGGCACCTTCCCATCTTAGGTTCCCGCTCACCCCACACGGCTGCAATCCTGCAGCATCCGCCCTGCTTTGATATTTCATAGGGGTTGATCTTTATGAATCCCAGCAGATGCAGGGGAAACTGAAGCCACTTTCCCGCGTTCCTCAGCAGATGACATGGGACAGTCACTTGGATTAGATCCTTTGAACAAAGGCCCAGCATGAATTTAAAAGCAAAGAGGGTTTTGCTTCCTCCCCTACATAGGTTTGCATCTCTGAGCCGTACACAGAGCTAAGCAAACAGGGCGATGAAAAGCAAACCCCAGTGACCACCAAACCAAACCCTAACTAGTGATGGACGTACCCTGCAGGGAAGCTGAGAGTTTGCAATATAGTTGCAGGTGAAGAGGAAGACAAAGGGGAAATTTGTCAGACCAAATCTGGCATTTTATGGTGTCAGAAAGCAACAGGAAGGCACAGATATCAGCTCTAAGAGAGAGTTTCGGGGAAGATTATGAGCAATTACACCTCGTTACAACCGTGATAAATGCTTAACTGCTACGTATTGCTGCAACAAGAACCTTAACCCCTGGCAAAGGGCCCATACCCGGTCCAGACCAACTCTGGGTCTGTCAGTGGGTTGTGCCATATGTTGCACTGGCAATTCTTCACAAGCTTTTAATGTTCGCTTTGCCACACCAGGTGCAAGCTCTTAAAACACCGCTGCATGTAACAGTAAACCCAGATATGCTTTGTTCTGGGGTTGTGTTTATCTTGGAAAGCAACTCAAGTTCATTCAAACTCTACTCTAGAATGACCCTCAAAAACCAAATAATCTCCTTTCTAATACAGCAGAGTCCCAAAGAAAGCTTTATTTGCTGAAGAGGATTTACTCTCGTAGATTTGAGCCCAGGTAGTAGTACGTTGTAGTGCACATACCCTGTAAAAGCTTATAATAGAAGTAAATGCACTCCAATCCCTTCCTTTTATCTTGTGAAATTTATTTCCCTTCCATGGCGTTCCACGCCACTGCAGCAATCCATCAACCTGCGGTTTCATCATGTAAATTACAATTTGTCCATGTCTATACGCTTTGTCAAACGTGAAGATTAAAAGCTGCTAACAGATGTGTTTTGGCACCAATCTTCACGTTTGTATCGAACTTGCTCCTTAAAAACACAGATTTGTGCACAACCCACAAAAATTAGTGAGAAGCAAACAGTTCTGGGCTTTCTGGGCTTAAACCAAATGTTTCGTATCATATGTGTTGAGGCACCCCCAACTTACATTTACTGGTGAAGATACAATCATGTTCTTGTAAAAATAATGTGCTTTTGGTAAAATAAAATCTGGTTTTTGTTGGTACCTTGTCACATCCACCCCATTTCAGAGTCTCACATAAGGGAAACGGTTTGCCCTATGTCCTTAGCCTTTTTCAACTCTTTGGCAACCGTGTCTGCATGAATATGCCTGGTAGAAACTTCACCATCAAAGCACACACCTATGAAGTGAAATGCTGTGTTAACAGCCTACCACAAAGCCACCAAAACTCAAGAAGAAACAATCTGTGCAAGCAGATAAAGCTCAGAAAAGCAACCGGTTTCTTTTTCCCCTCCTTCCCAAGGCAAGAAATAGCTGGGGAAGGATGACAGAGCTCTAGCCATGGGCGGTCCTGAAGGGAGCTCCCTCCAGCTGCCAGACGGCCAGAGCCACATTTTATTTTCTCATTCTACCCTCAAGTTAACATTAAGAATGTTAGTAATGACATTTAAAATCCTGGCAGCCTTAATAACTATTTATAACAACACTGATAACTCAGGCTATCTTATTTTCCAAGCTTGCACAACAGCAGCGTTGCCATGCCAGCCACAGTGCCACCAGAAAACATAAAAATCCAACAATTTGAAAATAAATGCAGTGAAATTAATTTTGATTTATACTGTGTTTTCTTTGCAAAAAACAGAATTAGGGCAATATTGGATAAAGAAAACTGAAGAAGTAACTTCTCAGTAACATGGAAAGATGATTTAATGACTTCCAAAACTAACTCCAAAGCTGACTGAAGGGCTGTGGGATGCTCCAGGTGAGTAGCCAATTTAGACAAGCAAAGTATCATCAATTTTTGGGACCAACACAACCTCACTTATATCATTTTTTCCTTCCCTCAGTGTTGTGCAAGAGCATAATCTTGGGACATGCTGGTCCAGACGTTCAGCTCACTGTGGAGCAGAAGATCACTCAGGCAGCTCTTGATTTGCTTCCCCACCCCAAATATTCCAATGAAAGTGTTTTGGAATTAACTATGCATTTAACCAATTTTGCTGGCCCGGTGCTAGCACATGAATAATTTAGAAAGCATCTGGTTCAACCACAGAGTTGGACCTCCGAGGTCTTGCACAAGGGAGCACATTCAGGAGAGATACTTGGGAACCACAGGGCTCTGTTCCTCGTCAGTATTTGCCACCCGTAGCGATGTCTGCTGCAGCTTTATCGTGCTGGTTACAGTCACCTCGGTATGAGGAAAAGTTCAAGAGTACATTTACACTCGATTCCCTACTTATAACTTGCTTTTCCTCCTCCCCAGATGTGACACTGCCGGAGAGGAACAGCAGAGCTCCCGAGAATCACACCACTGGTCACTCGACCTGCTCAGTCTTAACATTAACATGTCAAAAGGGGAGCACTGTGTGCTCTTCTTCCCTGCCAGCCCCTCCAGCCAGCGCCGGGCAGAGGGGACCTCGGTACCAAGCAGACGCCTCTTCCATCGAGCGTTTACGGAGCGATGCCAGGGTCAGCATCTCCTGCTCTTGGTGTCCCCAGGACCAGCGCACCTTTCAAACAAAGCTTGTTCTCCAAAGCACCTGCCTCTCCCCGACCCAGTCGCTCAGCAGATAATTAGGAGCGTTCTGCTTGCTTTAATGAGCAAAACAGCCAGAGCATTTATCTTAGCAGTTAGACCCCAAAACTTCCTTAGTTATTCCTCACATTTGTTTTCAAAATTGGCAGCAGAACCACAGTGTGGGGGGAGGCAAAGAAAAAGAAAAAAAATAACCCGGGTGGACTGAAACGCTCCTGCATGGCGGCCATCAGCTCCAAACCCACAGCCGCATCCATGCGCACTCTCAGCATGTTAAATCCGCAATGATTGCTGCTCGAGCATGCTTTGAAGGCTATGCCTAGAGCAGACCCTCAGATGGCTGGAGCTGAGGCAGATGCAGCCACATTCTTGGCAGGTCTTCTCAGGGTCATCTTTGATGTGGAGAAGTGCTTGGTATTGTTTTCTGTATTGATGTTTGCCCTTGGCACGTGAAAGGCAATGTCCTTGTGCACGGTGGCCCCTCGGTCTGGCCCCACAGTTTGCAACTTGCTGCCTGGACAGCACTGCTTCTTCAGAGACCCCTCTGCAACACTAGAAGGGCTCCTTGGCTCTTCTGGCTGGCTCTCAGTTGCCCATGAAGCAGCAGCATCTGACCCCCGTCTCCTCTCAATGCATGCAAGGAACACATTTCATTTCTGTCACTTCCCTGGGTGGGTCCGCTCTTACCCAAAGGGTGCCCAGCTTTGTTGGATACAGGAACATGAACTTCTTCCTGGAAATGATTAAGGGCACATTCCCCTTGAGTCAAACAAAGGGCAAAGACTGCAAAGCACAAAGGGAGATTGGACCTTTGCTCTCTGGCTAAACTTCTAGATCCTCAAATGGTAATTAGGTGGGGCACAACATTTACTGAAATAGGAGCTCAGTGTCCTAATATTTCTGATGATACTGGCCTTAATTTTTATTCATTCAAGGCTTTCTTGTTTTCATCACTGGTTCTCCTAAGCTAATGTCTCATCCACATTCTGCATCCATGCTGAAAAGGGCAGGAGCCACGGTTCACGAGATGCAGCTGGAGGTAAGGGAGCTCATGTAGGCCAGAGGTAGGTTGGTTTATGCAGGTTCAGTGCTTCACCTTGTGCCCCGTGGGTGCCTCATTAGAGATGAGGCAGCTCAGCGCAAAGTGGGTTAACAACCCACCAGGCTCTTGCTCCAGCTTTGGAGCGGCTGAGAGAAGGCAATCACCTGCCCCCTCTGTAATTCCTTCTGTAAATGGTTTGAAGAAAATTCCCTCCTTGGCTGCTATCATCACACTTCACTAGGGAAGAAATGCCAATACCAAAGAAGCTGAACCTCCTCCACCCACCACAAACATCTCCAGCAGCTTCCTCTCGGCTTTTAATGTCTCTTGAGGACAGCAGATGAGGAGGTAGATGTATTCCTCATATGAAACTGTGCATTACTTCATACTCGGCTCATATCTGTGCTTCCAAATTAAACACCATTTCTTGCACACAACTTTGAAGCTGCTGCCTTTCCCAGGGTTCCCAAGGATGGGCTGGAAGCCCCTTATCCAGCAGCACAGCTGCTTGGGTGGCAACTGCACCCTGTGCGGCTTTCAGCATGCAAATGCTTGTTGGGGAGGTGATTTGGGAGCCTCCAGACCTCTCAGCAGTTCCTCAAACAATCGGACACAAGGGCAAGAGGGAAAAGTGCTAAGAGAGCCCCCAAAACGAGTTCATCAGCATAAATCTCCAGGGGAGCTGCAGAAAACTCTCACCACCACTGCAGCTGCAGATGGGGATGTGTGGGTGGGACACTGTCTCTCTGCAGAGAGACAGTGAGGCAAACACAGGGTTTCCATGTCACATGGCTTCAGGCTTCGTCCTTCATCCCCACCAGCTGCTGACTGCCAGACAGACCTTCCCTCCCAGCTCTTGGGTTAAGCACACTCTCCTAGACCCCACAAAACGCTGTCAGGGGGCTCAGTCCTTGACGACTACTACCTCTCCCCCCACAACAGGGGCCTCCATCCCATATCTGTAGTTAACCTGCATCCAACAAGCCCCTGGGCACTTTGCCCTCAAAGGTGTCATGACCCTCGACCAGGCTGTGGGTTTAATCACATGTAACTAATTAAGGGAACATCTCTGCAGCTTGAGAATTGCCCAGTTGCAGGTTCGGTCACTCTAGGCTCTGACTTGTATTTGCTCCTTTTTCCACCCCTGGCTGGGGCAGGAAATGTCACTGCTGGCAGCAATTTAACGCGGCTGATTTTAGTGCTTGTCAAGGGCTAAGTAGCAAGTGAGCGATTAGGGGATGGGCAGATTTCCGTCTCCTGAAGGCGAGGGCAGGAAGGTCAGAGAGAAAGCACCAGGCTACAGAGGGAAGCTCTGGAGGCCCCCAGCCCCTCGCAGCCCACCTCAGATGCAGGACACATCTCTAGCAGGCAGAAACAGCATCCTGGGTTTTCTTCTTGGATCTGCTGTTCAGGGTGGATCTGGAGAATTTTGTACTTACTGGTTCCAAAGGAGGGAATTTGAGGGGTGAAGACCTGAGCATCAAAACTGGGTTTTAGACACAGCTGGAAAACAGTCTGTGTTTTCTCTCCACTGTGCGTTTGGGCAGCAGCACATGGCTTCTGACCCATCCAATGCAGAATTAAAGTTATTTCCTAGCATCCTGGCTCAGAAATCAAGCATACTTGCAGCTTTTCAATATTCTCTCCGTTTCCCCCTTCACTCCCAAACTCACGCAAGGACAATACCTTTCTAAATGCATCTCCCTAGTGAAGATGTAAAAATACATAGGATCATTAAAAAGCCATCAAGGTTGTTCTACTGTAAAGTGCTCTTTGCTCTCCTGATAGCACCCTGGGAAAGTAAAAAGCAGCTGGGTCTTGCAGTAGTTTGTATTTCCCCTACTGAGGATTTTCAATTAAACATTTTGAACTTGCTTGTTACAAAAGGCCTTAAAACTAATTTACATTACTTTGGACATTTTTTCATCAAGAAGAAGCAGCAGTCATCCCACTACAACTCCTGAGTAAAAATAATAAGGAAACAAAGTCAATGGCGTAATTATATAGAGCTCAGCAAAGCTGGGCTAATCTATATGTAATGTGGGAAGCCCCAAAACACAACTGCAAAGCAGCAGGCATAAAAATATCAGCTTTTAAACTCACATATAGAATTTCAGATTGTGTCTTGCAGAAACATGATGTTAGACTTCTACCGAATGAGATTAAAACACTACAGAAAAGATTATTATTCCTTCCACTGCTGCAACTAAAGCTTAGGTATTCAGCAGAAGGGACCTTTCCTACCACTTTTAGAAGTCAATCTGTTGCAGGATTTCCAGTGCAACTAGTGAAACTGAACTGGAAAGTGCGGTAACTGTGATCGTTCTCGGCACGTGAGCTATTTTTGCAGCTGAGTGCGTCTCTGGGTAACCTTCCACACTTGAGCAATTAATTCTAGAGTTGAAGGCAACTCTACACTCGAGGATCTTCAAAAGGGAAAGAGAAATCATGACGCCACCTCGGGTTCACGACTCTGATTCATAACAGATGCGAGGACCGTAGCCCTTGTGGTCCTGTGTCAAGTCTGGAGACGTTTTGATGAATTCCGAGCAGATGGAGCATAAACACGATCCCTCATCCATGCACGTTTACCGCCTATCAAGTGATTGCGCATTCCCAAAAACTGTACTGGGGCTTAGCAGACAGACCTCCCACTCTCCAGCAGCGACAACCCTTTTCCCCTTTCTTTCTGACCACAACGCTACACAGCCAGGAACAAGAGGTACCAGACTTGAAACCCCAACCAAGAGGCTGGCAGGCTTGTCCAGTGACCCGACATGGAGACACAATGCTTGGCCTCATCCAGCACCAACCCTCCCTCCCACATCTCCTTCCCACCACAGGACAGCATCCCTGAGGCTGGAGGGTTTTGTGGTCTCATAAGAGGAACCCCACATGTCACTCACAGAGCTCCACAACACCCGTCCTCAACCAGCAGCACACAGACATGTCTCACGTGAGAGTCATCACTATTAAATGGGGACCCAAAGGCCTAAACCTGTCACCGCTAACTTACAACTTGCTCCTGAAGCCTGGATGTATTAGTATGGCGACTTCTTCCCTTGCTAATATTCTCTGCCCTATCACACACGTGCAGGCTTATCACAGGTTGTTTTTCTCATTTCTCTTCAAGAAAAATTAACATACGAGCAGATTTTTTTCTTTCCAGAGAGACAGTATTTTAATATTATCCCTCTAAGTCAAAGCAATTTGAATGATTATCTCACTTAACGATACTGCTTGTGCTGCCTCCAAAATTGCATTCTGCTTCTACGAGTACCTGAACAGCTATTCATTTCTGTTTTACTAGCCTTCCCCCTTCCTCCCCACCATTTTCCGGGCACTTAGGGTGATTCAAACTACTGCCTGCCCTTTCAGCCTGGCGTTTTATTACTCTATAACCAGGTAGAAAGAAAGTAAACCTCTCTCTGCCCGATTAAATGATTATACTAAATCTTCTGCAGCCCACAGGAAATGAGCTAAGTTTGTTGAAAGGAAATCACTAATATTTGTTATCTCACACATCACTTTAAGGGGATTACTGACTACACCTGCTGCCTATACTGTGCAACTCAGGCTAAGTACCAAATATCACAACAACAAAAAAAGTCACCCCACTTAAACTACTCTAAAATGGTTTCTAAGAAGAGGGAGGTAAACATTTAAGTCACCAACACATCACACCTGTTTGACCCCCCAAAAAAGTGACTTTGCCATAGAAGTCTGAGGTCTAACTCATGCTGCATGTGCAGCACCAAGTACAACTGGCTCCTGCCCTGTACATATGGCTCTGGCTTACTGTTACTATAAAGTGCTGTTTGCTCATGCTAACAGCCTCTCCCTGTGCCTGGAAGCAAAGAGCAAATCAGCAGCTGCTCTGTAATGGATGCCCATAGCAGCCATGACTCGCTGTAATTTGAAGGCAATATTAAGAAGAAACAGCCATTACACAAGCAAACATGGTTATTTCCACTGCAGAAGGTATTTAATTTCCTGCTTGTTGCTGTTGCCTGGACAGGAGGACAGCATCATCCTGGGGAACATCCCTGCTACTGGGATGCAGCACTGGATGGTGGTGTCCCCAGAACGTGAAGACTCTCAACACGCAACGGCACAGCCTACATAGATGGAATTTGCTTCCACCTGTGCTCAGCTACCAGCAAAGCCTCTAAGTACCTAGTCAGGACAACAGGGAAAGACGCTACTTATCACGGGTCCACGGGACATGGGAATAATCACAAGACAGAGCTCACCGCAGACACTTTGCTCACGACGTCCCTCGCGACAGCGAGGCCCTGTGCGAAGGTGCGGGCGGCCACGAACGCTCGCGTCACTTGTAACTTGAGCTTCCGTGGCACGTCCCCAAAGGGCTTCAGCTGCTCGGTGTACTTGCTGACGCACTCGAGGTACTCATCCGTGAAGTGGTACTGAGGGTTGACCAGCCGGAACATGCGCTCCAGCAAGCGCGCCCAGAACTCATTGAGCATCTCCTCCAGGTTGACGTTGCCACCCACGTAGTACCGCTTCAGCTCCACGAAAAGGTCCTTGAACAGCTCCGAGTTCTGCATGTACAAACGGCCGTATGTCCGCACAAACATGTCGTTCAGCGACTTCTCGGCATTTTCGAGAAGTTCTTTGAAGAACTCTAGAAAAGAGGAATAGAAGCCATGGTAAACACCAGCACTGGGCTGTGTATTCACACATTTCTACAACCACTGCCATTGCTTAACTGGAAAATTCAGTGCAATGAGACCATTGCCCAAACAAAATGGAAAGTTAGAGGACTCCCTAAAAATTTTCAAAAAACTTATGTTCTTAAAATCCTTGATTATTCTTCATTAACCAACCCCACAACCTCCCTCCAGATCCAAAGACTTGCAAGAGTGAAACCTCTTGTGAGACAAACCTGAATACCATGACAAAAGTCAGCAAAATGGGAAAAAACAAAACAAAACCAAACAAAAACCAAAAACAAGAAAATTTTTCAAAGCACAAGACTATCAGAAAGCAAAAAGAAAAAAGATATTTTTTTTGTTTTGTTAAACAGACTTTTTGCTCAAGTGGGTCTTTCTTGTCATTTCTTGTCAATTAGTTTTCAGGAATGATCATAAGCCAGCCTCAAAAATTAACAAATTTTAATACATTTTAAAAATAATCCCAAAAATCTACCTGCAGGTTCTTTCTCCTGTTTTGCAAGTTTGTCAGCTCTGGGGCAGGGCCTGTCTCTAATTACCTAATTGGTCCTGATTGCAGACAGGGCTTCAGATGTTTGTGGTAGTACAAAAAAACCACCACAGTTAAGCCAGAATTTGCTCAAAATCCAAGGGCTAAACACTTGGCACAAGAACGACAGAAATATTTTTCAGGTGACAGTGGTCGGATGGGGGCCCTTGGGCTTCATCACCTTCTAAAAGCAAATCCCCAATTCAGTTCACCCTCCCAGAGCAACAGACAGCCCGGTGCTGGAGAGCGGCCACTGCCGAAGCGCCGTCACCGCATCTTGGCAGTGTATGATATACACCTCCGATGCTGATAACGAGCTGACCTGACGATGTCTGGCATGTCAGATGCATTTGCCAGGTCAGTTTAAAGAACATGCCCCACCAAGACAGTGCCACCAAAGCCTTGGCACATGGGCCTCAGTGAAGACCACCCTACTGCAAAGCCTTTGCCTTGGAGATTTGGTGTAGATGAATTAAATGAAAATAAAAAATAAAAATAGGGGAGGGGTCCACAAAATCAAATGGATTTGGGCCACTTTGGAAGAAGCCCCCCGCTGTGTGGCCTTGGGAAGGAGCTAAGGAGAGCAAGGGTAGGTGCTGCCGGGACAAACCATCACAGGGCGGCGGCGCTTGCACCGGGCTGCCGCCCGTTTGCTCCAACCCCGGGGGGCACGCCAGCACCCTGGGGCGCGGGCGCAGCCTCTCCACCACCACGCACAGTGCAGGCAAGGAAGCTTATTATTTTATGCATGCCACCAGCAATTGAGGATTCTGACCTCTGCTTTTCTGTGACTCATATTCAATAAATATTTTTTAATAAAACATGCCTCTGTGGTTTTTTTAATCCTCAAAGGAGTAATGTTTAGAGCCAGAAGTTGTTAGAAGGGGCTGGGGGGGGGGGGGGGGGAATATTTTGGCCCAGTGTGAATTTAAACCTTGTTAAAATGTATTACAAGTATGCTGAAGTTCAGATTTTCGTCTTCAAAGTGCTCCAGTACAAACAAAGCCTAACAGAGAAAACATTTTCTGGAAAAACTGAAACATTCTTCGAGTTCCTGATGAACAAAGTCATGGGGCTCGGGGCCCGACATGGCTGTATATAATGCAGCCTCTTAGGAGCACAGGAGAAATGATCCAGGGAAGAAGAGATTGATTTCAAACACCCGACACGTCCTCTGTCCAGTATCAGCAGGAACCTCCACTTTCGTTCCCATGACTGGCATTTCCTCTCCAGGAAGATTTTTTTCTGTTGAGTTTATACTATAGAGATTAGCTTGGTGTATATTAATTTCTAATCCACTTAATCATTTTGAAGGCTCACTTCCTTCCTTTGCTCAGACCTTTCAGTATCACCAAATAAGTTGTTTATTTAAATATTTTCATGCCAGGCACAAGAGCTGGCAGATGCATCAGCAAGCTCTTCAAAAAGAATTAAGATTTTGAAATTACATTGATAGGAAATCTATTAAATACTTCCAACCACAAGTCTAAAAGGAACCCAAAATAATGTTTTAAGCCAGGAAAGTTATCTCAAGTAATACATCCATATTATCATAACCAATTTATTCTCCTGCCCAAACTCCCTTTATTGGTTACACTCCAAAGTGAAAGTTGAATAAACTGTATCCAGGCTTTAGTGCACTTCATCTCTTAGCAATTTTTCATGTGGGCTATAACCTATAAAAAAATGCAACCTAATTAGCAGCAAATACCTGTGCACCTGCAGCCTTCCAGCCAGCAGCCTTTCCTTGCCCAAAAGGGAGATAAATAAAGGAAATGAAAACTTCCCACCAAAGCAGCCACTTCTAAAACCCCAACAAACACTGCTGAAGGAGGCACCACGTACGTGCAAAGCCATCATTTCTGGTTCATGCGCCAGCCAGCGTTTTCATAGGCAGAAAACATCCGTTCTCAAGTGCCACTTTCCAAATAAGAAGGGGAGGACAGAAGAGGCTGTCTGTCTGCAGCACAGCATCAGCACCCACCCTCCCACCTCGTGAAGCTTCCCCACCAGCATGTGCCTGCATCCCTGAACCGTGCCGGACGGGACACCCTGGTGACTGGCGCCGGTGCCTTGGCCCATGGGTGGCCTTGCTGGCACCTCGCAGCTCCTGGGGTGGGGATGAGGTTGGGAAGGTGGGGAGGAGTGATGTCAAGCACGGCACAGGGCTGCTCCGCACCAGCAAGCGGGAACGGACCCACTGGTAGGACATGCATGGCAAGTGCTTGCATCTTCTTCCATGCAATGCACAGCTGTTGCATTAGGCCTCAACTCAGTCAGCAGCAGGGATTAAACTATACATATTTCTATATATGTGTGTGTGTATATATGTATATAAAATTATTTACTGTAGCTGTTGGCATACTACAAGTCTGCATCCTCAGTTTCTGTCTCTCCTTCAAGAAATCAGCTGGGGGACAGCAAGGAATATTAAGCTTTTCTTTGTGCAAGCCATGAGCATAGACATCTGCAACAAAGAGAAGAAAGCCCAAAAGTTCTTTTTATGACTTAGATGCTAATCTGACTAGTAACTCCCTACATCTAATTAGATATTAATTCTCCCCTTCACAGAAACAAGCTGATTAGCAAACACCAACATAACCCAGCATTAACCTTGCCACTACAAGAAGAAAAATGGCAGGTTCCTCTTTATGTCTTGACTGTTTGCTGGGTAAAATAAATGACCACCTTTCATTTGTATTAGAAGTTGACTTGTTCTCAAACAAAGAAAACACACAAAGGCCTCGGTTGCTTATTTTACAGCACTGTAAAAGCACGTTTTACAGCTGTGTTGCAAGCAATCTGTACTCATTAAATTATCACTCTGACAGGCTCCCTGTGAAAAGCTGTCAAATGCAAACATTTTTCACAGACAACAAATCATACTTTGCCAGTGCTCTCCGAGACGCTGCTATCCGGCGGGGTGGCAGGCTCTCTTTTCCCTACCAGTTATCTTGTTTAAACTCCCAGAACAAGGGCTGGCCCCTCTGTCGACAAACAGGCACAAGCACATACACAGTGCTGGGAAGGGCTTCGCTAACTGACCCGCAGGAGCGGCATGTGGCTTAAAGGACTCCCTGGTTCTCCTAGCTAAGAGCAGAACATGGAGAGACGTCTGGGTTACCCAGAGAGGAGAGACTGCAGACAAGGCGCCGGGCTGACGTGGCCCAGCCAGCTCTGGTCCAACCTGATATGGGAGGCAAGTCCACATTTTACTACCTCAACCCATCTCAGCTAAACCCTGCTGATGCAAAGTCATCTTGTTGCTCGGGGTGATGCTCAGGAGGGTGAGAGCAGGGGCAAGGGTACCAGCACTGCTGTCCGCAGAGTGCAGCCAAGCTGCCCGGTGGGACCAGAGCCACAAAACCTTTCCTAATGCCAAGAAGAAACTTTAAAATTTGTATTGCAAAATAAATCCTGTGGATGCTACGAACTTCGATGCTCAAAGGAAGACGACATTTCCAGTGCAATTAACTTTTAGAGACAGAAAAGGCAGTGATCTGCAGTCAGGCAATCTAAGGCTCTGGGCTCTGTTTATTCTTTTAACCCATTCGAATTTCAGGGTAGAATTTCAAATGCCCAACACTCAGGGAAAGCCTGAGATGTCATGAAACAGTAAGAAAGACTAGATGTAACATATCTGCTATTTCTGCAATAAGAATCCTAGAAAAGAAGTCTCTGCTTTTGAACAAACCCTTCTATAAAAGAGCACAGTGGGAAAACATAGCCATAGTTACTTAGCAATTTCCTTTTTTCAGGTATTAAAATGTATTACCTGTTTGCAGCTTGAGGGCAGACCAGCCCTGCCAGTAACCTAGCGCAGGAGAGTGCCACACCTCCCCAAGGTGCTTCCACTTGACATCAGTTTCCACTGCCAGAATTACTCAAAACAATTTTCCTTCTGAATTGCAGATACATGAGCTACTCAAAGAAACACAATCACTCCACCCACTGTGGGGCACAGGACAAATCCTACCTGCAGACAATACATCCACTTCCTTTGACTTTTGTACCCAAAATTATTTTTGATCTTGGATTCATAGGTCTCATCTGAAAATATCCTTTTTTTAAGTAAGAAGGGATGCAACATTTTCCTATTCCTCATGTTAACATTTTCAGATATATTAAGAGTGGGATTTTCATAAAAGAGGGCTTTTGATAAGGGCAGCCCACTGCTGTAGGGCACAGTCCTACAAAGGCAGCTCCTGGAAATTAGATGAACACATCAAAGGGGCGCATTCCCCTTCGCCCACCGGCAGGTTTGGCATTTCCCTACAAATGCTGGTGACAGAACCAGCAGCAAAACTGCCTGGCCTGAGCTGCCTCCTGCCACCACCTGCCCCTCGGCAAGACCAAAGAGCCGGTGTCCTCTGCCCCTCCAGCCATGCTCCAGGCAGGGAGCCCTCAGGGCTGAACCCACAGCTGACCACCACAGGAGTGCCACATTTTGCCTTGAATTTTCTGATCTTAAGGAATGAAATGCTTTTATTTCAGAGAATAATCTCCTGCTCCACGGCGCCCTGCCTGCTCTTCTACCAGAAACTGCAAGAGTGAAACCATGAGCGACCCAGGGCTCAGCACCAAAAATCCAGTTTTTAGAGCAGAGAAAACCTTAACTGCGGTGCAAAAGAGGCAGAGTGTCTTACCCAAGAGCTCAGCAAGGCCATTGAGCCAACGTGCTCTCTAGAGATGCCCATCTGTTGGCCATGTCTGGGTGTGCTGGTGTCCTTCCCAAAGGAGACCAGGGCTACCACCCATCTTTCTGATCCCAAAGGCCACCTGACATCCTGTGTTTCCCATGCACCAGGTTTGCTTAGTTTAGAGCTGTGCTTTCAATTGGCCTTATTCTGTTTGAGGTTTCCAAATTAACTACACAGATACCAGGTAGACATGCAATTACTCAACACGCCTTAAAAAACAAATAAAACCAGGCCCAAGCATGCAGAGGGAACATGCTGTATTTTTATGGGCACAATTAATTAGTTTCAGATAATTTGCTACCCAGCTTTTTGGGTATACTCTTAGTATGTTGTTCAGGTTATGATTAATTCAGGACCGTCTGTCTTACTGAAAACTTTAATTTGCTTGTCTGTACAGAAAATTATGCTTTCTAGCATGTACAGGAGAACACTGCCACAAAGAGATTAATTATATTTTCTCATAAAATGGTTTACTCAGAATACGTCCACAACAGCAAGATGGATTCCCGGATGAACACTCTTGCCCAAGCCGCGGCCCCAAAGGCTGTGCTGCAGAGGGACTGGCGCCAGCAGCATCCAAGCGCCTTCGCAGAGGTGCATCTGTGGATGCAAACTCCACCCTGCAGCTGCTCCTACCATGCGAAGAAAAATTCAATCCAGACAGATAAAAGGAATTTAGAGGAAAAGAGATGAATATTTCACAGCTCTTTTCACCTCAGAGGTGAAGCCATCCGTAGCCATGCCATCTACTCCAAAGGATAAAGAGATTTTTTTTTCTTTTTTTCTAAATGCGCCTCATTACTTTTAACACGCCTTCACGTCCTTTATTGCATATACTGCATTTGTAATTTCCACCAAGGAAAAACAAACCATAGCTTAACAACCTTTTTCCAGAAGTGCTGAGAAACCGATGAATACATAGTGTTAACACATTTATTGAATATGAACTCAGGAAGGGCAGGGCAAATCCACAAGCTGTTTCTCTGTCCTGTTTTCAAACATGTGTTAGCACTTACTGACATGGGAAGAACTCTTCCGTGGAGTTTGAAGAAGTACAGGCTTAAATCACGCCAGTATCACAGCAACAGCCGCAACATGTGAACCTTGGAGAGCTGGGAGGCCCAACAACATCTCCCCAAACTTTGCTTGATTAATGAAAGGTTTCAAGACAACAACAACAACTGGGCTGCAGCCTCATAGGAGAAAAAACAACCACCAAAAAATGGGATTTCTAAAACTTCTTGTTTCTTGTGGGCCCAAGAACATAATCTTCATCTGCACCCTGGGACTGGCAGGAGCCCAGAAGAGCAGGGAAGAAGCTAGAACACAGCACGAGATCACCATCATCACACTGAGACCAAGCTCATTAAAGGACTAAGAAGCAGTGAAGCGGGGGGGGGAGACAGTATGGAGATTTTTGTCTGTGATTCAAGAAGCAAAGAGCAGACATTGCATCCTGCTGCGCATTAACAGTCACACCATGAATTAGGAAAGCAGCAACAGCAAAAATGCCCTTGCTCCCCTCTTGGTCCATCCCGCTCTGCCGCACACCATGCAGTAGGACAAGCCCAGTCTTCACAGTCTCCTCATCCCCACTTCCAGGAAGAAGACTGCTCATGCATCCCGTTCTGGGTCAGCCACAGCAGGTTTCTCCTGCTCCTCCCATGCTGCTTCCTCCCCAGGCAGCAGGTCATTCATTCCCAGCCCTTCCATCCTCCTCCTCATGACCACGACTCAACGGCCACCTTCCCCAACACACCTCCCTCGCTGCTTCTTCCTTTTCACTGTGCTCATTCCTCAATCTCAACTGACCTTTCAAACACACCAACTTCCCACCCCAAAAAGCAAACACCACCTACAAAATCTGAAAGCGAATTCCTTCAGGTTGCCTCCCACATAGCCCCATTCGCATGGGCTTTCCAGCACACGCACTAAGGTATTTCACACAGATGTATTATTCCAAGCTTCCCTCCCTCCGACTCTGGTGAAGGGCCTGAGGAGGACCTGTGCTGCTGAGCAGTGGGGATGGTTTTCTCATTCCTGTTAACCTTAGTTCCCCTCATCTCATTATATTTACACTTACAGCTCTTCCCGCTAGGGCCACCTCTCTTATTTGTTCATCCAGCATGCAAACAGCTGGACACTAAGATGTTACAGCACATTTAACACTAACAAAATAGTTCCAACTCTGTGCCAGTGGAATATCACATGCCCAAGCCCACCATGAGACCCCCAAAACACCACCAACTCAAGGGGCATCCAGAGGAGCAGCTCCAAGACTACACAAGCAATGAGAGCCTGCACATCGGCCAGGCAGCTCCTTTGTGCAAGAAGGAGGAAGAGAGAGTTAATTTTAAACAGACAAACAATAGCTCATTGACTGGTTGACAGCAATTAGTAACCAAAGAGCACCAGGCACATTTCCTGTAGCCAAGTATAAAGCATGCTGTCCCCATCTTTGCTTTTGGGAAAAAAGCCCAAGAGGGTAAGAGCAGTTTACCTGGGATCTTAGCAGCAGAACTGCTTGGATCTGAGATGGCAGAAGGCTGTTTGATCCCTCCAAGCTAAAACAGAAAGTGGTTTTGCCCATTGCTGAAGTCTTTCCTCAGTTACAAAATCAAGACTCCCTCTCCCTCCCCCAACCTACATGTCAGGAGCCCCCCCTGCTTTGAGATCTCCTCCTTCTGGGATGACTTAACCTCAGGATCTTTCCGAGCCTCCCAAAACAGAGGTCTGGTCCCCCACTGTCAGAGGAGCATCACCCTTCTCAATGAGCAAGACTAAAAATCACAGTGGATTATGGACCTCCTTAAAAATCTCCAGATGGAGAGGAGGCAGTTAAAAGAAAACAAAGAACAAACAAACTTCTACTGTACAAGCAGCAGAGAATTTGTTTCATTATTGCTGCAGTGAGTGGGAAAGCACAAACAAAAGCCTGCAAGTGGGATTTTCTAAAGGAAGTGTGTTGGTGGTTGTTCCTCCTGCTTGTCCTAAATCACTCCAACCCCACTCCAGGCAAGAACAAGTCTGAAACTATGTCTGAAGGACTGGCTCTCAGCAACTGCTTGTTCTGCAAAATTTGGGGGACCTTCCCACTGTTTTCTGCCCTGGTTGGTACGTGTGTTTGGTGCCATCCCTTTCTGGAGAGGGAAGAACAAGGCTGTGCCTTCATCTAGACATGAGTGACAGCAGATAGACAAAACTACTGTATTATTTGTATGTTGATGATGCAGTCATCATGGGCACGCTTGCCAGAGGATGGGTTGTAATGGTAGAGCTCTCTCTAACACATAAGATTTATTCAGAAGCACAAACACCATGCAGCTCTGGCACAGCAAGCAAAGGTCCACTAGGTCTCTACTCTCAGCCCTCCTGCTGTGCTGCAACGCCTGGAGCTGCCTCCTGCGGAGGTAAGTGTGCCAGCAGCCAGGACTAGCCCCACAGTCCTGGGTGCCACAGACACAGGGAACCCTGGCACACGAGAAGGACAAGGCCCCGGGTCTCTGCTCTTGCAGGCAGCTTCCAGTAAAAATGTTAATGTGAGATGAAGGTCCCCAAAGGGCAGTTATTTTGGTAAGGTGGAGCGCCCCGATGGGCTGCCAAATTCTAACTATAGAGGCGGTGGGCTGGGAACCTGCGGGGCTCGTCTTTCACCGTTTGCCTCTGCAATGCCCGGAACAGCAGAGAGGAGACCACCAAAAGCTTTCCCTTGTCCCTCCTGTGCCATTCCTGACTATTAATACTTCCCAGCCACACATCCCACTGTCCCAGCACACATCCCTGGTAAGGCCTACCTGGAGACAGCGGCTGGAAGCCACAGGCTGTCTGAACAACAAAACCTAAATTCAGAAGCGAGATTACAGTTTTTTGTGTGTGTGTGTCCCAGTTTCAGCATTTTGTAAGGTGTTTGGCCATGCTCCCTGACTAGTCACTTGGACTCAGCCACAGCCCAGTTGTTAGAAGTAATTTGTGCACCCAGAAGTAACACAGGGCTTGCACTAGGAGATCAAGGGCACCCTGGGATGCTGCAAAGTTGCAGGCCACGACCACCCTTTATACCTGTGGCTACTTTGCCCAACACAGACACAGAGGCCACACGCAGGGGTCCCTCTCTGGGCCCCCTGCCTGGTCCCTGCGCAGCAGAGGGATGGGTGCACCATGGTCTCGGGGACCCCTGGCTGGCTCATGCTGCCTGGTTTTGGTTTCTTCCTGCTCACTGTCCCAAAGGGGTTTCATTTTACACCTCTATTTGTTTTATCTTAAATGCTAACAGAAAAGTCAGGGGGAGCAGATCGGAAACGGGACTCTTGGCATTTAATAGCTTCCCAGATGCTGGCTCAGGCTGTGCTGTTTCATGCAAATCCTTCTGTCCCATCGGCACTGGGAACACCAAACCTACTGCCAGCCCAGGCAGGGACACACCATCTCATGCTCGTCTCCTCTACAACAAGGGTTGCAGAAGCTTGCTTGCCTTCCCTAAATCCAGAGCATGCAGAAGAAAGGGACAAGACTTGGTTTAAGTGCAATAGGAAAAGCACTTGTGAAATGCAGGAGCAGGAGAACAAGCAGCCGCTTGCCAGGCTGAGCCCCGCCGGGCAGAGGCTCAGTGGGCCCTCTGCTCACAGGGGCTTGGGGCTCTGTCTGCCCTAATCGCTCTGCAACCAGCCTATTAAAAAAAAATTCGTTTCTCCCCCCAGAAAAGGCCTGGCACAACAGTTAAATCTTCTGAGAGATTCAGGAGGTATCTTTAATAAGAAAAAAATAAGCACATCTTATCTAGGAAGCAACAGAATAGCAGAAATGCTGAAGAAGAGTTATGGGCTATGTCCTGTCCCTGCTCCAATTCCTCAAAACAATTTCCCTGAAGCACTGCTTGGATAGCACAGACCCCGGCATGGGAAACTTCAGCCTGAAAGGGCAAAAGAGGGGAAAGTTCCCATTTATTAAATGGGACCAAGCATTTATGCAGTCATAATGTCACCATTAATCCTATTAGTGTTATTAATCCCTGGGAGAAGGAAGGGGGGGTTCTAACTAGCTAAGATAAAACAAGGGAAGGAAGATTTGAAACACACACACCCACTTTTTTCTTTCTTTTAAAAGCCCTGACTGCTATAACCACTTCTGTGGCATGAGGCGTCACTGCAGTTGCACAGCTCTGTGGCTTGCCCATGGTTGTCACTGTCATGGAGGGAGATGCTTACATGGCCAGAGAATCTCAGCCACAATTTTCTCAATGAAGCCCATAAATGTGTGTCTGAGGTCATGTATGCCAGAAAAAAACCAGCAAATCTTCACCTAGCAATGGGGAATCTGACAACTCCCAAAGTATTTTTTATTTTATTAGAAAAGCATTTCCCTTACTGCTGAAAATATATCCCTTACTGCCACACTGCAATTGGACTAGTTGTTTAAATTACAACAGGAGACACACGCGGGAGCATACATAGCTGTACTATAAGCAAATGTTTAGACAGGATATGTATGATATGGGACTCCAAAGCTCCAGTCTTCTCCCCGCGTCTGCAAACCAAACACACACAGGAGGATCTGATGCTGTCACATTATGCATCAGGAGCCAAAATGACTTCTGGTCAGCCCTTTGGGGATGGATAATCAGCAGCTTGTTCCATGCTCCCGATTAAGAGGAGATAATACTTTCCTGTATGGCTTTCGTGTCAGATCAGAGCAATTCTGGCAACAGTTCCAACAGCACACAGCGCTCCAGCAACAGCTGATGCAAATGCTGCAAAAGCCACAGGGCATCACAGCCTCCATCCAAAGGACATGCCACCACTTCGACTATCCTTTTGCATCAGCAACTGCTGCAAAGGTCACACACATAACAGAGGCAGCATGGGTTTGCCTCTCCTCTCAGACCTGAACGTCAAGGCTGAGAGATTAGCAGCCAGACAACCCACAACAAAGATTTTGAAAGAGCTGGAGGACACGGTTTGCCGCTTCAGCTGCATCCTGGAGTGGCCTTTCGCAGCACAGGGATGCATCACTGTGCAAGAGATGCATTCGTCCCACTTGCCGGAAGGGCAGTTAAGTGAAGTGAATTCAGTCTCTGCAATAACGCGTCTTGCCTGCTCAGTCCCTCGACACAGCTGTAACGCAGAGGATTTCTCATTAAACAGAGGAAGGTGCATTTTGTGTCAACTTTATTTTCATTTGAATGGATTTAGCTACTAGCAATGAGGCAGCCCTAAAGAGCTACAAAGGCTAAGATCAGAGCATGGGCCCATGTGAAGGAAGAGCTCTGGAAGGGATCGTGCGCTTTTCAATGTCATACCTAGAGATTAGGACAAATGTGTGTCTTGATCATCTCTCTCTCCTCTAGGTTGAGCACATTACACCAAAAAAGGCAGTAAGAATTATGTTGGACAAGGAGAACTCAGACATGCAAGGCAGAACAGACCACAGCTGACCTGATGACCAAGCACCAGGGCTGAACAGAAGGAGGAAGGAAACACCACACCACAAGCAGCTGATCACTCAGTAGGAGGCTCTTAAAAACCAACCAACAATACTACCACAGCAGTCTTCAGCATGGCACTCCAAACTTTTCGCAGAAGAGTCTGAGAACCTCAGATGGAAGACTCCCCAACCTGCCCCAGCCACCAGCAAGAGTGCTGCTGAAGAGGGGGTGCCTTCAGCCTCCAGCACAGAGGCAGACATGATGAAAAGTCTTCCAAGAGGTAAACGATGAGGATGGTAATCAGTTATCTCTGCTTCCACCCCAGGTAAGATTAAAATAATCCCTACATCAGCTTCGTCTGCAACAAATCAAGTTTGAGATTGATATTAGGAAACGCTCAAAGACGGAGCCATTAGGCTTTGGGAAAAGCTGAGGAGATTGCTAATTCTCTTTCATTAGCTTTGTAGAGAGCAGAGAAAAGCCCTTCAGGGACAGGTTGGGCACAGTAAACCCAGGTTCCAGCAACAGGATCACACAATCCCTGTCCAGATTTGCCTGTCAAGGTCTCCCAGGGCTAAGACCAGGATGAGACCAGCACAGGGCATGCTGCGAGGGGCTGACGGAAGAACCACCACACAACACAAAACAGCTCATACAGGGCTCCCTATCAAAGCTCGCCCATTTTGAAACCTTATGCTTTGACAGGTATCCAGCTCAGCTTAGCTTAATATCCCCCTACCATCATGCAGCCCTGCAGCCATATCTCACCCTACAAACAGGCAGACACACCTAGCAATACATCTGCACCATGGCAGGGATGCTAATACAGTGAACCCTGCATGCTCTTTGTTTTCAGTGCTGCATTTCAAAAAGTCTCATCGTTCATTTAAGGTGAATCAGATGCCATTCCTCTGGTCTCTTTGAAAGGGCTTATCTATGGGCTGGATTTCATTAAGTGTCTTGTTCTGCATTTAATAAGCTTACAAGTCTAGACACTTTGGTTCTCTCTCCATCACCCCTTTGGTGTACCAGCAGGTAGAGACAACAGAGGTTAAGAGGGAAATATTTAGCTAGCAGATTTAGATGCTATCAAGATGATTGCGTAATTCCACTTTGACTCACTGCAATTTCATACCCGGGGACTTTTTCGCTCACCCAAGTGCCAATCCCTTTTGAAAGAAAGGGGCTGCTACCTCCTGCAGTAGAGTAGAGGAGGTCCCTGGGAGGTTCAAGACGCAGACTTCGGGATATTAGTAGAAAAATACATGTTGAATCAATGACTGAACAAGGGATAAAAAGGTCCAGAGGAGCTGTGCGGTGGAATTGCCCTCCACTACCAGACAGCAATGATGATATACGAGGTGAACAGAAGTCTCAGCAACCCAGTCCACCTGACTCTTCAAATATTTCCATGTGCAACTGGGTGTCACCTCATTCCCTCAGCCAACAAGGGCAACCCAGGGAGGAGCCTGATGCCCTGGCTCCTCCTTCCTGGGGGTGCCCAGGTGCAGGGGCTGCAGGGACCAGGAGCACACAGGTACCGGCAGAGCCCCATGGGAACTGCCACAACCAGGAGCTCAGCAGCAAAACCAAGATATGCTGCTTGGACATCAGATGGGTGCTCTGCCTGATGCCTGGGCATTGACTTCAGCTGAGGAGGGATGTACCAAGGCGTTCTTGAAAGAAAGGCGCCTGGCTGCAAGGTGGGCAACGCTGGAAGGGTGTGCACCAGCTACCACCAAGAGTGAGCGTCTTCCTGCAGCTCCCATGAGCCATGCATGCCCTATGGAGACCCAGTCTGACGGGACACCGCTGCCGATCCGAGGGCAAGGCCAAGCCCAGTCATTTGCTTATCAGTCAGCAGTTAGCGTCACTCGAGTGATGGGAACTCAGCCAAGACTTTGTTCATTTTGCTTCTGACCCTGCATCACACTTGAACCCTTGGCCTCCACACAAAACCAGCTCTGTATTTATCTGCTGCTCTGCTTAGCCCCAAAGGCTAAGTGAGATGGATACAAATCCTGTTGGTTCACAACACGCTGGGAACGATCAGCACTTTTGTGGATCAGGGCTACAAGATGCGCACATGATAATTACATGTGCTGCACGGATGCACCAACAAAACTGCAGTCTTACATTAAGAGGAAAATTTTTTTTCAAAAGATTAATCAAAAAGAAAGATCTCTCTCTTTGGGAAACAAGCAGGTATAATCAGCAAATATTTCTCTCTCACGGGATTGCAAAACAAGGCGTGCTCTGCCCTCCGAGCCATGAGTCATGAACTTCCACAGCAGAGGGGAAAGCAGAGCAGAACAACTGCATAGAGAACAACAGGATGGGGATTTTTTACATTTTATCCCAAGGAGAGCAAGTTCAAGGTCTCTGCACTTACCATCAAACTTCTTGTATCGGGAACTGAACATGGTTTGTAAGTGATTGCTAAGCTCTACAACGGCGTTTCTGAAGTCGTGTTTACTCTGCTGACTGTACTTCTCCTCCATTTCTTGAGAGCAGCATGTGTAGCCTTGTGAGCAGACTTTCAAATGGTCACCTGAAAACCAGAGAAGAAAATACCCTGAGTTAAAAGGATTCTCTATGCAAGGGCAAAGAGGTTGGCTTGCAAGGCAGAGGGTGTGAGGACCTGGAGCCCCATCTCCTCCCATGGAAACCCCACCACCACCACCCCCCACTCACTGCAAGCGCTCAGCCAGGCACACCAAAACCTGATTCTGTAGAGCTTTATAACAACACTTGTAAAAACCATGCCTTGCCTTTCTGCAAGAACATTTAAACGTGTCCTCTTATTTATTCAGTTAGTAAGCAGAATAAGCAGATACTCATCTTGCACAGTGTAATTTGAAGAACCAGCAGAATGACCTGTATATGCTATGCTATCTTCCATGAAGTTTTTGCTATTTTAATTATTTCCAATTCATTCAGCTAGTACACAACACAGTATCAATGGCAATGGTCCTCTTTGCACAGATTAATCCTTGTTTCTTCACACCCCCCCTCCAATTACCACAGAACAAGTAATCTTTCTCAGAATCACAGCTACCACTGATATTAAAATATACTTGTTTTATGCAACAGCTCATGAAAAAGCTTTATATTTCCCAGCTCCTAATTTTACAGTTTTTCGGTCACCATCCCAGGTGAAATCAGGTGTTTGTTTTTGGAGAACCCAGATAGATTTTTCTTCCTTCACCCTGAACAACAATTCTCTCCTACAAAGGTAACTGCCTTAAGCTGGCTTGGTCAGAGGAATCGTGAAGTGCTTCAGTGTCCACCATAGCTTCGTTTTGAAATTTCGCGATCTGGACACAGGGTCTGGCTCCATGTAATTTCCTTTTAGAGCACCTTGTTGCAGTGCAGGATGAAGCTGTCCTCTTCTAGCACCACCAATAAAACACTGCTGCCAGGTTTTGTTGGGCCAAGACAAACTCTTTGCACAGCAATCCTCAGCTCCAGCTTCTCTGACAGGTCCCACAAGGCAGAACCACCACAGGCAGGTGGGCTGATGCTGAAGTGGTTCAAACTTGGGCAAATTGTGCAAATCTTTGTCAACGCTGAAGACATGATCAAAACAAGCAGGATGAGAATCTCATCCTTCCAAGTCAGATGGTATTTTAAAAGACACAGCCTACATGTAAGCTGCCACCTTCTCTCCCATTTCACACCCCGTTGCCAAACCATATCCTTCAGCCTGAGGAAGCAGATGGAGAAGCAAAGGCTCTTCCTACCTGCTCACACCCTGGGAGCCACCAACAACCTCCAACCACCGCTGAGGTTCAGAGACTCATGGCGAGAGCTGCAAATGACTTGTCAGCCCTCTGCAAAGAAAATAACCTCTTCATGACAGGCTGTGAACCATGCACTTAGTGAAGAGCCACCCTACCTGCTAGAGCATCAGAAGTGGGTTTAGAGAAACAAATGCAATTTTTGCACGGTGCAAAACAAAGCCTGCCCGTGACTAACGTGATCAGTTGCTTCTCTGCCCACCTTGTGCAAGATCTCGTAACAACATTATTTACCCAGCTACTGAACCTTTGCATCACTTTGCATGACTTTCTAGTGTAACTAACTCTCCTTTCAGAGACTTAAGGACCATTTTAAGATATAAATATATACGTATTATTAGAATAAGACATAAATATATGTGTGTATGTATATATATATACACACACACACACATATATATAGAAGATTCCTAAGAGCCTCTCCTTCTAAATTTATTTTCCTTTTGCACTACAGGGTTTGTTTGTTTTTCCTGGCATTACAGAGAGACCTTGACCAACAGATAATTCTGCCACAGCTAATTTATTACACACGACCATCCGCTGCTCTTGATTAATGGAAAGCTCAAAGTCTGTTACGGGAAGCAGTATTGCTAGGCACAGCCTTCAGAAAACACAGAAAAATCTCACTATCTCCTTGCAGATATATTTTCCTTTCACAGACTCTATTTCCTCCTGTCTCAGAGGAGCACCTCCAGCAGCAAATACACACATCAAGGGCCGCAGCATCGAGGGATGAGGCTCCATTTAGCTTGATAAGTCATTTATAAGAAAGGAAGAGGTGCACCCAGGATTTTTTGATCCTACCCAACAAATCCATCCCAGAGCACACCTGGTGACTCCTCTATGAGCCTGCCTTACCAGCAAGCATTAAAAAAACAGAAGTGCCCAAGCACCACTGCTTTATTTCACTTTTACTCTCTTTGCTCTGGTTCCAATACAGCACTAAGGCTTTTTGACACAACGGGAAACAAAAAGAGCAGCAAAGCAATAATTACAGCTAGAGCGATTGCTGGTTTTGCAGTGTCAAAACAATTTAATTTCAGAAGTGTTGAAACGGGTTTTTTTTTCCTTAATTTCTTATGGAGGGGGAGTATGTTGGAAATATTTTACCTGAAATGCACTTCATGATTTCAGTACCATTTCCATGATGCATGCCTGCCTTTGATGGTTACGACTTACATACTTCCCATTCTTTTGTGTTGGAGGGGTAAGCCTTTACCCTACTTGGCAAATTCAAACCTTACTGATAGTGCGATTTCCTTTCTTAGCTACACTTTACAGACACTTCTGAAGTTGTCCACAGACGCCCTGGGATCCCTAAAACAGTGGTTTTAACAACTACTCCAATTTATTTATGATTAATAAAAGCCCAATGTATTTCAAAAGTACAAGTAACAGTTTTATATCTATTTATACTATTAAACTAAAGTTGCCATCCCACCTAATGTTACAAAGCAAAGTAATTTTTCCTTTGATCCCCCTTGTTCCAGATTTGCACGGTGCCTCCCTGGGACACACGTGCAAAGCCAAGCAAAGAGAACACTGCCGATAGTAAATCAAGCTTGCACAGATCCTGAACTTTAAGATATTACGCTCCAAAATGCAACTCAGACATTCAAAAATGAATGACCAAGCAATCTAATTATGGAAGATATTTCTCAGTCATGTCAGCACTATGTGGTCTTGGCTTATGATCAAGAATTAGCTCTGTCTGGAGCTGAGAAGCTCCAGCTACTCAGTGCTAATAGTAGGAGGATGTGCTGTGTTACCCAGTGTTAAAAAACAGAAAGGTCAGAGCTGTGGGCTGCTTTTCTTGCAGTTTTCTTACACCACAGTAGGAGATACCAATGGAAAGTCACTGGAAGACACAGCAGCCCCTTTTTTCCCATGGGGATGGTTGTCTTTAACACACCTGCATCCCTGAGAATATATCGTCGCTTGAGCAAAGAAACAGACACTGACAGAGTTTGCAAGAAATCTCATGCCTAGCGTTTGTCTTAAATCAGCTAGCAGAGCTGATCCCTTGGAGCATCCACCCACAGGACTCATCCCACGCCTGAGTTTGCAGGGAGAGCAACGCAACATCCCAGCATCCCATCACCCGCTGAGGTGACAGATCCATCACATGCCCCTTCGGTGAGTGGCTACGGTGTTGGGAACTGCTTACACCCCCACAGACAGACCCCAGAGCACACCATCAGACAAACGCTTCAAAACACAGCAGTGCTACAACCACAGCATGCAGAAGAATGAAAACAAAGCCTAGAAAGCAGCCGCTGCCAGCGGCCCACATAAGCATGGACCAGTTATGCACATGCAAAACACCAACACAGAGCCAAGACCAAAGACAATGCTCTTTGTTTTTCCAACTGGCAGTGACCTCCTCTAAGGAAAAGGAGTGAAAATTATGAGTATTTAGGCCCACTGAAACAGAGATCTCATGTTTAGCAAACACTCATGGTGTGCGCTCACTGTCAAGGACACATTCGACAGTAATTATTTCCCAAGTTAAAACTCATCAAACAATGCCCATACAAGGCAACTCTTCATCTACTGTTGAGTGTTAAAGACTCGGCAGCTTTTGTAATTTATCACCATATGAGCACAGGAAAAATATAACTTTGCCACAGCTTCCTTTCAAGTTAGGCTTTTTATTGAATTGTTTGGCAGGGTGTGCAATCACCACATCAGGGGCTGCATGGCAAAAAGAGCTGAAGTAGCAGAGAACGACTCCAAATATCTACCGCATATGCACACCATCGCTGCAACTTCTCGTGTATTTGCAGCAGACCTTTCCCATGGCCTGTTGCAGCAAGACTTTCTCTCTATTTTATATTACACATGAATACAGAGAGAGAAACAAAGGATCAAAAAATCACAAACGACACTGGCTCCTTGGTTAGTTAACAGCACATCTCTGGGGAACGGAGGTGGCGGTTTAAAGATAGAAATGCAATGGTACACAATGTTACCATCTGTACATCCGAGGAAATGTTCTCAGAAAGGTAATCTTGCAAACTTATGATTTAAGCCATTACAGAAATGCCACATTTAGCAGACTCCAGGCACACGGAGTTTCTTCCAAATCAAGTAACTATTTTGCAATGTGTCAGAAAACAAGTTTTCATCGAATGAGTAAGTGTGCAGCGCAAACTCAGGGGCTCTGTGATCTTGAAAAGCAGTTCCCTTCACCGAACAATTTTCCAAGACCTTTTCAAAATGTTGTTTCTGGATGTCTAATGTCTTCCAGCCTGCTTCTCTTCGCCTTGACTAAGTTAATACTTTAAGTATACCTAGCCGCAAAACCAGCTCAACTTTCAGGAGTGGTTCTCTGGGAGGCGGGGGGGGCATTATTTCTTTAAAACAGCCCTGTACACAGTCTAGCCCTTCATTGCAGTTTGGTAAACAAGCCAAAAGTAGTTTATGGGCTGAGATGTTACTGTTGGACTTTGCTCCCCTGTGAGAAAACAGGCTGGGGTAAGCTGGACTGGTGGAGGAGCGGGAGGCGAACACTGCTGGAGGACCAGCGAGTGGGGCCACCATTTCGGCCTCATGCTCTGCCTCTTCCCTCTCACACACACCGGCCTGTGTCATCTTTAGAAGAGCTTTATGACTTCCCCTGAACCAACTACCAAAGGAATCCTGGACTGTAATGCTGAGCTCTAATCCGATTTCACACTAGACTTGCCTTCTAATTATCACAGAATATTAGGCTTCCACCCATCATATATAATTGACATGCGACTGAGGCTTTACAAAACCCCCAACAAAGATGACAAGAGACACTAGCATCACCCCTGAGCGCAGTTCTGCTGCGCCGGCCCCACATTAACAAGGGGCGATAAGAAAAAAGAAAAGCATGAGCTTGCGATCGGCTCCTGTGGACTCAGTGAGACAGAAAAGGCTACGAAACCATCCGCCCAATCCGATCATCTTTAATTCTACCCAAAATACCAAAACCTGCCTAATTTTCCTGGCTACAAGCCGGGGATGCTCAGCAGCCCCAGGAACGGCCCATGAGCTCCCACCGATCTGCAACGGTGCTGCCGTAACCCCTATGGGCTATGGCACGTTGCACATCCCACAGCCACAACAGTCCCTGTACCCCAAGGCAAGGCTGGGTCACCCTAATCACTGCTTATGCTGCTTTTAGATATTTGCTAATGAAGAGCACTACAGAAATGCAGAAACTGTCTTGGCATATAAATATTTCCAGGTGAAATGACACTAAGCTGCAAACACCAAAGGGAGTGAAAAAAAGTGACCCTACTGCCTCCTCCCAGGCTGTCACACACACATGCTGCTTGAAGGTGTGCTTTTTGCTTGGCATAAGCAGCAAACTTGAATTTTTAGTTGATGGCTCTTATCGGAGTGCTTCTTTTTCACCCAGTGGTCAGTCTGCTCTGCTTGCTTTAGAGCAGTGCTGCTATGGGACTTGTGTTTATTTTACTGGGGAGAATACTCCTGCAGAGATGGTCGCGTGCCAGGAAGGAAGAGATAAAAAAAACAGCACTGAGGTCCTCCTAACGGAGGCAATGCATCCACAAAGGGCGGCAGCGTTAGAAGCTTGTAAGCTCACATCCTGCAAATAGTGCAGTGCTGCCGGTACCCTCTGGTCGGAGCAGGTCGGGTCGGGACGGGACATTTGGATCTGTACCTCCTTGATGCTACCGAGCGCACGGTGCTATTTCCAGCCCAGACCACTATTTCAAACGTAGTCCATGCACGTCCAGGAGAAGTGCTTTGTGCAGCCTCCTCCCTACATCTTCCACCATCCAACACAAAATGACACACCCCGTGTCCAACATGAACCATTTCCCACCCTAAAGGCCACCACCATACGAACAGATTCATCTTTCCTTCCTTCCTTCCCTCCTGAAAACATTTGCAATTCTCATTGGAATCTCAAACCCAACTGGCACCAAAAGCAGGAGAGCACCCCACACACCCAAACCCAGGCATGGTGGCTCCAGCCCTTCCACAGCCACAGAAGGAAGCCCTGGTCCTGGATTCAACAACCACCTGCACCCCTTTTTTCCAACCACCCTGGAGTGTTTAAGCCAGAAGACATCCGCACATGCAGTCGGCTCCCAAAGCTGACTGGTAGGGTTATGGAAGTACCACAATTTGGCAGCATGTGCCAGCGTGCAGCATATTTAACATCCCACTCAATTAGCAACCGTTTTATATAAATGGTTTATTTGCCTTATTAATGGTAAAGCCACTTGTTTCCCGCGTGCTTCCACTGAGGTTATTAATCAATGTGCATTTCAGTTTTTTGCTGATTACTCTAATGGCACAGAAAAATTCCCCAGACTCACAGAGAGAGCTTATAATATTGAAATGGGTTTGTGTTGGTTTTTTTTTTTGCAAACTTGTCAAGCAGTCAAAATACACTCTTTGATACCCAAACCAAAGCCCTTTCACCTACGCTTAACAACAGTGAACTATTTTCAGTTGAGCTTTACTGCATCTGTTAACTCAGCTGCTAATCCATCTTGCAGGCACGGGGAACGCCAGCACACACAATACCTCAGTGACATACCTCCCTTCAACACAACAAATAATCCTAATTATTTCCGTAGCGCGTACCTACAGTTACTTAAAATATCATACACAACCGAGGTCTGTCTGGCTTCTATTTTTCCATTTTGCTTTGTTGACAGCTTCGGGTTCCCAAATTTACTGCCAAGAGGGTCAGGGACCGAAGAGAACAAGAGAGATTTATATCCATGTGTGTACATTAAGCCAAACGCACATTAGGAACCTTAATTTTTTACTGGAAAGAGCAACTTAGGACACAAAGAGGGCTCTTGCCTTCCACCCGTCCAAGCCCAAATTACTACCGCAAAGCTCGTCTTCCAGCCAATGACAGAACCAGGTCCCTGAAAGACCAAGTCTGGGCAAATGCTGCCCACTGAGGCTGAACGGAGCAATTTTGGGACATCCCTCCAGGACGGCGGCAGACCCGGAGAGCCTTCCCACATGCAGTTCTTCAGCCCCAAACAAGCGACAAACACCTGTGTCCGCTCTCCACAGCACCCCAGAGAAGCATCACCAGTCAACCGAGGTCCCCTCCTGCCTGGCTCTCCCTTGGAGGTTGGGCCATGGAGAGGTTCAGGTGGAGCTCGCTAAGAACCAAACCCAAAAGCTCTTTACAGCACATTGCAGCTCATGACTGCGCCCTTTGCAGGTGATGTCCAAATGAGGAGGATGCAGGATCTCACCTTCAACGGGGTTTTAAGAGTTCATTTAAAGTTAAAACCCTGCTCACCTGAGGAAAAATACCACCACCGCTCCATTTCCACAGCACAACCAACAATTTCCTTCCTGACAGGGTGGCCCAAATACTGCAAGGCTTTACACCCTGGAAAAATATGCCATGATAGAGCACTCTTTCATTCCAACAAACAGGATATTGAGTCAATTAGTGGCACACCAAACACAAACCAGACAGATGAAGATAATGCATTTCTGCAAACATCAAAAGAGAGAGAAACCACACTAAGACCTGAATATACAAATAAGGCAAGGGGAAGAAAAAACAAAGAAAAAGAACGCTACATACTTAAGCTTATTATTTAAGCAAACCTGGGGAGTAAAATAGCTCTAGTTAACTAGAGGATTCTCCCTGGCTCTAGCTAAGACAGAAACCTTGAATGAAAACCATGAGTTGTTTCTTAATTAAAAAAAAAAAAACCAAAAACCACACACACCACCAACACACCACCACCCTACTTGACATCACTGAGTGAGAACTTAGGAAATGCAAATTCTCTTTATTATCACCAAATTCTTTAAGCATGAAACAGTTTTCATAATGTGTCTCTGCCTACATGCCCTAAGTGAGAGGTGTTACACAGCAGACAAGTTATGCTGAAAATTATGTTTGTTTTTTTTCCCCACATCTCTGTGTATCCATCCTCCTTACCAAGGCACACAAGAGACCCACCTCCAGATGGCTGAGACAGGTAGTGCCCCTGCCCCTCCATCAGCCACCAAACAGGAGCTAGAAAGCCCAACACTTGCAGTCAGTAACTCTGGGTATATGTAAAGGTAAAAATAAAAGTCATTATAAAAAAAAAAAAAAAAAGAAAACAAAACCAAACCTGCATACAGCCAGTGATGAGACTTCAGAATTCAACAGAAATTGCCCAGCAGATTTTACAGGGGTAACCCAAAAAACCTCACTGAGTATAACTTCATGCAATTAAAGGGGGAACAACAAAACAAACAAACAAAAAAAAGAAAGAACCCACTGGGAACAGCAAATACGCAGAATTACTGAAGCCTAAAGCACAAGGAACAGTAAATACAAGAGATCCGGCTGGGAGACAGTTACTTTCTTTGTGAGACTTCTCATTTTTTCCTCAAATTCCCCAATAAGAAGGCAAAACAAAGCCTGCCCGTTTTTTTGTTGTTCCTGATTTCGGATTTTTGGTTTTTTTTTTTTTTTTTTTTTAAACACAAAGTTTTGGGCTATTTGCCAAAAAAGCAGCTTTTAACCAAAACGGATTCTGCCACAAACACTATAATTTGAACTGGAATAGTTTTCCTTCTTAACAAGATTTTTCTCCCTCTACTTTCAGCCCCTCTCACTGGCACCTCCTGGGATGCTCACGTTTGCAGGAAGGCACCACTCACGGGCGGGCGGGAGAAACAGGAGTACACCACTGGCAACCACTTTTCCAATAGTTTATCATATTCCCCACCCCCCCCCAAACATAACGGCTTCCAGCAGGGATGCACAAAAACGTGTTTCAGAGCCACACAGTAGTTGCTTGTGAGATGCACCCAGGCTCACCTATCTGTGCCAGCAGACAGGTCATCTGCTGGCGAGTCCCAGATTTGGCAGCAGATGACCCCTGAAAGCTTCAGCAATGTTTTGAGGTCATACCGCCCTAGCGATTCTGGAGATCCCTCTTTCTCCTAAATGGTGGCACCGGCACTTTGTAAAGCAACGACCATTCCCCAAGGCGCTGGTGCCACGGCCGTAGGGTCAGCCCCTCCGAACACACCCTTCCGATGTCACCAGCTATGCAGGGGCTTGACAGAAGTGAAGTTTTCTTAAAAAAGCAAAAACCAGCACGCACCATCGCATAAAGCAGAGCTACCATTTCCACATGACAGAAGTGCACCAACAGGAATAAAAGTACTAGGGACGTGTGAACTGGCAGCCGTGACCCAAGCAAAAGTTTAAAAAAACCCTAAAGATGTTTTTAATTCCTCAAATAAGAAACAAAGCTCATGAAATTCAGCCACAATTTCCTGTTTTTGACTTAAAATAAAATTAAAAAAATATCCCAGGCTTTATACAAACAATAATCTAATCTATAAATTGGAACACATGAGAGATGTTAATTAACTTCCAGAGAGATTCATTTTCTATTGCAGGATCCAAAACAGGCACTGCAGAACCTGCAACAGTTCTGAAACTGACTTTACACATAAGAAAAGGCAAAAAAAAAAAAAAAAACTAAACAAAACCAGAAAACCCACACAAGACCAAGCTGCAAACTATATTGAAGGGCAGTATACAAATAAATATGCAAATATCTGGCAAGGAGCAGGGTGATGTTTTTCATCCATAAGGACACGCTCCTTCACCCTGCCTTGGATGATTTTGGGCAGGGAGGACAGCAAGCACCACGGAGGGGCTCGGCGGAGAGCCAGGACCAGCCAGGGCCACCCGAAAGACCTAGGAGATGTGGACAGGAGGTCTACATTTGCACCCCTTGCTTTGATAGCAAAACCCACACAAGCCCCTTGCTCCACACAGCTGCCAATACAAGGCTTACTTCCCACCCTGCAAAGGCAGCCTGGACTTTGACCAGAGCACTGACTCCTTGTTGCCTTCCTCCTGCCACCCCTTGTGCCACCGGCCACCCACGCCGGAGCACCCAGCGCCACTGATCCCTGGGGGTCCCGCTCAGGGCGCGAAAGCGAGCCAAAGCTCTGCACCGAGGAGAAACACTCCACCTTCTCAGTTTGCAAGAGTATCACTTGCTTGGGGTTTTTTGGGGGCAGGAGTTATGACTTCTGGTAATTGAGAGCATAAATGAAAAGATTAAAAGCTTTAAGGGTTCAGGTGTAGCAAAGTCCAGCTGTAATCTAACAGTCAGCTCATGCCAGGAAATCAGGCACCCTCCCCTGCCCCTGCACATCCCCGTCGTCCCCAGGGCACCTCACAAGACAGAAAACTGTGAGCTTTGGACTGCTTCTATCGGGAATGGCTAAAACCCAAGGACCAAGGACAAATGACTTCGCTCGGGCAGGTTGCCCACCCACACACGCCGAGCGCCATGGGCGAGTGCCACCCCACGACCCTGCCCAGCAGACCCCACAGCAACCACTGACTCCCCTCCCTCACCACCAAGGGGTTTACCAGGCTGGTAAGCGTCTGACACCAGCATTTAGATGAGAGCAACCAGGTGCAATTTTCTTTTCAGGCCTGGTTTGGAAGAGATCAATTTTCACCCAGCAACACAACGTCACCGCCCAGAGCCAAGCCCCTGCTCCATCTGCCCCACAGAAATACAAAGCCATTAACCCCTGGTCCAGTCGCCCAGCTCCCTCAGGACCCGCTTCATGAACTGTCAGCTCCAGCCAGCATTTCACACCACTTTGGCTCACTGAGGACCAACCCTGAGGGCCTTCGCTCCCCAAATCCCACCTTATTCAAGCCAAGGGATACCCATGGCCTTTCTGTAAGACCAAAGCAACCTGCCTGACCTACGAGGGGAGGCAAGGTCCCCAAAACAGCTCCGACAGCGTCACGCTGTTTCTCAACACAAACTCACTGGTGTGCAAAGTCCCTCAGTACGAGGGCTCCTACCAGCTCAGCCCCAGGATGAGCGTTCAGCAGTTGGGGGACGTCAGCTCCCCGCACAAAGTGACAGTTGTGCAACACCAGCAGAATCATTCATTTGTTGGATGTTTCCCACCAACTGCAGAAATATTTGCTCCAACAGCCTTGAAGTCTTTAAGGAAGAACTTGACTTTTTTTTTTTCCCCTCCAATCCACTGTTTCCCATTTCTCCATACAGCGACTAAACCAACCAAAACCTACCCACGTCCTCCACAAACAGACCCTTAACTACCAGACTTTCCCCTTGCAGAATAGAGCCGCTTCCCGCATGGCCACATCCTGACACCCCTCGTAGGACAATTAGCCTTAATCCTCGTTAGTTCTGTACGTTTCCTTTAAATCCTGTTACCACATTCCTCCGTGCACTCGAGCGCGGCTCAGCCAGCCTCCACGGCGGTGACGGTGACCCCACGGTGCCTCCCGGCTCCTGACCCGCCGGAGCTGCCCTGGTCCCAAGGGCTGCAATGCTCCCGGACTAATCTATCTTCACTGATTAGTTCTTAATCAGGAAGGCAGACATGAAGGAAGGGTGCAGATGAAAAGAGAAAGGGGGTGAGGGGTTAAATAGAAAAAAAAAAAAAAATGTTCTTCAAGGAAAGGTTCCCCTTTGCTGCTTTAGGAGACAACTATGAAAACTTTGTCCAAAAGCAGCGTTTGAAGTCTAGCTATTTTCATATTTATATTGTTTGAGTCACTCCAGAAAACCTCCGCCAGCAGACCGAGTTGGACTACTACATTCATTTATTTTGGAAGTTTATCCCAGCCTTGGTTAAAGATAAACAACGTGCCTGGATGCGAAAGAACATCAGAGCTAGGCTGCCAGAGCAGCAGGGAGCTTCCACCCGCTTTGATAGCACCAAGGCATGAGATTGGTATCAGCACAACCCAAAATGTACTTACTCCTTCCTGGAGAGACACTGCAAAAGCGCTGGGAAGTTGCTGCTTGTCCCTGGGAGGCATTCTCGCCATACCAGTATTATGCAAAGATTTCAGCTTCGAAACCTCAGGCACAATCAAGGCATTTAGACCTGACTCATTAATGGCCAGCAGCTAATAGGCTGGAGCTGTAATTTCTCTGTCTGGGGGCTTGGGGGTGTTTAAGCCAAATCTGTAAAAAAATATATCTATATATATATTACAGCTGCACTATTGATCTGTTATTGAAGGTAGGAAGCACCTTCCAGTCCAAAACACCCTGAAAGCCAAAAGTAAACCCAGACTTTATCAGGTCTCCACTGATTCCTAAAGCTAGTAAGTGCATCAGCATTCCTAAACCTGTTTTCAGCAGGGACACGGGGAAAAAAAAAAAAAGTTATAGGTACCATGTCTTAACACTCAGCACTCTTTAATACACCCAAGGAAAATCCTCCACGAAACAAAAGTTTTAGAGTGTAATTGTCTCAAGAGCAGCACCTGCATGTCAAGCCTACAAATTAGTCTTTGGAACCTGCCACCCTCCTTTCAATTTCAAGTTTAGGGCAACACCAACACACCAAAAAACAGGGTCTTTCGTGTGAAAAGCTGATTTGAAAACACATGGTGAACATATTGCCAAATTTGAGAGACACCCCGAAAGAGCAACGATGCAAACTTTTGGGACTTCAAATAAACAAATTTTAACTAATCAATCTGGAAAGTCTGTTTTCTATTTGTGGCTTTGGGTTTGCTGTTTTATGTTTCTTTTTTTGTCTTGGCTGTTTGTTTGCTTTCAATTACCCTGGCCCCTCCTTATCCTAACCTCTAAAACTCGCTGCGCCGTGCCGACCGGGCGGCAGGCAGCGAGACACCATAGTCATGCAATTGCAAACGCGAGCTGGAGGATGCTCCTTCTTCAAAAGCCGCTGCTATTGCTCTCAAATTAACTTTTTTTCAGTATGTCCCTCCCATGGCAAGGGTATGGCAGCAGCAGTTTGGCGTCCTCTCTGGAGCGGGGACTATTTGCTATTTCACAAGTCATCAGGAGGTAGCAAGCAAAGCTTACCAGATGTGGGTTTTATCACCTCAAGTGGAACTACTATTTTCTTTATGGGGACCCTGGTTTTTAAGGTTTTATCAGATCGCTGCGATTACAAAAGCTTCACTTACATGCTCAAAAGATCCTATAAAACCTCTAGTTCAAGGTTTATTTGGTCTAGGTGGTTTTTAACTTGGAGGAATGACTTGCAGACACAAGTAATTTGTCCTATAAGCTTTGACTGACCAGTTGCTTGGTGTGCGCCTGCCTTCTGACCAAAATTCCACCAACTCACTGACCAAAAGATGTTCTTTTAGGAATATTTAAAAAAATGTAAAAAAGAAAGAGAAGGGAAAAAAAAAAGAGCTTGCAGCAAAAAGGAAGTTTCAATTACTTTGTGAAATCAAGCAGAAAAATTAAGATCCAAGCAAACTTTATTAGCTCTGACAAGCAAATGCTGATGCCTTTGTTTCCAATGTGCGCACAACTTTTACTGAAGAGGGGTGTGCGTGTATGTTTTTGGGTTTGCTTTTTTCCCTTTTTAAGCCACAGAAGTATGCATCCTTTTTTCGAAACGTGCTTTGCTACAACAGGGTTTTGTAAAGATTTGAACGAAGGAACTGGCTATCACAAAGCAGCTGATTCTTCTCTAAGCATCCATGTGTCAATAGTACTTCACAACTATGTTTATCTACGTACAAACCCACGTTAATAAACCCTTCCCCTGCCTGCAGAGCTTGCCAAGTACAGTTACAGTGCAGGGAACTTAAAAATATAGAGCAGGTTAAGAGACTCCAGAAAGAGATACACAAAAGGCCAGATTTCCAAACACATTTTGTATCCACTTTTTTTTTCTCCAAGACAGTTTGGGTCTCATAAAGCATTTCATACTCCGTGGTCTGCGCTCCGGGGACAACAGGAGGGGTCTGTGGAAGCATGCACATAGGCAGGGGTCTGAAGCTGGCAATGCAGGCGCTGTGCATTAGTTTTTAGAGGGCCCACAAACTACGACAGGTCGGGAGGGCTAGCTATCCGCTGACCCGCTCAGCCCTACGCCACTCCTGCGGAGCAAACCATCTCCTCCGCCAGAAACCCTCGCTGGCTCCTGGTCACCAGCTCCCCGAGGGCAGGTGGGCTGCAAGTTGGTGGAGCAGTTATTTCTCACCCACCCCTCCCAAGGACCAAAACGTTTCATTCGCTTAGAAAATAAAATTCAGTCCAAGAGCAGGTCCTGGGCAGACATAAATGAGACTTCAGTTATAAGTGGAAAGTTTTCCACAAGACGTTTTCATAGCAATATGGAGACCATTTTGGCACCACAGGGAAGGCAGAGCACTCACACTGGTCCAACGATTGCAGCTCCCTGGTCGTCCCGCCAGCTTAGCTCAGCACAGGATGACCTTCTCTGCCTGGACACAGGCAAAGCCCTTTCCACAGCAAGCCAGACCCACAGCCTGTTCCAGTTTTGGGCCCGATGTTTCGGCCAGGAACCTCCCATAGCAGCACAGCTTTCCAGAATAAGAGCCTGGAGGAACCACTGCCATTGACCCAGAGATGCTTCTCCAGAGCATCACAGCCACAACTCAGCTTTGAATTCATCTTCAGGAAGACACAATACATCTCACTACATAGCTGCACGCTACAAACACCCAGTAAAGCAGCAAGTTTGACACACGCTGCATTTTTCAGCCACGCCCACAAAAGCATGCAAAAGCTTTTCTTGCTTCACCAGTGACTCCAGCAATGCTGCCAACCCTTTGCTCCAGCCCACCTTCCCAGGAAGGAAGGCCATGGGTGATCCTGCTCTGCCCCATGTCTTTCCTCTGCTCATGACTATAGAAACAATTCCCCAGTTTCAGCTGGACCAAAAAGAGGCACCAATTAAAGGGGTTTCAGAAATAATTAGCTCATGTCAATCTGATGCAAACCAGGGTTGGGGAAACAAGCCCAGATGAAGGGCTCTGGGAGGGATGGTCAGCAGAGCTTGATCTCGCAACAACTCTTCCATTGCAGCTGGAGGACCAAGGCGTGCACGTGTGCTCCCCAGCTCACCCCCTCCCAGAGCTACCAGGGGCTATGGGGACATGTGATGGCCTCTCTGCGGCTATCGGGGCCTGGCTTGCCAGGCCATCAGAAGAAAGGCTGCACAGGAAATGAATGAGCAATCTGTGTATATGATACTGGGGTGGAGGGGGTGGAATTTAAAAAAAAACATATGCCACTGTCTGCAGCAGGACACCACAGTTTGACTTTCCAATTTTAAAGGTTAAAAAATTCACACAACATGTTATTGCAAAAGGCAGGAAAGAACACGTTCCTCAAAGGGGACACCAGCACCAAAAACAAGGAGGTGGGTCAGAATTAAATCTAAACAGGTCCACCGCACATCCATCCTAGAGCCACTGTTTATAAGCAGAGAAAGGCAACTTTATACACAAAGATCACACACTAGTGGTTCCTGGCTGTTCCCAGGAAGAAAAGCTGCTTTTCAGCTGAACTTTCTGAGAACTGTTAGTGTAAATAAGACAAAGCTCCAAAAACGCACATGGCTGAGCCTGAAGCATCGCATGGAGAAAGGCAAATAAGCAGTGCAACAGGAGATGGGGGAAGTCCAGCAGAAAAAAACCCAAGGTGCAGCTTTCCCAAGACCTTTGAAACGCCCCTGAAATTGGGCCACCATGCACAGCCAGGGGAGGAAACAAACTGCTGGTGGAAATCCTCACCCCAGGAAGAGACACAACCCTGGCCTTAGCCCTCCTGAAAGAAAGGGGTGCAGACCCCTTCCAAGCCACAGAGAAGCAGGAGGCACCAAGCCTAGCTCTGCTTTCCCCCAGGCATGGCAGGGGGGACATCCACTGGGAGATGCCACCACGGCAGAGCCCAATGCTGGGGTCACCGCCTCCTCACCCGGCAGCATTTACTGGGAGCAGTGGCACTGGGAAAGGAGCACAGCCCCCTCGGCACTGGTGATGGTCTGAACCATCCCCTACACCTCCCACGACTCAGCTTTGTCTCCCCTTAAACAAACCACCAAAGAGCAAAGACCACAGCTGAGTTTGTAAATAAGATTTTTTACCTGAAAAATATGTTTTTAAGCCTTTGCCTGCTACTCCTACCAAGCATTACTTTTTTAACAGCCCAGGCAGCTGTTGCAGAAGCCACCCAGCTCACACAAGCAGCGCACTGTGCTCAGCCAGCAAAATACGACCTACGTCCAAAAACCCATCCCACCGCTGGAACAGACTCCTAATGTATTCCCTGGGTCTGGAACCAGCCGCGAGCCTGTATTTATGGAAAAGGTGAGGCCGAGTAGTTTAACCTACCTTCAAAGAGGCGAGAAGAGGGGTGGGAGAGAGGGGAGAAAGGATTAAGACAAGGGTATCACAAAATTAAAAATCCCTCCTTCTCCCCCCTCCCAGGACACCCTATCTACCCCGCTCTCCTCGGCACAGCTGTGAACACTGGCCTTATCTGCCGGCAGGTTCACACGGGCACTCTTCCTCCTCACGTTAGCGTAGATAAATCTCAACATCTTTTCAACAATTTGCAAGCCAGCTTCTGCTCTGCCAAGTTTGTTTGAGCAAAATCCTCCCAGGAGGGCCAGCAGCATCCCAAGATGAAGGACACAGCTGCAGAGGACAAACGCCCACAGGGAGGGCAGGAAGGCACAGGAGGCCACTTCAGCCTTCTAAGATGAGACCATCTTTTTGGTTTCCCCACCCTCCTGCCAAGCACGTTTCACCACACAGGCATGTGCCTTCTCAGCGCTGCTCTGCACAGGAACAGAGTACCTCTCCTTCCCCACACCTGAGGTGGCTTTGCCCATCCCACACGATGGATGGCTCGCGCTGCCCAGGCAAGCTGAGCCACCCAGGCCTTGCCTCCTCTACTTTTGCAGAAACCCTTCCCTAGCCTGGAAAGGGACACAAAGCTTGGATCTGCCCTGCAGCCAGCAACAGACCCCGCACCCACCCAGGAAGACCTCCTCCCCTCCAGCCAACACAGGGTCACATTTTCTTCGGTATTTTGGAAAGAGCAAGCTTGGGAGACCTCAGCCCCAGGTATCACAGAGACCTTCCAGCTGCAGACCCAAGTTTTGATCCTCTCTCATGCACAGCAGCTGGGCTTATTGCAAACAGCTTTGGTGGGGTGGAAAAAACAACACACCCAGTTGAAAGCACCTTATCATACCAGTGGACAATTGCATCAAGGGTTTTGCTGGCGGGTATTGAAGGGGTTTATTTTGTCTTTTTAAGCAAGGCCCTGAGCAACCGGGGGGAGAAGCAAGTGCAAACAGGACCTTTGCCATCCACCTCCGAGGCAGTACCATCCAAAATCCACTTGCAGGAAGGTAAACAGCCCCCGGCACGCTGCAAGCCCCAGAGAAGGGATGGTTGATTAGAAGGATGGGTTGCATTTACCAGTTGTGTTAGTTCTTCCCAAGCAGTGAGAGGGACTCCCACCCTCCACACCACTGCTGCTGTGCCACCCCAGCACCTTCCGTCAGGAAAAACACTCCATTAAGAAGTTTGCAGCTAAAAAAAGCCCAGAGGAGGGATGGGCAGTCCAGTAGCAGGGAGGCATTTAGCAACCTGCAGATGACACGAAGCGATGCTAACAGGCCTGAGACAAGGTTTTAGCATGGGGGCTGCCTCTGTGGTATCCCTGCGTGGTGGAGACACCCAGCCTCCAGTGGGTGACCACGGTCCCCACGGGACGTGGGCTGTGAGCACAGCAGCTTCCCAGTGCGGGGATGAACTTGTCCTGTGGGCACACCAGGATAAAACAGGCCAAGAAACACCTGGAGAAGTGCCCGCAGCAAAGCTGTGAGGGGCCACGCTGGTTCAAATCCATGTGATCAGGGCACAGCCAAAGGGATGAACACTGGGACAGGGCAAAAAGCACATGGAAGGGAGAGAACCAGGAGCCAGAAGCTCTCCCATGAAAGCCCAAGTGTTGACAACAACCAGGTTTTAGGTGCTTTCAGTGCAGCCAGCCATCAGCATTCTGCCCACCAGTCAAGACTTTCCTTATTTTAAACTCTAATCCCTTTTTAAAAACAAAACAAAAACCACATCTCAAAACCCAAACAAACAAAAAAACCCAAACAAACAAAAAAGTTTCCCATCCTTCCTCACCAAAGGGAGAGGCAGGGGCAGGAGAAGTATAGCCTTCCAGCCTGGACACCCTGGGACAAAAGTCCAAGCTAACACAGAAGCTTCGAAGCTTCACCCGAGCCCCCAGGTAAGAAAAAAATTTTCAAGACTGCCACAGACTTAGGGACAGCCCCCCTCCTGCTCTCGTGCTATTTTCAAACAATGACATTTTTTTCCAAAACAAACTGTTTTGCAATCCTTGAGCAATCCTTTCCTTTTCCAATAAAAAGTGAAATTCTCTTCATTCTCCGCCAGTCGAGACGCACAACCACAGGCACAACCACCAGCTCCCAATCCACCCACCCCGCAGACAGCCACGTCAGAGCCCTCTCCCCAGGCTCCCGCGCTGGGCTGGCACCAGGCAGGTCTTGCTACACCACGAGCTGCTCACAGATGATTTGGGAAAGGTTAAATTTTAACTTGCAGCTCGGCTTCTCTTCTGAGCCTAGCTGCTGTAATTGAGTGATTTCACTTAATCTATTTAACTTCCAAGTGTGCTTCTTCTGCTATAACTTGTTTCCCCAAAAAGAAATTGTTCAGTGTATCAGAATATTAAAAGGTATCTATTACTAAAAAGCCAGAGAGCCGAAGATGACCTATTTCTCACAGCAATATAAATATTTCCAGGTCCCAACAAAGGCACAGGAAAAGTAGCTCTACATCAAAATATAACTGAAGCCAATAAAAGGGATTTGCTCTGGAAGAAATTAATATGAATCAAATCCCAAGGAAGCAGATTTCATGGCACAATCCTCCTATGTTAACTGCCCAGTAGTCTCCCAAACTGCCAGTCCAAAGGCAACATACAGTAGAATTTACATTCTGTGGTCACTCAGACACATCTGGTGCAAAGGCCTGCACTTTAAAATAAAAACCCATTAAAAATGTTTCTCTAAGAGCTTTGTACTTTAAAAAACAACACCCAGGAACTAACTGGGACTGAGCAATTTAATCCCAGAAGACACACGGGCGGCCCTGGCGCACACCCCTGGATCCAGCTGGGAGAACACATGGGGTTAAAACTCACGGTGGGCTCATGCAGCAGGAACATGAAGGGCCTATTTAAAAAGAAGACTCAGAAATAAGGAATTTTGCCAGTTTTTACCCCTGATAAATCCGCATTCCAGTCTGTCAGCTATCTTGTTATCCCCAGAGCTGCTGAAGTGTCTCTGGCTGTAACTATGCATGACTCCGGCTTTGAGTAATGGAAATAAAGTATGTGCGTTGCGACTGCAGCGTTCCTTTCCCAACCCCAGAAAAAGAAAGGCAGAGCAGGAGGAGATCCTAAAGCAGCTAAGGGATTTTGAATGGAGAAGCTGGAAAGCTGCTCGCACCCTACATTGGCTGCCCACCCCACCAAACCTGGCTGGGGAAGGATGCCTAGAAGTTTGAAAGGAGATGCCAAGTTTTGGCCAAATACAGCAGCTTTTATTGTCCACAATAACAAACAAATAAATACTCTTCCAGATTCATAAGTCCAGTTTAGCTGGCAATTCATACCCAGCAAACATTTGGAAGCAGTATTGTAAAATTAAACAAAGCTATCATTTACAGGAAACCCTGCCTCGAGTACAACTTAAAGAGTTGTGAAGTTTATCTGGCAATGCCTTGCCCCTGAGTGCTATATAATTATTCCTAAATCTTTCAGGAAAGAATGCAAATATTTTAAAGCCGTAATTCATTGACAAGGAGGAAGTCTCCTTTAACCTTTTATGCATATTTTGATATCTAGAAATTAACCCCTACTCGCCACAACTATTTTTCAATACCCTGCTGAGCTGGCTGGCTGGTGAGCAGGATGGTCCCAGTTTCGACAAGGCTGGCAAAGACTGTCCGGGAGCACCAGGCTCACCTGGCCTCCTCGCCTGCTTGCAGCCTGTGCTTTCAAAGCAGCTTTGGAGCTGACTTGGAGCAGCACCATGCCAGCCAGGCTGCGCCCTGCGCAGGAGCCTTCCCGGTAAGGAAGGTTTCAGGCTGCTGAAAAGACTGGCTGTTCTCACTGGGGTTACAGCAAAAAGGTGGTATAAAGGAGCCTTTAATAAAGCAGAGGACTGAGTTATGTGGGGTTTTGCTAGCTAGGCGCCTGCCACCAGCATCTCTGCATCCCTTTGGCAGGCTGGATTCAATGGGGCAGAAACAGCCCTCAGCTCCATCCCTTCGAGCATCCTCTACCTGCCAAGCCATGGCTCTCCAACCAGCCCCAATTAACTCAGGTTAATTAGCAGAAGCCACATGGCTGAGAGCATTGCCATCTTCTCCACCCCCTCAAAAACAAAAAATCCACCCAAAGGAAAAAAACACCCAAAAAACCCCCACAACACTGTTTTGCAAAGGAGAAGGTCAACTCATCCTCTGCCCAGGCCCTCCCCCCCAGCAGCCAAGCACTTAATCCACCACTGGCAGCAAATCATTCGGGGTATATTTCTAAAGAAGTAGTAACTTGCAGATGAAAGGGAAAGGGTATGCATCCCCTAGGACGAGCAAGTGGCAAAGCCATGCATGCAGCCCCACACCCTCCTGACAGCACCCACTGCCCCACAGGGACTCATCCTGCTCTGGAGCAGTGCTGTGCCCGCATGTCTGCTATGCCAGCCGTGCCCTGCCTGCCAGCACTCGGCTCTGCTCTCAGGGCTGCTCTGAAACCATAAGGTATCCGCTATAAAGCTCAAAAGAGGGGGGTAGGGGGGAGGAAAAAAACCACCAAACACACACCACCAAACAAAAAACCTACAACAAAACAACACCCAACCTTACCTTTTCAAAAGGTAGCGCTCACGCTATTGTGTTCTCCTCCCAGTGACATTATTTATTTAATAAGAGCTCAGCGGTGGGCGTTATCCCCTGGCACTACCCGGCAGCTTCTCGGCGCTGCTGCTCAGACGGCAGGATGCTGCGGGAGGCAGGCGCTGGCAGCCTGTCGTACAGCAACGCCACCGTTCACAATTACTCAGACATGGGAAGCAAATAAATACTATGCCAAGGTTGGGCTGCAGCAGTTAATCCAGTAGCTTCGTATAGACAAACAATATCCATGATGCATGTCGACTGTCAGATTAGTGCTTCTGATACAGTGTATCCTGGAGGCGAAAGGACTTGGCTTCTTCCTCCCGGTGGAAGCAGGTCAGTGGATTCGCTTCCTTGCCAATAGCTAAACCCAAGAGATTTTAATACAAAGATGGGCACTATATGGAGAAATCATCCAAAATGGATTTAAACCCATCTCCACCAAGACGCTATGATGCTTCAAACTGCTACGATGCTCCAAACCACTACCTGGGTGTCTCAGAAGTTGTCCTGGCAATACAAGTTCCCTATGACTCTTCTCCTTTGCAATGACAAGTTGTGAGCTCCCCTCTGTCCCCAGAGCCAGGGAAGGGAGGCCAGGCCAGGCTTAGAGCCTTTGCGCTGCCTCCTCGCCCCAGCGCAAGCCCACTGCCGTGCTCAGAGAGCAGGGAGGCAGAACCGTGTAAAACCCAACCAGCAAGCAATTGTACTAGAAGAAAGCAATCTCATTATGAGAGCTAATGAAAACGTACCACAATTATTATTATGTAAACAGCACTGAATCATTAGCAGATGCTATCAAAGCCATTTTTCCCCCCACCGAGAAAAAAAAGCATACAGTCCTATGGCACCCTCAGCTCCATCTCTGAACCGAGCCAAAATTCAGGAGGATGCCTGTTTGTTTTCCTCCGGTCCAAACAAAACCAGTAGCACTGCTCTGACCTCTGGTCTGCACGCTGGGTTTCTGCCAGCCGCCCGCTCCCAGTGCCTCTGCCCTGGCAGGGGGCATTGCTGCTGGTCCCTCACCGCCTCGCCCCACTGGGCACCCTGCACTCCCCCAAAACCGCCGGCCACCACACTTTAGAAACCCAAGGGTTGGCAGGTGGGCAAAATCCACCCTGCACTACTCAGAGCAAAGGTAAAACCTGCCCGGGTGCCCACACATACCTGGCAAGGGAATTATTTTCCATCAGGCTTGTAATTGTGCAGGTTTCTTTGATCACATAAATGTCCTGTCCTCCCATGGGAATGGTCCAAGGAAAGCCAGGGAGGGTACAGGAGGTTGTCCTTCCCCCTTACTGCTATCATGCAAAGTCTCTCCCTACCACAAATTTCTTTCTAATAGCAGCCATCGGAGCTGGGTGAAGCTGTTTGCCCTTTAATCTTCCAGGGGGCAAAGTTACCTTTAAAACAGACAAGCAAGCAAGCTCCCTTGTAGAGAGGACGCTGCCAGCCAGTTGGCTATAAAGACACTCCAACAAGATCCCCGTGTTTGTAAGAGAAGCAAAAAACTGCATCACAGCCCAGTAAAAATCCTGGCTCTATCTTTATGTTCCAAGAATGCTGAATCAAAACAGGCACCACTTTTTAAAAAAGCGGAGAGTACAAAGAAGCAAAAAGTTTGTATTAAAACCCATGTAATCTTCTTAAACGACCATTATTAGAACCTGTAGCACCAGCCAAGAATGATTTATCACCCCCTGTCATCGCAGCCTGCAACACAGAGTTTTTTATACCAAACTGTCAATGCTACCAAGCTAAAACCCCAGCTCATAATTTCTTAAAGCTGGCCCTCCACTGTCAGCAAATCCCCTAAAACCCCAGGAATTTGGGGGTCCATGGCACTGCTGCTCCTCTGTCAGAGCCACTGCGCCAGAGGACCGGCCACGCGGGGCGACGGGACCCAACCCTGAGGATCCAGCACAGGCTCTGCATGGTGCTTCGAAGCAGGAGGATGTTATACATCAATGTAGGTAAACAATTCACAAAGGGTTATTTCAGCTTCTTTCAAAAGAAAAGTCAACGGGCCATAAAGGCGTTAACTACGTTTTCCGATGCAAGCACGTCCCTTCGAGGGACATACCACGAGGCGCCTGGTTTTCACAGGGTGAGCGGTCAGAGCTCTCCGAAAACCAGACACCCTGACATCTGGGGTTTTCCTGCAAAGCTGTTACTCCAACACACCCCAAATCACCAGTAATTTCTAGAATAGCACTACAAACCACAAGAGGTTAAACCGACTGCACATTACTTAAACTAACCTAAGTGTGACCCCTGGAAAGGAACAGCTATTGGATGTTGTGGTTCTGTAGAAACTCAATTACCAAAGCCAATTTCCTACCAGCATTTTTAAAAAAAGAAGGGGGGGGAAGCAGCAACAATGCTGACAATGTGTAAGGGCCACATATTTTCACCTCCCAAAAGCTGCAGCCTCGGCTGTATAAGAACAGTTCCTATTCCCACAAAAATGTTGAAACATATTTTAAACATTTCATCATTGTTTGCTCCCATCTGAATTTGCTTAAAATCCAGACAATTCTCAACTTCTAAATTGGAAACATTAAAAGAAGTGCTCCTTCTAGTTCCTTCGCTCAGGGCAGCTCCTCTCTGCTGTCTACGTACCTTTCCTACACCGAAACCAGCAGAGACAGAAGTCCCTCACAGGGAACTCGCAGAAATCCAAGTCTATCGGCTACCAATTGTATAAGCCACAGAAAATATGAGTAGAAAGATGGGAAATGATCAGATTTTATTTTTCTGCTTAAAAGATGAACAACAAAAAAAAGAAGTATTTCTAAGAGTACTTTTTTGAGGGGAGGGAAGGAAAAGTCAAGCAATGCTTTACATTGGGAACGAGGCACTACAATCCTAATGTTACATTAAAATCAATATCAGGCAGCCCTTAACAAAGGCCGATCCCATCGGTAGGTACCCCCACGCACACTTTTTAAGCACCGCCTCCATCCTTTCAAGCACTGCACTTCGCCAGCAAGGTGATGCACTGTCACCCTTGGGGACATCCAACCCTTCCCCATCCCACCAAACCCCTCTCCCAGGCCCCACGGGGACACGAGATATGCCAGACCACAAGGCACAAACCTGTGGGGAAGACGCCTGCAATGTCCATGGCCATTTGCAAAAAGAAAATGGTGCCCTAAGAAAACCACTGTAGTTGCATCCTCATGGGGGCAAAGCCAGCTGACAGCCCACGTGGCTGCCACCAGCCCCATGCCTGCCCCCTCCGACACCTCCTCACCAGCTCCCCTCTTCCCAACTTGCTGCTTTTATCAGAGCATCTTTCCCGGACCAGAAAGATGTAAATAAGAAGAAAATGCCCCAGAACAAACCCAGTGCTTCAGCGCAGCCTCTGCAGGGTTGCACGCACACTGCAGAGGCAAAGAAAAACACATACGGCCTGAAATCTCTGCTGGAAGGCCAAATAGTTTCATGAAACACTAATAACAAGTGGGAAGCAGGTAAGACGGGCTACAACAAAGTAATTCTCTTTTAATTAAAATGCTTGGCAATTAAAAAAAAAAACCAACAACAATACAAGCAGCAGCTTTCTTCCCGAGATGCACAAATCCCAGCAAAGAGCACAGAACTGCCCCTTCCAGGGCACCAGAGGGGTTTGCTATGGGGCATCTCAGAGCACACAAGGTAATTTAGGGAGCAAGGGGGAAATTTAAGAGTTTTCCCGGGCCCTCACATTGCTTAGCAATGGGAGAACTAAGTTATCTTCATAATCTCAAAAGAAAGAGAAAGCAGGAGGAATGTGAGGAATGTGAGGAGGTTATTGCCCCGGAGACCAGAGCTGGCAGCCCGCTCTCGGCCCAGCCGCCCGGAGGAGATCCACACCCTGACCTCTTTGGCTAACAAGAATTTCCTTGCCCCTCCCCCCCCCAAAAAAAAAACCAAAAAAAAACCCAGAACAAAAGCAAGGAATCCGTTGGAGAGTGTCGCTCCTCTTCTGGGAGGAGGCAAAGGATTTGGAGCAGACGGGATAATCCTGATGCTCCATCCCATGGTTAGGGGAGGAAAGCAGGAGGGAGATAGGAAGGACTGAGCCCTTGCAACTTGACACACATGTGCACATCCACAGAAGTCCTGTGGCAAGCACCCCTCTCCTTAACAGGGGAATGGCCACAGGTGGAGGGGATGGGAGGCAAGAACCATGCATCCGACACCTCTCAAAAAGCACTGGCAGCCGTTCTCCATCCACACAGGCTCTGGGGCACTGCCAGGGTTGGCAACCCATTGCACACAACCAGGACAGTGGGTTCTGCATGAGCCACCAGCCAACACCACAGAGCAAGCTAAGACCATGAACATCGCTGCCCGAATAACCTGGGACCCTTCCAGCCTCCTGACAGCGGTCCCAGCCCTGCTGGGCAGATGCTACCTATGCCTCCGGGACAGACGATGCTTGTCTGGGACTTTTCCCACCAGAGCTGTCTCACACCTACTGCTCACACACAGCAGCGATGCTTCAGCCTAAACTTGCTCGGGTCCACAGGTATCAAGGACAAATTCTGCAGCAGAGGGGAGAGGCAGAGACCGAGGCAAACCTAGCGCCTTGCCGCTGCGCTGGCCTTGCTCTGCTGCCGTTTTAGTGAGAATAAAAAGTCTGTTGACATTCGAAAGCCACAGAAAATCTCCCTGAAACTACAAAACAGTACTGAAAACATTGTGCAGCTCAGGCCTCCTGCACAATGTACACACTTCTATTCAGTCTCTTTAAAAAACAGCTACATGTCTAAGGAAACATCTGATAATTAAGGCAATTTTAACAATAGATAATAATTTGACTATGAATTGTATGGAATGTAATGACTGCTTATTCTGGCAGAAAAAACAGAACTTTCTATGAAGTATCTGCCAAGGAAAACGATACTCCCACTCAGCCCGGACCACTGCAAGCAGTTGCTGCTAACCACATGCTTCACGCTGCCGGCTGCTAGGACACGGCGCGCTGCTGCAGTCGAACAAAACCCCACGCTGCAGATTTACAGAGAGAAAGCAGAGTCCCAGGCGAGCAGCGGCCGGAGACGTGAGTCAGCTGGGAGCCGCCACCGGCTCTCGCCAACGCTTGCCGAGCCACCCGGCCACCAGCGCCGGACACCGGGACACCCGCCGGTGGCCTGCGGGCAACTTGCATGCTGCCAGCTCCTCCCTCCTGCTGTTTCCAGTTGCTAAATGACATTAGAAGCAGCTAAAAATAATTCAAGCAATTCTCTCATTTACTTTTCCATGCCAGCACTTGCGTTTGCCACGAGGACGTTCTCTGACGGTCACTTCCCCGCCCACGGGTGGTCAGGCAATTGCTCCATTAATGCACACCGGGCAGGAGAATCCACCCTGCCCGCCAAGGACTGCTGCCTTCATTGGACAAGAGCCGTTGCCAACACCTACAGCTGGTGGCCAGGTAGCTCCACACCTTCAAACGGATGGCCAGGAGGACCAGGTATTATCTGGGGCTTCTTACACCCCAACGAACCCAGAAGCTGTCTTGTGCAGACTGACTGCAACAGGCTCAGCAGTGCCAGACAGCACGAGTAACACAGTCCTGGATGACATCCAGAAACCGTTTCTCAGTTGGAAGAGAAGCACGTGAAAACTAAAAAAGCATTTACTGAACTTTTATATATAAAACAGCAATGCCAACAAAGCAACTTTCCCGATCGACCAAGGACGCACATCTGGGTGACGCACCGTCTGACAACCATAAACACGCTGGGGGCGAGCGAGCAGCAGGACATCGGGGCCCCCCGCCAAAGTTACTTTGGGCAAAACCCCAGGAGTAAAAAAAAAAATCAAGGGCCAAGTGATTTCCCCTGTCACGGTGAAAGAACTGCTCTCCATCGCTCCCAACAAATGAATACATCTATTTTATTAATTTGGTTTAAACAGAGGCAAAGATTACACCGAGCATCTTTACTAAGGCTGAACATGGAGTACCACTTGCGCCCAGCCCCCTGCAAAGGCAGGCTCCAGGCTCACTCTGTGTCTGTGCTCCCCAACAGGGTGTCTTCCACTCAGGCCTGCCTCCAAGCCACCACAAAATCAGGAAAGAGTGCCAGTGAGAGAGGGCACTACACTTCTGCAGGGAATTTGCAAGTTAACTGATAAAGCTTTCCACCAACAGGCAAGATTCCCCCAACCCTTTTCAGTCCAGGAAAAGAAACATCTATTTCTTCCAATTAGCAGGAAAAGGGAAGGAATTTCCATCCGTTTAACACCTGAGGGCAAGAAGGAGCCTCTTGAAAGAAATGTTGGGGGTTCTTTTTGTTTTTAAGTCACAGCCACCTACTGTGGGTCTCCGGATGCCACCAACACCAGCCCGCTTTGCATTTCATTCTGCAGCTGCACCAGACCAACAGTTGCAAGCAGCCCTTGCAGACGGTCGCTCCCAGGGAGTTTTGCTCCATCACCAACAGAGCCCCGAGACACATGGGTTCAATAAGGAATGATACTTCCCAGGTAGCGTTTGAACAAAATGCACAGCTACAGGCTGTAGGACCAAGACCTTCCCAAGATGTGCCCTTTCCTCAGGAAACTTTTGAAGTAATCTTAAAGCCAGTTACAGGCTGGTGCTCCCCCCACTCCACCTACTATCTAGATATTATCAAGAGTAAAGTTTCACATACCAACCACCTACATCAGCTCTATCCAAACGCTGGCCTCTCCAGCAACAGCAGCAAGATTGCATCTCACCACTGGCATGTGCTTTGCAACACACACATCACAGGGCTATAGGTGCAGGAGCTACTAGAGATCACTCCCATGCAAGGCGGTACCAAGGGTCACGACATATGAAATACTTCCATACAGACTTCTAGCAGTAGTCTGTCTTTATACCTCTAACACCAAGTTAACATAAAAGGAAACAATTTCTTTATGTTCCACACATTATACACCTCTTATCAAGCAAGCAATGAGTTGACCAGCTGTGCACTTCTTTCAGAAATGCTTATGTACTTCAGCAAGGTACAACCTGCCATTTCTGCATATTCTAATTACATCCAAAAACTGGTCTAAACAAATATTAAATTGAATCCTAGGTAATTATGGACAAGCAATAGCCATTTAATGTGACTGAAATAGCAATGATACAGATAAAAAGATTGCTGGAACGGGCCCCTTCTTGAAAGAAGATAAACCAAAAAACGTGCACACACCTAATGCTCCAGGAGAAGATAAACATGGCAAAAAAGTCCACATGAGGCGCTGCTAAACCCTGAATGACTCCTGAGCCCATCTGGCAAGGATGAGTCTCACTTGCTGTCACACAGCCCGGTGCAGGGGCATATCTGCCCATGCTGCCCAGCTGCTTCACTTTGACAATTCAAGGCCAACACTCTGCAGGACCAGTAATCTCTGCTTTGACAGTAGTCACCACACTTACGGGAACTAATCTGCCACAGCTTTTAGGACACTTTTTTGGGAAGGTGATAGGAAGTTTCTGTCTGTGCACTCTGATCTAAAGCAATTCTGTAAGAGAATGGGTGAATAAAGCACAATCCACCAAAACGGTACAAAAATCTAAAGTAGAACTTGATGGACTTCGTACTCAAGTTCATGCCAGTAACAACCACGTTTCTATACGTTATCCCATCAGCATCACAGCCCTTTGAACACTCTCCAACCTGTTCTCCACCAACGTTTGGCAAGCAGAGAGGTGCCATGAAGCAGAAATCACCAGTTTCCACCATCGCCCCAATAGCAGACTCGTCCAAACACACAGCCCTTTCCCATACACCTTTATCTCGTTCTTACCAATTAGCCAGGCTCCCAGGCAACTGCCTTTCCAATTCACTTACCCACCTGAAGGAAAACACACCGCTATCACCTGAAACACCAAATGAAATCAAAGGTTTGGCACATGACTCGTTTTTCAAGACACAATACACACCGCAGACCTTTCGCCCTGGTGGCAGAACGCAGCCTCCAGCACTATCAGCATTTCCCACCCAGCTCACAGCACACCGGCTCCCCGTGCTGACCCTGCAAAGGCAATGCCAGGCGAAGCACTGCATGCTCAGAAAGCTAAAAACCAGCAGCAGGGTGAGCAGTTACCACCTGCCCGTCCACATATGCCGGCTGAGTGTCAAGAAAGGGGACCCAGAGCCTCTAAACACACTGAAGCCATGTGCACTCGCAGGGGGAACGTGAAACTGCAGCAGGTGTAGCACCCCACTCGAGATCTAATTTTAAGTGCAGTCGCACTTGAGGTACACCACACATTAAAGCTGTACCCAACGCACCTCCTTTAAAGACTGCCACCATCCTCTCCGAAACACCCTGCAGAGCAGGGTGACATTTAAAACATAACTTTGCAAGACCTGTTGCTTTCCAAGCGAGGCCAGACGCAGACTCCCCACACCCCTGGAACAGCAACATAACCCAGCTGATACTTCCAGCGTGTCATGGCAGAAAGCCCTTCTTTTGTAAAATAATCTTACCTTGCTCATCGCATTTCTCCAACCTTTTATTTCAAAAAGCACAGAGTCAAACCGACAACAGCTTTAGAGCCTTAAATGGAAGCCCTGTCAGCAGGGCTTACTCCGAACATCCTCCAAAGCTCACCAAGTCACCTTAAACAACGCTATATAAAATAAGGACTAGGTCAAACCTTCCGGACGTACGAGGAAGGCCGCTCACATCCTGATCCTACACTGATGAGGGCTGCACTCAAATCAAATCCAAGCCTATTTATTAGAGACCATTTTACGAAGCAGGGAGGGTGAAGGGGAGAGAGTATTTTAACTGCAACCAGTCAGACGTTTCTCATTAAAATATTTCTTGGAGAAGTAAACGGACCCGCAATTTTATTCAAACAGATGTAGGCGAAACGCATATCATTAGTCTGACAATATAAAAGCACTGAAATCGTTTTCGTTTTGTCAGTGAAAAGGATAATGTATGCATATCTGGAGGGCGCGCCAATGGTAAAGATCACCCCCAGCTCCTATCTTAGCCGTCTAAAGGTATTTACTTGGGGTCCGTCTGTGTTGTGACAGTGTCCCTAGACCGAAGTGAATGCCTCTAACACTCCACATTTTTGAGCCATTCAGTCATGCATTTTTGTTATTGTTGAAAGTAGTGCGAAATTGCAGTGCATGAGCTGGAGTCCTTGGTGGTCTCCGAGGATTCCAGCTAAAAAGGCACTTCCTTTGTTCCGCGGAGAATGCGGTCCAGTAGGTCATTCAGAAGGGGAAATAAAAGCAGCGGCCCTGGGAGGGAGATGAAGGATGAAACAAAAAGAATAAAATGTTTTGGGTGTGAGCACATTAGCTACCATGTCCTACTGCTGACGGCTGCGAGCACTCCTGTCCCCGGGATGCGCAAGTACCTCGGGACGGAGGCGGAGGGAAGGAAGAAAAAAAGAAAGAAAGAGAAAGGCGACCCTTTCCCCGACCCTTCGGCAGCAGGCCGCCGGGCGAGCGGCACCGGGCCGGGCCGGGGCCGCCGCGCTCCCGCCGGGGAGGAAGGCGGCCCGAGGGCTGGCGGCGCCCGCCCCGCCGCCGCGCACACGGCCGGCCGAGCGGCGGGGAGCGGGGCCGGGGCCCGGCGGGAGAAGCTCCCCGGAGAGGCGAGCCCAGCGCAGCCGAGCGCCGGGGAGGCGAGCACCGCGCCCCGCCGGGCCGGGCCCCCGGGAGCCGGGCCGGGGGGAGCCGGGCCGGGGGCGGCGGCGGGGGGGGGAGGTGGCGGCCGGTGGCGCACCCCGCGCCCCGCGGGGTCGGGGCGCACAAAGGCGGCGGCGATGACCGCGACTCACCGCTGATCTCGTAGCTGGGCGCTTCGCTCTGGCTGAAGCCCTTGGCGGCGTAGAGCCTCCGCACTTCGGAGCAACTTTTGGCGCGGGGCTCGGCGGCCAGCAGCAGCGGCAGGCTGAGGGCGGCTAAAGTGCAGAGGAGGGGCGGCAGGCAGCCGCGCCGCCGCGGCATGGTGCGGGCGGGCAGGGGCCGCCGGGGCCGGGCGAGCGCGCCCCGAGGCCGGAGCCGGCCCTCCGCCGAGCCTGCCCCGCCGCGCCGCGCAGGGGCCGCCGTGCACCCCGCCGCCGTGCGCCCCGCTCCGCTGCGGCTCCGCTCCGCTGGCCCGGCGTGCGGCGGCGCTCTGCAAACTTGGCCCGGCAGGAAGCACATGGGGTGGTGGTGGTGGTGGAGGAGGAGGAGAAGAAGGAGGAGGAGGAGGAGGAGGAGGAGGAGGGAGGCGGGGAGGGCGGCAGCCAAGCAGGATCGCGCAGGGCCGGGACAAGCCTCCGCAGCCCCCGGGAAAATCAGGAGCTGGGATCCGCCCGCCCAGCGAGGCGGAGCGGAGCGCGGGGCTGCCCGCCAACCCGTCCTCTTCGCCGCCGGCCCGGCCCCGAGCAGGCGCCCCCCCCCGCCGCCCCCGCCGCCCGCCGGGACCCCGGCCCGCCCCCGGCTCTGCCCGCAGCCAAGTCCCCGCCAGCCCGGGGTCCCCGAGCTCCTCGCCCCCCAGCAGGGCTGGAGCCGGAGCTGGGCATCCCCGGCCGTGGGGAGCTCCCACCTGGCACCCACGCTCCCGTCCAAAGTGCCTCGCAAGGAAAGCGAAGTTCCCTGGTAGGGGTCGGAAAGGGCTGGCTCGGCTGTTCTTCCTTAACTAGAGGTGTAGATGGTTCAGCTCTGCTCCGGGTTTAATAGGTTGGCTAAGCTGACGAATTTCGACATCGCTGTGACAGATTTGAACTATGTGCATGAAAGACTCCTCAAAACCGACTTTTTTTTCACTGATCTTACCTTTCCAATAGTTTGGCAGGACAGAGGCCTCGGGAACACAGACACCAAAATGTTCCACCCGCTCTTCATTCCCCAGCCCTGCGCACAGACACATGCACGGATGTAAACAAGCCCCACTAAACCCTAAAACAGTGGTTTAAGCACAGCAATTGCTGCTTGCTTCTGTTTACCGAAAATCACAGAAATAGTACTGCAAGAATGACAGGCGCTGTCGTAATTTCAGAGAGCTTTAATGTCACTTAAAGGGTCTGCTTAAGGAGCCCTTGCTCCCTGCCTGGCATGGTGAGCTCCCGGTGACTGTGTGCCCTGGGTGCAGATACGGCAGAGGCAGCTCTGCCCTGCTGCAGTGTCCGGCGTGTCTGCGTTGGTGCTGTCTCGGCACAGCGCAATTTGCCCCATGACAGTGTGTTGGCCTGGAAACAGCACTGTTTTATTAAAAAAAATAAAGAGAGAGGAAATGTGCAGCGGTTTTCATTTCAATACGTTCCTTTATTATACTCATTTCTCTCGTTGCCACATTGGGGAAGGACAGACTGAAACAACAGCAAAGGAAGTTGCCAGCTTCACCCCCTTGCTCTCAAGCTTTTGTCAGCGAAATGCCGGGCGGGCCGGGAGGAAAAGACCCTCTATTCATTTCCCCGGCGAGAGCGCGCCGACAGCAAAGCACGGCCACGCTGCCCCGCCAGGCACTTCTCATGGGAACAAGATGCTCGTTCAGCTCTGAGCTTTCCAGTGTCGATGCTGGCAGCTTACAGCAGCCCAGGGGCAGCGCAGGCTGCTGCAGTCGAGGAATTAACCAAAAGCAATGGAAAGCCGTATTACTGCAGCTTGGCCCGGGCCAGCTGCAATGGAGAGGCTCCTGCTGCAGCGGGGCTGTCCCTCCGGCAGCGACGCAGGGAGCGTCCCCTGCCTGCTTGGGAAATGGGCCAAGCCACCCTTAGGGGCAATGCTGGAGTTTGCGTTATCATGGTTTAAAAGGTCTCCAGGGGCAAATTCAGCCATGCTGCTCGAAAGGGGTGTAGGAATCTCAGCCACCCTGCCATCCGCCAGGGCCACTCGCACCGAGCTGGTGAGACAAGTCAGGCCAGAAGTTCTCATGAAGTTATAAAGTGTCCTGAGAGAGAATAATCCTCTAGGATCTGGCCCTGCAATGTATGACTGAGTTCTGGTTTTCAAAGCACTACCTCACCCTCCCAGCCTTTATTTGAAGAGACAATGTGAATTTTAAAGAGAACTCAGCAGGGAGCACTGCATTTTTTATTCCAAAGTGAGAGAGAAAACGAGAGTGAGAAAGTCTGTGGGGTTAGAGACAGCTTGCCATTTGTTGTTTCTCATAATCCCATACCTCAGCAGGATTTAAGAAACCTCCTGAAAAACACGGAGGGTTTTGTCGACTACTTGCTCAAGTAGTTAAATCAAAGGCTGCAGCAAAACAATGGGACTGCCTGAAATTTTTCATTTTTTCATGAAAAAGGTCTTTCTTTTTTTTTTTTAAGGAATGGAATAGTAGCCTCTCTCAAAAAAGGAAGTTTTTCTCTGAGATTTTCCCCTTCTCCAGCGTTTTCTCACATCTGGCAGAATCTTCCCAGCCCCCTCACCCCAAACCGCTCAAGCGATTCCCTTCCCCAATTCTCTCCCTTTCCCAGGAGAAAAAGACAGGAGAAAAGCAGAGGGGAAACCTTGCAGCTCAGTTTTAAAAAGGCAGTGATGTTTTTTTCAGGGTGAAAAAACTTCTGGCTTCCTACCTCCCCCAAAACTCTCTCTCTCCCCATTAGTTATTTCTGCCCCCAGACTCAGTGTTTCTTTTCCAGCCTTAGAAGATACCCCGAGGCCTGCCACGGTGTCACAGGATGCACCCCGATGCTGGGGCTCGCGTCCCCATCTCCCCTGCCTGCGCAGAGAGCTGAGCTTGTGCTGCCTGCAAGGCTTTCGGAGCCGTTTTGGCTCTGCCCACTCACAAAGTCATCTGTGAGCCTCCTCTGTTATTTGGGGAGACCCACAATGTGTCCCCGCCCCCAGCGCAGGCACCCCTGGGCTGGGCAGAGCCGGCCATAGCGTGGACCCGCTGGCGCAGCGTCGCTGGTGCCGGTGCAGGGGATAGAGACAAGGTGACATCACCCGCACTGTGTCTGCACAGAACCTCTTCCAGCATATGCCACGGGCCTTGCACAACTTGGCATTTCAAATTTCCGTCATCTCATTCAGTGGAAAAACTGCAGCCCTGCCAGCTTTTTGGAGAGAAGGAAGGGTAGGGAAGGAGAAACCACAGGAGACCCTGTTTCTCTGCAGTTTCCCTTCACCTTCCTCCAGTGTGCCGCTTCTCTCCAGCACAGGCCTCCAGCCACGCTGTTCCTGCCCGAGCCTTCGTCCACACAACAAGGTTATGTTGGTTTCATTAAAACCACTTTGAATCCACTCTAGAGGAATCGGCACAAACCCTTCATGGGGGTGCGGTTAAATCAGTATAAATCTTACTAGTATTGACCCAGGCCATATTGGTGATGTACCGGCTTACACTAAAAATCAATACAAGTAATTCCCACCTGTATGGGATTTGCTGGATCAATTTTAACTTCAGGTTAGCAGAAGCGGGGCAGACCTCTAGCACCAGCAAATCTTGGCAGCAGAGAGGAACCCCAAGCCCAGCAGCGGCACTGATTACATCCGAAAATCCCACTGGTGTCCTTCGAGGGCTTAAGCTTTCGTGTTGATTTAATTCTGGTGCTAGCCAGAGGTCTGCCACAGCCCTGTGGTGTTTCCATTCATCTGTTGGGGAATTTACTGGGGAGTTGTACTTGGGTAAAGATTTCAGATGTAGCCCTTTAGGAAAACCTGGCTGAATGCAGCCCTTGGGCTGGCTATCATTAGGGGTGATTAAATCCTACACTCTGGCAGGAAAGCCTGGGCCACAAGGAGGTTAGAGAGTGTTGAAAGGGAACTGGGCAGGCGTGTCTTCCCAGCTCCAGCTCATCAGCAGGAGGTGGCTCATTGTAAACCCAAACCAGGCGCATTGGCTCTCCTGCGGCAGCGTGGTTGGGCTGGAACAAGGGAGGCTCGAGTGGAAACAGTCTCCTTTGATAAAAACCCAGATACCACAAATTTGGGGCGTGTTTAATCCAGGGCTTCTGTCACAAGGATGGTGGGATTCTGCTAGCTGCAAAATGAAGCTCTGAATCTAGGTTTCGAATGTCAACGGTCTGATTTTAGGGCAAGCAGATCCGGTGTTTTGGCATGGGCTGATGTCTCCATTTATTTTTATCTCGTATTTTTATCCTAGGGTCCAGCTAACAGAAACCTCCCACAGTAGCTGCTCGGCTCTGGGGTAAGGGGTGGGTTAGCTCCTTCTTACCTTCTGCAGGGGGGCTGACACTGGCTGGGCACTGCCACGGCAGGGTGCAGGGTGCTGTGCACACTGAAGTGAGGTGGGAAGATTCTGAGAGGGCAGGGGCAAACGGGCTGGGTGTACAATGGGTGTACACTCAGACTCCCGTGTCTGAACTGGCTTGCAGCACACGGGACTTGCTGTGTGGAATGAAGACCATCTCCATTTTAGGGAATCCAAGAGCTTGTCTTTCCCCGAGCAGGACAAGAAGTTGTCCCAGCCTTGTCCCTGGACACCACGGGGAGGAGACTTGGGGACACACAGTTTTGAAGGGCACAGGAATGCACTCACTTTCACAGATTTTCGTGCCTGCACTTCCCAGCTCTCCCAAAAACGACTGTGTGGCAGATGGCTCTGACGTGTAGCACACTCACACCCAGCGGATAAAAATATACTCCAGCAGATTCCCGGCAAGTGAACGCCAGTCACCGTCACTTCAGAGCTGGTCACAGCTTCCTCTCCTCCCTGCTCCCTCACCACGGGGGCATGAAGCAGGTCCCCAGGCAGCATCGCCCCGATGGCCACCACGTGGCTTATCAGACCGATGCCAGCAGCTGGGCTGGCATCCTGCTTCGTGCCGGCAGCATGCAAGTGGGGTAGTGCTGGCTCACCTGCACCCCTTCCCACAGCTCAGCATCCCTGGGGACATGCCCCCATCCTTCCCGCCCTGGGTGGCCATACAGCCCATGCCTGCACTGGCTTCCTGACGCATGTGGCTGCTGCTGAGGAGGCTGGGTGGCAGGATGGGACCCTCTGGGGACCCTGTGTCTGCCTCACACAGGCCTTTTGGTGTGAATTACAGGCAGGACGTTTAATTCTCCATCCACACTCGCATAACCTTCCTATAGATGTGAAAGGGGGTGGAGTGCACGGGGCAGGGTGGGTGGAAGGGGAGCAGTGGTTGGAGGGCAGGGGAGTAAATGAATAGCGTAATTTGGGAATGACAGAGGAAACAAGCCCACAAGTCATTCTTGCATTTCCATCCCTTCCAAGAGGCAATCCCTTGCTCAGCCTTCCCCCAGGAACCATGGGCTATATTTACAGCAGGCGTCACCACCTGGGATGCTTTGTTTGGGTTTTCCCCCCCTTTAAGAGTTGTTTTGTGGGTGCTGTGAGCTGTGGCACAGCCGTTCCATGCGCTCCAGCCTGTTTGCTGGGGTTAGTCTTGCCTGTTAAACATGCAGTCTTCCGGTCTGCACATAAGCACATCACCCAGCTAGTAGGTTCACAAAACCCTGGAGCTGCAGATATTAGGACTGGAAAATGCTTCAGATACCTGATGCCTCCTCCCTCTCTGGCCTGGCAGGACATACCTCAAGCTGTCCCCGCCCTCTCTGTCCCAAAATCCCTCCTTGATTGAGACTGCACAGCCTGTTCCAGCTACTGACTTGGGATCTTGTTGCACAAAAGCATTTCTTAGAGGCTAACCTAAACCTCCTGGGCCAAAATTCAAGCCCAGTATTTATTTTCTCCTATATCCTGTGCATGGAGAAAACATACCCGGCTCTTGGCAGAGCGCAGAGCTCTTGGCACTTGGCACGGCTGGGGATGGCCCCAGTTGCTGTCGGTGGCCCCGACAGCCGCGTGGCCTTTGCTCCTGCAGACCTGGGGCAGAGGGGAAAAACCTCAAGCACTGTCTGGAGCAGCAGGCAATAATCTCCTACCATGGAAAGGAGAGAGAAAGGGAGAGGCATGTTGAGAGCAGCAGATAGACCGGCCAGTTGGCACTGCTTAAAGATGAGTAATATCCATGTATTACCTGAGGTCCCTCGTGCCAGCTAAAAACCCCCAGAGCAGAGCCAGGGGTGGAGGGAGCCTGTTGCTCTGCAGTTGTCAGCAAGACTGCCCTGGTCCCTTCTGATGCGGAGCATCACCGTTGACGGCACTTGCTCCTTCTGGGAGGAGGTTGGTTTCCACCAGCAGCACCGGTGCTGTGCTGCAGGTCAAGCTGTGTCTGCCCAGGGACGGAGCCACACCATGATGGTCAGCAGAGAGGTCAAAGCTGGTTTCTTAGGATCTGGAAAGATCAGTGTGAGCTTGCCAGGGGGAGCTCCACAGATCCTAATTACAGCACCCAGCACTTCATCTAGGGCCTTTCATTCCCCTCAAAATGCTTCCACCTGGGCACCAGTCCAGCAAGCGCTTTGTTTGTAGACATCTGTCTCGTTACAGCAGGGATGCACGTCAGCGCCTTTGAGGATTTCATTAGCAGAGGAGAGCAGAAGTGGCTAACCCCTCTAATATGACCTGGGACATGGGAGAAAAAATGGGTCAGCAAGAGACCGGGGGAGCACAGGCTCCAAGCGGCACTTGTCCCAGTCCTGTTCTGTATGGGGCTTCAGTATCAATAATGATAAAGAAAAATAAATAATCATAAAATAATCATTTTTGTTACCCTCAGGCACTCTTTTCATTCTGCGTAAAGGGTATTTCAAAAGAATTTGTAAACACAGAGTGGAAAGTGTGCGCTTAAACGGGTGGCAGGAAAGAAAACATACTTAAAACCACCACGGCTGCGGGCAGGAGGTGTTGGCAGTGCACACACCGCTCGCGCTCTGGCTCACTGGGCTGGCAGCGGGGCTGGACAGGCTGATGCGGCGCCTCTCCCAGCAGAACCATGCTGAAAACAAAACCCATGAAGGAGCAGCCCAGGAGAATGGGGCGCAGGGCGAGTACCGGCTCAAGTCCTGCTCCTTGAGGAAGACTCACCAGACCTTGTGCTGGACCCAAACAGCCACAGCTCTCAGCCTCCACCATCAGAGGGTGCAACACAGGGCTCAGAGGGTGCAGCCCTCCCAGCTGTCTTGGCCTCTGCACAGATGCCGCAGGGCAGCCCGCAGCAGGGCACCATCCACCCCGCAGCAGGGATGTGCTGTGGGGCCCAGCACCACTCCTCCACGAGGAGCATGGGCAGCCCTTGCCCGTGTCCCCCCCCAGACAGCAAACTCTTTGTGTTTTGCTCCACCCCCCCCACCCAGCAGGGCCAGGGCAGCGCGCAGGCTGTCAGATGATCATGGCTATATCGGTGCTGCTTGCAATCCTTTTTTTTTAATCTTCTTTTTCATTCCCCTCTGCTCTCGCCCCTCACCCCCCGTGGTTCAAAGTTTTCAAATGAAAATATGCGAGTTGTGACTTGCGGGTAGCGAGTCGGGGCTTGCGAGGAAAGCTGGGAGGGAGGCGGGAGGAAAAGAACGAGCGATCTGCTCCAAGTGCTAGCAATTGTTTTTATCCTTTCCAGATGAAGGAAAAAGATCATGTTATTTGTTCGGCGTAAAGTTCCAGATTTTCAGGAATGAAATCTGAGAGCAACATGTCAACAGTCTGTCTCGAGAGCTGGGGTGGATGGTGGCCTTTGTGCTCCCAAACACCAGTGGGGCCGGTAGGCTCGGCTGCGAAAAAAAAGGCTCCATTCGCACAGTCTGAAGTGGTGGCATTAGATATCAGCAAGATAATGGGCCCAGGGCCTAGCCCTATTTCTGCTCCCAACTGAACGGCCCCAGGCAGCTGGCTTTGATGTGCTCATGTATTTGCCTTTTCTTTTCACAGATTATATTTTTAAACGGCATTGCGGTTTGGGCATAGACTGGGGAGAAAGGCGGGGAAAAAAAATGAAAGTCACTTTATTGCAATAGCTGATCAGCAGAGGGGGAAAGAAAAAAAAAAAGGGAAAGAAATCAGCCATTTGTTAGCCTGCAGGTCAATGTTTCCTGCTGTAAATCAGCCAGGACGTGGCGGTCTCGCAGCTGGAGGGAGATCCCGCATCAGCCTGGGTGAACCTCGAGGTGCTAGGGACCATACAGACCAGTACAGCCCATGGCCCTGAGGCATTTGCACTTGAATCCCAGGGGCAAAGGAGGGAGATAGTGGGGTCAGGGAGGTGGCCAGTGGCGAGACGCAGCCGGGGCCGATTGATGTGCGGGGCGGCATGGGTGGTCCCGTGCCACGGGGCTGGGAGTGTGCCCCACACAAGATGGGGATGGTGGGAGCAGCCACTGCCCCTTTGATGTGCTCCTCCAGCTGTCCCTGCTGCCGAGGTGCAGAGGGCTGCGTGGCGAGGCTGGCCATCCCGCACACTCCCGTCCCCTGGAAATCCAGCCCATGGGCTGGGAGAGCCCTCAGCCTCCAGCTACATCCAGGACAGGATGGGGAGAGAAAAAAAAAAAAAGAAGATTAAAAAGGGGGTGAAAAGGAAAAAAAAAGAGGAAGGAGGAGAAGAAAGGACTTTCCTCACCTCCTCCTTCCGCTTTCCAGAGCCCACACAGGAGCAGTGCTCAGCATCCCCAGTGCAGAGGCTGGGAAGCCCCCCAAGCAAGACAAGTGCAGGGTTGGGCCCAGCCCCGTGTCCCCTTCTCCTGGGGAGTAACTTGGGGGTCAATAGGTCTGCAAAACAGCAGCCGCACAGCCCTTTGCTGGGGGACCTGGCATCCTGCTGGCTGTTACAGCCATGATTTGCACCTCCTTGGCTCCACCTCAGTCCGAAACAGCAGGTCCAGGGCTCTCATCTCTGTGCTGTGCTCATGCCTTGCTTCTGAAACTGCCCGCGAGCAAACCCGCTGTCTCTCCTCCTTGCAGCACACTCACCATCTCATCCCTGCAAAAACAACCAGCCCCCGCGGAGCCTGTGGTACAAATGTTCACCACAGGCTCTGGTACAAGGGGGGAAAAAAAAAAAAACATTCAGCAATTTTTGGTATTAATGGCCAAGCAAAAGTTCCCCATGGAAAATTTCATTCTGACTCACAACATCTTTGTTTCAGTTGAGAAAACAAAGCATCAGGTAGCTGTGTGCTGGCTCCTCTTCTGCCACACAGGTCTGAAAGTAACCGTCAGCGGTGCTGAACTCTTGCAATTTAGGTTTCACAATAAGTGCCCAGCACTTGAAATTGTTCTCAGCTCTTTAAAGAGTTGGGTTTTTTTCCTCCAAGTCCCAAGGCTGCAGTGGGAAAACTAAAAACTCACACCCAAAACATGCAAAACCAGATGGCAGGAATGGAACTCCGAATTAATTATTTCTTAATTTAAAAATTCTTTTAAATTTAATTTGGTTTCTAAGGCACGCCTGGCTGCCTTGGAGCCTCATCCACCAGTCTGTATGCTGCTGGGATGACGATATCATGACATTTACAATGACACCCGCTACTATGGGTGGTTTTTTCCAGCACCCGTAAGCAGGCACACATGTCCCAGAGACACAGACACGCTCCTGAGTCACTGAAGCCACATCTCGACTGCAGGACCTGGCGTAGCCCAGGCTCCTCCATTGCTGGGACATGGTGCAGCCACCGCCCGTGTCTTCCCAGAGATGGGTTGGGCAGACAGGAGGCTCAGCTTGGATGGCGGAGGGGAGCTGCCAGCCCCTGCTGTGTCACACCTCTCCCTCTCTCCACCCCGGGCCCCACAAGCTTTCCCTCCCCTCCGCAGCATGCCCAGCTTGCCGCTGGAGGGGTGAAGGGTGCCTGGAGGCAGCCTGCCCCCAAGACAGGCTCACTGAAGGCGGAGTGAAGCAGGGCCACCCCTCCTGCCTCAGCACCCTCTGGTTGTTTGGAGCAATGAGCTGTTTCCCCACGAAAGATGTCCTCCGTGCTAGCAACACCGGGGCTGGGAGATGTTCTCAGCCCCCAACAGAAGTGTGCTTGAAAAGCAAGAGCATCTGGCCCCACTCAGAGTGGCCCTTTCAAGTGGAAAAAAAAGTAAGAATGAAGGTTTTAATTAGCCTGGAAATCAATGCTGGTGCATACCTGCCCAGGGCCCTGTGGAAGGGCAGGAGGCTGATGGGAAAGCCAGCACTGAGAAACGATGGCGGGGGGGGGGGGGCGGGCTGAAGCATTAGCACCTTCCACACCGGCTGAGCGCCTCAGTGCTGATCACACTCGGGAACACTGAGCAAATTATTTTTTTTATTTACCACTTTGGCTAACCATGCCTACTTTGGGACGAAGCACCACAAACTGCACAAAGCCCTTGGCCAAACGCTCCCCAGGGACAAGCAGTGTTTGTTGTCCACCACATCGTCTCTGGGGTGGAGACCCCTGAAAGGGGCAGAGCGGGTTTGGCCAGACTGATGATGAGAGGAAGCATCCCTTTGTCGTTCCTCCTGTGTACACCAGGCACCCTCCAAAAAACATGCTGGCAATGGCTCGCTCTGATCTTTTCTTTGCACCCCAGGTAGCAGCTATTTTGCTGCCAGAGCCGCAACTGCCCCTGCTTCCGCAGCCAGCTCTCCCTTGGGTTGCGCAGCAATAATGGGAGAGATGTGGGGCTTGGGAGCGAGTTCCTCACCAGCAGCCCCGAGCCAGCGCTCCCGGGAGCCCTGCAAACCATCCACACACCCATCCCACGCTGTCAGGAGTAAGATGAAGAGCAAACAGCAGAGCATTAACCAAAATGCCATGTGAGGCTGTGTAAAAGAGGTGGTAAAAGCCATCTCAGCAGCAGTCCAGGAATCCACTTATCCCGCAGTCAGAGGACAGAGGAACATGAGGACCTTGAGTTACTCCTTTAGAGATTGCATCAGCAGGTCAAGGTCACGAGGACCAGAGGCTCCTGCCAGACAGTTGCCAGAGGTGGAGTCCAGCAGCCCATCAGGCAGCAGGACAAAGCAGTCTCCTTAAAAATAATTTAATTATGTCTATCTTGCCTAAAATGATTATTCTTTAAATGCTGTAAAAAAAAGTTTCAGGCAAGCAGCACAGGAACCACAGAGAGGTTTGAGGGGCGTGAAGGATAAGCTACAGAGCAGTTGTTGTTGTTTTTATTATTATTATTATTATCATGCCATCGCATACAAGTGCTCTTTTCCCAGGAGTGAGTGATGGCTGTGGCAGCCTCTGCGGAGGGAGGTGACATGGATACCATCTGACAGCAAGACACACACAGAGCAGTGCAGGGTCCCCTCCTTCCCTCAGCACTCACACCCTGTGCTGAGGCCTCCCAGCACACTCCTGCTGCTCTCTCGCCCCCTGCTCTGCCCCCCCAAAACAGGGGACATTGGCTTGTGCCACCTGTGCTACCCCCTGCATCTGGCATCTGCACTTCCCTCAGCGGTGGCCTCACGGGGGGACGAGTTAGTCCCTGACTTCAGTGGGCTTCTCCATATGTCCCTGGGAAAGACATAAATTATTAGTGGTGAAATCCTTCAGCCTCATGGCACAGCAACATCATGAGGAGAAGTGGGAGGTCCGGCAACAGTTTCCCCTCAAGCATTGTGGCAGAGCTGGAGGTGGGGTGCTGGTGACAGGAGGTTGCCTCCACTTCTCTGCTTTTTTTTCCCTCCTTTTTTTTTGAACTTTTTTTGAACTTTTTTTTTTTTTTTACAGTCACACATTTGGTGTCTGCAGGGCGGTTTCTGTAAATGCGACAGAGCTTATGTAATACTAAATAAAGCAGCATGCAAATCCCATCTCCACAGTCGCAGTCCGCAGACATGTAGTGTTTAAAAGGTGCAAGACCCATGTCTCTGTTTATTCTTTCACCAGCAGATATGTGGCTGCTAAACATTTGTCTCCAAGCTGTGGGACGCAGCTACCCCACGTAGCTCGGCTCATTTCCCCGTCCGGTCTTTCTGCCTGAGTGCCACGGGTCAGAAGGCAATCCCTGTTATGCCAAAGAATACTTTCCTTCCCAAAGCAGCCTTTCATTATGGACCCCTGGACTCATCCCCTGTGCCTTTCAAAGAGGTGTTACCTCTGCCATGGCTTAAAAAGAGGGGTCACTGTTTCCTACCCCAGGCCTTGGTCTCGCTTTCTCTCTGCAGGAGCATCCACGATGGTGAGAGGGCAAGCACAGTCCCGTACTCCCCCACCAGTACCTGCGGCTTGCCTGGGAACAGGTGGTTCCTTCCCATGTGAACAACCCTCCATACATTCCCACGCCCTCTACACCCGGGGCCAGAGAGCGGGAGCAGCTGCGGGTAGGGCACACTTTATGGAGCTGCCAGCTACCAAAAGGCAACCGCTGGGCTTGAGCTCCTGGATGCAAAGGGAAGGTGCAGCCAGCAGCGGTGCTGGCCAGCCCAGCCACCTCTTCCAAACGGGTGAGTGGGAGTTAGTTGCTGCTGCAGGCAGGAGAGCAGGACCATGATGAAGACACTCACCCCTCCCACCCCCTGTCAGGGTTTTTCTCCCATCTCCAACCACAGCGACACCAAAAAGGTTCTAGTGTGGCTCTTGCTGCAAGGTGTGACCCAGCCTCCTGGGTGAGGGCTTCCACTGCACAGGGCTGGAGCAGCACCTTTAGCCTGAGCCCCAGGGAACCAGGCAGGCGGACAGGCCGGCCGGCAGCTGCAGGCAGGGCAGCAGGGCCTCTGGGAGGGCACGGAAATCCTCCCACTCCTGCAATGGAGATACAACAAAAAGCACCTGTTATGTATCCAGAAGGCACGTGTCTCTGTTTTGCAATAGGAAAATATGCAAGAAGAGGGACTGAAAATGGAAGGTTTCTGTATTTCCAGGTTTAGGAAAGATTTCTATTTTTCCAGGCTCCAGCTTGCACAACTGCAGCGCAGCCCCCACACACCCTCTGTCAAGCACCCGCAGCTCTGCAGCTGGTGCCAAGCTCCCTGCACCTTCATGGGTGAGCAGGTCGCTGCAGCACCCTGCCCGACACCTCGCCGCTCTGGAAGTGACACACCAGAGTCAAATCCTGACCCTAGCAATAACCTCAGGAACCAGGACTTTGCACCCTGAGCCCACACAGCAGACGTTGCCCCTCACTCCAGCGCAATGGGGAAGCAAGACAGGGACTGCTGCGTACCCTGGCCCTTAGCACCTAAATGTATCAGGCTCAGAGCCATGCACTCACACCTCCAGGTCACTGGCTCCCCAAAATAAGGCAAGGCTGGGCAGCACCACCCCACAATCCTTCTGTTGGTCTAAGTTGATAAGAGGCAGCAGCTAAGGAAAAAACCCCTGGCCACAGGCACAGAGCTGCCGCCTCGCTGCTACCAGTCATTCATTACCAAATCAGCGTCCACCCGCAGACTCGATCTGGCCCTCTCTGCAATTACCCAGGCCAATTAGTGCCTTTGCTCCTCAGCCAGATAGCATCTCCCTGCTCTGTGCTGCCCGGCCTGGCCCTCCGAGCCACCAGCATCTGCTGGAAGCACTGGCAAGGGCTTCCATGGGCCACTTTGGTTGCAGTGCCCAGCCTGGGCTTGCTCTGACATGTAGCAAGGTAATGAGCAAGTCCTTTGCTGGGGATTTCACACCACCAGAGTTGGTGATATTGGCATGAAAGAGCAAAACAGCAAAGGACTGGCTGGTTGCATGTTTGGCACAGTAAATACCAACCTGCTGCAAGGGTCCTACCAGAAGGATTGCAAGGAAGCAAGAAGCATTGCACCTTGGTGGGCTGGAAACAGCGTCCCTCTCCTCTGACATGGTTGTGGGAGGCCAAGTATGGCAAAGCTGGCCCCAAGGCCTCTTTGGCACCACCACGGTGAAGTATCTGCGCTGGCTACCACACTCAGGAGGTGTTTATCACACACACATTGACAGGCAATAGCAGTGATTCAGGTCTGGGACCCTGGGCCAAATCCCGGACCCTTCTGCAGGTTTCAGCTCAACGTTATGAGTCACTCATGCCACCATCCTCCTTTTACATTTTTTTTCCCAGCAAACATTGTTTTTCCTTCAAATGGGAACAAATACACCCAACACCAGGAATTTTGCTAGATAGAGTCCAGATGACAAGTTCTCAGAAAACACTGTCAGCTGCTGAGATTCAGCTTCAAGAGACATCATCCAATGTTAACCATAAACAACAGGGGCAACAAAACGTCTGGCAGATCTTGAAGTGACATGAGATGCCTGCGCTCCACAACAAACCCGTTTCACACCACAGGAAAGGTCACCACTTTAATCCACTTCTGGGTGGAATGTACACAAACGTCATTCTTCTTAACATCTGTAATTAAACAGCCTCTTGCTTTGCTATCCAGCCCATGTTTATTTTCCCATTTGCTAACATGGTGGATGGTAATATAATATGACACTGAAGGGATACAGGCTGCTACAGGCGGGCTTTCAACTTCTTTTTAATGATTTGCCTGCAGAGAACTGGATGTGGAGGGTGGTTGTGCTGCTCGGATCCAGCAGTGATTTTCTTTCTGGATGTGCAGCATCTTTGTGCGCTGGAATTACAGAAAAAAGGACAGCGAAAGCAAACAAAAACTGCTGGCAGAGATCCCCCAACACGTTGATTCCTTGTGAGCAGTTGTTGAGGTCTCTGCTGGGTTCCTGCGAGGGAGGTGACAGCCACTAAACTGGGAAGTTGCAGCTAGGTCTGTACTTCTGCTATGGAAAAGTCTGGTTTTCAACACCGGGAATGTGCTGGAGCATCTGAAATAATCCTGAACGCTGCTCTCAGGTACCAGCCCCAGCATCCTACCCACCCCATGGCGCCCAGGAGGAAAAACCCCACAGCAGCAAGCATGGCTTTTTTTTTTTTCCTCCAAACCTTTTGGGCTGCAGGGCTGGCATGCACTTCGCAGGGAGCCTCACCAGGAGCCGGGCGCGACAGCTTTCATGGGAATGGCATTAGCCATCAGGAAGGGCTGTGGGATACAGCGCTTTGCAGCCCAGAGGCATGGCTGTGTACTTCAGATCCTAGCACGCTCTCAGCAAAACACCACCAATATGTTTATTTTCAGAAGGATACAATGTTTGACAAAATAAACTATATTTGATTAATACTGACTGCTTTTCTTTTTTTTTTTTTTTTTTTTTTTTTTTTTTTTTTTAAGGCAGTAAATTCGCTGACTGTATAAACATGCCCAGGGCTGCTTCATCTGCCTATATCAAAATTTCAGTTACCTCATCTCCAGGGAATGTCCTTCAGTAACATTTTGACAAGCTTATTAAGGGGCTTCTTTGTGGGTTTGTTTTTTTTTCTCCCCCATTTTTACTTCTTAGTGAGGTCTCCCATGAGCAAGCCACAGGCTGGAGCAGAACAAAACCCACCATTTGTCTTCACACGGAGGGTTTCACCATGTCCCTAATAGAAAACGCAAATTCCCACACTGAGGACCAGTGAGCATCCTCCAACACAATGGTTTCACCTCATTCTCCTCCCGCTATAGATTTCATCCTCCTGACACCTCCATACCTGGCTCTTTGCTAAAGCAACAAATAACGCACCAAAAGAACTTGTGAATTTGCTGACAGCCGGCCGAGCCATCCCTAGCTGTGGGGAACAGATACCTGTTTCTGGGGCGTGTGGCTGGTGACCTGGTAAAGCTTTAGCAGCATTTGTCAATCATTAAGCTGCAGTGCTGATGGAAGGGTCAAGGAAATTCCCACCACGGCACCCAAGTGTTTGGGAGCCAAATGATCTTTCTGAGATGCTTTAGCTTAGGTGAACTAGATAGCCTGCAGGCCAGGACTCATCCAGTGGACTTGGCTGTGGCAGGTCCCACCACTGAGCTACATGCTCCAAGGTTAGAAGGAAGCGTCTCAGCAGCACACATGGCTCTGTTTCGAGCATTTTGTGGTCTTTGTGTGGTTTCCTATATTTTAGTTTAGAGACTTATGCAACATCCCATGTCTGGTCCCCACCAGCAGCCTGCCCATCCCCCGACTCCTCATGCCTCTTCTGCCCCGGGACTGCCCCACCACCACCTTACATAGAAGCATAGAGCTGTGAAGGTCTCGCCATGGACCAGCAGCTGCTGAAAAAGCCAGGCAGGAGGCAGTGCGAGGCGGTCACCTCCTCCCCCCTGGCACAGCAGTCCCCAGCACACCACCTCGCCAGGACCCTGGCCTGTTCCCCAACCGAGCACCCTCCGAAGCTGGGGAGCAGCTGGGAATTGCCCTCTCAGTTGGTGGCAACTCCCTTGCCATGCCCATAGCTCAGCATGCACTGGTTTTGACCCAAAAGCAAATCAAACACCTGACAGCATGGGATTACACATGTCCCCCTTATGCAAACCCGCAGGAACACCCCCGTGTCCAGCTGCCACGTTTGCAGACACGGCTGGTGCTCTCCGCATCCTCCATGCAAGGGGGATTTTGATTTGGTTGGAAGCCCCAGTGAATCCAGTCCCACACCCGTGCTGGGTTCCCGCTCAGAGTGCTTGAGGGCTTTGCTCACGGAGATGAACAAGCAATTCTGAAAAACTCCCTGAAAAACAAAACCGAGACACTCTAGGTTTCACTTCCCAAAACAGTGTGAGTCGTAAGCACCAGCTGTTTCTAGCAGCTGTTAAGTGAGTTATATTATACCATTCCAGCACTAAACTATTAGTCAATTGATTAATGAACTGGGACTTCCCATCCAACAAAAATATTTTGGTTTTAAATTATAATTTGATGCACGGTTAGCACAGAAATACATTACACATGCTAAACACATGTTTGCATCTCATCACCATCCTCAGACACAGGGAAAGGTGCCGCTTCGCCACCTTTTCAAGACTGCTTGCAAACCTATCCAGAAATTTGACAGCTTTGCATGCAGCGTGATATTGCTCGCTCCTGCCCGCACACGGGATATGGACGGGTGGCAGCAGGCTCCTGGCCACCCCGCTACTGCCATCGGAGGTTAACAAGAGCTGCAAAATGGGCTAGGAAACATTAATGTTAACTAGCAGGGGGTAAGGGCTCAACTACCTGAGGCTGGAAACCTTCCCCAAGGTCGCTGGGTCTTTAGCCGGCGCCAGCACGAGGCAACAAGCCCACGAGGCGCCGCCAGGACACGGTGCTGCCAGACGGAGGGCAGCCGTGCTGCACCTATGAGCCCGTGGCTCTGCACGGCGAGACTCAGGGATCAGCGTCAGCTGAGGACCGGCTCTGGGTTTCACTGCAGGGCTGGAAATTATCTAGAAAAGGATTTTTTCCAACGTTTTGGTTTTCTTTTTTCCCCAGAAGCACCTCTATGACATAAACCCCTCTGTTTGGCTGCTTTTACCGCTGGCAGAAAACCAGACAGATATTTACTCTGGCCACATGCCTTGCTGGCCGGACATGGCCACAGCCAGTGCTGGAGCCACATCGCTGCACTATCATGGTGCTGTGATCACAGCCGAGATGCTCCCCTGGCACCTACTGTCAGCTCAAGCCCTGCACCTCCTCAACTCATATAAATACATTGTTGTATATATGATACATATGCTCATTACTAATATATATACTAATGTATATACTACTAATAAAGAAAAATTGAAATAATCTTGACTGTGTGTTAGTGATTAAACCTTTGAGCCTTAGGACAAGGCACGGAGCCCAGGTACACAAGCACAAGGGAGGTGAAGGTGCCCATCTGAGGGAAATGTCCCATCCCATGGCAACACAGGTCACAGTGAGCAGAGATGGTGTGGAGAAAAAAACAAGGAACAATTATTCCTTATTTCTCATGACATGGGAACAAAACAATGCCCGAAACTGAAACACTGAACAAAACACTGCCAGCTTTACTTCACTTCGGTGGCCAGGGCATCCCCTGCAAAACCCCTGTTAAAACATGTGCACAAACTCACTGCAGGGTCAAATTCAACAGCTTTCTTTCAAGTTATAGTGCATTATTTTATAAACTTGGCAGGTAGTGGGCTCAAAGACTGGTTTTTTTGTGATCTTTTATCATAACAAAGTCTCCAACAAGCACAGCTTTGCTAAACAGCATGTGTGTACAGTGGGAAACCGGGCTCAGCGTGCTACAGAGGTGTCTTCTGCTGACAAGCATCAGCATCGCGCTGTGGTGATGCAGAGTGGGACCCGGCGGGCTTTGTGAGACACACAGCAAGGCACAGCCGTGTTGTCTCCCTAAGAGAGAAAGAAAGCACACTTGACTCGCACTGCAGAAGAGCCAGTGCCACCATCCCATCCTGTTGCTTACCCAAGGAAGAAGCGGCACGCAGAATTATTTCCGACATGGTATTAGAGGTGAGAACATCCCCATGCTGGTACCAGGGATACCTGGCAAGGCAAAGGCAGCACATCATCTCCGAACAAACCCAGTGTCCTACTCCCACCCCAGCACTCCAGGGGGATGAAAGGAAACGATCAGAAGAAAAGAAGCGATGAGAATTCAAGTGGCTCTAATAAAATATTCCCTTTGGTGGAGTAGAGGCTCATGGGCACAGCCAGCTGCAGCACAAAGCAGGGATGATGAGAAGAGCTGGGCCAACGCAAGAGCAAAGCGGCAGGAAGGTGAAGAAATGTCTCTGCCAGCAACGCCGATGGCTCTGCCCTACGTCACTCCTGCGCACCGGGATCCCTCTGACCCAAGGGCTCCCCAGCAAGCAGCAGTCCCAACAGACGGAGAGGATTGTAATTTGGTTTGTGATCATGTAAATTACAAATACATGCATACAAATATGCATCACACTGGCATGGATGCAAAAAAATCAGCACTAACAGGAATGCCAGTATGGCACCAGTGCTGCCCAGACATCCCCAGTGCCCACCCTGATGTGGATGGGACATGAGGGGTCTGAAACGCAGAGGAAAGCTCTCCAACCATTAACCAGAGCTAAGCCAGAGCTTAGCCCATGTCCACTCCTCTTTATCAGGAGTGGTAAATTGGGAGTTAACATCCCCAGGCAGAGGAGCGGGGTGAGCAGCCAGCTCTCCCTCTGCCATGGCTTGTGATGCACTACATGCAGTTGCAAAGCTTCAAACCAGGGTGAGCCAGATCAGCCCCACCACAGTTCCACTGTCCAAACCATCTGATTGTGTGGTTCGGATTTATCTACTTTCTCCCAAATATAAAGCTGTTTTTAAAAAAGTCTTGAGGCACACAAATAATTAAAGCATGCACATGCACTGAGTGTGTGCGTGCATGAGTACATGCACACATTGCAGCTTAAGATACCGTGGATATAATCACTCTAGCAAAGACAGCATCTTAAACAGAAATATGTAACCATTTTGGCCAGGAACCAAACCAAACCAAACCCTCCCTGGCCCCAGCCCATCCGTTTAATCAGACTAAGCCAAGCCTTTCCGTGGTGCTCCTGAGCTGGGCACCGATGGCCTTTCCAGGCTGCCTGCTCCAGGAACAAGGCAGAGCATCACCTTGCAGAGATGGGAGGCAACTTCCAGCACGCCTTTATTTTAGAGATAGCTTAAGTAAAGTAACATGCAAAGAAACACATGAGTAAGAGTCTCATCTGCCTCGGGCTCCTGCAAATCCTTTTCTTTTCCTCCCTTGTAGCACAATGCTCTGGACGCCCGTTATTCATCCCTGTAAAGCACGTCATGTACATCCACGCTGTCTGTCCTTTGGCTGGAGCTGTGTTTGCAGATTTCCCGTGGGAAAGGAGGTGCTTTGCTTCTGAAGAATAGAACCAGGGCATTGCATGGGGCACAGGGACGCCGGAGGGGACTGGCCGCCTGCACTGAAGGGCTTCACAGCACCTGGCTGGGAGAGGAGCAGCGAAATCACCTGCAACTTGCCACGATGCAAGTGTGCTTCATGCCCACAGGAGCACATGTCCGTGACAACTGCAGTGCACAACAACTCCTCTTCCACAGCATCTTTCCTCCTGCTGTATGTCTGACCTTCTTTCCCCACTGTCTTCACACGCCCTCTGTATTATGTGCCGGCCAGATTCCCAGGGGTGAGCCTTGAATTTGGAGGAAGTACAAAAACTGCTTGAACTACAGACAAAATCTGTATTAAGTCAACTGGGATGAGGGATCTGATATTTGCTGAGAAAATTTCTGTACCCCATGCATGTTCGAACAACTCAAGATGAAATATGGTCTTCAACTTAACAGCAATGGAGACCTCAGTCTTCAAAAACTGCGAGGAACGCAATTTGATATCAACCTTCTTATATTAAACAGGATTATCTTTAAAAAGCAATATTACGTTTTTACTAGTTTATCATGAATAAATGCTTTTTGGGGATTTTTTTTTTGTGTGTGTGTGAAGATACCACATTATTTTATAAAACTGGCTCGAGTCATTTGTCCTGTCTTTGGAAATGTGCATATATTTCAGAAGAGGTTCCGAATGCCTTGCTCATTAAAAAAAGGCATGGAGAGACACTGAGCGATGCTGCCGGCAGCGCTCACAGCCGGTGGCCCAGCAGCAGCAGCACGACCAGGGCGATGGCAGCGGCAGGGCTGGGGCGGGGGGCTGCGCTCCCGGGGTTGCTGCTGGGGACCGTGGCGCCGTCTTTGCTCGGTTGATTCAGAAGCTGCTTGTTTGCAGAGGTGTCGTCCATATCCAGGTCATATGCCAGCTCTGAAAGCAGAAGGAGCGAGGTGGTTAATAACGGATGGTGCGTGCCGGCATCCCATCGCACAGCACGTCCAGCCCCAACCAGCACCAGGGTCCCCAGGGCAGCCCGTGCCGGCAGCTGGGGACGGCTGGGTCCGAGTGCGGTCGAAGGCATCGCAGCAGGGGTGAATGGGCCAGAAGAGCTTAGCAAACATCTTGTCAGTCCTGCACTCAGCCCCAGTCACAGAGCACCTCCCAGTATCTTACACCAAACCTTTTTCTTGGAAAGAACAAAAAATCACAACTATAAGGTGCCCCGGTAAGATGACAAAAGAGACAAGGGAATCTGGCTTACCGGAGAGCTACTCCCAACGAAAATCAGCTGAGCTTCAGAGCAATGCAAATGGTGTCTGCTCTCCAGACACCGCAAGTATGCATGCAGGACTGAGGAAATCCAGGCGAGCACAAACAGTCCCCCCAAACCCAGAGGCAGCACAAGGCCTTGCTCACCAAATACCTCCTGGTTTGAGGACCCGAGGAGCTCTGCATTGCTGCATTACCGCAGTCTTACATAAGTGTGTGCAAAATATGCCCCTTACAGCACTTTCAACACATCCATCCCATCCCCTGTCCACCTCATCAAAGCTCTGGAGAGGGAGGAATGTGAATGGATCACGCACCCTGGGCATGGTGGTGTTGCAAGATGGGGACTTTGAGATGAAGCACATGGGAGCTCCAACCCAAGAAAATGTCCAGTATAAAAGTTTTGATAGTTCTGGCAGAAAGGCATGACATTAATGGGGGAAAACCTTGTGGCAACCCTTCACTGGCTGCAAAGGCCCTGCTGAGAAGTAAGTCACAGTTGCCCTTGTCTCTCTGGGACAGGGAGGAATAAAAAAGTCCAAATAGACAATGTGGAAATGCAAGAAACCAGCAATTCTCAGGGCCAAGAACAAAAAGCAAAAGGTGTTTTAAGGTGCCATTAGCCAGATCCACCTTGGGTGTTTCTACCTGCCAAGCATCTGGACCGAGAGGGTACACTGATGCTTGACTCAAGGATCTGGGTCCCTTGCGCCCCTTCTTGGGCTGCTGCCATCTCCTCCTTGGGGACCAGCTTTCTTGCCCAGATGGGAATCAGTTAAGCCTGGTCCTCTCATCCCCAGAGCCTGGCCTTTGGAAGTGGAAGAAGCTGGTGGTTTCCATCAGAAGAGACCCTGGCTCAAGCCTTTCACAAGCCCTCATGGATCACCAGCATACTGACGGGTTTGGATCATCCCACCCCACCCCTGAGAAAGAATCCAAGAGGCTGAATAAACACTCCAGCTAAAAAACGCCGCATCAATCCAACGAGCACCACTGCCAAGGCAAACAGGCAGTATTTCTTAATCAAAAATACCCAAACACTGCAAAACAAAAGCATAACAATGTTAGCACGACAACTGAGTCAGCCCAGGCTATCAAAGAGGGTCAGAAATGGCTGTACGGGAGCAGATATCCACGCGCACAAAGGGCCAGGTGCAAGCAAAACCCGCCTGGTAAACTGACTTCTCCAGGATTTTCTCACAGATACTGGGATTCCTCTTCTCTACAACTTTCCTGCTTTTCTTCTTAAAAGTACTGCTTTAAAAGGCTGCTGTCCTCCAGAGCTGCATACCTGCGGGCAGAGCGGGAAAAGGAGCCACCATGAAAGGGATGAGCCGGGAGGCCACCTCTGCCCATCCCACGCTGCTTTCCAGGCACAGAAAGAAAAAGTCCTGCTAGCACAAGGGATGCGCCGGCTTCAGGGCAGTTTGGGAGCAGCCTGGCTGCACCACCTTATTTTCCCAAGCTCATTTCTGCAGAATAAGGGAAGGGATTTGAGTTAATAAAATCACAGCAGAATATTTTGAGGTTTGTTGTTTTACACAAGACACCTCAGCTGGTACAACATCCCATCACGGTGATGATGGCCTGCCCTGGAGTGTTTTGGAAGGTGTTTCCACATACTCCAAAGACTCCTAAAACCTAAAACATGCTCCATGGGGTCATAGCACCATCAGGCACCTGCGTGCTTCCAGACCAGTGACCTGCAGCCGATCAGCAGAGCTTCTGGGGCAGAATATTCTCTTATTGGACATCCTAGCAAAACTAAAAAAAATCCATGGGAATAGAGTAACTACTCTTGCCTTTAGTTTAGAAAAGAAATTTGAAACAAGAGTGTTTCAGCAAGGTCCTTAACAGCACAAAGGGTTTTGACGTTCCCATTTAAAGTCTCAATCTGCGATGTAATTTATGAGATGCGAGTTCCTGTGCGGGTCGCAATGCAGCAGCTGAATCGTGTTGGAAACATTCAGCCAAAGTGTACCAAAATGATCATTTCAGACATATTCTTTTACATGGGAAATTTGCAAATTCTGGGATTTCACCTGAACTTGAGTAAAGGTACTTTTTTAAATCACAGCATTTCACCCCAAATGGGAAGGCAATTCTCTCATTCATGCCCTTTGACCAAATTAGAGAGAAGGGAACAGAAATCCTCTTGGCATCAGAGATCTGAGAGCTCCTTTCCTAGCCTTGTTTAACTGCTTCAGAAGTTTAGTGCTTGGGTGTGCTGTTTGTTTTCACTGTTCCTTCCATTGTTTCTTTCTCTGGGCTTATTTGTGCCCAGCTGTATTTCTAGGCTTGATGGATTTAGCCGTATGTCTGCTATTTTGTATTAATAATGGATCTGTAACTCTTGCAAATCCCCTTCACTTTACTTCTACTGACCTTTGGTACATAGGAGGAAAGGCAAATAAAAAGTATTAGCCTCTAACAGACCAGAGACAGCTGATAACCAGGTCCAGGCAATAACAATGTTAAAAATTATTATTAATAATAATAACAACAATAATGATGATGATATTAATAATAATCCAAATTAGCAGATGATCTTACGCAGGTGCTTCCTGAGAGGGCTTTATTAGGGTTTCCAGCCTTCGTTAGGATCCCTGGATAGTCCAGGTCACCACCGCATCCCTGTACCTCCTGCTCCCACAGCCGCTGGCAGAGAAGGAGCCCTGGCACCAGGGATGGAGCTGCAGGATGGCTGGCGAGGTAACAGAAACTAACCTGCATATGCCATTTTGGTCACTTCCACCCAAAACTCTGCCTTTATGCTGCAAAATAACCTGAGAGAAGCTGTGCCTCTCCCTCCCAGCTCCCCAGCATTCTTCTGCATTAAAGGTCTCCACTGCCCCCACTGTGATCACCCACTTAATTTGCAACAGTTTCTGCTACAAAGTGGCCCTTTGGCCTGCAAAAGCTTTTTTTTGGTGGGGGGAAACTACGAAAATCTGTTTCTGTTTATAATCAGTTGGAGTCCAGAGGGTATTACCAACAATCTGCACTAATTACGTGTTCAATCTTCACTCGTTTTGGCCCCTCTTGTCCTCTGGGCTGCGGATTAGATAATCCCCTTAAAATAATAGTCAATCATTAGCTCTGCTTTTTTTTTTTCCCCTCATGCAAGCTGAGCGAGCGTGCCGTGCCATTTCCCGGAGTCCTTACGCAGCTGGCGAAAGGTCTCCAGCCAAACACAAGCCGGTCCCTCCGGAAGCATCTTTAGTAACAAAAGCCCCTCTAACACAAAGCTGCTGCGCTTTGCTCCCAGGACAGCAAAAGCTTCAATGGTCTTGAAGCGTGGATGACAAAACCTGTGCCAGCTCTAAACATGCGCTTTCTGCACCCGCAAAATGAAGCGGCAGCATTTTTCCATGGGTTAGGACTAGAATTAGGCATACCGACTCCGTGCAAGCTTATCGGGCAGGAATCATTAAAAAGCTCTTCTTGCTGAACCACACTAGCTTTGGAGGCAGCTACAAAAGACGGCTGAAGCGGGTCTAATTAGTCCCATGGCAGCTGGCGCAGAAGCCAGGAGGGTGAGCACTGGCATGCAGGCAGCGTTTTGGCAGGCATTCCTGTGCCAAATCCACCTCTGCCTACCAGAACACCACTTTTCACCCCTAAAAGGGCAACACAGCAAAGAACTGATAGCAAATGCCTCTCCGGCAAATGACCTCCAAGAGGACGGTGCCTGGCTCCCACGGGCTGGCTCGGCTGCTGCCCAGAGCCCGGAGCCAGGGAATGTCATCTCACAGGCAGGCCTCTGGGCTGCCCGCCTGCCAAGCCTGCCCTGGCAGATGGCTCCAGCGATGGCCCTAACATAGTAACAGAGCCATAATTGATGGCCATGCATGAGAACCACTTTGTGGTGTCACTTGATAGCTCTGCTGGTCCCCCGTGCAGCAGCAATGGGTGCGAAGGGGATCCCCCCGGGGCAAAACCCTTGTGCCTAACACAGCGTGCTCACCAAATGAGGCTGCTGAGCGGGCCAAAGCACTTGCAGGGACATGGTGATGGCCCTTGTTTGCAAATGATGGAAACTCCGTGGTGCGAAGGGACTAGGGAATGGATTGTGACCATGTGTTTCCAATAAGCACAAAACACATGGAGTAGCAATGTCAGAGACAAGCAGGGCAGCTTGACAAGCTCCTGCAGCTCTCGTGGTCCGTTGTGAACATCTGCCTGTGCATGTCCTTCAGGATTCGGCTAGGAAAGCACGTGCTACCGTCATCAATGAAAATTACAGTCTCTGGGGTGCACTGCTTTATTTAATTTTTTTAGGCAGCAAGCCTCATCAGTGTGGGGCAATGGTTGCCAATAGATGCAGTAGACTCTAGCTGTCTCCAAAGCAAGACTGGATTTCTTAAAGGGAGAGGTGTTTAAGTTAAGCCCAAGCTGTTGACCTGTTGCAAGGCAAAGCATACGAGCCTGTAATCCCACAGATCAGACTGCCTGACCCTGACTCCCAAATCACTTCATCTCTACAGCACCAACCACTTCACTCTCACAGGTGTTTGCACCTGAAATCTAGAAGAACAGTCCAATTTCATCCCAAACTCTTCCTGTTGGAAAACCAAAAGCTCCGCTCACCTCAGCTTCCAGCTACCTGGCTTTCTCATGCAAACAGCTCACACTACAAACACACCTCTGCATCCACAAAGACAATGTCTGAACCCATCCATGGAGTTACAGAGCCATGACTGCACAGAGAGAGCTGGGATATCCAACCCTCTGCTTCTCCAAAACACCTTAAATTCTTCCAAACACCTAGCCAAGCACAATTTCATCTCACCAGGGAGGTTTTGCCCTCTGGCTTATTACCTCTAAAACCCTGGAGCGCCAACAGGTTTGCCAGTTGTCTTCTTGCGCAATGAGCGGCAACAGCCCAGCCATAGGTGCGGCTGTGCCAGTGCGTAATTAAAATGCTGAGCCGGGGCTGGCCGCAATGCTTGTGTTGGCACGGTTGTGAGATCACCAGGATGGATGTGCAGCATGTGCATGGTCTTGTGCCTCTGCTTTTCCACCTCCTCCGCAGCAATTTAGGAGGTGCGGCTCTTGGCAATACAGATTTGGGAAAAAAACAGGGGAAAAATTCTGGCTTAACATCATCTCGCTGCTGTCGGCAACGTGGCCAAGGGAGCCTAGTGCAGCTCAGCAGCGAGCGGTAAAACCGACTTCCTGGGCAGAAACCCAAGGGAATTGGGTTTGGGATTGCTGATTTGCAAACCAAGACTTTTCCCCCGCTCACCTCTTCAACACATCCTGGCTGCCGGCGTGCCGCTGACGGCCCGCAGCCTGCAGCATGTGACCCTAAGACCACAGGCACCACCACAAAACCGGCACCAATTTGAGGGAGGCTGCCCCAGGATTGAAGCAATCTGGAGGGCAGCAACTAGGCTGATTTGAGGGGACCAAGCCATCCAGTATGGAGAGGTGAGGAAGCTCCAGTTTAGCCCCACACCAAGGGGTGCAACCAGGTGCTGCTTGGGTACACGAGGTAACTGGCCATAAGCTCTGCGAGACAGCTAATACACACACCCTGGCTGCCCAGCCTCCAGCACTACCATAGAAGTCTCGTCTATGGATGTCCTCAAGCTTTCAGTGGGCCAAAGGGACAAAACACACCCCCAAACTTCAGATGGCACAGGCAGAGGGGCTGCACCATGACCCCAATTCAAGCGACTGCTCCTCCACCCCACCTTGGCCAGAGGCTGGTGGCAAGAAAGGGCTATCATTTATGACCCGGGCCTACGTTTACTTTGAAAAGCTACTCATTAAATTCCTCTTTACTCCTTGGTGTGCTGTAGATTTACCCCGAAGAGAATTTGGCGTCTGCAATTGCATTAATCATTTTCCCTTTGGCAGCAAGTGAAAGAGTTTCTGAACTGTACTCACAGAGCAGAGCCACAAAAACGTGTTTAGCAAAATGCGTTCATGTAATCTATTAAAAATTAACAAATCTCATTAGCATTGTTAATTGGAAGTGCTGGAGTCCTTGTACTTTGATGATGAAGCAGCACGCCCTGGTCTGATATCCAGCTGCACTGTCCAGAAAAAGAGCTGCTACCTAAAGTAACTAGGAGAGATGAACTGAAAAATAGGGAGCTGCACATGGACAGCCAAAAGCATCTACAAAGGCAAGAGTCAAGAAAGAAAAAGAGGAAATACTGGAAACAGAAGAGTATGAATGGAAGTGAAGTGATTTATGAGGCAGCAATATAGGACTAGGTCAAGCAATGTTCCTGCACATCACCCATGTATCCCAGCCTACCCAGATGGGGAGTCACCCTCTCCCTCTTTGGTGACCTTCAAGGTCTAAACCCACAAAGCGATGCCTTCTGATCACTCTGCTGTCAACTGAGACATCTCAGACAGTCTTGATTTTGGGAGGTAACATTCCCAGTGACAACAGAGCAAAATGAAAAGCTTCAAATTTCCTCTAATGACCAAAAACATCATCACCACACCCAACCGAAATTTTCTCCTTCACCTTTGTTCCCCCATGACCAGGACAGCCCTGTGTCCGGCGACAGCGCAGGACAGGCAGCTTGCTACCTGCTGGCCTTCAACTCTCCAAGCTCGGAACACTTAGTGACATCCACGTACTAGCAAGACCCGCCAAGATGCAGTCCTAAGGGCAACAGCAATAGTCCCTGCCTTCCAGATGCCAGCTGCTAAAGGCAGCCCTCAAGGCAGAAGGATGTTTTCTCAGCGCCTGATCAGAAAACCCATGGTGGTGTTATGACACCCAGAAACATCTGACATCTTCCTTTATGACTCACCACTTGTGGAAACCAGACTTGAACAGGGCCCAGGCCGTGGAGACCAGGGTTTGTGGCATTCATGCTCCAAGTAGGCAACCAGAAACGTGCCTCTTTGATCAGAAGGGACCAGGACTGGGTGCAATGTCTACGTTTAGTCAAGAATCCCTGGACATCCATCATTCCCTTATTCTTGTAAGGAAAAGAAAAATCAAAGGTGGCTGGTATTTTGCTGGAGCACCCATGTAAAGAGAACATGTGAGCAGCGCTCCCAGCCTGGGGATCAAACTGACAGAGACTCCACCAGACTACAACTCATGACGCCAAGGAAAATATCTGGAGTGACATTTTGGGTCATAACCCAAGAATTTGGGTTGGGCACGGACATACCTGCTCAGCCCACAGGTAGAGCTGGCAGGTAGGCTCAGGCATGGCGGTTTGCACACATCTGCTCAGCCTGCCTCTGCTCCTGCAGAAACTGCCTGAGGTTTTGTGCTCTGACACTGCCTGAGATCATTGGTGTGGATGCAAAGCAAGCTCTCCCTGACCGTGCTGGGGGAACGTTTGCAGAGCATGGGTTGAGGTGAGAGCCCTGCCAAGGGAAGGGAGCTGAGAGGCTACAGCACGGCCTGGCTTTTTAAATTGCATTAAGCTGCTAAAATAAATAATAAACCCATGGCTCTGCATTAAAACAACATTAAAGTGACTTCAGCCTATAAAAATGGGGTAATGCAGGAAGCCCTGGGAAACATCACCATACCCAACTTCCCCACTTTATATAGAAAATAAGGGTTGGGTTCCTATGCTGGAACTTTTTAACAGCTTCAGGTCATGTTCTGGAAGGAGCTCCAGGAACAGCCACCGTAGTCTCAAACCGGGACCTGGCTTCGCACTGCCTTCTGCATGGCTGCAGAGAAAGACCCAAATTAAACCCAGCTGCTTACGGGTGCACAAGATGTCTGACACTAAACCAGGGCTGATTCCTACTCCCTGCCTCCCTCCCAGACTGAGAGCAAACCCTAGTCCCAAAGCATTGCTGGAACCACAGCGCGAAAAGATAGAGCTGGATGGTGGCAGCCGCTCTGACGGGAAGCCTGGTGTCATCCCAGCTGAGCACCAGGACCCCGTGGCTGCGGTGCTCGGGGTGTGCGGATCCATCTCATCACGCTTGCACTTTCCTGGGTGGCAAGGGGCTCCCCATCATGCTTGGGGACCTGCGGCTGCAACCTCGTCAAACCAGTGTTTGTAGCTGGGACCATGGTGGAGCTCAAGGAGACTACCTTGGCTCTCCCTACTCCCGGAGGAGGGAGCAAGGGAGGGAGGGGATCAGCCCTGGGCTCCTGCTCAGCACCTCCCCGGGTCAGCTTGTACAAGCAGCCACGGAGGGTAGCAGGGACAGGGCTGCACAGCTCACATGGGAGCATCCAAATTGCTCTGGGGACACATCTATCAGCACAGCGAGCAGGTATCAGCCGAGCAGTGAAACAAGGAGATGACAATGCAAGAGGACTCCGAGGTCCAAGCCCACGAATGCCTCCCCGTCCGCGCTATCTGTAGCACTCACAGCCCAGCCTCAGGAATGTCACAATCACAGTGGAAAATCAAAATAAAAAGGCTACATAATCCAGTTTGTAAATCTCTTGAAAAATACAAAATCCTCTCTAAAACGGATTACAGAGATTAGAGATAACAGTTTTCTGGAAATCAGGAAGTGCATTTCAGCCTCCCGCCTCCCCCACCCTCCCAGAAAAGGGAAAAGTGATGGGCTTCTGCCCCGCACCACCCCACCGCACTCCTCCGCAGCCATCACCCCGGCCTCGGGGAGCAACAGCAGCTCCCTCCAGCCCCTGAAAACAGCACAGCTGTTTCTACCTAATGTTGCCCTAAACACTATTTTGGGGCATTATCTGCTGCATTTACCTAAGCCTATGGGCAACATGCATCAGTGGTAGGAAATCTGCCTGCATCAGGGAGAGGAGGAGATGCCCGCCAGCTTCCTGCGTGCTTTTTGGTCCATCCCTTTTCCAAAGAGGCTCAGTGGGACCATGCAATATGCTGCCGCGATTTTGTGAGCTGCAGGAGCTGCACCCAGAAGAAAAACAGGCAGGCAGCAGAAAAACATCCTCTTAAATTAGGGTAGTTTTCTAAAAATCAAGATATTTCATTTGGCCATGCCAATGGTAGCATTATCAAAGGGAGAAAGGCCAAACACCAACATGCCAATTATATAAAAATATTTAGCAGCCATGCCATTACTATTCTGATAGATTAAAAAATAGCATCTTGTTTTAATATTTTGACTCAAGTATCCACAGTCAATGGTGGGAGAACAAATTTCTGTCGGGAATTTTTATTTCATGAGAGTGTTTGTGCTTTCATCCTTATTTGGAACAAAAAAAAAGACGATTGCAATATTAACATTCCCAGCAGAGCATGCATTCAAGTTCCTGACCTGTTATTGCTCAAGGACTTCTGCAGCTGCAGATGTCTGTTTGGAGCTACAGTTAGGTCACTTTGAATGATGCTCGTAGAATAAGGATCAAAACACTTACAGCTTGATCAAAAGGACGTTTTATGAACATTGCAGCCCGAGTTAAGCGCTGATGTGAATACTTATGTTCGCCCTTACATCAGCTCAACTCATAATAATAAAACATACTCATAATAATAAAATTAACACCATTTTAAATAACACACTCAATTTTCATTTGTTTCATTATTTTTTGCCTTATGGCTTTGAAAACATATCCTCAAAACCTTTCCATTGCTCTGGGAACATGTAGCTGTGTTAGGATCTGGAAAACAACTTCTTCTCCAGAGGAATAAGGGGGGTGTTGCTGCTTTGTATTGTTGCTCCACCTGCTCTAACCTGAATTTATCCACCAAACAATGGGGTTTTTTTTCCCCACAGAAGAAGAGAACACAGTCAGACTCTTTGTTTTCCCAGTAGGAATTACTAGCTGTAAATAAACAACTAAAGCCTGATCTACAAGCACCAGCAGCATCAACAGTCCTTTGAAAAGAGACAACAAAAAAACAAAGCAGGGAAAAATCCAGTCTCTTCTCTGCATTTCACTTGCATGTTAGAGGCAAAATGAACTTACCAGTCCGGGACAGGGGACGTCTTATTGGCGCAATACAGCTGGTTAACTGTTCTTCAGAGATATTAATCTCAAAAGCCAGAACAGAAAGCGCATTTTCTCCCCTTTTATTTATTTATCTTTTTTTTGTGCCAACTCACCTTAGCTGAAAAGCACATTGAGATTGTAATTATGGGAAGGCCTCATCTAGTAGATTTGTAAACTCAGTTATCGGCTTGAATTACTGGAATTAGCAAGGCTAATTTAATGTCACTGTTCAAAATAGCTCACATTTGGAATTTCTTAATGGCCTGAGGAGAAGGAGTCTTTATGCATACTGCAATCTAGGCTTCATTCTTAGACTAAATTCCTTCTCATAGATTTTGTGAATGCCCTGTTTTGTAGCCAACACAAACTCTGTCCAGTAAAATAATGTAGGGACTCAGAATGAAAAGAGATTAGCTGTTCCCTGCTCCTGTTATTTTAAAGCAGAAATAACTTTGGCTTCTACTGATTCATAGACAAAGCTTGAAATGCAAAGCATGCTCAACTCCAGATTCAGCATGAAAAGGACCTTAAAATATTCCCGAGTGCAAGTAATGGACTTATTAGAGGGATGAAAAGAGGCACTTTTCACAGAATCCCAAGCTCTTTAGCCCTGTCATATCAATAATCTTGCTTAAGAATGTCATTCTATTTACATTTCTTTCCCTTCCAAATATCCTGCCTGACTCCTATGAAATACAACATTTACGCTTTTAAAGTGTTAATTTATTTCTGTTAATGCTCAGTGGCAAGTGGTGTAAAATGTCTGCAGATCACCCAAAGCGTGAGCGGGTGCAACAGTGTCAGGATGGCATGTGACAGGGAACAATTCTGTACGACATGCAGTTTTACACCTGACAATTGATAAACGAGGAGGTAATTTTAAAGACTTGGTTAAAACCGTCTTCTTTAAATAATGACAGTTGATTGTGCTGGAACTCAACGTGTCTGCAATCTGTTCTCCTCTCTTTTATGTTTAACACCCACAAAAACAATGTTGACAGTGAGGGGGTGGGGGGGGAAGCTTTACAGATATCAGGAAGGAAATCTCCCTGGCTGCCCTTAAGCTACCAAAAATATACTCTTTTTTTACCCGGTTTGCTTAGTCTTTGCAGGATGGTTTAATCTAAAACCAACACTAAAAAACTAGTGGCGATTTTCCTTCTTTGAAGAAATTGCTGAAAAGCAAAGGTATTTCAGGAATAGATTACAAAAGTCTGTATAGAAATGCTAGGAAAGCAGATGGAGATGGCCCCTTTTAAGGAGCGAGGGGAGATTTTTTTTTCCCCATGAGGCTGCATGTCCCCATGACAATTTGCACTGGTCAGGAAGTGTCATAGCAAGGACGGGATAGAAGATGTGTTGGGCTACATCTGCCCATGACCCTCCCCAAGACAGCATCAGCAGAGACCAATAATCCCCCAAACGCTGCAATACGATGAGCGGCCATCCCGGGATGGATGCGCACAGCACATGGCACCAGCCAGTGATGATTTTCACAGACCCAACCGTGTGGTTTTGCTCTGGAAAGGCAAAGCACAGCGATTGCATGCTGCCTTTCACCCAAGGGTCTCAAAGCACACTGCAGGCATTAATTACGCCCTCTGCTTTGCAGAGATTAATTAAGCACTGAAGCCTCAGGGTTCCCGAGAGCTGAGCGCAAGCCTCCATTCACTAAGGGCTAAAACTGAGCCAAGGTTGCAACAAGGCTTCACAAGCACTGATGGGCAAGCTGGGAAAAGCACCTCTGAGCACCCTAAGACACTCTGCAGCAGCGGCCTCCTCCTCCTGGGATGCTCTTAATTCCTCCAGACATGTTCCAGCAAGTCCTCCTGTGAAGGTTTTGCTCTGAAAACACTCTTCATGGCAAGGCACAGAAACCAGAGAGACACCAGGGAGGGCGAGGAGCAGTCCCGTCCCACAGCCATCTTTCAGTGCTCCCACTCAGCCCTTATTTGTAAGGATACCCCAGAGGTCTCGGACGCTAGCGGGTCCTTTTTCATAATGATGAACCCCACTGAGTCATCCCATGTCTGTCCACCAAGAAGCATCAGAAGCTCCTCAAATCATCCTTGTTGCTTCCTCATGAGCTGCTGGCTGCTGGGCTGCTGTATCACCCCTCCCAGGTGCGACAGGCTGCAGAAGACCACCAGGCTGCCTTTTTCTGCCCATCCTCCCAACCCATCCAGCTGTGAGAGACTTCCCCAGCAGCTCCACCAGCAGAGCCATGGGAAGGCACCTTGACATGCAGAGGTGCGCAGAGGTGCTCCAGAAACCACCCTCGCTGCAGCTTTTGCGGAGCTGCCATCCTTCGCTGGGTGAAACCCGCACGCATCGCATGGGACTTGTGCAGCCTCGGTCACAACGGAGGCCTACCGTGATGCTCTAGCAAAGCTGCAGGGAGAGGCAGGGGATGAAGCCGTGATGCTGTGGTCACTTGACTGGATGCCTTCGTGTCTTCTCAGAAGTTGGTCAAGCCAATTGCCCAGGGCACAGGTGCCAAGGATTTAGACAAGCAGCCTGCTAACCCCCAAACATCCACTGTTGCTGTTTCTTTAGCAACAAATTCCTGGATGAAAGAGGTAACAAGTGCATTAAAAAAATGATACCTGCGTAGCAGAGAGCTGGAAGGCAAAGGGGGGTTGCCAGCCCCTGCAGCTAACAAAAAATGCTGGCTGTGCTGCAGCTGCAGCCTGGGAAACCCATTAAGACCACATGGGGTGTCAAATTGTATGTAACATGAGTGCTGGGCTCGCAGGCACTGTGTGACAGCAGCCCCGCAATGGAGCCGGGCAAAAAGTGGGTCCAAAGAGACCAGAGACGACAAGAGTTTCTCAGCACACGCCTGCATTTGCCTCCCAAATACTGGGAGGAGCAGGTGGATGGGCGGCAGCCCCCTGAGGAAATGCAGCGATACCATGGTTTGCAAGGCCCTGGAAAGCCTGAGCTGCAGGTCAAGGCAGAGGCAGAGAAAATATCTCCCACCCCAGCTGTGGGATGCAAAGGGGAAGATGCGCAGGGAGGGATCCCCCAGAGCAGGCTTGCCACAGGGGCTGTGTTTGCTTTGCTTTAGGGTTAGTGCAGTCCTGCAGCCAGCTGGCCCCCCCATTGTAGGTTTCAATGGGACGGAAGCGATTTAGAAACCCCCAGGTAATCCCACACAGTGGTCCCAGTTACCCCGTGTCCCACATAACAGGAGCTGGTTAAGTATTTTTACAGACAGATTTCTGCTCCTTAATGTATGCAACTGGTCAGGGTAGTCTTACTGCTATTAGCAACTGAAATCGTTCTCAGGCCTCTTGCTTCCCAACCCAGCACAGCAGTTCTTTTCATTCAGTGTGTAGAAATACCTCCTTGCCATGTCCTTATTTTTGTATTTTATTTTATCTTTTTGTTGGTACACAGAACAATTTTTCTTTTTTCCACATTTTCTAATGAGTTCTGGCGGTGGGAAGTTGTTTGTAAATCATACAAGTATTTGTTTTACTGGAAACATCTGCTTTAACACATTTGTCTTGAAAAAGCGCTTTTTTTTTTTTTTTAAACAAAGGTATTAAGCTGCAATGTAAATTGGGCACATCTGTTTATGAGTCACTGCAATAGCGCTGCCTCCAATGCACCAGATCACACGGATCTCCAGGGGCCTGATCCAGCAGAAATTGGAAACTTACAGCTTGCTCTGCTCCCTTTTCCGGCACTGCTTTTCCAAGACTATTGCTGCCTGATTTAATAAATTGGGCCACTAAATAAGAAAGACCTATTTAGCATCTGCTAACAGCATTAAGTGCCTGGCCCAGCAGACACTTAAGTATCAGCAAGATACTTAAGCCAGTGCCCCACTCCATGTGCACCCGAGGACCAACTTGACTGGAATTATTTGTGCGAGGGGGACACTGGTAGCTGGGGACTCCAGGCTGCACCAGACCTACCTCCACCCACAGTGCCGTACCCTTCTGCTGCCTTCAGCCATTCAGTGCTGCCATTGAAAACATTCAGAGAAACAAAATAGAAGGATAACATCAGCTGAAACTCCAGGATCAAAACCTGTCCCACCAGTTGGTATTCGTTCACTGGAAATACAAGGGTTGGCAGATCTTGGGCAGTGGTCTGGGGCCCAGAAGAAAGCATTCAGCTTCATTTTCTGGAGTGGTGAGAGAGCATCCCCCCCATGTTTCTGGGTTAAATAAAGCAAATGGGGGATGGGAAGGAGGTGTCAAAAAGGGCCAGGGGATACCTGGAGAGGGCAGAGTCAGGACCTCCATCCCCACAAGAGCTGCAAGACCCAAATTGCCCTGGACATACGCACACGACCTGACAAGGGCAAAGCTTTCTGACTGCCACCAAAGCTCACAGTGGGGCAGGAACATCCCACCGGAGCCCAGGAGGGGAACGTGGCACGTGCAAAGCCTTCGCTCCCTGCACCCGCTGTAGCAGCTCCCCCGGCACAGCCTGCTCATCCAGGACAAATGCCTCCCCTGAAAGCACCAGAGTACCGCTGGGACCCGCCCCCACCTGATATCTCCACTGTCCCCGCATTAGGAAAAACTGCTCCATTGGCAAACACCAACCACACAGCAGCTGCGGGGAGGCGGCCGTGCACGGCTGTGTGTCGGCTGCACGATGCTGGGCACACTTTACAGAAGCGTAGGATGGTTTGGGTTGGAAGGGACCTTCAAGATCATCTAGTTCCAACGCCCCTGCCATGGGCAGGGACACCTTCCACTAGACCAGGTTGCTCAAAGCACCATCCAACCTGGCCTTGAACACTTCCAGGGATGGGGCAGCCACAACTGCCCTGGGCAGCCCGTTCCAGGGCCTCAACACCCTCACAGTAAAAAATTTCTTCCTAGTATCTAATCTAAATCTACCCTCTTTCAGTTTAAAACCATTACCCCTTATCCTATCACTGCGCTCCCCGATAAAGAGCACCTCCCCATCTTTCCTATAGTCCCCCTTTAAGTACTGAAAGGCCGCAATCAGGTCTCTGTGGAGCCTTCCCTTCTCCAGGCTGAACAACCCCAACCCTCTCAGCTTGTCCTCATACAGGAGGTGCTCCAGCCCCCGATCATCTTCATGGTTTCTGGACCTTGAGCCTTGCAAAGGCAGAAATAAAGTTACAATCACCAGGAAGGGAAATCAAAGGCGACAGCACATCAGATGCTCCCTGCCAACGGCCGCCGGAGCACAAGCGGGGAAGTTTGCCCTTAAAGGCACGGGAAGAGAACCTCTCAGGTGTAAGTGCATTCCTTCACATTCTCTGCGCTTGCCTTAGCAGATGATTTATGTGGACAAGGGAAGAGGAAGAGATATAGCAGGCTACGTTTTGCGATGACTTTGGGGAGCACACAACTTGCTTTTTTAATTTACTTTTTACTGGAATGATCTACACAGAACCAGAACAGGACAAGTGAACGTACTGAAGCTGCAGAGCAGCCGGTGGAGAGTTATCAGGGAGGCAGAGGATATTACGCAGACTCTGATAATAACCACCAGCTCCCACCTGCCAACTGCAGCCTGCCTAACACAAAAAAAGTCCCAAAACAGGTTGCAGCAGATGTCTGCCTCCCCATGCAGGAAGTGTCTCCAGTATCCATGGGACACAAGCAACTCCAAAATAGCTTTGAGTCCAAAATCTTACAGAGGCTCAAGATACTGAATTAAAACGGGGGGGGGGGGAAGGAAAAGGATGCGTATCACATTGCACTTGTAATTTACATTTTAGAAATCCTGCCGGGACTCCTGCGCTGGACTGAGACAGAGACAGATGCCCTGGCAGTCTGTCCAGCTGCCAAACTCAACGCAGCCAGCGAGGCCCCACAGCAGCCAGCAGTACCTGCCACCACAATACATATGTCCCTGCACATCACAGCATACAACCACCAAGGGAGCAGCCAGCCAAGGGATGCAGCAGCATCCTGGGCATGCAGCAGTGCATGGGGTCCTTCAGCATCCAGCAAAGAGTCAGCCCCAAGACAGCGCTTTGGGCACCAGCTCCCGGCTGCTTGGAGATGGGATATGCAGACGGGCCCTTGGAGAAAGAAAGGTGTGGGAAAGGAGAGGTGCTGCTGGCAGGCAACATCCTCGGGCTGGGCTTGCATTCAAGACCCGTGCTGGGCACAGACCCAGCCTCCCATGGGAGGGAAGGGCAGAGCATCGTCTCAGGTTCCGTGGGAAGCAAAGAGCGAAGGAAGAGCAGGAACAGACAGCAAGATGTTGTTGAGAGCCCCAAATACCATTGAAGACATTTTCTGAAACAACAGAAGCTGGTCAAAACGCCAGATTTCCATTCCCACAGAAAACAGGGAATGTGCTACTGCTCTAAAGCAGAATAAAGGCAGAATGCAGCCAAATTTTCTGTTGTTTTTTAAAAAAAATCAAAGGGGGGGGAAGTTGACATACCACTCCAACAAAGTCCAATCAATTCATTTGGATTTCATTTTTTTCTGTGGTATAATTAAAAACGTAATCTCAAGAAGACTTTTAGACAAGAAGCTGCTCTGGAGAGAAAGCTGACTGCATTTTCTTGCAGTACAGGCAAGCAGGCTGTTGCTGCATTTCCCCACTGCAGGAGCAGAGAAAGATGTTTCAATTTATTTCCCAAACAAAATATCCCACCCAAAACCCCAGCATGCTTCACTGCATTACGGTTTCAGCAGAGAGGCATTTTCCAACACCAAGTCTTCCCATCAGAAAGTTTCTGACCTGCCATAAAAACAACATGAGGGGAGGTTAAATTTTGAGGTCAAGCCACTTTTGCCCCAGGTGAGATGCACCACAGACTCAGAAAAGCTGGCAAGGCCGGCAAACTTCAGAAGCACTCGGCTACCTGAAATTTGGTGGTATTGCAGAAAGCCATCCGGGCTCTCCTTAGAGCCACAAAAGCCCTGGAAACCCTTGGGGCCAGGGAAAGATGGCGAAGGCAGAGCACAGCCCACTGGCAGCCACCGTGCAGGAAGGAGGACACCTCTCCTCCAGCTCACAGCTCATCCATCCCAGCCGTGCGAGGGGTCGGGGATCTGCTGGAGGTCCACCTGGGAATCAGGGGAGCCAGCGCTTGGACAGACACACCTGGTTCAGTTCATGTTACTGCTGGTGTCGGCCCCAGCAGATGTGCACGCACAGGTCACGGCTAATGCACAACACTCGAAGAGAGCTTCGTCCTGACAGATGATGAATCTTCCATTTCTGGAGCACACAGAGCAGTGTTGACTCAGTAACTGATCGTGTCCTGGTAATACGCTGACTGATGAGTGATTTGCAGCCCGTACCCAAACACACACTATTTTCACTTGCAAAGCAAGGGGCGGGGAGAAGAGGGAAAGAAATGTAGATTAAAAACAATGAGTCCTGAGAGATTTCTTTGGAGGAGCATCCCTTTCCCTCTTTCCAATATCTTTTTGGCAAGGACTAAAAAGACAGGCTGCTTTCTGGGCAGGTCTGTGTTTCCTTCTGCTGGAGACCATCAGCCACCAGCACCAGGCTCCAGGATCAGGCCCACACATGAGTCCAGCATGGTCTCTCCATTGATTTCATTTTGAGAGCCTCATCTCAGGCAATGTCTTTTCCTCCACTATAACCCATGACTTTTCAGGGAGCATCTTCCAGATATTTAACTCACAGCTTCATTTAGTCAGGCTTGATTAGTTCATAGATACATACATTTATATTTATGGAAAGATTTAAAAGCTAATTTTCAAGAATGCAATGTTCCCACCTGCAGCAAGTAAGAACCTGTTGGATCCCAGGTAAGGACATGGCTGCCGTGTAGGCTCTCACTCAACCACATCTAAGTAAACACCAGCTCCCCATAGCCTTCAGTTACTGCCATTATGCGACGCTGCAGCTCGCACTGCTAGGTCATCATGACAATATCCTATGCAAAAACAAACACATTTGTTCAAATTTGAAGAGGGGAACTAAGAGGTCAGGATTTTTAAGGCAGTCTGGAGAATTTCAGCATTTCCCATCTTCTTCCCTTTCGGGCTCAAGAGTGCTCTGAAAATTGTACCCAAAAGTTTTCCAATAAGTGGTGGCTTCCAGGGTCCACCTGAAACATCATCTGTTCTCTTGGACATCTCCCTCAGGGCAAGATGATTGACAGCAATGCAGCAGCCACTTCCTAGAGCCCAGGACCCTCTCCTAGACCCTCTCAATGAGACAGGGCCACCTGGCCCAACGTTAATTGTCTTTCCAGTTATTCACATAGTTGTATTTCCTTTGGGGACACTGCACTTTCCAGGCAGACGCATGTCAAGCTCATCCCAAGCCAAGCTGCCTTTAATAGACCTTGATGGACCTTAGTTCTGTGAATTTGTCTTCTTGTGGCTTTGACTCTGTGTAACCTCTGGGTGTCCCCACTGCGTGATGTTCCTCCTCTTCAGTCCTTGCCATTGCCTGTAGCCAAATCCCCAGCGTCACGGCAGTGTGCGCCAGAGGATCCGCCTTGCTGTCCCCAGTCTTGCATTCAGCTGGTGGCTGCAGTTTGAGCACCATCGAGCAGTAGCTCAGCTATAGTGCTGTCCCATGTCCGCTCCCCTTCGGTGGTGCCCAGGTGGTCAAAGACACCTGACGTATAAGCAGATATGACAAACTGCAGCACGATCCCAAGGACCATGAGCTAATATGGGCACTCCGCACCTACCCGCCTCCACTCTCCATCAAGGCTAAAGACAACGCAGTGAGGTACACTGGTCCAGCAATACACAAGGAAAGAATCTCAGCTGAACCAGACTGTCCTGGACCTCAGAGGAGTAGAAATGCTACCAGGAGAGAAGGCAACCCTTCTTCATTCAGGGTGCATCTCCCATTTTCTGAGACCAGGAGCCATGGCAGCCACGGGGCAAGAGAGGAATGGTCCAGCCCCATGCCCACAGGACCTCTCCAGGATGTTTTGCAGCCAAGTGCCAGCACACCAGCATGAGCGCTGGGCACGCACATCAGCCAGCACGGCTGCGACTTGCTCCGGGGCCGGAGCCCTCTCCTGCAACACCAAGCAGGGCTGCGCCCAACAGCCTCATTTATTAGATCCCCATAATCACTCTTATCAGCTTACCTGCAGTAAAGCATTAGTAAAAGCCAATCCGCTCATGAAAGGGGCACACTCTCCTATGTGAAAAGTCAATCAACACATTATATTGTTATCAGGCTTGCAGACAAACCTCTCTTTGTATGGGGAACTGCACAGATATGATGCCCTGACAATCAGCGTAAGGTTATCTCGTCGGTCTACTAGCAAGTAGCACCTGGTCTGCTTCTGTCTGAAATATTCCTTTATTGTTGTCCCTTAAAAAGAAATCTAGTTACACTATTTTGTCTCTCTGCAACAAAAAATGGCACAAAAAGAAAAGCAAGTTTGTATCCGAGTCAGGAATTGTGTTTCCCAGCTTTGGAAGAAATTCATGTGTTTTCAGCCACAGGAAAAGAGATTCATCATCATTTAAAGATAAATATGACTATCGCTTTTGCAACTGGGCAGATTTTTGCATACTTGAAATTGTTTTGATGTGTTCAGTCATGTAAAATGCTGCACTCAGTAACAATTTAAAGATACATTAGCTCCCAAATTACACTGTTGAAAAGTATCTCCTTAAACACTCTGGCATAATACAAGCTGTTTTTCAAATCTGCAACCCAAATAGAGGGTAAACCTTTTGCCAGCAGACTCGCATTATGAACATCCGGGATTGATAAGCGATCATTGATTCACAAAGACTTTTGTGCATTTGTACAGTGTAAGAGCAGAAGCATCATCTCATCTGTCCTCCAGTGTGTCTCCAACCCTTCAACCTCACCCAGTCACCTCATACCAAGAACCAGCCTCATCTGTGCTGATCTGGGCTTCCCAAATAAAGATTTAGGCCAATGTCTGCTTACTTTGGAGTGTCATGCATGTGGTTTAGGGATATGAAGGATTCACATGCTGTCCACTGATCCTGCTTTAAAAAAACTGGCACATCATTCTTTGCTTTGGGTCAGAATGGACCAAGGCAGTGGAAGTCAGTTCCTAAAAATACCAGATACAAATCGCTCAGATGGACTTGGATCTGCAACCTGTAAGCACCGCACTGAAAAAGTTAAAATCTAAAAAATAATTTAAAAACATGAAACCAGCAAAACAGGACTATGGGATTAATATGTCCAGTAGATTTACTTGCTGATTTCACAGATGGTTTTGCAAATATGTAGCTTTTCTCAAAGTGCAAACTTACTCTGAATGATTAATTTCTAGTTCTTCAGTTGTGGACTTACTGTTTCTTTGGAGGAAATCACAGCACAAAAGTTACAAGAACCCTTCAGAATATATACATTATGTACAATGTGAGGCCTGGAAGAGTCACAGCAGCACAAACAGCCAGCTGAAGGGTGCTATAAACACGCCCATCTCTGAAAGCCACCAATAATTTTCCCAGTCTATCAATTTAAAAAAAAATCATTTTTACTGACGTCAAAAGTGAATTAATGAACTTCCCACTCAATTAGAGCTTCATCCAACTACTACATGTGACTCCATCTTCATCTTCTAGCTTGTATTTCGACAGTGACAAAGAATTCTTGACTTTCAACCAAATCTTCATTAAAAGGAGACATTTCAACAAATACAAACACTTGAAGTAGAAAAGCAATAATCAAGCTATTGCACTCTTTTAGTTGGTATGATTCCAGCTCTTCCATCAGGATAATCTAGCTGACATTTAGCCTTGTCATTTTTTAGCCCTGGGACAGTATGAATGCCTTGTAAAACAGCATATTCCTGATATCCTTGCTTCAGTCAGGCATTCAACAGCACCCTCTTTGGGGGAAAAAAAAAAAAAAAGAAAAGAAAAAGTTGCTGCTACAAAAATTATGGTTAAAAGTCCTAAAGCTCTTTGGAGAATAGAGAAAACCAACAGAAGGATGCTGCGTCAAACCGACACAGCTCACCCTGCCACAAGCCAAGGACAGGGCACCTCTGCTGAAGGCTGAGCAGAGACACGTACAATAAATATTGATATTGTACGCATGATATTTTTCAATAGGACAATCCAAGCCTGCAGGCTGAACAGCAGGAAGGCACAACAGCCACGTGGCCCCGCGCTGTCAGCAAAATCCACACAGATGGGGACATTTTCCACCTGCAGAAGGAGTATTTTAGAAGTCAGTCAGGTATTTGAAAACATCTTGCTCAGCAGACAGATGAACACCCCAAGACCCAGCACGAAATGGAGCAGAGCGGTATCAGCAGATACTAGCTGCCCAGATACGGGCACCCTGAAGGCATTTGCAGGGAAGCAATCACCATGATGAAGGATGGGAAGACATGATCTCGTAAATATTTAACTATTGTTGGTCTGTCTCCCAGCACAAGCTTGGGGTGAGCCCTGGAAGATGTCTGAGCACCACCAGGTTGGGAGCATCCCCTTTTCCAGCATGAACACCCACTTCTAAGGAAGCTTTCCCACAGGAATGGGCTGTAGAAGTCAGGAGGGCTGCACCCAAAGCCACCCTGCCCGGCGTCCTGTGCTGCTACGCACAGTCACTGCCTCGGCAGGGAATCCCACCAGTAGGCATTCGCTCCCCGAAATGAACAGCCTTTTACACCCTATGAAAAGGCAATTCATATGTCATTGTAGCAGCGTAGCAGCAGCATCTCCTGTTCCCTGCCACAGCAGGTGTGTGGAAAGAGCTCAGAAAACAGTGGGGTCCCACTCCATGCCCACACAGGGCATGGCCACATGAACACGGCAGCCCCTTCTCTCTGGGAAGGTGGCTGCCCGAGACATCACCCGCTCCGCAAGGTGCCTATATTCCTCTTTGGAAGCAAACACACCTTTATAACATGAAGTTACAGCAACAAATGGCTTTTCCACATGTAAAGAGACCATGGTCAGCCAGGCCAGGCAGTGATGTTCAAGCCTGCAATTTGATGAGAGTTCTTGAAACATCCCTGCCAAGAGGATAAACCATTGGCAAAGCAAGCCAGAAGGTATTAAAGAGTTACAGATCTGGGTAGATTGAGGGACGCACTGTGCTGATCTTGACTTTCATCAGGGCCTCTCTATGGCATGGATTGCTAGAAACTTGCACAGAGGTCCAGCCTGCCTGGCTGGTCTGGCAGAACGCGGTGGCAGCCAGAGCAGCAAACAGGCAGGGTGCAGGAAAATCTGGGGGCTCCCCGGGGGCAAAAAGGCAAAACTAGCTACAGGTTATGCAGCAGGAACAGCCAGGCAGGGGAGCTGTATTACACACGCAAACACGCAGAGCCATCTTTATATATCTTTATTGCACACATCTATCCTTACATATCTCATGGGATGAGGCCAACTTCCCTTCCCAGGACAAACTATTTCTACTTAATTCTGCCAAATCCATCTGTTCCCAAGACAACTTTTGTTACTGCCTAACACAGATATTTTGGAAGGGTAAATCTTCCCCCCTCACCCTCCTCCCCACCCTCCGGTTGCTGGATCGCTCAGAACATTCCCCAGGTGATGCTCCAGCCACTAAAAGGGATTTTTTCCTCCCAGCAAAGCTTGTGATATGCCCAGGGGCACAGCATCCCCGCATACATGAGCTGGACCACAGCACCATCGCAAACCCCTGAAAAGTGTCTACCTCCTCTCCCCCAGCGCCTGCTAAAGCCACCTGCCCGGTGCAGGAGCTTCTCCAGCACTCATATTTTATTTTCAGGCTTCCTGGCAACAAACTTGTCGGTTTTAAGTGGCATCTCGAGTGAGAACGCCGGAGGTGAGCTAATTAGTGGGTGGCTGTCTGGAGTGGCAGCAAAGCACCGGCCTCCCCAGGCTCTGTTTGCTTTGGGTACCCGATGTAGGACAACTGATCCCAGTGGTGTGTCAGCACATGTTTGCATCGTAGAGCCTGGAGGACATTTGCACTGACTCGTAATTTGGGGGAAAATACTATAATTTATTCACAGGCATGATTTGCCATTGGTGTGGCATAAATATACGTGTGTGTATGTACACAGCTCTATTTTTAGAGCCGCATGGCCAGGGTGCCGGCTCCGCAGTTACTCCGTTGACAAACAGGATGAGCTCTTCTCTGAGCTGGGAGGTTTTCAGTCCTCCCCCTTATTGTAAACATTATCTGCCTTCAAAATCCTTAATGTGTTGCAGATGTGACAAACAATAAAAGACCTATCATAAAAAAAAGCCTGCCATCTCTGTGTTTCCCACTGGGGCAACATAATAATGAATTTATTAGCATATAGCGCTCACCAACATATGTTTATAGTCACTCACAAACTTTTGACTTGACAGTTTACAAGTATGTTTAAATCATTAAAGTTTAAGTTGACTGTCCAGTTGTTACAGGCTCATTATAAATAGGAAACAAAGGTTACATTTTATACAACAGGCGATAAATCAAAACTAGTCTGTATTCGAGACTGACTTTTTTTTTTCCTTTTGCTCTTTTTTTGTCTCCACGTTTTCAAGACCTTCTGAGGGGACATCTCGGTGAGGCCAGTACCGAGCAGCTGTTTGCATTTAGCCGGCATGACCAGCAGCACCCATGCCAGCAAGGAGGAGAAACTCCAACAGCATCCAAGAGAAGCAAAGACCTTGGAGGTGTCAAACTCTGCCAACATTTTCACTCAACTGCCGGCCAAACCCAGTGCCGGTCCCAGGCACCCACCTCTCCTCCTCCCCAGGGCATTGCCAAGTCCACCTGCAAGGCTTGGGAAACCCTTCGTAAGGGAGTTCTCCACTGCCATCACAGCACCAAGGAAATTTCCTCCAAAGCTGAACAAAGCCTCTAGGAGAAGGAAAGCAAAGCACCCAAGCTGCGTTGCCTGACTGCAAACCTCTGAGAGTTGGCAGAGGCACTCAAACACCCTCGAAGGGGGTTTTTGGGTTTGAGCTCTGCACTACGACACAGAACCCTGCCCCGGCCATCCAGCTGCATTCCTGCCTTAACACTGCAGAGCATCCAGCATGGGATAAAACTGGGGAGTCAGTAACTCAACCCCAGCCACTCCCAGTCCTTTCTGCTTCTATTACAGGGTAACCACCTTGGGAAGGAGAGAGATAAAGCCACACTAAATGTAAAAGTTCATTTTGTAAACTATTTCCAGATTTCAAAGCCTGGCATCATTTCAAATCGGCACGCTAACCTAAAATTTAGAATTTGTGGAAAGGGGGAGGGGAATGTGCAATGGTTTCTGGTCCCTTTTATTTCGTGCTATGTACATGTGATATGATATGATGGAAAAAAATTAATTGAAAAATACCCTTTCAAAGTAAAAAGAAATATCATTCTCAAAGATGTTGAAAGTGAGTATTTCCACATCATCAGCAACTTTTCCTGGGCTTGTTTCCAACATAAAACTTGAACAGAGTCACAGTTTATATCCAATACCAACCAAATAGGATTCTGTCACTGTCAGATCAGCTTTGCCTTTCTGCTCTAAAGCAAAACACAGAAAGAAAGCATTATGGCACGGGCAAGTAAGGAAGCACCAGAAAGTCTCCCTGGCCACCGCGATGGCACAGCTCATGTCCTCTGAGGCCAGTTGGTGCCTAAAAGCTGTGTTGGACAAACCTCACGTTCTCAGCAACCTGCCAGGAACACAATGCCCCAAAGCCACTGCTGCTTTAAAGTTAATATTTACCCATCCTGTAGCAAAGGCAGCAGCAAACACTCTCCAGCAGAGTAGCACAGGGAGGACAAGTCCTCTTTTCCTATTACATGTTCATGTACCGCAGTGACAAGAGAGGTCTAAATTGCTAGACAGGCAGGTTGTCGGGGAGATCAATACAGTGATTAAACTTGCCTAGAGAGACAGAAAAAGGCAGAAAGGATTATATACCCGGCTTCAGAGATCACTGATGATATTATGAGGAAGGCTATAAGAGGAAATCAGAAACACATTAAAAATAGCATAAAGGTGTGACACAAAGATCACGGAAAATGAAACACGTATCTCTGCTCTCGACTCAGGACAATGAGGATCACCTGTATTTCCTTAACGTACGCTTTGATACTCAGTTCTTGCATGAAATGAAGTACATTTTATCCTTCTCCAAATTCTATATTTCTCTTTCAGCCCTGGATTGGAGGACTTAGAAAGACTTTTCTTTCCCTTACCCAATATTTGAATATATGTATTTTATGTATTTTACATAATGTGTCAATAATCTTTGATATGAAACTGGCATTTAATATTTCAGCTCTCACTTCATTAAGGATATTTTAATTATCCCAGACCAATGGAAGGGAATTTATAAACATCTGTGCTTCGTTTAAGAGCCCAAATTTGCCTCTTAAACTTCAAAGCTGTAAAGCTGATTTTATCCAGGTTCAGTTGTCTGGTCTCTCAAAGAGCACTGTGCAGCACTGGAACCAGCCGTAATTGGGCCAAGCCTCCAGCACGCAGACCCCTGTCCAGCAGACACTGCTCATCCATGACGGTCGTGGCCTCAAACAGTCTGGTCTTGCTCATACGAGCAAAATGGATGGTGATGCTGAGCTCCATGGAGCCAGGAGGTGGATGACTGTGGACAGTGGGTTGGGAAGAAGGCACATGCCAATAGCATGTGTGACTGCCCAAGTCACAAACGGGTCCTTCACTTTCTACTCCCGATGGGTGACCACAGACTATCTTATTAATAACGTAGCCTCGAAGCAGTAGGAGTACCTCATAGCCATTTTCAAAGCAACCAAAGACATGACTCATATTGGTAAGCAATGCAGTTTTAGGCTCCTGAGTACCTAAATCAATTCTGCAAAATGAGCCTGAGTTATTTGTAAAAAATTACCACAGGTCTCTCAACCCTAGATCAGAAATTACCAGGATTTGCTGCAGTCAAACTATCTTTACCGACTTTCTGATGTCCTCCAGAAAGCAGAAAAGCTCATTTCTAAGCTCATGAGGACGGGGCAGCAGCGGGAAGGACAGAAAAGGGTGACTCTGGGACCTATGGCAGGTTTGCCCTAGTCTTGAACCCTCTCCCATGAGTTGCCCTCAAGACACCCCTACAAAACCGACCTGGAAAAGCAGCAGCATTAATTCTCCAGCTGCTGTCCCTGCTGGCACCAAAGCCAGCCGGCACGACGCTGGACATCAACAGCCTCTGGGCTGTGGCGAGCATCGGTGGTACCTGAGCAGACACCAGTGGGCAGCTCCTCACACAATCACCAAGACCCACAACCCCCAGAGGGGCAGCTGATGCAGGACCACCATCCCCATCACCTGCTAAGAACCGCAGCTGGTTCCTCACTCGCAGCTCTCCATCCCCGGAGCCTCCACTGCAGTCATCTTCATCATCACAATCTCCGCTCTCCTCCTCCTCCTCTGGAGTTTTGCCTGGAGCTTTTCGGTGGGGCAAAGCCATCCCTTTGAGCAGCTGAAAGACATGAGGTGCCACAGTCATTCAACATCTTCCCTCCTACCTCTTCATCCCATGCTCACAGGGGGATCGGTGACAAGAGTGGGACAAGGCTCAGCGGAGCCAGGATGGTGGGGCAGGACCCCATCACACTCTTCATGCTAAGGCGCTGATGAGCTCAGGACAAAGCTGCACACATAACCTCAATGGAAGAAACAAGAGAGGGAGGAAAAAACCACACTGAGTAACTCTGCCCTTTGGCTTCTCCCCAGCAAGCATCGCATGAGCTGGAGCACATCTACCAGCCCTGCAAGACCCCAGTGCCATCCAAGCTCAGGAGTCAGCTACAAGACATGTGTCCAGAGTTAGGCCAGACTGGGCAAAGACTGGGGATTTCAGGAATTCGCACTGCTTTCAGGGACTATCTCCCATGTGAGAAGTAACACGTGTGAAAGGAAATGAAAGAGCTCAGGTCCTTAAGGCACCCCACAAAAATAACCTAAAAATCTCATTCCTCATGCTCTTGAATTGCAGAGGACAGTAGCTGAAGTTTTTGGGATAGCCAAGCAACACAATGAAAGGATCTTTTAAAGGATGTTTTAAAGCTGAGTCCTAAATAACGGTGACAGGTTGCACATCCCTGAGACTGCAATTCAAATAGCTCCAACTGAGCATGGGGTCAGGACTGCTTTCCAAACACGGGTGGGAGCTCCCCACACTGCCCCTTTGCAGCACTTGGAGGGATTAAACACATTTTAAGCTATCAGCTTCCTCTTCCCACTGACTTTTCTGATTTTGCTCTTGCTGAAAGCAGCCAGCTATTTCATCATAAATGCAGATCCACTTTGAAAAAGTGTGAGTCAGCCGGTTAATATATGCTGAAAATTTCTATCACTACCACTCTGCTGCTAAAAGCCTTCTTGAATTTAATCTCGGCACTAAAAAAAAAAAAAAAAGAAAAAGAAAAAGAAAAGGATAAGAAACAGAAGATATTGCAAAATGGGAGCTTTCCGCATACTTCAGGGGTTTAGTTGGTTCCATCTATTGCAGCAATATGCGTGCCTTTCAAGGCATTTTTTAATATCTGGAATCTAGGTTATATTTTTAAACTATTAAGCTAGCCTTAGAAAACAGTTTCTAAAATATTTAGCTGCTGAAGTTTATACAGCCTCTGAGGAATGCTTTCGGCATCTGGCTTGCTCTGTCCACGGCAACGTCCGCATACCTTAGTGTTTATATTAGAGGAGCATAACGTAATGAAAAACAAATGGCTCGACGTGAGACCCCTTCGGGTTCCCCAGCTGCATCAAACAGCGCGGCAAACCTCTCCTTGGCACATGCAAAGCGCACCCAGCGTGACAGCCCTGCTGGCTCCCACATCCACAGTAGGAAGCAAAACACGGCTCATCTTCCTGAAACTTGGGGGATGCTTTTCCATGGCCTTCAACAGGCTTTGGCTCAGACTGGTTAAGTTCACTCTTCCGGAACTTTATTTAGGCATTTACAGGTCTCTCCCAGAACACCATGTAACCACAAAACAACAACCAACCAAACAAGGCAAATGCAGTGCTGGGGGTAGCATGGGGAAGAACCTTGCACAGGAACCGAACACGCCGACCGCTCAAGCCTTTATAGCATCACTTGTATTTCTCTCCTCCAAACGAAGCCCACAGCTAACAGCAGTCCTCAGCATGCAGTATATCAAGCTTCAAGGTGGAATGAGGGTCTCCCACACGCAGCAGCTAATTACAACATGCACTAGCTCGAACCCATTACCCCAGTGCACCATTACTAAAAAACCAAGCCCATCATGGTGGACGGGGGTGGCAACCGCTCAGCAGCAGGATGCGCTGCAGGATGCTCGCTCCTCTGCACCCACGGCAGCCAGCCAGGACCCCACCACGCAGCTCAGTGGCACAACTTTCATTACTTACCCAAAACAGCAGAGGAACTTTCTGGCGGAGAGAATTAAGCTTTGGGATATTTTCAGATTTAATAAGCTCAGCAGGAGGGGAAAATCAGGATTTTTCAATTGTGTGTTTTCAAACATTAAAATTACTGAGCATTTCTTGCATTACTACTTTTTTCTTGGCACATCATAAATTAGCAGCTTAATTCCTTTGTCTTTGTAGTCACAATAAAACAGGAACTTTCTGAGAAATGCCATGCAAGTCCCAACTAACATCCCTGCACCACGCTGCCGCTGCCCCTTCCCTTCCCAGGACAAAAGCTCCATCCTTGGCCATGGGCTCCCCAGCTGCTGAGAACCACGGGGAGGTTCAATCAGTCAAATTTTGTAGCTGGCTCTGGGAGAAATGAAGCCCACAAGACAAAACCTACTGGCACAGTTAGAAGGAGACCTGGCACAGGCTGGAAATCCCACCCCGCTCCATTGGTGCATCCGGAGCTGGGAATGCTGTCAATGCCTCAGCTTTGGCCAGAGCAGTGGCCACACTCCTGCTCATCAACCATTATACAGCCTCCCCGATGGTCTGCACACTTTATGAAATTATATTTGGTGGACTGAACATAGATTCTCCATCCTTAAATAGCAAGCAGAGCTGACTGTACCCTAACATTACAGTTTATTCATGTCTTGTGGTTTAAAGCCTATGGTAAGAGGCAGGAAAATACATAATCAAGCGATTGCTCAAGTAGTATGTAACAGTGTGATAGCTTTACCTTAATCACGATTCATCCAGCTGTAAGAGTTTACAGTTGTATCTACTCTTCTGTGCTAAACCATAATGGCAAAAATACCCTATAATGTACCCAGTGTAAACAAGAGCACTAATTGTGGGAGTCTGTGCGTATGCATGTGTCTCTGAGGTGTCTGCAGGGCATTTGCCTCCCATCTGCACAACCACCATGGCAAGAAATATGTGGGCCACAGCCTTTGCTCCTGACTACAAGCTCCACCAGCTCAGATGAGCATTAGTTTTATTTCCAATCTCTTCCCTTTTAAACCATGACCCTCCGGATGGGTAGGGCGGGCAGTGCTACGGTACCTCCACTGCCGTGTCAGCTGCCGGATCATCGGCACGAGGGATGCCGGGCAGCTCCACCTGGTCTCCATATACATCTTTGTTGCTTGGCTTGTCCTGTGGTCTCCCTACAGCTTAACAAACAAGCCAGACGGGAACAGTGCGCCAAGCTTTTCTGCAGGAAAGCTCCCCAGGGCATCCCAGCATGATTTACACAATTATTCATAACCATACAGTGACCAGACAAAAACAGATGTAACAACACAGGGTAATGACTCAGCTGGATTTGGACGGACGACTGTATGTTGAAATCTCTGTAACTCCTCATTCTTTGCAACCACTTTACTCAGACCTCACCATCCCACCAGCCCACTGAGCCACCTGGTCTTGTTTTTCCAATTCTAACATAAACAGTGAGAAATGCAACATACTTTTTATCACTAATCTCCTATCTCTGAAAAGAAATCAGCATTGTGTTCCTTGGACTGTAGTTTAATAGCTGTTTTCTCCTTTTGGAAACTATGCCCGTGATATTGCAAATATCAATTTAAGCAATACCCAAAATTGTGCCCACAAATTCAGACAAAAAAATATTGTCAGTGAGCTACAAGCACTGTGCTCCTCTAGGGCAGAAATCATCCCTTTCAACATACTTCAAAAATATGTAAAGTAAAGAGAACAGCCAAACAGATTATTAAGGAGAACAGAAGACTTTTAGAAAAACATTTAATTCCTTCATGAGTTTAGGGGAGAAGTCTGATTGATATTTCTAATCTTTTGGTGGACAGAGCTGTCATTTAATTTAGCTTGCATGACTGAAAGAATTTAATAAAAGTGTTCCATAGAGTTTTGCTGAAATTCTTTGCATGTTTTTAGTAAGCCTCTGGAATATGATCAAACCTAAAAAGCTGGAGAGGACGGAGACTGAACTTGCAGCTAAAATAATATTCATGACTGTAATATACGCTTAATAATCAAGTATTCACATCCAGCAGAAAAAGTGCCTGAGTGCAGAAACTCCCCTGGATCCCCAGCCATGTGTCCAGGTGCTGCTTGGCATCGTGAAGGGGACCCTGGGAGCTGGAGCCAGCAGCGATAACCAGGCTCTGCTAGAAACCTTTCAAAACTCAACCAAACCCGCCAACTCCAGACTGTCTGCAAAACTTGGGATGCCTTCCTTTGGTAAGAAGGAGTTTTGGAGGAGCAAAGGTGTTATTTCCCCTTGTATCGCACAAGCTGCCTGCTCTGGCCACACACTTTTGGGTACCCGACACAGATGCCCACTGTACTTCCCACACAACTCCTGAGATTCCCGACAGGTCAGGTTTTTCTATTTTACATTCCAGCCTGCTGAAAACATTGGTTTTAGGGAAGAAAAGCTAGATCTTATGGCCAATCCTGACCTTGAAATCTGCAATACTGAATAATTTATGGGTGGCTTTTAAATCAAGGCAGCATCATGGGAAACGTGCAGATTTTCACACGATACTGTTCCCTGTTAACAGCTCATTACAATGTACAGAAGTATATTCCCATTATGAAATACAGCTGGGGTTGTTTTGCTTACGAAGGTCATTATCTGATCACAAGCAAGAACTGGGGAAAGGAACCCATTTTAAAAGGCCGAAGTTGTGGGCTTTTGAAAACTCATGTGTTTCGAATTTTGTGGCCTGATCATACACAAGCATGCAACAGGAGAATTGATTCTCTCCACTTCCTCTGCTTATTAGCCCTGGAAATAGCATGGAAAAAATTATCTTTTATTAGCAAATACTTTCTTTATTATTTAAGCAACCCTCATCATGAGATCCGCTGGTGCTCTCCACTCCGCTTTCCTATTTCCCAGCTCTGTTTGGTTTATCCTTTCTGTGGATGGGGGCCTTGGTGGCACAGGAGCGTGCGCAAGCAGAAACTTAAGGAACATCAACAGCATCATTTTCACTTGCCTCTTTCCAAGCTCTAGAGAGCTTTCTTCCTCTCGGGAGGCAACAAAACACAATACATATTACAGAAAAAGTCAATGTTCCCTGGCACCGAGCACCAAAAGCCATTTAAGAATAAGAATATTTAAAACTTTTAAAATATCTGTAAATACCAGGATCTGCACTTCTGTCTTGCAAGAGCAAGCATGCGCGTATGTGCACACAGGTGGGCATCGCTGCCCTTCCGACCACAACATTAGCTCACAGACATAAGAGCCCATTTTGGCAGGAGGACACCCAAATTGTGGTTTCCTTATGGCCCTTCCACTTGGATGCACCTTGGCAGCACAGGCATGGCCGAGAAGAAACCTGTTCCTAATTGTACTCCTATTTCAAAGCTCAGCGCAACAAGGAGTGATCACTAATCAAATGTTAATAAAGTAGAAGCAGGCCTTGGAGCCAGAGGAGTCATTGTCAGTGCTTGGAAAAATGAGTTGGATACCTTAGCTGTTTTATAAGCAAATTCTCCTTCAGGATATCATAGGTTTTGTACTGCTGAAACATACTTTGTACATACTCGGCAGACCAAGCCCCAGGCAGCATCTCCTGTCTGCTGTGGGCAGGGTGGGCAAGGGATGGCCCCGAGATGCCTTCCCCATGCACTGCTCTTGGGGCTTCACATCAGCCTGTGGCAATGGGTGCCAAAAAGAGTGAACTGCAGCTCTGAGTTCATATTGTGTCTCTTCAGCCATAAAAATGTTCTAGTCTTTACTTCTAGCACTCAAAATACCATCTCCTGGAACAGGAAAAATCCCTACCATATATCACCCAGGGTCTGCTGGCACAGCACGACACCCTTTACTGCCTTCATGGGCTCCAGAGGAGATGCTCTTAGCTGCCAGTAAATCAGTTTTCGTGGTCACTCTCCTGATAGCACAAAGAAGCTGGTGACAGCAGTGAATTATTGGCCAAAGGGTGGCCCTCCTTTATGGATCATCAGCTTAATTCCAGATTAGCTATCAAAACTGACAACATCCCTATGGGTAAAGGAAGACAGATAAAGACCCCTAAGTGCTGGCAGTAATTAAAAATGAGCCCACACTGGACAGTAAATCTCTTTCAGCAGCAGAAGGGGCTGTCAAGCCGTTATGAATTGCTCTGGTTTGGGGACAGCAGGATGATGCCCGGGACGGGATGCTCCCGCAGACGCGGAGGTTAAGCCCTTGCTGGCACCATGGCAGGCAGAGGGACCAGCTCCTGCCTGCTCTCCCCCAGGCAGGGGAGGTGTCACTTCCCCGGACACAAACAAATGCTCATTCATTGCAGGGCACATGCGAAAAAGAGATTACTCAGGCTTTACGATCAGCTCATTCACCTTATATCCAGTTCCTTCCCCTTCCACCCTGCGGCTATTTATGGCTTGTTTTTGTGCAGCTGTAGGAAGGAACAGGACGGTGTGGGTGCCAGGCAGGGCTGCAGTGTCCAGCCCAGCCTGCTGGGGACCTGGGCAGTCCCTGTCTGCTTCCAGCTCATCTCTTGAGCTCCGTATGGATGCGAACACCAGAGAAGCTGCTTTTCTCTTTGTGAGCTGCTACAGCTCCTTCTCCTCCTTTGCATTTCTGAGACCAAACTATCACCAGTCCTTCAGCATCCCTTCCTACATACCATCATCCACCTCTGTCAAACACAGACATCCCTCAAACTCCAAAAACCCAATCATTAAACCAAACATTTAACACACAGTTGGAGCAGGCAGTAGATGATGCCTTCAGCAGCTTGTCTGCCTGTGACAGGGCCCTACCTGCTCCAGGTCTGGTGCTGCTCATGCCAGAGCTGAGGATGTCTGGTGCACAACCCAGGAAACCTGTGCCTTGATAAAGGGGAGCAGAATGCCACATTAATCCCATGGCTGCACTCTCAAACTTGCACCAGGGAAAAAGTTGGTATTTCAAGACCAGTCGGGCTTTCCGACTGCCTGTATGAATTAAACAAGGAAAGAGAGTCACCAAGAGAGGTGTCCCAACCAGGCACATAACCACCCACACCTGTCAAGGGTGGAAAAGGCACTGCAAAGATGCTCCTGTCCTCGCTACCTGCAGGGCTGCCTGCCTCAACCCCTTCCCACACTGTTTTTCACTGGCATTGTATCCCCGCTCCTTCTCCAACAAAGTTTCTCAGTCTCCTACCAGCGGCCCCAGCTCCCTTCCCCTCTCTTTTCCACCCACTCTGCATCACTAGACAGGAGAACCTGGACCAATTTCCCCACCTGTCAAGCAGCCACCCCTCAGGGGGTTGGCAACTGAGCGAAGGAGGGGTGTGGGAGCCTACATGGGCCAGGACCCATCGCTGCTATTATCCATATTTTCCATATTTTGTTTAGTTATGTTGGAGCAGAACCCCAATCTGCCATCCAAACACTGCTCAGGAAGGCCTAAAGTGCACATTACCAGAAGATAAAACATGAGACAACAAGCAAAGTAGGAGCAACAAGGAACAAGAAGACAGCCTGGGTAGACGTGGAGCAATCAACCACCTCGTTGCCATCACATCCTTCAGACATCTGAGCAGGGATGGTCTGGAAGGAAGGTGCGTAGATGCAAGAGCATCCAGGAGGACCTGTAGGTATCATACCATCTTGAGCCTCTGCTAAAAGAGCCCCATGTTTCTGTAGAGGGGGACCAGCGTGCCCAAGGCAGGGCGTGCAGCAGGGAGCGGGTCCCCACAGCTTCCTCACCGCCCAGCTCAGCCCAGCCTGCGTCGGAGTGGCTGGGAGATTTCCGCTTGGCTCAGGTTCCGGCAGACAGAGCTGCTCTCCGGCTGTCAGCGACGTCTGCCGGGGCTGCCTGCGAGACAAACATCTCGTCCTTGGCACCAGGTAGGAAACAGCGAGCTGAGAGCTGTGCCGGAAGGATTTTTTTTTTCCCCCCCTTCTCCTTCTGCCACACAAATAGAGGCATATCTCTGTCCCAGATGCTTCCCTTTTTCGCTAAAACCTCCCAGCAGAGAAGGACTTCTCAAATAATGTATTTTTGTGCACACCAGTGTCTTGTACAGAGGTTTCTGCCAGAACACCAGCCCCTCTGCCCCTGGCTGCACCCTGCCCTTCCAGGGGCTGCTCTTTCTAGCTTTACTTTTGCATTCACTTCACCCCAAAGCACTGGAAGCCCAAAAAGCTACTGCAAGCAGCTCTGCTGAATGTCCACAGAGCTGCTGCAGGGACCGAACAACTGCCTCATAAGCCAGTTACCTCCCGTCAGGCAAGACAACCCCAGTGCAGGGCTAACTACTGAGCCACTGATTTCAGCAGAGACTTAAATCAGGCAGGAGGAGGAGGACACCAAGGCAAACACCCCCAAACCTGTTAGCTAGGGAGGAGCGAGTAGCCCGTCTTGGAGGCTCATAGGTTGTGCCTAGCTGAGCCTTGGACGTGCTCCTTGAGAGCTGGGGGGTCAGTAGCCTCCAGCATCCCGTGGCCACCTCCACCACCTGACAGGCACCGCTCTGTCCTGTGTGGAGAGGAGAGCAGGGAGACGAGAGCGGGCTCCGCAGGCAGGACGGCACTGGTGATGCTGGGGAAGGCGCCCAGCTGGGGCAGGGAGCCCAGAGACCGGGGCCCTGCTGCCACAAGTATTTATGCACTTCACATTAAACAGGCATTCGATTGAGACAAACCAGACCAGAAGTAATCCCAGGAACAGGGTCTCTCCAGCCTCTGTGGTCCCTAATTAATGGCTGATGGCTGAGCGGCTCCTGGGCAAGGTCATAGCTCTCCTCTGCATTCAGAGCATGGCTGCTGCTTGCTACAACCTGAAGAGGAGAAAATTTAACTTCACGGTCACAGCTTTTCCAGAGTCAATATTGGCACCTGCCTCCTAGGATGGGCCTACACACAGGATTAGGAATCATCCCGGCTCCAGCATGGCGCTGCTGATACACTGGGGTGCAATTCATCACCAATACTGAACGTATTCGACAGAAACAGACCCTGCAAGGCTCAGGCCTCCAAGCTGCAGGCAAGAGCCCGGCCCAGAGTGATTCTCCCACGCAGGTGCACAGCAACCAGCTGAGCAGCTGAAGCAACTCAGCATTTAAATTAGGTTCAAAGCTGGTTACTTTATACCTTCCCCCAGCGAGACCCAACACTCACGGAGGAAGCCTTAAAATGCATCTACATGAGTGTCACCCTCAGCATTTAGGAGCATATGTTCTGCATGGAAAGGTCAGTAAACTCCTTCCTCACTGGTAGGCAGGAGGCATTCGAGGGCTTCTGCCAAAAATAAAAAGTAACTTCCTGCCCATCATGATACATCCTGATGGCCCAGACACCCACCCTCAGCCAGCTGCCTCCCAGCTCCCCATGCTTCACAGGACAGCATCTTCTTCCGTGTGTCCTCAGAAAGGACAACCAAGCACATTTTCTTCTTTTAAGTATCATTCCCTCACAATACAGTTGAGCGAGGCCATAGGCAATATTGTTGCAACCTAAACTTCCCCATTTGCTCTCAGCTTTACATGCTGCAAAAGGGCCATCTCTCACAGCACGTGCTCCAACAGCAAGAACTGTAACATACAACCCAGCCTTTGCAGTCAGTTACATGTCAAAACCAAGCTAAGAAGTTTAACAAGCAACAGCATTAATTGATAGAGTCCTCCTGAGCCGTGAGGGTTATTTACACCTGTCCCAACGCAGAGAGGTCAAAGCAGTCTCATGACTGGGGACAGGGTTTGCCGGCAGAGACCTGCCTTATTACAAACATCTGCTTTGTCAGCAGGTGTAACAAAAGGGGTGAGATGACAAATTATCCATTACCTAAAACATACAAAACCTCTTGCACTTTCTGACAGCAGCCTGGATGAAAGCCGCAGTGGTCTGTGCTGGCCACTACCTCCATGGCAGGAGGTGGGAAAGAGCATCAGGAGAGGTCCCAGGAACAGCCTGAGCTTCTTACCAAGCCAAGCCAGTGCTTTAGAAAAGGGTCCACCCTTTCCCAGAACAGGATTGCTGGGTGGGGTGTAAGTCCAATGCCTCTTCTAATTTCAGACCACGAAAGCTCTGGTGACATTTGCTGCAAGAATGAAGCTGTTGAGACCAGAAGAGGAACTGCTTCAGCCAGGTAACATTCTTTTTGCACGCAGCAGTAAGACATCTTACTCTGCCCTTCCTATCAAAGGGATGCCAAACCAGTGAGTGCTTTCAGTTCATTCAATACAGGTTACACGCAAATGCACAGTGGGTTGGATCCGGAAGGTCCTCGCTACCCATCTGCAGCTGCTGTCATGGACCAGATATACATTAACACCTCTGGCAGAAAAAATGCCATAAATGTGTCTTGTACCCACTGCAGAGTGGTTTGGTGAAGTAGCAGAATTACACTAGGGAAATCCCCAGCTCCAACCTTCCTGGTGCATGGAGCAGCTAGGGATGGAGCAGGAATCTCGCTGCCTGCACACCACACAAGATCTGGGCACAACACTCCCAAAGCAAAGCCCGGGATGCAGAGCAGCGCTCCTGCCAGAGCCAGCCCTCCCTGCCCACAGCAGGTCCTACAGCACTGCTTCTTCATCCCTTCCCCTGAGAACATCATGGCTAAGTGGTTACACGACATCAGTCTGGAATAAAAAGTAATGTTATTGGTAACGAGTCTTTTTCTTGGGAACAAAAGCAATCAGATTTGTTCTGCAGCCAAGAAGATCATAGGTTACCCTCCAGACCTGCTCTGGATGATGAGGATTAGCTCTCTGAATCCCAGTTCCCTCTCAGTCTGGGCCACACTTTAAAACCCTTGATATTAAGTCAAATTTTTGAGAAAAACACGTCAATGAGAAACCTACCAGTCACACCCGTAACGCTGGCGAGGGCTGTGTGCTTTGTTACTGGGGCCATCCGGGAGGACACCTATCTTAGACATCTGCTGATTAAATTACCAGCCTGAGTCACAGCACAAGGCAGCACAATTAATGAGGCCCAGAATAACTAATTAACTGTTAATTTCGTATCAATGGCTCCACTTACACAGTGTTTTGCTGTACAAGGATTCCTCCAGGTTTGTTTCCTCCACAACAGGAAAAACTCCAGTGCTGGTACAGGATATCTGGTGTTTGTTTTAAAGCACCACTGTGCATCAGCTGTGTGGTTTGGACACAAAAGCAAATGAATCTCCTTTAAAGATGGGTTTTTTCCCAGCTGATTTCCACAGCATTGTTTGGAGGCTGGTCCCTGCAGGACACACCTGAGGCACCTGCCTCCCTGCCAGAGCTGAAGCCACAGGGGCAAAGTTGAATCCCTTCTCATGCATAAGACCCTAGCAAGCAGGGAATTTCAGGGAAGGAAAGTGATAAAATGCTGTTTATGTCACCCAAAGGTTATGAATGACAAACAATAAACTAGTGTGGAGATCAGCCAAAACTGCCACCCGTCCAAGCTCAGCCCCAGCAGCTTCCTGGTCTTGCTGAGAAAAGCAGGGGGCCGGATTCACCGCCTGGGAAAGCTTTGCTGCTCCTATAGTCTCAACTCAGCTAAACATCTGTTCCCATACTAGATAAGTGGTGAAACACCACAGATGAATAAAGCAACCCCCAGAAAGGCAAGTGGGATTAGCAAAAAGGGAGCACAGGTCAGATGTTCCTTTTTCATATCAATAAAGAAGATACTTGGCTTCACACAGGAACACATCTTTCCCAGTCCTCTCCTGTGTGTTCTTGAAAGTCATTACCAGGGGAAAGAAAAACGAAAGTAGGAAGGACAAGGAAATAGTGAATCTTGTCCTAAAAAATGACAGCTCTGCAGTCCCATTATTTACCAAAAAAGGGACATGTGGGGATGGACCCAAGGACTTGGGTGCTCCAAGGAAAATCCTACAACGAATTATTTCCTCCAAAAACTAGCGGATATGAGGACTTTGGATACTGACGGGCATTTTGGCACTACCTTCAATAAAAACAACCAGTCAGTAAGAGACAGCACTCATAGCTGGGTCTATGCAGCACACAGGAGACGTTCAGGCCCTCAGCACCACTCCAAGTTTCAGCGTCACTGAGCAGCACCAGAAATGTGCCTATTTACCACCCTTTCCTTACTGAAAATGGGAAATACCTCACATACCACAGCAAACATAACTGCACAAGCAGTAAAAGCATGGGGCTTAACAGCACAGCCCTTACGCTCCTGTCTCGTGCAAGGCCATAGGCAAAACAGGCACGAAACTTCAGCAAACAGATCCCAGATCACACGTCTGTTTAAAAACACGCACGCAAACACACCGGGTCCAATTAATCCTGAGCTGTTAAAGAAAACCCATTTTGGGTGACCTGCAGGTACAGCGTTCCCACAACTAAACCTGATAAAGCCGGAACGTTTGCAGATAGGGTCCCAACGGGCGATAGCTGGCATGGGCAAATGCCAGCTCTTACTAAGATGGGAAGGAGGGGCTTGGGTTTAAAAAGCAACCTGACAGTCAGATACATTCAAATTTAATTATGTTCTTGTTACAGAGGGTCACACTTCCCCTGTTTAACTGGCCTGGCAAAATCCTGTAATTGCCACTTGCGTATGGAGTCAGAGAGCATTTACCCGGCGTGTTAACGAGAGCTGAGACACGGCTCAAAAGGAGGATGGAGTTAGTCTTTAAATACCAGGCCTAGACTTGGTGGAGCTACAGATTATTTTGTGTAGTAAAAGAAGAATTAGCTGATCCATTCCAAAATGCATTTATCATTAAAATAAAAATCTTCTGTCATTTTATTTAATAGCCTCAGTAAGAAATAATTGCAATGTCTGGTTGCTTTCAACAACGTGTGGTTTTAATGTTTTAATTGTTACAAACTGTTTAATGATGTTGAACAAAAGGCGTGTCCAAGTAATTATTGTCTTTATTAGCATTTCTTTTGAGGACTTGATAAATTATACTACACATATGCAGCACTTCAGACATTGTAGTGTTAACGTATTAAATTTAAAAGTGGAAAATTAGCCAAAAGCTACTTGTTTTGGTGCAATTTAAAAATTGTATCTTCAAGTGATAAGCATTGTGCATCACGTTATTTAACAATCTGACAGTTTGTGCATTTTTCTAATTATTATGCTGCTTCATCTGGCTAGGGAATTACAATACAGTGGGAATAATAAACATCACAAAGCCTAGCAGACCACAGAGAGACGTGATTTCACCAAATCCGTCAAAGTTGCAGATTTTTCCGGAGGGGAAATATATTCCTGAAAACTCCTCAGCTCCCCAGAGTCTCCCATAATAAACTTAATAGTTTTCCCTCCTCAGAGCCACCCAGGACAGGGTCCAGCAAGGCGGCTCCCTGGAAACCCCACACGTCTACCCCGGAGGCACCTGTGGCTGCCCCGGGCATGGAAAGCAATCATCCCGCTGTCCAGACAGCCCATTTGCAGGTTCCCCACGTGCCCCGAGCTGGGTCCGGATCTGACCCTTTGCTACCCCAAGCATCATCCCACCATGGCAGGGTTAAACCCCTTTTGCCAGTCCCCGATGCTCCGCCGTGGTCTATATTTTGAGCAAAGAGGTTGAGAGAGACTCGGACACAAGGGCATCGCACTGTTCCCAGGCCTATTTTGTTTACATTTGATTCAATCAAGTTGTGGCCTTTTGGCCTCTTTCCAAATTAACTTCTGGGTGACCTCTGTCATGCCCTCTCCCAGCAGCCAGGCTGCAGGGAAACAGCCCATTAGACCTACAAACAAATATAGGACATATTGGTTGAACAACCCGGCTCCAAACGCAGCCTATTTAAACCCCAGTGCATGCTTTTTTGCAACCTTCAGGTCTATTTTGTCTTCGGTCATTCGCACCTCTGGGCCTCCTTTTTTTTCCTTCCAGCTAGAGCTCTGTGTTTTACAGCCTCATAAAACTTCTAAATTTTGTTCTCATCCTCCTGTAAGCCCCACGAAGAGCGACGTGAGGCGCTTTCACACGGGGCTCGCCACAGGACCCGGGTCTTTACGCCGAGCACGTGAAGAAAGGCAGCGAGATTCTGCTTGGGGGGAACAGCTGTAATACTCCAGGAAATTTTGTGCTTCCCTTATTTCCAAGGAAATAAATCAAAGCGGGTTTCTCAGGGTCTGTGAAAGCATATTGCCTGGATTCTGATCCCCAAAGGGGTTTTTTTTTCAAGAGCTTATATGGTAGTTAGATTTCTGGCTAGAGAATATGCAACATGATAAAAACACAGTCCCTATACGGGGCAATAAATTACAGATTGTTTGATGTGGAAACCAAAGAACTGTCAAACTCCAGTATATCTGAAATATTCTAAATGAGCCCTTAACTCCAGTGTCTGGAAATGTACAATACGTTTCCAGGCCTTTCATTCTTGTAAAGACCCATCTCCCCCAGTTAAGTTTCCTTTTATGGATTTTATTCTTCATTTTTGGCGTTTTTTTCCCCCTTTTCATCCAATATTACAGTCTTCCTCTTAGACATGGTCCTATGATAAACACCAGGATTTTTCTAAGCATAAAAAGGGATCAGAACTGGGCACAAGATTCCACAGGTAAGTGCAGTAAGGATGGGGTAAAGCATCTGCTTCAATGGTGTCAGAGCCCCGTAAGCGCTGCAGAAAGCACACAGCCAGCTGGGGGCCAAGAGGGACAGGAGAGGCGACCAAGAGTGTCACATTGGCTGATCTGGTACCCACAGACTCCATCCCTGCTGCATCCTCGCACCAGCGTCACTCAGGTCCGCTCCCCAGAAGCTTTCTTGGGAGGAGGTTCAATAGGACGTCACCAACATGGCAGAGCACCCAGGACATGGGATAGGGGACACAGCTCCCACCTCCATGTGTGTCTTTAAAATTTGAACCCCATCCCCATCTGTCAGCCACCTAAACGTCCTTGTGGTGGGAGGAAAATTGAGTGACCAGAAGAAACAGCTCACCTTGCACATCACTTTTTGCCTGGTGTACCAAGTCACAAAAAACCCGAGCTGACACAGAATAACCTTTCAATTTCAATATAGTTTCACATGTGGGATGAGTGGAAACCCTTCTAGCTAGAAACAGACCCCATCCACTCTGGGAAATAAAAGTTCGGAACCAATTCCAACTAATTTTCCTGAAGGTGACCCTTGGCCTCCCAGCTGAGATAACAATGCTAATATTTATGGATGGGCAGTTCATGCCTCTGGGCACACAGCAAAAATAACTCAAATCAAAACTTGGTAGACATCTAACACAACTGGAAAAAAATCCTTACTTCCAATATGGCAATAATAAACCACCTCGCCCACCAACGCATGAAAAATAGCACCACCCATAATCACACGTTCGGGTGAAACAGAAATGGTCTGGAGTCTTGATGAGATGAGCAGGCACCATCGAGGGGGACTCATCCAGAAAAGACTGACTTGAGACAGCACCACTACTCAGGTAGTGAGCTTTATTCATTTTAGCTTGATAAAGGTGCTTGAACCAAACTTACACAATCTGGCAAATTTTTACTTCTCCTCCCCTCTGGGTTAAGTTTTCTATACTCCTTTCAGGCCCTGTGGATTTTGTTCACAACACCGTTCTCTTTTCAAACTGCAGAAGTTTGATGGGACTTTCTCATATACGTGTGCGCACCTACCAGATTCAGTCTGAGAAGACACGAACTAATGAGCGAGCATGATTTCTGCACACAACACATTCACCAAACTCAAGCAAGCTCAAAAATGTGGCATACTGCTGAAAGAACACACATTTTTCAGCAGCATGAGCAGCCTGGAATAAATCGAAGCCAAGTCATCAGCAAATTACAGACATTAGCAAAAATCTGCAAGTAAAAGTAAAAGCTGTGGAACTCTTAACAAATATCACACCAACTAGCATGGCTCCTGAGTCTACCCACATCCACAAAATCCAAGCTGCATCTCCAACACGACACGTGGGGAGGAATTCATTATATGGTACTAGATTCACAATTACTAGTAGTCACATGGGGAATCCAGTTTACAGCTCTGAGCACTACAAACACTTCAAAAGGTGCTCTTTTCTCCAAAAGATTCTGGATGTTTGAAAACCCTTAATAGTTGCTGTTGGCTTAAGCTTGGTGGATCAGGAGATCTTTACCCCTCCCCAGCCCGGGAGTCCCCACTGATTCCCAGATCTGAAGCCAACACCTGAAAAACACAACTGTAATCCATCCAGAGCTGCTCTTTTCACTTTTCCTACTCTCTGGCATTCAAGATGCATTCCAGATGTGAATGAGAGCACAAAACTTCAGTAGGCCAAGAAAGTAAGCGTGATGGTGAGCTATGACACCCCAAATCCCAGATATAAGTGACCTCTGCAGTTACTTTCCCAGTAAGCTACCTACCATTGAAGACCCTCCGCAGGAATAGCTAGGTTAATAATGAATTTTCACAAATCATTTCACATTTTCTCCTGGTTTTATTCTCAATCCCCCTCTTTCTCAAACACAACTTTACAAGAGGGTTCAATATCTTTCAGACTCTTACACTTAATGCTGTTTAAACCAAAACAACTCACCTGTCCCTCATAACACATTCCAATACCATATTGCAAGCCAAGGAGGGGAAGCGCTATAAGAGATCACGACCAAGCTGATAGTATTCACCCCCTTACCACTATTTTTCCCAGAGTAGTGGCTGACAAAGACACTCTGCTGCTGCAAACAGCTAAGTTCAGCCCGGCAATGTTTACCCAGGGTCTCTCATTCCACAAATCTCTGCTCCTCAGCAGCCTGAACTGTTCAGCAAAGACCTAACTTGACCCAATCTGGCAGCCAGCATTTCACAACCACTTTATGTCAGCAGTTTCAAGTACACTAATAACCATGTTTTGTTCAGTGCGACTTTCTCACTGTGAATGGCAAAATATCATTATCACCTGCAGGTTGAAGCCTGCCCTCTACCCCATTTAATAGGGAGCTGATTATGCTATTTTCTCCCCCCCTTAAATAATTATGGGCTGTTGGCAGATGGCATGGCTCAGCGCGGGGAGGCAAGCGGGAAGGCAGAGTGGGCTGTGCTGCCCACCATCAGCTCCCACATGCCGGGGTGCTCCTGGGGACCCCGAATCCCTCGCTGCATCCTGCTCCCAGACAGCAGCTAATGAGGCGTGCCTGCAATGGAAGGTGCAGGGGTTAAACCAGAAACTGCTATGAAAACAGTCCCTGGCAGTCGAGGGAGCAGGAAAGCAGAGGTTAGCAGAAAAGTCGCTAAGCCAGCAACTCCAAACAGACCAGCCCTCGCAGCCCACCCAGTTGGGAAGCAAAGCTGGACTTAACCCCAAGAACCCACTGCTGCCCAAAGCCTCAGGCCGAAGTGACCCTGAACAAAGTCCCCATCACTAAGAGCTCTCTCAGGAAAGGCTGGGCAGCTCAGCTGTATTAACAGACAGCATTACCACCCGAGTATTTGCCCTGCAAGGTCCCAGCACTGTATGTCCCTGGAAAGTACAGAGGTCCAAGCTATTAGCCTACTGAAAAACATTCCCTCTGCGAGTTACTCAGTGACACAGAAAGGAGAGCAGAGTCCAGAGCCGGACCCCAGCCCAGATGGCCTGAGGCAACACTGCAGAAGAGCTCTGGGAAGTTAACAATCACAAGCTGAACGCCATGCAGAGGTGCCACCTAATCTCTTGGCAATGGTGGGGCTTGTTCACAGACCTAACCTGGCCTGGCATAACAGGTAGAGACAAGATACTGCTTGTCCTGGCAAGGATGCCAGGTCTGAGACCGTGGGAAGGAAGCTCCCTCTCCAGCTGAAAGGGTCTCATCCAGCTCTGCCACTTCCCCATTCAATGCTAACTTGCCCCGGTAGTTACTGGGAGTGAATGCCCAGGGTGCTAGAGCGAGAAAACAAGTGACCCGCTCTGCCAGCCCCGAGCAATGCCAAAGGGGACTCCTACACCAGAGGGGACATCAGGCACGTGCCACATAGACCCCTGCCAGCACCTCGTGCTTGGGGGCACCATAGCAACGCCATCTTTCTTGGTCCTCCATTGCATGGGGGATGGATGCCCAGCAACCACACATCCTCCTGGGCGCAGGCAGAGCCCTGGAAGGCTGCAGCGCACATGCCCTGCCGCTCCTGCGGCACTCGCAGAGCACCACGCCAGCGTGCATGAATCAGGATCTGCCTCACGTGCCCTGTGAGGCTGGTACTGCGCGGGGCCAAGGCAGCACTGGCTCTGCACACAGCTGCAGAAGATGGAGATGCCCTGGGTTGTCTGGCTGAGCACAAAGAAAGCGTGGGGGAGGCCTGACTGATTTGGAAACCGCCCACTCTGAAGCCATCCCTGCTGGCAGGCCTGCAACAAACCTGGTTGATGTGTTTCAGCTTGTCAATAATCTGGCTGATCACTGGCTCAGGACCTTTTATCTTCACCTCATGGTTGCCAGGCTGAGCTTTTGCTCCACTCCTTGTGATTTGGGGACTGTACCTGTGGAAGTGAGAACAGAGGAGACCACAATGGGATGGGCTAATACAGAGGAGATCTTTACAGTTCAGTACAAACATAAGAAATCCCAAGATAAGCGCCAGCCCTTTCCAAAACAGAGAGCACAAAACAGTTAATAATGACAAAGAAAAGACAGAAGATTCCCAGAAATATTTCTGCTCTGCCTTTGCAAAGCAACAAGATGATGTACTTGTATCACTTGAGGACAATGAAGTCCTTTCCAGTCCATTAGTAACCAAGGAATACATTAAACAGTATACAACAGGGATAAATATTTTCACATAACTTGCACCCAAGAGTCCTAAGAAAGCTGGCTCAGAAATTCTGGCTTGCTCATGTTTGTTTAAAATAAATCTTGGCAGACCACAGAGACTCCAGTACAAGAGCAGTAGTGTTGTGCCCACAGCCAAAAAAAATGAGTGGGATGACCCAGTTAACTGCAAGCTGATTAGCATAACATCAACCCCCTTGCAAAATAATGACTATCACTGATGTGTGATTTCAATAATAAGGAATTAAAGCATCAGAATATAATTAATGCTGTCAACATTGCTAATGGAAAATAGGTGTTGTCAAACAATCCTGATTTCAGTCTTTGATGAGATCCAGCCTTGGGGATCAAAGTAACGGCTTCGACAGAACATACCTTGACTTTGGTACGGTGCTGGGCTCTCTGCACCACATGATCTCCCAATTTACATGGGTATCGTGCAAGTCAGTAAAACACCCATAAAGCAGATTAAGAGCTGGCAGAGAGATCTCCAGACGCAGCTCTCCACAGGGACCCTCCCCGAGCTGCCAGAGGAGCTCTGCAGAAGAGGGCAGCCAAGCCTGTGCTCAGCTTCTTCATTGGTGATTAAGAAAGAAATATAAATTCACTGCTTCAAAATTTATGGAGTGGCAAAGTTTATCAGAGTGATAAAAGCAAGGAGAAGAGGGACAGAGGGATCGCCACATGCTTGCCTTTGGAGGAATGAGTTTCTATGCTTGGTACCTAGGTAACAGCTCGTGATGCTCGGGACGTGAGACAAGTGTGTCTGCACTAACCTCAAAGTCGGCTTCAGGACCAGAAAGCGGCTGCTACCACTGACTGCTGGCAGCCACAGGTGTGGCACAGAGCACACTGATGACTTCTCGAGCTGAGGGTTGATGGTATTCATCACAGCCCCAATGACAGGCTGTGATATTCTACAAGAACAAAACAAGTCCTCATCTCCAAGAGCTGACAGCCTGAGCACATGCTGCCAAACCTCGGCACAGCCTGTGAAAGCAAGATTGCCAAGATAATACCAAGCACCAGTCTGCTTTACTGTACATCTGTTTTTCTGGTGCCATGGGTAAACACGATTAATATTCCTTTCTGCAATTCATCTCCTACACATTATGTCCTTACCCAACTCCCAGCACCAGCCCCAGTGACTGCCTCCCCGTCTGCCAGCTCCCTGCTCCCCTGCCCACTAATCCTTCATCCCCACACTGCTGGGCAAGCTCAGGCGATGACAGTCAGCCCTTTTTACAGAGGCTTTGGGGAGGAAGTGGGACTTCAGCAGGGATTTAAAGGAGAGGGGGGAGACAGGAGGGATGGTGGGGCCAGCTCAGGGAGGATGCTTTGCTGGGGGAGAAAGCAAGAGTCACAAGGACATACAGCTAAACAGCTGTCAGGGCACATTGGTTTCAGGGATACACAGCGGGGTTGGCCCCACTTAAACTCTAAACTAGGAATGAGACAGACTCAGACATGTGGGGATGCAAAGGCAACCCCAGGTTTATACTGGTGCAGCAGGAACCTGCCCCTGATCTGAAATATTTGCATCATTTAAAACACAGGACTGAGGCCAATTTCCATGCCAAGGCTTTTTTGGAGCAGGAGTTTTATGTACAGGAATGCTCTGCATCCCCTGCTGGGTCCCCCAGCGCTGGGCACTCCCCATACACTGCTCAACTGAGGGCTGATGATGCCACAAGATGCTTCGCTGAAAGAGATGGCAGATGAAGGATGGGAGAAAGGAGGTGTTTGTGCCTCTAAGAGGAGCACATGCCTGTGTATATTCATGTTTCCAAATGTAAACAGCTTTGTCCACGTACAGGAGAAGCATCACTGCAAAGCAGAAACATCAACTCGGGTCTCACAAGCCCCACCAGCTCCTCAACACTGGGGCAGCTGCCCGCACAGTCAACCCACCATGCAGCACCTCAGCTGCAGCGTGGTGCTGCTCAGGCATACTGTACTGACTCCAACAGCTCTGTTCTCTGCCCAGACACCTTTCCCCATGCTGGGGCCTCCTAACAGGACTCAACATTTTGCAAAACACATGCTTTTTTTTTTAAATACTTGCACTATCCTGGGAAGTATAAAACACCCCTATACCTGAGACACAATAGCTCCCAGTTCAGAAGAGCACTTACACATGCAATTAGAGGCTTGTTGTAGGCTGAAAGCTAAATGACTGAAAAGAGTGAGGCCAGAGAGAACCAGGCTGGATCCCAGCCTGCAGCAGCCCATGCCCAGGAGAAGGTCTGGTTTCCTGGCACAGACGGCCAGCGGGACCATATGGTCCGAGCACCATCTCGTGGGAAGATGCTGCTGCCGCAAGCACAGACCTGCCCAGCTATGCAAACACTTGGGCTTAACGTTTTGCAGGGGAACAAGGCACTGGCAGCAGGGAACCATTAAACCTGCCGCATATTTGTCACACAGTCACCTAATACCACCGTGCCAACCTGACAAGCACATCTGGCAACTGAACATAAACATTAAGACACATGACTTTTCAGATACCAAAGAAATTACCATTTTTTGGTGTGACTGTAAATTTCATTTAAAACACTGATGGTACTTTAGAGTACATATCCGAAAAGTCTCCTGTAGCTTAAGAGATTTAACTAGCCGGATAAATGTCCCATGGGTGTTTTAGCAAGAGCAGAACCAAGCCCATTTGGTGCATACCTAAATTAATACAATATCTCTCCTAAACAGTTTTATACAAAGAAACTCAACAGCTTGGGTTTGTGTGGGCAAAACCCCTTCTGAAATCCACCCAACAACTGCCAGAGAAGATTTCTGTAGCCTACATGATGTCGTACAGGAGGGAGGAACCCAGTACTACGGCAGTAGTCCACCACACCTACATGTCCAAAGACTGAAATTGTTCTCCAGAAGGCTCCGCTAGACTGGTGAGGACCTCAGGTGACTTCCCCCAGAGGGACAAACCAGAAGAGGAAGCAAACCTGAAAGCTTTAGCAGAGGGATCTCTCCCTAAAACAGTGATGCTGGAGAAGCAGAGTGCTACTGCCTGGTGCTTCCCACCTGGCCAGGCACAAGGGAATGTACTAGGCCCAAAATTAACCGTTTGCACCGTTACAAGAAGTCATTTGAAGCAGCAAGGCAGTGGGCACTGCAAGCTGCACGTCTTTGAGCATGAATCGCAAAGACCCAGATGTATGGGGACACGCTACATCCGAAGAGGCAGAGATGAGCTCCTGCACGGCTTCGGTACTTCAGGGCATGCTGCCTCTGTGCTGGGGAGCTGAGACCTCCCAGCACGCTCAGGTACAAGGGGGCTACTAGCTCCCCCCGCCCACACACCAGGGCCAGGCTGGCACAGCGTTCAGGCACGTGGAATGCAGGCAAACGAAGGGTTAAAGACTTTGAAATGTAGCTTCCGTGAGGGGCAGACATTCCTGAAATGCCAGAAAAGCTGGAAAAGGCAGCTGGCACCCCTCCCTTCAGCCTGGGCCAAGCAGCCAGGCCTTTACGTGGCAGAGAGATGCCTTTGCAGACCGCATCGAACTGGAGAACAGGGGGCTCCCAGGGCAGTCCCCATGCAGGCTCCCCCACGTCCCACCAAGCTGCTGCTGGGCTGGTGGGCTTGCAGGTCCCATTGCAAAGCAAAGCCAAAGCATCACCTTCCTCTTGTGTTCCCCAGCCACAGCTCAGCAAAGGAGAAATCTCAGAGCCATCTCGAGCTGCTTTCAACATATGCCAATAAAACAGACCCTTCTGCAGGACACGTGCCACTCTCTGAAACCCACCACATACCTCTGCCATGGTGATATCAGCATTAACAGTAAATATGCACAGTGGATGAAGTCCACCCATACTCCCAGGGGGTCCCTGTGCCAAAGGGATATCAGTTTTGCAACATGAGCATTGTCTGGCTTCCACTTCATAAGCAAAGCCCAAAATACTTTCCTCTTTGACGTGTGTTGACGTCAGTCAGCAGCATCTCCTTGCCTGGGCTCCCTGGGTATGGGCTCTTGCTGGGGACATGGTATTTTCCAAAGACAAATGTCACATTGTAAAATGTGCTGATAAGCAGGCCTTGCTAAAAATTACTTTAAAGACAACCATCTGATGAAAACACTAATGATCTGAGGTCTTCTGTGAGGATACCACAACTACAGACCCTTCCTGCTCCTTATCCACCAGCCATAAATGCCAAAGTATGCAGTCAAATTAAGGGATTTTCCCCTCCTTTCCTCCCTACCATCCACACGTCTCCTGTGAATGTTTGGTCATTGCAGTCCAAACGCAGGTCTTTCCAGGCTTTCATTTCAGAGCAAGGAAGACAAGACAACAAATGCAATTTAAATAGATGGCAATGAATGTAAAATGTGTGATCATCCTACTTGGCCATGCTAGACTTAGAGATGAGTTACTGCAATGCCTGACGTGATTTAGAGAAAGTAACCCTGTAAGTCAAGCATAAAGAATTACACCTTTTAGAAAAAAGAAAGTAAGTTTTTCATTCAAATAACAATTAATTCATGCCTGCCTTCCAGATGTGAAATATTTATTCAAATGCAGCTCCAAAATTTAAACAACATGGCATCCATTGCAGGCTCTTCCTCTACTACCTCTGTTCACTGAATCACACTTGTTTGAAGGAGCGGATGGGGGACAAATACAACAGACTGCTACAAGACACAACTACAATATAAGAGAAGAGGTTTCATTGCACAGGACTTAATAACCGAGCCTGAGAGCATAGCATTTCCAGCACCCGCAACCCCCTCAAGCTGCTCTGCACTTCAAGACACGACTTACTACAGGCCATGTGTGCTGGTGACACCAAGTCCTCACCACACAGAAGGCAAAAAGATACAAAAAAGAGGAAACAGGAGAGGAAAGTTTCTCCCCCACATTCCTGCAGGAAACCAAGTCTTATCTCCAGCTGGTTTTCATGGGTCAGTAAAGGTGGGTGCAGTGGTGATGACAACATTTTACCCTCCCCAGCCCTGCTGCCTTTCGGTTTGGTGGGACAACCTTAGCGTTACATCAGCGGTGCTAGTGGCAGGAGCACAATGTCTCAGGTAATCACCTGGTTCTGAGAGATAGGACTTCAAGAAGGAATAGCAAAAATAGTAATATTCATAGCAAAACAATGGGAGTTTGTAGGATAAAAGGACAGAAGTGTCCCTCCACTCTTACTTCAGTTGAGTAAAGTTCAAGACAAATAGATTATGGAAAAATTGGCTAAATCTGAGACAAAGCAGCAGGCTTAACTGAGGAAGATTCATGATCTTCATTTCTGAAATACTCTGGAAACAATTATGGCCACTCAATAACACACTGAATTTGCCTACTATCCTTTCATTATAACTCACATTTGCTACAAAGCTATGTTTTATGTGCTTGAAAAGTTATACAACCTCCCTCTTTGGGGACTCCATTGTATCAGATATTTTGCAGCACTGCCAGAAATAACCAAACCCTTCACGAACTAAAGGGTTATTGCTGGCACAGAATTTCCTTTGTTCCAATTACAGAATCTCATTTTTCTCGCTTGCTTCCAATTGTGCTTTCATTGTTTGATTTGTATGATTAAAACAAACCACAGTACGTTGGCAACAGCAGGGAAATCTGAGACTTCCAGCTTGAAGAAGAGAATCTGGCAAGGTGCTAAAAATATATTAATTTGGAATTGGTATAAAGAGAACAAGAGTTATGCTGGTGATTTAGATTAATGTACAAGTTTGTCTTGAGAAATTTGGAAATGGCAGTATCCAACAGTAATACTTAACATGCTTACAAGTTGTGCAGGGGGCAAATGTTGCTGCCATTCTATTCAGAACAGCTTGAAAGGAATATACTTGTGTAAGCAGATTATTGAACTCTGAGAATTTAGATTTTAATAGGCTTTTAGTATTAAATGCTGCAAAACCCTGATACTATATATAAAGGCTTAAATCACTTTTGAGATTCAGACACCTAACTCCTATAGAAACAGAGATGAGTTCGATATCTCAACACCCACTCGACTTAAGCTGAAGTCTTTAAATGAGCTAATTATTCAGTCAGAACTTCAGTGATAAGAATCACCTTCTGTTTTTTCTCTACATTGGATGGAGATAAGGCTAAGAGAGACTGGACAACATCCTCTCACCACCCAACACCACCAGCATGAGGGAAGGTGGGAGGATGGTGCATGAAGTCAAACAGAGGCAAGGAAGGGCACAATGGCAACCCTTGCTTAGGCAGGTTTAAGCTGTTGCACACCCACCCTGTCTACATGTCCAACCCTCTGCTATCTCAGGCAAGTGCCTGTCAATTGACAGAGCCCAGGAAAGCTGCAAAGAGGTGCACAGAGATGCACAGGGACAGAGGGAGATCCAGCAGGCCTGGTCTCCAGCTACCACGAACGCCCAAGCACTGTGACCCCTCAACAAGGTCTTTGCAAGTAGCAGAGCGTGTCACATGTGGCTTTTGCTGCGAACCTTTGTGGCGTCCCATGAAAGCACAATATGTTTCTGCACACTTTGAAAAGTGTGAAAACTAGTAATGTGTTGTCTTTTATTTTTTCTTCCCACTTTGGCTTATGTTCTTCAACCACACAGCAACAGTACAGCAAAAGACACAGGCACGGCTCTGCATGACCAGAAAAAACAACCTTCCTCATATGGTTGCCACTGTTTTCAAGACATTATTTCAAGGCACCCCATCCTAAACCCACATAAGGAATGGCAATCTAACAGATCAAACCTCAGGAAGGATGATGAATTCTTGCCATTAGATGGACCAACTTGGAGAAGCAAATGAGATGGACAAAGGACCGCAAAGTAAGACTCAGTAAAAGAAAATGACGGGTGAATCATATTAAAAATGCTGGAATACACAAAGCAGGACAACTGATGCTGATCCATCAGCAGAGAACATTATATGTCATCCCCACCACGAGCCAGGGTGTAGAAAGCCCTCAGTCAACAGGTCCTCAGTACTCAATTTCAGGGGGCTGCACCAGGCAATGAGTGCACCTGCTGCATGCATAACCCCACTCCATTGGTGGGAAATCTCAGAGCCAGGGATGAAACAAGAACACAGCTCAAGTAGAGTCAGACCTTGATCACAACAAGCAGAGTAGAGTCCATGCAGAACTGCACTGAAACAGTTTGTTTTGTTGGGAGAAAAGTACAATAAAATGTTCCAGCCAGCTGCATTGCATTGGAGTCCCAGAGGAACCTGCCAGAGGGAGTTAAGGGCAGGGAGGAAACAGAGGATGGTTCAAGGCTCAAGCTGGGAAATGAGATGCAGTGGAAAGGCATTGAGCACTCCTCATGGACATGGCATGACAAGGCATGGACACCCGGTCCATGGGCAGGAGGAACACACTCACTCTCTCCTAACAAAGCACTGGGATAAACAGAACAGAGTAAATACTGATTCAGAAAAAAACACAAGAGAAGGAGCGTAGGAGGCCGAAAGGACTGTTTGCGTCAAATCGCAGGATACACGTTGTCGGTATTATCTAGTACTTGAGTGCATTGGCAAGGGGCTGTGAAGTTGCTATTCCAGGCTTGATTTAACATGTTATAGGAAAAGGGCTTAGTATAACTAGCAAATTTGTTGTGACAGAGAGGTCAGAAAACAGATAAACCAGTAGGGCTCCTTTCTCTATCTTAATTAACACTCAGGTACTGCATTAAAGATGTGAGAGGTAAATAGCCACAAACCCTACAGGGACACTACCAAAGCCCAGACATGCCCATATGGATGCTCACACTGAGCTCTCAGACACAGCAATGCCCAAGAAGTTTTACCCATCATCTGCACAGCACCAGACATGGAAACAGGTGGAAACATGGCATCCACCCAACCATCACTCTCTCCTGGTCTTCACCAGATGCTGCAAAGCTTTCAGCAGCTCTAGCAGGTGCTTTCTAATCTATCCCTAGGGTGGGCACCTCATACTACTATAGGAATTGCAAGGTGCCTCCCTCGAGCCCCACCTGCCACTCCACAGGGACATGGGTGATCCTAGATCTTCCTATGGATGTCCCAGAAACTCGAAGAGGTCTCAGGTTGCACATGGTGCCCATGCTCAGGCAACTCAATCCTGCCCTGAGGTGAAACATATCCAGCTACAGCAACCATGCACAGCAGGTTAAGTGCAAGGCAGGAATGTCTCCTCCTGTCCAGCCTGCTGAACTTTCAGTCAGGTAGATCTGATTAGCAAAAGCCAATATCCAACAAAGCAAGAGGGAGCATTAAGATATAAAGTATATTTTACATACACAAAACCTAGAAAATCAGACCCTTCTCTCTAGGAGCCATTATATATGTGGGACAACTAGCAGGTCAGCAACCTGAAATTAATACTAGATATTCAAAAGCCACCAAGTTTCTTGCAAAGAGTAGCAAGATGAAGTTTGATGACCAACAAGTGCGCATCAGTCCAACAGAAGAATTGCTGTAGCCATGCCAGAAACGCTCCAGTACATAAGGCACATTCTCAGAGCAGCTTGCGAAAGAGCTCCTATGCAGTGAACAGCTGCTTGGCTCCCTCTTGGGGAAAACACTGAAATAAAGAAACTGGTAGTTTGGAGTACTCGAGCACCATTACCTTAAATGCTCCTGATTTTCAGGAATCCTCCCAGACTCTCTGAAAGATGCCACGCTGGGAAGTCCAAGCATGTGAAGCAGTCAGTTTTGGCTCCACAGGAAACAGTGCAATTGGCTTTAGAGACCATTTTAACTACATGTTTGCTTCTGTTTGAAACATACTGCAAATGGGTCCTGGGAGAGGAGTACCCTGGACCATTATCTTAGTTCAGCTTTACTTAGGTGAGTTCCCCCTGTAGTTTCATCAGCAGAAACACCACTAGGTATGAGACACTTTCACAGCCTATGGAGAGGGTCACGCTGCCAAGTGTTACGGCTGCAGATGCTAAAAATACAAGGTGGGAAGGCAGTCAATGCATTTAAGGGGCAACAGCTATCTCCATTTTGTGCCTCCATTTGCCCTCCCTCCTGAACACCCCTGCCTTCACATGGTTAGCCAGCACAGGTTTCCCCCACCAGGACACCAGTGAAGTCCCCCCGAGGGGATGGGGGATTTAACCCTCAGCACCCCTCTCCGCTCGCAGCAAAGAACACCAATATCTGCCTGCAAGGGAGTTGTTACTAATATTTCATAGGAGCTGGCAGAGGTGGTGACATCTGTGCAACAGATCAGAGGGGGCAAGGAGGAGAGGACAGGAAAGGCACCCTCTCTTCAAGCACAGCGGAGGATTTAATCCTCAGTTTAACAGCCAGGCAGCCAGGGGCTGAAATCTCAGTGCCCCCTTCATGTACACACACTTTATCCTCTCCCTACCTCACCCCCTCTGCATGATGTGGCACCTATGTGACCTGCCATATTGTGCCACCAACACCGCAGCATTGCAGCAGGGGACCTAGGGTGACATCTCTGCCTATGACAGTCCACCGGTATTCTCACAGAAAGCTGAAGAAGGCTATCATCTAAAGTCATGCTTGATCTGCAGATAACTCTGAACTTACATTTGCAGGAGGATCTGGATTCAGCACCTTTCCATTGCTGTCACTGCACCCATTCGTGGCCCTGGTGAACTGTCATAAGCAAAGACCTCACCCTAGGTCCTCCCCTGCAAAGCCGCAGTGTTTATAGCACTGTTTTAAGAAGCTTTAATTAACAACCAGTGAGACAGTATTGAAATAATCTTTTTTCTCCAATTGTACTTCTCAGGCATGGAAACTTAAGATTTTCCAGAAATAGGTACACATAGAGGACACATTTTTCCTTAGGCAACGTAAGTGCATTTTATTAAGTGTGTGATCTTATATGCTTGAGCAATTTTTTTCAAAATATAGTTTGATGCTATTTTGGTCTCTTCAGTGTTTCAGGTCAGTATTGCAAGCACAGGCTAATTACCACCTGAGGTTACTGATCATGAAGTCATAATTAATATCTCAACATTTCACCACTTCCTGATTTTATTTCTATTTCTTCCCTTATGCAAACTACTTAATAGCAAAGGATGCTTTGCAAAGTAGGCTGATTAGAGGAGATTTATGTATAATTATAAAAAACACTTAAGTTCTACTTCCACATTCTTTAAGCATTCCTGAGGGGCATTTTTTTTTTTTTTCAAGGAAAAAAATCTCCATTTCTATTAACACTTCCTTCCCCTTTGTGCTATTAATCCTCTACTTGCCCATCTTCATTAACCTCACAGTTACTGCCAGGGCATCCTCAGAACCAGCAAGTAGGGCAGGGAAAAGCAGCCAGGGCATGAGTTGGACCCTGGCGTGAATGGCTCCATCCAGAGAGGACAGCCAGGCCTCGGGTGCGGGATGATGGTCAGAGGGCAGCAGTGGCACCACCAGAGCTCAGTGGTCCTGGCCTCCTCCAGCACAGAGCCATGGTCAAGGAGAAACCCAACAAGGTGGTCTCCTTGTCACTCCTTGGATCAGGCAGGGGATGCCAGCCCTGCTGTCCCGCTACCACTGCACAGAGCCAGGTTGGAGACATCCCCACCCCAACACCGTGCATGGAGGCAATTGCCCCCATTGCTACCCCGGAGGAGCCACCCCTGGCACCACAGTGCACCCTCCCATGGGAGCACAGCTGTGCTGAGCTGCTGCTGCTCTCCCCTCTTGGTTTGCCACTATCGACCCACCCCAACCAAAAGCAGTCATGGCTGCAGGGTTTTCACAGCAGAGTGCAGAAAACTCAGCGGAGGGCAGCACACCACCACTTCTCTCCGTGCAGACTTTCCACATCCATCTCAGCTGCAGCACAGGGGGACAGCAGCTCTGTAAAAGGTTTCTTAAGGGAACGAGCATTGTCTCGGCCACAGACCACTCCTGCACCTGGCTAACAAAAGATAAGCGGTGCTGTGGAGAGAGAGGAAGTGAGATGTGATTCACCTCTCCATGACTTCTTGTCCATTCCAGCAAAGAGTGTCGTTCTGAACAGCAGAGCTGTGGTTGCAGATGTACTCTGGTAAGCTGCTGTAAAAACTGCTGTGGGACTTCAGCTTCGTAATGAGTTCCCTGGAAGAAACAGGGGAAAAATGGTGCTCAGTTAAAAGATTAAAAGAAGGTGTGGTTGGTGTATTTTAACCAGTAAAGGTAGTCACGCGAACACAAGAAAGCAGCTGGATGCAAACAAACCATGAAGCATCAGTCTTATTTCTGACCTCAGGTAGCATTTTGCACCATTCCCTGATGTGATTCACTCAAGGGCTGAACCCATGTTTCTTGGGGCAAAACCACTGGTGATGGGAGGGATGCTGGGGTAGCAGAACCTCAGCCCAACCATGCAACACACCAAGGCCAGACACACCCTCTGCGCTCTCACAGCACCTGAGGAAAGGTGCTGCTGGCTCAGGCCGTGCAAACATGGGATGCACCTGAGCAGCAAGTGCCCAGGCTGCCAGCTGTCCCCTCTGCTTTGCAGAAGGCAACAGAGGTCCTTCAGGAAAGGACAGCCTTCTCACTTGGTCTGCCTGACATCAGCCGTGCAACATCCGTGCAAGGGAACGTGGCATTTTTGGTGGCAGACCAAAGAAGACACTCTCAGCACAGACCTATACAGAGGCGTAACACTGGGTTTCATGCTTAACTGTCAAAAATATACAATTTCAAGGCGTACACTGGGCTGGCCATGGAGTCACAGTCTGCATTCAAAGGGCCAGGTTACACTCAGCAAAGTGGCCCTGCCCTGGGGAGGCAGGAGGAACCTCAGAAGCAGTGACTGCACCAGACAGAGGGAATGCAGATCAGGCTGCACCCCCAACCCTGCACCTTCCCTTCCCAGCACCAAGGACCTTTGTCCCCTGCAGGTCCCCTTCAGCAGCAGTCCAGAGGTGCCAGGACAGAAGCTGACCCAGGGATGCTGACAGCCACCAGAAAGGGGACAGGAGCTGCAGGAACAGGATGCGCCCGTGCCCCCAGCCCAGGTCAGCCCCTTCGGTGGCACTCTGCAGCTGTCAACGGGGAACACCAGCAGATTTAATTAGCTAAATCACACAGATAGCATGGTATTATGAGTAGCAGGGACTTACTTCCTAGGTAAGACTTGGCCTCATGGACCTCCTGGATTCAGTTCAGTGCATTTCCCACTTTGGCAAGGGCTTATTTCTTGGCCTCCTTCCTCCCTGAGAGGGATGACGAGGGATCAGCACCTTGAGCGGGGAGCACTCCTGGGGACACTCCCTTGGTGCCCATAGCGGTGGGACCTCGGTGGCACCTCTGCAGTCCACCGGCTCTGGGGAGCTGCGCAGCAGTGCCAGGTTGTCAGACAGAGCAAGCTGAGGCAGGCTGCGGTGCAGAGGAGGTGCCCAGTTCCCTCCATCCCTCTTTGCTTCTCTTTGCTTGCGAATTTTGTGGAGTTGCCTCTTCAGACAAAGCCCCTGATTGCCAGCTGGGGGCAGGCGAAACAAGGAGAAAACAACCCAGCACCAGCGAAGGCAGCCTGGCTGCTCTGCTCTGCCTTTTTGCTAACAAGGAGCCTGTTTCTGCCCTGATCAGATGGACACAGCCCATGCGGTCAGAGCCAGCAGCTGATGGAGGCAGAGGGGCACCCAAGTCCTCCCCTGGGTCACCACAACACTGCCTGCCACAGTATCGCAAGCACCAACCTGTCCATTACTCTCCATGCCAATAAACAAGGGTTTGCCTGAGGAGCCAAAGCCCCTCCAAAGGGTGGGAGTTCAGCCCACACAACCCTGTACAAATTGCAGGGGTGCTTCAGGCATTCATCTCCTTCATGAACCACCTCCTATGGCCACCTCCTGTACTGGGCTTACAGTGGGGCAGGACATCCAACCAACACCATTTTGAAAGCCAAAATGAGGCAAGACCTGGGTCTTCAGTTACACCAAACCCGGAGCAGAACAACCCTTACGCTGCCCATCACGCCCAGCTCCTTACATGCTAGGCACTGCCTTGCTCCCTGTCCCACAGAGCCCAGCAGCCCTGGGGAGAACAGATGGAAGAAAACTTTCCTGGGAAGCAGAGCTCCCTGCCAGGCAGGGAGGGGAAGGGAAGGGAGAAACTCCTCCTTATCTGCAGGTATGAGCTCATGTAATTCATCACAGTAGATTTCATTAGACTTCACAGTCCTCAAAGGGCATCTCCGGCAGATCCTGGGCTGTGTAACCCTCCAACGTGTTGAGACAACAGAGGAATGTGAGCCCTGGTGCTGTATCTCATGGGAACTGCATCAAGAATGTGGCCGTCTTACTCTTTAAAGAGAAATCCATCCAATTTAGTCTATCCCCAGTTCCAAATATTGCCAAGCTTGCCTGTTTCTCTTCCACAGGGATTTTTCTTGTATTCAAGACAGCAGTAAAGGCACCACACGTCTCTGTGTGCACTTTCAGATCCAAAGGGGAGATGCTTCTCCCTGACACGCCAGCATGAGCCCACTGAATTACAGCCTCTATTTACAGAGGGAAGGAAGCACGGGGTGCAGTGCCAGCAGCAGAGGCACCTGCTTCACTTTGAAAATATTCAGTAAAAGGCTGTTAACATTCCTGAACTACCATAAAAGACTGCACAGAAATAAAGGGAAATAAGTCCCCTTTAACTACACGCACGGTGTTACATGCAACATTTCAGGCTGGAGCAACCATTTCCACCTATAACTACCTGTGAGTATTTCTGGCACTATAGCAGTGCCCAAGAAACCCAGACAAGGCATTTGGTGTATGAACCTGGGTGTCTGGAGCACTGCAAAAAAGGCAAAACATTGATGAAAAACAAGGGGCACGTTTACAGGTTTTTTTAAAAAATGCACCAGGTGAGAAAACACATGTAGGCACCTCACTGCACTTCAGAACTAGCTGTAGAGCAGCTCTGATATTCAGAGTCAAAACCAGCTGTAGGTTTATGGGCAAGACAAATAGGGAGCTCTTCCATCCACTTCCACGGGGCTATCCTGTACGGCGACCACTCCTGCAGCCCATCCCGTGGACACTGCACTCAGCCCAAGCATTCTCACCTCCTCCTACTCGACAAAGTTTCTTCTTGCTCAACGTGAGTCACCTTCAGGACTTTCTTGTCAACAAAAAGGTCTTCAGGGTAATTAGCTGATCGATACTGCCTCTGCTGAGCATGGCCGCATAACCGGCTGATCTGGAAAACAGAAACACAGCAGCATGAGGAAATATTGGTACCAGAAATACTGCAGGGAAATAGCTGAGATGCACACTGGCCCCTGCACACGAGCTAGTCAGTCGTCCCACCATCCCCGTCTGTCATAGCTCATGCAAGCACCTGAATGCAAACTGCTGCCCTGAGGATGCAAGCCTGCTCTTGTACAAATATCCCGTGTGGGAGGGAAGGCAGGGAACTTCAGGCAAGATTTCTGGGCATCAACTGCCCTATGATTGTCAAAACCCCTGAGCTGCAAGCATGAGCAGCAGAGCTTCCTGTGCTGGGTTGAACTCATGCTGGTAGGAGGAGGCTCGAGATGTTGCCTACTACTTCCTTGCTGAAAACCACAGCACCTCAGGACGCTATGCTCCACTGCTCTAGCCAGGCTTTTAGGTAACACCTGCCCTCCAAAAGTAAATCCTGAGATGTCAGTTTTGCATTTCGAGGCAGCTCAGCATCTGCAGGGCCTGCACTGCAGGTGCCCAGGGATGAGCATCATACACATCATTACTAATTAAAAAAATCAGGGCCTAAAATAAAGCAAGCATTATGGCTACAGCGCAGTCATACCATGGGAGGTATTGATTAACAGGGCTCTGTTCATGGCACAAATCAGCTCATTAGCACACAGATGATTCGGTAACCAGCTGCAATGGTGAGGGAAGGAATCCAAAATGCCACATTAAAGCTCTCCCATGCAGCCAATGTCCCACGACTCAGCCAGCAGCACTGCAGCCACCACTGCAGTCCATGCTGCGGATGGATTTGCAGCCATCTCCTTCTCTGTGAGACCACCAAAGGACAACTCTTCCTGTGAGGCACCAATGCCACTGGGAAGCTCGCCTTTTCAACCATCCCATGCTAGTCTGCAGGACTTGTCCATGCTGGGTTGCGAAGAGGCCTCAGCTGATTGCTGGGACCAGGAACGCCAACCCCTCTTTCCTTGAGCCTCATCCCACCACCAGCATCCAGGCTCAGGACAAGCAATGTACCCATAAAATGTCTGTTCCTTATAGCACCTCATTTATCTTCATGCCACATGAAACAAGGCAGCCAGCTAAACTCCGAGTTAGAAGCACACCCTCCACCCAAAGCTACAATCATCTGATGTGTAAAGAGGAGATTTATTTGCCCACCCAAATGCAGGATGTAATAGGACAGAATTAATTAGTAACATCACCCCTTTCATTATCAAGAGCAGCACAGTTTGTTTGCTCAGGCTGCCATACAACGAAGAGTAAAAGAGAAACCTCCTGGGAGCCAGGCACTGCCATTTCTGGTTCACAGCGCGGTGGGAAGAGATGCTGCCACTGGTCCCTTCTGCACCTGCCTCTGCCAAAGCAGCTCCTCCTGCAGCTTCCAGGGGAGCAGTTTCAGAATCCCAGAATGGCGGGGGTTGGAAGGGACCTCTGGAGATCATCCCGTCCAACCCCTTGAGCAGGCACACCCAGAGCAGGGGCACAGGACCGCATCCAGGCGGGGAGTGAATGTCTCCAGGGAAGGGACCCCACAGCCTCCCTGGGCAGCCTGTGCCCCTGCTCTGGCACCCGCACAGGGAAGGGGTTTCTTCTCATGTTTAAGTGGAACTTCCCATGTTCCAGCTTGTGCCCGTTGCCCCTTGGCCTGTCGTTGGGCTCCACTGAAAGGAGTCTGGTCCCATCCTCTTGACACCCACCCTTCAGATATTTATAAGTATTGATGAGATCCCCCCTCAGCCTTCTCCTCTCCAGGCTGAACAAACCCAGGTCTCTCAGCCTTTCCTCACAAGGCAGATGCTCCAGTCCCCTCATCATCCTGGTAGCTCCGTGCTGGACTTCTTCAGCATCCTACCCACGTTTTTTCTCCACTGGCCTCCCCTGGCTGTGGTTCCTCCCCGCCTTGCCAAACCCAAGTCTCACAGAAGAATGTAACAGCCCTACTGCCCCCAGTGGCAATGAGCCTCCCACATGTGGCAGGCTTAAGAGGCAAAGAGAGTAAGAAAAACAAACACCATGTTTTGGGTTGTTTTCTTTGCCTTTTGGGTTTTCCTTCACCACCCATTGCTCTCCCACATAAAACTATTGGGTAATCCCCCAATACAGGCAGCCAGGACTAGAAGGAAACCACAGGGCAACAGGAGACCTGGACAAGGGCATTTAGGACACCCGACACCCCACCGCTGCAGAATGGGTCTGCATGTCCTGTGCTCTCTCTGTGCTGGCTGGTGCCACTGTCCCTGCAACAGGAAGGCTGGCAGGAGAGCACGAGGCTGCATGGGGGTTTGCAGACCTCACCCCCCAAAGGTAACCAACCGCTGAGCCCACAGGGAGGCCAGAGATGAGACCTGCCACAAAACCACCCGGGGAAACACAAGGTATGCAAACACAACAGGACAGAGGGCACGGAACAAGCAACACCACAAATGCAGCATCGCTACACCCACACTCTGCACGGGCATATAAAGCAGAGGAGAGAAGCAGGAAAAGGTCGGATATTTTAGGCTGCCGCTTGCAATGACTTCTTTTGATTCTCCCCAGCTCTGTAAAAAGCCGTCCCTTCCCTTTCCAAAGTCTGCCTTTCAGCTGGTGAAGCCTTTGAACCCTGAGAGAAGAGCAAGCCCAAGATCAAGGCTTTTTTCCCAAAGGGTGCTGAGACACGGTGAATACAAGGGGAGGGCCCAAGCAACAGCACGAACAACAGCACTTCAAACACCAAAGTGCTCAGGCGGACCAGAGCTGCCTTGTCTCCCACCCAGCAAAGGTATCGCAGCCCCTCTGCTCCCAGGTCCTGCATGGGAGCTGCAGCTTGGCCACATCCTCGTGGCCCTGCTCAGCATCTAGGTACCATGGGCTCCTGCAAGGGATGGGACCACAAACAGGACCATGCTAGCCCTGACATGGGAAAGCAGATGAAATCTTCATGGATAGAAGCTGGAAAGTCAGAGGAGTGCATCCAAGTTTTTACTCATTTATTTATTCATGGACCAAATAACCTTTTCAGGGAGAAAAAAAAAAAAGAAACCCTGCAGCCCATCTTGCAAAGTCACGGTGAAATGATTGTCACATTTTAGTCATACAAAAACACGGCTGAGATTTGAACTTTAAATAAAGTGAAAGAACGTAGAAGTAACAGATTGCCTGCTCATTTGCAAGGGCAGCATCGCGTGCGCTTTTGGGGGGAGGATTTAACAAACCATCTGCCAAAGCCTGCTGGGCCACAAGCGGTCGGTCCTAGGACAGCAGCTTGTTTCAGACTGTCCCCCTTTTTTGAGTCCCTGCTGCAAGCTCAGGAACACATGAACGCACTTTCCCAATCTCCTCCTAATCACCACTATTTTAAAGTAAGCTCCAAATTTTAAAGAGTCCAGAAAAATGCCACTGTAGGGCAGCTGGATAAGGGACAACACAAGCCTCAGACCTTGTGGGGGGTCAAAAGTGAGGTGCTTCAGCTCTCCAGACATCACTTGCTTTGGCAGGAGGAGCAGAGCAAGGGCAGCCAGATCCCCAGTAAGGTGGGATGCCTGCAAGGGTGAGAACGAAAGGAAGGCGGCATATCTAATAGCGTGTGCTAAACTAGTATCGAGCAACAGCAGTAATACGTGGTTGCCTCCCGCCACACAACTATAGATGTGAAATTCAAAGCAAATTGACAGAATGGAACCGCTGGCTCTTCTCCTCGGGCTCTGCATGCTATCAGCAGGATCGTAAATATACACGAATCCTTATCTAAAGTATATTCAGTGCAATAGCTGTGCAGTCTCTTATTTCATGCCTCACACACAGACCCAGAACAAGCAGCAGCTTGGAACATCATGCCACAAAAAACTGAATAAGTAAATCAAATGGTAGCGTGGGGTTTAAGGCAACGGGGCTTAGGGTTTTGGTTGTTTTTAAGAGAATCTGCCAGTCCACCAAAAAACTGCCGCAAGGGGACACAAGGCAAGTAAAACCTTCCCAAAGCCCTGAACTTTTACAATCCCCCAAAGCCACTGATAGTTTAACAGCTAAAGCTAAATCTCCCTGCCCCAGCTCATTAACAAACTTACTAATTACCCTACTTCATTAGCCTCCTCCATGCAAGCGTGTCCCAGGCCACAAAGGGAACACTTTGCCTCCTGCCAGCCGCTACCCACCGCCCCATTTCTTCATTCCAGCCACAGGGCGAGCCCGCGCCTACCAGTCGGGCAGAGCTCGTCAGGGACCCCGCGGCTCCCCGGGACGCGCCGGCTGCTGACAGTCCCCTCGCCGGACGGGGAAGCAGCTGGCTCCCGCTGCCCCCTGGGAGCCACACAGCACGTAATGGCTCCGCTTTAGAGGGAACACTGATGTGAGGAGCACAGGGGCAAAGCTAATGGAGTAGCACTATCAGCCTGCTTTAATGCTTCCCCATTAATTTAGGGTAAGAGGTGCCAGAGGACTGCAGGGAACCTGTTTGTGGCTGCTTGGAAATGATGCACCGTGAGCAGCCAGGGACCAGATCTGCCACCATGGCTGCTTCCAGCCAGGTTGACCGCAAGGGTGTAGAGTACAATGCTAGTCCAACATGAGTGCCCACAAGCCAACAGAAACTGGGACCACTGGGATAAGGTTAAATTATGTCGAAAAAAAGGGTAGCGACCACAACATCAGGTTCTGTGTAACGCATCACAGCCTCGGTGCAGCCAATGGAGGGTGAAGGCCCCGCGGGCACCCCCAGCCCAGCCACAGCAGGACGGCGTCGCTCACAGCACCAGGGTCACCAGTCGAACCCACTCCGCTGCCCAGGCACAAGGCAGGGCAGCTACACGGGGCAAAAACCCCTCACCTTGCACATCAGCAAGCAAATCCATGTGGTGGAAGATGGGAAAGCAGCACGTGTGTGATCCTCAGCACCAATCTGAGCATCACTTTTAAGAGTAAGAGCATTTTAAAGGTAATTCTTTAGCTGATTTAAAAAAAAAAAACAAAAACAACACACAAAAAAAGTTAATCAACTTCCTCTTGGAAGAGAAGAGAGTGCATTAGACACTGTTCAATACCTGCTGCTGCCGCTTCTCATTCAGCTGATGATCTGCACTCTTCTCCAGAGAAGAACTTGCTATATTTGACCTTTGCTTAAACTTTACATGGAGTTTCCATTTGTCTTCTGTGTGAACTCTTCTGCTTATGGATTCATTCTCCAGGAAGACACAGTATTTTTTTTTCTCAGGGGGACAGCCTCATTTTTGAAGATTTCCTCTTGCAATCTTCTCTGCTCTCAAGTTCACGTATATCATTTTATACCTATTCCCGAGTTTCCTTTGGGAGAAGCTGTACATTAAACTGAAAAGCAATTAACTATTGTAATTGATTTGAACACAGCCTCTGAAAGGTTGTTTTGCTATGGTATGCACGGAAGAGACGACCACAGACCTCAACAGAACATGCTGCCTTCAGAGGAACCAACTGGTGCCCACTAAACCCTGCACGTCATTCAAGGATGGAAGCCAGTTTGACCAGTAAGGCTCAGTAATGCAGCTGCCTGCACTGGTACTTCTTCCCCAATTCTTTTTTCACAACCTACTCTGCCAAACATCACATGTATTATTAGCATTATAAATGGGACACAAATGCATTCTTTATCTTCAAAGTCACCGTAAAAGTGAACCTGAAGTCTATTAGCCAAGCACTGCTATAGGAATCTGCTTAATTAAATTCTAAAGGGCTTAAACCAAGAACATACATTGCGATGATGTGGGATAGAACATAAACTTTTTAATAGTAGTAACCAAGCACATTTACTCTTTCTACAGGTGTAATAAAAATGCTAATATATGTTAATGTTTAGTCTGTGGTTAATGTTTTGTCTTGTTAATTTCCCCAGGGCTTTTATTACTGATTTAAATCTGCCACGCTACCCCAGTGATTGCATCGCCTTCCACAAACTGCACGCCACACTCTCAAACGAATGCTGATTAACCGAAGTGAAGAAACATTTAGCTAGGACAAACACACTTATTATATGCTTGTAATCATTATATACATTTTGTCAGGAAGATGGGAAAGAGACAATTCCCCACTCCCTCACTCTTCTCACAGTGGAAAATATGATTATGGGCATAAAAATGGATTTACAAGCCTTTATTTTAGGAAACACATCATTATTAACTAAGTAATGGTTGTTCTTCTGGTTCCAGGCACTCGAGCAGAAGGAGCAAAGTGAGTACAATAACACAGATGTCTTCTACACACATTTCACTAAAATTCCTCATTAATGGAGTACTAAATGTTATTAATCAGCTCTATAGCATTACAGTTTCCATTATTCAGATGGCACCTTGCAAGTATTACATAAGAGACAACATCCTAACTCACTTGAGCCGAGCAGCAGGAATCGCGGGAAGTGACCTACTCTCCGCGATGAGAAGAGCATTTAATAATGCATTACCTTTAAATAATGCAACGCTATAATGTGTAAAATGCACAGAAACACTAATGCTTAGAATAACAGAATGCCTCTCACACCAGCACCTGCGGTGACGCCCAGCACATGCTGCAAACATGCGCTACAAATGCTCAGGGACCCCTGCAGCTACCCGACCAGGTCACGCTGGAGACCATCACCACCTGGTTTGAAGGCCAGGTCTTCAAACTCCTGCAGACCAAGGAGGCATTAAGGAAGCCTCCTTTTTTTGAGAAGGAAATATCCTTCTCTTATTTTGAGAAGGAAAAATAACTTCATTTTTATATCACATCCTTCACATAGAGCATCACAAGACACTTTGCAGATGCTCAGCATCACAGCAGAAACACGGGGCCCATGGAAGACTGGTGGGTGCACCATCCTTGGCCTCATTTCTTGTCTGCAAAGACAGCTCTGACCACCAACCAAGAGAAAAATGAGAGAGGGCTCAAGAGTTGATGGAAGAGGAGCCAACTGCACAGTCGCTCTCACAGACCCCAGCTGCTGCCCAAGGCGCTTGCCATGTCCCAGCGTGACCCAAGGGCTAACTGGTGCTGGTTCCTCAGGGCAAGGAGCAGGATGAGTCCCATGCAGCCACAGGTATTGGTGAAACAGAGGTGATCCAAGAGCTGGCAGGTCTGATGCATCACATGGTTACACGTTACGCATAAGGGTGTGGGTGCAGCAGCTCAGAAGAGCAGTGGGGAGCACAAGAGTTGCAACCCTTGGAGCTAATTGCTAAAGCTCGATGATCCCCATCTGCACTCTCCCCTGCTGTGTCAGCGTTCAAATAGCCTAAATCAGTTGCACACCATCACTGTATTTCCATCACTGCTCCTGTTGAGGAATATCACCCTATCCCCAGGAGGACCTCATGCCTGGTGTCCCACACATATGCCGCAGCACCCAAGGCACCTCCACGCTGTGTCCCACCACGTCCCCGACCCCTGCGCTGACCCAGCTTCTCCACCATGCAGGATGCCCTTTCCCTCAAAGGAACCGTGACCTCAGCTGGAGTCGAGCCCTTTCAAACCTACATAAAATAATGCAAACAAGATGTTTCTCCTTTCTGGCATTCCCAGAACACAGCGTTTAATCTACCAGAGAAAGCTGCTCTGTGTTTAAGCAAAAGGCTGTTTATTGTTATTTATAGGTAGAGAGGAAGTCAGACTAAATGATCACAGTTGTTCCTTCTGCCTCCATAATCCATGGCTTACAATTAAAGCACAACTTTTCAAGTCAGTGTTTCCCTCCAATGTTTTGTTAATTCCATATTTAACACAAAATTTGGTATTTCAGTTCTTACAGTCAGACCTCGGCAGCAAACCACAGAGCAGGCGGCCGGTGACCCAGCCAGGGCTCGGACACAGCCAGGCCAACTGACTGGGAAAGTCAGGGAAAAGAGGATTTCAACATTAGCACTGAATCATCAGACTTACCATAAAATTTGGACTCGTGGTAGCAAAGCCCTTTTCTGCTAAGGATGCTAAATACATTGCAATTATACAACTGTGCTTTGTGCATACTATAATACTTGCACAATTGCTATTGCAGGCTCCTAGAAGGCCCTCCTGTTGGAGGCAATTAAATCTACTCCATCCCAACAGATAGAGACGCGAAGCAAGGAATTGGCTTGAGGGATTACCAGTTTCTACCATGAACTTCAAAAAAATTACTTTCTGCACCTCTACCTGTTGCAGAGCAGCAGTAAGCAAAAAATAACCCCTTTGAGAGCACCAGGTTCATCACAGGCTGCAAGCTCCGGCCCTTGGAGAAGACGAGTCTTACCAGCAGCGAGGAAGCGGAGCCCGGGGCAGCCCCGCTGCCCGCAGAGGTCCCCGCCGCTGGCGAGGCTGAGGCGATGAGAAACAGCACGAGGCAAAGCCAGGCAGTACGATGGCTCCAGGCAAGCACCGTGTGCTTGTTATTTTCCTTCCCTGAGTTAATTGGTTTCCTTCACAGATTTCTGTGGGTTTTAATATCGCACCGTGTTTGTGCCTACGGCGCTACGGAAAGGAACAATCCGAGAGAAATAAATTCCTAGCAGCTTAATTTAGAGAGGAAAAACAGATACCTGCCATCAGTCTGGAACGTAAGCCAGCAAGCTGGAGACAGGGCCTGTAATAGGTTATTTAACAGCAGCCGTGTCAGCTGGGTTGCAAATGTGGTCAATACCTACCAGTCCAACTTCCTCCCTGCAGCCCCGAGCAGAGATTCAATTATTCTTTGAGAAATACATCATTAAATAATTAAAAAGTTACTGCACGACTTTTTTTTTTAACCAGACCAATTCAATTTTAGAAGTATAAAGCCATTATAATGTGTCAGCTAGCAATTAGCTACTGTACACTGTTTATTCTTGAATATAATCTTTGAGTAGAAGGGCAATATTCTTAGAAACGCAGCATTAACTTGTTCCTCAATGACTTTAATATGGCTCTTTTCAAATTACTGCTCATAAAATCTCAGGGAAGAAAAATCTACTGATGATATCCCATCTCCTTAATTAGCTCTCCCTCTCTATCACCAATCTAACAGCAAGTGTAATATTTATATAAAATAGAGCACACAAGGCTTACTGCTAACTATGCTTTAACTGGTGATATCGAAACAAGCAGGTAAAAAGCAATGCTCATTTTGCAACCTACACAGACCACGCTCACAAGTATATGCAGCTTTTCAGATCTATACTTCAATAAACACTTGTACCAAAACCATCCCAAGGGTTTTGACACCACTAACAGTATTTTTGGCTATAAAATGCCCTCCTCCCATCCTGTGCTGAATGGAAAACCCCTCTGACCCCAAACGGTTCGGTACCTGTCATTTCTCCCGTCACCCACCCCGTACAAAGGACCATAACCCTACTTATTTTAACCTCCCCATAGGAATAACTCCCCCCAGCAGCCACCTTTTGCTCCCTCCCACCTTTCTCTTTCCAAAGACCAGTTTCCTCTAAAACAACAAGCCTGGTGGCACCAAAGTTCACCAAATCATTTCAACGGATTTTAAGCTGCATAATAAGTTTCAGCAGAATAATTTCAACCACTTGTTTTCCAGCTAAGCCTGGCCCAACCCCACGGCGTGTTACCCAGCCTCTGGCGAAGGGTGCACAAGACCCTCCCCACGGCGATGCTGTGGACCTCCCCAGGCAAAGCCTAAAATAGAAGCGTAATAATTGTTATTAAAGGAAAGTGGTAAAATTATCTCAGCACAGCAGAGACTAGCTGCTGGAAACATTAGTCCGTCCCAGACCAAAAAAGGGCTCAGGAAGGCCCTGTGTTCTTTTTTTTTTTTCTTTTCCTTTTTTTAATCTTTTTATATCATCTGTTGATTTTTTCTTAGCTTTGAAGCTACCAGATCCATATTAATTTTCTTCCCCTGACAGTCAGTCCTAGCCTAATCCAATTAGAGGTCAGCACCAAGATAATTTGCCCAAAACATAGCAGACAAGGTAAAAAGACTCCCATTAGATTTTTGCTCATGATAAAGGAATTACATTTTTCCCAAAGACAAATCAGACTTATTGAAAATGTAAATCATTATTTTCTATAAAGATACAAATATCTTCAGGGCTTTCTGAGCCTTTGTTGTAACCAGTCTTGTTTTTACATGTGCTGCGGTTAGTACAATTGAATTATGGGATGATTTACAACGTTAGATTAGCTTCTCCTTGATTGAGAATATCTTTATAATGGAAATCGGTGTGCACTTTTAACCTCGTTACAATGCTATATTATATGCCTGATTAATATATTAAAATGACTCATTCAACAATAGGCTGTTAGCAGAAAGAAATGAAATGAATCCGACTTTATCACAATACCTATATTAACGTCGTCAAACTGAGGACTAGAATTTGATTATGAGAAGTGGATTCCAGTAAATTGATATGCAACAGTTCCAAAATGAGGGGGGAGAATCATAGGATCAACAAAAAAACCTAAATACTTTTAACGCATTTTTGTGCATCATCTTTACTTTCCACTCACCTTGCAAGTTGTAAGCTGGGCATTTCCACAACTCACTGCAAAGAAAAATCTCGCACCAAAATCTTCAGGCAGGAAGTGCTACTGAAGAGCTTCCTGGCTCCTAACCAGCAATGGGAATTGCGCGAAGCAAGGCTCAGAGATGTTCTGGACATTTTTCAGCATCTGCCGCACAAACCTTTTCAGACCCATCTGCCCTGAGCTACTGGTGCCATTTTGCTGGTCAGAGCCATCCCAGCATCACCTCGCGTGGCTCCCACTGTCCTCAAGCGCCCTCTGCTCCCTGCTTTTCGGGCTGTCCCTCAGGGAGGAGAGAGAGGAAGGATGGCTTAAGTACCAGCGCAGGCAGTTGAGATATCTATGGAAATACCTGCTCTCGGGTGCTCTGGAGAGCAGCAGCATAAAGTTTATTTGTACAGCGATACAGATCAATATGTGCAATCCAAGAGTTAATAAGCTTTAGAGAGAAGTAACTCAAGCAGGTCAGTCACCCCCAAATTATCCTCACTAACCACCAGGCTCACTCGCCCTCCTCAGGTCAGTGCCTAAGAGCATCACCTCTAGCACTGCTGATAGCACAGAAGAGAATTAGTTGTGCAAATTGTTTAGGTTAGAAAGAGACACCTGCATAAAGAATTGCTGAATTCCTCAACTGCTGGCTTGCCTTTCCCCCCCCCCCCCCCCCCCCCTTTTTAAACAGAAATAACTCTGCCAAAGTAGCTGTAGGCTATCGGCACAGCTTTCCGCAGCCTAATCTCGCTCGAATGAGACTTTGAAAGAATAATGCAGTTAGCAGCAAACTTCACCCTCCGAGAGCAGGCTCCATGCCCTCGGGGGTTTATTAGTGGGTGAACACAACAGGTAGGGATGGAAAAGGCCACCGGTTCATTTCGCTGTAACCCAGAGAGGATGAGGGGACTGCTTGAGAGCTCTGCCAGCAATGAGGGGTGCATTGCTGCAGCAGACGGCTGAAAAATCTGCCTCAAATGTTTGTTGTAAGGGGTTTTTTCAGCTAAATGTATTTGTAGATGGCATCTTTCACGCCTGGTACCTCAAAGCCACTTTACAATAAGATGTAAATATTATATAATTCACAGCACCACACACAGGCAGAGAATTCAAAATGAAGCAAAAAAACCTCATTGCAACCCAGCCCCTCACCCTCTCCAGCACAAAACAAAACGCGGCTGCTCCGCCCGGGCAGCTCTGGGCACTATCTCTGCTTTGCAGAGGGTCGCTTTTAAGTTTCTGGTTTGTTCTTGGCTCATTCATCAGCATTGCTAACGGGAGAGTTAGTTCTAGTTTTAAGGCAGCAACACTCACGGGGGTTACTGTCATTGGACGTAAACTCAACGTGGTTAAGATGAAGGATGCCCGGCGAATGACCCCAGTTGGAGGTCTTGGTGGAAACTGCAGTCACGGATAATGAGGCCAAAAGAGGGGTTAGCGTAAAAAGCATAAAGAGATGGATATTGGTAAGCATGAGTCTGGCGTTGCAAAGCTGTGGGTCTTAGCAAGGATAAAAATCTTCAGGAAAGGAAATGGACCAGAATACATTTTGCTAATAAGGCATCTATGTTAATAGAGGTTGCAGGAGGCTGCAGCAATCTGGACAGCAAACGAGGGAGCCATGTCCAGGGCTGATACTTGGGGAATTTTATCTCTCTGATAAAACAAAGTTGCGCAGCCCATTTTGAGACAGAATCCCAGAGGCAGCTCTCTGATTCCCTAGTAAGTGTAGAGGGCAACGGCTTGTCAGAGAGATGGTCTGGCCTGAGCTAAATAAGACGAAAGGCAGTTCATGCCATGGACATTACTTCTCTGAGGGCTTGTCCGAAGCCAGGTGGGTCAGCCCAGACCTAAAAGCCTGGTTTTGCCACGCACTAGCTTGTAGAATCCTTCAGGTAAACTAAATCTGGATCTCAGTAAGGACCCTGGGCATAAGCCTGGTTTTACTCTGAAGGAGGTTTGGCTGTAAAGCTCAGCTGCAAATACACCTCCAGCAAAGGGGCTTTGCCCCAGCCCTCCCTGTCCAGAGGGGCAGCTCCTCCCTGGCCAGCACCTCTCCCACAGCTCCTGAAGTGACAGAAGCCTCAAGGTACCCAGAGGGAACTTTCTGACACTGTGATCTTTGGTTCAGCCTGAAACTCAGGTTTTTTCTGCTTAAATCCAATCTACTTCAAGACTTCACATTATGTCCTTGACCATCACAGTTTATTACAAAATGAGACAGTTTGAAATTTCAAAGCCTGAAGCCCAGCGGCCAAGGAACAGACACCCCCATTCACCCCCTCCTGCCATGTGCGCAGCCTGCTTTGGATGACGTGATCACCAGCTCTCTGCTCCTACATCCCAAAGCATCCCATGTCCAGCTGCCAAATACAGCTGTGATAGGAGCCAGGAGAAAGAAGAGAGATGAGGAAAAAAAGAAGATTCTCTGTGCAGAGAAGAAAGCTGCATCATATTGCAAAGCTCTGTACCCTCATTTCCAACTGTGAAGACCGTATATCCTGCACCACTCCCTCTGCTACCTCTTTGTGCTAATGTCAGGGAATCTCTGAACCAAGTATCTTTTTAAATGCTTGGGACACAGATGCACAACAAATCAGCTTCTCCACTAAAACAAGGAACAGGCCGAGGCACGGTATGTGCAAACAGGTACACAGAACCAGTAATTAATCTGCACAAGATCTTTAGGCTTTTTCTGACTTCAGCTCGGAAAAGATACAAGACGTCCTGCCGGGTACAACCTGTGTGCATCTTGCTCGCCCTGTAGCCAACACAAGATTTGAAGTGAGATCAAGCCAGGCTCAGTGGGCACCGTATGATATTCCCGCCCATAAAATGCAGCAGCTTCAAAAAGCTCTTTTTAAGCCGCAGAGTAGTGGGGATGAAGTTGCCACCAGCTGAGCGATCTGCCTCTGACTGAAGTAAATGAAAAGGTTTGTGTGAGCTTCAGTGCAAAGTTAGGTTGGGCATCAAATGTGCTGTCAAAGGATGCTCCCCATGCTGCCATGTGTGTGTTCAGGGAGGAGGGGGCACCATTAGCAGCTACCTTCTGCTTTTAATTAAAAAAAAAAAAAGCATCACTGCAAATTCTGTCAAAATGGCACAACATGCCAGAGGCTAGAACACATCCAGTTAAAAGGACAGCGGGAGAGCAAAAAAGGAGAGAACAATATAAAAGTTTACAAATAGAAGCAAAATCAAATGCTATTTTAAATTAAACCTGTGTTGATATTCAATGCCATCTCCTCTGGCTTTGTGCTGACAGGTTTGAGCATTGCTGGCCACATCTACTGCTTCCACCTAGCAGCTCTACGCAGCCCCGTACTCTCCCCAGCGCAGTCCCACACGCTCATCCCACTTCATCCAGACCCAATTCAGTGACAAATTGACCCAAAGCCTCACCGTGCCATCAGGGCAAGCAGGAGGGGAGACCAGCAAGCCACTTTGCCCATGCTGGACCCCAGCAGAAAAAAGGCAAGGCTGACCAAAGACCATGAAAGCATGCTTCCCCTGTCCTCTAGAGGCAAAGTTCTTGTTAGCAGTGAATTAACTCTGACACCAATGCCCTCCCTCCCCAGGCCAGACAAGAGGTAAAACATTCACAAGGCTGAGAATAACCTCCAAGCCTCACTCCCTTAGAGAAGCAAGCGATGGTCAAGAGCATCCATGCCAAAGTCCCTTCCAAAAATGAGATGCAGCCCCTTAGTTTGCTACTGTGTATTTGAATATTAAACCAAAGATTTAAGACCAGCAGCAGAGTGTCAAGGTCACTGGATCAAAATTGTTGATACTAAGTTACAAAACTGCAGGCGTAAATAATTTTTGCTCTTATTCTTTCAGCGCCAGCCAAGCTGCCAACAACGTAGGGATTTCTAGACCAAAATCAACACCTTACAGTTCAGCGCCTTGCCATATGCTTCCCCAACTATCAGAAAATCTTTAATATCTGAAACCTCCTCAGAATACTAATTGTAATACACCCAAGGTATCTTCACAGGAACAGGAACATTGCTGATACTGTCCTTGGTGATCAGGTTTATTTTCATCCTGCAGTGGGAATAGACGTTTGCTTTAACACGCCTTATCAGGCACTTTACACTACCTATCACAAAATAGTTAACAAAAGTACATGATAAACACACCATGGGATAGATACAAGTGGGTCTGAGCTTGCATTAGCAAAAAAAACCCAAAACCTCACCTGTATTTCCAGCTTTAAGTGAAAAATGGAGCTAGCTACCAGCACGCGTTAGAGAACAGCCTGAGGATTAAACTTTGTCGATAAAGAAACTGAAAATACAGAGGCTGTACATCCAGCCTACTACCCCTATCCCATGAGCGATGCCAACAGAAAGCAACCCGCATTAAAAGTACAAAGAAACCGATCTCCGTGTCTCAAAGGGAATGACTTCTCAAACAGCACTGTAATTTCAAAGCTTTTCTCACAAGTCTCTTGCTGGCTCTAGCACAGAGAGGAATCCATTAGCAGACAGGAAAACTCACTGGAGCTCCCTGCCACTCCAACCCACCGAGCAAAGCAGCTTCCAGCAAGTCGCCAGGTGAGCCGGCTCCAAAAGCAGCTCCCGGGCAGCATCCAGGGAAAACCACACAGGCAATGCCATGCCAACAGACACACTGAATCACTGTGTACGGTGACAGGTGACCTTCTCATCCCTGGGTGACAAAAGTACCTTTATTCTGGAATTTCATCCCTGTACTTCTGCAGGTACTGCAAATTTCTACACCAATTTCTACACCAAGGAGCAACGCTTCTCTGTGGTGCTACAAGCAAAGTAGCTGGTTACCTTTATCAACATGCTCATCGTCTCCCTAGCAGGATTCCCCAAAAATCTGAGGGCAAACAAGGGTCCAGTTTGCTTGACCCTGCTGCTCCCTGGGGCTCCCCGGCAGCTTCCACGGCCAGCATCAGAGGTGGGGTCACACCCATCACTCTGCCTGTGCTATCCGGGGTGAGCACTCCAGCTTTGGGATAAGACCAAACCCACCCTGCACTGTGGCTTCTCCTCCTCTCCTCAGCAGCATGGCTATATAACCTACTTAACCCAGACCTGAGCAGTCTTTTAAAGGTGTTTGCAGGGAAGTAAAACAGCAGGGATCCCCTCACAGTGCAAGCACACTGAGAACTTACCCTGTTTCTGTACCGGCTGGTACTGTTCCCTTAACCCGCTCCCCTCCTCAGCACAGATGGGTGCGATCGGTTCAACAAAAATCTGGCTACCTTTATTCTGCAGTTTAATAGGATTTTCTAGAAACTCAGCTATCAGTGCTGAGTGAGGAAAAATGCTTTGCTGAGCTCCCTGCTCCTTCCACTCTTGGCAACACTGGGCAGACAGAACTGCACACCTCCACCGACTGCAAGGGGAGCAGCAAGGACTGGGCAGCTCTATCAGCCCATTTCTTCGCATTTCCCCCTAGAGATGCAGGTTCCCAGGCTGGGGCACACCTGCCTGACAAGCCTGGACTAACTGAAGTTTCTTGATGTGTTTTTTTGGCGGTGGGTTGCTGGTGTTTTTCATTATGTACTTTTTCTATGAGACTTGTAAACCTGATCTTGTATCCCTTTGCAACCTGTTCTCATTCCCAGATTCAACCATGTTACAGACACACGAGCTCCGCAGTATCTTCTGTGCCCGACCCTGACTACGCTAACACGTACGGGTCCTGCCAAGCAGAGAGTCCCGCTGTGCGAGGCGGGGATCGGCGGCTGCAGCTCCATGTCCCGACAGAGAGGCACCGCACAACAGCTAAAGGGCAGAAGTCCTGCCACCCGCACCCGAAGGGCTGAGAGAGGACACGTGCCCTGCTGGATGTGCAGGACAAAGCAGCTAACGCAGCCAAAATCCACATCCCTTTCTCTGATGACTCACACCTGCAGTGCATCCTCCTCCTCACATGCAACACATGGCTGGAGCCTCTCCCCAAGCCACCCACCTGTTTTGGTTTGTGTCTCGCTGTGCTATGAGCTGCGCGTTGTCTCCCACTCTATTGGGATGGCTTCAAAACCCTGATGAGTTACAGGGGCGAAAAAAAGCATTAAGAAAAAAATATTTACATAGACGAATTTATATCTGTGTCAAATTGACAGTCTTCACCTCAATTCTGCCACCTTTCAAAATAAATTTACAGTGCTGGCTTAAGGTAGGGAACCCCAGAGGAGATCACCTGTAACTATGTAAGACACCCAGACTTATTGTCTCTCCTGAACTTCCAAAAGCAGAGAAAGCATTAACTTCAAGAGGTGCTGGGGTTGAATATTTTATAAAGTTTATTTGTAGTGCGTCTCTCCAACTGCCTTTGTTTGTGGTAGAAAGCACGAATAGACTGACTAAAATCACTCTTCCCTACATTCATGATTAAAATATCTACAAGAGGTGAACGTACTAGGCAAATTATCAGCCAGGGAAAAAGTAGCAGATAGCAAAATTAATATAGATGTAGCCCTAGACATAATTTTTTTCCCCATTCTGCCCTGAGACTCAGCCTCCTTGATAAAGTATTTTAATAGCATACTTCAAGTGTGAAGTTTTTAAACAGACAAATTATAGAAATAATAAAGCCCTAACACCCACCGTCGCTGACGAATTAGCTCTTAAAGCAAGTCTTGGGATACTACTGCCATATTACTCAATTCACTCTTCTGCATTGCTGTTTACATACCAGGAACACCACTAGCTCGTAGGCTTACATTTAAATGCATGCCTGGAGGCACAGTTTCCAAAAGCAGATTAACAACAGTATGACTCCGTGTCTTGGGGACTGCAGAGCTCCTCAGAAACCTGCTGGGGGCTCTGCAACACCTCTGGAGCGCAGGTCCACACGCCCTTTACAGCCAGGTCTGCTGCAAGGTATAAAAAGGGTCCGGGTCCTCTTGCAAATGTCCACAAGCCAGCCAAGGAGCGGGTGGCACGGGGGACAGAGGAGCAGCTGCATGGAGGAAGGATGCTTGGTCGGGTAGTGCATCCAAGGACCTGAAACACCAGGAGATAAAACTACTGCCACAGAAGTGCCACCAATGCCGTGGAAAACCAAAGAAGCCCAAAGGACAGGCAAGGGCAGTAGTGTTGTTATTCAGGCTATAATCGCTACAGGCATGGAAGATAAGTTTTCCATAGTTCTAGGAGATTTTAATGACAATTAAAGAACCTGTCATTATCCTTAATAACATACAAGTGAATTGAACTTTGCCTACAGAAGCAGTGGTGGCCAAGGTCAGTAATAAAAGAGGCACTGAGAAGACAGTGTGAGAGCAAAGCCCCACATTTTCAAGACAACTCCTGCGGCATTTTATACTTTCATATGACAACAGTGTCTAAAAACAACCATATTTACAGGATAACAGTAAATACAACTGTTTGCTTCCAGGTATATTCTTTGAAACTCAATATGTGCTGATAAGTTTAACAGAGAAACTTTCATTCCAGCACAGCTAAAAAAAATGCATTCTATCACTTAGGGGCAGAGATATTTACCCCAGATCCTAGATGCAGACCAGCCACCAGAGTCATGCCGTCTGCAATGCTGTCGTTAAGATTGTCAGCACTTCCATTACTGCCCTGTTCCTCTACTGAACAGTTCATACCTTCATTCGTAAAAAAAGTTGCTCTGGGCTCAGGTTTGACATAAGAGTCTCGGCTGAGCAACATCAGTGTTTTAAAAATAAACTTTAAAAACCCAGTGGCCATTCTCTTTAGCAACAATTACCAGACAATTGACTTGCTTGGCTTGGATATTTCTTTTCTCTACACTCCTATAACTCAAAAATGTCACCAGAGCAAATAAAAGAATCACTCAGGTATTAAATAATCAAGAGGATTTATATTTAAATAAGTACCTAACTATGTATGGCACTAATGAATTCAAACAGCTCTATCAAGTACGAAAGCACTGAATGGCTCTGCAATGCTCAGTGATTTTTTATCTTAAAGGAAGTCAATTTATGTTCTGGTTTGGCGGAGGATGGGCAGGTTATAGCTCTGCCACCATGGCTGGTGTTGACTTCAGCAGCGCTCCACCTACTTGTCCTCCCACAAATGCATTCTCAGTAGACAAATCAAGGTCTCAGTATTTGACAATATAACTGACAGTTGTGTTCCTTCACTGGACATCTTCAAGAAAAAGTGCATTTTTATTGTTGTGCCAATGAAAGGAGGACATGGGAGGACAAACACCTACCCTTTAGGGCCGTACAGCAATGCACATGTTGCATGCTTGCAAAACCTGGCATACATCCTGTAAGGGCAATGTTTCTGCTCTGCCTTAGCACCTACAAGCGTGGCAGGTCTGCTAGTGCAAAATACATTGGATGGTTTGGCTTACAGCTGAAAGATCAACAGATCTTTCAAGATCAAATAGGCTCACATTGGATGTAGAAGTAAGTTTTGTTTCTTACTGCCTTGGAAACGCATCTGAGCTTAGAGTTCAGCAGTATTTTCTCTCTTGTATACATCAATATCACCTGTAACATGAATTCTCCATCTTACCTGACTTCAAGCTAAACCTACAGTTACACTTCTGCTCCTTTGCCTTCCAGAGAGGGTTCACAGGTTCTGACCAGCAGGAGAAGAGCCTGCCCTGGCTCCACAGCAGCAGAAGTGGTGCCCAGCAGAGCTGCTGCCCCCAGACCCTGTCAGCTGGAACCTCCCTGCAATCCTGGGGACATAAGAAACGCTTGGCAGGCTGCTGTAGAACAGGATTTTCTGCAGAAAGGGACTAAGGCACAAAGGTTGAAAGCCAGTGTCCTGTACTGTACCCTGAAGCCTAACGTGCAGCCCAGCCCTAACTGCAGTCCTGCCTGCATCCATCTGCCTGGGTGACCCGCACCAAAACCCAGCCCTCAGCCACAGCCTCCTCCTGGTCACTGCAACACAAAAGTAATCCAATTTACTGGAGATTTGGTCCCTAAATCCCTTCTAACCAACGAAGAGAGCTTGCACCATGTGTGCCAGACTACCCGGGGGTGTGAAACCGCCCAGGTGCCACCACATTATTTCACAGCCTGCATATGTGCGGTGGCATGTCGAGGGCAATCACCAAGGAAAGATGGCACATAAAACAGCACAGAAGAGTGCTGCTGGCTGAATGCCACATAGCTCCAAATCTGTAAGCCAATACATTTCCATAGTCCCCAAAAAGGATACGAGTTAGTTACAGTGCAAGTACTACAGCGACCTACATAAACACAGTTCTTTTGCAAACAGGAGCCGTGAATGATAGGAGCAAGCAGCTAACAGGGAAACAGTGGCAGATTCTAATCACTGTTGGCTTTAAGGAAACTATAACAGTATCCCTACACCTTTGCCCCCATCCCAAACTCTACCCTACCTGCACAGAGCAGCTCAATTGTGTCTCAAGAAAAATCTCATCTGCAAAACAAGCGTTGTAATACCATAGTCCGTTTGTCCTTGGCATTCAAACAGAGCAGCAGGATTTTCTGAACAAGAAAGTCTCAGTTTCTGGGGAGGCTCAGAAATTCACACAATGTATTTTTAAAGAGTCAGGTCATTCCCAATAAATAAGAAATAAACTAATCCCTGGGATTAAAGGCAGCCCAAAAGAAGGAAAACCAGATCTCCTTTAGTAGATCAGGAAGCAGGGGATGCCACAGTACATGCTTTCACTTGGCATCTATGTGGAGGTACATTTTAGCAATGTTAAAGGAGGCAGGGGACACCTGGAAAGCCGGACCAGCCTTTCAGAGCTACCCGAGGCAAGCACAGCACCCAGGGAGTACTGAAGATGCTGGGACATCTCAGCTCCCGATCTCACACCCCCCAGCTATAAAGCTGATGCCAGGATGACTCCAGACCCTGATGCTCTGACCAACCTGAAAAGAGGCAAAGCCCTTAACTGAAGCCCAGGCTGTGCAAACACCAGTTTCAAATGCTACCCAAAGTTTTAAAAATCATAGAACTAGGGGGAGAAGAAGGAAGGAGCTGGTAACTGGAGCATTTGGGGTTTGTCAGTTGGAGGACGGGCGTAAGTTGGTTTCAACATGAGGAGCTAGTGGTACACAACCGAGCCCTGCCGTGGCAGCAAGCTAGGGGAACTGCAGAAAACCACTCACTGTTGTCGAGAGCTTTCCTTCATTCTTCTGCACGTAGACAATCGCATCCCTCACCAGGGAGAAGAGGTTCAGGAGGACGTGCTCCATGTCATAGATGCCATGCATGCCTTTGGTGAGCCCCTCCAGTGACCCGATGTACTCTCGCCAGTGGTTATCGATCTCTATGATGCCCGCCAAGCATCCTTGCATCACCACACCACAGTAGCTGGCACAGGGCTTGGCCAGGAGGAGCCCCTGGCAGTGAGAGCAGTACCACATCTTTAGCAGTGCTCGTCCACAGTCCTTGCTGAATTTTAGGTGGTCAGTAGTGTTTATCACCTCGATCCCCAGGTTGAGCGCCTGCAGAAAGACTCGCGTGGCCTGCAGCGACTTGGATACCTGCGTCATCATCATCTTTGGGTAGTTACCAAAGACTTTGAGGTCTCTCCTAGCAGCCCGCAGGCATTCAGTCATTTCCACAGAGGGATCAGGGAAGCCAGGATTAATCAAGTGAGAGTAAACCAAAGGGAATAAACTGTCAAAAAATTCATTTATCATGTCATTAACGCTGATGTCAGAGCCCAGTATGTACAGCGAGACATCAGTAAAAAGTTCTCCAACAAACTTAAGAGCTCTGGGCCCCATGCTGTGGTAGTGGGTCCTAAACATGCTGTTGGTGAAGTTTCTTGCATGCCGTACTACAATTTCAAAGGCTTCTGCAAAACAGAACAAAAAAAAGTTATTAAGAGACGATGAGCTCAGGAACAGGGAGGATAACATTGTACCCCATTACCGCTGCAAAGGCTGGTCCCATCCTGCCCGCTTTGGGTCCCACGCCTGCTGGCAGCTGTGCCTGCTGCAAAACTTACCAGCATCAGCGATTTTCAGGGGAAATGCATATATTCTTTAGGATACACGCTACATTTCGAAATGGCAAAAACTATGATCTAGTTAACATTTCAGCTTTTAAAGAAAATATTGATTCAAGAAAAGGGCTAGACTGCAATTTTTCTCTCCTTTCATATTGATTTGAAATTAACAGGAATTCTATCTCGAGACTTAATTTAAGGCAGAGATAAATGTTTGACAAACTGTACAGGATTTAAAATCAGGAAACGGTAAATGCTGACATTCCATTATGAAAATGAAAATATTTATAGAGGCTTAATCACACAGGATATTTGGACTTGACCCCCAGTACCCACCCTGCACTAAGTGTCCTCAAAGCCATTTGAAAAGCCCCTGCAGTGCTGTAGCTTTCCCAAGTGCACCAGGCCCACTTCAGCTGCAAGATCCAATGTTTCATCTGCCCTGGACATGACCTGCTCCATGGTCCAAAATGATGCTGAGAGCCAGCGATGCAGCATCCATCTGTGGGTGCCCAGCCAGGACCACTCACACGCACATCAGGTTGTGCCAAACTGCCCTGTGAAGCTCAAGTTTTACACAGAGACCATCAATTTGCTAGGAAAAAGCAGGGTGCATTTTCTCCTCTCCATCTTCAAAGACCTGAGGACTTTCTGCCCACACCTCCTCCACGCAGCAAGCAGGACAGCCTCCAGCAGCACAGTCACTGCCCAGTTATTCCCTTAATTACAGCCTTCCTCACCAGGAGGCTTCCAAAATATCCATACCCAGGTATGAAAAGACAACATACCCACACACACCCCAGTCTGCAAGTTAATGTATTAGAAGGGGAGGCCACCAGTGCAAACTAAAGTCTTTTTCTTCAGCCAACTCTCTCTACCAGCCTGTCCTCCACCCTCCAGGGTACTATTCATAAAATGCTAAAATAATGAACAGCCTCTCAGTTCACAGGTCACTGACACCCCACGATGTAACCACTCTCAACTGTGTCACTCTGGAAACACACATCCAGGCTCAATTTGCATGAAAATTATTCATGTTCAATAATTAAAGGGAATGTTTAATTTTTAAAACCGTAAGTGTTATTTTCCCATTTGTTAAGGCTGGGATGCAGCTGAGTGTAGCCTGACGCTTCTCCACGGGGGTTCGGTATCAATGCTATCATGAGCAATGTCGGGCCTTGCTGCTCGCCCTGCATAACTTCTCACACTACTCAAGAGCTTTTGAGATCATCACATCTCCAGGGCTTCAGCTCTCACTTCCTGGGTGCACTCCGTGCACGCACACCTGGCAGGACAGGGACCCAGTGCTGTTTGCTGCCCCCCACACCAGCATGCAGAAAACTATGGCATAAGCAGCAATCAAAGCAGAAATTACCGATATACTTTTGCAAATAGTGTCTCTATCCCATCTGGTGCCTACGCGCCTCCTGGGCATGCCACTGAAGCATTTTGTCCACAGCTCCCAACACCCGCACAGGACTGCCCCAGCAAGCCCGGAGCAACCATCTGCGTTCCCAGATGACAGCAGTCCTTCCTAACACCACAGATTGAGGGATGCAGCGGTGCAAGGACATGGAGCCCCTCTCTCCCTGCCTCCCTCACCACGACAGCAGGCATCTTGCTCTTCACACCCATGCAGAATATTGCAAAGCTCTCCAGGCACAACGGCACGTCCTATACAGAGCGGGGTAAACGTGTGGCCTATACAAGCAAAGCAAATGCTGGTTGCATGGTTATTAAAAGTTTTAAAACAAAAAAAAGTGTCTTTAAATAGGGCATATAGATTACTAAACTTTTTTTTTCTTCTTTATCCTCAAGAGCACCAGAATAGCTTTTTCCTCAAAGAGCACAAAGCACTTTTTGGGCCAGTGTTTTTTTTGACAGCACGGCATACGATGCCAGGATTTTCATGCTGTGCCTCACCATTCGCCTTTAACCTCTTCTCTGTTAGTTCCCTTAGAAAAAGTCATCCCTCTTCCCTTTTCTCGCTCCTCTGTGCTTTGCAAGTTACCATCAGAGCCCAGAGACTGTTCACTGATTAGAAAAATATTCCAAGCTCCTATGCAAACCTCCTACGGCGAGAAATGCTTCAGAAAGGAATCGAGAACAGTGGTGTATCAGAAGAGCATGCACACACAGTCCCACTGCTTTAAAGGTCACGACACGCACATAATTTTTATCATAATAGCTGGCTAAGAGTGTCTATTTTATGCGCCTTGGAGCCTTTGCATATATCCATTAGAGCGCGCAACAGGGACTATAAAAGCACATGGAGCCTCCTGCTGCCCCATTAATAGATGCAAGAAATAATAAAACTTTGTCAAAAAAGTCTTACACATTCAATATCTCTCACACCCTACTCCCCTAGTAGTTGCTTATTCTGAAATATTCCTCACAAAGGGCTGGCTGCAAGAATATTAAAGCCCAGCTGCCAGGAGCAGAAGTGACCCACGGCCAGACTCAGAGCACTTCAGAGAGGACGAAGCTTTGCAGGTCAGTCCCTCACGCTCCCACGGGTGCCCCTCGCAGGAAAACGGAGGGGATGTCATGTTACAGAAGCAGCATGGGCTTCTGCTCCCCTATAAAATGCCACCGTCTGGATTTGCTGCTGGTAAAATCTGCCCTGCTCATAACATGGCATTGCCGAAAATCCTATTGCTAGAGGACAATTGAATCTTTTTTATCTTGTATTTATTTCAAGTATATTTAAAAAACACCCCACACTTTAAGGCAGCTGGTTTACAGGTCTAGCTGAACAGAGTAAACACCTTAACAGCACTGATAAAGCGTAGTATCAGGCTCATACCCGTCCTCCAGCAGCCAAAGGATCTGCACGGCAGAGCAGAGCTCACATCTTACTGTCTCCATCACCATAGCTATATACACACAGCAGAATTCAATCTTGCCTCATCGTTATTTATCTGCTTCTAAAATATTTTCTTGTATGATTGGTAGGGGGTAAAAAAAGAAGCAAGCCACTAAAAAGCCCCACCTTTGCATGCACTAAAATGTAAAGATCCCTGATCTACCAGTCTGGCTTGGGGAGACGACAGCCTGAGCTGCCGTGGACCACCACACCAGAAAGTCAGTCCTGCCTGGGTAGCTCTTAAGCACATTTCATCTGCAGGTACCTAAAGGTGCTGCACACATACACAAATTGTACTCCAAAGCCATTTCAGTCAGCACAGGGACAAAACTTGGGAGTAGCTTAACCACGCACAGCACCACGGTGCTCTATCCCAAGATGGGTGGGAAGAACCATACCGTGCCCGGGTGAAACAAAGGGACCGTATGTAGGATGTGAGCCAGAGCACCATCAGCAAAGCACCGTCCATGCGGCACTGGTACCATACATCTGCTGACTATCTCTGTCAAGAGCAGTTGATCAGGGCTCCCAAAGGATACATGAAAGCTGTAACTCTACTCCAGACCATGGTTACCAGGAACCAGTTGAAAAGCATGGGCTATTATTATTTTTCCAGCAGGACTCTCACTGGAACACCTGGAAAGGAATTGCTGCCCGGTTCCAGTGGCCAGGAGGGAAGGACTAAGCTGCTTTCAAAGTGCAAAGGCTCCCCAGAATGCAGCCCAGGGCGAGCTGCATGGCCACAGCAACCTGGCAATCAGAGAAAAGAAAATAAATTGTAAAAGAGCGTAACAGTGCCCTGAGTGGGGACTACTGGCAGGAGAAGGAAATCACTGCATTCTCGGCTCAGATAATATAAGTCTGCTGCTTAGTTAAAACACCAGCTTTCCTCAGAAGGCGGGTTTACTCCTGAGCTGCGGCTACTTCAAAGGGGCCGATGCCAGGGCCAGAGGAGCTCCCGATTAACCTCCTGGCTCCCCGAGGCTCCAGCCAAGTCTGGGACTTCATGGATTTATTTAAGAGATTATGTGATGCAGTCACCTGAACTGCAAGGAGCTGGCACAAGGAACCCCAGTGAGCCATTCCCACATGGCATCCCCCAGAGAGGCGAGAGCCAAAATCTGAGGATGGCTGCAGAGCTGGAGCAGCAACAGAGACAGCACCCAGCCCCGATCCAGCACCCCAAGGTCAGAGCTCAGCAGGTACAGCTTCACCAGCAACTTGAAGATGTTTGGAAAGGTGTTGCTGCCAGGAACAGGGAGGTCTGTCCTCCCATGGCAGCTCACCAAAAACCACCACCACAGCAGCTATTGTTGCAGCCACACAGAGCCACCTTGCTGCACCACCACGGCCATGGGGAGATGGTGTGAGCTGTCACACAGAGCGGAAAGCGGGATCCACCACAGCAGCCAGACACCAAGACGCGCCATGGGCTTCGTGCCTGTCCCTCCATTACTGTGCCAACTGCAAACACAAGTTTTCCTGCAAACACAAGCTTCCCACACGGACAGCTGCATCACACAGCACACCACACAAGTCCTTTTCGGAAAAGCCACACCAAAGATGAGGGAGCTGCACAGCAAAACTTGCTGTGCTAGCAGCCCATCTTCCATAGCGCGTCTTGTAAGGGAACACAGTGGGGTGGAAGTGCCAGGTTGTGTGACATCCAGTCACCCCCAGCACGTGGACACCAAGGGGTTAAAACTGTACCTACAACCTTGATTTTACTGTTTCTTGACTTCTGGGCACACAAACAATGCAACCATAAAGTGCTCTCTGAGCAGGGAAGCTCCCACCATGGCTGCTCCCACTGCCCGTCAGGAGCTGAGCTCCCAGCTCTTATTGGTGCCTTTGCAAAAGATTTTCTTTGGAACTGGGCAGTTGCCTCCCCACACTTAAAGCCTTATCTTGACCACATAAAGATACATCTTCACAGTAGAGAAACTACAACATGTTTGTTATTCCACTGCCAAGAGCTAGTAAAGATAAGGTCCTGTTTTACTTTTTGGGAGACAGCCAGGCAAGTAATCCTAGACAAGGTCACGGTGTCACCATCATGTTGCTTCTCCCCATAAAAGCTTCAGGGCCATGTCCTCCGGGACTTTGTGGCAGAGTGGCAAATCCTCAGACACTATCTCAAACTGTAAAACAAACAAGAAACTGATTTCCATGCAGCAGAAACCTCCCTTGAGATCAACACGGATCACTGGCATCCAGCTGAATTTCTCTCTCTCTGCAGATGATGTATTTTGTGATTCACTGTACCTTTCCCAGGACGCTGCTGCTTGGAAGTGCCCCGGGCTGCAACACCACACGCAGCACTTCCCTGCCCTGCTCACCAGCTCTATGTACAAAGACACACTTCAAACACCTTTTGGGTGTGAACGTGCCGCTTCTCCCTCAATAAACCTCATTTATGGATGCAACTGCTCCAGAGCAGCAAGCGAACCAGCTCCTGAAGCTCCTGGATTTGCTGCAGTCCCTCTTTCAGGCTACGATGGCTCTCCCTGTGTCCCTAGGTTTGCTCCCCAGGCCCCTTGCCCAGAGGGTCCCTACTCACAGGACCTAGCACCAAACTCCCTGAGCAAGGCACAGCAATAACTGCAGGAGCCAGAGAGCTCCCAGCCCAGCCAGACCTCACCTGCTGAGCTGCCCTGGCTCTTCCTGCTCTGTGCCACTTCCCTGCCAACAGTGAAACCTCATTTACTGCCTGTGAAATGACTTATTGATGCAAATCCCTCTTCCTTCACTCCTCAGGACACAAATCACATCCGGAGAGAACCAGGCACTGGGGGTCCCTCAGCCCATGGGAATCATTTCCATCCTGAGGCAGAAACATGGGTCTCCAGGCAGGGTGGTAGAAAATTCATCGGTTAATTAACTTGGTCCTGACACAATCGCTGCATCCCCTTCAGGTCCACGGCTTCTAAACCTTTGAAAATCCCAAACACCTAAAAACCAAAAATGCTCAGCCCCCCCAAAAAACCCAGCAATGTTCATAGATAGGAATTCAAATGCTCATCAAGGAAATGCGAAAAGTTTTGGGTTCTGTAAGCTCGCCAAAATATTTTCTGACATGGCAATCACCACAGTACTGCTAGGAAGCAGTGAAAGGAGCCTTAGGCATTCACATGTGAGTGAGCTCTAAAGGAAATACTTCTTTAATATCTCCAATGAATCAGACAACTTCAGACTCATTGCAACAGCCTGTGTTCCTGAAAGACACATGAAAGAGCTCACCAAGAGAGAAACAACTGTTTGCAATAACAGCCTGGCTGCCACAGGCACCACTGGTGAGATGAACCGCGAGTAATTTTTCAAACAGCAGGTAATATTTATTTACAAACTTGGAAAAGGTTTGCAATATATTGAGCAGAAAGGAAACAAAATCCAAGAGATTTTCCCCTGGCAGCAGTAAGAGCAGCTCCAGATTTGTTCCATTATGATTTACACCACACGGCAAGTTTTTAACAATGTTATCTGGAGACAAAAGCTCTTCTAAGCAGTATAATTACTTTTGTCTGTGGCATTACAAAACCCATCAGGTGGTACCACTGCTGCTCTCACAGGGTTTGTTTCTCTGAGCACATTTGGGTTTAGAGCTTAGGAAATGCTTTGGTTTTTTTCAACTATGACACAGCCCTTTAAATTACTTTTACAATATTGTCACTATAAAAATTATGGAATCGAGCTCTCAAGCTTATGAGATTAGCTTCAAAGCATTAGTAATAAAAATTTGAACAATCCAGTTATTATCTTCCAAATTTTAAGCCATCAAGATTTGTCATTTCTACCTTTGCTCTATCACCACCAGACATGAGAGGAAAGGTCTCTGTCTGATCTTTGAATGAGAGGGGACTTATTCCAGCTCCATGCCCACCACTCTCGCTCCCGTAGGAGCCAAGTTAAAAATTTCCAAAGCCAGTGCTGCTCACCAGCCAAAGCCAAATCATTATGCTGTTGTCAGAAAAACATCTTCTCCTAATTATCTGTGCCTATCAAATGCCAAGCTCCAAAGCCATTTATTTTTAATTGTTCAGTTGTCTAGGGCCCTGGGATTTTGAAATACACTCCCTGAAGTTTCTAATAAAAATACTGTATGCTAGCATCTCATTATACCCACTCAAAATGCCCTGAAACCACGCTCCTATTATGTTCTAGGTAACAGTCCGACTGTTAGGCAATTAGTCACACTGTGGTTCACCCATTTATTATTTATATCCACGAACAAAAACTTTGTTAATGCAGACAGCAGAGCCCACCAACACAAGCTGTTACAAGCCCAGAAGCAAGGAGAGAAGAAATGCTGGTGTTTGCAGCTCCACACCTTCAAGCAGCCTCTTGTGGTGGTCTGTGCCTAGACTGGACCCTGCCTGGAGGGAGTTCAGTGCAGTGCTCCATACCCCGTGCAGCCATCCGCATCTCTTAACAGCAAAAGCCAGGTCTAGGGATGCTGGAAGGGACCACAGAAAAGCAGCTTTTCTTTTGAGGGGCAGCGGGATGCCTTGAGAGACTCCTGGAGACCCTCAGGAGTACCCACTTTCATGTAGAAGGCCCACACTCTAAGTGAAATTTAAAAAAAAAAAAACCACAATCCACCCCTAAAAAATCTCACAGCAAACACCTTTCAAGAATGACTGTACAGTAAAATCTTTCCTGGGGCTTTGTGCTGGAACACGTGGCTGTGGCACTTTTGATTAAATATGGGTTGTGCATCTATTGTAAAATCTGTTTTCCTGAGCATCAAGAACTATTCCACTTTATGCCATGACAGATGTGTCAATGCTTAAGAGATTCCTGAAAATTTAATACAAAGTTAAAAATGCAAACAGTCAGGGCTGGCACAAGTGGTGGATGAACATGATTCTTCGTCAAAACCGAGGGGAATGAGAGGAATAGGGGCCCGGAAAAGCAGGCTCAAACCAATCCCTGGGATCACAAGTAAGAAAAGCCGAGGCAGAGGGATGTAAGAAGCTTCTGCAGCAAAAATGTAGCTCTGTTGTGCTGGTACCTGTCAGACCAAAGAAAAATAAACCTCTCCCCATGCCCTCATCCTGGTGCTGAAGCCCACATATGGGGTAGGGTTCCAGTGTCCAGGCTCTTCTCCATCACGGGGCACCAGTTTAAGGATGCTGGGAAGAGGCATGGCACAGCCCAGATGCAGGAGTGCCTGAGGATGAAGGGAACCTTTGGCTTGGACGGCATCAAAATCCGCACCCACCATTGTGTGGGGTGAGTGCTGCTCCTACAGAAGTGATTTACTACAAAGGAAACGGTGTTTTTATCCTCATCCAGTGCTCTCCAAGGCAGCTGAGAGTTTGCACTACAGAGAGCAAGAAACAAACTGCTGCTCTGCAGGGCAGGGAGCAGGGACCGCCGGGGTCAGAGCAGTCTCACCCCAGCCCAGCCTCGTGGGAATGCAGCAGGGAGTGCCGAGCTGGCAAAGCTCGGCGTCAGCTGATGAGGAGTTCGCTTTCAGCCACACACAGAAATATGTACACTCCAAATATTTCATATTTTCCTCTTTCCCTCTAAAGGGGAATAGTTAATTAAACCAATCCCACAGAACAGAAAGTAAATCACTGAAAACAGCACCACCAGGGTTTTGTTATGTTATAATTACATCAATAACATGCCCAGAACTAATGTCACATCACTGGGGAACTTCAACCTTCACCATTTCTTTTTTTTTTTTTTTACCCCAAATATTTACACTCTGCTTCCAGTCTCTCTTACCTCTCCAATTTGCTGCAGAGATGACAGTCTCTGTCTACAACTCTTATTTTGAGCCAGCTGCTCAGCCAGGGAGCACAGCACAGCCCAGCAGGAATAGCCTCAAAAACCCTGGGAAAGGGCCATTTCTGCCCCAGGTAACAGAGCAGACAGAGACCCAGGCATTTTACTACAGCAAAGCCACTTCTGGGGTTGTTTTGTTTTGATTTCCAAACACAAAGCACATTTCCAGAAAAGAGAGGAGACACAAGGAAACCAGCACTTGGTCAACGTCCCCAGCCATATTTTACTAATTGGAGTCTCTATAATCCCATTAGGTGGATATTGAAGATAAAAGCAGGATGCCTCTTAAAAGACAAACGATAAGCCACATTTCAAGCAGAGGGCAAGTGATTCCTTACACTCCCTCCCAAATTTACACACCAAGCACTTCTAAAGACCAGGACACCAGTTTGTGTTGTTCTTCCATTTATTTTAAACTGAAAGTTATAAGAAATTTCAAAAAAACGCATGCCTAGCGAATTCCGTTATTCATCAAAATAAATGAAGATTACGCAAGCCACTAGGTCAAGTTGAGCTTGTATTCAAAAATTCAAAAAAGCAGCCTTTGGAAGTGCATTGGTCTCAATAACTTTAGAGCAAGGCAGATCTGAGACGGGTTTTCCAGGCTCCCTTTCATTCCAGCAGGCTTTTATCAGCCTGTTAAGTCTCCAACAATGGAGAGCAGACTATTTATTTAAGAAGCAAATTCCTTCCTTTATAATCTCCCCTGGCCAAAATCTCTTTAAAGTTATCTCAACTGTCTGATGAAAAGCAAATGGCAGAAGATCAGTTCTTGATCCCTATAGTAATACGGAGGACTTGCACTTACTTAAGGGCACCTGTTGACCATTTTTAAGTCACTCCAGCCCCTTTATTTCCAATTTCAGCTTCCTACCTGTGCTGGTAAAACTCAGCAAAAGCATTGCTCAGTAACATACAGCAACCAACACCAGTGTAACTCTCTTCCCCTAAGCAGCAGCTGTTCCCAAGATACAGAACAGTGTCCAGACTCTCAAAAGAAATTCAGTGATTTTGTCTCAAGACACCTCAGAGAGGGACAGGGGTTTTCAACATGGAAATAAGACCGTTGATTCTGTCAGTAGCACAAGTGCAACCAGCCCCTCTGACAGTCCCTGGCAGCATCCGACTCACTGGGCGCACGTGGCATCTTGCTCGACATGAAGCAGGGTACCCAAACACCCATCCTGTCCCAGACGCCGTGGGGACACACAGGACACCATATCCACACCAGCACCACTACAACAGGGCTCAGGACATCCCAGATACACAAACCCCAGGCACCATCTCCACCCATAAAAAAGGCGACCTATCCATGGGCCCAGTTTCCAGACTTAGCACTTTCCAAAACTTGGACCCACTTCTTTCCTTCCTTTCGCTGTGGTATCTTAAGCAGAGTCCCCCAAAAACCTGGCTGATTTGCTAGGAACTCGGGGTATTGTTTGTTTTGCAGGGCAGAGAGGTTTGGTGGGGGTTTTTTTGTTCTGTGTTTGTTTTTTAAGATGATGCATGGGCAGGTCCCTGCCCAGGGAAGAAGCAGAAGGTGAGACATGACATCCTGGTGGCACCAGTTTAGCCCCTGGCTGGTCCAGCCCCAGCATCCCACGTGGTTCTTGTATCCCCCTTGCCCTGGCTCAAAGCCCTGTTTTGATTAACACTCATTTTAAAAAGGAAGATGCTTTATTGTCTCCTTACTCCCTCCTGTAAGAGCGAGGCAGCCGTTGTAACAGGAGCACAAGACAATAATCTGGCTTTCAAGAGCAAGGCTCACAACCACTGCTGCCAGAAATTGATCCGAGGCTCCACCGCCCACTCCAGACGGGCTTTCCTTCAAGAACACGAATTATCCTCTGCAAAGTAATGGCACTATTCATCTCTTGAAAGTTCCTTGCAGGTTTAAATCCCTTGCTGAACAGGGGGCTACATGTTCAGCCATGTTCCCAGTAAATTAAAATTCAGCTTGTTCTTTTTCTAAAGAGAAACACAGAGAGTATCAATCGGTAAATTTACCAAAAGTTTTACGGCAGCTGTAACAGAGCAACCACTGCTCAGACATGGTTTAACGCATAATCTCCAGATCAATATAGCTTTTGATTTATAAATAATGGTAACAAAAGGAGCAAGGACAAATATGCTTGGGAAAAAGTAAACACTTTCTCTGACAGATACTTGTGGTGTAATCCTCAAAATAAAGACCACATATTTCAAAGGCTGCATGTGGAAGCCAACACAGCATATATTATCTAATGAAGTTGACGATTCATCTTCATCATTACAATATTCCTACTTGTCTATTCTGCAGCTGTCAGCGTACAACTATGTGACCCTCTTGATGGCATTTGCGAAGTATCAGCTTCTCCTAACTCCAGAATCCTTTTTCCCAGAGAAAAGTTACTACCCAGAGACACCTCCCTTCTAAACACTTCCACACAAGATATTTCCTTACTGCAAACATTATGTTTATTATGGAGCCTTTCCTAAGCATGGAAAACACAGGTCAGAGAGGATTATAAATTCTATCACCTGACAATTTTTTCCTACTACTGTGCATGTTAAAATGATGCTACCACAAATAGGTTGTAAGAGATATGCTGGAAAATCTATTAACTTACTGTAAATCTATGTAAGTTGGGAATTCACGCCTTGCAGAATTTTACTATTAGTCCTGAGTATTAGTCTATTGCTGGACAGGGAGGGCAGAGCCCATGAGGGTCATTTCAAAGACATACTGCACCATGGCCTGTCTTAAAAGGCCCCAATCCAGGTATTTAATGTGTTAGTGAGTCTTTCAGTAATTGCTTGCATGCTTCCCTCTACAGAGATATTCTGCTGAACAAGAAAAGGCATCATTTTCTCCTAATCCTTCACATTGCATCTCTTCCCTTCCAGTCTCCTCTTGCAGTGGAAACACTACATATTTGAGAGGTTACAACATATGTACAATTATTCAGTTCCTTTGGGAATCAACACCTGATATTTTTTTTTTTATATCCATGGAGAAAAAACAGGGGAAAGAGCTCAGGTTCAAATACAGACATTTCTGGTCCAAAGGCAACGGCCTTCCCTACCCCAAGCTCACCACTGTTCCTGCCAGGAAGAACACTTCCCTTGAAAAGTTATTCTTCGTTGACTTCTTGTCAAGAATCAAAAAATTCATTTCCTGTGAGGTCTGCACTTAACTGGCTGGCTCAGGCACGTCAGAGATGGATCCTTCTGCATAACAGAGTAATGGGAGTTTTTACAGCCTCTAGAGACAGAAAGAAGAGCCAGCCCATTTTCCACTATCTGAATTGATCATTTGCTGTTTGTCCTCTGAAGGCATCAGTGAAGGAGAGCTCACGGACTGTCAGCATCCACCATGGCTCAGCAGCTGCACAGCCTCCCACACAAGCAACATGAAGGGGTTGGAGCAGCAAAGGAAAGGAATTAAACACTGGCAGCCCAGAGTTACACCCACATCCCCACCACGTCTCTGGAAGTCCACACCACCTCGCCATTTTGATCTGACCTACAGGGTGGTAAAAAGCTCGGGTCTGGGTTCAGACCTCCCTCACCTGAGCCGCAGCCAAGCTCAAGCAGCATGCAGCACCACAGCATGGAGAAGAGCCTTGGAAAGAGAGAAGGGGAGACCTGTATGTCTGTGTCTGGCACTAGGGAAAAAATCAGCTCTCAAGATGGATGAGGAAGGGCGAACATCCTCTTTGCAGACAGTATTCCACTTTTATATCATAATATATTTTCCTGTTTGAAGTAAATAGCATTCCTCTACACATTTCTTTGCTTTTCTTCAACTTTTCATACAAGACCCAAGGACCTTCCTGAAGGTGCCCCAGAACAGCCTCCCCCTGAGCCAGGACATAAAGGGCAAAGCACCTGGGCAGTTTTGCCCTAGCTGATGGGCAGTCTGCACCCCTTCATCTAGAGATGCCTTGAGTCCCCTTTAGCAAAACCTGCACCCCCTGTCCATCAGCTAACGGATGGACCTCTGCAGGCAGGGAAAGAGTCAGGGCCGGCAAAGGAGCAAAGATGTTCTACAACATCCCTGCACCCAACAGGAGCCTTTCTGGAAAATACACTTGACCACAGCCACATTGCAGCCTTGTGGCCACCCACCCCATGTGCTTTTCCGTTACAAAACACTTCACAGACTCCCTTCATCTTCAGGGCAGACGGGGAAAGCAAGCGAGCAAAACTGACAGCATCACCGGTAAGGAGAGGGGCTGCTCAGCACGACAGTTGCAGCAGGCTCACGGAGGTTGCTTCAAAGGCAGAGGGAAAATGCTGCCAGCGAGCAGACGGGACGGACTTGCTCTGTTGCTGACACTCCTCCCCAGATGCGGTCTGTTCGCTATGACAGGCTTTGGAAAAGCTCCTCCAGACTTCCAGAAGCAGCAGCTCAAAGCAGGTTCACACAGACATGGAGCCAGCCTTTCTCTAAAGCATACGAGGTCGGGCACAAAGCACTCATTTTTTCCCTCGCACACAGCGGCCCGCTCGGCTATTGCTAAGCCCGAGATTGGGCTGCAAACCTCCCTCCTCTTCCTGTTACCAATTTGATGGCATTTTACATGCCTAAGAAATCTAAACTGCAATAAAACCACTGTGACAAAACCAAAGCTGGCAATGGAAAAAGCAGTTCCTACCCAGTGTGGCTGTGCGGGGAACGTGTTAAAAAGCTGTCTGGAGCAAGAGTCATTGAAGCTTGCAAACACGCAGCTCTCTGCTAACTGCCCCCAGACACCAAACCCCTCCTCGGCCCAGACAAAGAGCCCATGGACGCCAGGGCTGCAGAATCTCCCCATAAACACTTTCATTTCAAGCCAGTTTAACTGGAAAAAGGTCAAGACCAGCAACAGCACAACATGTGTTATCAGTTAAACAAAGTTAGCAGCTATCGGTTAAACAAATTTAGCAGCTATCAGTTAAACAAAGACCACTTAGACACAACCAAATCAAAGATCCTCTGTATTTCAAGCACCCAGATGAATCTCTAATACCCCACACTAAGCCTCTGTGCTTTATGTGCAGTCTCCGTGAAGTCTGCATTGGTGTTTTGTTTAATTGCACATGAATGAATTAACCATCCAGGTAAAAAGACTACAACTTGAAAAAAATTAGTAACAACATAAAAACCTAAATGTGTCATCTACACCTCTGCTCCCCAGAGCCACTGCTGTGTTTCTGATTTCCCATCAAGTACCACCTACTCACTGCCCAATTTGTAGACAGCCACAGACTATTTTTTCTCCCCTGAAAGCCCAAATAGAGATACCTATTAAACACACATTTAATAAGAAAGCTTGCTCTTTGCATGCTGAATGTTTTCATACCATGTCATCTTAGGTATATAAATACAGTCAGGATTCAAACTCGTGTATTCCCCACTCCATAAGTGATATTTGTAGCAAAGTTTCACCTTTGACAGAGGCTGAATCTATTCCCAACTGCTGGAATTAAGCTCACGTCTTGCACAATCTGTTGTTTTCCTGAAGCCCCAGCTTTGGACAGAGCGGATTACATAAAGACCTCGGTTTATAATTAAAAACCAAAACAATCCAACCCTCGCTGCTGTGGGAAAAAGCTTGAAAATGTGACCTATAGTGCTGGAATACAAGAAAAGCAAATTAAGGAAAACCTCACAATGTATCCTTTTTCAAACTTCCCCATTTTAATGCCGATCACATTGTTCTTAGGGCTTTAATCATGATTTCGTAATGCCCTGAGGTTATGGGAACTGAAAACCACATGCTTCCACTCAAATGAGACAGCATAACATTTTGCAAATTCATCTTTCCTATGAACACACGTTTCATCCTAATCTTTACCTCCCCGCTAAAGTAAAAATTTACCAAAGTCTCCCAAAGACTTACTAGCTTAAACTATGGGCGAAGTGCCATAGAAACCGCAGTTTGTGGGGGGGTTTTTTTGTTGGTTGGGTTTTTTGTTCGTTTCCTTCCCACCCCCCACAATATCAGGATAATCCTACTCTGATTTGGGGGAGTCCCAGCCTTTACTTTGTAAATCAACAAAACCGACCAGTTTTAAAACATGGGGGTCTTACTCTGTCCCATTTCCCAGGCTGACATGCAGCTTATCCCCCGGACCTAACAAGCAGCATGGTAGCACAAGATGCGATTTCAGACGGCCCCAAGACCACAAATGATTCCTCCCAGATGCAGCGCTGGAAATTCGGAGGCATTTTCCCCACAGGCTGAGCAGCACCAGAGTCGGGAGGGCACAGCCCCGACACCGCCTGCGAGGGCTGGGGCTGCCCACCCTCCTCGACACCGACACCGGGGTGCAGACAGCGCTCACTGAAACAGCCAAATCTGGAGGCGAACCTCCAGAGCTAGGGAAGGAAAATTAAGGAGAAAAAGCTAATTTCCTTTGCTCCTGAATGAATTACTAGCTACAGTTCCTGTCCTAAATGAAGTGTTTCTGCTGGCCCACACAGCATGAAAGCAATGCAAACTGGATGGGAAAAAAAGGAGCATTAGCAAGTGGCAGGTTCATTTAGCAATGCCAGTACGATAGCCTGCACGCAGGAGAAAAAAAAAGGTGGGGAGAGGAGGGAAGAATTACAGGAAGTGTTAAGGGCTCCTCTCTGAGCCTTGCAACTTCACATTTCTGCTGTCAAATCTGAAGATCCTTCATGCGTGCATACAGCTACTCCAACACCACCAAGCTGTTACACTTTGTCGTTCCCGTGCAAACACCCTGAGCAGGGAGGCATAGCTGCAGCCGTAAGCAGAGCAAGCCCAGGCCTCACCTGGAATATATACGATAGCAATTCATTTTTGTTCAACAAATATCAAAATAACTGATTTTGTAAAGAGATGGTCAGCGACACTCACTGTAGGTGGTGGTCATTTCTAAGGCTACTTTGTCATGGATTTGACTGCACGCACTCCTCTTCCAATGCTGATACAAGGCAAAAACGGCCTGGCTTAACTAACGAGCCAGACAAACCCCTCGGCTGGGTGTGGAGTTGATCTGCAGCAGCCACCCCAAGCCACGTGCAAAGCAGCCTCAGCCGGGATGGGTAGCACATCCCACCGGCACCTACATCTCCCACAGAGCCCAGGGGAGGAAGCCCTGCTGTGGTGCTCCTGCATCACCATCCTCTGCCGGAGACCCCGATGGCCACCACCAGCCAGGGAAAGGCTTGTTCCACTGAAGGATTTTATTTGAGGGTCATCTTTGTGCTTATACTGGATAAAAGAGAGTGGAGGGGGAAGACTGAAAGTATTTGCAGGTTTATTTAATTTTTTGTGCTTTTTTAAACCACATAAACGGCATCACTTCCATTCCTTGCTGTTTTTTGTGAATGGGGACTGGGAGTCCCCACAGCTGGTTTCTTAGCATGTGTGCCCACTCTCAAAGTTTTTCTCTCCATCAAGAAATGGAACTAGACAGTAACATCAACTAGGCAGGAAGAGAACAAACCAGCAGAGGCTAAACTGCTTGTCAACCCTTAGCATTCCTGTGCAAACCCACTCCTGCAGCACTCCACTCTTCTTCCAGCCCAGGCCTGAAGTTTTAAAACCCTGTCTGCCGAGAGAATTAGGCTGGATTCATTGCAAACACCTCCTCTGGACAATTGTAAAGCAATCTGAGAGCACCTAATGCATTTAGGATTTAGCTAAATTGGTGCAACACAATAAAGAGATTAAGAGCATGGTCAATCACAAGCAATTGAGTTAGTTTTTTAATGATGAGCTAACAGCCATCAGCAAGGCCCGAGAGTAAAAACTGAGCAGGGAAAAAGGGGAGCAGAAGTGCAGGGCAGAGATTGGGGGAAAGTATCTACAGAGCTGCATGGGGCAGCTGGCATCGCAGGGACACCGAGCTGCCCTTGCCAGCACCCACCCGCTCATCTGACCTCCCTTCCACCCAACTCATCCCTTGTGAATGCTGCAGAGAGACCACGTTTCCCACGCACGTACCACCACCACCAGGGTCTGTCTGCAACAACTGGCTAAGGAGCACGCTCTCCCTCTTTAATGCAGGAAAACTTTGGCACCATGATGTGTTTGGTCCAGCCTCACCCACACAGGAAAGAGAACTTGCTACATTCTTCTACTACAGGTAACTTCTTTTAATTTTTGGAAAATGTTTTCACAGAGAGAATAAACATATTTAATATAGCACATTGCTGAATGCAGACCCGTTCCTACAGGTGACCATGCGCATTATTACCTTCAGGATCTAGCCAAGACCTTGTAGGATTATCTCAAAGCCTTGCTTGACCTCACCACATAGTGAAAACACTACGTGGGGCTGAGTCCAAGAGTTTCACACACTCTGAACACGTAGGGACTTCCTGAAGCTTAGCTTTCACTGCATATTTCCATTTCCCAGAGTTGTCTTCCCCTCCAGCTCCACTTCAGCACGCTTTGCCAGGGGATGTGGGTGAGTGGAGTACACACCAGCCTCTCTGCCCACCGGCAGCTCTCCTCCAGCTGGGCAGAGACATGGTCCAGCAAGACCTTCAGGTAGTAGAAAGTGATTCAGCTCAGGAAAGCTACAGCAGTGACTCCATCAGCACATAAACAGCTCAGCACCACCTTGTGCCAGCCCCATTTCCAAGAAAAGGCTCATGAACAGGTTTGTCACAAAACAGTCTTTTTTAAAGTCTAGGGAAAAACATGCACTGTATTCTGATTTCATGTTCACTGAGACTCCATACACGAGCAGAACCAGGCTCCTCTTAGCAACTTATCAACCACACTCCTTCCTGCACCATTTGTTTCCAAGCAAACAGAAACACTAATAGCCTTCCTCCTAATGCACTGAAGCCGCACATCTGTAGTTCAAAGGAGACCTACACTGTTTCTATTAGCCCTTACCAATATATAAGCATCTTCATTTCAGAGGAAGCCATTCATCTTCGTCAGTCACAGAATAATTATTTTTCAAACAAGTTGCAATGAGAGGTTCCCCCATACAGCTCCAGTTCCACGTGAGAACACAGTATCCAAATATTTTTGTTGTTGGAATTATATAATAATAGGGTAGCTTATTGTTTCATTTTGTATCAAACTTAGTGAGGCTTCCAGGCATTTACACTGCCAGCAGCCCTTCCCTTACTGTAAAATCTTTTTTATTGACAATTCAATCATGTCAGGTTTGGAACAGTAGACGCACTGATTTGATCAGCTATCATTGGATTTACAATATATAAATGACAGCACCATATCTGGCCCACGTTGCAAGCAGCTGCCTTTTATCGATTTATATTCTACTAGCAAGGAAGAAAAATTGCAGCACAATGTAGTGGTATACTCTTAGATCAATACCAATTTTTTTCTTAATGACACGAAGGCCAAGATAAGGACAGCATAAGTCAAAGCCAGACAGATCAAATTTGCCCAATATCCTTTTCAGTTACTGAGGTACATACTCAGGGATGTGTAACATTAAAGCTGAGGGGAACATTATCAAAATGCTTTAAAATTACCACATGCTTACAAGGTTACCCAACGTCCCCACCAGCCCTGGGAATAGTGATGGAGAACCCAGGGCTGCCTGGCTCCATCGGCCCCCACGCTGCCTTGCCAGCCCCCATGCCCGCAGGCTGAGGCTCCCCGGAGAGCATGCAAGACCAACTCCACCGCCACGGGGCGAGGAACTCTGGCTTCATACTAACAAAGTCAGCAACAGCCATGTTTACTGGCATTTGCTCCATGGTCATGTCAGTGGTACCCACGCGCCAATGCACTGATGTGGGGTCCCTGGTACACTGGGCACTGCTGAAGCATCACCAATGCAAATAAAAGGATGGGGCAAAAAAGCAGCAAACAGCATTTGAGTATTCCTCCTAGCTCTTCTCTTCGGGTTTAACCCTTCTCCTCCGATGGCCCAGGGGCGGTGATGATGGTGCATAGTGCCACCTCCCCACCCCTTGGCAAATGATGTGCCTACCCCCAGGCATCATCCCAAGGTGACCAAGGAGAGGGAGTGCAGGTATGCAGTTGTTCAGATACTGTCCCCCACTCTAACAACCACCCTGACCCCACCTCACCTATGGGATCATGCATTTAACCTGGCAGCAAGAAAAGCCCCTCTGGTGATGTGCTGCTCCTCCCCAGCACATTGCACAGCCCGGGCAGGCACCACGCAGCTCAGGCGTGCTTCCAGCTGCTGCACGAAGCTCCGGCACAGGCTACGGGATTGGGGCTCCTCCAGATAATGTGTCTCTCTTTCAAGGTCCAACCCATCAATAATGGAAAACTCCTAATTATTCCAGTACTGCTAGCACTTCATAAATTCAGTCATTGCTTAATGAGAAGTTATGAGCAAGCCCTTTCTTCATTAACTCTTCTGCAAGGCACAGGAACAGAAACTTCCCAGCTTAAACCTTCCACACTTCGGCAGCTTAAATTCCCATTCCTAATTGGTGGCTGGAAAGCAGGGCTGTCATGATTTATGTGTCTTCTGTAATTATCAAAACTCAGAGTACAAGTTCTGTGTGGCTCGTGATTAATCTATTTGCACCATATGACTTACAAACCCAAACACATTTGGAAATGAAAATTCATGCGCTAGCTCAAGCACAGGCAACGTGACAGTGAAATCAGTGACAACGTACAAAGCAGCCCAAGGCTGCAGCTGAAACAATGGTGCCCAAGATCATCCCTGAAATCTAGTTTGGAAGACAAAAAAAAATAAGCAGTTTAAAGTTTTCACCCTCCTCACTTCTTTTCTGGATGCTCAAGAGGGCAAAAACACTTACATAATTATTAATTTATATGACCTTGATGTGTATGTGTTCATCATCTCTTTAAAATGCATTTAGAGCAACTGATGAAAGCACCATTTAACCAAGGTGTGTACACATGCACATGGTTAACAAGACGACACATTTTTAAGAAGGTATGTGGGAAGGAAATCAAGTGACTCTTGCTGGTTATTCCTGTAAAAATGACCCCTTTTCCTAACTGGTGCAGGTGTCGTAAGCTTGCACACAACAGACAGAGGTGACCGACCCTGGGGCACCTGGGTGACATGGGCAGGAGTCCCCAGAGAGGGACGTGGCACTGCTCACTGCACCGACAGCCAACGCAGCGGGACCCCCTCAGGTACAAAGGACCTGGTGGTCCCACTACACGACATCCCCACCCAAGCACACGCAGGACGGGACGACCCTGGCATTTCACAGCTCAGTGTGGCCACTGCTGTTCTGCTCCTTGTCCCGTTTCAGGTGCTGCCATGTCCAAGGCTAAGACTTCCAAAGACAAACGGGAAATGGGTATTGGTTTCAGCCGGCACCGACAGCCTTCCCCAAAAACCCCAGGAAGACGATCAGCTTCGTCCCTAAGCTCCCTACCTTGGGCAGCTGCAATCCAGCCTCAGTGCTCACCAGCAGCCCACCCAGAGATTACAGACCCCCATTTCCAACCTTTCTCAGCAAAAAATTTCACTATAACGTACATAGCATTTGGGCTAATGCTGGTCTTTTTCCTCCCCTTCATTTCAAGATTGTTGCAATCCATCCTGTAAACCAGAGTGTCCTTTAAGTGCAATTACTGTGGAAAAAAAAACACCATGCAGCAGTGAAACTTTTCATTTGATAGTGGCCACGTTCCAAAAGCGACTGGAAAATGTTACTTCCAGTCTGAAAAACAAACACCGATTTTTAATTGCCTAAAAGGACAAGACAATTTCCAATTCTGTTGAGTGATTTCTTTGAAATAAATATTTATTGATACCTATATCCCACCTACTTAGTCATTTACTTTTTAAAAATATGCACATTTTAAAATGAGTTTACTTTTTCCTCCATCATAAAAAATGCAGGCTGCATTTCTCATTCATGAGGGTTTCATTTTTAATCTGCCATCTCAGACAGGTTTGGTCTGCATTTGTAGTGAGGACAGGCATGAGAAAAATAAAACTTTACTTTTAGAAGAAAGATTGAAAAAAATGAAACAAACTCTAAGTTCCCCCGCTGTGTTTGCCTCAGAGAATCCCACAAGTCCTTGTGGCAGCAGATGCAATTTGATGTTCATACCGGGTCCTTGAATCTCATTATTCCCAGAGCACATTAACTTGACATTTAGAAATATTGGTTTTGAAAGCCATTCGAACATTAAGAAGTTCCTGGCTATTTCTAATCTGCAGGGCAGCAAGAGAATCGAGGGTGGCAATTTCTCCCCCCCTCAGGAAAAAAGCCAACGTCAAATAGGAGCTTTCCCTGGAAAATGGCAAAACTTTTCCCACGAATGCAGCAGTGGAGATGTACGGCAAGCACCGCAGCCACGCCAACTTCCCATTCAAACGGCACGGTGAGCAGCGTGTGCTGCAGGAGACGTCTCTTTCCTGGGTTTTGGGGTGCACCTTGCACGCAGGGCACACTGGCTTGGGCTCCCCTGCTTGCAAACTCATTCCCAACAAACCCACTTGCAGCAGCAAGCTCTGCTGAGCGCTGCACAAGAACTGAGCGTGCATACACCAGCATGCAACATAGCAAAACAAGGAACCTCAGCCCAGCGTGCTCAGGAGCTCCAGCCATCACCTCACTGGACAAGGAAGGAGGTTACCCCAGCCCAGGGCCACGCACTGGTTTAGTGACATCCTTGAGCCAATTATTTTTAAAGGATTTGTCCAGCTTCTGGAACTGCTGCCCTGAACACAGAGAAAAGGAATTAAACCACTTTTACTGTGTGTAGGACAGCAGTCAGGCATCCCCTCTGCCAGGTGAGGGCAAAGCGGTGCCACCCACAGAAGGCTGAGGGAGCAAGCGCTTGTGTACAGAGCAATTTATTCCCACAGGGCTGCACTGCAGGAGGGGATGGTGGTTCATTAAAAGCTTTCATGGGACTTCTGGATTCTTCCTTTCCTCCCCAGGCACCCCCATGCCAAAGTATTACAGATAAAAATGACAGCTAAAACGATTTATTAACTAATAAAACAGCATTAAAACAAGTAATAGCATTTTGTAAGAATCCTAGCTGCCTGATAATAATAATAATAAAAAGCACTAGTGTGGAAGGCTACAAAGTGCAAGTCGGGCCAGCTGCCTAGGGCAGAGCCAGGTCTCAGATACATCCTCAATCTCTTCCCCAGGAGAACATCAGACCATTAAACTCAGAGCCTAATTCCTAACCTAGGCAGCCACGTCGATTATAGGGCATCCATCCGTGACTGCCAGCTTCAGCACAGGAAAGGCTGGAGATCATCCCTCCTGCCTCATGCAGGAAGATCTGCTTGATGCTTCCCAGTTGCCCCATTTTTCCCCTCCACACCCTGTTTCTCCCTCACTGGCAGGGGAAATGTCCATTTGACCATGCCCAAGATCACCCCCTCTTTGAGCCACTCCCTGCCTCTTTCTGCTTCTGCATTGCTCTGCAGGGCTCAATTCAGAAGCAGCGCAGAAGACACTGCCATGGGGAATAAAAAGGCAGTGTGCCTTTTATGCTCTGGCAAAAAAAGGAGGAAAAACATCTGGCTCGTGTGTTGCCACAAAACTGAGGCATCATTCACCCAGTTTGCTTCAACTGCATCAGTCAGGACTTCCTGAAGGGGATGGGGAATGCAACACTGCAGGATGGCAACTATAGATCTATTGCATTTAAAAATAAATGTTTTGCAGTCTTGCAGGAGGGACACCAGGGTGATTTTATCACCTACACGCCAAAGAATGCCCAGGGCTAATAAGCTGCCAAGAGAAATGCTGGAAACTTGCCTCAACAAGAATATCTTCCTCATCTCTCCACAAAGAGCTCATGGGTCAAATGGCATCCCAGCAGTGTCATACAAAGATGTCTTTAATACCCTTCTGGCTGCAAAATGGACCTCTGAGCAGGTAAGCTAGTACCTCCTTATCCAGCAGTGAACTGCCATAGGGATGTGGCAGCCATGCCAGCTTGAGGGGTAGGGGCTGTCCCCAAAGCCCTCTGTGTCCTGCAGCTGGTAGGAGGGCAACAGTAATGGGGCACAACATCAGAGCAGCCCCCACACTGCTCGAGAGCACACAAGGGGCTGAGCAAAGTGCGATAAAAGCAGCAAGTCAGCAATTATTAGACAGCTACTGGTCTCAATGGGACACACTTTTTTGTTAAAAAGAAATTTCTGAACTGTATTTCTTGGAAGACATCCAAGGAGATTTGAACAAACTGAATTAACAATCCTGAATTAAAGCTCCTGCAGTTCTTCCTGCCTGAAGGTTGACACATGCTCTGGAGCACATCTGTTTCCCTGTGGTGCCACACTCTGTCCCCAGCCTCGGGACACCTTCATGTTAGCAAAGGACCAGAAACAAGAACAACCAAGGTGGGCAGAGGTGCCTTCAGCAAAGGCTGAAGTAAGGACAGAACGATAGGAAGAGGGCAATGCATACAGCTGGGTACAGGAGAAAGGCCAGCAGAAACTCTGTGCTTCTTGCTCATCCTCTGCCTCTTCAAGGAAAATAGATGTAATTCCACAGCCCCTTTCATCCGTCCTGCGGCGCCATGCTACTTACAGCACCGTTAACTCTGGCCTGTAGTTGCAACTAGTAATTGTTTCTTCTGCTTCAAGCAGGAGGGGTATCAAGGAACTTTTATGCAAGGGTTATTAATTTCTGGCTTGTAGCCCTGACTGACAACTGAACCCAAAAAGCCTACCAAAGCAAGGAGCCCATGCTCTGCTGAGTACACCCGGCTGTTCCTGGGGAGAGGGGGCTTGCCTCCCTTCGCATCCTTTGCAGAACAAGGCATAAACAGCCTTTACTTCTGTCCGTGCATGCCACTCTGCTCACAGTTAGTTTAGTAGTGTAATTCTTAATTCAGGCACATGCATGCAGAGTGAAGCAGATATTGCACACAGGAAAGTGTTATTTGCTTATGGAGATTATTTTTGCAGCTGATGGACTAGAACTGTTCCCACTGTGTGCTCTAATGCTACACTACTGACAGCGCAGGCATTTTCCTGCTTTTCCTATATTTCCTCTAAATCCCAAACAGATGGGTTTGCTGGATGGTTAGTCACCTGAACCTGCCACATTAGAATCAACAGGAATCGTAATCCAGCCCAAAAATCCAGCCCAAATAAGGCTTCTTTCAACAGACCCTCAGAATCCACTTCCGATACCAACAGGTAAGCAGTGCAAGACAGAATAGCTGTCCCAGACATCCACGGGGAGAGTCATTCAGAAAGAAAACACACGTTTTCTTCTCTTAAAAGATGCATCAAACAGAAGTACAACTTGTTCAGTCTGATAAACCCATGTGCTGAGCTACATCAGTAACTGCAAGTTCCCACTGACAACACTTCAAATTTGCTTTCCTATTATGAAACAAAGGGTTTAGGGCTAAAGCAGAAGTTTGGCTGCCAGCATTGCCCCTGTGTTCTCTATTATCAGATTCAGACACATTTTTTCTTACTGAGCTTAATGATGAACAGACTCCCTGTGATTGCCGATACCCCATCAACTGCTCTTTGCTGTGTACAAGCACCCAAAGCCACCCTCCAAAGGAATATGCTAATATCTGTCGTTCAGCTGAGAAGAAAGGCGATCTGAAGTGTTATTAAGGATAAATAACCCTGGCTTTTTGGAGGGGGGCTGAAGTTGATGACTGACAAACAGCCAGCTACATAAATGCATCGAACTTATAAAAATGAAAAGTGTAATTGTGCACACACGCTGCCACATACGGGGCATTCCAGCACAGCCAGCCATCTACAGGAAGAGAATATTTTAATTTCACTCAGAAAAGGGGGGGGAAAAAGAGGGCATTTTATCATTTCCACTCTCTAATTTTGGTCTCTTGCATCGATTTTTAGTATCAATTCCCAGACAGGCTACACATGCTTTGGTTTGGAAAGCTTTCTTCCCCTTACGTTACTGAAATGAAGCTTTCTTAAGACGGGAGCTGTGATTTTGGACCAGCACAGCCCCACAACTACCAAGCAGCACAGGGCACAGGACAGAAGCTGTGAAACAAAGGATAAGCTACAACTTTTAAACAAATATTCTATTCTAAGTTCATGATTAATGGGGCAGGTTCTCCCTTCTCAGTAGTTATTATTCAAGCAAACCCAAACCAGACAATTCTGTGATGCAAAAAAATAAGGGGAGGAAGAGGAGGATGCTGTGATTTAGCCGACATCTGGCTAGCGGTCCAGCATGCAAGAGCTGCCTTGTTCTGTGAATAGCTGCAGCCCAAATTACAGGCTACATTCTGCTCTCTCACACCAGCCACAGGAATGTCAGCATAACTGGTATTTTGGGTATAAATCCAGGCAAAGTTTGCTGCAAGTTTCCCAAGAATTATTCCACTTGAAAGTAACTTTCCTCTCTTACACTTTCTACCCTGACCAACCTCAATGCTCCAGAGATCCAATTCCATTTCATACCCGCTAGTCAAAAAAATTTCAAACAGACTTGAACAAAACTGCTGTAATTAAGCAGCCTTCTCAGGAAGCATGACTTTGCTAGCACAAGCAACAAAGCGAGTGCCTGCAGTCCCTGTTAAAATGAGTAACGGTTATCCAAAGAGAAAATGGTGCCCAGGGATTGCTGATTCCTTCTCCACCTACAGCAGCCGCACAGTCCCTGGCAGGCTGTGCTATTGGGAATTTTTTTTTTTTTAATTATTTTTATGTGATACCTCAGTTGAAATGTAACCACAGCAAGTCCCTTCAGCACATGAAGTACAAGCATTTGTCAAAGTGACAGGAGAAGCAGTGTAATCCCCTTCAGTCTGGATAAACCAAGTTACAAGGCACGTGCTTCCCGGCAGCTGCCGGCTCCAACGTGGAAGTGCTGAGCCAGAGCTCGCCACGTGCTCGCTTGAGCCAGCAATGCTGCCATGCTCCCAGGAGCTGATGAGAGCACTTGAAGGGGCATGTGGTGGTAGACATCTGGCCATCCCTTCACTCTCCAAATGCCATCACATCCCACAGCACAAGTGGATTTGGCAACAGGCTCCGCAAGCTACGATGAAGACCCTGGGATCCTCTTTGGAGCAAAGCCCCCCTCCAGCGTGCCCAAGCCCCATCGCCAACAGCACACACAGCGGACGCTCCCCAAGGCAGCAAAGGTACAAGGAAGGCATGTTGAAGCCTCACTCAGCAGCGACAAGATCAATGCAAATGGAGAAGGGGGGCAAAAGCAGCTCAGAGGAGATCTGGGTTTGGGACAGACAGGCATATTGTTCTGCAGCAGAGGGTTTCTGATCACCAGAGCCTGTGCTCACTGCGTACCCACTCAAAGCAGTAAAAAACCAAATGTCATTAGCGAAAAATTAAGACCATTCAAGAAAACCAAGGCAGACTCATTTTGTCTCCTGACATCTTTGACTTTATTCAAGACTGGGCTGGGTTTTCAAGCCTCTCCCTGCAGTTACCCAGGCTAAGCTTTTGTTTGGAGGGGGAAAAAAAAAAAACAAAACACAAAAACAACCCACCACCCAAAAAACCAAGACCCAACAAAAAAACCCCAAACCACCTCTGTCTTCATTAACTGCATAAAATTGGGAGCAAGGACTTTCTTTTAACAGCATACCAAGTATTGTAAGAAAGCCACCACTGCTGTTAACCAATAAGCTCTCAAGGGTCCAAACAGAATTTTTTTTTTTTTTTTTTTAACAGCTAAATTCACAACAGCACCTGACTTCATGAACGGTTCCCTCATTTCAGGAGAAATGCTCAATCTTCTGTGCCACCGCAGGCTGGAAAAAACTTCAGCACTGTAAGGAGGGCAACTGGGACTTGGCATGCAATCTGCGTTTTAAGCCTTGGGAATGACGAGCTTTGTTAAACCCTGACCTTGACAGCTGCTGTGCATTCATAAGAGATTTTATCTCAATGTCATTTAATACTCTATAATTATCACAACATTCAACAGCACCCAACGAGTTGCCATGTTTATTTGCAGCCTACCATAGTTAGTTATTAGAGAACGTAAATTTTCTTTTTTTCTTTAAATCCTTCAAAATGGATAAAACCGCACCTCTAACTACTTGCAAAACAAGATAAAAGAGGAGGGGATGGGAATACCAGCAACCAAAGCCTCAGACCACCAAAAAGAGGCGTTACATTAGTAATAGAATTTCTTTCATATACTTGTCTACACCCCTTAAAAGCCTTTATTTTCATTGAAGAAAATTATAACGAAAACTCACAATCTTGTGTAGCGAACTCACTCTGGTGTGCCAAAGTGCCACTGACAACATAGTGCCCAGGTCTCTACACGATGACAATCAATATTATCCTCTTGTGCCTCCCCGCAATTCTCTGTGGCTGCCTCCTTCCCCCATACATGGAAACCCTGTGGTGCTGACTGCAGCCACAATAGCAGGGCGCACTGAGCTTAGGTTTAAGCGATATTTATGGGTGGACATTTTAGGTATCACCTCCTCGAGCCCACCGGAGGCTGGCAGGAGAGCTGCTCAGGCACAGTGCTCTAGGATCACAGACAGGGCTGTGCGCCAGCGTGCTGGTCCTTGCTGTTTTCCCCAGCAAAACACAACTATGCATGAAAAAATTCATTGCATGGATTGTGTGCTGTGCCAGGAGGCAACCACAAATGCAGGTTTCTCTCCTGGCTGTGATTAAAGCCTCTCTGGTGACCAGCCAGGACAGGCACACAGACCCACAGCCATTCCACAACAGCCAACCTGGGCCTGTGAGCCAAAATGAGCTGCGAGGTGTTTGAGTCAGATCGAGACAAGTAGCAGTATTGGGAAGTTGGATGGTTTTTAAGTTAGTGTTGTGCATACTGTGCTAAAAAGTGAGACAAATATGAACACTGATATATTTTGATCATGAATTAAACAGAAGAGAAGCATGCTCTTCAGAAGGGAGTGCTACAGGAAAGTAAGTAATGAGTCACGTAGCCAGAAACAGGCTTAGATCAAAAAGAGGTTTACAGACAAACTAGACAGTTCAGTGCAGATAAGTGTAGAGTAATGATGACTTTGATGAGTCTTTATCACACACGCCTCTGTGTCAATGACTGCAAGAAATAACATACGAGAGAAAAGCTCCACTGACACTTCTGTACATCATTAATGAAGAATGAGAAATCTGAAACACAAACATCCCAATGCTTAGAACAAGCACAAGGAGGCTGCATTTGAGAAAACTCTGGGCAGCCCAAGGAGGCTGCATTTGAGAAAACTCTGGGCAGCCCCAAGGTAGGAAATGCACTCCGCAAAACAGACAAACTTTGAAATGTTCATCTGTCGCCCCAAATATCAAGCACCTTTGCATTAGAGTCATGCACATTCGAGGCATTGCTCACTGGAGGATGGTGTTAGAGGTACAGATTCATCAAGTTTAATGATGTCAGGATGAAGCTTAATATTTCACAGTTATGTGTAGCTGGACATTACTATACCCTGTGAGCCCTACATGCCCTAAATCATTTTTGTTAACTCATGCACTTTGGACATGGCACCTGGTCATCATTTCAAGCTGGTTCTATTGGTTTAACTTGTGGCCCCCGTAAACTTACTGACCCAAGTTAATTCAATAAGTTGAAGAGAAAAATTCATGCTCATGAACGGCACCAGTTAAATCAATACCTCTTCAAAGAAACCCTGCAACTCTGTGCATGGATCCAAATTTAGGGAGAAGACATCTTTGAAAACAGCAACACACCAAGGCAAAACCACAGCAGCACTATTTAGGAGAAAAAAAGACACACCATGACAGGGGAGAGGGAGTCAAATGCAGGAGGCACACACTGTATGAAGCAAAGATCAGTATCACAGGAGAACTAGCACTGGGCCTTACGGAGGTGCACTGGGGCAGTGCACTGAGCAGCACTTAGAAATTTCACTTAGAAACTTAGAAATTGCAACCTCCACCCCAAGAAGGCAGCTGGTCCAGATGAGCTCCAGACATCCTTTCACAGCTTAAATTATTCAGTGAAAAGACTGGAGAGGTCATACCTAGAAAGGAGGCTCCTAAGGGGCAGAATTTTTTTCTTCTTACATGCCTGTTTAATGCCCAGTAAGGATCAGAGGACTCAGCAACTCCATATTCCTGCAGCAATTCACCACACAAACCTTCTTGCACAGCCTCTCACATTTCTCATTGTACATTCACAGTATGAATGTTTTAAAGCCTCTCCCACCACTGAATCACAAAGCCCAGTCCCGGTTAGGCCAGTTTGAATCACAGTTTGTATTTGTATGCACAAATATGGATGGAAGAGAGGTCTGCTGAGGCACAGCCGCTCCTAAGACCAAGCACAGCACCAGGCACAGCCCTCTTCCTCCTCCCTCTGCAATGGCACAACCCTTCTCAGCATCCCACTGCTTTCCAACACGGGTTTTCTGCACTTTACAAATTTCCAAAAGATAACACACACAGAGGTGCCTGGACAGCAAATTTATGCCAAGTGACACTCTTAGTTTCACAGCTCCTTCAGAAGCAGACCCAGGACCCAGCAAGGGGTCCACAGATTAAAACCCATGGCTCTAGACAGAACAAACCCAGGGACGCTTCTGCAGACCAACAGCTATTCCCATGTGAACAGAGGGACCCAGGAAGTCTCAGAAGAAGGCAGCAAGGTTCTCGCATTCCCATGGGAGAGGACACCGAAGCAGGGTGTGATCACGCTGGGGACGCTGCTGGCAAAGGGCGCGCAGCTCACAGGCAGCCCAGCACACGCAGCATCCCAGAGTCCTGGCGGGCAAGCAGGGCTGGGTCTGAGGACAGCGCAAAACCTGCAGGCCATTATCCTGTACAATAAAACTGCCATCCTTAGTTAACAGCATTTAAAGAAGGAAATAAAGCAGCCTCGGCATAAAACAGGATTAGCTGATTTTCGCAAATCTTCCCCTCCCTGGTCTTACTCCTTAATGAATAGCAGACACCAAAACTCCCAGAGAAGGTGGTTGTAAGAGACGTTGCTACTTACAGGAGGCTATCACTCCACCACCCACACCGCAGAGCCGGGGGGCAGCGCAGCACCCCAGGCTGTCCTGGAGCAGTCATACTGAAGAGGGAATTCTCTTAGGCCTTGCTGGGAAGGGGGGAGGTTAGAAAAACCTCACAAATTTCTGAAAGACAATACTAGAATTCAGGATAGTCTTGACAAATTGGAGAGACAATTCAATTAGCTCAGCTGAAAGCCCACGGAAGACCTTCACCAGAAGAGCAGGAGCCACACAGACTGACAAACACCAGGTGGGCAGGAGCACAGCAGACAAGGCACCTGAGACTGCTCCCAGGCCAAAAACACAAAGACACAAGTGGTGATGCCGAGTGCCATATAAGAGACAGGAGAAAACTGTTCTGCTCTGCATCGTCAAAGGGCAAAATATTAAGTGAATGGTTGCATCCAGAGGGTAGTGGCCAACAGCTCAGTGTCCAGACAGAGACTGGTGACAAGTCATGTCCCTCAGGGGTCCGTACTGGGACCAGTGCTGTTTAATATCTTCATCAATGACACAGACAGTGGGATCGAGTGCACCCTCAGCAAGTTTGCAGATGACACCAAGCTGTGTGGTGTGGTTGACACACCAGAAGGACAGGATGTCACCCAAAGAGACCTGGACAAGCTGGAGAGGTGGGCCTGTGAGAACCTCGTGGGGTTCAACAAGGCCAAGTGCAAGGTCCTGCACCTGGGTTGGGGCAACCCCCGGCATCAATACAGGCTGGGGGATGAAGGGATCGAGAGCAGCCCTGTGGAGAATGACTCAGGGGTACGGGTGGATGAAAAGCTGGACATAACCCAGCAATGTGCGCTCGCAGCCCAGAAAGCCAACCCTATCCTGGGCTGCATCACAAGCAGCACGGCCAGCAGGTCAGGGGAGGTGATTCTGCCCCTCTGCTCTGCTCTGGTGAGGCCCCACCTGGGGTGCTGCGTCCAGCTCTGGAGCCCTCAGCACAGGAGGGACATGGACCTGTTGGAGCGGGTCCAGAGGAGGCCACAAAAATGACCCGAGGGCTGGAGCAGCTCTGCTGCAAGGACAGGCTGAGAGAGTTGGGGTTGTTCAGCCTGGAGAAGGGAAGGCTGCGGGGAGACCTGACTGCGGCCTTCCAGTACTTAGAGGGGGACTACAGGAAAGATGGGGGCAACCTCTTTAGCAAGGCCTGCTGTGACAGGACAAGGGGTGATGGTTTTAAACTAAAAGAGGGTAGATTTAGACTTGATGTTAGGAAAAAAAAAATTTACAATGAGGGTGGTGAAGCACTGGAATGGGTTGCCCAGAGAGGTGGTCGATGCCCCATCCCTAGAAACATTCAAGCTCAGGTTGGATGGGGCTCTGAGCAACCTGCTCACTGCAGGGGCATTGGACTAGAAGGCCTTTAAAGGTCCCTTCCAGCCAAACCATTCTATGATTCTATGAATACAGAATCCGCTCTGTTGTGCCAGATGTTAAGGAAGATGTAAGAGAACAACAAGAAATCCAGTATAAAGCTACAAGAATAGGGCTGGTTCAGGAACCAAACTGTAGGGTTCATACTAGACTCCAGTTTGGCTAAAGAAAAGCTGGTTTGAAATCCATTGGTAGTGCTCACCCCATCCCTTGTACTGCTTTCCATCCTTTGTACCGTTTTCCATCAAAATGCAGTTTTAAACAAGGTAAAGCAGATGCCTCTCTGCCCCAGATCAGTAACACATGCTTTTGCCTTCTGTAAACAACTCATCCCTCACAGCTTTGGTTTTAAGAGCCATTAGGGAGAAAAGGAGGAAAAAAAAGACACATTAACACTTCTTTAGTCTCACTCCTTGAACCAAAAGCTACAGGAGGGGTCTAACGGTGGGAGGGATGGCAAATCCAGAGGCTAGCTCCGAAGTATCACCTCTGAGACCACACTGCCCCATCTGCCAAAAAAAAATTCAATATCTATTCACAGACCAGCTTGTGAACAAGCCCTCTAGGGGGAAAGATATAGAAGAAATTACTCTAGTATTAAGTTAATACAAGACACATGATGCAAAAGCAAAAGACAGTTTAAGTGAAAAAGTTGATTCCTGCTGCATCTCTTCCTTCCTTTTCTCCCTGTAAAAGCACAGTGAGGAGCAGGCTGGATCACACATACTTCCACCTCCCGGGGACTGCCAGAACAATGCTGAACAGTTGTATTTGCTGACCCGTCTGCAGTAGCGTGACTCCTGGGACTAAGATGATCATCTATCAGCCCAACTGTTGCCAGGCAGCCCCCAGGGACCACGTCATTCAGTGCAAGGAAGTCACTAGAGCATCCTAGCTGTGCTCCTGGATATCACTCCTCTTGCAAAACAAGGCAGAAATGTCAAGATGTAAAAATCCACCTCAGTTACAGCTGACACTGTGGGGTCTCAGAAATAAATCCTTTTTATTAGAAAGCTGTCATGTGAGCAATTACAATGCAATGTTTGCACTGTCTTTATACACTGAATGTTGCTTTCTGGGATTTTTCTCCTCATCACAGGACAGAGAAAAAATAAACTGTTTTACAGCTAAATTCTCTATAGCTTCTCCAAACACAACTGGCTCATCCACACTGCTGGGTGATCTGAGCCAAGGCACCAGTCTTGGTCCTTGTGCTAAATCACACAGGCTGGCTTGTACGCAGAGCCCAGAGCAAGTACCCTCTCTGCTCCCTGCCTCCAGGAACCACCTGATCCACTTCAATACAGGGATTAGGAACAAATGAAGATATGGGGTGTTAACTGGGGTACCACCAGCCTTATACAAAAGCAGTACAAGGAGGAGTTAAAACAAAAAAGTATCAAACCAACAGCATAGGAACACCCACAGCTGCATTTCATAGGAGAGGAACACACAGAAATCCACTTCAAGCAAATAGTATGAGCACCAAAGGGAGCATCCAAAAACCCAGGAAAGTCAGCTACAGTGTTAACTCTCAAATTTAGAAATATTATGCAACTTATTACTTTGCAACAACAACCCCCACCATTCATAGCCACAAGGAAGAGGCCAGGCGTGCTCTGCCTCATTGGTTTTACTGTCTTTCTGGTGGAAAAAAGTTAAATGAAAGTCTAGGGGTGGTTTTGAGTGCAATGCCACTAGTTGTCCAAAGTAATTGTTACTTGTCACACAAATGTGATCTAAACAGCAGCAGACTAGCATTAACCAGAGGCACACACCCCTGGAAATACACAAGTGCACAAGTACACAATATGGTGAAGTGGTACCTGTTATCTGAGCTACCGTGTACTCTCACTTAAATGAGTTGTAACCAAGGTGTTAACATTTGTGTCTTCGTTACCGCCCAGCTACCCTGGACAAAAAAAAATGACCTCATCCTATGCTAATTCAATCAATATTTCATGCAGGCAGATACAAGTTGAGATGGGTCTGTCCACATGCAAATTTGAAATATAAAGCAAGCTCCCTTTAGCGCACAGTCTGGCATTAGCAGGCCATTTCATAGGAAGGGAATTTTCAGTAAATTGCACATTTAATTTCCATGTTATGGGAAGTGGTTCCCCTTAGTTCTTCTAGCAGTCACCTCCTGCTATTAATGACCACAAGCAATGCAGTGACCCTTATAACATCTGATTTCACAGCAAATATTTTAATTTCTGAAGGTGAAATGTGAGATGTACTCTCCTATAACAGTTATCTTTATGGCTCTCTTAATTCTTTAGAATTTATAGTCTCCACTAAAAAGCACACAGAACATAATTGAAATAGATTTTCCAGATATATCTGAATTATTTTAACCTACCTTTCCTTGTTAGCCATTTATATTATCTTATTTTAACATAGGAAAAAAGTATTTTCACACTAAGAGCTTCACCAGTGGCTTTTTAAACTTTTTTTTTTTAAAAAAAATAATGGCTTTTTAGAAGAAAACATTGGTTCTGACAGCAAGGATTTTCAGAAATCAGGACTTGAGGGAAGGCTTTACAGCCCCAACATTTTCCCATTTCATCCAAAGGGATCTCTCTCAAAGGCATTAACACTTCCTTGAAATTATGTCTCAAAACAAAATGTGCAATTTTAGAGATCCTAGAAAAGTATGAACATGACATTGTAATGAGCCTCCAGCGCACGGAGAACAACTGTGGTCCGAGTCAGCCCTGAGGATAGGAAAACTGCCTTTTCCAAAAGATCTGCTTATAGAAGCCCCGCTGTGCTCTGGCAGAGATCGTCACACCTCTGAGTTCGAGAGCCAAAGTGGACAAATGCCCAGCAGAAACAACGGAGGCGAGTTGGACCTTGCCGTTGGGTAGATGGGGGACCAGAAAGCCCCTCCGGATCCCTCCACCCTACCGCGTCACATTATTAGCCTGGGGAAGACAGCATCATCAAGACTGGCGCTGCAGCCTACTAACCTTCTGTTTTTTCTTGGTAGTGTGTGGGGTTTTTTTACCCCCACAAACAAAAAATAGACAAAAAGAACAGTTTGAAGAATGAATGCTTTTTCCAGTGTTATCACTGCAGCAACAGGCACATATGGGAACTCAATGAGAGCTCAGTTCTGATTTATGTTTGATATTTCATTTAATTGAATTTTGCAAGAAAACTGTTTTCATTATTGAGAAATGGACCTCCCATCATGCAAAGGGGGATGAAATCAAATGCTTAAACTCTGCCTCATTTAGCAGTGACACTTTTGGAATGAACAATAGCTTCATACATAAATTTGCTTGTTTGGCTGCCACAGATATGAATTGTCAGGGCATTTTAGAACAAAAGAAATGACACGTCAAAGCAAATCTATAGTTCAGCTAATCAAAATGCCATGTTTTAAATATTCAGGTTGTTTTACACCAAAAGAAGGCATTTATCAGAAAGCATATAAATTGACAGGAAATCTAAGATGTAAGTGGAATGCAGACAAAATAAGGATTTTCAAGTACATACAAGAAATTTATTTCCCTGTGCACTTTATCATCCACCACCACCTCTCCCCCGCCCCCCCTAAAATACAACACACCAGAAAGCATATCCTCTGCCTCTTTTAAGCAATGAAAACATTAAAGCCACCTAAAGCATTTTAGCTAACAAAGCTGGCTCAGCATTTTGCATTGCCCAGAATGGCAGAGTTGGTCACAACACTTTGCAAACAGCCGTTGCTAGACTGGCCAAGCTTCTTCTCAGTCTTCCCACTAAGCTTTATCCAGGTACTGGTTTTCAGCTTCCAGAGCTCTGAGTGGTATCACTGGTGGGGAATGGCAATGTTGGGTTCACCTGTAGAGCTTTAACTTACTTTCTGCAGGCAATCTGGGGAGGGGGAGTGTGAGGGGATGAGTTTGGTGCCTCTAACACACATATGCACTTTTTGCCTGTCAGCAGGTAAAGCGATATAGATAACTTCAAGGGTACTGCAGCAGAAAGTTATTAGCTATGAAAAAAAAAAAAAAACAAGGCATCAGGCACAAAATGCTCATTTCGAGAGCATTTTGTGAGTCCCTTGCAGGACTTCCGCTGCTTGCGGCCAGCCTCCTTGCACCCCTTCGCAGAGACTTCATTGAGCCCTGCTTCCCCCAGACCTCTCTGCTCCTCCCAGCCTGCGCTGAAGTTACAGTAAAACTTGTCAGAGCAAAAGCCTTATTATGCAGGCAGGTCAGCTCTCTGTGCTTAGCTGCTCACAACATAATGCTTGCTTGTGGAAGCTTAATGTTATCTCTTAAAAGTTAAGCCCCATTCGTTTATAATCTATTGCCAGAATAGTTACTAGGTTGCAAAGAAATCACTGAAAGGGAGGCTTTTACAGCAGTTGGTCTGTCTCCTGCTTCTCCCTGCTTTGGGGGGTTAAGGCCATTGCCACAGTTTTGTCTTTGCAATACAAGCATGTTTCAGAGCATGTAAAATCCCACTAAGCCCACTGAAAATGTCGGTCCAGTTGTGAATCTCAGCACTGCCTGTGTTCTCCAGCCTACAAACCTGCAGATAAGCTTCCTGGAAAAATATCGGCTCTCTTCTAGTCTCCCACAGCGTGGAAAGCTGCTACATCCTAGAGGCACAAAGGAAAAGCCACAAAAGGTCATACCCAGACTTTTGAAGAATTTGAGGAGCTGGGCTTCAGTCCGTTAACGAGCTGGGAACCTAACAGATTAGCCAGAGTTCAAGAAAGCACAGCTGGGGCCCATCTCCACGGAGAAAGGAGCTGCATTAACGAGCTGCAGTATTGTTTGCCATGAGGGAAACATGTCATACCATCAGATATTACGATTATCACGATGTTCTTCTGCATCTGCCACTTTTAGCCCATCTTTCAGCAGGTCCAAAATCGTCCCCCTACCAGGACCCTGATTGACTCTATCTCACATTAAAAAAAAAGTATGAAAATAATTCAGTTTACCCAAGTCCCTGCATAAGACAGGTTTTTGCATCCCAACCCAGGATTTCTGCTCCATGGCAGGTATAGCACCGATTCTGGCAGGAGGGGATTTGCACAGACTGCAGTCCCAAGCCCAGGGACTGGTGGATGTGCAAGCAAAGCTGCAGAACGAAGCTTCAGAAGTGACAGCAGCTGCTTACAGAAGTCAGTTTTTGTCAGACTAAAAGATGAGGGTGTTTTCTACAGGAGGCTTGTGCTTTAGGGTCACTGCTTTCTCGATTCAGCAACAATAATTTATGGTAGTCTAAACTCACAGGCAGCAAAGCAAGTTCACCACCAGAAATGTCTTGCTGAATCTGCAGAAGAGTGCATGCTGTAGGATCAACGTGCCCGTCACCATCCAAATGCCGAGCTCTAACAGCAGCACTGCAAGCTGCTGCTGATTTCCTGAGAGATTGAACTCCTGTTACATTTCTAGTAAATGGCTGGATTGATAAACATTTAAGCTCAAGACAAACACCACCACCTAAAAAAACCCATAGATATTGCTACATGTAGTGCTGCTAGGCTATGATGTCAATTGGATTTGAAAATAACTGCTACTAGCAGCTATGTGTACGGGTGTCTTATTTCTCCGATTCCCCAAGAAGCTGTCCTTTAGCGATCTGACAAGTCTGGCAATTCCAAATGACTAAACACTTTTTGATCCCTTCAAGTGACAGCTAAAAAGCAGCATCTAACACTTTGTGGCTTTACTTTGGATATAGCTGCAAGAAAAACCATTCATAAGATCTGTAACTGCAGCTATGAAGCAAAAGAACCTTTTAAGTGTTTCTTCTCACCAATTCGAATAACCAACATTTCTAGGAGAAAACCACCTCTACAGCCTCTCCAGCGAGTGCTCAGGCAGATGGCATGCCTGCTCAGGAGATACCTTTTCCTTTCTGTACTTTGAAGAAAGGCACACGACTGAGAAAAGCTCTATTCTCTGCATGACCAGAGTTCTCCTGCCCCAAACCCACACTGCTCAGGTTTGCAGCGTCCAAACCAGGCACCCCTGCCTGCAGCATCACCTGTGCAAACAGAGCAATGAGCCCTGATCTTGTGGAGGTGCTAAACAGTACTTCAGTCGTAACATAAATACAGGTTTCAAGCCTGTATACCTGCCATGTATACATTGCAGCATTTCATTATTTGCACTGGACACATGGCAAGAAGGGCACTACCACCACCACCTACATTTCACTGGGGTTCTCAATCTTCTGCTTCAAATCACTAAAAATTCTCCATTACTGGGAACTACACCATTTTTAAAATTTGGAACCTGTCTCCCATGGATGCAGTTAAATAACAAAGACAGCGTTGTAAGTCACTGCATAGCTATGATACAGTCACACTTCCTAGATTGGACTGGGGTTTTGACGAAAGATTGCCATCTCCTAAAAACAGTGAAGCAATACCACACTTGGAAATATTAGACTATTTAGCTCTTTATTAGTAGAGCCATTGAGATTTATAGCCTACAGAAAAGGGTTGTTCAATCAACAAGGAGCAACTGAAGTGAAAAAGCATTAATGTTACCACCGAGGCAATTATTGTAACATGATCACAATTCCTATGCATCTTTAATTTTTGCCAACACAACAGATTCTCTAATACATGGATCCCTGTTTCATTAAGATAATATGATTTGTAATAATAATATGAGGTGAGTGAAACAGAATCCAGTCTCTTAACACTTGAGCATTGCTTTCCCTCAGGGGATATCAGTATACAAAATGGGGTTTCCGGCAAAGCACTTGTAATCTCAGAAGCCAGTGCACCTATTAAACACTTAGTAAGGCTCCAGCAGAAAGACAATACCAGAGACAATGGTCTCAGGCAAGATAAATATCTCAGTCTGCTCTCAGGAGGGGAAATGTTGGTTTAGTTCCATTTAACATCTTATCTACCTGGAAATCCAAACAGGCAAGAAAATGTCATTTCCCTCCAAGGAACAGAGAAGCGACTTTCCAGTCCCACGTGGCTCCAGCAATGCAATCATAGAATTATTAAGGTTGGCAAAGACCTTTAAGATCATCAAGTCCAACCACCAACCCAACACACCATGGCTGCTAAACCATGTCCCCAAGTGCCATGTCTACACATTTTGGAACACCTCCAGGGATGGAGACTCCAGCACCTCTTTGGGCAGCCTGTTCCAATGCCTGACCACTCTCTCAGTGAAGACATTTTTCCTAATATCCAATCTAAACCTCCCCTGACACAGCTCGAGGCCATCTCCCCTCATCCTATCAGTTGTTACTTGGGAGAAAAGACCAACACCCACCTCGCTACAACCTCCTTGCAGGTAGTTGCAGAGAGCGATAAGGTCTCCCCTCAGCCTCGTCTTCTCCAGACTAAACACCCCCAACTCCATCAGCTGCTCCTTGTAAGACCTGCTCTCCAGACCCTTCCTCAGATTCATTGCCATTCTCTGGATGCGCTCCAGCACCTCAATGTCCTCCTTGTCCTGAGGGGCCCAAAACTGAACACAATATTCGAGGCGCAGCCTCACAGTGCCGAGCACAGGGGCACGATCCCTGCCCTGCTCCTGCTGGCCACACCAGTGCTGACACAAGCCCGGGGGCTGGTGGCCTCCTTGGCCACCTGGGCACTGCTGGCTCATGCCCAGCCGGCTGTCAGCCAGCACCCCCAGGGCCTTCTCTGCCAGGCACCTCTCCAGCCACTCTGCCCCAGGCCTGGAGCGTTGTGTTGGGTTGTTGTGACCAAAGGGCAGGACTTGGCACTTCGCTTTGTTAAGCCCCATATAATTGGCCTCAGCCCATTGATCCAGCCTGTCCAGGTCCCTCTGCAGAGCCTTCCTGCCCTCAAGCAGATCAACACTCCTGCCCAACTTGGTGTCGTCTGCAAACTTACTGAGGGCGCACTCGATCCCCTCATCCAGGTCATTGATAAAGTTATTAAACAAGACGGGCCCCAAAACTGAGTCCTGGGGAACCCCGCTTGTGACCATCCACCAGCTGGATTTAGCTCCCTTCACCACAACTCTCTAGGCTTGGCCATCCAGCCAGTTTTACCCAGCAAAGAGTACACCTGTATAAGCCATGAGCCATCAATCTTGGGAAGCTGACCAGTTTGCTGTGGGGACACTGATTCCCTGGGGCCAGTTCTGCCACGTGCCTCTGGTTCAAGGGTGATGCTCTCCTTTGGCAGTCTTGAAACGCAGGCCCAAAGGGATGGGAATGCCTTGATCTGAGAAACTGATCTGAATTCATTCTCCAAAATTGTGGGGTTTTTTTCTTCTCCTTTCTGGAGGAAGGAGGGAGAAGGAGGGGGAAGAGGGACACACACACCAAGAAAACAGGCTGTTCTAACTAGAATATGAAAAAGATGAAGATGAAGGAGATTTCTATTAACGGAAGAAAGTCTACTGCAGTGTAATCATTACTTTACTGAAAGATCAGATCCTATCAGGACACTGGTTACCTCCATTCATCTCATAATGAAAGCTTATCTGAGGACTATGGAAGAGCTGGTCACAGACCCTAGTCCTACCACAGCACAGAGGTGTTGACAAACTAAAACTTGGAAGATTCTTCACTTTATACTTCGCTGGTTGTAGAAGGGACCCACTCTAGTCAGGAAGAGACAGACACCAGCTGCAGCAGAGAGAGGAACGCTTCTGCTGTGTACAGTCATAACAATAGTGCAAGGGTACAAGCCACTCAGTAAGCCTGAATTTCAAAGCAATATAAAAGAGAAAAGTGACTCCCTTTCAGGATCAGTATTGAGCTCTGCATGGAGATATTCAGAGTGGAGAAAAAAATAATCTCAAACCACAATTTGCTCATTTTGCTTAAGACTTTAGAGTGAACCTATCAGTTTTCTCTCATCAGGGAAGTGGCAGCTTTTACAAAGCCCATACATGCCAGCAGACCCCCTGCTGCAGCACCCCCCCCACCGAACACAGTCCTGTCCCATGCCTCTTCAGGTCCCCATTTTGACAGCCAGATTTTTGCCGCATACAGACCTCTAACACACTGCTGTTCTCGTACAGAGCCACGTGCTCCTGCTAAAACCCACGACAATGTCCTGGCACCTGCTTTGGCTCTCAAAGGAACCAACAGTCAGAGGGATGACATTTCTGTACAACCCTCTGACTGTGGAGGTATCGTATCATTCACACCCACTTCCAGAGGGTACCATGCAATAAAGCAAGAAGCATGCACAAAGCTCAGCCCTTCCCATGGGAAACCCTCCATGGCATGCCCTGTGGAAAACCCCAGCTCTGTTCATGAACCAGGCACCCAGGTGAGGGCAGCTCTACAGACCTCCTCGGTCACACTAGATGGAAGATGACAGCTTGGGTTTATCAAAAATGGAGGCTGTGACATTTAGGTTTTTGCTGAAACAGATGTTTCTAGCTAACAGGCATTTTTCTGTCCAGCTCTCAAATTTATTTTTTTCCTGTATTCTCTACAGTGTGCCGCTGTTGCTGTGTCCTACATTGAAAATATTTACAAAGGCATCAAAATTAACTCCAGGTAGGACTTTAGTGAGCAGGGGAGAGAGGCCAAAACAAAGCGATTCTACAGGTGGAGAAGAGGTTCTCTCCTTTCATGGCAATCAGAGAAACAGAACAACTGGAGGACCAGCTCTGAAGTTGAATAAGATGAATGGCAACTACAGCAAGGGCCATAAAAACACCAATAAAAAGTAAGTTGCCATAAGGGAAATACCCAGCTCAACACCTCTCCAGAAAGGTAAGCATAATAAACTCACTCCTAACATGGACATCAGTTTATTTTTTCAGGTGCAACCTAAACACAAAACCAGGGAGAGATGCAGGAGAAGAAGCACCCAAATCAAATTCCATCTGCTATGTAAATAGTCTTGCTTGTTGACGGAATTAGTTGCACAATTTAGATCAACATAATCTGACCTTAAACAATGAAATTAGCAGCCAAAAGCCAGTGCTCCCCCTTCCCTGGGGGCTGCAGCAGTTCCTCCGCAAACCCCTCAGACCCTCAGAGAAGCAATTCCTCCCGTGCCTGTCTTGGCATTTGTCAGAGACCATGTTTTATTTTACTTTGCACCAATGCAAAGAGGTTCTAAATATTCTGGAACTAAAACGATCACAAAACATCAAAGTGCTTATAAGGCATTTCCACATTCTCCTTGTCTGGCAAGTGAGTGGCTGATTTACAAGCCAGCTGTCAATACTGCACAACTGCTTACCTCATTTTACAGGAAAGCAAAAAAGTACGACAAAAACAGAAGAAAAGACTTGCAGTGCAGAGTACTATGCAAAATTGCTTTTTTCAACATGGCAATCAGAAATGTGTGTTCATCACTGACCTGTCAAGGAAAAATGCCTGTTTAGCTTTCAGATGAGCACACAAGAGCTGGGAGCGGCTAAGCAAGTAGCCAAAGACCACCCCAAGGTTTCCACCACTGCAAAGCGGTGACCAGCATGTCCCTACAGCTAACGACCAGCCTTTCCTCTGAGCATCTGCAAGCGTGCACTTACTTGTGTCAACACAAAGCAGGATCCCACAGGCTCCATGAACCCTAAATGTCAGAGGAAAGATAATCCTTGTAGTTAATGTTTATCTAGGCCAGCACACAATTACAACTCTCAAAGGAAGACTCCAGCTTGAATGTGTGAAATGTTAATGCCTGCAGAGGGTGGATGGCAAACGCTTTGCTCCATTTGGATGTAACCCTTACTAAAACAGAAGGGGAATACCAAAAAGCTGTCCCATGCACCCAGGGACACCTCTGCAGTTTTCCTGAAAGAAGGCACCAAAATGAGAGCAGAAGCAAGCATCAGCATCTGACCTTACAGCTATCAATTATATCTGCCCAAGACTCTGCTTATGATGCAACAGCAGATGAGATTTCTCTTTCCTTAAAGAAAATATCAAGTGTTCTGGAAACAAAACAGTTCCCAGTTACAGCTACAGCTCATTCCCCTACCACATCAAAACAGAGGTACGGGCACAGGGTCCTCCCCTCCAGCTGCCCCAAGGGGACACACCAGACCAACGCAGTCCTCATCCCTGACCAAGCACCAGCCCCACAGCTGCTCTCGCCCAGTGCTGAGGCTCCCCAGCAGCCCACTTTGGAGACCCCAGTCCCCACTGCAGCATTTTGTGCTTTCTTTCTGAACTGCTGCCAGGCAGAAGCTTTCAGCAAGCACCCGACTCCAACCTATGCTTCCACCACTTATTCTTCTCCCCCCAAAAACGTAGCTGGCCATGTGCTGCTCTCGAGTGAAACCCTCTTTCAAGAGTCCTGGAACAGCCTCCATACAGCTGGATGCTCCCTATTACTGGGCTGCATGAAGTAGATGGAAAATCCCTGATTTTCATGTCTTTGGCCAGCCCCTCTCCATTACACATAGCCAGTTTTGCGGCTGCACATTCAAGCAACATTGTTAAGCAACAAGTTAAGGAGCACTGACCTGCCTGGGTTTCCAGCCCCCTGCTAGTTTACTCCTGTTTACTGAGCCGGTCCCATAATCCGATTGAATTCTCCATCAACACTGCACTTCCTAACACCCCTGAATCTGCCACACCGCCTTGATTGTTAAATTGCTATCGAGTCATTAAAACAAGATTCCTGCGTACTCCCCAGGCACCATGTCAAAGCTGCATTAAACTGCTTTTTAAAATTTTAATTATTTAGCTATTGCAATCATATTGCACAACCCTTATCGTAATCATTCATTAACCTTTGGTTTTAAATAATTAGCAGGCCTCTGCAACAGGAATAAAGTTGTGTTCAAGTTTGTGAAGTTTGTTAAATAGCATGAAGGAGGACGCAGTGCTGCCCCGTAGCCGCATACGATGACAGAAGGGACAGGTTGGTACAGGGTGCCTTGCTATTGAAGTTATGCAGAAGGACTACACGGCTGGCAGAAGAGCAGTCAACGCAACTGCAGAAAGATTCTTCCAGCCCACTGCCAAAGGGCAATCAGATGGTGCCTCCAGCAGAGGTCAGAAGCCAGGATGCGTCGCCTCACTGCTTACAGAGCTGTGCAGGCCACCAGCTGTGTGCTGAGTAAAGCTGTGGACCGCATCCTCAGCTGGAGAAGTCGGGGCACGTCCTACAAAACCAGTGACACGACAGCACTGTACACCTACATCTGCCGGACAGCAAACACTTCAGCTCTGCGGCTCAGGGAACAGACTTTTAGCTATGAAAACTCTCAAGCATGAACAAAGCACATTCCCCACAATGGGATGAAATCTGCCTACAAAAGAACCTGGTTAGGAGCAAGATTGGTGGTACAGAAATAAGTGTACACCTCCATTTTTGCAGCTGTAGGAACAAACTACATCTTCGTCAAGCTAGTCCAAACCTCTTGCATGTAGCGGACCTTTCAGCTGAACCGTTGTCATCAGAAAAGCTGCTGGAAGTGCTCATTGCACCTATATGTGCCATTAACATGCATAGTATTGGCTAGCAACTATTAGAGTTCCTATTAATATATCCTATATACCCATATAGGGTATATGACCCTACTACAATCAACAAACAGCTGTCGTCTCCTCCTCCTCTAAGCAAGTTAAGAGGGGCCATGACACTTACAGGAGACAAAGCAAAACCTACAGACTGATTCATGCAGCAGCAAGCACTTGAAGTCAAATGGCTGAAAACAAATGTACTTCCCAATTATTCCCCTTCACCTCTTACAGCCAGGCAAAGACCTGACAAATGCACATTCTGTAAGCTCCTGGGCAGGAAACCATTCCCGCACGGCATCCTCTGGGTGCATTTAGACTACAGAACAACATATACAACAAAATAAAGAGACGGACACTTCTATGCAGAGTTACATTAAAGGATAATTCAGCCCAACAGAACAGCCACCCCTATGCTACAGGGATTTAAAAGCTTACTAAAAACCTGACATAATAGTCTGCAAGACAGCACAAAAAAATATGATTATGTAGTACGGACAAGGCAACTGCATTCTGAAGGAGCAACGGTGACTTGGCCAAAAACGTTATCACTAACGGGAAAACAAACAAGCCAAGGACACTTCATTTTATGCCATTAAGCATTTCAAAGTATCTGGGTGACACCGCTGTACTAAGTAACAGACTACTTGCTTTCCCATGTAACTTGTTTAATAGGCAGCTGAAAACATTAGAAAGACAAAAGGGAGTTTTTATATTCTGATAATTTACATTTTATCCATATTAACGATCAAAAGCATCATAAGCAGTGAAGGAACTGTTGTCAGATATCATTTTAATGACATGCACCCTTTTAGGTATATCCAATATTCCTCATATCGTTAGAAGCAGGGGAAAATTAACAGAATACTAATAGCAAAGCAAACTCCAAGTACGATAACTATTCCTTTTTTTCCCCATTCGTGTTACCAGCCCATATTCTGGCTCTATTTCTTCTTGAAGAAGATTTGAAGAAATAAAATAGAAACTTGAATATACTGGCTAACTAATTAATTTTCTCCCGTGCTCCACTACCCCTGAAGGGCTACCAGAAACATGGGCAAAGCTACTTACTTCTATGCCTTCAGGTTCTTCCTTCCCACCTTTTTTTGCTGCCATGCTGAGACCACAGCTCTTCACATGCTCACAATTACACCCGTTTCTTTGCATCCCTTTTTGGCTGTACTCAACTACTGTCGCCTGTTTTACATTTGGATTGCAAACCCCGGAGAGAAGCAAGATCAGGTACAACAGCACCACTGTCCCTTATAGGGGCTGGGTACAAACAGTTGGGTGTGCATTTATAAGCCAATGCTACATCACTGGCATTCAGGTGGGCAAGCTGTCCCTAATCCTAGATTTCAGCAAGAACCTACATCATCAATTCCTTATTCCTAAACTGAGGCTCCCTGATGAGCCCTTCCTTTCAAAGGACAAAAAGAAAAACCAACATTGAAAAGGTCAGAAAGGATCGACAGCCCTTTGGTATTTTGTCTCCTCTTGTACTTTTTACTAAACTAGATCTCCAAAAACTTTTAAGAAGGGCACACATGCACGAAACCCGGCTGTTTTCCCCCACCTGCGCCTCCACACGCTCCCAGAGCGGCACACAAGGAGCAGTACGTGCGCTGCTGTACCAGGTGGATCTGTGCACTGAGAGGAGCGGAGGAACAGAGAACGTCACTGAAGAGCAGAGAAAGTCAGAGTCCATTAACTGTAATTAGAGGAAATACTAATTTATGAAGCAGGTAAACTTGGGTGTATCGATTAGCTCTAATACAGCAAGTGCACAGAAGGTAGTGCCTTCTGAAGAGTTTACATCCTTCCCTGATAATCAACACTTAATTAGATCTTTTTACCTTAATGCAGACTTTCTCTCTCTAACGTTAATGCTGTCCTTTCCCCCTGATTTAGTGGCTTTGTCCTCTGACAAAAGCCCACCACAAAGGGGAAAGTACCAACATAATTAATTTTTCAGTAAAAGCCAAGTTGTTTTCTCTGAAACATTTTACACTTCAGAAAATGTCAGAAATGTCAGAGTCCATAAGCAGAAACAAAATCAGAGATCTGCTTCCCTATTAATACTGCATGACCTCCTCAACCATCTCTCTCTGGGAGAGGGAGACAGGGCACTCTACGGGGAGCAGAGGAGCCAGCAACCACAGCTGAGGAGGGGAGGGGGCCAGAGGGCTAAACGAAGAAGTATTAGCCACTGGCAGGTTAGAAAAGCAAACAAATTTAAAATATATGGAGCACAGCACCAAGTGCCTCTGCCTTGGGAGCAGGCTGAAAAGCTGGATGCTCTTCTGGAGAAGGGGCATGCAAAGCCTGGTGGAGAGCTGGGAGGCACTACTGGATCCTCACTCCGCAGTCTTAAATTCCTTCTCCACCACCTCTGCATGCAGAGGTGGCAATGCAAAATTATAATTGTCTATAGAGAGGATAGAAGAAAAGTGCTACGTTGACTGTACTTGTCTATTACAGGAATCCCTTAAGCCTCCCTTCAGTGCCTCACCCAAGACAAGGCAGAGCACCATCCTGAGAAATAACAAATAGGAGTCCCATTTTCTGTCCCCTTTCACCCTTGAGCTTAGCTGCTACTGTTTTACTGCAACCTCAGCTCCAATACATGCACAAACACTCCTCCTGGAGCCTTCAGATATATCACAGTGAGTTATGTGCACTTTCAGACCTCTACAAAAACACCAGAGGAGATGTATGTCTCCTTCCTCAGAACAGCCTTAGCGGAAAGGCTCAGACATAACGGGCACTGGCCATGGAAGACACCAACCCCACTTCCACAAGAGCTTTATAGCCCAAAAGATCTGAGGGCTCAGATTACCACTCAACTTCATCATTTTGTGTAGCTAACAGTTGGTTTTAGTACCAAAATCTGGTATTACCAGGGCAGATTAGCTCCAACCTGGAGTAACTCAAAAGCATAGTTTTGGTACAACTTAAAACTGAAGCTTTGCTCCAATTTGCTCATGGCCTTTCCACTCATTATTGCTCCATGAACCATGATCAGCAGTGTCACTCACAGAATTGAGCAGTGCTTCATCCACAAAAGGGTGACATTAGGCTCAACTTTGGCTACTGCTGCACCTTCTCTGCAGCTCCGGCCACCTAAAACAGGCTCAATTCTTGTTACAGATAAAATTGCCTTTTTTTTTCCCTACTCTTGTTCCATTTCGCCTACTCCCCTCTGAGCACATCAAGGAACTCTGAACATTTTCTGGCACATTCATAGTGTTTAGAGACAAGTCCTTGTACAGGTGATCATTTCTCAGCCCATAAATTAAGTTCTCTTGCTGGATTAGCCCCCAGAGTTTAAAAAATTGTACTGAAATGCTTTCCATGCAGGAATATCCACTCACGCTTTATTTTGCTCACACTGACTCCTGCAGCACTCAAACATGAATAAAAAAAGGCAAGGCATAGCCTTTTACAGGACCAGAACAAAAATTTTCATTACGAATGTATCAGCGAATCAGTAATAAACTCAAGCCTATGAAAGATTTCTTTATGAAGAAGATTTCATTTTCTTCTAATACACAGGCTGATTACAGGAAGAGTGAAACAGCAACATGGGCACCTGAGAAGGTTTGCATGACCACAGCAGGTATTACTCATGCAGATCTAGCTGTTAGGTGACACATTCCTAACATCATACATACAGACGATAAAAATCCCGCTCTCAGTCTGCAAGCACACTCACTTTAAGTACAGCGTTTAAGCCCCCTCCAAACTCTGACTGAACGATCACACTTCAGAACAGCACAATAGCTTTCTGCCACAGACATTTAGATTAAATATTATAACTGATTGTAGGCAGAGCTGGTAGCTCTGCATATTACAGTTGCCTAACGCTTCTGATCTTTAGATACTATTCCTGTTTACCTATAATTTTGCCAAGCTCTAACCATCTGGACTGCAACTTCATATGCCTTTTGTCTGCCTCAGGCAAATTTTAATTTCAGCCAAAACTGTTCAACTGCTTCTGAGAACAAGGCAGAGGAGAAAGATTTATTTTTTTTTTCTTGCCTACAGTAAAAAATCCTGCTGACCTTTTCTTTAATTAGCTGAAGAATTTCCCAGGCTTTGAAACAGAACTCAACTTTTGACAGGATTTTGTGAAAGTCTATAAACATGAACTTTTTTGCACAGTTTGGGGACGTGGTTGAGTTTGGGGTTTTTTGCTGTTTCTGCAAGAATGTACCCAGATCCAACTTGTGCTTTGAGGGGAGGGGGAGAGAATAGGAGTTGAAATTTTTTTGGTTTTCAACATTGAAACCTCCTGCTTTTTAAGAGACACCAGGTTTTTGGTGCATTATTGCTCCTTTTATTAACTTAAAGGCAAAGTTGAAGTACTTGGAAGTTGGACACTGCTAGTCCAGCTCCTTCTTTTGCCAGCTCCAGAAGTCGTAATGCGTGAAGTGTACAAAGACAGCTTTAACTAAAGAGGCTGTACCCAAACCCAAGACCTACATCTTGAATATATATTGCTACACTGCAGTGAACACAATCAAAAAAGGTCTTAATTGGGATCCTTCTGGATTTCAGTTTTTCTATTCGTGGAAGAAACATTCTACTACTCGGCATTGAACATCATGAAACAGCATGAAAATATTCACATACAACTGAAAATTTTGCAGAATTCTGTCCTTAAGTGTTATTTGAAAGTATTAAGAACCAGGCATCAAGCAACAAGGAGAAAGAATATGGCTCATTAAGGGACATTCATTTAGTGCCTTACACAGGGGGGGAAGCTTGTGGAAAAATACACGTGATGCTATAATTAAAGGCTGTATTCTAATGCACAGGACACAAGAAGCCAAACTGAGGTTGCAGAGATCGCCTGGTTTGTTCGTCACCTTCATAAACTTTTCACCCTCAGTTATGTTCTTCTGATGTAGTTTTCTGAAGGCACTTTTGCGATCTAGCTGTTGATGAGACACAAATCCAGGAGAATCAATGTGCATCTGAAGAGATTACTTCCTCCCAGCTCAGTATCTTCAAGATGCATTTCAGGATCAAATATATACTTACTAGTGAGTCTAATTATTTTTCATGGTTATGTCACAACGAAGCATCACAAGCTAGAGAAAGAAATGGTTTTCAACGTCTCACCAGTTCAAAGACTGCCTTCTCATTTCATGTGAAGCATTTGCTTTTATTTAATATTAGTAATGCAGTGCACTTTACAGAGCATCTTCAAGGTTAAAATCTATGCAACCTAGTAAAAAAATAGCATTCTGTCCATTAGTTCAAGCAGTAGATTGTGAGCCACATCCCTTAGAAAATGAATCATTTCCCCAAATGTCAAATGCACTGCTTATTCTCCACTGGTAGCAAAATGTGATGTACAGGGTTACTAATATAATTTCCAGGCAGTTATCTAAACAAACAGCCTAAGAACAAAGCAGGAGAGGGGGGAAAAAGCAGCTTATCACCTCCAGCTTTAAAGCTGCCGCGCATTCCAACACGCAAGTGCCATCTCTCAGCAAACACAGATGAGAAGAGCTGCTCTGAATGGAAACATACCTTTAATCTCTCTTCAGAAATCAAAGCTCATTCTCAAGGACAACGAAGACTATATCAGCGCAAGTGCTCTTCAAGGCAGACCTTTACCCCCTTCTCAAGACCACCCATTTAAATGCAGGCACTTTCTTCATTTATTACAATGCTGCATCACACAACTTGCAGTAAGCGTGTGACCCCCTGGTCACTGCAACACGTGCTTTCCCCTCCGTGCCAGCTGGCAGACGATGGATGCATCTCAGCCCCATGTTAGGTCCCAGCCCTAGTGAGGAGCTGCCACAGGAACGCAGCACAGCTGAGCAGATGTGAACCTAGAGCAAACCAGGAGCAGTGCTGAGCTGGTCATATTTGTACCAAACACCTGCAAAGCCTCCCACAGTTCAAGCCCCCAGCACGTCCCACAGCAACATCCCACCAGTCCAGAGGCCAGTCATCCTCCTCCTATTGTCCCCCTGGTTCCTACAGAGTGTAAAGCCCAATGCACAGCTCACCAAGCAGCCACGCCATCTTCCTGCAGGACCACAGGCAAGAATAATAAACCCTTCCCCTAACCTCACCAAAAACCAGATTGCTGCCTATTCCTGGGACAGCCACAGGTCAATCTCACACATATAAGTGATCTGGATAACGGGACCAAGTGTAGCCTGATTAAGTTTGCAGATGACACCAAATTGAGTGGGGAAGTAGCCACTCCAGACAGAGAGCTGCTCTGCAGGGAGATCTGGATAGGCTGGAAGAGTGGGCCGAGAACATTATGAAGTTCAACAAGGACAAGTGAAAGGTCATGCACCTGGGAAAACAATCCAGGAGTGCAGTATGGACTGGGATCTACCTGGCTGGAGAGCAGCTCTGTGGAAAGGGACCTGGGGGTCCTGGTGGACAGAAAGCTCAACATGAGCTAACAGTGGCTGCTGCGGCCAAGGTGGCCAACAGGATGCTGGGTTGCATCAAAAAGGGCATCACCAGCAGAGATAAAGAAGTCATCATCCTGCTCTACTCAGGGCTTGTCAGGCCACACCTGGAGTACTGTGTACAGTTCTGGTCCCCGCTATACAAAAAGGATGTGGACAGGCTGGAAGGGGTCCAGAGAAGGGCCACCAAGATGATCAGAGGACTGGGAAGCTGCCGTACGAGGATAGGCTGGGAGAGCTGGGTTTGTTCAGCCTTGAGAAAAGGAGGCTCAGAGGGGATCTCATCACCATGTACCAGTACTTCAGGGGTAGCTACAAAGAAGACGGAGACTCCCTTTTTACAAGAAGTCCCATGGAAAGGACAAGGGGGAATGGACCCAAGTTGCTTTTGGGGAGATTCCGATTGGACACGAGGGAAATTTTTCACAGTGAGGACAGTCACCATTGGAATAATCTCCCCAGGGAAGGGGTTGACTCAGCCACGTTGGACACTTTCAAAAGTTGACTGGACAGGGTGCTGGGCCATCTTGTCTAGACTGGGCTCTTCCTAGAAAGGTTGGACTAGATGATCCCTGAGGTCCCTTCCAGCCTGGGATTCTGTGATATTGTTCGTGTGCATCCGTGGCAGTGCTTTTGCTGAGTTGGCTGCGGTGCCCCGCACACAAGAACCGCGCTGCATGCAGCCTGACAATCCTCCTCTACCCAGCACATACAGCTCTTCTGCAAAGAGAGGGAGGACCACCCTTTATCACCCTGTCCTCCACAAGAGACTGAGCAGAAGACCACCACCCAGTGCTGGGCTCCTCCTATTCCTTCAGCCAAATAATAAAAAAAAAAAAGATAGCATGTGTTTTCAACATTTCTTACTGATGCACTAACAGCAGGAGCCAACTCCTCCTTAGAGTAAACATTTCAGTCATAAGAAATGCTGTGCAAGAGATTCAGCATTCTCTTGGTCATTTTTCTCTTTAGACAAGACTTTTTAATTTTTTTTTAAAATGTCTTTTCTACACAAGAGGAGACAGCTGCAGAACCATTCACCAAGCTGTGCACACTAGCCGCACTTCTACCCAGCTGAGGCGGGGCATTATACCACGTGTGAAAATCCTTCTCGGGCCATCTCAGAGGCCTCCATCCAACTCTCACTAAGTACATAATAATTCCCAAAGGCTTCATAAGAAGGTCGATCACGGCTGTGCAGCCGGACATCAGAGACCGAGCACTCCCCTGACAAATGACAGCATAAATAACAATCTTAAAAGCCTCGTCCAGAAGGAAGCTGTGCACCTAAATTAGCCAGTGGAGATTTCTCTAGTACAAATGGTAGTTCTCACCCTGCCATCATCTGGGCTGGCATACTCAGCTGAAGGACCAGGGATACTATTTTCTTCCATTTAAAGAACTATTTGGGATTTATGAGCCAATATTTAAGAACAGTTGATAGCCCACTTACATGGGAGACTCAAGGAAATAGCAATAATTTTGTAATTAAAAGGCAGTAAAAGCATGTGTGTCATTTCAATATAATTCCTTGGAAATTCAGTAGCAATTTGAATTTATTTTTTTAATGAGATAGATTCAAGATAATGCATTGATCTGATTAGCCTTCACATTCTTTCCTCCCCTTTTAGTGTAAGACAATCTCCTTACATGGACTACTAGGCCTATTTAATTTCCTTTCCCTAAAAAAAGGAACATCATTTTTCAGTGCAGTCATAATAGGAATGACCAATACAAATATGCTGCATTACTACAATCTATTACTCACCAATTTCCTTCAAAAAGGGTGAATTCCAAAGCTATGAGGTGTAATCCTAGGGGCAGCCTTACTGTTCTCCACCTGCCTTTAAAATTGCTTCTTTATGGCACTCAGTCATAGATTTTCTGACCTGAAGATGACAAATTTGGGAAGATCTAATCAGCAACAGAATTTGTTTACAATTGATCTACACTGCTGTTTGTTTTGCCTTGTCTCAGAGGGTTGGGTTTTTTTAATCTTCGCTTTCTAACCAACAGGTTTATGTTATTTCCCCCCTCCCCAGGCACACAGATTATTTTTTTCCAGTTAAGACTTTTTTTTAAATATTAGCAGATTAAGTATGCAGTGCTTCCTACATTTCACCTGTCATGGGAAATGCATTTATTCACAGAAAATGCATTACTTCATGGAAATGCATTTGCCTTCACACATGAGAGTTTTTCACTGGTCTCCTGTGCGGCACCGACAGCCACATGCAAACCCAGTTGTCCAACTCTGACTCACCAGTGTTACATGGGACAATGGGCCCAATCCAGCATCACATCAAAACCATGCAAAGAAAGCCAGGCAGCGTGCACGCTGCAGCAATTACAGATGCAGCCTAACCACTGCCGAACCCAGCATCAGAAGTAATTCAGCTCAATTCATAAATGCACCCTGAAGTATTTTCCTATGCCTTTTTAGCATAAGATCTGAGCATGCCAAGGTATCACCATCCTGCCAACATCACTTCCAGGCACTACAGCAGAGGGAAGGGTGGAAAAAAAGTAAGTTCATCACATTGTTCACCAATTTTTATTTTGTAGCAGTTTTGAACTAATCTACAATGCAAAGCAGAACTGAAAACATTCTCGGGCATGCTGCAACCGACTCCTTAATTCATCATGGGCCAATGGGAACTGATTTTGACTCTAACCCTCCACCCGTGCACCACTGGCAGTAGCACACAGGTTGCACAGGAGCAGCGATCAGCTGCAGCGTCAATCTTGATCCAAAAGTCTCAATAAGAGCAAAATATTTTCTCTTTGTGAGAAGAAAAACCTGTTAGGTCTATGTTTACCAGAAAGCCAGAAGGGTTTAATCTTATTGGCTTTAAAAAAAAAAAGCCCACCACCAACAGAAACAGACAGTAACTACTGCATTGCTATTTTCAGCTGGGGAGAGTACTGCCAGCCCCAGGCACTAGTGAGACAAATGCCAGCCCTTCCCAAACATTAATAAGAGTTGGGAAGAGCCCAATCGCCTGGTGAGCTCTCTCTCCGAGATGCACTTAGGTCACATTCCTCTGCAGCCAATGTGTAAGAGCTTTAATTTCAAAAGCAAAGCTTCTCATACACCCACATGACTCCCATACCAGGACCTCGCAGCCCATACTGATGTTTCATCCCAAAAAGTGCTCTGCTTGGCAACACCTCGGAGGGACAGCTGGAAGGTACAGCCAGGGCGTCCCATTATTTCAGCCCAGCCTGCCACATGGTAGCCACATTGCAGCTCTCGAACTCCACATAGCCCAACCCAGCTGTATGCAAGGAAGGCAGCAGGGAATCTCCTATCACTTTGGCTCTGCGGCAAGAGGTTAACCAGCATCCAGGTTCAACATGCCCTAGCTGCTGGTCACCACCTGTTCCTGCCACCGTGCAATGCCACACTCACCCCTTCGCTTTGCTGTGGGACCCAACCCTGCCACAGGGAAAAACAGGAGGTTTAACAGTGTCCTGGAAGCCACAGCAAGAGCTTGGGTCAGTCTTTGGGAAGCACCAGGCTGCCCAGAGACTGCAGCTGCAAACCCCAGAAGTTCAGCCTTGCCAAAACCTCATGGTTCCCAGCAGCTTGTGTAATCAAGTTTACAGAAACAAGATCTGCAGTGTGCCTTTAGCAACCTAAAAATGAGGCATTTCTTCCCCATTAGGCAAGTCTTCTCCCACACGCACATACCCCCAGGGCTTTCTCCCTGTCAGAGCTTTACCAGCACTGTTAACGTCAGGCAAGGTACCCACTGATGCAAGGAGACTTCCTTTCACCCCTCAGGGTCACAGCTGACTTGGGTGGAAAAACAGCATCACAGGCCCATTGAACAGCCTCCATGGCGAAAACAGGGCTGGAGACTCTTCCAGCAACTCCAAAACTCAGCATATTTTCAGGGGACAGGACACGCGTCCTCTGCTGCTGTGCCAAGAGATGACCACTATGCAACAACATGACCTTCCTCCAACACCCACAGAACTCCTGACACTGCGGCTTCATTTTAAGAGCAAGATGAGATATTTTAAACAGATCAGTGCATAGTGTAAATAAACACTATGTAGGCACGTGAGACACCCTTGCTGTCTAAACCAATAAAGCTACCAAGGCCCTTCAGAGAAAAGCAGGCCTCTTGGCACACTGTGCTTGGTAGAGCAGAGAAAGGACCACCGCAGGGACAGCACCTCTCTGAGGTGCACCAAGTGTCCAGTGACAGCCCATAAAGCAACAGAAGATCCAAGCTGCCAAAACAAAACTTACCTCAGAGAAACAGCGTCCAGCACAGCAAGCAACGAGAGCGATGGTGCTGCGTCTCATAGTACAGACATCTCCACTCTGAGGGCTGCAGGCAGACACAGCACCAGGTACAGCATCCAAGTGTAGCTGGACAAAAGGGGTTTTCCAGGTAACATCTCCCCTGTGCACATTGGTCTGAACTGGACACAGTCCAGCCTGAATCCCCCTCACAGCAGCAGGAGGAAAACCTAAACCCAAACATTTAGATACTGTTGCCACAGAAACAAAACACAGGGAAGATCCCACATCCTTTAGCGTCTCTGCACCATCCGTGCTAGATGCATCTGCTTTATTTTCTAATGACAAGTACATAGCGTGAGTCTGCGACGCTTGCTTCTTTGCTGCTCTTGATATTCGAAAGATTGCAGAAAGGCGTGCCTCTTCTGGGCTGAAGCAATAAAGCTAATTTCAAACTACTGCAGTTTAGTAGTGAAAAATTAGACCAAGACACTCCTACGATTTTGGAACATTTTAAGGATAAAGACCAAAACTTGAGAACTGGATTGTCAGTGCCTCCAGTGTGTCCAGAAGTTACACAGGCTTCTACGTACTAGATAATCCAAGAGGCACTGCCAGCCATACACACTTGTGTAGAAAGCAGTCATCTGCCCTCACTGTTTGAGTGGTGTTTTTTACAGATTAATATACTTTCACAGTAAAATGAAAGATTATAAATTGCTAAAATTGATTTCACATCAGCAGTGAAGTCAGAGTGAGTAACACACCTGAGGTGACCCAGCCTGCTCGAGGGAACGTGAAACCACAACGTATTGACAGTTTAATTGGCTCAGCAAGAGTTCATTTCCCTCAGATGAAACGCGTCATTGGCCATTTTATCGCTATATCTTATTGCTGCTTTAAAAGTAAAGTAGATGACAATCTAGCAAAATGTTTTCTTTACAGAGACAGTCCCTGCCTTTTATTGCTGGGCGCTGGCTTCTTACCCCTATTCCTCACCAGCAAATGCAAGCCAGCTCTTGTTTGCATGTTAAACATTTTGCATGATGAGAATGCCTCTCCTTACCCTCTCAGGCCAAGAGACGGAAGATGCTGCCATGCCCATTTCTGTACTGGAATTACAAAGAAAAAAAAAATCAATGGCACCAAGCAGTTCTATAAATACCACGTTCAAGGGTAACATGACATTTATATCATCCTACTGCAAGCAGGAAAGATATAATTTGACTGCTTTATAGCATTAGGAAGCATTTTAAGAATGTTAGTACTTGAACTATCAAAAGATGATAACTTGCAGCTCAAAAGGTAATTACAGAAAACAGACCACTTGTAGAAGCAGAAGACTCGAAGGAACACAGGACCCCTCGCTCCCTGGTTATCTCGTAATTCACGCTCTGATGAGGAACACAGGCAGAGGGTCGTGTTTTGCCAGCATGGGTTCAGAGCAGATGGGACAGAGGCAGCACCACCACGGCACATAACGCAGGGACCTGGAGGAGCTGAAGGAGACACTGCAGGCATCTCAGCAAGGCCACGATGCTCCCACAGAGACACAGCCCAGACACCTCCCCATCTGAAAGGTCCACATCTCCTGTGGAGGCAAAGCACCATGGGTGCAGCAGTTATCACAGCCCTGCCCAGGGAGCAGCCCTGGGGTGCCCACGGCCAATGCCTCCCTACACCCCTTGGAAGCAGGGGAGTGCCATCCCCTTTCACAGCAGAAAAGCAGGAGAGCTGGCAGGGGACAGTACTCCAACAGCCAAATAAAGTCCCACAGGTATCCAGGAATTCCTCCACAGACTCTGAATTGGGGACCATTAAACCCAGACACCAAGCGCAATACTTAAAAACTGCTGAAGCAGCATGTAGGCAGTTATGAAAAGCCCCCTATTAACCTCCAAGCCTCATTTCACTGACGAGGAGAAGGGCGTCAGCAGTATTTAATTGCAGTGGAAAAACAAAGAGAGGCAGAACACAGAGAAGGGATCTCAACCACATGCAATTCCCCATGGCTGCACTCTCCAAGCCATGAAGACCCCAAAAGCAGGGGCTGGGGGGCTTGGGACATCTCCTGCTGCTCCTCCAGGGACATGCCAGGGAGTTGCTGCTAGCCCTCTGCAAAGGGCACAACGCAGCTTCTTCCTACAGCAGCCAACCTATGGCTACCCAGCACGGGGACCCCACAGGGGCCCTCTGCGTGGAGATGCAGGGGGGAGCACAAGAGGCCATCACTGTGGGTGTGTGTTGCAGAGCTCAAACTGGGAGGCAGGGAAACAGCGGCACAAGCCAGCAAGCTCCCACATGCAAAGATGTATGCCATCAGCTCTCCATCAGCTGTGAGCAAGCAAGGGCTGTGCAAAGCTGTCCAAGATGTACCAGGATTTTGGAAGACCACGGGAAATGTGACCACTCTGGTATTGACTGAAGTGGGGGAGAGGGAGCCCAGGCAAGAGGGGAGCCCCACAGCTCAGGCTCAGCGTTGGGAGGAGCCCCATCCAGCACATCCAGAGCCTGGCAAGCTGCATGCCAATGCTGTGCTGGCATTAAAACTCCAGGCAGCAAGAGGAAAAAACAAAAGCAAAACCAAGCATCTTTCAAAAATCTCCCTTCCTGGTAGCGTGCACTGTCATGCAATACTTCCAAACCCATGGTTTATGCAGCTCAGGAGGGTAGTTTCATGCCCTAACTCCTGCATGATGGATTTTACAATTTGTTAAAGAAACTCATCAATCCTCAGCAGTCATTTTTAATGCCCAGAGCCTCCACAAACTCCTGCATTTTGCTGATCCCCCAATTTCAAATCATTTGAAACTGCTGTTACTATTACAGCTCTGCTCCTAAAGCTAAAGCATTATAGCACACTCCAGACTTCCAGCTTCATATGCTAGTGTAATAAACAGATTAACTGTGATTTATGAACAATAAGTTCTGGTTATTTGAAAGGAAACATTACCTTCCTAGACCAATTCTGACAACGGTGATATCTCATTATGCAGAAGCTCCTTCCACCTACCTGTAATCATCGGTTTAGAACATCATTACCAACCTGGGAAACACACCGCCATAGTTTTCCGCTACAAATTTTGTGCATCCAAAACATCTGGCAGGAACCACTGCCAAAGGTAGAACATTGGCCTGAATTGACCCAGAGAGAAAATTCCAATTTTAAATACACATTAATAAAAAAAAACAACAGCAACCAAAAAAGCAGCTTTGAGAGAAGAGAACTGCCACTGTGGAGATAGGTGCATCAGAGAAGGATGCAGCAAGACTTCAGTTATCAAAGGACTAATTAGGCACAGGAATTATAAGATGATACAGAGATTTATCTGTGGTGCTTATTTACTTGCAAAGTCTAATTAGAGTTGTAGTATTCTCTTCCAAAAATGAATTCATTCTTTGAGTCCACTCTAAAATGTCAGCTTAAGATTCTACAGACACGCAAGCAAGAGTTCACATTTTCACAACACACCTGCAGCAATTAAGCTGACCACCCCACTCATATCACATTTGACTACTGCCAAGTATCTTTTTTTCCTTCCCCCCACATTTATTCAGTTAATCATAATAACTTTTCTTCTGCATAGAACAGCTGTGCAAGAAGCCTGGCCAACAGTCCAAGCCTGCCCACTGGTAGATATCCATACCCACACACACCCCGTGACCGTGGCCCCACAGGTCCCCAAGGGCACATCTCCCCTCTGCAGTGATGGTTCAGCTCCAAGACCCTCTGACTCTCTCACCTCCACCGCTTTACACATTAAGAAACAATTATTCACTTTTCATGTTAGAGACTTCTCCCACTTGCTCCACATTGCTCCCTCTTTCCCTGTAAGCAACAGAGGTCTGCAGCACAACCAAAGCCCCTCAGGAGGCACGGTGCTAGAGCCTGTCCACCAAGGCTCTTCCTACTGCCAACAGCTGAAAGACTCTCCTCCACTGTCAGACTTAATTGACTTAAAGACGCTGGAGTATTAAACCTTCCAAAGGATAAGACATGAGCTCTGCTGGGCAGCACTGGTATCAGTGGACCCTTCTCAGCAATTAACATGGAATAGCTCCCACCACGCAGCCCATCTCTTCTCACCCAATGGATGCTGCATGCGTCTTGGATTTACTCATGCAAGGCATAATTAGTAAAGATAAAAGTTTTTATATACTTAAGTGTCTTTAACAGAATAAAAGAAATCTCAGCTACCTCACCTTGACTCTATAGTAACAGTGGCTCGTGAAAAATGAAAAGCCTTGAAGGATTCAGAATAAGAAACCTGGAGACAATCGCTGATCTTTTATCTTCCAGACTTCAAGCAGAATCAAGTTCTTCAAAGAAAACCCAATAAAGCCCAGACATTTTCATCATAACAAAATAAATAATTCAGTCATACTTTAGAGGACTCTGACATTAGGATCGGCTATTTGATATATTTGTGGCTTAGGTGCCTCTAAACTGATTAAAGATAACCTGATAGAAGCTTGCAATGTCAAAACCGCCTTCATTCCTGACAGATATGAATGGATAGTGTAAATAACTATAAATAACCAAAATGGCTACATTTATGCCTAATGGAGGATTTACAGCCTTCAGAGCCACCCGGTAGGACTAAGAGTTACAGCTCTGCCTTTGTCCTACCGCAGCATGCAAGGGGAGGTGAATCGGCCGCCTCCCCACACCGCCTGCTCTGCCAGAACCACCGAGGGCTCAACTCCAGAGGGGAGAAGAAACAGGATTCTCCCACAAATACAAGAATACCATACACATACAGGCAGGTTTATCAGTATTGATTTATCACGGTCTTCCTAGGAACTACTCTGAAACACACATCCCAAAAGCCCCTCAAATCTCCATAGCCTCTGCAGTCTCCCCTTAGGAGCCCAACAAAGCTCCTTTTGTCTTCCAGCTCCCATTTGCAGAAGGTTAAACGTCATTGCCTTTGAGAGGGAATGGACAGGGTCTCAATTTAAACCTACAGGTTTTCACCAAGGGGGAAAACTGCAGCATCCCAGCTAATTTTCCAGTTCAGGTAATTGCACTCCTGCCTTTCCAGCATCCCCCACATTTCCAGCCAGGTCCCAGCAGCTCTGCAGCTCCACGGGAGCTATTTGGGAAGCGGGTGGAAGCAACCCTGTGCCCACACAAGTGGCAGGGCAGCTAGATTCAGGGTCAGAAACAGCCATATGGCATATCTCAAGGTTTACACCACTGCTACCCTGCTGGCTCCAGCAGCCTCACCATTACTGCGAGATCGCAGAGCGGCCACTGACATGCTCCAACAGCCTGGTATCTGCACCATGCAAAGAGAGGCCGCTCCAGGATTCGCCTATCATCAACAGCAAAGGCTGCAGAAGGGCAACACGAGGTACTGCTGATCGCTTATTCGAGCAATCACTTAAAATAATGAAAGCAACTTTCTCCACAAGCACACTGCTTGTGTGCACACTGTTACTCCTGCAGAAGCAGCCCCTACTAGTCCGCTCTCCCATTGCTGTGCTTCACACTTGCTGGAGGGGGATGATTACCAGCAAGTCCTACACAAAACAATGGTTGCAGATGCTCCTCTTCCCTTGGAGGGTCCTTCTGTCCAGTGTTGCAGTCTGACCCCCTTTTAAAAAGTACCTTTTCTCTTGCACAAAGAGCTAGGAGCGTACCGTGAGACCTGCATCTGCGCAGCTGCTATAGCTTTAATTTTCTGTTATCCACAGTGCAACAACAGTCAATACGCAGGACGAGAAATTTAGTGATCACTCAAAAAAATTCCCAAACTTAGGAAGCAGGAGGCATCAGGCTGATGAACCTCAACCCAACACTGGGGAACACAGCTCTTTAGTGGGGGAAAGGAGAGGAAAAACAAAAAGGAACCCTGCTATTTTCCTGCTCAAATTTACCTTTCACTAAGCTGAAATAAACAGAGGTTCAGATGTAATATTTAGGAAATCAGTAGAGTTTGCTGAGAGCTTTTTCTGTTGATTTAATACAAAAAGATGAGGTGGTGGCAGGGCCAGAACCCCACCACCACCAAACAGCCAAGACCTAAGGTCAGGAGACAGAGAGCGGAGAAAGCAAAGCGTAGTTAGGGCTCTCACCCTTTGCCACAGCAGGTTAGTTGCACTAACTCATTAGTTTGGATGAGAACCTCAGAACAATAGTAAATATCACTTGCAAAAAGACAGATGAGCAAGTTTTGAGGCGATGTGGGTTCAGCCTGGCTTCACGGCACGCAAGGGCACTGCCATCGGCTGAGAACCTGAACCAGAAGGCGCACACACGAGCAGATACCAGCACAGTTACACCGCATGGAAGTCAGCCTGGCCCCAAAGAAATCCTCGAGTAAGATTTAACTGCAGTCAAGACAGCTACAATCCATTTTAACACTGTCAAACACTGCAAGTTTCCAAAGTATTAAATCACTACTTAAATCATCTTCATAATTTTTAAAAAATGCCTGTAAGATAAGACCAGGAGCTAATTGTAACATTTAAATTTAGTGAAGGGAGAATTTTTTTAGTTGGGATTTTTCCTTAACTGCAATAAAGAAAAAGCCCAAGGGTCTAAAACTAATAATCTAATAAACTTTGCTAAGTGAACATTGTAACAGATAGGCCTGGATGAGATTTTCTGTAAATGCCAGACAATTTCCCTTGATCTTTATCAGCAGAGATGCCGCTCTAGCTTCAGCAGGAAGAAATTAAATTTGGTGCAAAATAATAACATCTGGGTGAGATTTTGTTTGTCAGACTAGCAGTCCCTTTAGATGACATGCTAAAAATATTAAAATTTACTCTGAAGGGTTTTACATTTGTGTTTAATATGAGTGATTAGGATACGTTTCCATACCAACATATTACCCTGCTCTAGAGAGCGGTGCAATTACCCATCCTCTGAGCAGGCTCCCCAGCAGACGCTGAGGTCCAACCCAACGCACAACACACGCGGACAGCTTTCTCCCTTGCCAGAGCACGCATGTGAGAGCTGGCACTGCTTTGAGCCGTCCCACTCCTACAGTCCCAATTCCTGAAGCCACAGGGCATCCGTCCCCAGCTTCAAGCAGAGACACCATGCAGGAGCAGGACCTGCAGGAGATGCTCAGGGACCACGGGGGCTCCAACAGCGACTGCCTCTCCTCTGACCACTCCAGTGTCCCCCTTGCAGCTGAACACCCCCTGCGCAGCCCAGCACAGCCCTGCCACCGGCATCCTACCCTCCCCAGCTGTGTCAGGACAGAAAGCTTGCTGCTGCCCTGCAACCAGCTGTCACAGCACATACCTTGGCAATATGGGAGGAAGCAAATGACATGCCGGTGGGGTTTGATTTGAGATACCGCACTCCAGCACCAGATCCCTTAGGCATGTCTTGAGACAGAAGCCTGTCCCCTACCACGAGCAGTGGCAAGAAACAAGAAATCGGACGGCAGTATGTCGGGTCCAGGCACAATTTCTATAGCTGGGACAGCCTCTGGCACCACAGGCATCAAAATACTCTTAAACAAGCAGCAATCAAAAGATCGACCTATTAAAAGAAGTGTTCTTCTACAGACTTTGAGACTAAATGTAAAGATAAAAGTACACAATTTTCAAAGTCTAATGAATTGCCCTTCCAGGTCCAAAACGCTTTATATGAGGTAAAGTGAGCTCCTCAGTGGTTCCAGCTAGGAATTCCTCTTCTACAATGGGACTGCAAGAGATATTTAAAATTAGTCATGACCTTTTTTATAAGCAGAAGAGGTCGGGAATTCTTCAGTTAAATGCTTTTCTTCCCCACCACCAAGAAGAATGGTCATTCAGCAACACCGGCTCCAAAAACCCTGCACAGGGAAAAAGCTCTCACAGCCAGGACGGAAATCATTGGGGGGGGAGGGGGGGGGCAGAAATCAGAGGAAGGGATTCAAGTCTCTCCCAGAGGACACAGGAAGTTCAGAGCTAGAGCACCGGGCCCTGCTACACTATGCACAACCTGCAGTAACACAGGGTGTCATTCCCACACACAATAAAAACTCTAATGTTACATCATCTTTTGTCAAATGGTAGGGGAGGAGGTAGACACTTTATTCTGGCCAGGCTATTCATCATTTTTGAAGCTAGTCCACATTTCCAGTGACTAGGAAACCAACCTCTCAATAGTTTTACCCCATTCTGTTTAGCAGAATTGGAACTTAATGGTCGCTGCATTAAGAAGCCGTGGGGAAAAAAATATGCTGTTATCTCCTCAGCAATTTATTTCATCTTACATTGAGAAAAACAACACACTGGACTTCATCAGACAGTTGTGGACCAGAACAGAGTTTTGCCATGATCCCACAGGCTTCAGCAGGCTTTGGGACTTGCTGCTAGTGAGGCATGAACAAAAGTAAATCAATTATTCTGAAAAAATATCAGCATGAAGGAAAAAAAATGCTCAACTGCCCATGCCTTCTTTTTTAAATATACGCAAAAATGCCATTAATACAGAACGATGGAACCTCAATAGGAGAGCACTCAACAAAAAAGCAATCATTTCACCACACATTAACCATGGATGGAATAAGTTTTGCTTGCGTAAAGGCCCTAAAAAAAAGTTTGCAGATTTAAGGGACACAAACTGGTGTGTGTCTACAGTAAATATTTGCCAAAGGCCAGTTTTGCTAAAAATACATCACATTATCATTAAAGAGAAGAGCGCTTCCACCATATAATATGGCATCAGGTCACCACACACTCAAATAACCCATAGTGAGCCCCAGGGACCACCCTTGTGAACAAGGCAGCCTCTACCCACCCTTACATGGAATAACCAGCTTTGTTTTGCGGTAGGTAACAATAATCAATACACACATTTTAGACTCTTACCAAGAATTACCCTGGGTTTGCAACCAGATCACGCTGCTGCAACATGGTTTTTGGGACTGGCAGGATCACACAAGATGGTACTTGTGCAGATAGTTTAATTCTTGGAGAAGTGGGGTTTTCATTTCTTTTTAAATTTGCACTTGAAGAGGTTTAGCATTTAAATTTACATTTGCTGTTTCAGCTACAGGAATATTTAGTACAAGCCCTACAGAGCAGCCATACACCCAACCAGGTGTGTTATTTATCGTAAATAAGCATATATAACATATACAAACATATGAAAACAAGTGAACAGAAACCTTCCAGCCAGCTGCACTTCTGATTGCCAGGTACTGAGGAAGAGGAGCAGAAGTGCCTCCTCCTCCCACCGCATGCCTGGACCAACCCCTCACCTTGGAAGACGGCAGCATTCTGGATGACGAGGAACTTCAGCTCCATGCTGGCAGACTGCAGGAGCTGCTCCATGTTCAGGCGCGCTGTTGCCTGGTACTTCTCCTCCATCTTCCTCGAGCAGCACGTGGAGCCCTTTGGGATACATACCTGCAGATCAGACCCTGGAGAGATACATAAGAAGGGCAGAAAATTTGCATTAGGAGGTGGAATTGCTGGCAGTGGAGAGGAAACCGACTCCATACATTGGTATCGCTGCTACTACAGTTTGGGCAAATTGATGACATTTCTGGAATTTGTCCTGAGCAAGCGGCTCAGCCAAAGGGGAAGACCGAAAAGGCAGAGCCAGGATTGCTGAGCAATAGCCCCTGAGAGCTCGCTGTGTACGGCTGCCAGCACGCTGCTTGCTTTAGCTCCCACACACTCCATCCGCTGACACGCCGGTGCCGAGCAGAGCGATACAGAGCATCGTCCTGCCGTCTCCCGCATGCCTACCAGCACATCGGTAAGGAGCTGCAGGCAGCCAGAAGAGATGGAGTGGGAGTTGGAAAACAGAGCCAGGATTTGAAGCTGTGGATTTACAAGGAATAGAGTAATGCACATAGTTCAGCACCCAGGATATGCTTTAAATTTGCATAATGACTTAAAACTAGCTTAAAACAAATAACTCTTATTTGCCTGCAATCTCCATCCTTCGTATCCACAGCAGTAATGTAACAACAGGAACACACAACAATGATTTACTACTGGTGTTTTTTTAGTGCAGATTTCTAAACTGCGTACATCTTCTGAGTCTTCCCACCAATTTCACCATCCCATCCGTCCTCCATCACAACAGGTAAAGCCCAAGGTCCATCGCTTCACTTGTGCAAGTCCCACTGCAGAGGGACAGGTCCTGGGGCATGCACTGAGCACCACAAAAGACAAGTGCTGTTTCAGTAGCAGCCGTGCCACTGAATGGGCAGCACCTCCACTCATTCACCAGAACGGTACAAAAGCCAGGGTACAAAGGCAAGAGGAGCATCGCTTCCCCTAGGATTTCAACCTGCAACTCAAAGCACTGATCAGTGACATTAAACTTCAGGGTTTTATATCCCCAGAGCGTTCCCAAAGCTCCCACTCCTGCAGGTAGGAGCCACAGTTAGCTTCCATTTTAGAAAAAGTGTTGTTATCTAAAATCTGATAAATAAAATCAGGGAAAAAGTACTATTAATCTTTTGGATTCAGACAACAGGAGAAGATGGAACAGAGGAGCTAGAAGTGGCAGCAACAAAAAGACTCAATCAACTTCCAATAGCAAACTGTGGCCCTGCAAACACAAGCAGAGCAACAAGCTCATATCAAAGCAAATAGCCCTCATCATGCAAAACACATCTAATCTGACACTGCTGTTAGAAACTCAAACAGTAAGCAACAAATCCATTAAAAATGGCTCTCCAGAGCCAGACGGCAGCAAGAACCTTCCACTTCAGTGTCTGCCACCAAACTGCAGTGTGCCCCCGCCATACCAGAGCAGGAGGAGCCCATTAGACCCAGCACAGCCCAGCACCATGATTAGGAAGCAGTCCAAGCCAGTAACCGACAGCCCAGACAGCGAGGAAGGCTCCACACATCCCTTAGCCCTTGCTCTGCCTTCCCACTTGCTACAGAGGGTTTTTTTTCCCCCTCAGTAAAAGCAAGTCTGGCAATTTACACCTTTGCCCTGGAAGGATTACGCATCCTTCCAGGTTCTTCTCTCCTTCTTAAGAGTCTTTCACCACATCCACTATCTCACTAATTACTAGAAAGTGTCAAAAGTCACTTTTGTAAGCGTACTCTAGAAGAATAGGATTAATATTAATGTCAGTTCAATCGTGTACCTCCTGAAGAAGAGTCATGCACACTGCCGAGGGAAAAGAGCTGTCAGGGCTCGGGAGCAGCGACAGCAGAAATTCTCCTCCCTCCAGCCCCATCCCTTCCCTGGCACAGGCTGGGAAAAACATCGTGAAACGCTTCATCTGCCACATGCATTTCACATGCAGAAAGGAGCTTCAACCAATTCAAGTCCTGCCATTGCTGCAAAACAATATGCGGCAAAGGGGGAGAAAGAGGCACACAGCTCAAGGCTGGACCCACCATGCCATCCCGGCTCCACCCCTACCCACTGCCTCAGTTTCCCCTTCTGCAAAACAGTGTATGCAGCAAAAATTCCTTCATCAAGCCCTCTGACAAAAAGCCAGCACCACTGACATCTAAAGATGGAGTCTCAGGGGTTCATGAACTAACCCACTCCAGAGGAGCACAGCGACAGGTATTTCACACCTTGAGAAAAGAACAGGGACCATAAAACCGCTTAACAGCAAGACGCTGCATTAATGAGAGAAGCGGTTATATAACAGCAAGTTAAAGAGGTTTTTTAAAGTCAAACCCAAGTCAATTTACACCGCAAAAAGGCTTCACATGGTCTCTTTAACACTACAATACAGCCATAAATTTCTTGTTAATACGAAGCTTATTTCCTCCTACATTTATTACATTAGGACATACTGCAAATTAGAAATAAAAAGCCTTCCACGATTAATGGAAATACCAATCTAGAAAATCTGAGAGCTGGCAATTGAGAGACCTGTGCAAGTGAAAGCCAGGGATAGGAAGCAGCAGGGTCATCTACCCACCTCCCAACCTTCTTTTTAGCAATTAAGTCAATTTCTCCCTTAAATGGGGTTTTATTTTTGTGAAGTAAAGACAGATGCCTGCTGTAACAGAGCAATCATGGAGGAGACGGAAAAAGCCTGGGAATTAACTCTGACAGCTTAAAACGTTTTACAGAGATAGCCAACTAACACCGATGACCAGAAACATCATGGTAAATGCAACAGCGCAATACAGGCAGGACAGGCTCTTATCAGCTACGAGGGACAAGGTCCTTCTTGGCGCAAAGCGTTGCTACAGAGGGCCAGGGAACTGGGGCCTGACCCCCATCTGCCAGCTATTTTCTGTATGTGGCTTTCCCAGGTGGAAAGCACGCCCAAACAGTCCCATCTGCCAATCCCAGTAGTGAGGGCAGAAGGTTTAGATGCCCAAGACCTCAGAAGCCCACTGCCTCCAGCCGCAGCAGAGACCAATGAAACAGGGACAGTGCTTTTTGACCTGTAAGTACATTCAGGGTTTCTTCATGCCATTACTTGGAGAAGCCTCTTCTGCACTCATGCTGCAGCACCACCCAAGAGACTGAGATCCTGCTCCCCACGTGCTAGGAGCTGCGCAAATCGTGCATGCTCCAGAAGTGTGATGCATGCAGAGACACGAATGCCTGGAAACACACCGCCAGCCTACGGATCAGACGCTAGCATGAATTAAATTGCTGCATGGTTTTGGCTCCATAAATGCAATGGAGAAGGTTCTGTGAGTCATCAAATCCTAGCCCCTGCCTCCCAAACCACCCCCTCTAAGCATTTTATCTAACACAAACACCTCCAGTAATAGCTCTGACTTGCAACATAGCAAAGCCCATTCCACTGCCTAATGGCCCTTACTGTTAAGACTGTTTTTATCTCCGAAACTACACACATCCCTTTTTCTTAAAGTTTCAAGCCATTACCCCTGGAGATGCCAGTCTCCGCCCTTGCAAACAACCTCCTCCTTTTGCTATAAATCATTACAAATTCATTTTTTGAAAGGAAGCGTCCCATGAATTACTCTAACAGTTATTAATATTTTATTATATTAGATGCTCACATACCAATCTTTGCAAGATTAGTGATACCAGTGTGATGCTAAGCACAGCAGCCTGACCCTCCGACACCCAAGTCCCATGGGTGAGGAGCTGGATGCAGCCCCTTCCATAGGTGGGCGGGCAGCAGGCACCGCCAGAGCACTGTGCCATTCATGCCATCTTGGGGAACAGCAGTGTAAATGCTCCAGTAATTCTGCATACGCTCCTAGCTGAAAGAGCTGGTCTCTACAGCTGCAGTAATTTCAGCAGCACCCTACCTCCTCCTCCTTCTGACATGGGGAATTTTTACTGAAGACTGGGTAGCAGTGAATTTAAAGCATTAAATTTGACTTTGATGTACAGTTATTCCCACAGATAGGTGGTTAGTACAGCAGACGTGAAAATAATTTCAGTGGATTAAATGTCAAAAAAAACCCTTGAGATCATCTGCAGGCAGTTCAGAACTCCTTCGTGAGGCTGAAGGATTGTGTTTTGATTTTAAGCATCCCAGGATAGCTCCAACCCTGTCATCATCAGATACAGGCAGGCAAGCCGTGCTTTCCACTGGGGCACGCAAGCCTGCCCACCCAGATCCAACCGCAGCTTCAATGAGATTAACATTCCCCCAAAATTTACCCCAGGCACTGCCAAAATGAGAACCTGGCCCTGCTTAGTGTTACACTACTGCAGTATCCCCAGAGTCGACGGGCGAGCTCTGCTACCACATGCAACTGCCCCCTTCACCTTCTGCGGTCTGGAAACGCCGGAGGGCTGCGCCCCAGCCTCTTGGCTCACCGGTTTGTTAATATTACAGACTAGAAATCTGCTGCTTTGTTAATTTTCTTTCTCTAATTGTTTCGCAGTCAGCATCATGCTTTAAATAGATAAAAGCAGGGATTCAACCTTTAAACATCGTAGATTTTCCTCCAGCTATTTCAATTTTTATTTTTTTTATTAAAAACCTTCTTTTGAATTATGTGACTAGGGGGTCATGCATCTGTCACTGGCTTTTAACGCTCAGCATTTTGGGGCAAAAAGAAAATGTGACTGTTGAAAATCCAGGTTAAGTGCTGATCTTTTTAAAACCTAATTAAAGAGATTAAATTATAAACCAATCTCGTTCAATAGGTGATTAGAGTTGGAACAGTATGGGTACTACATGGGATATTTAGTACTGCTCAATTATCCTTTATTTTCTCTTCCATCATGTTTCACGAGGCCATTTGACTGTGGATTCCTCCCCAAGTCTTGCGATTTTGGTCAGATGATTGCCACACAAATATAACACTCTATAACATCGCATCTTTTAAAAGAAGTTACAAAGGAAATAGAGACATTTTGCAGGTAAGTTTCCTCCTAACAAATGTACAGATGTATCAACAATACTGTCATCAAAAATATGGAGTTAATTTGTGGGCACCCACTCACCATCCACGCATGTTACAGTCACACGCACATACCCTGCAGCCATTCCAAAGCCTGGGAAGAACACTGTTCAGGATGTTGTTAAAATTAACCCCTGGGAAAAAAATAAAGTTAACGATCTCACTATAAAAACACTGCCTGGGGAGGTTACTAAGTTTTAAGGTTCTGCTCCTGCTCTCTTAACTATCAAGAGAGCAACTTGCAGACCTGAAATAATTAAGAACAGAAAACTCAATTATCTAGTAAACTAAGATCTTAAACCACCACGCTAAGCTAAACAGAAAGGCTGCATGGGGAGAAGTATCATTAGTCCCACTCAGGAAAAACAGAATAAAAGAGCAGGAGTACAAAGGGAGCCAGCTCAGAGCAAAGGTGCATCGAGTCCATGGGAAGAGGTGCGATTTTTAGTTTTCAGCTTGTACATTGGCACACACCAGCTGTGAAAAAGGAGAAAAGAGAAGTGAGAAGAAAGCTTGACACGCTCAGCCAGCCAGTTGTAGAAGCTTTACACCTCAGCTCCAAAAACAAAAGGTTAATCTCCTCTATTTTCTTAGGGTGAATCCATATTTGCTTCCATCAGAGAGAATGAACAAAGACCTAGAAACTGCAGGAGGAGGAAGACACCCACTGAGAGATATTTCTGCCGAAAAATATATTCCCCAGCTTCCACACCACCAGGGGCAGAAACATCCACCCCCTCTCCCCATCTCAGCAAGGTGACAACTCACCCCTTCCCCTCTACCCACATGCACCAGCCCAATTATCCAGAGTGTCACCATGAGCACGAAGAAATCCGAACGGCATAGAGGAGAGAAAAACAAACCAGGAAAAAATGGAAATTCAAGGTACTGTTTATACATGAGAAATTATGCAGGGAAAAGACAAAAGGAAGAAGAAAACCAAGACAGGCAGTGTAAGAAAAAGAGAATTTAGTTATTAATGAACGTGAGCAGCTGAGGTAGTTACCCCAGCACAGAATGAGGCTGGCACACGAGCTGGCACTAAGTCTCAACTTCATAAAAGCCCATGAAAAGCACTCTCCTGACTTCGCTTGTCTCCAGCACAAGGCCTCTCATCTAGCTTGAGTGGAGCTGTTGGCATGAATTACCTCCTCCCACCCCTCTGAACAGTCAGCCGCAGCTGACAGTAGTTAGGTCATGCTGCTCCCCACCTCGAAGCATGCCAAAGCATGCTTCAGAGCTGCAAAATCCTGGTCCCCAGACTGCAGGACCATAGGAGACCAAGTTTCTGCTCGCTGCCAGGTGCATGCCTTCAGCTAGAATTACTCCCAGAACATTAATACCACTCATGAAACAGCACGACACTTCCCTCATGTTTATCAGGATTACCCTTTTTTTTTTTTTTAATTAAAAGTATCAGCCTGGTGCGGCTGGGTTTCTCTATGGGGAGCACTGTGCTGATGTCCCCCCAGCCCACGCACCACTGATCCTGTAAAATGGAGCCGTGGGACATATCTCCCATGTCTGTTTCAACTCGGCAGCATTTCCTCTACTTACACCTTCAGCCACAACTGCTCATAATGCAAAATGCATCTTCCAAAAATCATTGTTTTCTGTTGTGCCAAAATACCCCGCACATTTTAAGTAAGTTGTTTCAAGCCTTGGTTTCTCCAGGGTGATATGATCTACAGGCAAAGGTTCTCAGAATTGATTCCGTGGTGATTTGTGGCTCGGAACTCCGAAACTTTTTTTAATTGACAGATGTATGAAAGGAAGAAAAAGCAATAAACAAAAGCCTGGAAAATAGTCCTTGAGTGATGTTCCCCTATTACAGAGATTTATGCAGCTGCTACTAGGAGAAGGGAGAGCTCTGAAGTGTAATTACAACACAGAGTCATGCAAGATGGGCCAGATCCAAGGTATAAGCAAGCAGTCACTGCTTTAATTATGATCAAGTTTATGTACTTAAGCAAATGTAAAATCCACTTTCGATTTGATATGTGGGAACTTTATCATTGTAACAAGCTGGAAGCCTTCACTTGAAACACCAGCACTGTTAGGAGAAATTGATCTGGCTACCCACAGGCTCTGCAGGAGGCAAAGGGCTCCCTTACTCCACTTGAATACCAAGGATGCAGCTGGGGCTCCCAGGGGGGCAAGAGCACAGGTGAGCAACTCCAACAACCTGAACCCTGCTGGGAAAGGAAGATGCCCAGGCAAAAGCACCTGCCACAATCACAGCCCAGACCAGGACGGAGGATGCCACTGGTTTCTGAGGAAGGACCAACTCCGCTGCAGCACGGAGGTGCCAGCAGCCCCTCAACACTCACAGCACAGCCTGCAGGGACCTGTCAGAGCACCCCAGCTGCCCGCCCTTCCGTCACCTCCCCCTGTAAAAATACACTCTGAGAAAGTCACCTAGGGATCAAAGCAAATATTTCACCAACTTCCACAGAAGCAAGGGAAGACATTTCTTTGATTAGAAAGAAACAACAGAATTTGTCATTTTAGCAGTGATAAGAGCAGCACTTCCACCTCCCTGCAACCCTCCATGCAAACATTTCATCACAGATTACTTCCAGCGCTACCTCTGTACTGCCCAGGAGACTGAGGCCCTGCGGCAAAGAGAGAGAAGAGATGCTGCTCCTGCAGCTAGTCTGAAGGGAGCATTAAGAAGAGTCAAAAATTATATGGGAAGGGGACGTAAGGATAGGAATGGATAGGGTAGGTACTCCCTCACCAGGACTTACATCTAAACCCTCCCTGTAGACCTCACAGCTGTTGGTAAGCTGAGGCATTGCTACAGTCCTACAGACCAAAGGATGTGGGATTTGCACCAGCAGACACAGCACCTTGCAGTCCCAGCTCTAGGCACCCCGCTTCTCCCCTTCCTCTCCTGCGCTGCAGTGCATTATTGCTGAAGCAACTCTTGTATTCCTGGCCTGGTGTGACACTGAACGCAAGAAACAACTCAACACATCGTTATTAAAAGCAGCCGCTGCTGGCAATGATCTCATTGCACCTCCCCTGCCTGTCACGTTTGCCTGTTATATCTTCCTTTTCATACTTTGATCGTAAGCTTTTCAGGGCAGGCGTTCGCTGCTGCGTATTTAACGTAACGCAGCAGCAGCCGAGCTCTCCAGGCAGCTCTGTAACACAGCTATCAAAACCTATCCGTTTGTGTGCACACACTCCAAGCACGCAGCCACCCACCTGGAGGAGCCGACACTCCCTAGTTACCAAAAAGCTGAAAAGGGACCTTTAAAAGGGAGGGAATGCAAGTATTGCACTTACATTTTAAAATCGGAACAGAGCGTATCTACTGAAAGCAGCCTTGTGGGATGTAGGCGGTGAGGTGCGGGGGGTACCACGCAGGCAGCCACCTGTAATGCTACGAGCCGCGTAACACCTCGCCCAGCTCCGTCCCAGCCTCCCGCCCGGCTCAGGGTGCTGCCTGCTTCCAGCCCCGTTTTCTGGAACTGTGGCAGCCCTTGAGCTCGGGCTGCGGACGAGGGTCTGGATGCTCTCAGAGGGGCTTCACGGAGCGGGGTTTCCCTGACACGGCACCGCTCGCTGCCCGGCGCACAGTGCTTGGAGGGAAACGACTCTGGCAGATGCAGGACCAGCAGAGCCGTGAGGGGTGCGGGCCGTCTCCACTGGCGGGAGGGGACACCGCGCTCCGCCGGGCACCGGAGGAGGGCTGACCCCCCGACAGAGGCGTGGGAGGTTCTGCAGGCAGCACGCCACTCTGCCCGACAGCACGAGTTTGCGTGTGAGCCACCTCTAGGTGAAAGGCCCCCCCTAAACAAAGTAAGAGCAATTAAATTCTGTTTTAACCCAGCAGCGTGGCACCCCCGAGGCGCAGAGCCCGGCGGCCACCGCAACCGAGCGGCCCCGCACCGCGGCTGCCGGGGAAGGGCAGCCCTCGCCCGCGGGCGGGCGGGCAGCCCGCACCCGGCTCCGCAGCGTCCCTTCTCCCGCGCCCCCCTCCCGGGGCGCCGCAGACGCTCCGCGCCGCACCCGGGCACGGCGTTCCCCCGCCCTCAGGGCACCGTGGAGCCCCGGGGTCTCACCTGATACGGGGCTCTCGGGCACCCACTTGGCTCCGGGCTGCAGCGCCTGGAAGGCGGCGCGGACCGGGCGGCAGGCGGCTTCCCCCGCCGGCTGCGCGCCCCCCGGGGTACCGAGCAGCGCGGCCAGCAGAAGCAGCAGCGGCAGCAGCGCTCCGCCGCTCCCCGACATCCTCCCGGGGCACCGGGGCGCTCCTCTACTCCCCGCCGGCAGGCATCCCCACCGGGCCGGGAGCGGGACCGGGCTGCTGCGGAGCGGAGCGGAGCGGAGCTCAGCCACGCGCGTCGCGCGGAGCTCCCGGAGCGCCGGGACCGGCTCCGCGCGCACCGCCCCGCACCGCCCCCGCCGCGCGCCCATTGGCCCCCGCCCAGCCGCCTCCCGCGCTCATTGGTGCCCGTCCCGGTACCGGCGTGCTCGCCCCGCGGCGCGGCACCGCCCCGGCGCTCATTGGCCCCCGTTCCGCCCCGCCCCGCGGCCCGGGCGGGGCCCGATACCCGTGCACGCTGGCACGCGGCGGGGCGTCGCGCCGGCGCTCGTGGGGGCTGCTCCGCCCTGGCGCGTGGCGGGCGCAGCAGCGTTGCAGGCGCTCCCGCGTTTGCTGCCTGTGCGGTGAAGCACCGCGGCCCGGCGGTTTGCACAGTGCCGCGTGTGCATCCCACGCGGGACTTGAAGGGCGGGTGGGCTCTCGGTTGCACGCGCGCGTGTGGCATGAGTGCTTTGTGCTGCAGCATCTCTTAAGCCCTCCCCATCCCAAGTTTAAGCTGCAAGAGAGCAGAGCGGTGCTGGGCGCAGGGCCCCGCGCTCTCTGAGGGGGCCCAAGGGTGCCCACGGGTCTGGGGTGCCACTGGGTGGGCATCGGACAAATGGTCTGAGGGGCTACACTGGAAACAGGCAGCCATGTGTGGGCATGCTGTATTCACAGAACCGCAGGCTAGAAGGGACCTCAGGGATCATCTAGTCCAACCTAATCACTCCACCGTGGCCATTTCCCCACCAGTTTGCAGCCGGAGCTGTTGGGAACCCCTCGCCCACCAAGCTGAAGCCCGCACAGGGTCTCACAGGCCTGGACAGACCCTGCATCCCCCAGCCATGGGGACGGGGGACACTCGCCATGGCTAGGACAGCCCAGCTCCATCCCACCAGCAAAAAACCCCTAAATACCAGCAACGCAACAGCTCAGCTGGAAGGGGCCCGTGCTGCTCATTGCTCAGCAAGCAGCTGCATACAGTGGGAAGCAAGCAGGACAGGGTGAGAGATGGCTTTACTGAAAAAAAGCAAGGCAACGTATGAAAAATTGCCAAAACTCTGTTTGTCCAGGCTGTCTCCTCGCTGCTTGCCCCCAGCCTGCATAATGCTGCTTCTGCAAAGGAAAACAATGAGGGAGCAAGCAGAAGCAGAAGAACAGAAAAAAAAAAATCTATTTAAAATTTCCAGTGCAAATACAGGATCAAATTATCACTAATGGCTCTTTTTCACTCTGAAATTTTGAAGAGGGATGAAAAATGAAAGTCCAACCTGCGTGTTTGTTCTAAGAAAATGCCTGCCAGGGAGAATTTGTTAAAATATATTATGGATATGAGACTAATAAGCTGGAATGTGCAACATGTCTTGTTGGTTAATGGATTGTCGGAGCCTGTTGCTGTCCGCAGACTGTGCTATTTATTATCTATTTATTGTGTCTAGTAAGCACGGCTGACAAAACCCCTATTAACCAGGCAGCAGAAAGTCCTGCTTTGCAGGAATTCAGAGGAATCTGGAAATTTCACTTTGCTCAGAAGTACAGGTGCTCCACAGTGCAAAAATTGTGCCTGATTTCAGCAGAGCGAAGAGCAGGCGGGTGCTCGGCGGTAGGGATGAGGATTCATCCTTTATGCGTTTTCATTTCTCCTGGTTCCTTACATGAAATACCGTCACACGTGCTTCAGCTTTTGTGAGCCGCGTCACAGTGGGTAGTTAACGTCTCTTTTCTGCACCTCCTTCATTGATTCAGTGATGGATTTGTTTTGTTTATGCAACAGTTTGGGTTTCAGGTACAGTATTGCTTTAGGTTAGGAACCGGTTGGACCGAACTGCAAAATAAAAGGCTGGTGTTTGAAGCGCTCCATTCTATATGCCATTGCAATCTATATTATGTTTATGGTCTGAATTACAGTTGTCTAAAAGGAATTCAAGCATCTCCTGTGTTCATCTTCAAACCTGCTGTGAGTATTTCACTTAAGTACGGGAGGATTTCACTGTTCCAGGTAAGTACACAGATATTGTCAAGCATGCCATTGTAGCAAAGAATTACATACAGCACCAAATAGGCAGCATTTAGGTGGGAGGGAGTGCTTTAAGGTTTCAAACTAAATTAGAAAACAACATTATTGCTCTTTACTGGATTTGGCTTCACAGCGGGATCTGTCATTATCTTGACAATGACTCCCTCAAAAATAAAGTTTATTTATCAACAAGGAGTTATGTCAGAAGCAAGTTAAAGCTTGTGGAAACATACAACAAAACCAAGTGGCAGCCCTCTCTTTCAGTCACTATTTTAGGGTTACCCAAAGTCCACTGGCAGGAAATAAAAAGCTCACGTTTTAACTGAAGACTTTCTTTGATCAAGCAAGTGATTTTGACTCACTTCCCTCCATTTTTGCTCTAGCATCACTGACTTTCCTTGGGGTAATAAGCCCAAGGATTCAGCTGGACGGAAATGGGGGGTGAAACCCATCCCATCTATGGACCAAAAATATTGTGGTCTGTAGCACCCCCAGCCCCGTCCTGAGCCCAAAGGACGCTCTCCACCGGGTGCCTGCAGAGGCAGTCCCCAGGTGACAACTGCAGACGCTCTCACCTCCATCAGGACTGCAACAGTGCAAAGAAAGTCTGATGCAATTTGCCTGAGCACTGGACATCCACATGGCTTGTCCATTTAACGTGCGAGGGTAGCAAGTGCAGGTTTGTCCTGGAGGAGACAGCAGACAACTTGCTCCAAGATCAGAGGCAAAGTCACTGGGTTAGTTGTCTGCCAACAGATGTAGTAAGAGCCAAGTCGTTGTCTCATATCCAGGATGATAATTTCCCATGTTACAACCGCTCACACCATAAAAATTTCACTTAATCATCTACCTGCCTCAAGCCTGTAAGTAATAAGAGGCAGGATTGTGTGCAGCTGATTTTATCAAATGCTCTTATGAAGTCCTCCACTGGGAAAACCCTGAATCAATTAAAAAGCCAAGGAGAGACGTAGGAGAGGGATTCGTACTCCCCAGTAGACACTCACCAAGTTATTGACACATTTCACTTACTCTCCCACTGTGGACGGATGGATGAGCTCCACAGGGAGAAGGTCAGCTGAGCCATGCCTATAGCAGAGGAAATCACCATGAGGCAGGGGAGAAAAGAAAAAACCTGGAGCATCTGTTGACACATTTGCACATTTTCAGCACAAGCCTGACAGCCTATGTGGGCATGTTTGGCCTGGCTTTTTCATCCCTGCTGTGATCCCATTGTGCTGACTATGGACCAGCTGTATCGCTTGAGATCTCGCATGTCCTGCTGAAACCAAGTGCTGCGGGCAATGATGGCCTCTCCCTGTCAAAATGACCCTTTCCATCTTATTCTGCACCCTGCAGGAGTTGCATTTTCAGGCTTTCATAACCATTTGTGAAGGAGGAGAAGGGAGAAGCTCATCACTATATAACGGTACTTGCACGTTGTCTGATGGAAAAAAGAAAAGTGCATTTGCCATGGGGCACTGGGAGAAATGATGGATTGCCAGGTAGCAGATAGCCCTCCCCTCTTTGGCAGGATATTGTATTCCATGTGCCATACAGGAGCGCTGATAGATCCATAAAGCATTAGCCTTTTCCTCACCCCAAAAAGCAGTGGCTGATAAATCACTAGCTCTCTGGAGTTTGTTGGGAGCAGATCACACAGCAGAAGCAGTGAAGCCTTCAGAGAGATGCATCACTTAAAGACACCAGAGATGCCAATAGAGCTGTAGATCAAGAATACCCGAACAACTCACTTTACCTATCCAAAAAATTAGATACTTCAGAACTGGAACTTTTTTTTGCAAGTATGTACCATTTTCAGCCACATTCACATCAGAAATGCCTTCCAGAACCATGGAAAATCTCTGCACTCCTGTCCGGGGGGGTCCTCCCTTTTTCACAAAGTTTCAAAACTCTTCTCTCCCACTATAGGACAGAAAACTTTCTCAAATTGCAGAATATTTCACAGGACAAAACCCCAGCCAGACCCAAACCTTTGCAAATCAGTTCCTGACTGTGGATAAAACACAGGTTTTGCACGGGGCAGCTAGATTTACAGCTAACTTTGTGGTTATCTAAAGGGTTTTGTAAAAGTAAAAATGCACAGACACAGCAGATGTGTCTCAAAAGCTCTTCCACACACCCCACATCTTTGGAGGACCTAAAGCACGCTGTGAAAAGATGAAAGACGCAGTGTGCCAGAGTTTGGGGCATGCTGGTCGTGGAATGTGGCCGTCGGGGAGGAAGGATGCTCGTAGCACTCGTCACCCCAGCCCACACTGCAATACCCATATCTTCTCCAGCTCACAGCGAGTGGGGCTGAACACTAGCAGAGCTCCTGAGTGCCAGAGAATTGCCTGAGATGCAGCTCTACAGAGGGAATCAAAGCAGAAGAGATGGGAGAAAACTATTCTCCGTGCACTGCTGCCTCTGCTGGGAGCACAGGGCAGACATTTCTCAAGCTGATATTTTCATTTATCATCTCCCGGTGATTAATCAACTGAAGAGACACCGCCAGGAGACAGCCCGAAAGGGATCAGCCCAGAGCATTCACCTATGAAAATAAAGTGCTGCCAACAATTACCAACCCAGGGCTGTCACATCATGGGCATCCCACTAGCGGGGAGAACTGGGATGTAAAATTACAGGGCGCTGCTGTGAACTAGCCCTGTGTGGAGCAAGCAGACCGACAGCTTCAGTGCAGCCATGGGAGGCACTCTGGATTTAACTCGGGAGAGATGCTGCGCTCCTAATTCCCTGCACCAGCACAGGCTCAGCAGCACAGAGCCAGCTCTGGAAACAGCTGAAGCAACAGGCGATGTGGTGGTGCACAGTGCGTTGCCTAAGCACAAAGCAAGGCTGGATCTTTGCAGACCATGTGGCCCGAGTAAAGTCGTGTGGTTGCACACACTGATGAAGTTCTGTTGTATGATGCGGAGAGCACACAAGCTTTGAGATGGAATTTCCAGCAGAACCAACAGAAGTTATATTGAATATATAAATTTTTCCCACTCCTAAGCAGGCCATGATGTATTCAGGTGCCTTTCCTGAAGTGCTTTTTCCCTGTGCAGTGGCACCACAGTAAAACTTGATTTATGCCTTATTAAATTATTTTAATGCTTAATATTACATGCAAAAACTCCGTGAAGAGATATATTAGAGTAGTATTTCTGCTAGGCTCATGCAGAAGCTCTCCAATCGCATGATAATGAGGCTCTTCCAAAGGTATCAGGAGCATTAGACTGCTCCTCAAACACCACTTTGCAGGTAGGAGAGTGGATGGGTGACCTAGTGGCAATTTTTATACTAAATAACTCAGCGTTCCTTTTCCTCACCGCCACAAACCAGGAGTCGTTTCTGGAGCCAGCGGATTTGGAGCAGCCCCAGCGAGTGCAGAGCCCCAGCAAGGGAGGAGACCTTGGAACAAAGCAATGTGAAGCTGTATGAAAAGCCTCCATTGATGATGACAGGGTGGCTCTGGGGCCAGCGATGGCCTACCGCAGCATTCCGCCACTGTGTAACGGGATGGACAACATCTCTGCTACTTGCTGTGTCCCCCACCAGTGCCTTCTTCCTCCCCTTCCTCCCCTTTCAGGCTTCTCACTCTCTTCTTTCTCATTAAGGAAAGGTCACTGCACACAATGGCAAGGAGATAAAATTGCAAACCAAAGGAGCTTCTGTTTTTACAGCCCCTCTCTCCAAGTTCCCACCAGACCCGTGGGGTTGTTGTGAGCCTCATCCTAAAGCCAGGGAAGTGGCATGACGCTCTCCGGCTGCACATTCAGCTTGCAACGGGGCACAGCACCGATCTGCCCCTCTGCTGCAGACACCCGCTGTTCCCCAGGGGCTCTCTTGACCAGTTTGGGTTTTTACGGCTCCAGGTCTCCCAGCGCAGACACCACGTCTGTGCCGAGCATGGCTGGCTGTGGCCCAGAGCTCTTCCCTGCCCGGGAGGTGAGGGTCCCACGAGCCATGCAGAGCTGTCCCTTGCCATCAGCAGCTCCCTCATCCTTTATCCCTGCTCCAGCCCATCACATTGGGAGACCATGGCCTTGCACTAATCAGGTTTTCTACAGCTGCCTTCATGGCCTGATCCTGCAAGCAGCAGCAGCAAGAAGCCATCCGAGCGCCCCTCCTGGCTGGCCACTCTCAGAGCTCAGGACGCACTGGGCTTCTCATTATTAGCATCCTCACTTGCATCTGCAAGGACATTAGTAGACCTCAGAGGGCTTTGCTATGAAGATTGCATCCTTCTTGCACAAACCAAATAATCTAATAAAAAACCCAGTAAGATTTAACAGTTGTGCATCTGAAGGCATTTCCCAAAAAACTAATTATCCTGCTGGACGCCCAGCCAGGTTTCAGAGGAAACATCACCCCTCCGCGGAGGAGGGCAGCATATCAACAGAAGGGAAGTTTTCTTTTAAAAGGAGCCTCACTGAATGTCCACATTTGTCTCATTTCCAATCAGTTAGAATAATGAACCACCTTATATAAAGAGATTTATTTTGTTTTTAAATGCTAAATCATTCCTGCGTACAATGCGTAAATGTCAGGCTCTCAAATAGCTCTTCGGGGGTTGGGGTTTTGTTTATATTATTACTATTAAAGATTAAGCAGAAATTGAGAAGCAGATAATTGTGAAGCAGAGCTAGTTACTTCTGACTCCCGCAGTCCTTTAAATAAAACTGAAACCCACACCTGAGCTATGGGTGTCTCAAGTAGAAATTCTCCTCAAATGCAGAAATCTGTCTGCACGTGCATGTTTCAGGGACAAGGTGGGAAAGAAAGAGAGAGCAAGCCGCTGAGCTCCAGCACCTCTCTATCCTGTGACTCTGGTGTAGCGCACTTCAAAGGTTTTCCATGAACTCAGGGATTAGTGCAATTAGGTCAAAACTCTGCTTTAATGAAGAAGGAATAAAGCTGTTGACAAATTACTCCAGAGGGCTTGGTCAGCAATGGAGAAAGCAAATAGAAACAAGCCTGAGCTTGTTATTTTTAGTGCTTTGGGGCTGTTAAAATCAGTCTCGTGGAACCAGAGGTGTGGGGCACCCGACCAGGCAGCACTTGGAGCTGGCACTGCCCAAACACAGGACCCAGAGCCTTGAAATGTGGGGGAGAAGAGCTGCTGGGGCTGAGGCACTGCTCGGTGGACATCTCCAGAGGAACCCGAACGCAAGTGGCATTTTGGGACTTCATTTTAATCTCAGTCTAAGTGCAAGCATTTAGAAATATAAGTGACCGCCATGTATTATTCAATGGGCTGTTTTAGGAGAAACTGAATAATTTAAACAATACATGCTTAAAGCCGAGCAAATTTTCCTCCCTGTGACCCCCTTTCTCTCGTTGCACCTTCTCTGAGGCCAGCAGTAACCGTCCTGCTGATTTCGGCAGATTGGAGCAAGCAGCATTCAGGTCCTGCCCACAGCCTTTCAGGGACTTGTCCCCATTTGTGACCTGGGCAAGAATAAGCAGGAAGAACCCAGGAGCAAAAAGGTTTGGCTCTACTGGAAACTGCTCTCACAGATGAGAATTGCTGAGCATTATGTTGAACTATCCCAATGCTGCCAGTGAGCAGCATTTAGTACTCACAGGGTGAGTGTGGGTGGCTTTGGTTTAGCTCCCCCTGGAAAGCAAGACCCTGATTCAACAGGAAAGTGCATTCAGTTTAAGAGCAAAATACCTCATCATTGCATGATACAAGGCATTGAACCAATACTGAAGTACTCTGCCAGCGCAAGGATCTTGCACATGCATGAAAGGTTCACTTTGTTCTGCAGACTTTCCGCCAGACGAGGCATTACTGAGTGCTGAGGGAATGCAGACCGATTTTTACTTGCAGGAAATGGTGCTAAACAGAAATCCTGCCACAGAGAGGTCCTGGGCCCCACCGCGAGCACAGCACTAATGCGCTGCAAATTGGCCGGCAGCATCTGACCTTTTGGGACTCATTCAACAAAATTACTTAACTCTAAACTACAAAGTGATCCCATTAAAAGCAGGCCTGTGTGCAAACCCCTGGCTGGATCCAGGCAGGAGTCTTAGAAGGGAAAGACTTCAATACAAAGGGAGTCACTGATAGTCTTGTGTAAGTATGGTAAGCGTCGGCCATGCAGTGTTACAGGAGGGAAGACGTGCAAGTGGAAGTGAATATTTAAGTGCTGGGATTTAGAGCGCTTCGCTCCATATCAAATGCCTTCAGACTGGATGACCTTGGGAGCACCTTCATTGCCTTGCTCCTACACCTTTCCATTGGCAACATGGGGATAATGTTTTTTCTCTGCTTTGCTGGAGTAGTGAGGAGATAAATTCATGAGTACGCTGAGGAGGATCAGCAATTACAGTGCCAAGGTCACCCTCACACCTACCTTGATGACAGCCCAAAGGGACCGTGCAAGAGATGTCCCTGCATCTTCCCAGGATTAGCCTCGGTTAAATACCACAGAGAAACTGCAGCATTTAGCAACTTCTGACAATTATGAAGACGGTCATGCTCATACCTTGGAAAAAGGCTTTGGCAAAGCTGCCAATGGGAAAGCAGCTAATTCCCGCTGGCTGCACTCAGGCTGCGGCTGCAACACCAGAAATCTCCATGGTCCTGAGAACATGAAGATGCCGTCTCCATTTCCAAATGGATTTCCACATTTATTAGATATTCCTGATAGAAATGTACGAGTAAGACAGATCCAATTAGTTCACCTAATAGTCTTGCATGATGAGATTGGCCTAACCATCTGAGCACAGGATTTTGCACAAATGAAAGAGCATTCCCATAAAATTGAAAATGTAATTTAGCAATTTGGAAAGAAAATCGACAATCTTTTGAGAAAACTAATAGCTTTTCACTGTGTAATATAAGCTTACCTATCTAGTATGGAAAAAACATATAAAGCATTAAAGAGACAACCCTACCACTAAATGTAATAATAATAAAACCTCCTCAAATTATTTCATATTACCCATCTTTGTTCATTTTCATATTCTCCAGAAATATGGACTCTCTTTGCTTCTGAATCTCAACAATTCTTCATACAGCTGAAAGCAGCACACTCCCTGCAAGCTGCCACCCCCCAAAAAAAGGGACATTTTCTGCTTTATTATTTAAAAGGTGGCCCCGGGCCCCAGATCATGGCAGGTGTGAACTGGTCGAGCTGCAACTGATTTCATGGCACTGTTGGGCTGAGACCAGCCAAGGACATTTGCCCCTCTTCTGGAAGTATTTGTAATCACCTGAGGCCTTTTTGGGGGAGACATTAATTCATAATGTCCACAACCAGAAGCATCAGGTGGATTATCTGCTCTCCCACACAGCACAGCTTCAAATTGCTCCCCCGTTGCCTCAGCCCCTCACCCATCTGTATTGGTCTGAATTCAATCCAAAGATATTACAAGAAGGTGGCCCCAGGGTTTACCTGCCTGCTTCCTTCTCTCGGTGTCCCCTGCTCCAAAACGCAGCCCTGCTTTCTCTGCTGCATGTGTCCTGCAAACTGATGGATCCAGCCACGCTTCTCCTGCCCCTCTGCACCCTGGGTTTCTCTCCAGAAAGGCACAGGATGCAAAGAAAACATTGCCTTTGACTTCTAGGCTGCCGCCAAAGCACAGGCTATGCATACCCCACAGCAGCTTAAGCCATCAGGCATTGCATTAACACCACCTGGATCTTTGCCCCCCTAAATCATGAAGCATGGCAGCTTTGGTATCGCTGGGGCCACCTGAAGCCACCCAGCCTAGCTCCTCTATCACCAGCATGGTGATGCCAGGGACTGAGTGGTCAGTGCAGGTCGGGGGCTGTATATAAGAAGGACAACCCCCATCCCACCTCTCAGCTGTGTCTCCCCCAAGACACTCACTAGCATTCACTCCTCGGCCAGGCAGCAGGGCAAGATGCTCTGAAAAAATGTTCCACAGCTGGGCAAAGAAGAGCTTGCATCTAATGAGATGGTTTGCAGTACTCGGTATCGGAGGGTGAATGCTGAGCATGCGGCACACGTATTGGCTCGGTGATGCATGGAGATATTTACCTGACCCCTCAACTGAAAGCAAAGTGCTTCAGTAGCCTCCGAGAGCATGGAAAGTGGTTTCAGAGACATACCTAGAGATTAAAACAATGCGAGCAGTGAGAAGTGCAAAATTAAAAGCCGCGCCTGTGTTTCTGCGGGGAATTTTGGATTATGATTTGCTGCAATTTAATCACTTATGTGTCCTGTTTAGATCATTCGCATCATCCCCATCAGCACTTTCTTGAATGCTGCTTCTGTTTTCCAGGTTGCAACAACAGCAGAAATCCAAAAGTTGGTCCCACAATATGCATAAATACTGATTTCAGAGAAGACCTACCCCTCCAGCTGCCCTGCTTGTATAGGTTATAATGTCTGGAAAGGCAATTGATTAACCTATGTAGCTCTCTAGCACACACATGAACTCACCACAGCCCATTTACAAACCTCCTTAGAAATGCTGGCTTGGCAGGCAGGCAGGCAGCTATAAATACAGCTGCAGATGGGCTCCTTGAACATTTCAATGATAGCTTTGAATGGGAATAACTTGACATTTAATTCTGGGACAATAGTGAAACGTCAACATCTGTTGTGGAAGCACAGAATAATGATTAAATTAATACCATTTGCAGCTTTTAAACATGTGGTAGCGTAACACCACACCGGGATGTGCTTGGACAGAACCCTACTGAGTTTCATGGTTTGAGTTAAAGAGAGCAACTGGCTCGGCTGGAGCTCAGCGCAGGATCAGGCCCTGCTCTGGGCAGCTGCACTTCAAGGATGAAGAGCCCATAGCTGCAGCCTGCCAGCTCAGAGCTTGCCATATCTATATCAACTGGATTGCTATAGTCTATAAATGCATCACTCACAGCCTTTCCAGAGGAAGAGTCTGTAACTACCATGGAGACCTCAGATTGTCCCTTACGACTTGCAAGAACTTCACTGTGATATAGCCGAACAAACCAAGGCTGGCTCGGTATTTAATTACAGGCCTGAAGTCTTTTACAAAAGTTTATTCAAGGATTTCACCTTTTGCTTCCTCTGATTACAAAGCAGGCTGGATGTCCTAGCCTAATACCTGTTGTGATCTTGGTCTGATGTCTCATAAGCGAAACATCTCCCCACGTCACGAGCGTATGATGGTGGAGACAAGGTGAGACCCCACAGAAGCTGATAGAGCAGCTGGAAAGTAAGAGTCTCCTGAGGCTCAGCATGCAGAGGGGGATCCCAGCAGGAGCTTTGCCATTCACAGCATCTCTACGCCACCAACAAGCAGCCAACAGCCTCAGGCAGACAGCAAACGCGGCAGCCAAAAACAGCTTGGGAAAAAAGCAAATAACAGTGCGTTTTGGGCAAGACACCCAAACCCTTCTGCAACACTCAGTCCCAGCCACGAGCAGGGAGCAGGGCTGGGCAGCTTGCCCCATTTGCAGGACTCTGTCCAAGAGGTGCCCGGGGCTCCTACCCTGTCCCCTGCAACCCTGAGAGGCACCAACCGGGGCAGTAGCTCATCCGAGCAACGCGACATTGCAAGAATTTGTCAAATCACTTCTACCCATCTTGGCTGAAACAAGCCAGAGCACCACGGACTTGGCACTGAGTGAGTTTTTGAGCTGCATTTCATGAATTGGTCTGAATGCAGGCCAAATCCCAAAGTACTCAAGGACATTGGTGCCATAGATTTTTTGATCTGAAGGAAAGTTACTGTATTTAACCATTATGGGGTGATGTTAAAAAATGATCACTATGCCCAGTCATCAAAGGGGCAGCACATTAGCAATACTAGCTGGTTTGGCAAGCAATAAATACAAAAACTGCCCTGTTTTTTTCCTCCCTGTGGTCATGCATCTACAGATTTGAAAAAGAATTTAAAAAATTAGGTCAGCTGATCTGTCTCCTTGGACAATTTACGCCATTCTGGAGGAGCTTTTTATGTTCACAGGGTCAGATCCAGAAAAGTGCTGAATCTTAAAATTTAATTGTGGGTATTTTAAAGGTGAACTGAATTGCAGTAGGGTAGCGCATGCAGCACAGTGGATGCTGGTGCTAAGCATCAGGCTGAGCATCCTAAGCTCAGCCCACAGTCAGGCTGGTGCCAGGCACAAGCAGCTATGAAGGGGACCCAGAGAGGTCACCAGCATCCCCAAACTAGCAAAAAGAAATGCAGTTTTGTTTTCATACCCAAACTCTTGATTGTGCTGGGACCTGAGGAGGAAAACCAACACGTTACCTGTTAGCCTACAACCCATGGGAAGGGGGAAGCGCCTGTGAGAGGGGACAACCCATGCCAGACAGCTGCTCAAACACCCCACGCAGCATCCAATGGCACTTCAGCTCTGCAGTGACTGCGGCGGCAGAGCTGACATGCAACAAAATAGTTCGATTCAACGTGGCTAAACCCTACCAAAAGAGAGGTTAGTCCTCGCAGCTCCAGTGCTTGGAAATGGGGCGGCGGAGCCGGGTTCAGCACCAGCACCAGAGCTGGGCAGCACCATGCTGCCCCCACCCAAATCCTGGCCCAGCCAAAGTCAGTGGGAATTTTCTCATTGACATTCAGCCCTTGCATCTCGCCAGAGGGCCAGATTTCCCTGCAGAGCAGCTAGAAAGCTTTCCTCTGCTTCCACCAACCCCACACAACACTGCAAAGAGATTTGCTCCGGATTTCCTCAGATTGGAGCTTGGCATTGGGTCAGAGACCCTGACGCAGTGGCCTCAAAGAACCGCAGGAAAGCTGTCGGCAGGACCAGTACCAAGAACCAGTGGAAATGTTGCTGTTATACCATGAACTCAGGGACCAGTACAACACCGACTGCAAGCTGGGTGCTCACACCCACCAATTCTGGGTTTTCTTCATCCAGCTAGCTCATTTCTGTGGCTGCTGGTACATGATTATATATTTAGCAAAAAGTTTATTCACTGTGATAATAGTTTCTCAAATTAGTGCTGCACATTTTCTAGGTGATGTGGTGGCCAGGATTTGGGGACCTATTTTAACCCATTACTATGATTAGTGGTCAAAAAGGGTGAGGAATTTCCTTAGCCAGCTCCAGTTCTGGTGGCAGTGACTGGTGGCAAACTGGCCACAGGATAACACACCACTTGCCAGGTCCCAGTCCAGGTGCTGTGACCACTGAGAGACATGCTGGGAGGTGACCCGAAATGGATTCAAGGCTTTACCTCAACTGCTGATAACAATCCACAGAACATTGCCTTTTCTTTCCTCCTCGTTACTAGCAGGATAACGACAGTCATGGAGGGGGTGATTTTTTCCAAATTTATTCCTTAAACTCCATCATGACCTGTCAACTGTTTACTCCTGTAAGAGCAATAGCAGAGGAATACAATCACTTTCAAAGATAAATAACTTTTCTGTCCCCACCAGAGCTGAGTGGCCACATTCAGGTCTGGCAGGAGACATGAAGTCACCTGCCTGGCCGTCTCCCTCCCAGCTGCTATTCTGCACTTCAACTCATCACACACAACACTGAGAACAAAGAGACCAAAGAAACCACCTCTTTCCATCCTGGTAAAAGCCCAACATCAATTATTTATGTCACTCTGGACAGAAAAAAAGTGCCTTTTTTAAAAAGTGCAGAAGGAGAGAAGGAAGCTGTCAGCGGTCAGGGCACAGCGCCAGTGCCGCTCTCTTCCCATCGGCGCCAGCACCCCCTCTGGCTCTGGCAGCCTCAATCCCGGGACTTACTTGGCTCACGCCAGTGATCATGCTGGCATAACTGTGGAGAGACCCAGGCTCGAGGAGGTCAGATTGAGGATGAGCAACAGCAGGGGAATGCTAGAAGCACAGGTTGTGTTTGCTTGCCCCATCCTCCCCCCATAGTATGGCTGTGGCTGGGGACAGGTTTCTCCCACAGAGCTGTAATAACTTGACCAGATTGAAGATACTAATAAAACCTTTAAATGGAGCAAAGGTGTCCTCCCAAATGATTCACACAGAGGGATATGAAAAACGATTGGAGAGAGCAAGCGAATAAGAAGCATATCTAGGAGAGGTTGACTGGGACAATCTGCGTTGATTTAAAACCACTAGTGCCTGCAGCTCTGCGGGCACAGCCCTGAGGGCAGACGGGGTTTGGGCAGAAATCAGGTTTCAAGCAGCAGCAGCAGTAGCAGGATGGCACAAACTCGCAGCAAAGGAGAGCCAGGTCTCCAAACACCATCTTCTCAAACATTTCCCCCAGCTGCCACCTCTGGGGGCTTTTTTAAAATTTTTTTTCAAGTGAAGTTTTGAAAAACCTGCAAAAGGCAACAGATTTGTTGCAGCCTTTGGCGAGCAGGATGTAGCCACACTGAGGGGGTTTCCTGTCATGTCTCCCAGCTGCATGGCTCTCAAGATAACCAATAGGGACTTGTGTTTTATTGTGGTCACTGTGACATTTCTGACATTTTAAGATTAATAATATCTGGTAGGCTTTTCCCCACCAGCAATCACATTGCTCCACCGTGGGGCTTGGGCTTTGTCCTCATTTCTTGTTTTTCTGTCACTTCTAATAACACGTTAACAGACATTTGCTATTCTAACACTGAATTGCGGGGAAGAGAATTTCCTCAGACCCATAAATTGCAGCCAGCCTGCCCGCGCTGTCTGCGAGAGCAAAGCGTTTTGCTGGTGCAACTGAAGAGGGTTTTGGAGAGGAACACCACAGAAGACTTTTCTTGGAGCCACTCATGGGGCTGCCCCTGCCCAGGGCACCCACCACAAAGCCTTCAGCATCCTCCTTTGACACCCCAAGTGTCCTTGCTTTGGTTTTAAGTCCATGAGTCTTAAAACCATAAGTATTATTTGCTACACTGAAAAATTCATATTGCTTTTTTCTTAAAACCATATGTTCCCACTGGTCATTTGCTGTTACATTTCCATCAAAAAAAAAAAAAAATAGTTAAGGAGGGGAATAAACTTGAGTCAGAGGCAGAAAGCTTCCAGAGTACCAAATCCTCTGCAGCATTAACAACTCTCAGACAAACTCCAGTTAACTCCATCCTCTTTAAAATTGCTGGAAGCTGCGTTAACTTACGCAGCAGCCAGTGGGTAGAAGCCACAAAGCCGGGTGAGACCGTGGCAGTAAATCCTCGCGGGGCTGGGCAACAGCACCGTGTTGCTGCCAAGAGTGTCCCCGTGCTCCGGTGGATGCGGGTGCCAGGATGAGCAAACGCCACTAACCTGCGGCTGGCGCAGCAGAAGCGTGATGAGAAAAGGCATTCATTATGCACAGCTAATGCCATTAGAGTAAATGGAGTTTGCCCAGAGGAATAACGAAGGGGTGAGACAGTTACAGCAAATGCTGGAGCCGTTCCCTTGGGCGGGGATGATTATAATGTTCGGTGGACTTTGCACACACAAGCTACGGGCACGTTCGTCCTCGGCCACCACAGCCCTCTCGGGCTGGGGGGGCTGAAACACGGAGGGGCTGCAGTGCCCAGCCCTCCCCGAGCAAGAGGGAGGCTTGGGCTGGAGATTATCAGCTGCATCAGCTGGAGGGGATTTCTTGCTGTATTTTATTTAGAAACAGCCTGCCCTCATGTGGCGAATGGAAGACCAGGAGGCTGAAGAGTTTGGGACTAAAACTGCCCGGCGAATGCAGGGGGCACGGGGCCAGGAGCCGGGGCCAGGAGAAAAGCCCTCGCAGCTCAGTCCCTCCCCTGTCGCGCACAGCTTTTCCTCGCTCATTTGTGTGCCCATTTCCCTTCCCACCTACGCAGCACCCACTTCTCTTGCTGGCCTGGTAATTCCCAAATATCCACGGACGGGTGCCCTGACAGAGCCTGGGGGTGCCCAGCACAGCACCGGGGCTGCAGCACCCGCTCCCACCGCTGAGCTGGTCCCGCAGCACCCGCATGGGGGAAGGCTGCGCAAAGTCAAGGCAAGCCCTCAGCACAGCAGGGCACTGTGGCTTCAGCACCCAAAATGAGGAAAAGCCCCGCTGGCGCTCAGTTTACGGGCAGAACGATAAGTAGTTTTTCTTGAGCGGCTCTGATAACACTTTTCGTGAGGTGCAGGCTTGGCTCAGGCAGGCAATCACGCTCACATCACGTACAGGGGTTTCTGGGCAGCCTCTTCAAACAGCCTCAGCTTATCGTGACAGGGATAAAAGCTTTACCCAGAATCAACGTGATCCAGAATAAGTAACACCAGGCCAAGTAACAGATCCGAGAAAGCTGTATCTTCCCCACCCCACCCCCCCCTTTTTTTTTTTTTTTTTTTTTCTAAGATCAGTGATGTGCATGAGTTTTCCAAATCAGCACTGAAAAACCAGCCATGATGCAAGACCCGGCTGCATCCAGCAGAGTGTGCCAGCTGCATTTTGACATCCAGGACAGTAAGTCAGTGCTGTGGGGCCAGGAGCAAGATGGTCCATAGCCAGCCCCAACACGAGCACCGGTAGGAGGCTGCAGCTCACAGTTCAAACACAATCCGTTAACATGCAAACAGGACACATCGCAGCAGCTCCTGCCTGGGGCTCGCCCAAAACCCAGAGAGATAACGTACCTGCGCATCTGCGGTGCTGGGACACCGGGCTTCCGATGGGGCACAAGCAAAGTGGATCTGGTCCTGATCGCCAATAGCTTCTTAACAGCATGGAAAAAGCAGAACAGGATCCCACAGCAGGAAGCTGAAGCAAATCCTGCCCAACACCAGTGCAAAGTTTCCAACCCTGGGGGACCAGCTCCTGTGAAGACAGGAGGGTCCCCGAAGTCTTGTGCCATCAATCCGAGCCATGCTAGAAGACAGGCTGGTGCCCAGCTGAGCACCATGGGCTGACACCGAGCTGCAGGGGCAGCGCCTTCCCACTTTTTCCAAACCCTGTCGTTTAACACTCCCATTTGCAAAGCTCCTCGACTGCAGTCAGCACAACTGAGCGCCAACAACTCATCCCCATCCCACTCGTGCAGCTTCAAAGCCTCCAACCAGGACGCTGACTTGTGACAGCCCATCAGAAAATAAGGGGGAAATGCAATAAATGGCACTAGTCTAGATGGCGCTCATGTATTTTTTTTTACAGCCTGAAAAAGTAGCAGCAGCAGAGTTTCACCCTAACACCCACTTTCTACTCCGGTTTCTTGCAACAGCAGGTCCGACAGGCAACGCTTTCCATGGGCACCTCGGGCAGAGTGGCTGCACAAGCAGGTTTAAGTCCACGTCCCAGGAGTTCAGAGACCTGCTAATCCCCATCTCCTGCCGACAACCTTCCAGCCGCTGGAGCATCAGCATTGCAACACAAACTGCCTGCGTGAGAAACTATTAAAGGCAGCCCTGCCTGCACTCGAGTGGAGGCTCTAATTCTATTTTATCTGCTTGTCATCACCTCCTAAAACAATCCAGGCCCGTGTTTTAGTTGGAGAGTGAGGCATAACTGGGTAAAAGAGATGTTTAGTATATAAAGATAATTCTGAGCAGGTCTGTTTACCACACTGCTGCCTCAGGAATGGCCCATCAGCAGAGCTGTAGCAATGCAACGATCAGAGTTAATGCAAATGTATTTGCTACATTTACCGTACTAATAAAATTGCACAGGTAGGTGGCAATGGAAAGCAACGGTCCTTCCCATCCCCGCTGCTCCCACACAGGCTTGCTGGTGGAAGAACCACGCTCTGCTGATACAGTCCTAACATTGTTAGTTTTAAATTTATGTTCTTCAAAACTAACCACAGCTTTTACCCCAGATAAAGCACTTACCATGAAGTCTCCCCAAAACAGAGGGTGAGCAGCCATCTCGCACGCCTTTCTGTAGAGTATCATGATAAAGAGAACTAAAACTGTTTTAATCAACCAATTAAGCTCTGTCATATGCTGCTGTTGGGTTGATGGATAAGGCTCAGACACAGCATTCTTCAGCTATAGGGCTGATTTATAAGGTTTTCATTGTCATCACAAACATTTTGTTTTAGTAGAAGTTGCTCCATCTTTTTGCAAAACAAGGATTTGGGGGGTTGCATAAGCCAAAAGAGAGACTAAATTCTTTTCCCATCTTTCTGTATCCTTTTTACTCTATATCAATGCAAATCTGGATTTTTTTCATCAGTCAAACAGAAAACTTATGAAACTTATGACAATGCATTAGACCCTTTTTATTAAGGAAAGGCGGGGGGGGGGAAGGGGAGGAAAAAAAAAGAAACAAAAAAGAGGAGAGATGGAAGCCATTCCAGCTGTCCTGCAGGCAGCCTCCCCGAGGAGCAGCCCTCGGTCTCTGGGAACAGCGATGTCCGGGGAACACCAGCAGGACAAACCTCCCATCTCCAGGGATGGTGCTTCCCCATCAGTCCCCGATTCCTCTCGCATCCCAGCCAGAAAGCTGAAAACTCAGCTACAAGCAGCGTCAGTTTGGAGCTTTGCTGCTAACAAACATGGAGCAGCTGTCCAGCTTGGGATGAGGGAAGGGGGCTGCATTTTTAGTGCAGGAATATCTTTTTTTTGTCTTCATTGCTGCAGTGAAGCTCTGAGCAGGCAGGCAGGCTGGCTGACAAAGTGTGGCCTTTGAAGTCCCAAGAGATTTGTTAACTTCTCTCAAGCTTTCAATCTGTCACGCCAGCCATTTGCTATTGCTGCAGGGTACCTACTGAGGAACCAGGTTTGGTGCCTCCACCAGCAGAGAATAGCACGAGAATGGCACTTTGCACCAAAGAGCCCATTTCCATTTCAAAAAAATAAAAATTAAAAAAATCACTTTACTCCAGCTCCATATCACCAGAGTAACAAAATGGTAATTTCCTCTTCTATATGATTTATATATCTATATAGATATATAGATAAAATATGTAAAAACAGCATTAGTGATTTCCCCTTAGTTTCAGTGCTGCAATTCCCTACATTTTATAAAATCCTTTGGCAAAGGAAACATAACCTTTATAATCAACACTTCCAATGAGAAAGGTAATTAGCCAAATAGCTAGTGACTTTTGATCTGGCTGTGGCAGCCAGCATACCGACTGCAGAAGTACAGTAACTTAAATCAATAGGTAGATATAAAAAGTCAAAGAGAATGAAGTGTGTTATTCTGGTGTATCATCGCAGGGGATTTGATACGGGACAGAAGCGCAGCCAGGGAGGAGACCGAGGACGGATGCAACACATAATCGTTTTCTCAACCAGCCGGTCCAGGCTGAGAGCTGGTGACCAATACAAGCAAATTAGAATTACTTACACCTTTCTGTCAGCTATGATTTAAACCTAGTAACACACAGAAACAAAACCCAGATTTTATGGACATGCACTGAATTACATTGGACAAAATAACTTGGGAGCAACTGGAGATGAAGGGCGGCGAGCACACAGGCTGCGTGCTGTGAAAGATGCACCAGTGGAAATGCTTACCTGGGCTTAGAGCACTGATTTAGACATGAACGTGCTATAAAAAAAACCCACCCTGAAGTCCAACAGCAGAACATACTTCAAAAAGAAATGATAGCTCAGAAGTATTAAGAATTAGTTTAATAAGTTTCCTTTAAGAGAAAAGGAAAGCACCCGCTGGATGCTCCACAAGACAAACACTGATTACAGCTGGCAATAACCGCACACATATTAAATAACAAAGTGTTGTGTGGCAGGAAGGAGACTGAAATAATATGAAATATCCCCCACTCTATAAAAACAGCCTAGGCAGTCCAGTATTAGAAGCCCTCTGAAGTTTCCAGAACAAGAGTTGTCTCTTTCCACGACAAGCCCTCACGCCTGCGTGTGCTCGTACCTATTTATATACTTCCAGTAAAAAATTACTGGTGCCGACTCCTTTCTGACGTCCCACTCCCAGAAATAGCTGCTGTGACAGCTCCTGGAACAGCCTCAGCCCCTCCGCACCGATGTCCAACAGCTGCATGGCTGCAACACTTCTCATGGATTTAAAAAAACCCCAAACTCCTTGTTTAAAAAGCAGCACAGCGAGCCCTGCACCGGCACAGCGATAGCAGCAGTGCACGTGCAGCCCGGGAGATTTCACCCCTTCCCTCCTTTCTGTAGCAAAGCATTAACGCAGCACCCGACCACCCACCCCTGCACCCCCAGTGCTTCCCATGCGAGAAGGGGCTGTGCAAGGATTCCAAGACAGATGGGGGAACCCCCAGCTTCAGCTCCTCTGAAGGCAAGGTCAGGGCAAGTCAAAAGGTACATCAGAAAAGCCCAAGATCCCCCTTGCAGGGAGCTGCAAACTCACAGCTCCCAAAATACAGCCCTGCTCTGCAGGCAGACACCCTACGGCCGTGCACGCCCCATCCCCGCATCCACCTTCACGGAGTTCAGATATCCAAAATACCCAAACCCACCATTCTCGGGCGGGTTTGCTTTGGGTTTGTTAGTGGAGTTTTTCTGGGCTTTTTTGTTGTTGTTGTTCTCCCGGGGCTCCACCTGATTATACGGGGCATCCAAAACCTCAGAAAGCAAGGGCATCTCCTGAGAAACCTCCCAAAGTGGTGTTCTGGGCTTAAGACAAAGCAATTCTGTGCAGCGCTGCTAGCATGAAGATGGGTCATTTGTTACTTCAGAAGTCAGACTCAGCATTTTTAAACCTTTGAAAATGTAAGTCATGACACAGGGATCTGGGCAGCGTAGAACAGGCTGTAGGTGTGACAGAGCTGCAAGCAAGGCTGGGCTGGCCAGGGGTGACCTGCTCAGAAAGGGGTGTCTGCAATCCATGCAAGCCAGTACTTTATTCTCAGGTGTGAGCTCTCCGCTGAGAGCTAGCAGACAAGGCAGACGCCTTGGTGGGAGATGCACAGTGAATGAGAGTTCAGAGCCAGCACACTGCCGTTGCACGAAGCCTCTGCAGCCTCTGATCACACCACTCTCCCCATCAGCCTTAGAGACACACTGAGGTGGTAACAGGAGCACATTTGACTTCCAAATCCTGCAACGTCAATACCCTGCAAGTTAGCCCCTCCTCGCCATCCCACCAGCACCCTGGAGAAAAACAGCGTGCAAGTCCTGGAGATGCACCACCCGCCCCACCGTGCTTGAGTATCAGAGCCTGATAACAAAACCAACTTACTATCTGTGTAGGAAGCACACACAGGGCACCGGTTTGCAGAAGCTGCTCCCAAGAGAGCAGAGGCTTCCTCCTGATGCCTGAGCCAGTTTACAACTGCAGGAACATTCAGCTCGCTTCCAAATCTCAGCGCTTTGAGGGAAGTCAGTAAATTCCACACAAACCACCCAAACTGCAAACCGCAGACTTGTCACTCGGAACAGATTGTGTACATACTCACCAGAACAGCAAACACCTACACTGTTAATAGATAGCTTTCACTCACAGGATGAGACAACAGCCCCCCTCACCCAGATAACTCAAACACGCACCCCAATTAAATGCTGAAGCTATTAGTCACCTGCTGACAGCTCTCAGCCTGGGTGGGATAGTTTTGGGATGCCCATCCCAAGCTCTAACCCTACCACAGTGCTCAGAAGCCCTCAGCTGCAAGGTGTCCTGGGATGACCATGCCAGCACCTTGCACCAAACACCACCCATGCTGAGCACGCCTGCTGGTGGCACCAAATTCCCGCCAGCACCCACCCCATCAGCATAAGCCTGGTTCACCCAAAAAACACCATTTAAGACCCTGCACAAGAGCTGGGTACTCCTCCAATATTAGCAATACAAAGCCAGGCTTGGAGCATCTCCCAAGATCACCTTAATGCAGTAGCAGACTTGGGTTTCATTCCCGGCGTGAATGAAATGCCTTCTGCTCAGCTGGAGTAGGATGCCCTACAGTAAATCACAATTAGCGCATACTCCAACCCATTTTTCCTCACTGTCAACAAGTGGTGCAGCCAGAAGGGCTCTACACTCAGGGAACATCTTTGCCTTTTGTTCACACAGGGATTCGAAATCCAGATTCTAGCTCTCTGAAGCACAAGGACGATTACAACTCAGCCTCAGATTAGATCTGGGGTAGAAAATCATCCAGAGCCACCAGCTGCCGGGAAGCCCTTGCAGAAGCTCTGTGCTTGCACTTGAAGCAAGGACTGCTCTGCTCGGTGTATTTTCTTCCCTGCCAGGTACAACCACTCCCTGGACCAGATCTGGGCACAGGACCCTGGGGACAGGATTGCATCAGGGACCCACCATGGCATCAGCCCCACTGCATTGGCCACTACTGTAAGCCAGACCAGCAAAATGATCCTTTTAGATCTCAACATTTTTCAGCTGGGGGAAGGAGGGTGTTGTAAGCTTGCTGGTTCTGCCCACTTAACCGGACCACATTTATCTGTACTGAGGCAACTGCAGTGACCACAAGCTGCAGTTCAGGACCAAGCCTCAAAACAGCTCTGCCACATAATGTGCATGTAGCCATAGTTTTAAGAGGGCAGAGCAGAAAAATCCCAGCTGAAGCCTGAGCATCCAAGCAAACCCCTCCTCAAGACACTCAGAGGTTCCCCTTAGCAGGTAGGGCATCCAAAAGCACCAACAAAAAAACCCAAGTTTTACACACTACAGCAAGGCAGGAGCAGTGTCAGCGACGCAGCTCCCAAAGCACATCCTCGCTTGCACACCCACAACTCACAGCCCAGGTTCAGCTCCCTCCTTTGCCCAACAGCACCCAGACCCCATCACTTGCTCTGTGAGCACAGACACTCCCAGCAGCAACACACAACGGTGGAGCACAAAGTTTTGAGCTGCTACATTCAGCTTGTGTGGCAGAGCCTCAGCTCCAGCCCCTGCTCCCACAGCAGGGCAGGTCGCACCATCTCGCCAGCCTCTGAAGCTGGGACAACCCAAGGCCTCCCCACTCCCAGGGGCAGCAGTTCAAGACAAGCTGCAGCTCCACTCTCTACTTCAAGGCTCAGCAAGTCAAAAGAGAAAAAAGAAAAAAAAAACCAAGGGAGCATGACTTGCTTAAGGGCAAGCGCTGAGCGCTATACTTGAGGATATCCTTCTGGCCTGGGGGAGAAACATCCCCCTTCCCAGCAAAGAGCCTCCTTTGAAGCAGCAGTGACAAGAGGTTTGTTGCAGATCCACCTTCTTCAAAACCGAGGGGGAGGAGGTTGCTGGAGGAGGCAGGACAAGGCTATAATCCCCACACCAGCAAAAAAGGGTCTCCTGTATTTCTTCTTACCTGTCTACTGCAACCACACTTCAGTGAGAGATACATTATTAAACACAAGTTTTATTTTAAAATCTTTTTATTGGGAAGTCCACCAGAATCATTTACACATTACAGAGACACTCCCAAAATGTCCTTCCCTGGACCACTGCAACCATTCCAGGGGCGTGTAGGTTTTGGGGGGTTTTCTGGTGTCTTTTTAAATGGTAGACAAACCTTAGTATGGAGAAGTTTTCTTTCTTCCCATCCCTTCAAGCAGCAGAGTCACCAGCAAGCCATTATACACATAACTACAGACTCTGCTATGAGAATTGATTACTGACAAAAGCTATGTTGTCAGCGATGAAGGTCTTGCGGTTTACAGATGGATACCGTGCAATTTTTCTCCTACTAAACTAATCAAAATTGCATCGTGATCCACCCGACAACAGCAAAACAAAGCTTACCATACAGGCAAACTTGGGGCAGTGCAGCCTGAAGACAAGTCCTCCTTTCCTCCACAGGCCGGGACAAGTGCAATACTCTACATATAGCTACAAGTAATGCAACAAATCCCCACCCATGGAGAAACCAGCGCAAGGCATCTTCAGATCTTCCACAAAAAAAGGAGGGGGTAGGGGGGGAAGCTTCAAAACCCATTATTCACCAGATTCACCACCACCACAGTCAGTTTTGCATGGATTTGCACAGCAATTTTAGTAAGCTGGGATGCAAACCTGCAAAACTGACTGTAATCAGCACCATCTTCTCCAGAAACTGCCACTAGCTAGGATGCACTTTATCTAGCAGTACTGTAAGTGCCCACATTACAGTAGGTCCAATTCAAAGCTACCTGCACTATGAGCACTTTGATACTGCTAGGACAAAACTACTTCCCGAGCAATCGCCTTCAAAGAAAAAATGCTTTAACTAAAATTGTAATTGCTGAGCTAAAGCCAGATGGATGCGGGTTTTTGGATGTGCAGGCAGCAGCTTGTGCCAGAAGGAGCATTTAGGGCAGTAGATTCTACGCTACTTCACTAACTGCACTAGATGCACCTTAACACAAGAACCATTTGTAACGCAGCCCTAATGTGGCAACACAACAATCCTGGTTATGTCCGTGCCCTGCTACCGTCACTGAATCGCCACAGTAATGCCAGAAGTGCTTATACTGCAGTAGATCCTAAACTCTACCTGCACTGTAAGCACTTTTGCACAACTCAAGGCCCATCACCAGACAGAAATTCTTCTACTTAAAAGGTCTTCTTGTTTCGGCGTGGCTAAAGCATCACAGAAGCATCTTGACTGAAGCACAGGAGCCAACAGTACCTGCCAAGAAAGAAGACCAATATTAATGTTGCATAACACAGATATGGATTTGCTACTTAATCTAGTGGAGATTTTCTTACTAAAGCGTGGAGGCAGAAATAGGTTCAGAGTTTTGAGAAGGCAGTTTAACCAAGAGCTCACCAAAGGAGCGAGGGTTTGCAGCTAATTTTCACTTAAATTGAGGCGAAAATGGCCTCCTCCAGTTTTTAATGGCAGTTAAAAAGCTCCATAATAGGTATCAAAACATCCCGGTTTCCTGCTCTGGTGCGTTACTACAGCACACAAGACATTCTACTTAACCTTACTCCTGGAGCTTTTACGAGTATCTTGCATCACCCAACCACCAAACATTTTTCCCCCCGCAGTAGCGTAAGAAAAGTTCTGACACATGATCCCACACCCTCCGCACCAGATAATGGAGTATCTGTACTCCAGATGATGCCGTTCACTGCAGAGCAGCACAAAAGCGATGGACCCTCCCCGTAGGAGGGGGAAAAAAACCAAATAAACATATATGTATTAACAAATTTAAACTTCCCTCCGGAGCCACGCTGTCAAGCCCCAGCGTTACAAACCTGCGGAGGTGGGAAGGCTTTTGCTGGGGGCAGCGGAGCCGCCCCCCTTCCCGTTCCCGCGGCTCACGCTGAAGTTGAGCCGCGCTGGGCCTTATGGCGTGGGGCGGGGGGGGGGCTTTGCTCAGGGGGGGCCCCCCACTCCCGGTGGAGCATTATCTCCCCCCGGGGCGGCGCAAGCCTGCCGTTATCTCCCCCGCGCCGGCCATCTGCTGCGGGGGGCGGGATGGAGGGATTACGCGTGGGGCCACCCTCGCCACGTGCACGGCGCCCCCCGCCCGGGGGCTGCAACCGGAGCATTCCCGGGGGCACCGGCTGGGCGCTGGGCACCGCCGGTTTCCGGGCGGGCTCGCACCACCCAGGCACGCCGTGTCCCGGCCCGTCTCCCCCCTCCACGCCGGGAACGGGGTTGCGGGGGCGCCCCGCCACGTGCTGCCCGCCCCGTCCGGGGGGGCGCGCGCGCTGCCGCCGCCGCGGCGGCGATTAAAGCGCAGGAACAAAGCACGGTGGGAAATGCAGTCCTCCATTCAAAGCCCCAAAAACGCGCCAAGTCGCCCGCCCGCCCCCCCCCACCGCCGACCCGCCACCGGGAGGGGCCCGCCCCCCCGCACCGCCGTTCCCGAGGAGGGGGAGAAGCGAGCCCAGCGCCGAGGCGCACCGGGGGCGGCCCCGCACGGCCCCTTTGTCCCGGCCCGACGGGGCAGCCCGGCCGCCTCCCGCCGCCGCGGCTCCCCCCCCCGCGCTCCACCGCCCCGCCACGACCCCTCTTCCCCTCCGCCCCGGCCCCCACCAACCCCCGGTCTTGCCTCAGCGCCGGCGGGGGCGGCCCGGCGGGCGCGGATCGCGGCGCCCCGACGGCGGCTCCACCGAGCGCGTGGTCCAGCTCCCGCCCGCCCCCTCCGCGCGCCAGCGAGCGGACGAGCGCGCGCGCACCCGCCACGCGCGCCGCCTCCCGGCCGGCCCCGCACTACAAGCCCCAGCGCCCCCCGCGCCCCGCGCATGCGCCCCGCTACCCCCGCCGCCGCCATGTGCTCGCCCTCGCCCCCTCCCCCCACGCGGCGGCCACGCGGGGGCGGCGCGCGACCCTCCCCCCCACTCCACACACGCCACCACCACCCCCAAACAGTGGGCACGCTGCAACGGGGGGGGGGGTGGTGGTGGCACGCGGGGTCCCCCCCTCCCGCCTCCGGCCCCCCGCGGCCCCCCGGGGAGCCCCGAGTTTCGGCCTCCCGCCGCGGCCCCGTCCATTGTTGGTGCCGCGGGAGCCGCCGGCCGTGGGCGGGGGTGTGGGGGGGGGAGGCGCACCGGCGCTGCGGGCCGCCCCGGGGTGCGGAGGGCCGGGCCGTGTGGTGGTGGGGTGGCGGCAGCGCGGGAGCCGCGGGCCCACGCGGGAGGCAGGGCGAGCCCCGCGCACTCCTACAGGTGGGTGGCGGCCGCCCGCGCCTAAGCAAGGCGCTGCTGCCCGCCGCGACCCCCCTCCACCCAAACCACCCACGCACCCACGCGGGATGGGGTTCGGGGCCGCCTGCCCGCGCGTACCCCCGCTCCAGGCGGTCACCGCCGCCGGGCAGAGATTGCGGCGCAACCCGGCGGGTCGCGGGAGCCGCGCAAGGGAGGAGGGAAAAAAGCATTAAAAAAAATAGAAAAAAAAAAAAGAAAAAATAATTTAAAACTAAAACAATAAAAAAGCGCAGAAACGCGGGGAACACCCTTGGGCTCGCGCCGGGTTTTGGGGAGGGAAACAAAAAAGAAGCGCGAAGGAAAGGGCGAGAAAATGGAAAGATAAACACGTTACCTTTGAGCCCGAGCAAAGCCCTGGAATAAAAAGGGTTTTACGAAAGTGGCGCGAAGACAATATCATGTGATCCCGGCCCAGGGCGTCTCCTTCCCGCACCGACCAGCCAAAAAAAGAGAGAGGAATAAAGGGGGAAAAAAGTACATCCGCTCCCCACGCCATTAGCATAATTAATTGTGTCCTGCAGCTGCAGCCGCAGCTCCCCGGCCAATGGCAGCCACCGCCGCCCCGGCCTCCTCTTCCTCCCGCCGGGGGAGGATGGCGATGGCCGGGGACCCCGGGGCAGGGCTGGGGCGGCGGCGCCCCGCGGGCGGGCGGGCCGCCCTCACTCCCGGTGGGGTCCGGGGCACGGGGAGCAGGGACCCCCGGCCGGAGGGAGTCGGCCCTGCCGCCCACTCGGGGGGCCCCGGCCTGGCGGGGGGCCGCGCCGCCCCTCCGCTTCCTTCCCCTCGTGGAAACACCGCGCCGGGCGTGCACCCACACGCGCACACACGACCACGCGCGGCCGCGGTCACTCAGGACCCCCCCGGTGCGGCGCCCGGTGGAAACTTGTGGCCGCTTTTGGGGTGAAAAGCCCCGAAATGGTGTGGCGGCGGGCCTTGCCCGGCCTAGCGTGGCCTACGCAGCGGCAGGCCCGGCCCGTGGTGCTGCCGCCCTCCCCGGCCCTCCTACCCCCGAGCCCCCCGAGGGGTCCCGCCGGAGACCGGGCGGCGAGGGGGACCCCAGGCCCCCACAGGCGCCTCGGCGGGGCGGCCGGCCGGCCTTGGCGGGCGGCCCTCGCAGGAATGCTAAAAATGTGCTAATTGTGCCCTGCCAGCAGCCCGCCGCTCCTCGCGGATTAGAAGTAATCATCTTTTTTAATAACTAAATAACTGAATAAATAAATAAATAAACGGGATCGATCGTGAACAGTGTCGCCCCGCTTCCCACCCGGCCGCTTAGTTCGGTTCGGCCAAAACAAATGTGAGGTGCCCGATTTAACCCTGATCAGCGGTATCTGAAGTTAGAACAAAAAGGTCCCCATGGAAACCGGGGAGTAATCTATCAGTATTGCGTTCGTTACACAATGAGAAAAGGGCTTTTGTCCCGCCTGTATTTACTACTGTTTAATTTCTTTTTTAAAATTCCGCAGCCAAGTTCTTTGGGGTTTGAAGGGCGAGTTTTGCTGAGCTCCCCTACTTTCCTCCCCGCGTGCGTGTGCGTGCGTGTGTGAGGCCTAAAACAAAGCGACCGTATCAAAGCGCTCCCGGAGCAAGACGGGAGGGCTCTCCGCAGGCAGACCTATTTCGGAGGCCGTTTCATTATTTGTTCCAGAAACTGCAATTTGTTTCTGCATTATCAGTGGAAATGCTCGGCCGGGTTGTTCTTTGCAAACTTTATCTTGTAGTGTCTTGGGTAGATATCGCATTTACTGACTCCTGATTTGGAGCGCAGGGAGATTTTGTGTAATGGAGGACACAGTAAAATTCAAAATTTAGATTTTCTTCTGATTAAGCAAAGTACCTTTCTGAAGTCCCAAGCTGTGAATGCTAAAAGAGAGCAAAATGCTCATTGGTAAAGTCAATAATTTAGTATGGGTGTGCAAATTTGTTATCAACTCCCCTGTGGAAATGAAATAGCGAATTGGCACAGTAAGGGAAAATACAAAAGTGCCCCAGTAACTCTGGTAGGCACAACCAGATAGAAACCGTTCCCAAATAAAGGATATTTCACGTCTCACTCTGTAAAACAAAACTTTAAAACTTGTAGCAAATAAGCACTAAACATGACACAGTGCTAGAAAACGTCCTTCTTTATGTAAGAATAATATACTTTGTGTTCATTTTTTTAAATTATTTAATACGAAAAGTTGTACGCATTATTCCAATCTTACGTGTGAATAAAGGTACTTGTAAACTTTTACTCAACGTATGCTGTAAATTGATCACCTCTTTTCTACCAGTTCAGAAATAAATCAGTCTTTCAACAAAGAGAGCCTGAAGATGGTGAAATAAGTCCACATGAAGTGTTGCACAGATAAGATTAAATGGTATTTTTACATCCTCCTGCTGACCTTTGACTTGCATTTTTGTGTATCTTGGAAGGGAGTCTTGGGGTCTGCAAATACATCAGTTGCTAAAAAAAAAAAAGTGATGGTCAGAGAAAAAAGTGCCAGAACGTTTCTTAATACTTTAAAGGGTGTTGCCTAGCTGGAGCGTTCACCCGCCGCGTTCGCTAGGCAGAGAGCTGTGTGCTGTGTTGACGGCCTTTTCAAACGCACGTGATTTATAGGTTGTAAAACACGTTCCTTGCTGTGGTGAGGTTTTGTTCCAGGTTAGGAGGACTGTGGTAGAGACTAGGCGAGGTGCAATCCTACAACAACAAAAAAAATGTTTTCCTGAAAATTATTTTCAGAATTTATTGTGAAATTGTAATAGCTCGCTCTTGTCTTATACCAGATACGCAGAAACGTGGGTATTTTTTTTCTGTGATGGAATCCTGTGCGTGCAAACACGCTGAGAAGGTATTTCTCTTTCCTTCGTGGCACTTTTCTTCCAAGTGCTGCAGATAGTTCTGTTCTCTCTCTTCTTGGTTACTGATTCATTCGTACTCCAACAACGATGTTCAAGGGTTGCCTTGGACTGTCTCTTCCACTTCTCTTTCCTTCAAGAATCAGAACTATTGTCTGACCTTTTTCACGCTGAAGAAAGCGCAGTGAATTGTGCTGAACTATGCAGGTGCGTAAAAGAAAAGACATGAAGATCAGAAACAAGTAAGAGGGATGAATGTCTGTGAAACAGAAGATTAATTTTCAAAACAAACTATCCAAAGATGCATATGGGTTGCTGTACGGAGAGATTTCTGTCAGGTTAATAAAGTCTAACTTATTTCTCAAAACACTGGGAATGGTTGAAAATGGGAGGAAGGTCTTCTACTGAACTTGCAGAACAGCAGCATGAAATCGGTGTCCAAAGTCCTACTTTATAGCCAGGTCTGGAGACTTGCAGGCATCATATTTTATACTTTTGGAAAAAATGTTCAGAGAGATTGGGTCATCTTAAAAAGAAACAAAAAATGCAAAGGAATATTTAAGAGGAAATACTTTAATCGTGAGCTACAGAGTTATTCTCCTGATCCTACCGATGCTGCTAACTTTTTCTGTGAATGCCCACACAGCCATGACTTTGGTAAATCTTTGCAGGAGCGGAGTTCCTTCAAGGTCTGTCTTCGTTCATCTTCTGCACACTTCGGATTGTTCATGTAACTGTGGATTACCTGTCATTTGCTGCTTAACTGTCTGCGTGTTAAAGCATTCAGCTGAAAAATGTGGAGAATGAAAATTAGTTCCCTCTTGTGAGGACAGAATAAAAAGAAATATTTGGAGATTACAGTTCAAATTCTTCCTCCGTGTCAATGAAAAATTGAACTCAAGATTAGTTTTCTGAATAGTCTCTACATATTTGCAGCTTTCTGTGAAAAATGACTTACAATAGAGGTTTTATTACAAAAAGTTTCACACTTTTGTCATTGTATTAGTAAAAGATTTAAAACTGGCGTTCACCATTTCATTTCGATTTGCTTTGTTTGTGAAATTATTTAATGTAGAAGAAGGCACAGATAAGCTATGTTTCTGTGCATTTTTGTTACGTGAAACAGCGCTTATAAAAACGCTAAACCCCTTCCTAAATTAGACCAATTTACATGTAAAATGAGAAACAAACATATACTGACGGCATGGCATGGACTTTGTGGCTGATTTTCTTTTTATTTTTTTTTAGTATAACGTTGATTGCTGTGATAAATAATGTAACATTTGCTGTATCTCTGATAGACATTTGCTGTATCTCTGATGCGCTGTAAAGGACTGCCGCATACTAACGTCTCAAACCTGTCTTTTTAAGAGCTCTTTGACAATTTATTATAAACATGTTTATTAAAACAAAACATAAATGTAAGGAGGGAAAGCTCTGTCTTGTATTTGCTTTCCCAGTTTGCTGGTGATGTAAATATGCTAAATTCTACATTTAGCCTTCTAATCCTTTTAATTTATTTGATCTTTCTATTATTTTGTAGCAGGCTGAAATTAAATTTTTCTTGCAGCTCTTTTATGCAATTTCTAGAGGTTTTGATTCTGTGAGTTGCTTCCACTTTCATTAACATCATGGGAAGTTAAATGAACTCATCCCCCCACAGTTCTCCAGTTCACAACTCCTCATCTATTTCTTTCTGGTTTCAGGTGGGTTAAATCCTGAAATCTGGATGTAAGTTGTCCAGCTGAAGAGGCGGTTACCTGCCTGCCTAATCGGTCCGTGTTGCGTTCACAGGATAGGGCCCGACGTACTGCTGCTCCGCCGCGCGAGGAGTCCTTCCCATGTTAACCTGCTCAGCGACAGGGTTTGCGTTTTTCTCATGTCAAACCAGTTCTTTGAAGACAGAGTTTTGCATGCATAGCCAAGCTGGCCACGTGTTTTCTCTTTCCCGTTCTCTAGGTAGGTTTTGTCTTGTTAAACACATCTTCAGACACAACATGCATCCGTCTGCCATTTTGGTAAGATCACGGATCATACCTGCCCTAATTCATTAAAGTCTCTGTGGTTTGGGATCTGCCTTCCCCACCAGAAGGTTTTTGTTGTATTACAATTTCTCTGCTTCATTTCAGTCCAACTGTACATACCCTTCCCACAGACGAGTTTCCAGTTTTGCCAGATATTACTGGTATTTCAATGAGTTTTCTTATTTGTATGTGCAATACAACATTTTAATTCATGCATACATCCCTGCATATTAAACATGAAGTACAGTTTTCTATTTTCTAACAGTATGCAACTTCCCCTTTTGTAAATCGCTTAATAGATTTTATGTCTCCGCAACTGGTGCTCAGAATATGTTGTGAGCTGTCTCCATTTTGTGTAAATCTTAATTTTTGGATGAACTACGTAACTGAATGTGTCCTTAGGCCCTTAAAACTGTGTAAATAGCTTAAATGAGGGGTGTGTAAGTTCGCAAACCATGAAAGCTCTGTCTTGAGGAGCAGCAATCTTTCCACCAAAACAAGTTACAAAGGCAGCCTAAACCATGAATCTGATCCTACCAACATTTTACTCAATGTGCTGGGTAACTGGGACGCGAGCGGTCCCGCTGATTATTCAGCCCAGTCCCTGCGTGCAAGGGCAGGGGAGCCTTTGGTCCCAGTCCTGCACAGCCCTCTGCGTGCATGCTTAACTTCTTCAAGTCAGTGGAACAAAATAAGACCAGTTTAAACTTCTGTGCGTAAACTTAAGAATATGCTCGAGTCATTTCTAGATGAGACATCTGCTTCCAAAATATACTTCCCTTACACCATGTGGCATTTTAGAAATGAGTCAATAAATTACCATTTGACTACAGGTTACACATAAAATTCATATTTTGTTGAGCTCTGCTACTCTGTTACTGTAAGATGCAGCACACTATTGCCTACATTTTTCTCTGCATTCTGCAGGTATTATCAATGTTTGATGTAAAGACCTTCTGAGGAGACCCAGAGACCCAGAGGTCGTCCTCGTGTTTCCATTGTGTCATGGGGTCTGTGTGTTGCTGTCTGTCCAAATGTTCCTCCTCAGGTGAAAGAACACATTTACCTTTCCCCTGTTGATCAGCTTGTATACGCTCGAGGGGGTCGAGCAGATACTAGATTTTGAGAATTGTTTCTGACAGGTAGCCTCTAAAGAGAGGCAGAGGCACAGGCATTTGTACGTATAAGAACTGGCAGTGTACACACGCACCGCATCATCACGCACAGCCAAAAACACAGCTGGCACTTTCTTCCGACATTGAATTCCTACAGTTGCATGCAATAGGAAGTGCTAGGATTCCTCGCTTTTTTTCACAGAAGGAACACGAGCACGTTGTAGGCAGAAGCTCTCAGGCTGCCTGTTAAATGTACAAAGCTTGCGTAGATGCAGGGCAGGCTTCATAAACCACCTGCAGTTGGCGGGATGCTTATACTTCATGAGGTCCCACCAGCACCAGAGCATCCCTGAGGGCCTCTTCTTCTCTGCCACATCAGATTGTTCTTCAAGAGCACTGATATCAGCATATCTTCAAGAGCGGCGTCTGCATGAAAGCAGATGTCCCAGACAGAAATCAGTGTATTGTAGCCTTTAAATTCAAAATCCCATCAGTTAGGATGAGCTCCTCAGAGCAAGGCGGTGGGAAGTAGTTTTTACACCCATTTGGGGGGGGGCATTTCATTCCATCTCTTATCGAAGTTTCCCTTACGCGATTTCGTGTCCAAACGTTGGTGCAGGATCTGGGCAGCACTAGAAGGTGTATCTCAGAGAGGCTGTTGCCTCTTGCAATAGCACTTCGGAAATTCAGGGAAGAGCTGAGTTCACAGGGTAGTTAAAACACATTGAGACCTCAGGCTGACTAAATAACGCTTGGGTCTCCACTCCAGCCTGCCGAGCAGCTCGGGATTAGAAGGGCATAAAACCAGCTTAAACCTACCGTGTATTCCCAGAGCTATGGCTAGAAGCATAACACAGAATCTCACCTCTCATCCCAAGGCAACACTTTCCCAGTGCATGGCTTGGGCATGCTCCAGGTCCCTACTAAGAAGATAAAATATATTAGCAGTAGTTTAACATATTTTTGGATGTGCATGCTTAAAGGATGATCCTGTTATCCCAAGCTCAAAATGTTCTGCTGGAGAAGAAAGACGTGACAGGAGGTAAATAAACCTTAGCAGGAGGAAGAATGTATAATTTATCTCAGCATAGTGGGGAAAATGTGCTTTCTTTGCGTAATAAAATCCACAGATCTAGCTCAGCCTGGAAAAGGCTGAGGATGGATACAGACTGGAGTTCACATACAAAGACGCAAAGATGGTTTTTTTTTTTTTGGCAAAAATACTTTCTTTTCTAGGAGGGAAGCTCCTTTCTGCATCAGAGTGCGGTAACTAAATGTCTAACCGAGGAAAGGGGGTGGAAGTCCCCCCCCAGAACCTGTCCCAGCTGCGGAAACCGGCTGTTCCCCGCTGCCAGCACCAGCCAGTGTGGCTCTGCCCCCAAGCTGCAAACAGGTTGAAGTACAGCGCTAAGGAAGAAAAGTATCCCCAAACCCTGAATAACGTCCACCCGCTTTAGTGCGAGAGGGAGAGAGAGGGACGTTTGGGGTGAAGCCGGAGGCTGACAAGCCCCCAGCCTGGGGCCCGGGCGCCGGGGGAGCGGCGGGCGCTGCGGGCCGCCGGCTGCGAGGGCGCCCCGCAGCATCTCGGCGGCGCCCGGGGTGCGCCGGCCGTGCGGGGTCCGGCACCGCAGCAGCAGCTCCTCCCGTAGCCGCGAAGGCTGGCTCCCAGCCGCGGCGATACGCAAGCAGAGGCAGTGCCCTCAGTCCTGGCAGCGCTACCTCCCCTTTGCCGGCTAGCAAGAGGGGTGCGAGACCGGGTCCTGCCCCATCAGATTTGCAAAAAAAAAAATAATCATCCCTCCTGGCGTAGTCCTTGTCTAGAACCTGAAGTTGTTAGTTCTGGGAAGACACCCCCTTTCCCATGTTCGCATAAATTTACTCCTACTGTATAAATGAACCTATTAAGTCGACTTCAAAAGCAGTGCTTCTGCGGTGTAATTTCATTAATCCAACTAGAACATGGAATTGATGTGCAGGAAAGGTAGTTTTCGTGTAAATCATGTATCTCAGGACATCAAGTTCTGTTAATGTTCAAGAGCAGTTTACTGTGCAGCTCATTACATTAAATTATTTTCTGGTTAAACACGAGCCATATGCAACCAGCTGAGGCAAATTTGCAGTTTACATCGCAGAGTTGTCAGCTTTGCAAAAATGAGGGAAAACATTCAGATTATTGTGATTCAGCCCTTGAAACAAACTCATAACATCGTACCTTTAATAACGTTGCCCACCGTTTTTGCAAGGATAAAACAGCGTTAAAATTACACCCGATGTGTACAAATTCTTGGAGGCAGTAACTTTTAAGAATTTATACTAAACTGAGTTAATAAAAAGTCATCTAGTTCATGAGTTCTCCTCTTGCATATGCCCTTCAGTTAACTCTTTGAGAAAAATCATACATTATTTTCTTTAGATTTTCATGGAAACCATAGGCCAGTTCTGCAAACACCTAAACATGCAAGTAGTGCTAGGTGAGTAAAGTTACTCGCGCAAGTAAATATTTTCAGGATGAGACTTTAAAAAGTTTGTACCAACTAAAAATATTGATAAGTATAACTTCCCCTGTTCAATTAATTCTTGCCGGTACTGGCTAGCAAAAACATGGCATTCGGTAACAAAAATGCCTTCGTGCCTCATGAAATCGTGAAAGATTTGTTGAGTTCTGCCTCCTACAGGATTGAGATAGGAAAAGGTGAGTTTAGTACTATGGGCAGGACTCCATCTAAAAACAGACATTGTGCAAACGACCTTGTTGTCATAGCTGCGCTCATTTTCACAAAATACTACATTCTGATATTTGAATCTCTCTCAGATATTTTTTTCTCCCATGTGATCACTAGAAGAAACTGAAAGGAATCAAGTCCAAAAAAAAGTAATTGAAAATTAATGGTCTTAATACAGGATTATAAAGCAAAATGCATTTACTATTGCTTTTTTAAAGTTTCAAAATTGATTAATTGAAAAACTTGGGGAAAAAATTAAAAATACACAACATTTAAGGGCAGACAGCAAGCAAGCAAGTAGCATGCTGGGGTTTCTTTCAGATCTGCATGTGTTCTCATGTAAACTGAAATGCTTAAAAGATAATGGCAGCCAATAATTATTATCTCTGAAACCATACCTATCAGCAAGGAGATAGTTGTAGGGGTTTTACGAGCTCTGCACAGGAGTGAAACTCTTAACTGAGACAGACGTTATGCACAGCAAACTCGGTGCAATTCCAGCTCAGATGCGCTGCTGAGGCACCTTGTGACAAGGCGCTGCTGGGTCACGACCCAGGTCTTGAGAAGCCTGAGTTAGTAGATGTTAGTTTTCGCTGGGGCTTTGTTTACCATGGACTTAGACATTTTGTATTATTAAGAATCTGTGGCTTATGAGGACATTCTATTTATCTTACCAGTCTTTTTTGATGGAAATGCCTGAATTTTCTTGGAAACAGGGATTTTATTGTGGATTCTTGGTGCCCCTTGGAGAGGCTTATTTTTCTGGACAATGGTTTTCCTTAGTGTCACTACCCTTTTGATTTCCCAATGGTCACAGGCTCTCAAGGTCGTGCAAAGTGCATCCTTTTGTTATAATGGACCCAGAATTTTGTATAAAAAGGCAGCAAAAAGATCTCTTTTTGGTGATTTAAAGTATATTTTCTGCCATGTACCTCTGCATTAGAATTTGGCTGTTCTGCTTAAAAAACCCCATGTAATTTGGAAGATAAAAGGTTTAAAGGCAAATTGCAAGAGTACACTCAGTGTGTATATATATATATATATAATTTTTAAATTTAGCACACAGTCCCATGCAAAACTCAAATGTAGATTCTGAAGCAGGATTTTCCACATGAACCTCCGTATAATTTAAACATTCAGTGTGTCAGAGATATTGTACCTTACAGATATTGTAATGTAAAACATTAAAACAATATGCGTTTCCATTTTCTTTATTTTGATTTAGGTTGGCCCTCCCTTCCCTTCCCTTCCCTTCCCTTCCCTTCCCTTCCCTTCCCTTCCCTTCCCTTCCCTTGACTCATTTAGATAGGTCCTGTTCTCTTACATTCCTCCTGATGAGCGCTGCATTAAAAAATGTCAATGACTGCTATGGCTTGTGGCATCACTGCATTTTGTGTTGGTGCTTTGCCTGCCTAGAAGATAAATAGCTCCTCTCTCTACTAACCAGGAAGCACAAAACTTTCTGAAGACTGAAGATTCAGTGAGAACACTATGAAATCTAACATGAAATTTTCCCTTGAGATGTGCCTGTGTTTGCAATCTCCTTTCAACCTCTGTAACATCAAGGCTTGATTAAATGTGAAAAAAAATACATCAACCTTTAAGAGTCTCTGAATTCTTTCACTTTTCTTTGCTTTTTGTTACAAGATTACACAGAATTCTGTATACATATATTCTCTGTTTTGTAGGAAATATATTAAATCACAGACTGTTTGAAAAGATGACTAGGAATAAGTACAGCTTGTCTTCAAAATGTTGCAGGCTGCATGAGGTGCCTCAGGGCTCAAGAGGTCACTTGTAGGTTTGGGCTTTTTACGAAGTTTTTAGCATGCCTGTTAGGCTGCGGGCTTTTGTTGTGCTGCTTCTTCCAGCTTTTGCATAATCCGGTTTAGAAGTATGTATCATGTATTCTCGCTACAAAATTTACAACCAAAAATAATCGTTAAGGAGATCACATGCATTAGCAACTGAAAAATCATTGCTTTCAGGACAGTTTCATTGTGTTTTTCAAAAGTGATTATTTTATGCAGTTCTGCAGAGAGCCAACAGTTGCAACGTAAGATGTGTCAGTTCTCTTAGCATTGCTTCCCACAAATAAATTCTCGCAATCCGTTTAACTGTGAAATTATACAATTTAAAATAATCTTTATAAAGAAATACTTCTGCACTTTCCTAAGTGTAGACTGTTAAAGCTACAGCCTTTTGAACTGTATTTTTTTCTCCAAATAGGCTTTTGCTTACCTTTTTTGAAGGTTCCTGAAAAGAAATCAGAAAAATCAGTTGATTTCACTTTTGCTTACAAGTAGTATCTGACCATTTTAATCGTCTAAACTTGCCCCGCTAGCACAGCGCTTCAACTTTCCTCTGCAAATCTCTGAGAGACATTTATACACAAACAAAAGTGTGGTGACTGCTTGTTTTACATGTACACATTTTTATTAATCGACTTTATTAGAAGAAAAATTAATTATAATGTTTTGCATAAATTACCAGGCATTTCCCTGACACAAATCTAATTAAAGTCAATGGAATTTTTTCTCTTCACTGATTTCAAGTTGAATGAGAAAAAGTCTTTGAAAAGGACTTTAACAACAGTAACTTTTAAAAATTCTGGATAACAATATATGACACAATAGATTATTTTCAAAGGCTACAACATGAGGCTCACACATGATTTTATTTTTCTGTATTTTTTATTTGCTATTTTACCATGATTTGCAGTCTGTAGTGGGAAAAAAAAAAGCTACTAGCTTTGATAGCAGCTTTGCTTAATTAAAAATTTAGGACCAGTCCTCTTTTTTTTTTTTTTTTTTTTACTTGAAATGTTTTCAGGTCAAAGTAGAGCCAATTCTGTAATTAAGCTCTTCCATGCTGCTACATTCTAGTAACGATAGAGTTAGAAGGCAACAAATTCACTAAATCCTCCAGTCCTGACAAATCAGGTTATTTTCCCATCTGCTCCTATTTGCTGGAATCACTTTTTAAATCTACCTCTCTGATTCCCACAGAGCAGGCTGAAGGATTTTCATTACCTCGGAGTCACATATTTAATTTGTAAAGAGATGATGAATTCTTAAAAGATTCTATTTCACATAGGGGTTTTTGTAGAAGAATATGGAATTTTCTTAGAAACCAGGATTCCTTTTTAGTTTAGATCTTTTCTTGAGCTTTGGATGATGCAAGCCATAGGCATAAACAGCTACACAAAGGAAACTGGGATTTTATTGTGCATTCCTGGTGCCCCTTGAAGAGCTTATTTTTGTGGACAATAGTTTTCCTTCGTTTCACCACCCTTTTGATTTCCCAGTGGTCACAGGGTTCCAGGGTCGTGAAAAGTGCATCCTTTTGTTCCTCCTAACCTAAAATTCTGTATAAAAAGGCAGTTAAAGGACCCTAAAGTTGGTTAAGGCATGGAGGGTATTTTGTGTATCAGAACTTAAGCTCCGTGCTTAGTTAAATTACAGTTAAGATTGCAGTTCAAGAGAGAAGATACCATTAAATGTATTGTTAGAATATCCAAACGTTAATAAATATCTATTCATAAAGTCACAGAATTAATCCTGGAATAAGTCTCAGCACTTAAACAATTAATTATCACCAAACAACAAAAATCCAACAGCATTTTAATATCTAGCTATTTAGGATTGGTTTAATTAATTTTCTAGTGTCTTTTTAGAAGGGCTTTACTATGTATTTGTAATTTTGTTGAGAAACACGAACTAATTACTATCTACTCTTTCAGTTAAATCACAGTTCATAAGGACTCTTCGCTCTCAAAAAGACTAAAGAAAACTGAATAGTCCACCTTTGAATGTTTTCAAGAAAGAAATAAGCACGTTTCTTAAATATGTGTAGTTAGTTTTTAAAATAAAATTCCTTGTATGAAATAAATTTTGTTTGCAACAGTATATCTCTCTAACATTCCCACAGCACACTCCCATTGTCATTTCAGTTTTAATATATGTTTCCAATACAAGAGGGCACTTTAAAAGGAGATGCAGCCCAGCACCTGGTTGTTGGAATTTGAGGCTTGACACTATCGTGCCCTGGATAAAGCCGATGCTGTAACAGAAGAAAGCTGGCAGTGGCTCTCCCCTCCTACATGCGCACTGAAGTAGTCTAAAGCAGTTTAAACGTCCTAGGGAGAGCAATAGCAGCTACTGGGTGAACGGTGCAGGAAGCTGGAGAGGTTCTGCAGCGGGGCTGTGAGGCGTGGGGAAGTGGTCAAACACAGGGTTGGATCCTGGCAGAGAGACGGGGTGGAGGGGAGGAGAGTCACCCAGTCATACTGGAGGCTGAGATAAGACACCTGATTTATTTATGGGTGCTAAGCGCTGGAGCCTGTGGTGCGGTGTCAGACTCCTCTGTGCTTTAGGCATAAGGCCGATCACGTTCTTTAAAGACAGAAAATTAGCTATTTCCCAATGTAAAATGTTCCATGAAAACAGTATTACCTCTAAGCAAGTGTTGTTCTGTTTAGCTCCCTAATTAAAAAAAAAAAAAAAGATGTGTGCGAAATCTGGAATAGTCTGTTTTGGAAAAGCTTCATGGCACTTGTCAGTGGATTGCCTCATGTTCTCATGTTCCCTTTTTAGCCAAATCCCCACGAGGCAGGCAGAGGCTTCTGTGATCCATTCTTCTTTTTTTTTTCCCTTTTTTTTTTTTTTTTTGAAGAGAGTCCGTCAAGATAAAGACATGTTGCTTACAGAAAGAGCAGGATGCATTTCCCAACATAAACACTGCAGTTTGTAAATTAATGGTTTTTGTACTGAAATGTGTACCAAAGCCATCTAAATCTTCCCTGAAAAACAAGATAAGAGGCAATTTTTAAAGATATTTTATGGGTCCCCTACACTCCCTCCCCTTTCAAAGAATTCAACCCTGTATTCTCAAGGTGCAATGCTGATTTTTCTACGAGCAAAAGGAGGGCACCTAGAAATAGAAAGAGCAAACCCTGTGAAGTGTTCCATGTCCAGAAGACATTTTCATTCTTATTGTTCAGATTTCTTGTTACCTTGGAAATGGAAGGTATTTCTAATTTACCGGAGTTAAATTAAACCGATTTGTCTATCAGCTGCTGGAATGCTCCAGTATTGGCTATATCTGGTGCCAGAGTGGCGAGTCACTACTAGATTGGTAGACCAGATTCACTGATATTTAATACTGGATGTATTTTCTCTGGTTCAGTGTGTGGATCACACTCATTTACGCTACGACAAGAGAGTTTTCTTTGCAGCTGTGGCTATTGCATTTAGTGATTTAACTTGTAATGAAGCGCCAGTTAGTGGCTGCTGCCAAACTCCCTTGTCCTCACTGACCACATGGTTTTCCTAAACTTGACTTGCCGTTTCCAGCAGTTATCCAGCAGCCTGGATAACTTAAAGTAGGATCACATAAAACAAGCAGAAGCTAATATCAGAACAAAAAATAGATTTGGGCGCTAAGAATGGTTAATTTCTGTTTCGTTTGGTGCTTCTGTTTAATACAAGGAGAGAAGCTGAAAGACTTGAGAGGGGAGGCTTATTCCAATAAATGTTTGTAGGTTCGTCCCTTGCCCAACACAGACCAATCACTCACTACTTGAAGGAAATTGGAGGTGCTTCATTCTACCAAGGTGTTAATTATATCTTTGGCCAAGTAAATGTTGAGGCTGAAACACGTAATAACATATGTCACACATGTCCATGACATAATATATATGCAGAGGATAAACCAGCACCATATCCAAAAAAGGCACACGTAAAATACTTTTAAAACCATATAATTAAATATTAAATATTATTTCCATAGTTTCATATTTCAAGTTTCATGTTACATATCTCAGAAATGTATTTTATGTTCATTAGTCTGACAAAAAGCAAAATACATCTAAGCTAGTGTGAAGAGCTGTAATTGCTCTCCCATGCCCTTTCAGCTGTGAAAGGGCAACAGCAGGCACCCCCTCCTCCATTAACCTTGTCAGAAGCTCACGCCGGGCTGTTCCCCGGGAGGATGGATACAGGACGGAGCACAGCTCTCTGTCTCCACCGCTCGCTGGGACACCCGTGTCAGACAACCAGACCGACCCACAGAAGTCGTAGCTGGCACGTAGCAAAGCAAGGGCGACATCTCCAAAACCCTCTGTTGCTCTCAGGGAATACAAACCTACCCACAGAAGGCTAAATCTTTATTAAAAGGAGTCGAAGAAAATTCTTCTTAATATACGGTGCTGAGCCTGCCGTTGTGCTGGGAAATCTGAGAACCTACACGAGAGTCCAGCTCTTGACAAGTCGGATGTAAGAGGGTCGGGTGAGGGATGCTTTCCAAGCCAAAACTGCTTCTCCAATGCACTTCCAGTTAAAAAAAACGGGCGACTTCAGGGACAAAAATCTATCTGAATTTTAATGTGACTTGTGGTAGGACTCAAAAGGGATTAATTGAGTCCAGAAAAAAGAGAAAAACCTTGTAACTAATGAAATATTGATCAGCAGTGGGAATTGTCAAGTGAGCAGCTGGTTTCAGAAAGGGGCTGAATCATGTTGTGGTTGCAGGGTATCTCCAGGGCCCCCCCAGCTCTAGAAAATGCGCTTGTCCTAGACCCGAAGCCGGCTCCGAGACCTTCAGAGTATTTTTTTTCCAAACATCTCCAGCAATCAGATTAAGAACAGCAACAAATAAAATAATGTCTTTATTTTCTGTATATTATCTTCCTATCCGCTGTTCTGCTTTCCTAAATACTTTTTTCAGATGTAGTTAAAATATCCCAGCTCAGGTAAGGGCAGATTTGATTCTTAAATGTAGCCATGGTAAGGTGACATAAGCATATAAATTGGAATAAAAGGTGTTTGAGATGGTTTTTAATTGCCTTTTTTTGTTGTTGTTGTTGCTATATTATCCAGAACTCTTTGGGGGGGTGGGGGAGGGGGCGTGTCTGCTGGTGTCTAATATCTACAGTGAAATTCACCATAATTTGTGTTCTTTAATATTTAAATATATTTGCTCTCAAATGAAACTCCAATAGAAGTAGTTAAGTTATAATGTTTAAAAAAAGCTTCCTAACTATGTCTCAAAAGACTGTGGCCTGATAATCCATAACCTCTTGCATTTTATCCGGTCTGGGATGAACCCATGCCATGTGCTAGGTAAAAGCTGCAGGAGAAATTTGGTTGTGATTCAAGTAATTTTTATTAGTTATGCTGAAAGCTTTAATTTTCCTTTCTTTTCTTGGCAGTCACTTTCAAAGTATCATTTCTCAAGCCACAGACCTGAGAGGATTCTTGCTGAATGTTTGGAGGAGAATCTAACAAGTCCCTCAGCAGAATTAGTGAGTGGCTCTAATCCCTCTCCAGGAAATTTTCTCAGGAAGTTTAGCAGCAGACAGCCTTCTGTCCTGTACAGGTGCTCAGGCCAGGTACAGCATTTGTAATGTCTAAGCATCCTTCAGTAGTACGCTGAGCAAGATGACTAGCGTATCTCATATGTGGTTCATGGTGCAGAGAGAAACTGTGCATTAGGGAAGAGTTAATAAAAGGAAAATGAAACAGTTGGAAATTTTCTCCATGTCTTCAGGCAGCGCTACCTGTTCCTTCTCCTCCTGCGATATGACTTCATTCTTCTATGATTTTGTTGGGGGTTTTTTGCAGGTGTAAGTGCATGAGGCAGTCTCACGCTTCCTGAAATCCAGAAACTGAAATTATTAACATCTTTTTTCTAATGCTTTAAAAGTAAACTACCAATTCATTGTAAATGTTGTCTGCCTGGCAGGTTTCTTTGTCCTTGGAGAGCAGTACTGCCCCCGTGGCAGCTACGACTGCAAAGAGCAGAAGGTGGAAAGGTTGATTACAGAGGTTGCTCTCAGTATTCTGAAAAGGAGTTTGTTTGATGTGCACATTTCTCTCCAGAAGAACAAGCTGCCAATGTGCTCTGCATTTTCAGACCATTCGACCGTCAGTCTGGGTATTGACTGCTTCTTTCAGACTGGGGGAATGACGACCAAGCTCTTCCTGTGGGATGCGGTGGCTTGATGCCCAAGGTCACTTTTCCTTGCTGACCTCATTGCCATCTTTTACCCAGTCTCTTGGAAACAGAGCTGTTGCTCTCCTTGTAACAACAACAGGTATTTATTTTTACTGTGTGTTTATAAATCTTGTGCCATTTACAAATACTCTTTTCCAGATCCAGCAAGGGCGTTTGAAGATATCGTTGCCTCCAGGTTGTCATCTCAGTCCTCTGCCAAAGGTTACTGACCCTGTAGATCTAAGGACAGAGTAACTCACATTGCACACTCTCTAGTCCTCATTAAGAAAAATAATTGAAGAAATGTACATAGATGTGTTTGGTTAATCTGGTTCGGGTGAAAGCTGGGGAGATAAAGGGGCTTATTTTAAGCTGTTCTGCCTGCAGGGATGGTGATAGTGCCTGGTGGGAGAGGCACGCCGGGGAACAACGTCAGCCAGCCGTACGCTTGTACCAGCATACCGGGCTTATTTTTGTTTTAGTGGTTTTGTCTCAGATGGATTCTGGCTGGCCCGTGTTTCCAAAGGAGAGCATTTCTGAGGGAGAAAGATGAATGTTCCAGAAAGTAACACTACAATGTTTTTTTCTTTCTCTCGTTAGAGCTTGAAAACAGGGTTACCACTTAGAATCATAGAATCACAGAATCGTCAAGGTTGGAAAAGACCCTTAAGATCATCGAGTCCAACCGCTAACCTATCACTGCCAAGCCCACCACTAAACCATATCCTCAAGCACTTATAAAAACAGATAATTAAACACAATGTAATAAGATGTTGTCTGTTACCTGTGAACACCGAGTTCTGTCTGTGGTTTGATTGCTTCCTTTAAATAATTGTGTTCCTCTGCACAAAGTTTTGCTCAGTCCGGCGCTGCCGAACTGGAGTGACTCTGCCGGCAGCAATGTTCCCTTACGCCCACTGTAGCTTACACGGGTTCAGCAGCAGCGCTTTTGCTGTTACAGAGGCCAGCATTCACTCCTCTGGGCGAGCTGGGACGCGCTGTCCCTGCCCACCCCGGACGCCTTTCTGCAGTGAGCTTCTGCAGTGTGCTGTGGGCTGTGGGCTGCCCCGGTCTGCTCATGGGGAGCTGTGCCTTCATTTCAATTTTATGGGTGTCACCTTCAAATTGTCAGTTACTAGCCTGTCACTGGAATTTTTATTGTTGGAATTTTTGTTCTGCTGCTAGAAAAGCTAACCTAAGAGAGCATGCGGTTTGGAACGATCTTGTGTTGCTTGAAGTGTTCCCCCACTTTTTTTCCCTTCTGTTTTTTCTGTCTCTGCCAGTGCATGCTGCTAAAATATAAGCCACTTCAAAAATCAATTTATTTTTTCGATGCCTAAAGATGTTTGACGAGCACTTTTAGGAAAGGGGGAAATACAGAGCGGGAAAGCACTGAGGTGGTGAAAGTAAGGGTGGGGCGGGATGAAGAAATGAAAATTAAGAAAAAAATAAACCTACCTGAGTGCTCCTCTCTTCTTTCGTTATGTTCTTCCTTAGAGGGGGTCTAGGGCAAATTTACCTAGGTCACAGAGTTACTGGTGGTCAGAGAGGTCTAGACCATCTCCATTCCCTTCTGCAATACGCTTGTCATTAGACTGGAAGAGGAGACTCCACAAGTATGGGGCTTGGCTGTGGGTGCACCATATTCTTGTAGGGCGGCCGTGGGGTTGCCATTCCTGATAGCACACACATGAATACCGCTGCGTAGCAGTGGCAGGTCTGGTGGCTTATGATATTTTTCGGCAGGACTGGAGGTGTTCTTTCTAGCCGTGTTCGGCACTGCTCTTTGCTCACTCCCACCCAGCTTTTCACTTATCTAAATAGATCTCTTTCTTGAAGCAAACATCCAGCTGGCTTGTAGGGCTCCCCTACCCAAGCTGCAGGAAACAACAGCTTCCTCTGAGATCAGGCTGCAGCAGGAAAACTGATGAACTTCTTCCCTCCTCTCCTGTGCCCCTTTGCTACCAGTTTATCTCAGAGGTGTAATACATATCATGTAAGAAAGTCCATTTTCAGGGCAAGCCTGAGGGGACAGGCTGCCAGTCCCAGAGACTAAGATTGTGACCAAAATTGTTGCAATTACAGAGCTAGGGGCATCAGCATGTTGCTGGAGAACTGCTGCTTTGAATGTGGGCAGTTCCGAGGGTAGTTAGGACTCACAGCGGTTGCTTCTAACCCGTATAATTTACCTCTGTAGCAGGAGCGGACCAAGCTGCACAGAGTACCTGAATGCCTCTAGGAATGGTGTTTCAAGAACTCTTTCTGTTACTATTTAATTTTTAATTGATTTATCAGGCAGTTATATAGGCACAGAACATTTTTGTAGCTCAGGCTGTATACTCTGTCTCATATACTCGCACAAGAGGGGTTTATCTGACGGGTATCCAAAATTCTGAGCTCCACTCACCGTCCTGTTGAGGTCACTGAGGCATAGCGGCTTGGCAGAGTCGGGTGGGTGCCTAAGGCAGTTCCCCGTCCGCCCAGGTCAGTGTTAAAGTAGAAAAGCGGTACAAAGGGTGCCCTTCTTCAGACTCTCTTGCAGCTGCTTATTCCTTCTGCTAGTGCTCACACAGCTACGGGGGGAGTTGGTTTATTGTGCTGAGCTGTTAAAAAGTATCACACCTCCAAAATGTAATTTTTCAGTGGATCGGTGAGCTGAACTAGCAGACTTTAGCATAAAGCAGTGGCTGGAGTCTGAGCAAGGGAGGATGTGGAAAAGTTCAGCTGAGGATGGTGGGAGGAAATTAGAAGTGCTCCTTTTGCTTGCACGATGCTGCATCCTCGGTGTGTTTGAAAATTCAGCCCTTCGGTATTTAATTCAATACAAATTTGTTGTTTGGCTTAAGCTTGTGTATTTGCTGCATTGGAAGTCAGCATACTTTTATTATGAAACAAATACGCCATGGCTAATTTTATTCATTGGTGACGCGGTCAGAAATCCTGCATTTCCAAAGTTTGGAGCTGAGTTTTGGGATACGTAGTTGGAACGATTCAAAGCTTAGCATTATAATGGACAAATAATAGTATTTACATTTCCTTCCTTCCTTTCTTCCTTCCTTCCCTCCCTTTCCTTCCTTCCTCTTCCCATCTTTTTTCTTCCTCTTTCTTCCTGTCTTGCTTCTTTTCTTCCTTTTCCCTTTGTGTTTTATGCAACTGCATCTTTGTTTCCAACCTGTTACACGAACGTACCGCACTTGCAAATCACCTTCCAATAGCCCTGAATGGCTCCTCGCGACAGAATAGGCTGCAAGGCTCCGTTACATGCGCGCTTAGCGCACGTCCGTCTTGTTCTAGAAGGACACCTTGGGTGAAGTTGCCATTCTCTGACGATTAATAAGATCCTTGCCTGTATGTCTTCAGGCTCCTTTCCAGGTTAATTTAGTTGCTGACCCAGCACAGCGCTGACCTCTGAGATGGAGGTACCTGCTCGGTAGGATGTGGACTGAAACAACCGCGCTACTGTCTAACAGCTGCCAGATCAGGAAGATCAAAATCCCACAGAGGAGGAAGACAGACTCCATGATTATTCATCCTCACTCAACCAGGACAGAAATTCAGGACTTCAAACTGCCTTCAATTTACACTGATCCTCTCTAAGGTCAGTGAGATATTTGTATGGAAACCAAATCCTTTTTGCAGCATTTCTATTTCAATTTATTTGTACTCATACCATATGTCAGTATCCTGAAATATAATAAAGCATCTCCAAACTCATTACTGTCCAATTGTTTGATTTTGGTTAAGTGAAATATTACTGCTCTTACTCAGTTATGACATTTCCTCATCCACAAATAAAAAGCCTGTGTCAAAACTCTTGTTCACATCTAGTTTATACTACTTAGAATACTTATAAAATTTTAAATTACACTTAGATTATCCAGTTCTGAGAACAAATATTCACCATCATCCTTTGTCAATATATTTCACCTCATGCAGTTGTTCTTATGGGATTTTAATGTAAATCCAGATAAAATTTGTTACTTTAGTATTTTTATCAGCAAGTAGACTGGGTTTCATCCTCTCAGTTCAGCAGTTTCAGTGCAATGAAACATACCTGAACAAATAACTCTGGCTAAACAGAAAATGAGGTACTCTCAATTTTTTGTTTCCGTAGGTTTTGATTCATGTCCTGATTTAGTTTTTAGTGATATGGATTTGGAGAAACCCTTGAAGTTCCTACAGAAGTTTGTTTCCCTAGCAAAATGTACATGATTCTGTATAATCGTGTCTCTCCTTAACTTGTATGCAAAGAATGGACTATGACTACTGGAGTATCAGGAATCTTGTAGGTCAGGACTAAAGGGCGACTGTCAGGGCACCAGAGGCAGCATGCGTTGCCTGTCTGTGCTATGTACAGCTCCCCAGTAATTCAGCGTACCAGGGTCTGACACCTCCACAGTTCTTAAATAACACTTAGCACCTAAATCGCAGCAGCGTTTCATATATCCAGATCCAAGTGCAAACCTTAAAGCAAAGCAAGTGCCTGTGGGGAGTCTGAGTGGTGATGCAATTAAATAAAGAAGTGAGTTTCCAACAAATATAGTTTGTAATCCGCAGCCCGTAAATGTAAACACTTCAAACATAGGTCCTATAAAACTTCATTTGTAAAATAAGTTTTGCTTAATGCATGAAATACACACATTTATTTGGGTTTTTTAAAATATAGTTCTGAAATGTTCCCTCCGACAAACCAATATCACACCAACAGCTAAAGTACAGCTGAGCTCCTGTGTTGTAGCATCGCCAACACCCTTTTTTATCGTGAATAAACCACCTTGCTGTGAGTTTCCTACTGCAGCCTTATGCGAGAACTGCGAAAGAAAGGTATTCAACGTTTTAAATCTTTCTACAGTAAAAATAATCAGCATTCACATCCAAGTGAACGGATATTGTTGTAACCTCCCCCCCTCCCCCTCTCCGCCCCCCCGCTGTGATAGGAAACAAACCTTAGGAAGGAGAGAAAACACTGGGAGGAGTTATTTTCTCCTAATTTCAGCGCACGGGACTTTTTCAGTCAAGCCAATCAATCGGAATCACCGACGTTTGAAAAATTGCCTTTAGAGAGAGCAAAGAGAGTGAGAAAACCCTGCAACACGGCAACAACAACAACAATTCTAGAGGGAAAAGGGTTCGAAAGGAAAAGAAGGGCTTCCCAAACTCCTTCCTCATGAATATGAGCCTAAGTCAGTGGGTGCAAAGATGAACGTTTCCAAGGAGGGAACAGAGGGGGGTTCTGCCCGCTGCGGGGCTGGCGGTTGAGGCGCTGGAGCCGAAGGAAGCTCCAGGGAACAGAGGGTCATTGTGCCGGAATGCAAAGGCATCCGCAGCTTCGCGGCGAGAAATGCGCGGGAGCCGCCGGCAGCAGAGAGCCACGCGTGGAAACGCGGGGGGGGAGCGTGGGGGTGCTGAGCGGAGCGGCGGGATGCGGGGGGGGGGGCGGGGGGTGCGACAAAAAACGAGGTTCACTGCGAAACTCCCCAGATAGAGCAGAGTCAAAGGGAAGATCTCGAACTTCGAGATTTAAAACAAGGCTTAGGTGAAAAAATCAGCAAACTTAAGGTTAAATGAAGAGCTGCTGCAGGCGAGAGGAGCAGCCCTTAACTTAAAGAGCAATGATTTACCACGCGAGTCTGAGGCAAGTTAAACCAGCGAGCCGGGCTCGGCAGCCGGACTTGCCCAGGGAGGGTGGAAACGCAGCAGCGCTCGGGAAAACACGGGGTGAACCGGCGGCGGTTAAAAGTGAGCTGCATGTTGGGAAGGTCTTGCATGCCCGGGATATGAAAGCTTTAGAAATACTTAGAAAACAAGTTTTTACCCAACCATTAAGTGGTGCGCTCGATGACTTCGGGGGAAATATTTTCTAAGGCACACAAGGGGGAGGAATCCCTGTTAGCTGCGGTGGGGGGGGGCGGGGTGGCGGGGGGCGGGCTGCGCCTGCCGCCGGACTAGGTTTGCACGTTTTGCTCTGCTTTGCACGGCTGTTTTTGGACTTGGTTTCCCTTCCGGGCCTACGGGGGCTTCCCCGGGACCGGGCGGGGCGGCTCGCGCCCCGCCGCCGGCCCCGCACACCCGCACGCCTCGGGGGCGCGGCCGCCGGTACCGGGGTGGGGGGGTGGGGTGCGCGGGGGGTGCGGTGCCGCGGCCGGCCGGCAGGGGGCGCTGTGCTCCCGGCGCCGCGCGCCGGAGGGGGGCGGGGCTCCCCCGGCGCCGCGCGGGCTCAGCGCGGGACCCCGGGGGCTCTTCGGGCTGCGGGAGCGGCTCGGTGCGCGCCCGTCGGTCTGTGCGAAGGGACGGCGGAAAGGCTTTAAAAAGTACGGGCAAAAAAGGCTTGTCCGCAGCACGTGGCGGCGGCCGCACACCGAGGCCGTCCGGGCGGCCCTTCCGGCGCCGTAGGGCTCCGCCGCTGGCCGCAAGGGCTGGCTGCTGGTTGCGAACTCCCCGGGACATGGAATGACACGTCTGGTGGACGGAGCGCCTCCAGGCGCCGCTGATAAGCGACAAGGCGAGGCGGCCCGAGCCGCTGGGACTGACCGGGGCCATGGCTTTGCCAGCCCGAGCCGCTGGGGTCTGACCGGGGCCATGGCTTTGCCAGCCCGAGCCGCTGGGGTCTGACCGGGGCCATGGCTTTGCCAGCCCGAGCCGCTGGGGTCTGACCGGGGCCATGGCTTTGCCAGCCTGAGCTGCTGGGGTCTGACCGGGGCAATGGCTTTGTGCAGGTTTCTGCCAACCAGCTCCCCGCAGGCGCGCGGGGTGACGGGTGCCCCCGCTGCCCAAGCCGCTCTTCCTGAGGAGGTACGCGTAGCAGGGCAGACCTGGCAGCAGGTGGCTTTTGGGCAAATTCATCTAAGCACCCTGAGTTTAGTGCCCAAGCAGGCATGTGCTTGGCTTTGCTTCCCCGCCCACGCTTGTGCTCTGTGAAGAGATGAGCGCTGTAGTCTACCAGGGCGCTGCAAGCCCCAGCAATTCATAGTTACACAGGGGGCGAAGAGGGGTGGGATGCATTTAAAAATTACCCAGTTCAAAGGTAGTGGCTGGTCTTTGCCTGTCTGTCAGATCTAAGAGGAGTGAGTGGATTTTCATGGAGGAATTTCATGGAAATTAAATCTCCACTGGAGTAATCCATTCAACCCCTAAAGCTTCAGCCCAGTTTTGTATCCTGGATGAATGCCCTGCTGAATAGCTTGGTGGGGATGCAAAAAGCCACCTTAAACTATGGATTTTTTTTCTGCTAAATTGACTTCAAAGTAGTAATTAAACAATAGCTAGCTTAAAAAAAATCAAATTATAAGAAGCTCTAGGACCAAACTGCCCTATAAGTAGAGGCTGTATTTCAAGGGAGTGGGGCAGGGGGATGGGATGTTCAAACTGACAAAGCAACTGGGAAGAGGCAAATTGACAGAACCAAAACCGGGTGCAAGAAAGTCAAATGAACTGCACAGACTCAAACGTGGCGGGTTTTTCACAGCTGTACGGTGCTCGAGCCTGGAGCTGGGTAAGCGGAGGCAGGAGGAGAGACTGAATTGTTTGGGTGTTTTAATCAGAGGCATCCAGCTCAGAGGCTGCGGCAGCTTGCTTTGGCCTTTGTCCTGCCCTGTGTTTGAGGCTTGTCTTCTCCAGGCTGCAGAGCTGAGCTATGCACAGCTCCGTATTCATCCCTCCTTTTGTAAAGCAAAACTCCGCTTGTGGCCAAGGGCATCTTTGCTGCCAATGTTCTCCCTCTCCCTCTGCCTCCCAAACTGCATTCCTGTCTCTCTGTTGATGATTTAGAAGCACGTTTGACTTGAAGCTAAAACAAGCGGAAACTAGTCTCCTGCCTGAGTTGCGCGGGGAGCACCGCCGGGTTTTCTCCCCCCACAGTGACACTCTCCCGCTTGCCATTTGCTAACTTCAGTCCCGGGCTCCCGGCTACCACACGCAGCACGTTTCCCGGTGTTACACCTTCTTCCATCGTGCCTGCTCTGGAAGGAGAGACCTCAAAGTTTATGACTTAATTTCATTTAAAGCCTCTTTGGAGTGATCAGGTTCGGGACTTTCCTGGGTTGTTTAAACGGTTTTGTGGCTTTATTTCCCAGCTATTTTGTAGCATAGAGGATGTCATCAAATCAGCTTACAGAAAGGTGAGATAAACACAAATCTGGCACTGTCACAGTTGCTAGGTTTTTACAGTGTTTAAGGTAAGGCTCACTATTTCGAAGTGAAATGTCCAACACTGCACTTAATCTGATTAACACATTTTTTTCTTACTCCCAGGGTATTTACAAGAATTCATGCTCAGGTTCAGTCCATGCAAGCACGGCAGTGTACGCTGGCAGAGAACCTGGTCCATGGGTCTTTAAAATACTGTCCATCTCTGACTTGTGTGGAGTGAAACCATGTTAGATGGTACTCAAGATAACGACTTTATAGTCTTATTAAAGCTTACTGCAGCCCTGAGGCTAGGCTAGCAAGCTTAAATATTCCCAATGTCCCAAATGTTGTATTGTTAGTGTGATACTTACTGCTAGAAGAAAGCTCGTAAAATATAATTTGCAATTGTTACACTGCTTTTCAAATATACTTCACAGTTTATTTGCACTGAGAATTGCCTTTCATTTTTAAACCTGAATTTAATAGGTTGCTGATAACTACGGTGTAGCATTCCTACGAAGTGATGAGCTAAAAATTGGCAAAAGCGGCTTGATGCCAACTGTAAAATCCTGGTGAGTTTGCTTTAGTCCCCCCACAGATACTTCTACTGTTAGAAGCCTTTGCTATACCTCTGTCAGGGGGCTGGTTTGCTGCCGGGCAGTCGTGCATGTGATAACTAAATTTTATCCTTTCTGAGAGGAGACAAGAGCATGAAGGCAGCACACGTTACTGTTTGACAACGCCTCGTACATACTGAAAACGGGAAAGCACTTTGGATGATACTCAATGCCTTGGTGCTGTTGGCCAGGTTTTTAACGGCGATCCACGAAGACGATGCAGTAGCGCTAATGTAACTCACTGGGAAGTCCACAGTTTCGGTTCAGAAAACCATAGGTGTTGCCACAAAACACACTGGCAGAACGTGTGTTTTGTTTACAGTTTTTCTGCCTGGCTGTTACGCACCATTCAAACCGACAATGTTGCTGGAGTGTGAAGTAACTGAGGGCTATGCAGGGTGATTTATCTCAGCTAAGCTGGAAGCCAGCAGCCTCTGGGACGAGATCTGGCAACAAGTCAGTCATGTCCCCTTGTTGTGTGCCAGAGATGGTGTGTTGGTCACCGATATTTTCTGAATAATCAGGCACCTCACCTTTCTCACCCCAAGCTCTCAGGAAGCTACCTTGTGGGGCCAGGTGGGTTTCCAACCCACTGTGACCCAACACACTGCTGGGTCATAAACCAAAATTGTCCTATTGTACTTCAAAAAATAGCCTGAAAAAAATGCCTGCCCACAGCTGTGTCAATCCCAGCCAGGACTGTGTTGCCCATGAAAGAGTCCCCTTCCTAACCACACGTTTGTCACTCCCTGGCCCAGGAAGCATTGCTTGCCTGAAATCTGTCGGATCAGGTTGCTGATCTGGTTGAAAACTGAAAACTCCCACCACCCCCCCGCTCCCAGTTAATAAAGACACAGATGGCCACACCACTGCCCCTCCTCCCAGAGTCAGAAGGATCTAAATGCATTGTGGTAACAGACATAAACCACACGTATGAAGAGGCAAGTCCTGAATCACATACACAGAGTATCTACCTCTTTTGAGGGAGCTTGACCAAAACCGTGACTGTCCTCTGAGCGCCCTACCTCCAAATGTCATTCTAACGCCCGTGCTTTACATAACTTTTGCCATTCTATTTGCCTAGTGCCGATATTCCCAGAGGATGGTCCCCAAAGCTGTTGCCAGTACTCACAAGGCAGTGTTTTCAGTTATGTTTGAGAGTGTTCCCTAACATATTAAGAGGTGAACAGTATTTGTTAATCCAGAAAATTTACGAACTGCTGGTCTAAGATATCTTTATTGTCTGACTGTAAAGAACATACCCCAGATAGTTCCAGCACTTCAAAAAACACAAGGGTGTATTAAATCCATAGCTGTGAAATCCTTTTCTAAATGGAAAACCGAGGTCTACAGTCTGAGACTTGTTTAAGGAAGTGCTGATGGCTTTAACAATATATTGAATACAAATGAGGAGATGTTTTCCGTAAGCCAGAGAGGGCTTGAAACAATAGCTCTGACAATAGCTCCAAGACCCGTCCAGTGTTTTTGACTGGTTTAATTCAGAAACGTAGACAGTTATTTAAAAGACAGTAGCATTAGCTATTTCTGTCTTTGTATGTTTCTAGCAGAAAAAATCTTGTTAAAACACTACGACCCAAATGGTTCTAATGTCCTTCACTGATCTTTAAATTTATCTTACCTCTGGCCCCAACGGCTTGCGTGTTCCAGTTACTGATTGTAACCACAAACATCTGTTGTGTATTTAAAACGAGTGCAGCCTGAATTAACTACATCATAAATCAAAACAAGTATGATTTGTATTAATCCTCTTCAGATTTGTTTGAAATTGTTCTCTTATTTTTAGAAATAAAATCAGACCAGGTCCAACGTTCTTGGTATTAGCGGTGAAGTCCACCTGGTTAAGTCACACGTAAAGCATTCATGTTTAATGCAGTTAGTTCTCTCCTTTTCAAAAAGAAGGATCTGAACAACAATTTATTATTTCACACCTCATAAATGCTGTAAAACTCTTACTCCTTGTTGACATTTTCTCTCTGTAATTGTACCATAACTGATGTGTAGTGCTCATCTCCTTTTAAGAATCAGTTTGGGAATTCTATGGGAGCAGGAGTGACTTCACTGTTTGTATAATCCTTCACAAGACGCTATAATACAGGTAAGAAATGTAGTGACTGAGAAGCAGATTTCTGTCCATACACCTGAAAATGTTTTATCTCAAATACTTGTATAACACAGCAGCTAGAGGCCCTAGACACTATCAGGTTGCTATTACGCTAACTGCTGTACGAGCCCGTAGAAACAGCTCCCGGTCGGAAGCCTTTGCCATCTCTATGGGCAAGACAGAGGGAACAACCGTGGTGAGATGAAGTGACATTCCTCTTGAAGAGAAGTGGCTTGTAGCATGAGACCCTAGCTGTGTGTACAACATGTTTCATGCAAAACCTCAAGACAGAGAATCTTTTTTTACTTGCCGCAGAAAGACAAACCTGGACTTAGTTCAGGGGAAAGCACCTCTTCCTGTATTAACTTAGCATTTGCCATTGTTTTGCCGCAGACTAACAGGAGAAGAGTGTCTACACAGCACACAGAAAATACATATCCTGAGGTGACTGAACACTGAAATAGCGAGGGATAGAAGGGGATCTATCTTGTTTCACTTTAGGTTTATAGCCTGGACCTTTTGTGGCTACTTTGAGAATGAAAGAATATAATTAACAATCATTTACAAACCCAAGCAAATGCAATCAAGTGTCTAATACATATTGGCTGAGAACTATTCCAGAGCTTAAAATTGAGTGTCTGTTATACAGTAAAAGCAGAGAAGAGAAGAGACTTGTTTGCCTGTCGTGTTTTGGGGCGGGGCTCAAAGCTTGCTGGACACAAGTTCCCTTGGCACAGGGCTTTTTTGTCCATATTCAGCTACCAACTAGGACACACTGTCAATGTTACTCATTATAATTTTAAAATTACATTTGAATGACCATTAATTAATTAATTAATTAATAATATTAAATTAAATTAATATAAAATTAAATATAATTATTAATTAATTAAATTATGCTAATGTTTTCCTTTGGGTTTTTTGTTTGTTTGGTTTCATTTTTTCCTGATAAGCTAAAAACCGGGGTACCTGCAGGATGGCTAAGCAATTCAGTACTCTTTTCCCAGGATATTTTCCATGTATTACCAGCTTTCTTGTTTTATTTTGATTTCTCCCCTGAACCCTTGCAATCAGGTTTTTGTGGATCTGCTTAAAGTAAAGTTGGCAGTGCTTGTCTTGAAATCCTATCCTGTAAATATGTTGCCTTTGTTCGTAAGGTTTAAAGCATTGTCCAAACAGAAGGAGTATGAGGGTTGTTTGAGCAAGTAGCTGGGGTTTTGGCTGAGCTGTTTGGCTGTGCTCTTGGAAGCTGCCAGCACTGAAGAGACAGAATGGGTCTCACCTTGTTTTATTTCAGTTACACCTTGCACCTAAAACCCGACTGCAGAAAGAGCAAGATTTGACTGACCGCACTTGTTTGTACTTAATTTGTACTTAAATCATGTAGCAGAAATACAGCAGCTGAAGAGATTTTTTTTTTTTACAGGATTCAACCTGTTTCTAAAATGACTTATCTTAAATAGCTCCCCCCCAGTATATTCTTACAGATCTTATATAATGTTTGGGTTTTGTTTTAATCAGGCACTGCTTCGTGGGAAATAAATGAGGTTTTATTTCCCATCATTTTAAGTAAAAAGAGTTAGCTGCACACACTGAAGTCACTGTAAAACGTACTCCACTACAGCTGGGCTATAGAAAATAGAAAAAAATGATCACGCCTTTGACAAAAGATGAATGGTTTCTATATATGTCTGAGGTCTATAAAGCAGCTAGATTAATGCTGTATCTGTGAACAAATGGGAAGCTCTATTTTGTTATTTCTGTCTTTTTAGATTCTTGATTATGACATTTCTTGTTCTCTTGAAATGGAAGAAAGTAAATAACTGAGTTCATGGGTGATGAGCTTGCCAAAACAAGGCACTGAGAAGTTCTATGAGCTCCTGTAGTGGTTAATGCCTGCTGGGCTCCTTGCCAATACGGTCAAAATATTTTAGCATAAAGTTAGAATCATCTTGTGTTGTCCTTTGCCCACTGCAGGCAATTGGCTAGCCATAACCTGGCAGTAGGAATGAAAAACAACTCTGTGATAGTGCTGCATGTGACCATTATTCATGGGATCTTTGGCTGTAAAACATCCCAATGATAAAACACAAAATGAGCTGGGTATGCTGTTTCTAAAACTCATTAATTCTTTTGCCTTGCTGAGCCTCTCAATGACACTAAGTATGTAAGAATCCGGTATTCATGTGATGTACAGCTTCCCTAGAGCGCTCTTAAATGCTGTGCTATAAGAGAATAAAGGAGCAGGCTATGTTAATTTTAAGTTCCTTTAGGAAGAAAGGAAAATACACTTGTGCTTGGAAAACATAAATAACATAGGACTAAACATCACTACCTGCTAACACGCACACACAAGGCTGCCTCCACCTCCATCACACACTCCACCTTCGGTTCTCAGACTTTTAATAAAGCATGAAATCAGTAGGGCCCTCCACAGAAAGCTTTTTCTGCCTCGCTCCACAGGTGCCGGAGCTACACAGCAATACGCTGCATAGCGTATACTTCAACAGGGGCCAGAGCAAACAACAATCACAATTAACTTTACTGTTGTCTGTATTTGTATATGTTACCCTCTAAAGCAACTTGTGCAAAAGGAGGACAAAAATATTGCCAGAGGGAAACAAAAGTAATTGTCTAGGGAAGGAAGCACAATCACTGGAAAAGTTTTTTTCAGGCAAAACCAAAGCAATTGTCTTTGTGGCTTTTTTTCCCAATAGCTGATATTCAATGAACATTTACTGAAAAGTAAAAATCAAAGAACACCAAAGAGATAGGAGAGGTTTTCCTCAAGACACGCAGTGTTTTCTGGAGCTAAATGAAGAGACAACTTTTTATTAATGAAGTGCAAAAGAACAAAATAACAAGATGGCAGAAGAATTTCTGTAGGGAAAGGAGTGTAAATGATCTATGTATTCTGATGTAAAATGGCAGCAGCTTAAATATTTAAGTGTGTGCCAGCATTTGATTTTCTCACTACAGCGTAATGCAGATTCAGTCAATAAATTAAATATGACAACTTTGTGGAAAAAAAAGAAGTACAATTTCTGTTACTTATTGTGTTTTGGAAAAATAGGTAATCTCCTGGAACTTGATTATTGCCTCACATTTTTCTAATTGTTTATTACAGCAATTATTGATAACAGCTTTTTTTCCAAACCAAACTAAATGTTTCAAAAAGTTTTAGCCACACGAAAAGTGCTTTATCGATTTGATTTATTCTTACACCAGTGGTATACTGAGCTGCAACTTTCCAACAGTGAGCACAATACCAGTGTTTTAAAATCATCGACGATATGCAAATACAACAAATCATACTAGAGAAAGCAGTTTTGCTGATAGAACCATCTGCAATATACTTTTTCTCAACACAAAACAGTTACTCCTGTCATGAACAGCGCTTCTCTGTGCTGAAGCGTGTTGTGTGCATGTGTATGTATACACTCCCTTATGTGTTAAGCTGCAGAATACACTTGCAGCTCAGACCATTTTTAATTATTTTTGACATTTTTTCACCTTGTATCAGTTCAAAGTGACAATCCATTTTCTGTAAGGATTTTGAGTTATTTTGCTGCACTGGCTACCAGAAAAAAAAAATATTCTTGAGTGCTCGTTTGACTCTGGATGGACAGACGTACCCACAAAACTTGCAATCCACCCTTCCCAAGGATCCTCTGGGAGCAAGGACTTTGTAGACACGAACCCAACTGGAGAAACTAGTATCAAAATGATACCTCTCTGTACCTCTGCCATATGGTATTAGTAAAAGGTAGGAAGAAAGCATAAGATCAGAGCTACTGTGGAAACAACCAGGGCAATGACAATTTGCCATGAAATTACAGTTATGCCTTCAGCTGAGGCTGCTTTCAGCATAGGGTATCAAGCAGGGATTTGTACTGATCACTGTTGGCTCCAGCAATTTCTTGACCTTATCACCTCTTTACCTTGGCTTCTTTCCACGCTTGCCTCTCTTACCACCTATTGTCTTGCTCAGGTCACTGCTCTTCAGTTCAGCCCTACCTCCAACTTAGAATCATACAATCATAAAGGTTGGAAAAGACCTCTAAGATCATCACGTCCAACCACCAACCCAACACACCATGCCTCCTAAACCACGTCCCCAAGTGCCATGTCTCCACATTTTGGAACACCTCTAGGGATGGAGACTCCAGCACCTCTTTGGGCAGCCTGTTCCAATGCCTGACCACTCTCTCAGTGAAGAATTTTTTTCCTAATATCCAATCTAAAACTCCCCTGGGGCAACTTGAGGCCACTTCCTCTCATCCCATCAGTTGTTACTAGGGAGAAGAGACCAACACCCACCTCGCTACAACCCCCTTTCAGGTAGTTGCAGAGAGCGATAAGGTCTCCCCTCAGCCTCCTCTTCTCCACGCTAAACAAACCCATTTCCCTCTTCCCTCAAACTCTCCTCATAAGACTTTCTCTCCAGACCCTTCCCCAGCTGTTGCCCTTCTCTGGACATGCTTCAGCACCTCAATGTCTTTCTTGTCCTGAGGGGCCCAAAACTGAACCCAGGATTTGAGGAGTGGCCTCACCAGTGCCAAGCACAGGGCCACGATCACTGCCCTGCTCCTGCTGGCCACACTATTGCTGATACAAAACTTAAGTCATAATTCCCCCACCCCTTCCCAGACACAAATACCTGGGAAGCCTGCTTGGCTCTGGCTGTCTTCTGTGGTTTATACCCTTTCTCTCCTTGCTGGTCCATAAACCCTCTGGCCAAAGTCCTGCTCTGCTGCCCCAACATTTAGCACCACAGGGCCTTGTTTTGGTGGTCCAGAGTCCTGCTCTTACAGCTGTGACTAAGGAGCTGTGGACAGAGCTCTGGTTTCTCTTCCCCTCACACTGCAAGCGCGAGGACAGCTAAGCGAACCGTGAATCCTCTCGCTTCCCCCCCAGACGGCTCGACACACAGCCCCGGGCCGCCTCCACGCTGCCCCGGCACCGCACTAACACCCAGCCTCCAGCTGTGCTGTACGCCTGGTGCCTGGGGGGGCAAGACGACCGTCCCGCCACGCCGGGGCCTCACCCGCTGCCCTAACACCAACTACGTGCCCGCTCGCTCAGGCAGCGGGCCGAGGCGGGAGCTCGGGGCTCCCCATTCGCTCCCCGCCCGTGTCACACCTCGGGCCAGGCCTGAAGCGCGGTGAGGTGCAAGCGCCCCTCCGCCCGCTCGCGCGGCACTGCGCATGCGCCGGCCCCCAACGCCCTGCCGCAGCGCTGCTGCCTGCCTTGGGGATCCCTGCGCATGCGCGAACGCCTTGCCGCGCGCATAGGCGGCATTGCGCCTGCGCAACCCCAGCAGTCGGCTCCCCCCGCATCCAACGGCCGCGGGCGCGAACTGCGCAGGCGCGGAGCTCTCCGCCCCGCCCCTTTTCGTTTCTCGGCTCCCTCGCCTCCGGGCCTTGCGGAGAAGCACGCGCGGGGGGTGGGGTGGGGGTGGGGGGAGCTGCGCAGTGGCGCGCCTGCGCGTGAAGACCGCGAGGGCTCGGCGTTGCTCCCGCCGCGCTGCCTCGCGCGCGCCAATCGGGCACCGCCCCGCAGCGTCGCGCCGTCGCGGCCCGAGCGCGCCGTGCGTGCCTGCGTGCGTCCGTCCGCTCGTGCGTGCGTGCGTGCGTGCTTGCGCTCGGCGGCGGCGGCGGCGGCGGCGGCGGCGGTAGCGCAGCGTCCCCTGCCCCGAATGAAAGGGACGGTCCTGGCGAACGAGCGGCCGTGAGCGACCGGCGGCGACGGGGGGGCGGGGCCGTGCCCGAGCTGCTCCTCTCCCCGGCGCCCCACCCGCCGCACGGGTGAGTGACTGACTGACTGACCGGACCGACCGGCCGCCTCGTTGCCCGCCCAATCGCCTCTCCGCCGCGCGCCCCAGGGGAGGCACGGCGCCCCCGGCCCGCCCGGGAGCCCGCCCTGCCCTGCCCGCCCTCCCCTCCGGCCGCCGGTCCCTGGGCCTCAGCGCGACGCCCGCCCCCGGCGACGGAGGGTCCCGGCGCCTAGCGCTGCCCCCTCAGGGGGCGCCCCCGGTGCCGCCGCCCGCCCCCCTTCCTTCCCCCCCCGCCCGAGCCGGCGGCGGCCGCTCGCTCCGCCCGCCTCGGCCCGCTCCCTCCTTCCCTGGAGGATCCGCCCCCCCTTGTCTCCGAGCCCCGCTTCCCCTAAAATTCGGTGAGGAATGGGGGGATCGCCCCACCACGTCCCCCCGCGCTCCCTCGGTAGGCCGTCTGCCACGGGGGGGCCGGGGCCCGCCGGTGCCAGCGGCCGGGCCCGGGGCGGGTCGCGGCGGCCCCCGCCCGGAGCGATGCCGCGCCGGGGCCCCCGGCCCCCCGGGAGGCGAGCGGCGGCGGTGGTGCCGCTATCGGCTCATCTCCCGCTCCCCGTGGGAGTGCGTAAACTTTCCTGAAGATGGGTCTGTGCTGCCGGTCAGGTCTTCCTCCGCCAAGGCGCTTTTTGTGTGATTTTTAGTTACCTGCTCCGTTCTTATTGTTTAGACTTTCCAGGGTTGGGCCTCCCCCCGCCTTTGCCCCCTTTTGGTTTCTTTTTTTTTTTTTAAGGAAGTTGCGTGGATAAGTTCGTACCCTACTTTTTGTAGCGATTGTATGATGCTCTGTGGACGTAACTCTGGGATAAAGATTTCCATGGGACTTGTGACTTTGGGTTCTTAACCACAGGCACCTCCAGGATACCTCCCTTCTCCCGAGCTTCACCCCCCAATTCTCCAAAATAACACCCCCAGTAAAGGGTGACTGACCCTAGAAAGTAGAAAGCTCTTGAAAGTTTCTTGCAAAGAGAATCTGGTATCTCTAGTGAGCATCGTGAAAAATTTGTCGCAAATATTTTCTGTAGCTTTTCCTGAGAGCCCAGACCACTTCAGCATGCTTACTGAAATGTTACAAAGCTTGTAGCTCTTGTAGGTTTTCCATGGGTGCCTGAAATTTTCTTCGTGGACAAATATAAATCGTAATTTTTAAAAATATAACTTTGTAATCATGCAGGCCAGACAGCAAAGCAAACTTTACATGAGAAAGTGTAGCATATAGGGCACTGTCCTTTGTTGGAGATACAAGTGGGGCCTTAACTCCTGTAAACAGGCGGTAGCTCTTGAAACATATTTGGGCAATTAATAAAAATTAGAATCCAGGTTACTTTCCGTTCTTTGGTGCTGAACAATGTCTCGTACACTGAAAGAGTCCTTTGCCTGAGAGTCGTTGAACTCGCACTCTTCTTTTGCGTTTGAAAATCTGTTGTCTGGAACTCAGTAAAGCAGCATGTAAGCCATCTGAGTCTGTACAACATGCTGCTTTAAAGATAAAATAAAGGTGCTGTTAGGGGAAGCACCATGTTGAATACCTTAGTGGACATTAAGAAACATGAATGCGAATGAACCAAATTTTTGAATGAAAAATCATTGAATGAGTTTCTTCTTTTGTGATTTTAGGGTAGATGTAATTTTCCATTTTTAGACCAAGCCTTTGGAAAACGTATCTATATGTAATAAATAATCTGTGTTTTGTAGTATGTGTCCCATTTTGGTGGAGATAGCGCATCATCTCCTAATCAGTGATTCCATAGTACTTCGCTTTCTGTGATCCAATCTATCAGACTTCCTCTGACAAAGCTGACAAGCAAGATTTCTGTCAACAGTATGTTTAAATGCTTTTTTCGAGTCAGTCATTAGATTTTTAAACATGGAAAACAGAAATATTGAGCTGGTTTTAAGTTGCATTATTTTTCTTATTCCACTGAAATGTAGCTTGATACTTGGCAAACTGGATTTGTTGGTTTTGGGTGATTTAACTTGAGAAATGAAAATAGAATTTTAAGTGTTTGCGTTCAGAATTCTGGGTCTGTGGTATAGCTGTGTAACTTGGTTAATCTTCTTCAGAAAATGAGTGTATTTAAATGGACAGGATAAGAGGTGCATTTTGGCACAAAGAAAAGCGATCCCTGGGTAGCGTTTTCTCACATTTATGAGAAAGCAAACATAACTTAGGGAGAGGTCTACAGATGAAATGCTTCTGAAATATTTCCCATGCTCAGTGTTTTTTTTTTTTCTGCAGTCTTTAGAAATATATAAATAGTGTTAATGCCTAGTGATAATGGAAAACACAAATGCAAAGAACGCAGTATTGGAAAGACAACTTTTAGATATCCTTGTAAAATGCTTTCAGAGTAATTTAATCTGATGGTGAAAAGAATGTTTCTTTTCTGGCATACCCTAATGCTTTTTGGTTTGTTTGCATTTTGAATAATTTTTCAAGTGTTAAATTATTTATAATTGAACAAGTATTCCAAAACATAGTATTTGCTCATTTTTTTTGTTGTTGTTATAACATCAACATCCAGGCATCATCAAGTAAATATTGGCATTATTTTTAGCTTCACTACGAGCTTTAAAGAACGAAAATCTAATTATGCCAAAGTACTTCAAGAAGTTAGGTTATGTCATGTTCTAGTGTTGCTGTGATGACGTGCCTTCTCGTGTCTGAGTGCACTGTGAGAAAATTCTTTATAATCTTGTTTCTTGGAAAGTTACTATTTTTATAAATTAATGAAGAGAGCCACTTAAGAAGTTTTTGTGTTCTATAAATTATTTGCATTTTCTAAAATATGAATTTGCTTGCTAAATTGAAGGATACCTATTTTTTATAGTTGTAATTCTTATTCCTGTAAGTCAGTAGAACCTGCGTTGCGTGTTCAAGGAAATCCTTGATCTTCCTTTTAAGAACTGCTGTCATTGCTGTCAATATAGTGATAATACAATCTGAATATGGAATGAAATGAAACAGGTAGACCCAAATGAATGTGTGTATATGAAATTATTTATGTCAAAGCAGAACTTCTTGCATTTAAAATTATTTTGTTAATATAATTCTAACCCATCACCGTGTGACTTATATTGAACTATTGAATGTGACCTGACAAAAAGGAATCTTTGATATTATTTCCTACTTGTCTTTTGTAGGTCTGTTTCATGTTCCCAAATCTTTTAAGTTTAAAAAACTATAAAAAATAAAACTTGAAAATCTGTGTATCTTTCCTTCAGAAATCATTCCTTCCTTCTACTCAGAAGGGATTACAGAATAGTCTTGTTTTGTTTTTTCTTTAGAAGAATACAGTATAGTAATTCTTTTGTGTTTAACACTTAAGAACTCTCTATTGCCACTGAAAAAGGGTGTGACTAGTTTATCCAGATTGGCATATTTTTTTGTGCAAATCAGCAAGATCTGAACTGATTTCCAGTTATAAAAGAAAGCAAATGAAGCTGTTGATAAAGCAAAGGCAGCAGATACAGGACAGACACCTTTTGATGCAGGCGTTTTGTAGTAAACATTGCAAGACAAACAGTGAAAACTCAGTCTGTGAAAATCTGTTGAAACAGAAGAGTGAGACTCTAAAATGATTGTGTTTTAGTAGTAGTATACGCTGACAGAAACTTAATGACATTCCTCTGCTTTTGATTAGAAAAATAGCGAGTGATACGAGTATTACAAGAGTCTGACAGCACAGAGAAGTAGGCAGGTTCGCCTATGCAAATTTCAAAAAAGAGTCATGCATTTTCCTGCGATCGCCATTGTAGCACAGTCCAGATGCATTACAGCTCTGCTGTTCTTATGGCTGGATTTTATATTTTTTTTCTGACAGAAATATCAGACTGTATGGTGGCTTGTCTTACTTAGATGAGTCTAACGTAGACAAAGGCTGAGGAGTCTGCTTTTCTTGCAGTTGGGGCAAGTCTGACAGTAATCTGCTCAAATCTCCGAAGTAAAAAGCTGTGAGCAAGGCTCTTTGAAGGGGACGATATTTTCTTTCTTGAGAGATGTAGAAACAAATGCACGCAAACTGCTTAATAGTGGGCCAAGAAGCACGTACGCTTGTTAGGCATTTTCACTTTTGAACTTGCAGTGCCTGCCTGATGAGGGGATTGGGACCTCAGTGTTGTGTGTTAAAATGCATTGCTGGTAACACCTGAAAAGTTTGAGATTCATGTTGAGTTTAATTTTAAGTGACTTTTCTTAGATGAGGATGGCAGCCCTCGTGTGCTTACTGAAAACTAGTATGGTTCTGCTAAATTAACTCTGGGTCTTGAAACGGCTTCCACTGCAGGGCGTTAGTCATATACAGATCCTTCTAAAATTTTGTTCCTAATGCTGTTTGACTAGCCACAGTGTATCTGTGAAATACCTAAAATGGTAACATTTTATCTTCTCATCTCTACCCTCAGCTAAGGGTAGTTGCTCATCTGCTGCACTACTTTGTGAGCTTTTATACTCAAAATCTGTTCTGGATGCTATGCTGGATGCTAAGGGTTTTCTTTTCTGAAGACGTTCAGTAGCATGAATTTTAACGCGTGTGCAGGTAGCGCATTTTCTACAAGTTCTTTTGCTGTAATAAATAACTATAAGAATGGGACTAAAGATTTGCAGTAACTTTTTCATCTAATGATTGCTGTGCTTGTTGTATTTTCCATTTATTTCTTCTTTCCCCCATAAGTTTTTTATTAGTATCCAAAGTTTTATATCAATGTTCAAACTTTTTTTGCCTAAAGAACTGAATCCTGCTTGCTGATACAATTTCATAAAAAGTTGGCAAAACACTGCCTCTGTTGGCTGTGTGTTTCTTTGGATTTATCATAGTAGCGTAAAGAAAAGGGTAAAAAGTGACATCATTTTCAGGAAACCAATATTATATTTATAAAACTGTAAGTTAAATTGCCTTTTGTTGATGTTAATGTGCTGTTGCACCTTTTTTTCCTGTAGCATTGAGAGGATTGAAGTGGCATTCTAAGGTCATTTAAAATCATGACAAGCTCAGTTGGACAGAAAAAAGTCTCTTCAAGACAAAGGAAGTGTGGTTTTTGTAGATCTAATAAAGATAATGAATGTGGACAATTATTGATGTCAGAAAACCAGAAGGTGGCAGCACATCACAAATGTATGGTAAGTAACCCATAGGAAAAAGGAAAGGAATGTGGTGAGCTACTAAAAGACTGCAAACAAATGAAAAATTCAACCAGCTGTGGCATTGGCACAAATGATTAATCACTGTAATTTGAAATTTTTGTGGGTTTCATATATATAAATCTTCTGTATCTCTATCACTTATGCCCTTAAAACTTAACAAAACTTATTTCTTTTTATGATTTTAGCTGTTCTCATCTGCACTGGTATCTTCACACACTGATAATGAGAGTCTTGGTGGATTCTCTATTGAAGATATTCAGAAAGAAATAAAGAGAGGCACTAAACTGGTAAGTCTCTATTTTTGGCTGTTGAAAATAGAAGACAATATTCTCTTACCGTCTCTAAAGTTTACCATGAAGTTGTTCAGTGTATTATGTATATGTTTGGGGTTTTTTTTTAAAGTGCTACCTTTGTGTGAGCTCTAAGGTAACGGACAACTTATAGAAGGTGATGTTGAATTAAAATTGGTCTCAGACTTATGAAAAGAAAACCTCAGTAGATATGATTGTACTTACCTTGAAATTAAATGTATATGTCAGTTAACCAATCCTTGAAGTGTTTTTAGGAAAGGATAAGAAGTAGTTTGTTTATTTCAGTCAAGTTCTGCTCTTGTGTGAACATGTTGTTTTAAGAATTGTAGATTAATAATGGAATTATTTAAAAATAAATCCAGAATTATTTTCACAATCACTTTTTTCCTCATTGGCAAATGTAGGTGGTTGTAGCAGATATGCATTCTTTCCAAGCAAATTTGAAAACTCATTTACAGAATATGCCCATTTTTGGTTTTGATGGGCTGCATATAAACAATAGCATTTCCTAAATTTGTGTTTCTAATCTAGTAATTTCTATTTAATATTTTCTGTTAGATTTCAGAAAGAAACCCACATTCTAGGGACCTGGCGAGGGTATTATTGTGCCTTTACCAGTATTTGGTTTTGCTGCCAAAATCTGGTTTTAAATATCAAAGGTACTTTTATTGTTTCCTTTTATATTGATTTAATGGATGATTCTGTGAATATAGCTGTCTTATGAGCTATGTGGGTACAGTAGTGATTACAGCTCTACCAAATGCATGAGAATTGAGCAGCAATGAGTTTTTTAATTCCCAAGAAGCTGCTTTTTTTTTTTTACTTAAAACTAGTTGTTTTCCATTTGGGGAAATGAGTACGGCTTTTTAAAAATATTTTTAACACATGATCAATTCACTCCTCACACTAAAAATTTTCAGCGTAGTTATTTAAAGCACTCTTACGTATATACCAGTTCTTGGACTACCGAGAGTAGTCCGAAGTATTACTGTAGAACTACAATTATATACTAATAGTCTAATATTTCATCCAGTGTTTCACTTGAATCTTTTCCAACGCAGGGAACTTTATTTGCTCTAATTAGCTGAAGCAGAAAGAAGCAACTATTCGCAAGTCATTCACGTTGTGATTAGGAATTTCCAAAGAACATGGTAGTAAATGGAACTACAGATCATAAAGAAACTTTTTGATTCTTGGGTCTCTCAAATGTGTTTTGAAGGTTTTGTTTTATGTCATTGGTGGTTTCTGTTGTTCTGCTTCTGAATCTCTTTATGTTCCTTCACTGATGCAAGAGCTGAATATATTCTTGGAGCTTCCTATCTGTACGTACCAGGCATTTTGTTCAGCATTTTGCAGAAAACCTGGATCTGGTTAACCTAGGAGATTCATAGTCCTCAGAGGTTTCCCATTTGGAGAGAATTTACAAGATAATTTTAGGCCTTAATTTAGGTGCCTCTGTCTGTAGCTGTCAGAAAGCCACAGCTCTGAATCACTCTGGAGGAATCTGTCTGTCTTCATTGACTTCTATAGGAAGCTTAAAGCAAAATGTTTACAGTTAGCCCAAATACTCTTCTAAGGTCTCCTTTCTGTTCCAGCCTGTTCTTCTATGTGGGAACACACTGGGCAAAAATATCTCAGCGTGGTGCACTGTGTTAAGTAATTATATTGATAGCTTGGACTAAATTTGTCTGCGGACAGATTTTACGTAGTTGCCCTGTGTCGGGAGGTGCTGCTGCTGACCAGGTATGCGCTGAAAATTGAGGCCTGTTCAGTACTGAAGTGATATGACTGACATGTAGAGCCTTTCTGAGGGTAATATATTTCTGTCTGAGAAATGTTTGTAGGTTCAAACCTTAATAGGCTAGTCATAAAAACTTGTGAAATCTAAACATTTGGGAGTACAAGCCACTGATATCATTATTATTTCTGTTAGATGTGCATGGGAGGATTGTTTTTCTTAAAGAGCTTGCCTATTTTGCAACTTGTCAGACTTTGCGTATCCCTGATGTAACTTGGGAATTAGTTAATCTGTTGACAGTGACCATTTGGACAGGAGGACTTGTAGCAATGGAATAAATATTTTATTACTGTCAGGAAACATAGACCAATAAGTCAGTATAAAAATTCCTGTGGTCTGTTTTGTTCATACAGATACATCATGGTGTTAATAAAAATAAAATTTTCTTTTAGTCATTTCTGGCTTTAAAAATCCTGAAGTAAGGACTAAAATTGATTGGATAGATATAATTTAAACCTAGGCTTTTATAAAGAGCTTCTATAAAGAGCCATTATTATATATCAAACCATAACGTATAACAAATTTATGAGATAATACACCCATACAAATTGGATAACAGCTAGGGAGCAGTATATAACTATACCATTTCAGAGCTTGCAGAGGAGTAAATGGAGATGATCCAAGGCTTTGACATTTTTACTGTTCAGTTAACTTTGTTAAAATTGAAAAACAGGATGGTGATACATAACTTTGAGATATTTATTTGGTATATTTGAGACTAACAAGGACTCGACTGAGCTAGCGTGGTGGGCAGAAAGCATATTCCACAGATACGTGTAAGGAGTATTCCTGTTGCACACTTATGCTTGTGGATTTGGAATTGATCTTTTGCGGGCGTGCGCCATGCGCAGGATACAAACAAAAAGCTCTGGTTGTCTTGTGAGGGGAGTTTAATGGGAAATTCTGAGATTTGGGGGCAATATTACGTCAGTAGAAAATAATAGGGAGAAAAATATTGTTATAATATTAATTGCGTCCTTTCCTAACACAGTATGAGAAGGGCAGTGAACAATTTAGAAGCATGGCAGTTGATATATCCTAAACAATGATGAGTCTAATAGAAGAAGAATTAGTTATTGGGAAAGAAGAGTAAAGTGACAGGCTCCAGTTTAGCCTTTTCTGCAGTATAAATATAAAAATCAAAATCTAGTATAATTGAAATATATTCATTGCATTTAACAAATATTTCACTAACTAGTGTTTTTGGAAATGACTTAAGGAAATAACTATAGAAAAAAGGTAAAGTTAGCTGCTGAGGCTAATTGAGGCTGATGCAGATCATCAGTATTTCTAACTCTGCAAGATTCATTTGCAAACAGGTGTCTTTTTTTTTTATTCCCTCCTACCTTCATAACGTAATTCAGAATTAAGCAGGTGCAATTTATGATTTTAACTTTTCTGAAATGGTTGGTACAAACAGGCTAGCTTTGGGAGTGGCATATTTAGGGGAATAGCTGTGTCTCCTTCAATACGCGCGTGATGTTCCACAAAAGTAAATTACTTATTTTCTTTGTTGAACTGATAATCAACATGTCGTGGTTATTGTATTGTGTAATTGCAACAATTTCTCCTTGATTTTAAAATAAATTATGAAAAAAACCTGAGAGCAGGAAGAGTAATGCCAAGTGCATAACTCCATTTATTTTGTCACCAAGAATGGTAACTATATTATTTTTCAACTCAGAAATACTACGTCAACAGTAACATGAATTATGCTTTCTTTTTCTTTACAGATGTGCTCTTTATGCCATTGTCCTGGAGCGACCATTGGCTGTGATGTGAAAACATGTCACAAGACATATCACTACTACTGTGCTTTGCATGATAAAGCTCAGATAAGAGAGAAACCTTCACAAGGCATTTACATGTAACTATTACTTATTTGCTATGTTTATTTCTGTATTTATATTTCACATTCTTTGTTTAAAAAGAAAAACTTTCGGAATCTAAACAAAACTGTTGCAAAAAAATCTATTATTATGATTGTGGCATTCAAAATAGTTATGTGCTAGAAAAGCGTATTTTCACTGCAAAATTTGTATATCAGTGAGTCTTACAAGTGGGAGAAAAATGTACTGGCATTTAAATTTAAAAGATGAGTAAATAATCTGTGAATCGTGACTGACTTGACAGTTTTCAACTACTTTGTTTATAGGATTTTATGTCGAAAACACAAGAAAACTACGCATAACTCTGAAGGTAAAATTATTCAATATAAATTTTTCCCATTGTAGAAAGATACTTTGGTTAAATTTAATTTTTTTGGAGAATATAAATGTTTTCAGTAAAAATTAAAGCTACTTTTTTTTTGAGAAACAATGCATTCAGAAGCCCATCTGATTTCTGTATTTTCTCTAAAAATTATTGGTTGAGGTAGAGAAAAACCCAAAACATAAATTTTAGGATGTTTGAAAGATTTGATGTTTTGTCAAAACAGTTTGGGTAGAAGTAATGCGTTCCCTTCTGGGAAGAGCTGGCTTATATTTGTAGTTAAATATTTACAATATTAACATATAAAATATTTTGTCAGGTAACAGCTGATTTTTGTTATTGCTAATGTTCCTAAATATCCACTATTTTTTAAACTATTAAATAGAATTTAACTCTTCAGCAAAGAGGGACCCAATAGTAAATGAAAAGGTTTGTAATCAGATCACTTTGAGATAAATTTGAGTAACTTTGATAAACAGAAAAACCCTGTATTGCAGCATTACATTCATAAAAGCTGTGCATCTTTGCAGAGGAGAGTAGTGACATACAGGAGGGGTGATATGCCACAAACGTTGATAAATTGTGTGGTCTGTTAAAATTCCAAACTAGTTGTGCTGTTGTGTATTTATGCAGGTATTTTTCCATTTTCCTTTTTTCTACTGTATCTGAATTTGGGTAGGCAAACAGTTTACTTTTTGCATTACTTTCAACGGAAATGTCAATAGATTTTAACTAATGCAGAGTTCGTGACTCTTTATTTAGTGAAGATCCAATTTCATAAATTACTTCAGTCTCTTTCTGCCAGATGTGTTTTTTTTTTTTAAGGTAATATACTACTTTTTGTGGTACAGGTAGTAGATACATTAATGGTAAGGTTTGAATGTTACTTCAGTATTCTGAAAGATACTGAAGGCAGTAGAAAAAAACAAATCAGTTTGTTTCTTCTTTTTGTATTTAAGTACTTATTGTCATGTGCTTTGTCTAAAACACTCTCTGATTTTGCTACTGGTATGTTTAAACAAGAAAAGCAGTATATAGGTTATGTTAATTCTCCAAAGAGGCAGGGCCACATTATCTTGTAGTTTGGCGCTTTGTTTCTTTGTTTTGGGGTTTGTTTTGCTTGTTAGCAGAAACAGAATGTGAAAGACATTTGAGACCAGAGAGAGATTAATGTCTTTAACTGATAGTTAAACATAGTATTTTACTTATTCACAAATGGCTCGGTGTTTGATGTCTATTGAAAAATGCCTCCAATTCTGCATGGAGCCCACTGCCAATTGATGACTTTTTTTCTGCCTGGAATTCTGTGCAGGATCTGAGCTTGTTCTGTTTTCTAAAGAGTGTTCAGAAACCATTCTCTCCAATCCTACAATGTCATTCTCTAACAGAAAAGGCTTTTAAATTTTATATGGACATATTTGAGAAGACATGGGAAAAATTACTACAGAAGCATAATGGTTTTTTTCTTAAACATTGACGATGACAGTTTATTAAAACATTAAACTAGACTCATCCAAAGAGACTCTCAGATTGAGGGTATGAGAAGGAGGAATAAGCAACATCTTTCAGAAAAACTGAGCCAAAGAACCAATAGTATCTCATTTAGTATTTAACTTTGCACTCTTTTTTTGGTTTAAAATATTTAGTTCTGTTATGCTTTACACTTCTAAAAATATGCATAGCTATATTTCACTTTTTTTTTTGTTTCATATTTGACTGAAATTTTACCCAGTGCTCTTTTCCAAAGAATGTGTTCTCTTTTTAGTCCATACAGTTTAGGGAACTATACACATAGCATGTTATTACTTACAGTTGTGGATTTGATAATGCCAGAAGCTGGGGCTCTTTTGTGATAGGCCTCCTTTAAATCAAAGAAAGTAAAAATACATACTTGTGTAAATGTATTGTGTACAGTCTTGTGGAAATGACTTACAACTTACAGCGTTGTATAGCAATGGTATTTCGGTACATTGAAAATTAATTAGCCTTAGAAGGCAGAAATACACAGGGTGGTTTTCAGACTTCAAGCAGGGCCATTGGAGGGTTTGATTCTTCATATTGAAATGCTAAAATTTGCTCAGTGAAATGGTAACTGGAAGATACTGGACGGTGAGATTAAGCTTTGTATTGGTTTATTTCTTGATAAAAATGTAAATATCAAAGTGGAATTTAAATATGAAAAAATGGTGGGGTGTGAAACCAGAAAAGACTTGCAGAGGAGAGCGAATAGACTAGCTAGGGATAGTAGATGCTAACATAGCAGCTTTGGTTTTTTTCTCTTGTTTTTCTTTAATTTTTGTGAATCCTTCCTCTCAGCAGTGTTTTCATAACAGAATAGTTAAAGTTCATCTGTGGTTATGTCACTCAGTGTAGGTGCACAGAGGCATTATCAGTCCTTTTTAATGGAAACTTATTACTCCTGCTCTGCGATGCTGGTTGATTCCCCTACCCCACTCCGCCTTGGTCAGTGTAGAACATCTGGGTTTTTATCCTTTGTTCTCTGTATCCAGATTTAACTGTTGCAGTACAAATATTTTTATTATGTCACTTCTATTAGTGGATGTTGGAAGAGGTTTTTAAGAGTGTTTGGTTTGGTGCGGTCCACAACAGTTTATTTTCTATATGCAGTACTGCTGCATAATAGTGAGGTTTCTCCTTCCCATCCCTAGAAAATAGATGCTTCTGAGGGCATACTTTTCCAAGTCTGAGAACTGGTGAATGTACGTTTTGTTAGAAGGTCTAGTTTAAAAAGGCTATCTGTTAACCATTTAATAAGTTAAAGAAAATTTCTTGAGGCTGCATGGAAATGTGGTTGAAGGACTTATGTTGAAATTAAAGTTAAGTTAGTTATTGCTGTCATGAAGTTCAAGTGGAGTGAGAATTCATCCGACTAAGTATCTCCCTACTCATCAAGACAAAATTAATGAGCGATGGGCGTTAATTTTCCTTTAATTTACAGGAGATGCTGAACTACCTTCTGTTTTCTTTGAATATAAAAATATAAAACATGGCAGCAAAGTATTGTGCTCTTAAATTCGTTATCTGTTTTAACAGATTGTTGGGTTTGTCTGTTTATCTGTATGTGCTAGCCTCCATGTGACACAGAATAGGGGAATTGCATTTCTCCTGTATTTCCTTTGTGTGCGTATTTCGGAGTGATTCTTCTGTGCTGTGTTGCCACTAATTGGCAAAAGGGCGGTAGAAGTGAGGTACTGTCACACTTTGTACTAGGCTGTGGGGTCAACAGACGTGAAGACACCTGCACAGAGGAGTAGACCAGGTTACTGAAAGCTTCATGTCCAGACTTCTGTCTTGCTGGTTACAAATCAAACAAAATAATCTGACCTGATTCAAGTAATAGTTTAATTCATGCTTTAGGCAAGCTGTCTAAGTTTTCAATACCTAATAGGTTATAGGAATCAGTGCCAGTGCTTTCAAACTATCACAGCTAACTATTGGTTGAATTACTGTTCAGTTTGATAGAATTGCATTTATTCTTTTTTAAGAATAGAGTATTGTTGTACTAAGGTTTTGGAACTGTTTGTTGGAATTTATGCCAATATACTGGAAACAATTGTTGAAAAATGTAAAATCTGGTATCATTCAGTTCCCTGCAGGTGGGACTGCCCTGGCCCCTGTACTGAATTTAAAACATTCAGCTGATCAGGAATAGTTTAATATAAACTAAGATAAGAATGTAATTTCATTCTTCTGTTATGTAGAAATAAAACAAATAATAATGGAGACATCCATGTGACTATCTATTGTTAATGTTCAAAACATTAACAATAATACTAATAATAATGATAATGCTTGGGGACTGTGGGTTCACAAAATAAAGCGTCCATAATTCCTATTGTAGCTGTACTCGAGGCCTCAGGGAATTATGTTTCCACAATGGAAATAAGTACATTCCCTGCCTCAGCATCCTTTTCGTCTTACTCTAAAGATCAGACATGAAATTTGTGCTTCTCATACTGCCCAGTAAGTCAAGTTAGGAGACCTATTTAGAGATGCTGCAATCTCTATCAACCCGAGTACTTTTTCAAAGCACTGTGCAAGCCAGAGGCTGGCAGGAAAAACATGCAAAACTTTTTGGCGTTATGGTTAGGTAACATCCTGATTCATCTTTGGGTTCCTTAGTCGGTGTTCGTTCTTAGCTGCATTTTCTGGAACACTGTTCCCAGCATAAGCTTGCCTACCATTGCATGCATTAATGCAGTCGGGTATGAAAGTTTCCGTAACGTTGCAGTTGGCTGTTGTTTCAGTTCTGCTGGTGGATGGTTACAAATTCTTCCTAGGCTCTGCTAACTCAGCCTTCTTGTTGTCTGTCTTGCGGAGAGTGCTGCACTGAACGTGGCATCAAACGTATACGTGGTGTTACGGCAAAAACAGTTGGTCTGGGCAGTCAGTTAGCTACCTCCTCTGCAGCCGTTATAGACTAGCGAGGTATTTTGCAGAAGCGTCACAATGGTGTTTTCTTATGGAAAAACACACAACGAATGGAAGAGGAAAGAACGTAAAAATAATGTGGTGAATGGTTTGTCATATCTGAAGGGCTGTCCTGTGATGTTTACATTATAATTATGTTTACATTATAATTACATTATACAAATAGACGCTTGTTAGCTAACTCATACTTAAATCATTAACTTTAAATCATTAACTTTATTATACCAGTTGTCATAAGCTTTATGATTTTGCAGATAAGCTGAGTGTATTGTTGGTCTTGGTCTTTGCCAACAATTGTTTGCTTGAAAAATAATTTTTATTGTATGGTTATGAAGGACTGTTATTAATTTTCTATGTTAAATGTACTTAATTAAAGAAATAGTTTCAAGTGCTTCATAACATAGATACTATTCAGTCAAAAATAGCTTTTGGATAAGAGTAATCAGTTCCTTGAGGTATCTAGTACTTTTGGAAAACACATTAGTGATGGGACCTAAGGGATAATTTAATTATTTTCCTCTCCACTCTTACTTTCTCCAGTTTAGATATGTTCCAAGTAACTTAGTCTTTTTCCATTTAAAACAAAGAAACAAACAAAAAAACAAACCCACAAAAAGAAACTCAGAACAAACAAAAACCCCCAAAAATTGTATTCAGCATTTTGTCATTAATTTCACATCATTTGCCAGTAAAAGCTACTATTATTTATGATTGGATTACCCAATTCCTGTTATTGACTACTGAGCCAATAAGGTGTTCAGGGTTTTTTGGCATTTCTTATCAATTTAAAATAATTATGTTGCCACATATGGTTCATTGGGTTTCAGCCATATTTTAAGGACATCTTACTTTAACATGCTAAAGTACTTTTTTTTTTTTTCTCTGTGATATTCTGTTTCTCTTCTAAAAACCTAGTAAGGTGGATTTTGTTCTTTGTAATTTTTAGAGTTTCTTTTATATCCCAAACACACTGTAAAACTTGAAATACAAATGTGTGATTTCAGATTTACATAACAGTATGTCTAGGCCACTTCCACATGCTACATTTTGGCTTCTTTTTATGTACAGTCCTACATGCAAATATATTTTGCCAGTCAGTTTTGTTTATTATCTTTCTCATACAGACTTAGCCCCGTTTGCTTCTGGCTCACTTAGTCCATTGTTTAAGGTAGTGTAGGAGGTGGATACAGAGAGCCGTATTAGCCTTTATTGCACACATCCTCTTTTTATTTGTTCTTTCACAACCTTTAAATCACTTAATTCTTTTATTACTGGGCTTTAACATAGCTTTTGGAAAAGGGTGATTCCATGAATATTTCAAGCTGATGCAATGTAGAATAGATCAGTGACATCTCAACCTCTTCTCTGCCAAGCCTTATTTTAAACAGCAAAATGTCTTGATCCTTTTTCCTTCTAGTCATGATCAAAGGAGAATTTTTAGATCTCTCTCTGAAGCTGAGTCTCCCTGTTAACAGTTTATGTAATACAGCATTTTGCTCGTCTTCTTTTTGTGGTACTTTGTACTGCTCATGGATTTCTAAAGTGCAAATTTGGGGCTTGTTGTTGCTCATCTCTCCACTCATCTGAATTTACAATATCATGTTCTTAGGTGCTTTTGAAAATGTAGAATGTTTCCTCTTGATTTCTTCCCCCACCCCTCCTTTCTCAGACTGTACTGCGTATTAAGCTTGTTTTTTCAGATATAGCATTTAGGGACATCTGAAGGAAGCTCTTACGATACCTCCTTTGAAGACTTTAGATAAAGTTATGTGGAGAATATTGTGATGATTTTAAAAATCAATGCAGTAACGGGATATGGGATGGGGGGCAGTTGAAGAATATTTAGGGAATCTCAGGGGATTCAGACAATGGGTGATATCCATGATAAAACGTCATCTGGTCAGGGAGGAGTTGAACAACTTTTTGTGTTTTCCTTAGTTCAAGCTGACATGAGAAGTTGGAAACACCCAACCATCAGATGCCAGGGAAACAGGGTAAGCTGGCAGTGGGCTTGAGGGGAGGGATAGGGCACAAACCAAATTGTCTATTAAACAGTAAAGACCATCCAAGGCAGGGGTATTTTAAAGCTGGTTACAATCTCTTTCATCCTGTACTGTTACACTAGTTCATAGCGCTGTGAACAATGAGAGAAACTTTAATGTTTTGAGGTATTGGTCTTGCAGATAGATGTGGTAGAGCAGATCCTCATATCTTGGTGGTGTTAATATGTAGGTACGTGTCTTTTGTAGTAGAAGGCCTAAATCTGCATGGAAATTTATTTTAATGAAGGGGTCGTGTAGCATCTAGATTTCAATGAACTCTGAACTTTTTTGGAAGGACTAGTTTTGAGCACAGAAAAGGGGTTCTTTGAGGAAATCTGTGATTTTTTATTTTTTTTTTAACCTTATGCTGAAACCATCTTTTAAAAATACAGCATTTTTACTTTTCAAATCTTAAATATTCTAATACTCTAATAATTGTACACTAAAAATAGCACTTAAGAGCTTATTTTATAAGGAGGATGTGACATTTCTTATAAAAAGTTGGTTTTCATAATGTGCTTGGTTTTTAGCAATTATGATTCACTTCCCGTTTTGAAGGTGTGATGTGTAGAGAGTTCAGGATATGCTTTAATGTTATTTAGAAAATGAAGGTGGACTAAGAGGTAGAAAGCATTATGGTTGACAGACTTGATAAAGAGCTTTGGAAAAAATAAGGAATGCTGGTGGAAGGACTATGTTTTGCTTCATCAAATACAGTAGGGAAATCCATGGAAATGATTTTTTGAAGGAATATTTTTAACTTCTTACTGTTATTTAAAGGATCACAAATTCAGTAGTCACGTTTTCATAAGACTTTTTTTCTAGACTAACCATCTATGATTTCTTTAAATGTAAAAGAGACAAAGATTGACAAATTCCTTTTAATACATTGGTGGAGTGCTCATAAGATGAGCAAGATGAAAGAGAATTCTTTTCTTTGAAAAAGGTTTTTGGTTGTAATAAAATTTGCTATATGCAGTCTGAGGGGTACGATATCTAAATTGCATAATCTTGCTTGGGGAATTTAGCAAGTAATGATAAATGAAAAATAATGTTAGATAGTAAATTCTGAGACTAAAATGTAAAATTTATTGTTTAATTAGATAATCCATGTCATAGTGCATTTTATTTTATTTTTTTTCAGAGTAAAATAAATGGTGCTTTTGTCATCTAATTAGAAAAGACTAGTGTATTTATATTGAAGTACAGGAACGTTGTGGCAGATAGACTGATGTATTTCAGTAGCAATTTGGGAATATCTATATATAGCTGAATAATCTGTCAATTTAAGCCAAAATAATTTGTATTAATCTATTATCAAATTTTTCCCTCTTTCTAACCATACAAGAGTAAAGTTTTGCGGGAATTATGTTTCAGTATAACCTATTGTGATGCATTGGATTAGTTTTGTCCTTCATTAATAAATGTGCAAGAAGCTGCACCTTTCTCAGGGATTAGCAACAGATGCCATAGACTAATCTTAGTAGGATACATTGTACGCAAGGTCTCCGGGCAGTAGTTCAGTTGCCTCCTACTCCGGGTTGATGGGTCTGGAATACGTTCAAGTCTTTGACTTCAGACTTTTGTGCAGTTGAGTCACTGTTAATCATGATGTAGCAATGTGATAAAAGATAAGGAAGACGAGTTCTGGCGAAGCAGCATTTAGTCTCAAAATAAGATGTCCTGCCTGAATACTGATACCACGATAGAATGGCGATGAGTGCCATAGCAATGCCTAAATAATAATGATACCACAACAGTTAAGCAGCCCATTAATGTATAAAGTAGATGTTCCAAATCTTCTGATTAGGATTTCCTTCTGTTTGGGGGCTCACACAGATGTTTGTGGTTTGGGTTTTGAGAAGCAAGTTCTCTAGCGGTGTGCGTGCACGATTCTTTAAACAAGTCTGCTGAAATATCTTTGCAGTTGGAGCAGGGGTGGGTGTTACATATTAAAAGAAAGAAAGATGCTCCTGTGAGCAGCTGATGATCAGGAAAGCTGTTAGCATCTGAAGAGAGCTGGTTATTCAGTATCAGATATAACTTAACTAGATCATGCTGGAAGCAATCTTAGGTTTTCAGAATTGATCTGTATTAACTGTAGAGCTTTGAGTAATCACAAGGACAGTCTGCTAGAATACTGGACTACAGGTCTGTGTAGCATTCAGCAGTTGAGCTGACATTTTCAAAGGAACTTGTCAGATCTCTTGGTATGTCTGTATTAAACTATGTTCTTATATCTTAATGGTCTATAAATACTTTATCTGGGATATTGTCAATGTGGATGATTTTCTGTAAACTGGCAGCTGCTTTTAGCTGTAGATGTAATAATATACCATAACTAAAATAAAATTTTAGATTTGTTTCATGGAGACAAAATACATTTCAGTGTTAAAACTTGACGTTAAAGCCAAAATAGGTGATTTTTTTTTTTCTTAAGTCAAAAAGCTTCAATTAATAAAGCAAGGAGAGAGGTGTTATTTAGAAATACGGGCATAATATCAAGGGCAACTTACATTGGAGTTATGCATCTTAAAAAAATAAATTAAAAGCTTATTTCATGGTTGAAAACATTTTCTGGTTTCAGTGTAGTTTAAATGAGCCTTATTTTCAGGGGAGGTCAATAAATATATCTGAGGATGCATTTTGGTTCTGAAAGTAGAAGTAAGGAATGCTAAACCTTTGTATATTATGTTATAAAAGATGCAAAACTGCGTGATATGTATAAAGAAGTAAAGTTGTTGGGATCTGCAGTTGCATGTTTGTAATAAATGGGAAGAAGTTGCTATTTTTATTTCTGAACAAAATACAGAAAATACAGCTTATGTTTTTTCTTGTCTGGCTTTTTTTTTGTTGTTGTTTGCTTGGTTGGTTTGTTCTGTGTTAAAAAAAAAAAAAAATTTGAGAATGTTTATTTGATGATGTTTTCTAACTTCTGAAGCAGATTTAGAAGAAAGTATCAATGAACACGAGTTGGAGCCTTCACCTCCCAAAGGAAAAAGGAGGGGTCGTAAGGGAAAGCCAAGAAAAACAAATTTAAAAGGGCAATCAGAAGACACTAGATCTACATCCTCACATGGCACAGATGAAATAGAAAGCAGTTCCTATGTAAGCAGTAAATATGCTAAACTTCTTAGAAGGCAGAATTGCATATTTCTTCTCTGCAAATATAATTTTTATTAAAATTTGCATTTGTCTGAGCCTCCAGCTGGTGGCCACAGGCTTTTAAAATTACAACCTTATTTGTAACCCAGCAGTATATTTTAGTAAAATGTTTTTCTTTCAGAGAGACAGGTCTCCCCACAGAAGCAGCCCCAGTGATACAAAACCTAAATGTGGATTCTGTCATGCAGGTGAAGAAGAAAATGAAGCTAGAGGAAAGCTTCATATATTTAATGCCAAAAAGGCTGCAGCACACTATAAGTGCATGGTGAGTAACAGTATTGTTGTTAAACAGTCATTTATGTGAATTTTGTCTGAATTGCTATTTTAGATTTTAATACAGTACCCTCATATGTAATTATGCATGAGTATTGTCTGTGTGCTGATGATCTCTTTAAGCGCTGAAGTGTTGCAAAGTGAGCAATTCATTTATTTTCACTGCGGGCAATATGGATAGAAGTTGGCTACGTGCTAAGAGATGGAATTAGCTCAGGGAGACTCTTTAGCTTATTAAAAATGCTCCCTTAGCGCTTAAATGCATACGCAATATTTAAAAAGGAAAACAGGAAACTGTTTTAACTAAAAGAATCCTCTCCAAAAATAAAATACCTTTAGTCCACGGGCATTCAGACAAAATCTGGGAAGAATCCATGAACTTCATTAATTTTCTGACCAGTGGATTCAGGCTGTGTGACTCAAGTAGAGTGGAACACAGAAGTTCTAGAAAACCCTTGCCTTTAGATGATCACACTTCTAGAACTGTCAGCCTGAAAAGCATCTGCCAATTTCAGTGAACGTGAGCAGATAGTGCTACCTTTCATATAACTCATTCTATGAACGAGGTAGGGATTTGAGTAACAAACCGCAGTGGTTCCTGTTGTACCTCAAAATGGATAAATAGTCCTGGTAATCTGTGGAGTAGTAATTGTTTTCCTGTACCTAGCCTCACTAAACAGAGAGCTAGTGCATGCCAGCAGCCTCGAGTCTTAGTGTTCTTTGCTACTTTGTGTACCTGAGCTTCAGTTTTAAGACAGTTTAAACTGAATATTCCAGGATGATGATAGTAGGGATGGTACTTACATACTCCATTGTCGTGCCTCAGGGCTTTTCAGGTATGTTGACATCAGCTGTGCCGTGAAGCTGAATTGTATGTATGTCCCAGGGAAGGCAGTGGAATATTCCTAAAAAGTTCAGTGGTGTAAATTATGATATTGGCCATTTATTACTTTGTGTTTTCATCATGTCATTATTTCTTTTCTATTCCTTTGTCTTTTAAAATACATATCTCCAAGGCAACAAATGTAATTAAAGCAGTCAGGGCGGTATCAGAAGGGAATACTCATCATACTAATTACTCAGTGTGGCTTTTTTCCCCTGGTTTATTGGTAAAGCACGTGCTGGCTGAGATCACAGAAGGGGATGCTCAATACTCAGTTATTCCTGCACATTAAAAAAATTTCTAATTATGTTGGTGACCTGAAATTATTTTGGCTTGCTTGTTTTACAGTTGTTCTCTTCTGGCACTGTCCAGCTAACAACAACCTCAAGGGCAGAGTTTGGTGATTTTGATATCAAAACTGTACTTCAAGAAATCAAGAGAGGAAAAAGAATGGTATGTATCTGCAGAATGTGATAAACGTGTTAGTGATTCTACTAAGCTCTGCCTCCTTCCTTTTGTGAAACAATCTTTTCTGTCTGTTTCTAAACACGAAATTTAAATGTATTGTTACTTTTGGGACAGGTACCCAGACAGGATACACTTTAAAATTTAGTAGTGTTTGGGCTTGTGGTATTTAGGGTTCTTTATGACAGTGTACATAGTAAATTACTATTAGCCTTTCTGTAACTATAGGATAATAACAGCTTTGGATCCTGTGTTACTAAAAGCACACTGTAAAACTACAGATAAACTTGGAGGATGTGTTCTTGCAGTGGTGTGTTTTCAATTGTTTTGAAGTTTTAATATGAAAACGTATTAAGGCCTCAGAGATGGCGATGTTGGTAAAATGTCAAATTGTATTTTATTAAAATTCAGAATGGTTTAAAGTGGCAAGAAATTCATAGGAGGCAAAAAAGAAAACAAACAGCTCCTAACAATATTGTTCCTTGAAAAAAAAAAGTAATTTAAGAGTCTTCTTATACTAACATACTAACCTCAGTGGCAATAAAATGACCTTGGAAATGCAATAATACGTGCAATCATGTAGCCATTTTCGATGCAATGGACAGGTAAATCCTAGTGTCCGTATTTCAATAGGTTGGTATTATGTATTATGCAGTTTCTGTTTTACAATACCTTTGATTAACTTTTCATTGGAAGGAGGATCTGTCAGAGAAATTACTTTGTTCCAATATGGTAGCCATAAATATGAGGAACACTAAACTGAATACTGAGAGGCAAGAGACTGAACGGCTGAACAGTGCCATTCTCTTCTTTCCCCTGCACAGAAATGCACACTTTGCAGCCAGCCGGGTGCTACTATTGGGTGTGAAATTAAAGCCTGCATAAAAACATACCATTACCACTGTGGAGTAGAAGACAAAGCTAAATACATTGAGAATATGTCACGAGGAATTTATAAGTAAGGACCTATGTAATTCTTGAATCTATAGTGAATGTGTAGATATTTCATGGTGCTTTTTCTGCCTAACTTGTCTAGTCAACTATGTTATTAAAAAAGAGCATTATTTAATTTAAAATGGTATTTTTAAGTAACTGCTGACTTTGTAAGGTGTTTCAGTGACTCTGCTAACTTAAAATTTCAGTAGTAGTGTTGTAATATGAGAAAATTGACTTATATTTTCCTCCTCGATTAATCTGTAATTTATATAGAGGAAACCCTGGATCATTTATGTCATGGTTCCTCCATATTGATACATTTTGTCGCTTATTTTTGGTGTTTTGGACCCCGTAACTTGCTGAACTGCTGGCGTTAGCAACTAGGCTGCAGTTGAGTTGCCAGTGTGGCTGTGCCCACAAGAGGGCATTCTCTGAGCAGTGTAGCGGCGGTTGATGCCAACAAAATTCTGATTAATTCTAGTTTTCTAGTCTTCAACCTTGATTTCTTTCTCAGTTTAACTGATGCTGGACTGAAAACTGTGAACAAGAGTTAGCAATTGACTTGTAGCACATCTCAAAACTGATTGAAAGTCTGGTTTTGATAGATATTTTCAGTAAAAGTCCTCACTGTTTCTTTCACTGTGCTAGACTCTATTGTAAAAACCATAGTGGAAATGATGAAAGAGATGAAGAGGATGAAGAAAGAGAAAGCAAAAGCCGTGGCAAATCAGGCACTGACCATAATGACATTCCTCAGCAGCAGCTCAATGGAAACTAGGTATGGAAGTTACTCCTGACAGATCTGTTACTGAGACTGAAACGCAATATACATTTAACGTAGTTTATTGCAATGAAGTATTTAAATCTAGTGTATGCAGATAAGTATTTTTTATTGGCATACTGTAGAAAAATGGGGAGGATTTGTTGTTTTTTAAATCCAGCTGACTTTGTAACAGTGTAAGAAGGGAGGCCCTCATTTCTATCGCTAAATATAGATGTAATGTCAGAGCTGCTAAATGCTTTTCTGTATGATTTTAAATTTACTGTTGTTTTCATCATTTTTTAAACAGGTTCAAGGGACAGAGTTATAGAACTGGGAATGGCTAAGACATCATAACTACTAATTCTTTTAAATTGTTTTCTAAAATCAGAAAAGGGTTAGTAACTTTTTACTACCCAACTCTGTTAGAAATTTCATTGAACTGCCTGAAACGTTCATGTGTGTGAGCCTTCAGTAAGTGGCAGAGTTTTACATGTCAATATTATGTAGTTTGTAGTCTGCAGTGTCTGGAAAAAATGAAACACTATATAAATGATATGTAATATGTACAGTGTCAAAAGTTAAGGCAGACATTGAAATGAAGTAAGATCTATATTTCTGGACTGAATAAAAACCTTAAGATTTGGAATGTGTAAGTTGTTTAGTGGATTCATGCAATGAGGGAAGGTCTTAGCTAGTTTAATTAACAACATGGACAAGTTCGTGGTGGCAGCAAGCTGGTACTTTGTGAATTTTGCATTTTCCTCATACACAAGTTACGGAGGCTATACATGGGAAAGCTGCTCTCTGTTTTTGCTTGCAAAGCACACAGTAGGAAAGGACTCAGTGTACACCGAAGCACGCTTGAACATTTCAGGTTGTTCCTGTTGTGATCGCTCATTCTGCCCAGCATTGTTTGCGGGAGATTTACTTGAGCAGCTGTTGGTTCTGAGCTGTGAGCTTTAGAACTCATGCCAAAGGGCTGTAGTTCATTCTTTCCCCAACGACCCACCTCTTTCTGTGCCCCTGATTTACAAAGAACACTTCGCTAAGTGTGATTACAACCTTACTATACAAACGTTTGGACTCTGCAGCCCAATCTCTTACTTCAGAGAGTGACAACTCTTAACTCACTATGGAATTTAGCCACCATATCTGACGTCCATACCTCAGGTGTTCTGTGTTGTGTGGAACACTTCATGTTCTGTCCAGAATATGCATAAAGGTCCCATATTCTGTAAGAAGAATGAGGAAACAACCTTTTTTGCTAGATTGGTATTTATTTTTTAATCTTATGACCACTATATGAGAAACTTTGCTTATCATCCTTATTGTTTTAGTGATTATTTTTTCTCTTTCTGTCAAGTCAACAATCACGTCATGGAATTCTACTTGCTAGACTTTGATGTTCCTTTAGGGAATAATCAGATCTAGGCTATACCAAACCTAATGGATCAGTCCTCTGACTGCTTTCAAAACACATTGTCATTTCTAATGGCTACTAGCTTCTTCAATTGGTCTGTTAAAGCACATTCTCAGACTTACTTAAATAAAACCAAAAAGCTGAATCTAGTCCACATGCTTGTCTGTTGCTATCGCATCACCTTATTGTTTGTTTAGGGTTTTGACTTGTTTCACTCTGAACTCCCAACAAAACTTCTGGATTTGAAGGAAGAAAACACGCAAAATACACTGATTTGACTATAAACTGCTACAGTTCTTCTGTGATTGGTATTGCAAAAACAGTTCATTTGTAACATGAGTTTCTGTAGCATTTTTTACTTGTATTTTTAAAAGATTTAACATGTGTCATTTGTCTTCTTATGCATTCCCTTAATGTCTTGAGGGACTCAATTACTGTATATTGGGATTTCTAACATTTTACCTGTTAGAATTCAATCAATTCTGTTTGCTTTCCTGGAGAATAATGCCATTTTGGAAAGAAATATTGCTGTGTACAGAAAATATTCAGTTACTGCTCTAAACATGATGCCATTGATCATTTTTATTTTGTATTTGTAACTTTCAAAATTAAAAGCGTGACTTGAATTGCAATGACAGATCGATTATTTAAATTGTCTGTTAAGGTGTTTTGTTTCTCCTAGAGTATGAACATTTTTCAGCCACTCAGAACAGTTTTAGAATGCAAAATAACATCCTTCCGTGTTTAAATTACTTCTAGGTTTGTGCCTCAGACATGGCCCTCCCATGGAAAAAAGGCACTTTGTTTGCAGCTACTGTATTTTAACTAAGGTTGCATGGGGTAGATCTGCCAGCATACTGATTGTACGAGACTGAGCTCTAATTCATAGTGTGTCAGTTGCTTAGTATAATATTCAGTCCAATAATTCATCTGTCATGAAATAAATTACCCCATTCCATGCCTCAAAGAACCAGAACAGCACTTTACCTTCAGGTAGCAGAAAAGTAAGTGGCTGGTTTACCTGTTACCTCTTTGTGCTGAAATGGCCTGACTAAACTGTCATTAATTCAGAGTTCATGGAAACAAAGTCAAAAGCAAAAATTTTTCCTCAAATTTGTCATAACTGACTGCAACTCATGTATGCTGGGTAAAAGTGCCTTACAATGTAAAAATTGTATTTATATGTTCCCAAGTAGCATCACCTGCTGGGGAGTAATTCTGTCGTGGTGTTAATATTTAGAAGAAATGTACCTCAGCAGTGTATTTACTGTACATCTCTTACATCCTTAATTGTAGTTTTAAAAAGCATGACAATGTATGATAGTATACAACATTTACATCATTTTTTAAAGACAAAATACTGCCATTACTGTCTCTTTATGTGTATTTTAGCTTGGAATTTCAGACAGTCTGTCTGATTTTTTTTTTAATTTTTTTTTTTTTTTTCCTCTGGTAAAGCAATGTAATCTTTGCAAGCATATACTGACGATTATTCTGGAGCATCTACTGCCTTCCCAGAAATGTTAGGAGTAATGAAAGTGCTCTATAGGTGAAATAGGTATGTTTAAATTAGCTAGTTAAATTAATGCAGTCTATTTGTTCCTGAGATTTTTTTTAATAGGCACCTTCTGCTTTCATCTCACAATCAAAACTCATGAATTTAACAAAACTTGTCTTATGAAACTGGTTTCACTTTATTTAAGTTTTTTATTTTATTTTCTGGCCTTTGGGCATTTCTTTTGCTCACAAGTGTAGTGTGTGCTGTTTAAGACACCTGGAACCCTCTGAGAAGGGAGGTTTCTCCCCAGCTCGCTGTATCTCTATATTAACAGATCTCCCCAACTCACTGTATCTCTGTATTAACAGATCTGCGATTGTGCTATACCAAGAAAGGACTGTACCAAGGAAGGACAGGCATCAGAAGGATATTGTTCAAATAACTTGAGGATACAACTGGTGTAATGCCAGAGTCTCAAGGCGTGATCAAACACAGTAGCAGTAAGCTGTGCTATCGCTCCATTTGAAGGAAGGGAGGAAGGCTGGTTCAGTGTCAGCATCAGTGCAGGTAGCTAGGATGAAGTAGATTAGGCGATCAAAGGATCTACTCATACAGCAGGTGTTGATCCACAGGAGGTTCTGTGACAAGGCTCTAGTAGGAGTTACACCTACACTCCACAAAGTCTGATCTTTAGGTACAAAGAGCTGTGCTGATCTAGAATGGTATGATTATACTGAATCTGGCCCTAAAATGTAGTATAAAGGAAGACAGCTTGATTCTTGTTGCCTATATGAAAAATAACTTCGTGCTAAACCAGAGTGAAAGATGAAGAGGTGATAATCTATTTGAAATATCAGACTTATCTGGCAGGTGATAATCAGTGCATTCCAAAAATATTAATATGCTGAATCAGATTGACAAGAAAATTAATCCTCATTAGATGAAATTAATCTTAAAAGAACTGAAAGTACTTTATAGCAAATACTAACTCTTCTTCCGTGTCACCAGAAACAGATTCCACTGTATTAGTGATGGAGGTTAAAAAACAGAACACAGCTCTTGATTTATATACTTGTTGAAGCAGTTTCTATGTATGCATATTTATGCACATTCATTAGCCAGCAGTGACATCTCAACCCTTAAAGAATCCTGGAGAACTCTTGCTTGTCAGAAAGCACTCAGGTTAGGCTAACATTTGCAGCTTTTGCTCTAGCATACATTTACATTAGGTATAAAGACAAGGAATGTATGAAAGAGGGTAAATGCATTCCTATCTACAATGTTATGTATATTTTGTTCCTGTTATATTGGCTTTACTTCCAAAGTTGTAGTTTGCAGTATTAGTTTCTTTTTATTGGTATCCTTGCATATATATATTCAATAAATGAGTTATGAATTTCATACTTGCATATCTGTCCTTTTTCTGAAAGTATAACTTCCAAAACTCTTGTTCTAATGCATAAATGCAGTATTTCCTATTGAGGTTACAGGCCCATGAAAATTCTACCAGGAGAGAAGTGAGAATGGATACTTACAGTATGCCACTTGCTCACTGGTAACTGCATATTTGTGTATTCTTCTTAACTTTGTGCAACGAATAAGCTGCTTCATGTTTGCCACTAGTTAATAATGTGAAGTGACTGACTCACTGAAGCTTCCCATTCTCACCTTTCACGAACCTTTTTTTTTTTTCAAGTGTGAATTAATTTAGACTAAGATACCAAGGGAATGCGGAGTGTAATGTAGTTACACTGCAGAGGAGCAGCTACATCCGTGTAAATGTAGTGTAAGATTAACAAAAGATCACTCAGACAATGCTGGATTTGTCCAAATACAAAACTGCCTAGAGTGAGACAGCAACACCTTTCAGTGTTTTTTAAAGTATCAAGAACTGTGATGGGAAGACTCCGTAGGAGGAAGGGTGCTATTGGCCATTGACGATTTTATTTTCTAAAAAGCAACTACATGCTCTTATGTCATCACCTTAAACAAGGAGTTGATTTAATAAGTGTAGTAGGTGTTTACTTTGACCTGAGAAAAATCATGCCCGCAGTCAGCATATATGTTCAGGAAAAAATTGTCATGCATCATCTTCCAATAGGAGTTGCAAATGATCGGGTCTAGTTGGTGAAACATAATCACTGATGCTGTGATTCCACGTCTGTCTTTGCAAAGGTTTCCTGAAGAGGTTAATTTTCAACTTTTATTAGTTTCACCATATGGCTTTTGATGCCGTGGAAATAATTACTGGGTGCATGTTTACTTTATTTGTGTTTTTTTGTGTTTTAGTTCAGTCAGCTGGGATCCTTGAAGGGAAGCGCAGGGTGTTGCTGAGGAGCCCTCTCTGTTTCGTGGATGTGACTTCTCACTGGAGTAGCTAGTCACTGAAATCTTGGAACAACAGAGGAGGGACCCACAGACGCAGGAGCAAAAGGCGTTCATTGTCCTTGTGTTGCGTGACGCTAGGGCAGAGCAGTGAACACTTCAAGGACTCTCATGTCCGCACTTAGACAAGCTCTGCTTATTCTGCCGTATGTAAGAGACTCCAGCACAAGCACAACAACAGTAGTTATCCTCGTGCCTAGATCAGGTACCCCATATGGTAAATTACTTTTGAGCATTAGAGACAAAGGGGGATGCTGTGAACTCTGAAGGCTCAGCTTGTCACTCTGCTTCCGCCTGTCTATTCAGAACTCGGGGTCAATAGTTTAAACTGGAAAATTAATGGAAAAGGGAAACTATCAGTGAGCTTCTGAAAGAAAGATCAAACTGTCAAACTGATGCTGCTCCTTCTACTCCAAGGTAGCAAGCTTCTTGAACTGAGAAGCAGCGAGCACAGCTTTACTTCAGGTGACTAATGACTAATGACTTTCTGTAAGAAAGTAGGGGAATTTGGTCTGACAGCAATTTAAAAGTGAGGTTATAAAAACCTGTTTGGAAAGCCCTACTCAGAGTAATTATTAATCATTCACAGGCAGACTGCAAGGATGTACTGAGCAGGATTCTCTACAGTTCTGCTCTGATTTGATGTTATTTGGTGTTTTCATTAACAATTTAGATGGCATGTGCTGATTAAATTGTAGAAAGCATCAGACTTGAGCTAACTACTGACCGAGTAGAAGGCAATTAAAATTCAAAATTAACTTGATAAATTCATAAGAGTTAGAATGCGATTCAGTAAATCCAGCAATGGATTCAACAAATGCGTATTTGTACGCTTCAGCAGAAGCAACAATCAGCTGATGGGACAGGATGGGACAGGACAGGCTGCTACGGTAGCAGTTGTATGGAAAAGTTCTCGTGGGGTTAGAGCCAGGCACCAGCTGAATGTGATTCAGCATCCTGTTCCTGAAAAAAAGCTGTCGAACACATGAACAGGAATGTAGTCTGTAGGATACGTGACGTCATCCTTCTTCCTCATGCAGCAGCAGAAAGCCTTTCCTGGAACATGGTATCCAGCTGTAGGCACCGCACTTCTCGGAAAACGTGGAGCAGCTGGAGAAACCAGAGAAGAGCAATGAGAGGGATGACAGGATGGAAGACTGGGCTTGTTTCAAGGTGGTGGGAGAGACACGTTTTCAAATCAGTTTAGAGGTAGCTGCAAATGGGGAGGAAATAATTCCCCTCACTGCTGCAGGTAGGACAAGAAAAATGGATTAAGTTGCAGCAGGAGACATTTAGCCTAGGCATCAGAATGGGCAGTTGGCCTTGACAGCAGGAAGAGGAATACTTTTCCTGGGCAGGTTGTGGAATCTCTGGAATTTTGAGATTTTAAAGGAAAAGTTAGTGGGCATCTTATGGGGCTGGTGCAAACGTGGGTTGGGCGTGCTGGGGGTAAAGGCTAACTGAAGTGCTTGTATTTCTTACGCGGTCCTCTTAGAATTTCACACTAAGGCCTTCTGTGGGGGCTTCAGAGAACTACTGTTCTGGAGCAAAACACTGCACTGGCAGAGCTCCTGAGCTTGACCTCAAGGCTCACAGCCATGCGTTTCCTTTTTCATCGTTTCTCTTAAAATAGCGCTTGTGGTAATGATAACAATCTGTGGGGAGCCTGGCATGCTCTTGTGGAGTGGCCCACATCTGCATAGTTAGTGCGGACTTCCCGACAGCGCCCAGCGTGAGGCACTCTCCACTCTTCCGTTTCAAATTTTTGGGAGTACTTCAGCACTCCAGTTTCTTGAGTGAATGTCCCACACCTTGAGTGGACGTTTCTATTGTGTAAGAATAAGGGAAGCGACAGCAGTACTTCATACGAACATGCATGTGGGATTAGCGCACACAACTCCTTGACGCTTCTTAATTGCATGTGTACGTGCACCGGGATGATACAGAGTTTGGAGTGACTGGTTTCTTACCCAGTTATTGTGGCAGGAATCTTAAACCTTTATCTGAATTTTTGCCAGAGACGGTCTCTTACTTTGTTAAACCAAGTTCTCTGCTTTTATTTCTCCTAAAACAACATCCCAGCTGAGAAGAGAGCAACCAGGGCTGGTGCTGCCCTGCTTTCTGTTCCCTGGATAGACATGCAGGTTGCTGGCACACAGGCAATTCCCTATTTCACACCACTGGCCAAAAAAATTTCCATATTCCTGTGCAAAGAATCAAGCTCCTGCCTGCCAGTGGAGGGCATTACCGAGGCTTGGGGCAGGGAGAGGAAGAAACTCGCTCCCTAACAGTATACTAAATATAGGCTGGTGCTGTGCAAACAGCTTTGCTGTGAACTTCCTTCTGGCATGCAGCCATGGCAGCTGCCTTATAGTTTTAAGCCTAGATACCTCTCCAAAACAAGAAGTCACTGAAGTTAAACACGGCCAGCAACACTTCTTATTACTCCCTGCTGTGTTGTATCAATTTTAGCTTCTTCCAGAGTGCGGGTAGCTTACTCGGGATCTGAGTTCAAATTTTTTTTACTTAAACCATGGTTAAGATGGGCGCCGGCAATCCCCGAAGTCTGCAAAATTCAAAGCAGGGAGGAGGCCTTTAATCTAAAACTGAAACACTCAGGTGACACGTCTAAAAAGTGCTTTCCTGCAGAGTAAGAACGGGAGTAGCTGGGCTGCAAAAGGTTTTTTAACTCCCCAAATTGCTGCTGACTAAACATCCTTAAATCCTGATGTGATGCTATGAAATTGAAAAGTCAGTTCTTTAAATTAGCCTAGTTTTAAAAGAATAAACACAAGACTCTCCGGGCAGTTGGACTGAATGACAGAAGTGATTCATTCAGGCCATGAAACCTGTGAGTTACTTGGTTTTGCCATATTTTCCAGTGATTTTTACCTACTTATTAGTGCCAACATTTTGCCCTAAAATAAATCACGTCACACTTTTCTGTACATTTTGACTATGAAGACTGATGTTTCAATTTAAGTATCAGTTAAGCTTCCTTGTTCTTTGTTTCAATAGTTGTTGATTGTTTAGACATAGCAGGGTTCACATTTTCTTCTTATCGTGATCTCATTTGTAGCAAGAATATTTTCCAAGACAGTAATTAAATCTCTGGATCATTTTCAGCTATGTCACAGGAATCACTGCAATTGCAGTAATTCTGCATAGCTGTTTTTCCCCTCTCGATTTTGTATTGTCAAATATTCAGCTTTTATTTGAATCCTCTGTATCCAATTATCTGATCTGTGCAGCAATTAAACAGAAGATCAGTGTCATTGTACTTGACGTTCTTTTTAAAATCTCATCAATAGCAGGACCACACTAGTCTGTAAGTTTGTAATTTAAGATGCCCTTGGCAGGGGTTCAAAGAGACAGGAGCTCTAGTCTGTCTCGCTTCCCCTTGGAAAGCCTTTCCGATGTTGCCAAACAATATTTACACCAGAAGGGAACTGAGTTTTGGAAAACTTTTCCAGACTCTGAAGAAACCAAGCAACCCGAGACTTAGATAAGCCTTGGTGAATTTAAAAACTCTTGATGCTATCACTGTGTAAAACCCGTATTAGCCCATCAGATATCATCGATTTACAATTTCAGGAGTGGATTTCAGTTAATAGATGAAATTAAGAGCAGAGGTTTGGCAAAAAAAAAAAGTTACTTGAAGGAAAATTCTCCTATTGTCATCTTTGTTGAGCACTTTATGATATCTTACATTTCTGCAATTATAGGTACAGGTGCTCTGTACTGCAATAACTGAACACGCTGTTTGCTAAATGGGGTTAGTGTCTGGAGCCAGAGGTTCAAAAAGCATCAAGCTTATTTCTTTTTCTGGGACCTTCAGATCTCTGTCTGGAGAGAAGGTTCAAATGAGGTGCTGTTTTCTCCATCCCAGAAGAAGGATTGTTTTCTCTTTGCCATGGGGCCTGGCAGTCCTTTTGAGAAGTTTTCCCCCTTCACATCCCTGACTCATGGGGTTTTTTGAGGACAGATTTCTGAAGGGGCATTCCACTGGGTCAAGCAGGATTCTGGGTGGGTGGCAGATAGTAGGCAGGAATTCATTTATTTCTCCTTTTAAATATAAACTGAGTTCTAGAAAGCACTATTCCACTGACTCTGTCTGACTCTGCCCTCATGAGGCATCTCATCCAGTCTTGCACGCTCAACCTAAATCCAGATTCAGGGTCTGGTGTTACTCCTAGAACAGCATTTAATACTTGAGGCTCCAGATGATGAATTTGCCAGATCATACCATACAACTCAAAAGGTCTTGCAGTGGGAAAGGGCGTCCTAAAGTGCAGTTCCCTCCCAGCCTGCCATGTGCTTTTGTCTCTGCTTCCCTTGTAATCTGCCCAGAGAAGATTTCTGAGATACTTGAATGGCTGCCACGATCTGCATGGGAGGCAGGGGCCTTGGCATGCGAGCTCTGCCACCTGATGCCTAGTCTGCGTTGAGACAGTGCCAGCTGGATCTGCAAGCCTCGGCAAACACAGCCTTCTATCGGCGAGTTATCTGATCGGGTTGCTGCCTTGTGGTCTCTTGCTGGTCTTCCTCATTCTTCTCCCCTGTTGCTGAAACAGCCTTGCCACCTTGTCTTGCCTTCCCTCGAGTTTCTGTCCTCACACGACAGCCTGTTGGCCCCTTTGTCCATGCTGGTATCAACAGGTTCCAGATTTTTTTTCTTTTTTTAAACAATCCTGTGTCTGGTTCACCTGTGTGTAGTTGTACAGACACCTCTTCTGAGGCACGCAGCACAGCTAGTCTTCTACAGCCTTCTGGAAATGCTTCCTGGGGTTTGCAGGCAGGTCCTGCGCTCAGGTGCCTGCTGAAAGCAGATTAACCTGTTCATTCCTCAGAAAGCAATTGAGCAAGGGGAGAAACCCCACATCTCTCCCTCGCTCCCTCTTCCCTGGTGGGAAGACATCATGCCAGCACCAGCCGCCTGCATTTGGAGTAATTTGGAGTTCACGTTAGAGCGTGAAAGCATTTTCCCAACGAAGGCTGACAGAGGCTTCGTGAAAAAAGAAGTTACTGACAGTTTCAGAGAAGGAGCGCATAGGGTCATGTGTTTTGCTTATTTTCGTTTTGGTAAGTAAATTGTTACTTATTAGCTGAGCAGGGAGAGAAATCTTGGTAAACTCTCATCATTCAGGAAGTCCCAGTCTTGAAGGAGGTAGATAGTCACCGCTTTCTAAAATCCACAGAGACCTTCACCACTGAGAATCACTTTGACGACCAATTTCTGCAAAAGTCAACCACATGGAGAACAGGAATAACATTATTTAAAAAGGTATTTTGCAACAAGCAACACCTATTCCCTATTTCATAGGAAGGGTGTGTCTCTTTTTAAATGTTTTTAAAATGTTTTGTACATCTGGCTTCCTCTGCCATTTGAAACATTAGGCTGGAAAAGTATTTTTAGGCTACTTAAATTACCAGTCAGAGTGGAGGGGTTTCTCTGTAGCCATGACGGAGATGGCACGCTTGCATGCTAAATTCATATTTTGGTGAATGCTCTATATATCATCTAATGAGACGTTCCTTTCTGATTTTCCCCTTGATTAAAAATGTTGGTGCTCATATTGGGACCGGTTTAACATACCTTGAATTCTCAATCTTTTTCCCATTCTGTCTGCACAGATTGATTTCTGGTCACGAGGGAGTCCTGCTGGTCTCAGTTGTTGATCTGCTGAAAAATCATTGTGCTCTTTGCTTTTCTAGGAGGCTTGTCTTGTGGAAAAAACAAAAACAAAAACAAAACAACCAGCAGATAAGTTTTGCTAATTCCCTGTGAGCCACCCAGCAGCAATGGCAAAGCTGGGTGGAAAAAATGGGGGGAAGAAGGGGTTTGGTGAATGGGTGGTGACCTGAAGATCTGACTCAGAGCACACTGTTTCAAGTGTTTCCGAACGATGAATACTCAGTTATTATCTCCAGGTATCCGCCACTGGGGGCATGTGGTTACCAAGCAAGGTGTTTAAAAGTCTGTTACTAAAGTTTTGTACTTTATGTATGTTGGCCACTCACACCGGCCATGGTTCACTGGGCCTGAGCATTGCAATATGCCTGACTGGCAACAGAGGACAAAATAATTATTAAACCAGGAATCTTCTCAGAGACACAACATATTTATTAAATCACTTTGCCTTCTAAAAAGCTGTGCATACCAGAGAAATCGGAAGATTGGCTCTCCCACCTGATGCATCATCTAGCCAGAAAATGTACAGCTCTGAGATGCCCCCGAATCCCCTTCCCTCACCCTGTCCCACAAACTTCGGTGGCTCCCATGCCAGCAAGAACAAAACTGGTCATCTACTAAATCTGTTGCTGATCTCAGCTAGCCAACTTCCTGTAATATCAGCAAATATTTCTGCTTTTGTAAACCCGTTCTTCCCTCCATAACGGGGTGCCAGCGGGACCAGGAATGCTTTGGATCTAGAAATGTGCTCGTTGGCAGGAAGAACAAAGAAATTGCTCACCCAGAAGGGCAAAACAGGACTAACGCTTTTGTCTGCTGGGGAGGAATTGCACAGAAGTCAAGCCAACAACTTTTGCCCGCAGTCAGAAAGGTGCCGTTGGATGCTGCTTTCAATGGCAGACATTGATGCTGGTCACTAATGAGAAATGTCTTCGGTAACTGAAATAAAAGCAGATCCTGAAACGCTTCTGTGGTTGAATGGTCTCTTAACAGATACTGCCCATTGCCCAATAATGTCAGGCTCTCCCTGAACTTGACAGGGCAGCTGCTGTTTTTCCCAGCCTTCTGGAAATAGGCCAGCTGTGACATGTTCCTGATATTAGTTAGCTGCAGGGTGTATTTCATTCTGCTGCTCTAGGCAATTTGATAAAGGCTCCTTCCTTCCACTCCAGCGTTAACCCACCCCAACTGTAGCTGAACACCTAGCTGAAACAATACTGCATTCGCTAGGGATTGTGCCTGTTTGCTTAGTTAAAATTTGCCTAAATTGGTTGTTTCATACAAAGGAATGCTTAAATTGATTTCATCGTGTTTTCTGAGCCGACAGTAATAATGCCAGGTGTATATCAGGAGTTGATTGTACAGCTTTTTATGAATAAAGTTATTTTTAAGAATCATTATCCTTTTCTTGACACCAAGTGTTTATGCAGCATAAAATAAAACTTGGTCTCCACCCCTTAGCGAAAGAAGGGGTGATACATAATTGTTCCAGCTAGAATATAAGAAACCATCATCTTCCATTTGCACTGTTGCATTGTCCTTAACTCCAGACCTACAGTAAAAGTTGATGCTGCGGTTCCCCCGCCCCCCCGCCCATTTGAGACCACTGGAGCTATCCAGCCATGTCCATGCTTTCTTATTATTTTACCTCAAGATCAAATTTTTCCTTCAGACCATTAAAGATATGGACAGCATCTGGAGGCACAGTTCAGCCTTACTTTCCACCAAAAGGAGATGCACTTAAGTGCATTTTCTATCCACCCCATGCAGGGAGGTGACAGGGGTGCAGGGGATCCCTCTCATTTGTGCATGGGAAAGCGGCATCTGTCTCTTTGCTTAGTAAAAAAGGCACGTCAGAGTGATGGTCGGTCGCTGGCTGCGACCATGCTGACGCCGCAAAGGAGAGGAGAGGAGAAAAATACCATGATATATTGAGATAGTTGGGGACCCAGTGCCCCAACCCTTGCAAGCGATCAGCTGGAGCCCTGAAGCATGAGATTTGGCTATCACCATCGTCCTGACACAAAGCTGCCAGCGCCATTAGCATGCTGAGGTGGAGGCAGGTGCCCTGCCTCAGGCCCAGGGGGCCGGTGGTGCCCTGACAAGCCAGTCTGATGGGTGTTCGGGTGTATTTTCCCCCACGCTCACAGCTGCCTGTGTCGTGCCGCTGGATTTCCTATGCCTGGGGAGAAAGAGGCTCCACCAAATCCTGTGGTTCACAGGAAGCCCCAAAGTGATGCGGACAGTCCCTTGTCCTTCCTCCGTCAAAGTGCACGACGCAGCAGTGGAGAGAGGACAGCCCTGCCCTGGCGGTGGAGAAGCCAGGCAACAGCAGGCAGGAGAGGGGTGCTCCCACCCTGCGTGGGGGTCTATCTGCAGAGCCCCTCCAAGGACGTGAACACCCGTGGGAAGAGCATCCCCCATCCTTGGTTTTGGGAGGACAGCAGTAACGCACCCCGTTCCCCCCTGGGGATAGGAGCGATCCTCCCAGGGAGACCCGAGGGGACAGGGGACACCCCCACACCGTGCTGGGAGGGGGGTAAGATCAACTCTGCAGGCCCAGAGGTGGGGGACAGCCCGGGAGACACCTGCACCCCTGCTGGGACGGGGAGGGCCGAGCGAGGGGAGGGCTCCGGGCCGGGCAGCGGTGCCGCCGGGGCCGAGGGCGGCTCTCCGCGCCGCCGGGGAGGCGGCTGCCGGCGGGGCCGCCCCCTCCGCGCCCCCGGCCCCCGCGGCTGGCCGGGCCCGGTGCAGGCCGCCGGAGAGGGCGGCGGCGCCGCGGCCATGTTGAGGGCGGGGAGCGCGGAGGCGGCGCCGGGGCCGCTGCGGGGCGCGGCGCCTCCCCGCTCCCCGCCGCCTCCCCGCCGCCGCCGCTCCTCCTCGCCGCCCGCAGCCGCCGGCGGGCCGCCCCGCTCCATGGCGACCCCCAGCCCCTGCATCGTGGTGAGTGCGGCCCCCGGCGCCGCCGCGGCCTCCCCCCGCGGGGGAGCCTGCCCGCCGCCGCGCCGGGCCGGGGGCTGCCGGGCGCCCGGGGAGCGGGAAGGGGGGGTTCTCCCGCCTTGCCGCCGCCGGCTGACGGGAGGGGTAGGGTCCCGCCTGCCCCCCAGAATCCGGCCATCTATGCGGGAGCGGGGCGGGGGATGTCCCTCAGCGGCGGGAGCCGCCGCCCCGCGGAGTCACCTTGAGGGGAGCCCCGGCCTCCCGCCGCCGGCCCCGGGGCGCCCCGGCCCCCCGGCGCGGGCGCCCTCCCTTCGGCGGAGCGGTGCCGGGGCCCCCGCGGGGGTGGGCTGGCGGTCACGGGTGGCGCCCGGGGAGGTTTAAACCGGGAGGGGCGGCGGGGAGAGGCGGACTTGCCGCCTGAGAAATGAAGGTGAAACAACTTCCCACCGGCCGCCGACCGGCGCCGCACAACTTCCTATTCCTGTTGCTCCTCGCGGCGTGCGGGGCCGGCGCCGAGCCGGCCGTCAGGCAGCGCCGTGCGAGTCGCGGGTGTTTGTGGGGCGAGGGCATTCCGGGGTGTCTGTTCGCATCGTTACCTTATCTGCTAAGGCCCTTACATATTCATTTGTTTTTTTTTTTTTTTCTCTTCTTTAAGCCAGCGCCGCGTGCTCGTGAAATACATGCGGCGTCTTATGGCCGCGAGGTTGCGACCGTAAACCCCTGCAGTTGATAAAAGCCTGATAAAATCTATCCGAAGGGCCCATTCCCTACCAAATGCAGAAGGGAAGGTTTAGTGGACACGCTAGGTATAACGATGGGTCTGAAGCACAAGAAAATACCGTGTGTTTCGGGAGGGACCTGTCCTATTACTTAAAACAACAGCCCGCTCTGGATCGCAGGGGCGCTGGTCGGGCACTCGATGCCTGAGCTGGGCGCGTGGGTACCTCCTACAGGGTCTGTTTTGGACGGGCGGGTGACAGACTTAAGAAATTCCCCGTGTGGAATACTCATTCGGGGTTACACAAGAAAAAAACCATGTAAACAGTTGGCTGATCACAGGCCAGGTAAGTGCTTCCTTCGGCACTGAAATAAGATTGTGCCTTGCAAGGGCAGTGGTAGCCGAAATGGATACTTGAAATGCCTGCCGTGGTGAACTGTCAGCAATAAGCTTTGGTTTTCCCCCTGAAATTCCCAACTTCATTTTACACACAATGGCGCTCGGGTGCATAACCGGAGAGTGAAGTAATTAAACACCACGTTGTCGTTTCCAGGTTGCAGCAGGGTTAAGGCTTGGGGAAGGCTGTTGTTGATGCTGTTGCGACAATATGCCCTGAACCTCAGCGGTGTTTGTTATAATTATATACATATGCTAATCCCTTGTCCTAATTAATATTCACTTGCCAATATAGCAGGCTGTTCCATACAGGGGATTTGCCTGTGTGGAACAGGTTGCTGAAGTAGGGCTTTCATTTCAGATTCTGAAAGATCTTGAACCTCCATGGTCTGCAGATGGTGATCTGAGAAGGCTTGCTTTACAGCAGCATAACTTGTCACGCTCACGTAGCTGTCTTGTCTTGTCCTGAAAACTGGCTTGTGTGTTTTGTTGTGATTTGGTGTTGCGGAGATTTGGAAGATGTCCACGTCAAAACCTCTGCTTGCTTAATTACAAATGCAGGTTTTACATTACACTAGGAAAATCTAAAGTGTTAAAAAGCTCCTTGGTTATTTTTTAATGGAATAAAGAGATTCTTTGAGGTGTAGTATCTTCATTTTCCTATTCTCCGATGTAGTGTTGTTAGGGCTTTATTTCTTCCCCGCGTTGTATTGCACAACAGCTCATGTGGTATTCCAAGTAACTCTTGTGAACTGTAGGTTCTGTTAGATTACGTTTTACGCTGTGTTCAATGTGACAGATGTTTTTATAGAGAGGGAAAGTAGTGTGATCTTGATGAGCATAAGGGGTTTGATTGTTTACTAAGCAAACAAAACTAACTAAACAAAGCAAAGGACTTGCAGTTTCTCACCACAGACTTTCTAGAAGGCTTTGTAGAAATCTCACCTTATTTCCTTTTCAGATTGGCGATGATGAACAAGGTTACGACCTGGACTTGTTCTGCATACCTAAACATTATGCAGACGATTTGGAAAAAGTCTATATTCCTCATGGGCTCATCATGGACAGGTTTGTTTGACTTCAGACAGTGCACTGCTCCAGCTGATTCCATGATGCTGGAATAAGCAGTCTTCCAGTGATAGTTTTGCTGCCTGGTGAATGTCTAAATAGATTACATTTAATTAGAGGCTAAGAAGTACAAGTGCTAATTAACTCTTGTTTGGCTTCTAAGAGTTTGTACATTTGCAGTTATGCTCTTGTGTGGAAATTTGTCATAATTCTCAAGCGAAATTTTATGGTATGTAGCAATCTATGACTTTCTTTCCAGTGTTTCTTTGATGTTTTACCATCTTAAAACCTAATTAGAAGGCATTATTTATTGTGCCAGTTCAGTCTGAAAACAATTATAGCCTCTTGAATTTCCTTAGGCTATTAATAAAAGTAAATTATTAATCACATGATCTTAGACTTTCTCATGTTCGTATGGTAGATCAGTAATATCCAACTTTCTCCTACTTTTGGGGAAAGACATTAGCCTCTGCAAATATCAATCTGTCACTTCTGTGGTCGCTGAAATCTGTGATGTGCTGTGGAAGTTTTATCTTGCATGATCAGAAATGGGTGCGTAATGCTACAAGGCATTTTTGTTTCACTTTGTGTTTGATAGTTGCTAATTCCCTTTAAGAGAATGAACCACCAATTCAGTGAAGCAGTTGTTGGTGACATGCAACCATTTAAGAGTGGTGCTGGGTGGATCTTCCTGGAGATCTAATGAATAGGAATGCTTCTAGATTTTGATGTGGTCCTATTTGATTAGATATAATAAACATTCCTATAAAATTTTTAAAAAATATTGTAAAAGCTTTGCACTGGAAATCCATGTATAGGGCAAAGTAAAAAATACAAAGTACAAAATTGGGCAAAGTTCATGTCATTAAGTAATTGACGTAAAGTTTGTAATGGTAGGCTTTCTCTGAGAAACCTGCTGTCAGCTGGCACACAATAAATGCATACCGTGCTTTCTAAAATAAATTACCAGATAAAATTAGAAACAATGATTGCAGAGGAACGGCACAGTGTTCTCTTGCTCTGCTTCGTTGGTATTGTATTTTGCAGTTAGGACAAATTGCTGGCATTCTAGCCTGGCAAATAAACATAAACTCTTCAGTTTACAATTTGAGAATTTTCTTGCTCCTCAATTAGTGAGGGCTGCTGCCTGTTTGGTCGTGTTAGCTTACGTTGCTCTTTGCGTGGAAGCCTAACATACTTTTGGAACAAGAAAACACACCTTCGTGTCGCATGTCTGACAGTGATACAGCTTCACAGTGTTAAGATTTGCTTTGTCTGAGCATGACGTATGAAAACAAAGGCATTTGGCAGTGCTACTGTTAGATTAACCTTGAAGAGCAAAACTTTGTTGACCAATAACGTGTAAAAGTGACTGAAGGTGTGAGCAAATATTTCTGAGCAAAATGTGTTTCCGAGTTGGATGCATGTGTTTGCTACTCTTAGCGGTATAAAGTGCTGCTGGTGTGGTAAGCAAATGAGATGTGTTATGACAGCTAACTCTTTCTTGGTTTTGTATAGGACGGAGAGACTGGCACGAGAAATTATGAAGGGCATGGGAGGACACCACATTGTAGCACTCTGTGTACTCAAGGGTGGCTATAAATTTTTTGCTGATTTATTAGACTACATCAAAGCACTGAACAGAAACAGTGACAAATCAATCCCCATGACTGTCGACTTCATTAGGTTGAAGAGTTATTGTGTAAGTATCTTTGCAGTACTGTGCAATTTTTATATAAATTTGACTAACTTCAAATTATTAACAGAGGTGGTTTAATATTGTTACTGCCTGAGTGTGCTAATATTAAACAAATAATTATGGGAATTAAGAGTCACAAGCTAATTTACTCTGTCTCTTCCTTACTATATAATTTGTTTTCTTTTAGACCTTGATATCTCCACAGCCCAGTAAAATGCTTATTGGAGAGCAGGGACACCCTTTCCGTGTCCTTTACTTGTTAAGTAGTTTCCCCTCTGCGCACCACCCTGTCTCTAAAGCTGTGGCTCTAGAATAATACAGAGGATTCTCCTCCAACTATGGTTACAAAAACTTAATTCTAGGAATTTTTATTTGGCTTAGACATCATTCATTGAACAGGAAGACTTGAAAGCTGCAAAAACGGTTATACCTGGGTTCTCTATCTCGTCTTTTGTTTGGCTCAACCAATGAATAAAATCAGTTGTATTTGGCCTTGAGGAAATACTAGATTCATAAACATAGACTTACGAATCGGGCACTACCTTTTCAAGACTAGGTGTAGGTTGCCTTGGGTTTACATTTGTGGAAAATAATTTACTTTCATTCTGAACACAAGGGCTTAACTTTATAGGGAAATTGAACATTCTGTAGCATGAGGTAACGTGTAAGTTTTATAGAAGGAAGCATGAGGTTATGTTGTGCAGGTCAAAGGAAGAAGCAGATGTATGTTAGTACCGTATGCTTCCTGAGTTACTGACAGCCTAGTCTCATGTTTTCAGGATGGTATTTATGATTTGTTTCATAAGACCATCTGTAGCATGGAAATAATTCCATTTTTTTGTTTTGGTTTAGAGTGTTTGAATAAATTGTTTGATAAGGCTGTGCTAATGTTCTCTCTCAGTAACTTTGCATTCAAGTCAGCACTATAGGCTCCTTGTCGCAGTTGTAGACGAGTGCCTATTCTAGAAGAAAAAAATAGAGATTACTAAATTGGAAACTCAACCTCATCCTTCATTTCATTAAACTGTGAAACCAGAGATGGAGTTATCTGCAGATGTAGTTTGGTCTGTCTGTTACCATTTCACGGCAAAGCCCAGAAGTGCGTGGGGCTTTGGTCGAGCCTGCAGGGTGAGCAGCCCTGGCTGCCAGAGGCGTATACGTGGCTGGCTGTCCAGGGGTTACCTGGAAACCCTGTTTATGTTTGCTGAACGCAAGGCAGTAATTTAGCTATGCTCTTTAATGAGAAGGCAAGGCTGGGCAGAAATGTTCGTGCCAGCCTTTCGTTGTATCTCACAAGGCACTCTGTGCTTGCACACCATATTTAAATCAGTGGGCGAGAGCTGCCTGACGCCCTTTCCTTCTGCTCCCCGCAAAAGATTCAGGCTCCTGCCACTGGTCTGCTTAACTACTAAGCCACCACATGCCAGTATATTTGGCCTGTAAAAGCCACAACAGAAAGCTGAATGTCTCTATTACAGGATAATATGGTAAAGAATAGGAAATTATGATTCCTGTTTTGTTTTGGTGAGGAAATAGTGTATCTTTGGGTTTCTTCAAGGAACACTTCCAATAACTTGGCTTGTTTAGAAAGCAATATAAAGACTATACCCTTTCACTCTCTCTGCTTTTTGACTAAGTTGGAAAAAACAATTGGAGAAGTGGTTTGAAACATGTGAAAAAAACCCCTCTGTTAAAAAGCAAGGCTGCCTTATTATAGGCATGTTTCCTTTGCTCATGCTGGTGTGCTAGGTGTGCTTTGGTTCATTTCTTTACTACAGCTGCTTTTGTTTATTACTCCCTAGAACTACAGTGCCTTGATGATAATAGGTGAGTGAGCAGCAAAATAAATTTTATGAAAACTAAAAGCCTGGTTTTGTAGTAAAAAAGAGTAGATGAAAAGTGGAGAAATTTAGGCAGAAAGCTGTCTACGCAGAATGTTTTCCTTGAGGTGTTGGCTTCAGGGTTTTTTGTTTTGTCAGCCAATTCTATAAAAGAATGTTTTCTTGTTCTAGATGAGCGAGGAGCTCCTGTTACCTGATGCCTCCACACAGTATTTACGAGCATTTAATTTCTGTGGACTCGCTTAGGTAGTTATTAATAACCAGACTTACGTCCTTTAGATTGCATAACGTGATAGACTGGGTGAGATTGTCCTAATGTGAACATGTATGTAACATTGGCTAGGTTTTCCATCATTAATAGTGTCAGAATGCTAAATCTGCTCTGTAGTTTTTATCTGTTCTTTACTAGATGGAGGGAGCTACGCTTGGTGATGTGAAAACCAAAACTGTAATGGACAGTTGAAAGTGGAGCTAGCTCTCTTGTTGCTGTCTTTGGATGTGATTACTAGATCATGCTGCCTGCCTTTACAGACTGGATAAGAGATGTTAAAAATACCCTGGTCACATAAACAAAGCAGCCGAACTTGTATAATGGTTCTGAAATTGATGTAATTGAGGTTCTATTCTTGTTTCAAACTGATCATTTAATATTTACAAGCATATGGGGCTTTTTGTGTTGCAATGCAAAGTTCATACTGTTCTGCACCCAAAAATAATCCTCTAAGAATACTGACATGATCAAGCTGTGATCAAAATGTGCTTGTAACTCCAGCTTTCCGAGTCCTTACAGATGAATTTTAATGATCTGGCAAGCTGTTAAGAAATGGAAAGATAGTGTTTGTGAACAGACCCAGATCTCTGTATTCTTGACAAACAGTTTATTTTGTTTGCGCTACAAGAAGAATGGCTTTTCACCAGTCTCCGGCGTTTAAACTTGGAAATGAGCAAACGTTGCTTATATAGTCATGAAGGGCAGCCAAAAGACAATGGATGCGTTGCACTGTCACTTGGGAAAATAGGGATTTTCCAGTGCAGTACATGGTAAACTCTGGTTAGGCTGGTCATGGCAGTATTCTGAAAGATCTCTGTTAACCAAGCCTTGTAGCAAATACTGTAAGGAACTTAAAATGCTGTTTTAAAAGGTGAACTTGGAGTCACTTGAGTCAGGAGTTACAATCTTGTAAAGCATTATTGTTTTCCAGCAGGGACAACGGGGGGGCAGTGAAACCAGATCTAAACAGTAAAACTCTTACGTGTTAAACCACAAAGCATTAAAGTCTTACCAGTCCTGAAATCAGAAATAATGCTCCTGAAGATAATTAAAACATTGCTTAATTATTAAACAAAGTTCTTTCCAATAGAAATCTGGTTATAACCAGTGTTGGAAATTCTTTAACTTTTTTATCCTTTTAATTGCTCAGGAACTCAGTACCTGCATAGGAACACAGGTTTATATGCCAGTGAAGGTTTATGTTTTGTGTTAAAAAGTGTAGCAATTTGTATGGTTTTTGGTGGAAAGGAGCAGGAAAGTTTCTGTAGGTTAGATTGGTTTTCCTCTGCTGATCATCATACTTGAATATGCATAATCCAAAGCTTTACAGTAACTTAGAGGTTTGTGGGGATCTTGTTTGAGTATAGTGTGTTGCTTTGTAGCCAAACAGATCATCAAGAACCTGATCTTATGCATGTATTGAGGAGTACGAGTCTGTCATCTAGGCATGTAATTTTAATGGAACAAATTACCCATAAGATCTTTCTCCATTATTGTTTTGTAAGGAGTGATGATTTTTTTACATCCTTCCACAGAAGGAGGTTGAAATCCCTTTTAGTGTAGGAATAGATAAGAGAGAATCCTGTAACATAAACAAGGAAAAGCATAAGGAAGCTGCCATTCGAGATAATTTTAAGATAGGGTGAACACAGGAAATGTCCTTTAGCCTTATGAATACAGCGCTTAACTGAATGACATTTTTGTGGTTGATCTAGCCAGCATCTCAGGCACTCAGTAGCAGTGTGTACATCTGCTGGGTCAAGCAGCAATCATTTTTGACACCTTTGTTTTTGGACTTCTTCAACACAGTGACATTGATGCTGTTCAGTTTAGTTGTTGTTTGCACTGTTACGGAAGCATGAAACAGTTGGCTATCAAAAATGAGTGTTCCTGTAATGCAACGTGGCACTTCCGTGTAATTTCAGAGTGGTGTAACTCAGACAAATGTTTTCTTTAAAACACATGGAGTAAAACTGAAAATACACTTTTTCTAATAATTTATTTGGGTTTTTTTATGTTGTATCATAGGAATCTTAAAAGGAAAGTATCTGTTAGTCTTATCTGCTTTTACATGCCTAGAGTTGTCAGTACTTCTTTATCCTAGACCATTGCCACCACTGAACGGATTTTAATACATTTGCTCTTTGCTATCATCCCAGCATTACTTATTGTGCACTTGGTGTGTGCCTCTCTAAATCATTTGTTTCCCTTTTTTTGTGATAACATTTCTTAGTTTTTGCCAACAATTCACATAGCACGAATATCCATCTGCACGTGGCGGATAGGAAGAAGCTGTACGTGGCTGTCTCTCTGTTCCCTTGTGGTCCCCTCTCTATTGTATCTGTAATTTCTGGGTTTGGGGAAGGAACTGCTGTTTCGCTGCGTGTCTGTGCAGTTATGCAGCACGCTTGGGCTTCAGGGTGCAGCAGCAAAATGGTAACTTTTTCTGAAAGGAAGATGTGTGGTAAGGGGCTATGAAAATGAACTTTGATAAGTGATACTATGAAATGGTTAAATTGTAGGATAATATAATAATCTGTAAGTAGTAGAGTAATAAGCATATCTCATCCAATATGAACTGTGAGACACTGTCAAGGTTTAAAGTCAGTTGAATGACTTTAAATAAACAGCAAAGATCTGTGAAGCACTCCTAGCAGCTGTTTTTAACTTTCTTACATAACGGATCATTTACATTTGAATCAAAGTTTAGTTTTACTGAAGAAAAATGCTGCGTTCTCGTGATGGTGCACCTATGTTGCTGTTCAATTACTATAAGAAGTAATTTGATTGTTACTAATATTTGTTGTAAACTAGGCAAATGTAAGCTGTTCTGGCTATTTTCGTAGTTTCTATTTCTAAATATTAATCTGTGCCTTGTTTGCTGGCTAGATCTTGTTATTGTTATGATTGCTTATTCTTATTCAAAGAGTAAGGCTTTCTAAAGCATTAAAGTTTAAAATGTAAATTACCGGGTATATAGCAGCATGCAGCTTGGAAACTGAAGTGCCTTTTGTCTTATTTCCATATCTGTAGGGAATGCATAGCACATCATATCTTTTTAGATACATATGTGTATATATAATGGTCACAGATGAGAGTTGGTGCCTGCGTTTATGCAGATCTCACGTCAAACAATCTTTATCTGAAATACCATCTTTGAATTTGATCGCTTTTAATTTCTTATTTAATAGAGAGACACTGTTGGTGCTGTGTTTCTGAAAGCATTAACATTCACTGGTTATGTAATTTGCAGCTTTGGTATTTACTGGAAGAAAAATTACTTTAATTGTGGTAATGCTAATGCTCACCCTCCTCTTCCTTATTAGAATGATCAGTCAACTGGAGATATAAAAGTCATTGGTGGGGATGACCTCTCAACCTTGACCGGAAAGGTATGGCTCTTTGTACATTTAAAAACAAATGAAGAAAACCACTAAAGAACCCACATACCTGCATGGTTGGAAGGCTGCTTTTTCAGAGTGTGAAGATTATAGAGTTTAAAAAAAAAAAGAAAACAGAAGAGTTTCATTTAAATATACGCCACTGTATACTAGGAGAGTGGGTAAGCCCCACCAAAGCCATCGGTTTAGTCTGAACTTGACAACAAAAAATTCACCATCTTCAGTATCAGCAAGTTTTAGATTTGTTTTTCTGCAGTGCCAGAGAAGGATCATCTTGTGGGGGTTGTTGTCTACAAACTACCTTGAAAAGAGAGCAGCATTATTTTGTTTGCTGTATTGGTGTTCCACTGAAGTAGGGATGGGAATTCATACTGTCAAGATGTATGATGTGCAGCCCCGGTTAGGAACTGAGGTTCCCGTTACAGGCGGTGAAGGGAGAAGGGAAAGGGAGAGGATAAATTGGGAATCTATTTTTCTCCAGTGACTCTATGGAGATCATTGAGGCAGATGTCTGGGGTGGTGCCTCCTGCTCTGTCAGAACACATTACTTTCCCCTTCTCCTTACACATACGTGGTCTTTAAGGCGTGTACGTCACGGTTCAATATGAAGGATGTAGGTGTGACAGAATTGTACATGCTTCTATATGACACGCTTTGCTTTAGAAGAATGCGAATTGTGTAGACTCTGTTGTGATCTCTTTTGCATATATCTAGAAATCTCAGTCTAAATAATTTAAAGACCACTTTGTACTCAGCATGAGACGTTGAGGAGAATCTCATTGCCACCTAATTGTTATTAGAGCATCAGAAATGTTAACTGCATAGAATTTGCCGTTACATGTGTAAACAAACATAAATGGTGGTACAAATACTTAACTGCAATGAAAAGTAATACATTATAGAGATTAATATATATAAGAAATGCATATTCTCTAGATATTAATGGATTTTTCTTTTTTTTTTTTTCTTTTTCTCCCCACCAGAATGTTTTGATTGTAGAAGTAAGTATTATGTTTCGCTTTGAAGTTCTAATGTGTGACTGGTAAAAGAGCTCTAACAGAAGTTGCTCTTAAGCCAGAAAACCTACAGTTTCTGGTTTCAGGGCTTCCAGCTTCTGATTCCAGGCCTGAATTCTGCAAGCGGGCTCTGAATTTGAAATGATCTGTGTTTTGAATTCTCAAATTGCATTCAACTGCCAAATTTAACAAGGAAAATATTAATGTAAAATTGTTCACATTTGCTTTCAGTTTTCTGGGGTTCTGTCAATTCTAAAATGTTTTGGGTTTTTTTTTTATATTTTGTTTTATTTTTAAATTTTAAAAGGTAGCCTGAACAAAGTGATATTAAGCATATTGTTGTTCTGACTTTGTAACAGCAAGTTAGGAAATCAAACTGCCGGGGTAGAAAGAGATTCCTAGTAGGAATATCCTAAAATATGTGGAAAAACAGATCTAAGCCCAGTGTCCTTGTGTATAATTTGTTTAGAGAGCAGTGACATTGAGAATGCTAATTCCTGATCAGCATTTTGCAGTTGCTAAATTCCCATTCCGCTGTCTTGTAATGGTTCTTTGGACAATACCAGGTCCAGTACACCTCAGCTTGATTTCCTATTAGGTACCATTCCTTCATTCTTGCTTTCATACCTCTTTCTTGATGGGCAGTGTCGCTTAATTTCAGTAAGTATCGCTTTGACAAAGGATGTTCTTGAGTAAGATTGCCAGTTTCAGGATAGGGAAGCAGCAGTGGTAAACAGGAAGAATGGGCATACAATTTAATAATGTCTTATGGCTCCAAATAATGGAAGTGGCTTGTTTGTAAGCAAAGAAACAGCTATGGCAACTGATTCAGCAGCCAAAGGGAAGGATGTTTCCTCTGTCATAAAATGTAGGGTTTGTTTTGTTGGGGGTTTTTGTTTGTTTTGGGGTTTTGTTGTTTTTTTTTTTAATTTGAGGTTATATTATTCCACAGGAAGCACATTCAGTTCCAAAACTCCTACCAAAATAGTATGTATACAGCAGTCATCTGTGTGACCAGTGGTGTCCTTTGAAGTATATTTTGCTTCAGATAGGCAGATGCATTTAATTATGTATCTGCTCCATTTCAGATGAATATACATCTTTAAAGTCCCAGACAGCTAGCTAGGCTAGTTTCTCATTTGTTCAGTGAATCATCTATCCAGTGACTTGTCTTACACGCTGTCAAACTGAACCTTTTTGCCAATCACCGTTCTTACTGTCAAACAATAAAAATGCACGTTTACTGTAGGTTTAATATCTTGTGCACCAGAGCGCTAGGCTTTTTCTATGCATCATCCCTTTAATGTGCAAAAAAAACCTGAACAAAATGGAGATTCATCTCCAATGAACAGATGATCACACAATACAAAATCAGTAATAGGCTCTATTTTTATTTTAGAGTATAGAAGTAGCTGCTTCTGTATATTTACCAGCTTTTATTTTTATCTGATGTGTATGTCTTTACCTTCTCTTGAGTTTAAAGCCATGATTAAAAGCATTAAGTGTTAAAGACGGTATATATAGCTGATGGGTTCTCTGTTGAGTTTTTCGTTTGATTTTTATTTTAATTGGGAGTCATGGGAAAATAAGCTGAAACCAGGACATTGCTGCTTCTGTGTTATCTACCTCCTTCTCTTCAAATAGACTTGATTTCAGGCCAGGGTAAGGGCTGTCCCTCTAAAGATCATGTGATTATTTTGGTCCAAATGAGGAGTCCATTTCTGATGCTTCAGCTGTAAGGCATATATTCCTTTTTTTTTTCTTATATGTGCAGTGGATGGGATTACAATGGTGTGTCAAAATTCATTTTAGTGTTTTTGAATATACACTTTAGAACTGCACCCAGGTATTCCCAGTGCAATTTCTTTGGCTGTTTCTTGGATCTGTGATGTAAATTACTCCTTTTTCTTTAATTGCAATAATGGGTTCTTCTGCCTATTTTCCTTTTCTTTCTGTTCTATACATCTGTCTCTGTAACGGAGCTCAGTGGCAAGACTAATGTTACTCTTACCATATTAAAATTAAACATCGTTTGTATATTAGATGCAAGGAGCACAAGCTCCAAAAGGAGCCAAGAAGGACATGGTTCAGTAACTGCTTTCAAAGTCATAGTTACCCACAAAAATTAAGAAATATTGTTAATGTCTGTGATCACTTCACTGAGCACAGTTGTGTAAGCACAGCATGTCACCTATATTTGACTGTGAACAGTATTTTGGCATATTTTCGTGCTCTTGTGGATGAGCAATTTCTGCGGTAGAAACTTGAAAATGCTACTCTGACATGTTTAATATTCTTTCTTAATTGAGATTTTTATTTTCAGGATATAATTGATACTGGTAAAACAATGAAAACGTTGCTGTCTCTACTTAAGCAGTACAATCCAAAGATGGTGAAAGTAGCCAGGTAAATTTTGAATTACGATTATTTGTGCTGTATTTCACCTTAAGAAGGACACACAGTGTTTTTTAAAAAAAGTACAGACCACATTTCCATGGAAGAGAAATGGAGGGGACATTTCTGCAGGAGTCGTAGGAGTCATATGTCATGCAATCTGTTGGAGTTCAGTATTTGTTTAAACTCCAGAAGCACTTTTTCTTGTTATGAGAACTTACGTTTGTTAAGGTGGGCAGAAACACTGTTCTTTCCAATCTTATTGCTGGAAGGCTTTCAGTGCTTTAGAAGGGGATGGCTTGTGCGTGCCTGGTACATGTCTTGCCATACTATATTATGGTAAGGGTTGTGGGGTTTTACCACTGAAGTCCAAGTTAGGTTAAGAAGTATATGGAAGAACTGAAATCTTTTGGGCTTCAAAAAATACCCTCTCAAGTTGATCGAGGTATTTTCAACAAAAACTTAGTTCATAAATACACACTTTTACTAGAGATGGTGATAAAAAAAAAAGTTAGTGGTTGTCACTTGTGTGTATGTAGTATCTACCCAAACATGCTTGTTTCTGCTTGCGCTGTCAGCAACTTCAGTAACGTACCTCCAGAGACCTTTTTTCAGTTTACCTTCTGAAAAGAAGAATTGTAGAATTAAATTAGTTTGCACGCTAACGTTATTGTTTGTGTAGTGTGCATAGTGCAGCTGAGCTTTAGAGGTCATTCTGTGAGAGTCACCAGCCATATGCTCTTCCAGGCTTTTCGACTTAGTTACATCTTTAATCAATTTGTTTCAAAACATTTTATCATTAAATAACTTAGAACTAACGAGAAATGTTGAGGATAATATTCTCTTATTAACCAATATCAACTTTCTTCCTACTTCTTTTGAAATTGCATCTTTTACGCTGCTATGCTGTGGTTGTGTATTTTACAATAAAGGCATAATGATTGCTGGGGATTAGAGATAAAGCAGAGCTGTGTGTAATATCTAATCAGTTGTGTTGCCATAACAATGTCAAAGCAGTTGTTAGATGTACGAGAACAGCTCTTCTTATTGATAATCTGGAGGTGACCTGCTGAAGGTGAGGTTTTTGAGGGTTTTTCCCTGGCCAGATCAACTCTGCCAAATTTTAAGTATTTGTCACTGAATAGTGCCCTAACACTGCAGTGTGCATCATGAATATAGCGTGAGCAAAGTCCAGTTTCCTGTTGTTTAAACCTGTTGAAGTAATTTGGGTCTGCCAAAGACCTGAGCAGGTAAACATGATCATTCTAGATAGGCTTAAGTGTCATGTTCTTCGTTATTTCGCTTGCTTATCTTTTTTTCTTTTTCTTTTTATTTGACAACTAAGCAGTTGTTGCAGGGAGGTTTGAATTAATGCTGGTATGATTTGGGGGCTTCTTTGATCAAATCCTACACCGGTTCTCAAAAATGAGGTCTCACAACAAGATGTTTCAGTAAATGTCTAAAATTGAAACCGTGACGAACGAAGCCCTGCCTTCAGGGGTGATCCAGGAGGGAAGGAGGTCTGTGCTTAATGCACAGCGTTATGCTGACCTCTGTCTTTTCATTCAGCCATCGACCGCCTTTTCTTTTCCTCCCAGAGTCTCAGTGTGGCACAGATAGACAAATGTCAGGTCTGTGGGGTTGTCTTCTAAGAGGTAGAAGTGCTCAACTGAATAATGAGTGAATCAAACTAGCAAGGCATTTCTCTCTACTACAATATGCCCAGCTCTGTATCTCCATGCTTTTACACCTCTGACTCAATTCTGGACAAGTGGAGCTGGTTTGTATCACCTGATCATCAGAACAGAATTACATTTTCTTTATGGGGGTAAGTAGTATTGCCAGTGAAAAACAGTTGAGGACATGTTGCGCAAACGCAACTGAGGTTGCATTTAAGCAGCTGAACTTTTGCTTCGTAATACTAATGCTTTTGAAAAGAGCTCAGCTGGTCTGGCCAGATCCGGAGTTGTCACCTCTTTACCTATCAGCTAAATTGCTCCTGAAGTTCCTAACACACATAAAACCCCATTAAATCACTTTTCACCATGGAAATCCATCCAGAAGAGTCTCTCCTAGCCTCTGGCTTGCAGACCTGTTAGTTATCCTTTAGGCTGTGAACTGTTCATAATTCTGGGAAGTTTTGATTTTGTCAAAAAATAAAAAATCAGCTGCACCTGCAAATAAGATAATAGTTTAAAAATGTGTAGTTATGCTTTCATTTAAGCAGATTTAGGCCAAATTCAGCTTGTCTGTCATCAAAACAGTCTCGTGTATTTGTACCCGGTGCTTTTCCATGTTTCAGTTTTACATTGTTTCTATTTGACAGTTTGTTGGTAAAAAGAACTCCTCGAAGTGTGGGATATCGGCCAGACTGTAAGTGACTTTTTGACAACCATTATTCATTTGTATAAGTATGTCAATGTATTGTGTGCCCTTTGGTCAAAGTCCAAGGATATTCCAGATAAGTTTTCACTAATGATTCTTCATAGCTTTTGCTCTTATTTAGGGAATTTAAATATTTTGAGTGTATTTTGACAATTAATCTGGATTTGGCCTGATCCTTTTTTTCTTAACTTTTTGTAACATTTTACCATCTGAAAAGCAAGCTTTGATATTTTAGTCTGGGTTACGCCCTTTTCATGTGCAAATTCTACCCGCTTGCGTGTAGTCAAATGCTTTGGTCAGCAGAATCTGCTGGATTCACCTTCTGCACTCTGGGAGTGATTCGGGGATCTAAACCCAGCCACCTCATGCCATTTGGATGTCCCCAGGAATGTAGGAGGACCATATGAGGTAGCAGGTCTGATAAAAGTTTACAGTGGTAAGATGCCTAAATTGGCACAAAACAGGTTATGTCTAGGCATCTGAATGACTCCCTTCTAGTCATCTTCTGCCTGTCCCAAGACGATAAAGAAAGGAATATCATCCAGAGCTGACAGTGGTACCAGAGTGGCGGCTCCTCCTGTCTTGGGAAGGACTATGTGTTAATCTGGACCATGTACTTTCACTAGGGAAATGGGGTGAATTTAGCAGCAGAATCACACCCTCTTACTCCTCCTTTCCAAAGTTGTACAATGTTCTGGAACTGAAAATTTTCAGTGTCTTAAAAGCTTCATTGAGGTGTTCCCCTCGGCCAAGGATGCCCCTCATTCCTGAGATCTTATTATAGGCTTAGCTGGGTTAACGGTCTGCCTTTTGAGCATCTTGCAGCAGATGACTTGTTTTGCCATCTGTCCACAGAGACAACCTGATCAGTGCAGGACACGTGAGCTCTGAAAGAAGATACAACAGGCAGTAATGGCTGGGCCCCTGTTTTATCCATGTATTATGAGGCCAAGTAGACACTAAACATCACCTTAATTTTTCAAAAAATGAACACAGCCTTTCCTTTGAATTATATGATTTATCTTCCTCTTTTCTTTACAGAGCCTCATTGTAGCCAGGGAGAGAAAAACCACACAGCTTTCCTGTGCTCAGGAGTCTTTAATTCTAGCACGAGGGGAGAAAGCCATTTGGAAATTTTATATTACTTTATATTTTATATAATTTTATATTTTTGGTCATTTTATAGTGTGTGGTCAAGTTGGACTGATGCTACTTGACCACCTGCAAACTGTCCTGCTAGAGCCGTTTAGACAATCTGGAGTAGTCGATGGGCTCTTTTTAGGCAGTTGCTCTGGGAGAAGAAAAAAACAATACAACTCAACAAAACCTCCCCAGCTGTTTCTGAAACCTGCAAGTGATTCCATAACGAACAGAGCGCCCTTTGCTCTTCACTGTTCTCTGTACTGAGGGATCAGGATGTAAGATGTGCTTTAGCAGAGCTGCCCTGCAGTCATAGCGTATTGCTACGTATCAGGTCACGGCCCGCGAGTCGCAGAGTGGAGTTCATCTGGGCACTTACCTGGAGGCGAAGGATTGGTTTCCCTGCAGTAACTGTGGTTCTGACAGTCACGTTATTCCGTGCTCACTCTCCCAGCCCTTCACAGAAAGTCTTACTGGACTTGCACACCCATAGTTTTGAAGGAGCTGGCGACTGAACCTGCCTCCTCGTTATGCCTTTGGGTAGCCCTCCTGCAGCCCTCCCCGAGGCACAGGTCCAGCTCGCAGCGGTGCTGCATTTTGAATGGTACTGTGAGGCTGACTTGTGCCGTGCTCACCAGTTCTGCTGCCTCTGCACTGGCACATCAAGCATGCAGGCAGTGCTGGGAAGTATCATCTCTCTTTCTATGTATTTACAAAGTTGCAGGAAATTTTCAAGGAATTTTACATTCTGATAATAATACCCTGTCTGTAGATTTAAGTGTGTCCATTTAAGTGCATGCTGGCACTGTGCTGCTGCATGGCAATAAAGACATCTATCTAATTTTGCTTTAGTTGATGAAATAAAGCAACAGAGTAAGTTAAAATTTTAAAATAGCTCAAATATTAATCCAAGGATACTTGAGTAGAAGAATAAAGTGAGTTAGGATGCATACATATCTATAAAATTCCAGGAACTCTGAAGTTCTCTTCTAACATAGTGGTGACTTACGATCTTTTTCAGTTGTTGGATTTGAAGTTCCAGACAAGTTTGTTGTGGGATACGCCCTAGATTACAATGAATACTTTAGAGATTTGAACGTAAGTAATTTTTCCCGTATGTTTTTGTCCATTTAAAATTAGGCAGGAGGAAGGAAGGGAAGTCTCCTCACATCACTCTCCCTCCTCTGTAAATCATGCCTTGTGTGCAAATACGTTCCGCTGGTGGTGCAACGATGAGAGCAAACCCTGGAGCAGCAGGACAGTGTTTTGGAGCTCTTAGAAAACTAAAACTTACTTTGCTACATGCAGAATGGAGGCTCCACATCTCCTGTCGACTTTGAAATAATGTGAAGTTTGTGTGAGGTTTCTTATCTTACCAGGTATCTACAACAAATAAATGCATTTGCTTAGTTACGTAAGAATTAGAGAAGAGAGACTTTGGAATTCAAGAGAGGTTCACTTTTTATTCTAAGTTGTTACTTCCTCACCAGCCTTATATCAGACACTGGTTGGGATAATTAGAGGGAGGAGAAAGAAGGCAATGTTGAGCTTTTTAGAAAAAAAAAAAAAAAGCAGGCTTATATTATCACGAGATTCTTGCGTACCGAAACGTGTATAGCGTGCTTGTATTTTTTTCAGAGGTGCATTACTGAACAGATATGTAAAACATTGGTCTCTTACATGACTTTTCTAACGAGAGCTTTTTATTTTATTTTGTTTCAGCATATCTGTGTAATCAGCGAGACGGGGAAGCAGAAGTACAAAGCATGAAAGCATAGTTCAAGTGCTTTGACAACAGAGCTTTGAAATGTTTTGTTTACTGAGTCCTATCTTTCACAGGCTTCAACTCTGATACACCAGCTAAAATTGTAGAATGCCCCAGCCCCATTGTCATATGCTTACTATAATTTATTGCATGTACAATATAAGATCTCGTCTTGTTCATTTATATTTTAGAAATGTAAACAACTACTGCAATTCTGCACTCCTTATTTTGATTTGCACTATGACTCTACCGACTCTTGCTGCCCCTGGTTGGGTTGTGCTGTTCGTGAGCTCCAGAGGCTAACGCTTGCAGTGGTAAATTGCTTAAACCTCATCAACCCAGAACTGAAATAGTTCAAGTACTGTAAATGTAAAGCATTTTATGATAGGGAAGTCTATTAGTAATATTTTTAAAATCCGTAATTTAAGTTTTATATTTTAATGCACAAATGTGTTTGTGATTTATGGATAGTTGCACCTTTGGGTGTTATAAAGTACGAGGAGCAGCCAGTTACAGTATCTGTAATCTCCAAGGAGCTCGTTCAGATCTCCTGGAGTTGCCTTATTGCTGTAAAAGAAGTCTGAGTGAAAAATGTCCTTTTTTCTTTTTTCTGTTTTTTGTTTGTTTGTTTTTTAAAGGATGTGGAATGACAAAACAGAATGTTTAAAATCTAGTTTAAGTTGAGCTGCCTGTTTCTGTTTGTTGTTTTTTTTTTTCTTTAAAAACATCCATCAGCCAGTGGAATTGCCTTTTAAATTTAAACAATTTTAATGTATTTCTGAAAAAGTATTGTAATGTTTACTTTATAAGATCTACAAAACAAAGTACTTTAAAATAAAGGCTGTCTCTTTAAAATAAGCCCCATAAATCTACGCCACTTGTTCTGTATATTAAAGTGCTCTTGACATCTTCTTCTCAGTAATATTTTTCAAAAGTGTCCCTGACAGTGAAGGCAGACTCTACATTTGCTGTCTTTGTCGAGCTTTTGGTTAACATTATCCTGTCTACGAGAGAGATGGTAAAGTGCTGAGGGAAAATATTGAAACACTTGCATATTCTATAACCGAACTAGATTTCAGAGAAAATGGCTTAAGCACTGTCCGTTGTTCTGTTTTGGCAAAAACGAAAAGTGGAGATTTTATTTTCATTAAACATATACACGTGGGGAAGAAAAAAAAACCACAACCGTTTTGTAAGAAATCATTTGGGTTTGTTCTTTAACACCTCTGTTCGTGTCGAGTTTAGTTCTAAACATGGCAGCCCATCTCCCACCTCGTCCTTGTGCCCTGATTTTCAGTCCCTCAGCTTACACGGTTCTTGTACCTCTGGTGTGGGTTCTTCCGCTGTACGCTCGGATTTAACGCTGCTCAGCGGTTAATACTTAATGAAGATTTTGCTGGCCTGTTCTGACAGATTTTTCTGAGGTTTTGAAGTTTGGGTCGTGTTTCTGTACTTTTCCAAGTACTGCGCATTGTTGTCCATCCATGTGTGCTCAGTTACAACTGTGGTAGTTAGTAGCAGACCTAAGATATGAATAATTTACACAGTGTAATTAGATCAAATGACCGCAACGTGTAGGAGATCTGTTTGTAAATCAAAATTCGCATTAACAAATATTAGAACGCTGATCATGATCGTATTATACTTTTGCAATGTTAATGTTCCAAAGAGCTTTTTGCCTAAATGCGCTACAAAGACCGGTTGTATTTCTCAATGTCCTAAATAACGTGTGTGTATATGCCTTTTTAAGAACCTGTACTGTCCCTGGGACGACTTGTTGCAAAATACATGATGCATCTCCAAGAAGAGGAAGCACAAAAGCAACATAGAAAATTATAGACCCAGTGAGAACTATTGCATCCATTCAAGTTTTCACAAGGTCTGGTTGGACTTAAGGCCTAATCTTAAAAAGCAGTGTTTTCTTCAACCTTCTTAAGAGTTCCTACTTCACAATGTGTTTTAAAATAAATGAACGGCAGCTGGAGATGACACAGGAGAGGTGGCCTGAAAGTACGTATTTACACCTGAAAACAATGAGAATCGATGATGTTCAATGTCTTTTAGGACTGAACCCTTAAATTAGTTTGTCCTGAAATGTTTTTCTGCCTTGGTGAAGAAGGTTATTCAAATGCTGTGATTTGGGAACGGGAGGAGACGCTGCGTTAGTCGTGACGAGGGATTTATCTTCCAAACGGAAGCTGGAGTGGGGCAGTTACCAGTCGGTTGGGGGTAGGAGTTGCAGCTTCCTGGAGCCGTGCACGTCGTGTGGTCACAGAAGAGGACTGGGAAGATACTCTTTGAGCCACACGGACCCCAGGAGCGGTGCTGCAGGATCCCAGCTCTGCCTTCTGGCGAACCTCGCCCGAGTCTGATGGAAAAGGCGGTATGTAAAAAAAGAAGAAAACTTACTGAATGTTCCCGCGTTCCAAATGCTGGGGAACAGGCACTGCTTTTTTTTTTGCACTTCCTTCACGTGGGCACTTGTCAGATGAAGTTTATTACCCCAGAGGGATTCCTCGTTCAAAAGCTTTTGTTGCTCTCTATGCAAATTGTTCAGAGAAAAAGGTACCCGCTCTCTCGCTGTTGCTAGAGCAGTTCTGAGGTACTGCAGCCTGTTCCAGCACCGGTGTGTGCACGGCAGGAGGATAAATTCTCACTTGAAAAAAGTTGAAAATGCAATCGTTAACTTTTTATTCAATAATTTTGGTTAAAAGACTGGGGTTTTAGTCACACCTTTGCAAGTTAAATGCAAATTTTATGCAACCCAGGTGTATATTGTTAAAACATTATGAAAGCACAGAGAAAATCTTGTATTTGAATGTTTATGTAGCATTTGAAATTGATTATAGTTCCACATTTTATGAATCACAAATGTATGGTGGAAAAATAATTCTGAATATTTACAGGCTTCGCTGTGCTGTCTCACCCTGCGACATCTGGCATTTCTGCACATTTCGATAACGCCCGCCTGCCGCAGGCCAGTGGCATTGCCTGGCTCGGAACCGCAAATGGGTAGCTCTGGTTTGGGGTGTTTATTCTTCTTGCTTTAAATTCACGCTGATCGGGATCTCAAGTGCTCGAGACAGAGCTGCGAGATGCGGTTGAACGTCTTTAGGTGAACTGAGCTGGCAGCTCACCTGGGCGGGGGTGAATCCTGGTTGTGAAAGTTGAGACAAATGAGGATCTTTACGTTTCCTTGTAATTGTGTATCCCGACCGATTAACTCTTGGTGGTGTTTCATTGTTTAGTATGCCTTGAAAACCCTGTCAAGCATGCACTAACCCCGGAGTGAGGGTCTGACACTACTTCAGGGAGCTGGTTACTCGCAATTCATTAAAGGACTGTTTTTGCCATGTCTGACTGCCTTTAATTCCCATGGAGGTTGCACCTTGCATGATCAGATCTTAACTGTATGCAAGGACCTTTATAAGCAAATGAGACATCACAATGGCGGGGGGGTTTTCTTCCGTTTGTCTCTTTTTTAGTTTAGAATGACTTAATTTATTTAATATCACAAGGAGGTGTAGTTTGATAAGTGTTTTGATGGAGAAATTGTTTCCTAGCTCTGTAAATGTGCTACTCAGCTGCAGACGCCAAGGTGGAGAGGGTGGGGTTAGAAGAGCACAAAGGTTCAGCACAATGCCCGTTCCTAGTGGTGGTGAGGATTTTTCGCGCCCAGGGAAGCTGCGAAAGGGACCGCACTAGCAAGTGCCGAGTGACAAAAAGGCTGGTGCATAGTGTGCGTTGGGGATACATTTGCATGGCTGCAAACATGCTGCTGTGAACAGGCTTTCTTGCTCTGGTGAAACACTGACTGGTGAATGGAAACCTCTCAGAAGGTGAAAATCCTTATGGAACCAGGTAGGGAGAGGCAGGCCTGTGACGGTGAGTAAATCAAGATGCAGGTATGTTAACCTGGTCCAGTAAGAGGCTGGTATTTAACAAATCATCAGTGGTGGCTGCTTCTGTAACCAGAAAGGGAACCAACCCTCTTGTGGCTTCTGCAATAGCTCCGGGGTGCCCATAGCAGGCGCTGCGTGTGCAAGCTACAGCTTTGGGCGATAGGTTGGGGGGCAGGGGGGCAGTTCCCAGGCGGTCTGTGTTCCCCCACCCCTGTCCTTCACAAATGTAGCCAGGAAAATACCCCAATAGCTCATGTCTGTGTGTATAAATAAGGAACCATCTATTAAATAAGGACCCATCTCTTTCCAACTGCAGTGCCAGCTCCGTTAGGTTTTTTGCAGCTGGGGAGCTCGTCCCTGCCCAATTTCCAATCCTGAAATCTCAGAAGCACTGGCGGGAACGCTTCAGGATTGCCTTTGGAAGAGACTTAGACAAAAATTAATCCTACAATATTTTGCTGCACATGGCAGTGAAGTAACCGTATGCAGTTCACCTATTCCAACCCTGCCACCGAAAGCCTTGCGCCTCCCTACTGCTTGTTCCCGTGGCTGCCGGTGCGGGGCCGGGTTTGCTCCTCGAGCTCCGGTGCCGGCCGGGCAGGCCGCCCTCTGCCGCGCTGCAGGGCTGCGTCCTTCAGCCGGGAGAGGGACGAAACCCTTGTCCCTGGGAACAGCCGCCCTGGGCAGTCACAACATGCGCTGCCGTTCCTGCGCTTTGCGCTGGGTAACTTGCCGGTTGCCCATCTGAGCCGGGCTGTGATAAAGCCCGCCCCAAGGCGGTGGGAGGGGAGAGGGGGGCGTGCGCGCTTTCAAACGTGCATTGCCGTGTGTTTGTCAGAGCTTTTTCTCCTCGAGGTCCTTTCTTGCCCATTTTCTCTCTTCCATTCACAAAACGAAGAGTACCCAACAGCAACCAGAGAATATAAAATATGAGCTAGACCTATCCTTTGTGGTGCAAAGCCCTTACGCTTGCAATTAGAAAACCAGCTTGTGCTTTCTAGTAAAGAATAACCACACAGCCTCACCTCGCCTAGCTGCATCCTCCACAACACCTCGTCCCCTCTCCGCCATCAGACCTTGCCTAGCAGTTGTGCACATTCAGCTAATTTCTTTTCAGTATGAGGTGGAAGCTATTTTCTCTCACAGAGCATATGGCATGAGAACTCACTCTGGACAATTTATAAATGAAAATACGCTCTACTTGAATCACATTTTGAGTAACCTTCAATATTCTGTTACTTGAACAGCACACAAGAATGGGTTTACATGAGAAATCACAGAATCCCAGACTGGCAGGGGTTGAAAGGGGCCTCTGGAGCTCACCCTGTCCCACCCCCTGCTTGAGCAGGCACCCCCAGAGCAGGGGCACAGGGCCGCGTCCAGGCGGGGTGTGAATGTCTCCAGGGAAGGGACCCCACAGCCTCCCTGGGCAGCCTGTGCCCCTGCTCTGGCACCCACACGGGGAAGGGGTTTTTCTTCATATTGAGGTGGAACTTCCTGTGTTCCAACTTCTGCCCGTTGCCCCTTGGCCTGTCGTTGGGCACCACTGGAAAGAGTCTGGTCCCATTGTTCTGACACCCACCCTTCAGATATTTATAAGCATTGATGAGATCCCCCCTCAGTCTTCTGCAGGCTGAACAGACCCAGGTCTCTCAGCCTTTCCTCATAAGGGAGATGCTCCAGTCCCCTGATCATCTTGGTAGCTCTGCGCTGGGCTTGCTCGAGCAGTTAATTGCTGAGAGCAACGTCTTATCCTTTGCTTCAGAAATGAAAAGATTTGAAATTACATTTTTCTTCCATTGGTGAGTTTGTTGCCAACAACCACTAAGTCATCAAGGCACCAGTGCCATTGTTTGCTCTGGTCACTGCACTCTCGCTTTAGCAAACTCTTACGGCTGGTGTCTGCTTTGCCATGTGGCTGCTACCTGCCACGTTTAATTTAACCCAGATTTTGTCCTTCGTGCAGCTCTGCACTGGGGATACTGGCTGCTTCCCACTGCAGCCAGCTACATAACCAGGTACACAGCTAAAGAGTCACCTTACTTAGCCAGAATTACCCTTGCTAAGAGAGAACGAGACACATAAAGTGTTTCTTCTCCTCTGTAGTGCGAAGAGCAAGACCTGAACTTGTTAACATCTAGCGCTGGGAGCTGCTCTTGTGCCAGGCACTGCACACAGACCTACAAAAGCCGGTCCTGGCTCAGAGCACACTAGATGTGAGCTGAGGAAAGGCAGATGAGGTGGGTGGGCAAGAAGTGCAAGGAAAGCAAGATAATGCTGGATAGCACAATGAGCTGCCAACCTTTAACAAAAATTCCTTTTGCATCAAAGGAGGCGAGCAGGAAAACACTGATGGTTGATAAGGTGGCTTTTTGGGTTGCATTTTTAGTGTTTACAGGAACCTGCAACACCTCATTTGGCTCCCACAGCGCTGCCTCTCTAATTGAGGTACCTGGTACTTTGAGCAGAGTAACATAACCTCAGTCTTAGTATGTGGGAGGGTTTCAGTCTGGGTGAAATGAAAAGATTGGTGTCGAAGCATGCAATTAATAGGCTTGTCTAGTGTCTACCTACTAACCCCCGCAGCCATGCAGCGGTGCAGTGCGCTGCACGTATTTGCCTACCGCAGGGAACTGCCACCTTCCAGCTTGTTTATAAAAAAAAAAATCACACAAAAAAACTATTGAGGAAGCTCAAAGGCTTTTCCTCCACGGTGGTCACGTACATTCCTGACGCAGCAGACTTCACATTTAAAAAAGCTATATATCTTGCTTTATCCTTCCTCTACACTGCTTTGCATGTGCTGCTGCCCCTTTGCGTGGCTGCCCGCCCCTTAACGGCGCTGCCCCAGTGGTGCCGTGCCTCCGGCAGCGCGGTGCGGTAAGGGTCTGCGGGTGACTGAGGTCAGAGCAGGGATGTGCCGCCACGGCTTCTCTTGCCCTGGTTTTTTTTGTCTGTTTTTCCCCAAGTGATTTGTGCTCAAATGCAGCCAACCTGCAACCACGTTGAAGGCAAACTTTTACATTTAAGGAAAAAGATGACAGGAGCTGTCCCAGCTGCTCAGACAGAAAAGCACAGCTGGATGGTTACCCCCTGGGCTTTCTGTATTAATAATTGGCAACACCGTGAAATACTTGGAGCCGAGCAGAGGTACGCTCACAGGTACTGAGAGGAGTTAACGCCGCCGGGCGGGCACCACCGTACTCTGCTGCGGCAGACGCAAAGCCCCGAGCTGCCACGCAGCCCTCACTCCCGCCACCGCTGCGCCCCAGCTACGGCACATCCATCACCCCGAGCCGGGGGGGGTCAGACAGGGACCGCGCCCGTGGCTCGCTGCTGCTGACCCACAGCACAGCCACCTCCACCGGCGCTTTTTGCTATCTGCCCTAGGATTGTCGGCTTGATTGAGCCTCTAAATTTTATTCTTGTCCCACTGCTCCAAAAACTCTGCGGTGCATTTACTCTCCTGTTACTGTCAAGTTGTTTTGATCCTGGCAGGAGACTGTAGCCTGAAAGCACAGTTTTAGCAGGAGTTTTCTGTTTGTGTGAATAAAGTGGAAATCTTTTTCTAGCTGAGTAAAATCAAACTGATTGTGACAGAAATTCCTTCGTCTAAAACGAAGGAATAAAGCTGATTTTTAACTCTTACACTCCACCTACAAATGCTAACAGAAAACTTATCTAAAAATATGTAAAATTAATAAAACTATAGAAGTACAAAATTAATCACTTTGCTGACCAATTTCCCTGTAAACCAAGTCATTCATTAAGTTGTTTTACTGAGGGAAAACAGTATTTTATATGGTGCTTAAGGGCTTGACTTGTAGAAAGCAGGAGTAAACCATTTCACAGACCCAAGTGAAAGAATACCGATGTCCGATTTGGAACGAGTCGGTTGTGCGCCCAAATATTGTGACTTCACCCTCTTTGTGGGTAGAGGCTTTTAAAAGCTGCCCCAACCCGCGCACACACCTTCTGCACCTCCCTGTGTGAGAACGACCTTTGTGTGCCGGGGGGCCCCCTGCGCCGATCTCCCGGTGGTACCTAGCGATGCTGACCGTGCGGACCAGCAGCCGTGATTAAGCTGTAAATCAGCAAGAGGATATTCTCCCGCTGTCCCCCTGCCCCGCAACTATTGGCAGTGATTTATTAATTCATAAACGTGGTTGAAAAAACAAACGTCCTGGGATTCACGGCCACCAGCGCTCAACAGGAGACTGTCAGATTGGGGCTGTTAATGATGCACCATAGGCAACCTCGCTTTCCGCCAGAGGATGGATGCTTGACCAGGAAGGCACCGTCCCAGCCCTTTCCAGGAGCATCCCTGACCCCACAGTGGTCCCTGCATCCATCCCTGGCTCCCATCAGTGTTGGGAAGCTGCGAGTTTTACGATGGTAAGGGTAGGGGAAGGAAAACCCTTTCACTGTGGGGCTGGGCTTGCCCTGGAGGAGCTTGATGCCGCAGCGACATGTCTGCAGGCAAACCCTCCGGTGCTCCAGGCCCTCTACACCCACCCAACCCTTCCCACCATGGCCCAAGTGCTGCCAGCTGCTGCCTGGGTGCTGGGCACTGGCAGCCCCCTGGCCATGCCCGACCTGGGCACCCCGATGGTGGCTGTGGGAAGATGAGCCATCCCATGGCAGGGCTTCCCCAGGAGCACCCCAAGCACAGCTATGCCTCCCCCCTCTTCTCACCCAGCTGAAGGTCCTGTCCCGGCCAGCTCTTGCACACCCCCAATGTCCCCCACAGGCCCACCCCAGCTGCTGGAGGCAGGGTGCGGCTAGGGGCCAGCACCCAGGGACCAGCATTAGCCCTTGTGCCCCACCACCACCGTGTACCTCCTGGCCCTCCCTCCCCCAGGAGATGCTGGAGAAGGGCTCAGCCCCACCTCCCAGCCCAGACCCCCATGCAGTGGCAGTGGCCCCTGCCCACTCCAGCCCTGGGCTGGGGCACTGGGTACCCACCAGCACCGGGGAGGGGGCAGGGTGCAGCCCCCCTCCCCTTGCCCCCTCCCCATTAACGACACCAAGCCCTCGTTCGTTGCTGCCTCCGCAGTGGTTTATTGGTGTGGGAGATGAGAACCCCCGAGCAGCAGTATGGAAGGCACTGTGGGGGTGCTGAGGTGGCACCCCAAGAGCCGGGGCCCCGGCTCCTGCGGCAGGGACCGATTTCCAGCCTCACTAAAGCAGCAATGCAATACTGGAGAGCAACAGGCAATCCCAAACTCCAGTATTTACGTGCTGCTAGAGCACTGCTGACAGCTCTCCATCCTAGCGCCTCTCGTGGCCTCCATACCCCCCCTTTCCCCCCAAACACAGGGCCAGGGATCCTTTGCTGAGGAAAGGACCAAGGAGCCATAGGTGACGGGTAAGGTGCCAGCTGAAGGCATGGTGCTCAGGCCATGGGCCATGCTCATGCCAGAGAACAAAAAGGAGCTGCAAGTCCTTCCCGCCTGCAGGGCCAGCCCCGCCGAGACACACACACACACACAAACTCATAGGGAATGTATTTGGAGCTGCAAAGGATGTGCATAGATACAAGCACCAAGAGAACTTATCTACACATACCTGTTCAACTGAACTAAAGAGATACATGGGAATGTGTTAGCTTCCACATCTATGATAACCAGAAGCTCACTTTCTTGTCTTATCCTTGAGGTAATGAGGCAGCCCAGAATGGTCTGTATCTCCTTGTCCCTACAAACCATGATGTGCTGCTACATCTCCTCAAAGCCCACTGAATGTTGACATTCCAAATGGTATTTTGAATATATATATTTTTTTTTTTTAAACCATGACATAAAGTACTGAAGAACACTCTACAATGAAGACATTTAACATGCATGCATTACCACCATGGGACACTTTTTTTCTTCACAGGTGCTATCAGACAGTCTGTAACTATAAGAGAACAAGCAGTTACACAGTGCAAACAAACCAGTTTCAGAAATAAAATCAGAAATTAACTGTTTCCCCCACCCCCAAAGCAGACTTAATATTTGGGTCCTGGCAAATCTACACTTTCAGGTCTACTGCTTTTGCTACTGTAAGAGCCTGCAGACCTCCCTGACCCTTCCAAACAGTCCATGGGGCAATATTACCTTGTACCTTCCTCTTAGGGACTGCTGAACGTCAAGGAATTTCCAGGAGTTGCAGTGTTAATATTTCAGGTAAATAAATCCAGACTCCAACAGTTCAAACCTGCTAAGTTTTCCTTAAAATATTTTTATTCAGCTCGGCTTTGGAGAAATCTAAAAGCACCCTTATTTTCTTAAGGACTAGATTACGCTCATTTACTATTTGAATGGACAAACTTTATGCCACCAGGAATTAAAGATACCCTGGAACTTCATCACCTCCCCTGCCTGTACCAGAGAAAAGACCAGCACGGGGCAGAAAGGAGGCTGCAGCTCTGAAGCACACGGCACTTTCAGGCCAGCCTGCGAGGGCTGTACAGGGGCTGTGCAGATAGCCTGACATTTTTTGTGTTTCCTTTGGATTTTTTTTTTTTTTCCTCCCCCAGTTATGTGACAACTTCCTTCAATTCATTTTCTTAAAAAGCAGCATCACAAAAAACCCTGAACAATGTCAGAAATGACGCCATTAGTTCAAATGCTTGTGCCGTCCCCTTGCGCTAAACACGCCGCTTAGCCGAGTTCCAGTTGCCCTCCCCCTAGTCACTGCCTGTTTAGCACACTTAAAAATAGGAATTTCAAAAGCTCTCATGACCCGTACCAAATTATTGCAAATTTTAAATCAAGTATTTGCCAACGAAAAAAGCAGTATTTTTTCACCACTTCAACACCCTCAACACCGGATAGCACCAGGTCCAACTCTCTAATGAGCAACTACTTACTGCAAAGCCAACAAGTACCCAGAGAAAGTTAAACCTGCACAAGCTAAAACAAAACAACCCCCCACGTAATTTTACCATTAATTATTTCTCTAACAATGTTTTACTTGACTGTACCTGTGTAGTCTTACTTCTTTCATCTCTTCAAGTAACTCAGAAAAAAAAAGACAACAGCAAACAAGCTCAGCTCTAGAATCCATTTTGATTGTGTTTGAGGTTCCCATTTTAATTAATATTTAAAAAACCAGTCTTTGGCCTAGGTCGACAAAGGGGGCAAGAGCTCCCTTCAGCAAGGAGGACTTTCCAAAGTGAGGGCTCAGTACACCTCCACCAGCCTATTCTCTAGCACAGAGAGAAAAATCAACATTCGCACCGAGCATTGGGCAAGCGGAAATTTGGGATAGGCAGTGAAATACGTATGTGAGAGAATATGCGTGTTTACGACATAACAGGGTGATTATTCGAAGCAATAGAAAGCTCTGCGTTTGAATCATCCCATCTCACACTTTATCTTCTCTCAAGCTTAGTCTGTGCTTTGGATCCTCAATGTTAAATCGGAAAGATGGCAGCTGAACGGGATGATTTGAGTTTATCTTGCCCTCTCCGAGGTGCTACCTGCCGCGCCCAAGGGACACGCGTTTCAGAGGAACCTGCATTTATCCGGAGGGATGCAGACGCTGCAGGCGTTTCGCAGCAGGTCGGACACACGAGCTTACCTTCCCACCTCACCTCTGAACGCAGGCGCATCGGCTCCTTCTGCGCTGACTCTCCCTGGACATGAGGCAATCACTGTTTCAATAGGAACTGGAAAGCAACACAGAGAAGGGTTTATGAGGCGCCCGCAGAGGCACCGCTGTGATTCAAGGGCGGGGCCCGGGGCTGTCGGGCAGCCTCAGAGCGCAGAGGCACGCGCAGACCAAAGGCTCAGATGGGTGCAAGTATTTTTAAAATTATTGGGGAAAAATAAAGGAAAATCAAGTTTTCACCTCCAGATAGGGCAGAGTATGAAGCAGCACCCGAAGAGCAATCGCATCCCTCCTCTCCCCATTCCTGCAGCCGGGGCTACCGGCACCGTTGCCGCCAGGAGCACGGCTCTGGCGCTGGTACCCAAGGCACACCGGTAGCCTCGAATCATAACCCAGGCGCCGTACAGCGAGGAGGGACGACACGGCTCCTGCCAGCCAACGCCAGCGGCAGCTCCGGGGGCAAGCAGGGAAGCCACCCCACACAGCCACGGCTGGCAGCAAGCCCACCTCCCTGCCCCAAAGGGGTTAAAGCAGCAGCAGCAAGAGCAGCCTGTTGGTCTTGGCAGACCAGAAGCAAAGGAAACATCTCCTTTATGCCGATTTAGGTGATAAACCACTCCCAGAACAAGCAGGTGAGATGCAAGCAGGCTATCTGGGGGTTGGGGTTTTTTGGTGGCACCATCAGGCGCTCAGCCCATCGCTGCCAGGGGAGGCAGCATCCCAGGAGCACCCCAGCCTTGCATCAGCACCCCACCAAAGCTGGGAAGTGGGGGCCCCCACTGTGCCGGTAGCCCCAAATATCAAGAGAACTGCCTCAAAAGCTCCAGCTCGATGCAAAAGCATCGCAACAGCTCTTCTGCTGCCACAAGCTCCACGCCCGTGGTGTGTACACCAGCTATTTCTAGAAATTGAGACTTCTACCTGTCATCTACGTAAGCCAGCCACCTACAGAGGTTTAATTAAATCCCCCAAATAACTGGGGAATTTGAACATGCAGAAATCCATTAATGTAGTTCACAAAACAATGCAACTTCTGCTTGCCAAAGTATATTGGGCAATTAAGTACAAACCACCCCCCCGTCCCAAGCCCAAATACACACACAAAACCAAAAGAAATTCATCCTGAAATACAGGGTTCCCTTAAAGCACAACCCAGTCCCTCCACACCGACACTGTAACTGGGGAAAGAAAGAGGAAAAAAAATAAAAGAAGTGAGAAAGAGCGCCATGGGAAGGGAAAGGAAATAAATATAGGAGCCCATGACAGGACAGATTTGCATACAGAGCCTTCACTGACTCGCACGCTTCAGGGCTAGGTAAGCTCGAAGACAAGTAAATATTAAGCATTTCCTTTATATATAAAGCACAGGAAAAAAAGAAAAAAACCAAACAACTCTGCTATCAAACAGTTTTTCAGGAGACACACACAAACAAATCCTGAAGTCATTGTTCTCATTTGAAAGATTAAAAAAAAAAAGGGGGGGGGGAAGGAAAAAAGGCATTTACTATTTTACAAAAAGACAAAAAAAATCATCTTGTTACAGCTGAAGGTCCCAGACATTAATTAACAAGACGCAATTACGGTAACAAAACGAAAATAAGGGGGCGAGTAGCACCACAGAAACACGTCATATCTGCCCAGGTCTGAAAAATCACCCCACGCTCATTCCTGCCTCCCTTTGAACAATGAAATTTAAACAGGAGTCACGTATTAATATTTACAGATGTGGCTAATAGCTGCGATCAGACCCGATGCTTGATCGACAACCACCAAATGGTTCCAGCTATTACATTTCCGATACAACTCGCCTCGCAAGGCTGCCGAAGTCGAGCAAGGGCTGCGAGAAGAGAAATGACTATTAGAGAGCACGAACAGCCAGACGTGGGAACTGCACGCAGCCGAGTTACTTTCATTTGCAGGGGCTTCTGCCGCGCATCCCCTCGGCGCGCGCATCCCCCCAAAACCGCTGTTACGCGCGTTGCAGCCAGCTAAGACCGCTTCCCGGGTGCCACAAAGCAAACGGATGAAATATATTTTCTCCCTGTTCACATGTCAGAGCTGTACGAGAGCGGGTAATTTCTCATATGCTTCATTAAAAACAATTTTTTTCTCACTAATTTACCCAGAAAAAGGTCAGAGAAGCAGCACGTTTTTCATATAAATAACAGCATATTAGAGTTACATTTTAGTTTTAGCACGGCGTACCTTTCGCGCGTTAGAGCGTGTGACATTATCGTGCTCTTAGGTGGGGCAGAACACCCGAAACCAAACCGCAGCTACAAAGGGCAAATTCAAATAATGCGAAAAATTAATTCGTTAACTTTACTGGATTTGAAACTCGACCCCGAGCCTGTTACTAGCGGATCGACTGTGTTTATCAAGATAGGGCTCTTACACGAGGGAGAGCTACCGGTGCTCGCAAAGGCCTGCGGGATAAGACTTAACTTACAGTGCTCCAGAAAACCAGTAAAATCCACTGTAAAATTCCAGGATCCAGAGTTTTTTCTCAACACTGCTGAGGAGAAGAAAAGTATGATGCTTCTTGTTACTTCCATTTTTTTTGCATTGTCATCTCATCCAGTTTTAAACAACAAGGGACAGATCTGGAAGCCCGACTCCTATAAAGTTTATTTGTTAAGAAGAGAGAGGAATAAAAAAAAAAAAAAAACCCTTCTTTTTTTGTCAGATGAGCATTAATTCAAAACATAACAAGCGCACAGCAATTTTTTTTTTTTTTTTTTTAAATATTCGGGTCAGTTTGCCTGAAGCATTACTTAAAGCTTCCCTCTTATATTTCATAAATGTTTATTGCATTAGCAGTTCAGTTTTACTGTATTTCCCACCGAAGTGGATTAACTAAATACAGACTTTTGCAGCTGATGGTGAGCAATGGAGTTCTTTGGGTTTCTTCAGAGCAGAAGATGATGAAACCTGGCAGATGGTCCCTCACCTACACACGTACACAACACACAGGCACCGTTTTTGTTTTTGGTTTTTTTTTTTTTTTGGGGGGGGGAGCAATTAACGTTGTAACCTTGGAAAACTCCCTCTCTCAACGCACAATAATTGTCTTTATGTACCTGATGCACATGTGGGTGGGAAAAACGCTGCGCTGAGGATAAATTAAAAAAGGGAAACCCCCGCCTGCGCGGCGCACGTTGCTCCATCACCGGGGCTCACCCAGCCCAGCAAAGCGGCGCTTGGAAGTCGCCCTTTGCCAGGATATTCAAATTTCCTGTACAAAGCAAGGAACCAGCAAGGGAAAGGGGAAAAACAAAAAGGCAAAAGCTGGGTGCCAATTTTTAAAAATATTTTAAATTATTCCGCCGACTTTTTTTTAGACTAGCAATTTAAAAAAAAAAAAAATGCATAAAACTATTTTCTCACGTGCGCCCCTTTGGCAGCGGGAGCTGGGGGCGAGCGCGGGTGGCCGCGGGGGCGCGCAGGCCAGACCGAAGTGGGGGCCCAGCCCGCGGGCAGCCCCGGTTTTCTTTAAAAAAAAAGAGGGAAATGGGGAAAAAAAAACCCAAAAACAAAAAAAGAGAAAACCACCCCCCCGCCACACCTGCGGGGGGCGGGCGCGGCGCCCCGCAACGCAACAAAAAAAAAAACCCACAAAAATTATTAATAATAAAAAAACGCACGAGGGAAAGAGGCATCCCGGGGGTGGGGTCGGTGGGCGCCCCGCACCCACGTGGGAACCGTCCCCCCGCGCGGGACGCGCGGTGCTGGGGGGAGGGGGGGGGAAGGCGCCGCGCGCCGCTCCCGCCCTAACGGTCTGACGGGGGGGGATGGGGGTGGGGAGGGGGGGGCACCGCCCCGTCCCGGTCCCGGTCCCGTCCCCGTCCCGGCCGCTCCCGCTGTCACTGCCCGCTGCGTCACCGGCCGCCGCCCCCCGGGGCCGCCGCCCCCCCCGGGGCCGCCTTTGTGCGGCGCGGGGCGGCGCCGCGCGCTGCTCGGTGCCGCCGCTCTCCCCACCCCCCCGCCACGAAAAGTTCTTCACAGCTTTTTTTTCCCCCTTCCCCCCCCCCCTCCAAGTTTCTCCCGGGTCCGTGCGCTCCGTCGTGTGCCCCCCCCCCCGCCCCGGGAAACGGCGCGACCCCGCCCACGGCGGCGCGGGGGGGGGGGGGGGAGGCGGGAGGGGCCCCGCCGTACCCCCTCACCCCCCCCCCCCCCGGCAGCAGCGCGCCCTGTCCCGCCGCCCCCTCCCCCCCCGTGCCACCCCCCCCCCCCGCCGTGCCGAGCCGTGCCGAGCCGTCCCGCCCGCGGGGGGCGGGAGGGAGGGAGGAGGGGGGGGGCGGCGGTCGGTCCCCCCGCGGCGCCCCGGCCCCGCCGCCCTGCCCGCCCTCCCTCCTCACCTCCGAGTCCACTCGAAAATGGCGCCGAAACCTAAAAAACTTCGCAAATTTCATTGTAGGCGGTTGCAAGGGCTGCTGGGAGCGGGGGCGGCGGCAGCACCGCCCGCCGGGGCGGGCCGGGGGCGGCGCGGGGCGGTGCGGGGGGCGGCCGCCGGGCTCCACGCGGGGCGGGACGGGGCGGGACGGGGCGGGACGGGGCGATGCTCCCGCCGGGAGCCGGGCGGGCCCCTCCCGGGACCGGCCGCGGTGGGGCGGGTCGGAGAGGAGCATCCCCGTGGGCACGTTCCCGCGTGGGTGTGGAGGCTGGCGGAGGGCAGCCTGGCCGCTCGCTCCGAGGCCGGGGAGCGGAGGCTGGAGGTCGTGGGGAGCCCCGCGGGCTGGGTTCACCTGCCCCTGTGCCGTGGCGGTGCCGTCTCTCTGTGGCGGTGTGGGGAGCCTGCACCCCCACAGCACCCAAAAGCTGCCGGTAGGGAAAAACCCTCCGTGGGGGGAAAAAATATGAACTACATGGCAAGAGCTGCAGGGCTTGATGGGGAACCTCAGCTTTGCCCTCCGTGCAGATGGACCCGTTCCGCCGCCTCGTCCTTCCGTGGTTTATGGCCTCGAGTGAGCCGTTCAGAGGAGGGATGGTGCTCTTTCAGCCGTAGCTGGATAAAAGTTGATTTTTTGTTATGTAGCACGTGCTTCTGTCCACACACTGTACACGATATCGGGCGGGTTTATAATTCCCCCCCCCCCCAGTTACACGCGAGTTCTCCACAAGCACCAATTTGCAGCTCTCCTTTCCCCGGCCCGCAGGCTCTGCCGACGTTTCCGCCGTGCTCCGGTGTGGGGCTGGCGCGGCTCTGCAACCTGCCCAAAGTCACACGGGAGCAGGATTTTGGGGCCCACGTCACACCTCCCGGGTGCGGGACGGCACCACAACACGCTTGCAGGTGGTTGGAGACCCAATTTTCTGAAGATTTTTGAACCTAAAGAATCGGAGCTTGGGAGGAGGGTAACTCATGCCGGTAGGAAGCCTGGCAAGCTGAGGCCCGGGGAAAAGCGATGCTGGGGCGAAGCGGTGCCTTCCGAAGGGAGAACTCGGCTCTGGAAGTCAGACGCTTCCAGATTTGTCACGTCTATCGTTGGGAATGGGAATCGTGAAGTCTCTTGTTGACTTGGTGGGTTTGTGATCTTCCTGTTGCAGTGTTTACATCTACCCCCACCCCAAACAGCCAAAAAAAACCCAGCCCCAAACCCTGTTGCTAAATAATTGCTCTGTTCTCACAGGTGAGCAGTGAAGCTCAATTAATTATGCTTTGTGAAGCGCTTCTGATCCTCTGATGGAAACATGTAAGGGCAAAACACTATTATTTTGCAACTTGCAAAGGCTGATAAGAGCCGTGAAAACGGAAGAAGCCTTACCACTGAAGGGTACTACAGCCCTCTGCTTTTTTCCACTCGAGATCTTAGAAACGAGCTGATGGCTGCTGCTTTTCACTTAGAAGGGTTTTTCCCCCCTTTTGAAAGAAACACAATCACTACCAAGTATTCTGGAGGGACTTCATCTTTAAACAAATAATGTTTTTCTTGTTGGGTGTGCACTATTATTTTCTTAATTATTCCTGGATTTCTGCCTGTTCCAGCAAGAGTTTTCTCAGATGGCAAAAACAATTGGTCCTTTTTTATTATGCTAATAGCAAAAAGTATCCCTAATAAAAAGAGACTGAACATCCCATAAACTCAAACAGGACACATTTTGCCAACAATCACACCTCTTCACTGAGGCATCATATAGGCTGCTTTTTTTTTCCCCCTCTTATTTTTTTTTTTCACATTACTACTATTGTTTACTACTTGGCCTCGCTGGCTGACTGCGTTTTGGTGTCAAAACAAAAGGAATCGAGTCATTTATTTAGCACCAAAACCCTCCCACTCACCCTTAGCGTGTACGTTTTGATCTCAGCAGATGAGGGGGGGAATGAATGGGCGAGGAGATTCACCTACGCCTCTCACATCTACTTGTGGGTGGCCTCTAATTAATTTGGCTTCGAGGCTCTGCCGCAAGGTAGATGGGTTAGGAAGTCTGGCCGGGAGTCATCTGTTTGAATCATACCTATTTTATAGAGAACTCCATTGTGTAGCTGTGTCTGACCCGCACCCTTGCAAGAACTAATTAAAAAAAAAAAAAAGAAAAAAGGAAAAAAAAGCCCCACACTTATTGGAATGTCAAATATAAATGTCAGCGTTTCAAATGAAATGGTATCTTGGGAGGCTCCTGCACATTTAATCAGCCAGTTGCGCCATCTATATCGTGGACTCAAAAGCAGCAGTGAGAACCACGAAAGGCACTGGCTTAACATCAGCAAAAGTGTTTGCCAAGCTTGGATTATGTCACTGCTTTATGATCTTGCTTTGTAAAGGGAGAATACTCTTGGGGAGAAAGGACTCGGCATGCCGGATCTACAGCGAGAGCAAGGAATGAATGCTGCTTGCAGAAACCGGGGGGGAGGGCGAGGGATTGTGTTTGCTGGGGCATTTTTGCAGATGGATGCTTTAAGGCCGCCTCCTTGAAGCAGAGATGCGCCCTGCAGATCACTCGGGCTGAAAGCAGAAAGCCCAAAATACCCCAGCAAAGCTGTTTGCTGCTTTCCCCCGCGCTGCCCTCCCACGGGCACACCTGCCGGGGCCCCTGCCTGGGCGCTGCCTCCCCGGCAGCCCGCCGGCTCTCGCCGCATCGCCGTTTCGCTCCAGAGAAAGCGGCAAGCAGCGCCAAGGCCCGCTGGCTTTCCCTCGCCCGCAGGATACAGCACCTGGCCGGGTTGGGGCTTGTCAAGTAGTCAAAATGTGATGCTTTTGTAGAGGTGGCAGCTACGGAACCGGTTAAAAAAATAAACACCCCTGCACTGAATGTGTTAAACATGGCCCACTGCAATGCTTCTGCTCCTCGCAGCGGGGATGAGCCGTGGCCACCCCTTCTGTGCTGCACGTTCGCGGCAAAGGTGAGAAACTTTCTTTGAAGAGACTCTGTTCTGTTTGTCCAGTGCCAGCCCAAATGCCAGGCTCGCCTTCGCTGTCCGCGAGTGGAAGGAGAGAAAAGGAAAAAGCTTGGAGGTTACGTGTCCTTTGAGGGGCGCTGTGGGCGGGACAGGGGACACTGGAGGGGACAAATGGCTGAAGAGAGCCATCTCTTCCAAAGTAGCCCCTGGGGTTTGAGAGCTGTGCTGCCCTTGCTTTCCTGTTGTAGCGAGAGCCTTGCGTGGACCCCAGTCCCCCCGGCTCGCTGCCGGAGCATCCTGCCCAGCCTGGAAGCTTTCCACAGCTACTGGGCTAATAAACTCCGTCTGCTTCTGGGAGAGCGTCTGGCCAGCCCCAAACCAGCTCCTGGCACTGGGGTTTGGCATGGAAAGGGGTGTTCCTGCGTCTGCAGGGGCTGCGGGGGGCACAGGGAGCCCGGGTGGGCAGCCCTGGGGTGCCCGGGGAAGTGGTGGGGAGCAAGCGTGGGTGTGCACGGCCACAGCACCTCGTGGTTCCGCATGTGCAGAATGGGGAGCCATGCCTTTTATTTTTTGCATTACCCCATGCAGTGCAGTAAAGTGCCCATCTCGAGCCCTGGCTTCTGCGCTAACCCTTCCTGCAGCATTTCTGTCCCTTGCAAGCAGACCAAAGGGTTGGGTTTGTGCTTGATTTCTTTGTGCGTTTCCTTCATCTGACCTTGTGCACCAGCCAGCCCTAGCGTTTTGCAATTCCCCCCAGCTTTGTGCACGGTGTGGCAGTCCCAGCCTCAGCTTTCTGGGCACTGTCAGTGTTTGTGGCCGCCTCAGCCACTCACTGCAGTGTGGAAAATGGGTGTGGTGGTCGCGCCGATGGGTTTTTGGCAGCATCTCTTGCCTTCTCTTGGCTCAAAGAGAGCGTAGCACTGTCTGGACAGGGATTTCATTACCTACCATCCAGCCTGCCAGTGCAGCCTTGTCATTGCGATTTGTCACACATATTTGGTATGTGTTTAGTATCTCGCTGAGGGCTTGTTTGCCAGGCGATTCATCTAATCACTGCTTGTCTGCTGCAAAGAGCAGCTTGGCCTTTGCGGGGCCAACACGTGGTTGTGCCGTGGGGCGGTGCCGTGCTCTTGGAGGGAGCGCTGGTCCTCCAAAGTGGAGAGGTGTGAACCAGCAGTGTGAGATTCCCTACCATCAGCCTCCTTTTTCTACTAGAGGGGGGTTATTTTTGAAGAAAATGACTGTTTTTGTCAAAACAGTAATTTTAAGGAGCTTTATTGTTGTTCAGGGATAGAAACCTTCTGCAGAGGCACCAGCTCCCCACTCCTCCCCTCCTTTCTTTGCATTTATTTGTTCTACTTATTTACTGCAAAATGTGCTGTATTGCCTGACATTTTTCAGTTATCAAAATATTTTGATTATGTGCAGGGGAGGGGGTGGGTTGACAGTGTGGTCGACACCTCGATAGAAAATTGCCTGTAAAAGCTTATAATTAAATTCAGGGCAGGGAAGAGTGAGATACTCCAGCCTGCCCTAGGCAAACCCTTAGCAAGGCTGCTGCAACCTGGGCCTGTGCAGAGCCCCGGGTCAGCTCAGACCCATTTCCCCAGATATTTCCAGCCCTTTTGGATTCGAGAGCTTGGCTGGAGTGTGAGCTCTCCCCATGGATGCATCAAATACAGCAACTATGGGAAGGAGGGCAGAGCAGAGGAGGAGATGCTGCTGCACGAGACACAACCTGAAACTGCTGCAGAGGTTTTGATGCAGTGTGAGAAGGGACGGAGGCAGGACACAAAAAGCAGAGCTCAGAGGGGCAGGAGGGGAGTTGCACGTCAAGGTAACTCCAAAAAGGGCTTTTTTTCTCCACTTTGTTTTCTCTCGCCGTGAGAAGCAGAAGCATGGCTCTCTGTAGGGTAACCTCCAGCGTGTTGGCTGTGGAGATCTCTTCTGACTTTGTCCTTAAGCAAGCACCATTGGCAGAAGACAGGCTCATCTGTGAGCAGAGAGCTGCTCGCATCTTGAAAGCAAAGCTGCTCTCACACATTTGAAATAGCATTGAGAAATTATCTATTATAGCAGCTCTCCAGCTCCTGAGTGCAAAGCTGTTAGCACTTTTAGAAGATCAATATTTATTCAAACTGCATGCAATGACTTTGTCTGCTGTTGTGATTTTTCTATGTCTAAACAAGTTCATCTTACTTCCCCAAAACCAGCAGGTTTAAAACTTTTTCTGACTTGTGTTACCAAACTTGCAATTTTTCATCAATAAGGTATTCTGTCAGAAATGCAGCACTGCGAGCACGCACATGTAAATACCGTGCTCTCCTGGCGAAGCAAAATATCATGATAGGATAATGTGTTATTTAATACAAAGCTGTAGATTAGACAGGGACATCTGCAATACAAACCAGTTCCGACATCAGACATATGCAAAAGTCCTTGCTATACTGATGTGGTAGGAAAACTGATATTTCCAGCTGAGTATTTTTTGTATCATGGTCTTTGACCATCCCATGGACCTCTGCCATGTGACATGTAGTATTAAATCATACCATCCAAGAGTTATTTTGTACAATTCAAGGTGATAGCCCCAGAGGCATCCCTTAGACGTGTGAGGAGTCTGTGAAATGGTAGGTTAGAGGTAGTCTTTAGATGCCTTGCCCCTCCTCCTAGAAGCGACAGTCTGGCTCCTGGCGTTTTACCTGAAAGATGTATTAATTCCTAAAGCCCAGCTCCTGGGACTGGTGAAAAGAAAACCCAAGCAGTAAAGGTGTGCATGTCTGAGAGCTGACATCCAACAAGGTACCAGAAAAACAGGTTTCCCTGAGCTGCCAGTCACCCCATGGACCACTCCTGGCCAGGAGATCCAGCTCCATTTCCACAGCAAGCAGGTCCATGGTCAGCCCAGGAGCACCAGGAAGGAGCCAGGGAGGGTCCCAAGCAGTCCCTGCCGGTATGCTGGCACCATGCTCTCACGGCTGAGTTTTAAGCCTCTTGCTGTGGTTTTCCTTGGGAGCATCTTGCCCTTTGCTGTCTGTAGGCAGCTCATTCCTGTGCTGGGTGTTACACTGCGTTTGCTGCCCTTCCAGCAGGTCTGGAGGTCACTGGCAGAGGCTTGCTTTCAAAATTAAAGCTGGGCTTGCTGAGGACAGGAGTGAGGGCCCAAATACTAGAGATGGCGGGTCAGTCCCGAGCACTCTAGCTGCTGACGTGTCCCTGGTTTCCCACCCTGGGAAGGAGTGGAAAGGCTTTGGGAAAGGTCAGCAGCAGTTCTGTGGCCCTCCAGCCCATGGCCACATGCTTTGGTGGCTTTTGGTCCCTCACCTGGGGGAAATTTAACTCATGGGGCATTTGGGGTCCCAGCTCCCATAGCAGTCTTCACTGCTTTTGAAAATCCCCATCCTTGCTTTTGTTTGTGACACTCATTTTGCTGAAGAGCAGTGTTGCTTTGTAATAAGGCCACTTTGAGTGGGGATAGCTGCTCCCTGCAGAGGCACCCGAGCCCAGCTGCTTGTGCTTCATTCCAGGGGGGAGCAGAAATGCCAGCACTGAGTGCGCAGGTTGACTGTGCATCAGTTGTCCTACTTACAGAGCTTTCATACAATCATAGAATGGTTTGTGTTGGAAGGGACCTTTAAAGGTCATCTAGTCCAACCCCCCTGCAATGAGCAGGGACATCTTTGACTAGATCAAGTTGCTCAGGGCCCCATGCAACATGACCTTGAGTGTTTCCAGGGATGGGGCATCCACTACCTCTCTGGGCAACCAATTCCAGTGCTTCACCACCCTCATAATAAAAAATTCTTCCTTATATCTAGTCTGAATCTACCCTCTTTCAGTTTAAAACCATTACCCCAAGTCCTATTGCAACAGGCCCTACTAAAAACTCTGTGTCCATCTTTCTTATAAGTCCCCTTTAAGTACTGAAAAGCTGCAATCAGGTCTCCCCGCAGCCTTCCCTTCTCCAGGCTGAACAACCCCAACTCTCTCAGCCTGTCCTCGCAGCAGAGCTGCTTCAGCCCTCGGGTCATTTTTGTGGCCTCCTCTGGACCCGCTCCAACAGGTCCATGTCCCTCCTGTGCTGAGGGCTCCAGAGCTGGACGCAGCACCCCAGGTGGGGCCTCACCAGAGCAGAGCAGAGGGGCAGAATCACCTCCCCTGACCTGCTGGCTGTGATGCAGCCTGGGATAGGGTTGGCTTTCTGGGCTGCAAGTGCACATTGCTGGGTTATGTCCAGCTTTTCATCCACTGATACCCCCAAGTCCTTCTCCGCAGGGCTGCTCTCGATCCCTTCATCCCCCAGCCTGTATTGATGCCAGGGGTTGCCCCAACCCAGGTGCAGGACCTTGCACTTGGCCTTGTTGAACCCCACGAGGTTCTCACAGGCCCACCTCTCCAGCTTGTCCAGGTCTCTTTGGGTAACATCCTGTCCCTCAGGCATGTCAACCACACCACACAGCTCGGTGTCATCTGCAAACTTGCTGAGGGTGCACTCGATCCCACTGTCTGTGTCATTGATGAAGATATTAAACAGCACTGGTCCCAGTACAGACCCCTGAGGGACACCACTTGTCACTGATCTCCATCTGGACATCGAGCCATTGACCACTACCCTCTGGATGCAACCATTCAACCAATTCCTCATCCACTGAACAGTCCACCCATCAAATCCATACCTCTCCAATTTAGGGAGAAGGATGTTGTGGGGGACTGTGTCAAAAGCCTTGCGGAAGCCCGGATAGATGACATCCACAGCTCTTCCCTTGTCCACCGACGTAGTCACTCCATCATAGAAGGCCACTAGGTTGGTCAGGCAGGACCTGCCCTTGGTGAAGCCATGCTGGCTGTCTTGAATCACCTCCCTGTCCTCCATGTGCCTTAGCACAGCTTTTAGGAGGATCTGTTCCATGATCTTCCCAGGCTCGGAGATGAGGCTGCCAGGTCTGTAGTTCCCAGGATCCTCCTTTCTACCCTTTTTAAAAATGGGTGCAATGTTTCCCTTTTTCCAGTCCCCAAGGACTTCACCTGACTGCCAGACTTTTGCAATATCACAGAGACTAGCTTGGCAACTACATCAGCCAGTTCCCTCAGGACTCTGGGATGCATCTTGTCAGGTCCCATAGACTTCTGTATGTTTTAACAGGAAGATGAACATTGCTCCTGGGGATAAACAGTAATTAAGCTTCTAGATGGCCAGGGCACAATATACCTTTAAACATGCTTTTTACCCTGAATTACTCAGTACACTGTGTTGCACCTTCTGTACAACAAAGTGTTTTCCACTCTGAGGAGGATGATGAAAAAGCATTGCTCATGCTGTAATGCCAATGCTGGCAGAGCTCATGGGGAGGCACTTTGTGTACATCTTCCATTCTTCCAGAGCTTTCTGTCTTATGGTGCCTCCAACTTGCAGGGAGGCTTCAGGGGTGAATCTGGAATTTAAAGCCACACAGGATCTGACTGACTGTGCAAAACTGCAAGCTTGCACCAGAAATTAATACAGCAATGCACAGTCCAGATGCAATGGCAAAACAGGCATCGAACTGTATTTCTCATGTTGTCCTAGGTGCAAAGCTATGTTGCATGTGCAGGAGGCCAAAACTTGCTTTCAGCTTGGAGAGTGATTGCACTACCCACCGCTTTGCAAATGCATTTAAAATAGTGCCATTTGGGACAGAAGACTAGATACTTACCTGCCACGTCTGACCCAACGCCAGTGAAATCTAATAATAACTTTATGCTTTCCACTGAAACTGCAAACTGTAGCATTATTCATAGAGAAAGAAGTAGTATAAGGAAATAGTTGTTTACCATCATCACTGGACATCTGTCTCTTGAAAGCTGCAGTCATTCCTGGGGCTTGCAATGCCTCCGTGTCTCTGTACCTGTGACCTGCCTTGGCTTGTGCTGCAAGGTGGCCGGAGCTCCACGTGCAAGGGAAGGATGCAACGCAGCCCACAGAAATGAAGGTAAGCTTTTGCTCTGTGACAAAGCAGGGTGCAGCCAGCGAAGCTTTGTCACCCCCAGGCACCAGGGCCAGCCACTGTGGAAATTCCTTGCGGGGACAGCTGTAGGTGCAACTGCACTGGGAAAGGCGAGAAATGAGGAAACGTGGGAGTGAGGGAAGCAGCAGCAAAACCAGTCTAAGCCAAAAGGCAAAACGCCAGAATGAGACCACCCAGAATATGTTTAATTAGTACTTTTCCTAAATTAGTGCTTCTCTCTGCTCTCAGTGCTCATCTGTGCCTTCACGAAATGTCAAGTCAAATGGGTGCAATAACATGTTGCTCTCGTGGGGACTGGGGAAGGGAGTGCAGGCAGTGAGGAGAGGGTGCGGGCAGTAACTCCGGGCTGCCCTCAGGATGGGGCGCAGGATCGGGCCCCACGCCAACCCCAAAGCCGGTCCTTCTGGGAATGGGTGCCGGTGGGGTAGGCACAGCCAGGCGTGGCGGGATGCAGCAGATCTGCCTGCAGAAATGCACACATACACCTAAGCTGTTGCATACTGCAGAGTCCTCATCCACCGTGTGAGCTGCACGACGTAAAAAGCACATATGGTGTCTGAGTTTGCCCAACATCATTTATTTCAGTGGATGCTGAAAAGTATGAGAAATAAATAGTGTCTCTTAATGGGGCAGGCAGGGAGATTTCTGCTTGGAGAAGGAAAATCAAGCTCTTCAAAAATGAGGCTGTGCTCCCATCGGCTATGGAATTGCTGCCACGATGGTTTGCAGAAGGACGATCTCTGTGCTTAGAGGCTGATTTGTTGGCCAGGTGGGTGGTGGGCAAGGAGCGAAAGTGGGAGTCCCAAGGGTCGGCTACCACCACTGCGCTCCAGTTGCAGCCCTGGAGGGAGGTGGGAGAGCCATGGCTGCATGGCAGGCATCGGCTTCCACGGCTGGGAGCAGTGCAGCTTGGTTCTCTGCCCTGGCTGGACCCTTGCTCTGGGGGATGCACAGAGCAGCCTACAATGTGCCTCTTCGCCGCTCCTCACCCTCTCCTGCAGCGCAAGCACCTGGCCCTGGGCAGAGCAAACACCCTGGAGCTGCTCCTCCTGCAAGCGTGGCTCCCTCTTGCCCACACTGAATTTCACCTGCCATCATGTCACCTGACCTGTGACCACCTCGCATGGCCAGCTTGGCTCTTTGCTGTCCTGGATAGCTTCATACCCTCTGCAAATCATGCATCCCCAGGGCAGCTGGCTCCTCAACCAGCATTAGCTCAGCCCGGCTCAGCCCTTCCCCAAAAGCCCATCACCTGGGCAGGCACGTGCATCCCACAGTCCTGAGCATCCCAGCTTCACGGGACTGCGCTGAGGAGGCGGGAGACATGGAAACCCGCAGAGAAGCAGGGCTGTGTAACCCACCGGGCAAAGCCGAGGAGGGAAGCAATGTGACCTCCTTTTTGTTTTCCAGTCTCATATGAGGTTTGGGAGAACTAGTGATGAGATGGTCTGTTGGAGCTGCCGCCTTAGTTTAGTCTTTTGCACTGACTACATCTAATAAAATATTTTATTTAAAAAAATAATGATTTCTGAATCTTGCTTCTGGGAACAGAATCTACATTTCTGTACTCCTTACAGGAAAGAAATCCAATTTTGTTTGAAAGAAAGAGAAATTCCAGCCTCTCGGGGAAAATACCTAACTGTAAAGAGACAGAACAAAAAGCCCAAATTAGTTTCATGATGTCAGTAAATGATACCATGAATTGGGAAATCCATGAGTTTCGCTGAAACCAGTCACGGTTTCCACCTCCCCCTGCCTCTCATCTGCTTTGAAACACTTTGTTCAGGCTCAGGGCTGGAGGAGTGCAGAGGTAGCTAAATATTTCCACATCTGCTCTGGGGAAGATTTGGAAAAATAATTTTGCTGCAGAATTAACAACAGTAATGGAGTTTATTTGTGTCTCTCAGTATATGGCAACGTATTGCAGCATTTCTCCTTGAGCGCATGCGTTTCATTTTGTCATCCTCTGGCTGAGAAGGTTTCACCATCTGAGCCCTGGTTCTTCTACACTTTCACTTACTTCAATTTTGCGGTTTCATGCACTAAAAGGATATCAGCCGTTGATGATACCAAGGCAAGTGAACAGGGGAGACAACTACATATGTTTAACCATTTATCTGCATCCACAAAAATGCTCCCAGAAAGCAGAGGGATCAGTTTTGGAAGTTGAGGGATTTCTCTCCGGAAAACATTTTGCCTGATGAGTTGTGCAGAGCAAAAGGTTTGATGATGAGGCTTCACCCAGAGAATGCCCTGTGGTGTGGGTCACTAGCTGTGCCCGCCCAGCCTGCTGCGGCTCTGCAGCGGTTGCTTGGATGCGGAGTTTTACCTCCTCACAGGCAAGGATCAATCTGCAAAATGCAGAAGCAGCTGGTTCCTTTTAGCGGCACTGCTGGGGGATCACAGGTGGCTGCCCCCACTGAGGGGTGGGCTGTCCCCTGCCAGTGCTGCCAAGGCAGAGCAGGGCACCTAAGAGGGACTTAGGGTGTGGGGTGGTGGTTAGATGGGGAGACCCCCGTGATGTGCAGAAACAAACTGTGAGCTCCGCATGCGAAGCACTATCTGTGGGGCATCACCCAGCACTTGCAGCTGGTGTTGGCAGAAGTGCCAGCAGCTCCCCCCGAGGAGGCTTCAACAGGGTGCCCCGTAGCGAGGCGGGTGCCTTGGAGCTGGGGAAAGCAACAGCTTACGGTGCCGGTCACCTCTGGGGACCAGCTACATCAGTGGGAGGCATCGGCGTCTACCAAAACTTCTGGACAGGTTTTGTTTTCTCCAGCAGTTGCAGTTTACAAACTTAAGCCAGAGCTCACCTCCTCTCTGCTGCCTCTGCCGTCCCCCCGGGGAGGGCAGTGGGCAGGGAGCCACTGCGCTCAGGAAGAGGCTTTGTTGCAGGGCTCAGCCATTGAATTCAGCAACTTTCAGAGAACCCCACACTTGTTTTAAAGATTTATTGTTCATTCTGGAAAGTAGCTCTGCCATGCCGAGTCTGCAGAGCCCGAACACCAGCTTGCACTGCCGAGAGCTGCCGGGCTGCCTGTTGCCCCCAGTGAAGGCTGGACTTGGACCTTGCATGGAGCCGCCCAGGTTTTGGGGTAGTGGTGGCAGAGGCTGGGGTCCAGCGTGTGCCCAGCACAGCCTCCATGGTCAGCAATGCACAGCAGGTCACTGTGGCTTCCCAGGGTGCAGTGGCAGTGTTGGGGGAGGAGGAGGAGGCTGTGTGGAAAGGATAGCAGCATTTTTTGTTGTTGTTCAATTTATATCCTCTTCCTTCTCCCCTGCCTTGAAGCTCCCCATTGTGCTGAGCTGCTCCTGGGGAACAGCGAGTGTTTCAGCTCACTTGGAGCAGGTATTTCAGCCCCTTTGCTAAGCACCGGCTCCTCTCCAAGTCGCAGGCACATCAGGAGTGCGACTGAACCACAGCAGTGAGTGGGGCAGCTGGACATCTCTGCATGGACAGGGATGGGGATAGGGACACAGGGCTTTGAGCCAAGAGGACTGGCTGCGCAGCAGCCTCCTGCGCCGGGTCACCCTCTGAGATGTCTGGCTGAGACGAGGCAGCCTGAGCCATAACCAGGCTTTTATAGGGCCTTGGAGAAGGTGTCTTGGCAGCTGTCATTTATGCCGTGCAGAATGCAGCTCCCCCACCTCCGTCCCTAGCTGGCAATAACCACTAGAAAGCAGCCTTGAAACAACAACCAGCTTTCTAATAAACCTGGCAAGTATTGCCAAGACAGAAAACGCAGGAGAACCACATGCAGTCATGGAGCACAGCCTGCAAACCAGACCTTGCACTGCAATGTCCTATCCTGGTTTGTTCCTCCCCTGTCCCTTTTGGCAGGATGGTGGCTGGCTGGTGGCCACTGAACTGAGCTGCAGCCTTTGCTCCATGCTGGTGTCCTTCTTCTCCGCAGGTAGCATGTTGGTGGCCAGCTGTACCTGTGTAATGTAAGAACGAGGCAGGCCACCTCTGATGGAGTTGGTGTGTTGCACAGGTTACACAAACAGTGCAAGCTGTGGAGGCGTTGGCACAAAAAGCTGCACAATGTATTTGTAAAAAATGGGTTGACAAATCCATAGTGTCCTGTCCGTGCCTGTGTGTGACTTAATTTAATACAGTGATACCTGTCATCACAGCCATGTGTTGTAGTATCACTCCTAGTAGTGATTTTTAAAGCTTTTATGTTGGGGGAGGTTTTTGTGCTGTTTCTGAGGATGTGTGGATCCTGTTCTGGATCCTGCGATGCCCTGCTTTGTGCAATCCCAGCAGCACTCCTCTGCCCGGCTGGCACCGGGGACCGCTCCTTCTCTGCAGGCTGGCTCAGAGACATGCTTTGGGGTGTTGCTGGCCCTGGAGAGCACGGGTGGCCCAAGGGCTTGGCGGTGCTGGAGCAGTGCCAGAGCGGTGCTGGAGGGGTGCGGGAGCGGTGCTGGAGCGGTGCTGGTGCGGTGCCGGGCTGAGGACCAGCAGAGGGAGCACAAGAGTGCAAAAAGCCCACCTGGGAGCTGGGGGACGAGGGCTCTGGCTGCACTGGTGTGCACTGGTGTGCGCTGGTCCAGTGTGGCCCCACCCCAGAGCCGCGGGGCTCCCCAGGGTCATCAAGCACCAGCGGGACCGACTGGGAAAGCACCGAGCAGCACAGGCAGCCTCCCTCACTTGGGTTCTCCATCTGCAGCCTCCCCGAGCCACCTTATCCGGTGGGAGACAGCGGAGATAACAGGCTCTATGCTCAGGACGCAGCTTGGGCGGGCACTTCACAACTCCCTGTAAGGTACGGCACAGCCAGAGCTCTGCAGCCAAGTTGCAGGCTCATAAGGTTGTGTTTCGGTTCGGATTGTCTGTCCGTCAAAATCGAGTCATCCTCCTCCAAATGAGTGAGCAAACCCCTCCTGCTGCAACCCATGCGTGCTGCTGGGGCTGGGGGGCAAGGCACTGGCTACGTGCTGCACCCCAAAGTGCCAGGCTGCCCTCCAGGCCGTGCAAAGAAGCTTTCAGCACATCTGAGCCCACTGTGAAAAAGACACTGTGGCAAAGTCCGGGGGGTTTTTGATGGAAAACTATATTGGAATGAAAACAGAGCAGCCATCCAATTGTAGCCAAAGGACCCAGCGATATCCCCGCTGTGGCTTGGCACTGCCTTTCCTGCTGCAGCGCTTTCTCCCAGAGCCGAAGATACCACAAAGCTCCGGTTTACACCAGGTTATTCACATGGCGGGTATCCGCTCTCGCGTTTAGTGTCCGCAGCCTGCCTGCCTTCATCGAATAAGTTTCCAGCTGCATTTGCAATGCCATGCCCATGCTGGGATCTCCTTCAGCACCCTGTGCCCAGCAGTGGCACCAGGGCAGGGCCCTGCACTGAACAGGCTCTGCGTGGGCCAGGCGATCAAAATAGGCTATCACAGGGACTTACAAAGTAAAAAGAAATAATTCCCAGCACGTCACTGCTGGTGGTACGGTACAGAGGGCTGGGTTTGCTTGCTTGCTCAGGAAGAGGTGAATTCCACCCGGGAGGAATTCACTCCTCATCTATGCTAATATTAAAAACGTGCTGGATGGTTTAATTTTAGGTTCAGTTATCTTTCTCACCGCAGAGTTTAACACAATTGCGTGGCAGGATGTCTGCAGAGGTCAGATGGGAATAATAGAGGTGTTAGTCACTCCAGAAAAGGAATTAAATCGCGCCAGGGAGTTTGCACAGTTACTTCTGGTGCCACCATGGGGAGAACTGCTAGGTCTTGTCTAACAAAGCTTCAGCATTTACTTAGGAAAGCATAGCCAGCATATTTTGCATTTTCGTCTGCCTTTCGTTGTGGGGCAGTGGGTCTGTGTCACAGCTGCCATGGGGGACTGTCCCACCGGCAGCTGGGCACCGAGGGAGGGTTATTGTCCCATTGTGCGGGTGGGAAATGTGAGCATGGAGACACAGAGCTCTGCTTGGAGGCTCGCAGCGGCTGAGCTCAAATCTCTGGGGGCCTCGGCCTGAGCCTTAACTACAAAACCATCCCTTGCAGTCCTCCATGTGCCAAGCAATGCGTTTCGGAGCATCCTCCACCCTGCTCGTGACCCTTTGCCGGCAGCTTTCCTGTGCTTGCTGCAGGGTGTCCCTCTGGAAGCCTTGCTGCTCTCTCCAGCTTAGGCAACTGCAAGGATAACCCTCCATTGCAAAAGCTTAAGCCCCAGACAAATTCTCCAGAGACCAGCCGAGCTCCAGCAGCACAAAGCCAGGCAGGGTACAGCTTGCCCCAGCACCAGTGCCTAGCACCAGACCCCTGGGGTGTGGGTGCAGGTGACACCATGCATGAGGTCCATGAAGCAAGAGTGACCTGAGGACCTTCTTGGTCCTGAGGACATCCTCGGCTTAAAACACAGGCTGCAGAGCAAAGCGCACATCCGCCCAAAGCTGCTACGGAGGAAAGACACTGAGCTACCGCCAGCGGGAGGGAATGGCAGTTTTGGAAATGTGTGAGTCATGCTTGGGTCTGCCATTCAAGATAAAAAGGCTGAGATGTGCAGGCTGTGCTGGTTTCCTCTGCCGCTCCTCGGCAGGCCAGAGGGCTCTGGTGGGTGCATCCTCGCGGGGCCCAGCCCCGCCACCCCGGAGTATCCAGACACACAAGAGCAATTGTGGCTTTGTCGCTGTTGGGCAATGAACGGGGCCTGAATATTGTTGTGGATTTCAATAGAAAATTCTTTCAGATTGAAATGACCTTGATTACAGCTGGTTGTATAATTTGTTGTGAATAAGGTTCTGTGCAAAGTTTGACATTTTCGTTTTCATTGCATAATAATTAGTGATTACATTTTTCCAGTATTTATCCTGTGCTAATCTTGATATGAGCCTGACATGACAGCAGTGCGATGACAAGAACCAGCATCCATGCCAACTGGGGCATTATTTGCTTTCTATAGACCAGGAACATCAAGCAACCCAAAATTGCTTCTCCCTCAGAAATATACAACTCACTGATGCCTGTTTGGCTATTTTTAATTTTATTAAGGGCTCTGCAAGTCCCCCTTGGGGGACAGATGCAAATGGGGAGATCTGTTTGTCAGGCCTCTCCACACTGTCAACAAAAACTTTCTGCAAACTTGCATTCCCATGTAAACCAATTTATTCCCACAGTGTTCCTTTCCATAGTTATGGGATTATGGTTTTAGTAATGAAAATGAGGATGAATAGTCCTTGGTATTTACACTGACCATTTACAGAATGAGAACTTCTTGCCTTCTATGCAATTTCTGGCAAAAATGTGTCAACAGAATTATTTAACAAAATAATAAAAATCAGCACCTATTCATAGAAATGTGGTTTAGATTCAATGCATCTTTTTGAGTGAGATATGGATCTAAGGACACACATGGACTCGCACTGATTAAACTACAGATGCAACACTGAAGGTGAGGAAAAAACCTACATAAGCACCAGTATGAGTTACTCTAAGCTAGAATATATATAATTTAAATAGTTTGGGAGTGGGCTTTAAGTAAGCCACAGAAATAGTCTGCTTTAAACCACCATGATCGTGACTGTACAGGAAATTGCATCAGTGTCTTTAAGCCGATGCAAATTTGCGTGCAGACAAACCCTGCATGGCATGTCCTTGCAGAGGGTCACATTTCAAACTTGCAGCATGCTGTACCTTTTGTGCTGACTGCAAACTGGGTCAGAACCAAGAGCTAGAGCAGAAGCTTGAAAAAATGGGAGATCATTAAGATTTCTCTGTGGTGATCAATGAATCCAGGACAAAAAACTTGCACTAAGTCGTCAGCTGCAGTGAATGAATCACCCGGTACTTGTTTGCTGTTCTGCTTCCTCTGGTGGGTCTCACTGAACAGTAGCATCCACAGGAGCTTGATAGTGTTTATAGGAACTTTATACATGTATATGGCATTTATAGGAACTTCAATCTAAATTATCTAATAATAACAATATTTATTTTAATTATAAATTATAAACATTTATAATTATTAAAATTATAAATATTTAACAATACTCTAATAAAACTGTTTTAGGTGAAATATGATTTTTTTGACTGATAACTATGAACTGTAGTCAATAACCCCAGTGACTTCAAAACTTGCTCTAACTGTCATTGTGGTAGGTTGGCTGACAGGGAGATGAGACTCTTGTTTGTGCTCTGTGTGTGCTTAGGCTGTTGTAAAGCACCAACAGGGCTCTGGGACCTGCTGCTGCTCCGAACCCAGCAATGCAAAGGGACGGCTCCGAGTATCCGCATGAATCGCGTGGGAAAGGCATTGCCAGACCATCTCCAGTAGGGCATCTCCAGTGGGCCACGTCCAAGGGCTGCACTGGAAGATGGGCTTGTGCCTTCCCAGCACAGACAAATATAACTGCAGAGCTGGAAGGTGGATTTGCAGCAGCAGAGCCCTAGAAGAAGGGCTTGTCCCACGCAGGGGTGGGAGACGAGACCCGACTGGCTTCTCTAGCCTGGAGCCAGGGGAGTCCAGCCGGCTCAGCTGAAAATGTTATTGTATATTTATAAACAAGAGCAGGCTGGAGGGATGACATGGCTCTATTTACCCCAGTGGCATGTAAAAGTAAACACCCCGGATGAGTTGATCATTAACTCGCCTCCCCTGCTTTGCTTTCGTGCCTTCTTATATGAATAGAAACATTCCCCCTTGACTCTTTTGCTCTGTCTGTTTTTGTTTGTTCTATCTCCACAGGGCTGATTTAATAGCCCTCCTTGAACTCAGAGAAGGCTATCATTTGCTTGCAGATCAACACAATTCTGGCTGCCTTATATCCGCAAAACCCCCAAGTTCTGCTTTATGATTGAGATAAAAATCCTCCCCTCAGTTTCAGAAAACAAGCAGCAAAACTTTGCATGGTTCAGGACAGTCCCATGAAAACCAAGACGTTACTGAGAGCTTGGGAGCAAGCCAATTTGATGCATTAATTGCAAGAAAAAAACCCACATACATAAGAGATAAACACGTTCCCCCCAAGCAAATAGAGGCCACTTGGCTGTGAAAGCCATGTCCTTCTCAAATAATGAGTGGGAGACTCAAATTTCATGCTCGCAGTACTGACTTCAGGGCTGACATTAGTTTCTTTAGGAGCTTGCAGGCTGTGAGTAGAGGAGTAGCTGAGTGTTATCAGCCATCTATTGAAAGGCTGTACATCTCACAGAGCTTACATAGCTAGCAGAAAAGCCAGCGTAGACTATTTACCCACCCACATGCTTTCACAAGGAGTCAATGGCGCCACTACTGCACAGGTCTTGTAAAGGGTCAAGGATTTATTTTTCTTGAGCGAGCAACAAACTTCTTTTTCCACCAGCAATAATATTTTGTGACAGCAAGGCACCATCCCTAGGAAACAGTAGCCTCGATCCAACGGATGCTAAAACTGCAGGCGCACCACTGGACGAGTGCCCGACCTTCAGCGGTGCACAGAAACCCCTCCATTGCACTGGGCAGTATTTCAAAGACAGGTGCCGGAAAGGTAGGAAACACCTGAATTGCTGCTTGTGAAATTGTAGTCCACCTCTTTCGTGTTTCATTGAATGAGCCTCGGTAACGAGAGCTTTGCAGGCAGCTGCAGGGATGCTGCTTGGGGTGTTAGGAGAGACAGACCGATGGGCCTGGTCTGACACCAGGCACCGGTAGGGCAGGAGGGGTCCCAGGTGCAGGCAGGGACCAAGACTATCCAGATGGGAAAACAGGCAAACAGTCTATGTTACTTTGCATCCACCTTGACCTTTATTTTCCCTTTGGACAGTGAAAAGTCAGGTATTTCTGTACAGAGAAGCCACATGGGTGAGGTCTGGTGCAGACTTCAGCCATAAGCTCAAGTGCAACTGCAGCAGCAAAGTCTGGTTAATCTGGAGTTCAGCTTCTGCAGCTCAGGAAGGAGTTTCATGAAAACCCAAACCACCCAAATCAAATCAGGGCTAGTTATAGATGCTCCTGAAGAGGCACCCGGGAATTCAGTAGCCTGACTCTTTGCTAAAATTAAGTGCCCTGAGATGAGCTGCTCTTCTCGTTGCGCTTTCCTAAGCATGTCTTTTCTTGATTCTCCTCCCTCTGAGCTTCCTCAGAGCTGAGCAACGCTGCAGCTCCCCAGGGCTGCCCGTCCCTGGCTCCCATCTGGCAGCCCCGTTTCTGCGGTGCCCCCAAGGCGGCTGGGGCTGTGCTCCTTGGCCCCAGCATTTCGCCTCTCCATGCCCATAGCCCAGTTGCAGCCTCTCACTTATTCTGGGCCATATTGGCAGCTGGCTTGATTCTTGCAGAGCTACCAAACCACATTTCGTGAAGATTGATCACAGAAGCCATTGTTGTCCCGTGTTAAGCCATTTATTTGCTGGTTAATCCCCAGGGTCCCTCTGCAGGGAGAGGGGGAAAGTTGACAATAACAGGAGCGAAGGGACCCTGCTCAGCACAGGCTTTCTCAGGGATGCAAAACCCCCCGCTAACCACAGCATGCTTCCACCCAGACGCTGGGCTATTTTTAGTGTAACATTTCAGCTGGGCTACTGTTCCCTCCACTTTGAGCCCAAATGTGCTCTCAGGAACTGGCTGAGCGTTGCCGACATGAGCGGCCTGATGCAGGCGGGTGGCAGAGCTCTTTCCCACACACTGGGCATCCATAAGGATGCAAAATCAGGGCAGGCAGCAGATCTGACAGACTTACCTACAAAGGGCTCTTCAGGGCATCCTCTGGTGGGGTCTGGGCTGATAATTATAGCACCAGGATGGGCATCTGCTGCCCTTCTCTCTCTGTTCAGGTTCCGTCAAGCTACCAGTGCTGTGTGCAGCTCCCCAGGTGCAAGTCCCTTGTACTGGACCTGCAGGGATGGACAGGCGTGGGGAGCGGCTCCTGTGGCTTTGTGCCATGTGTGCATGGATGCTGGAGGCCCAGGAGGGACACAGAGCTGAGCTGCGGTTGCTCTCGGATGCATCTCCTGCTGCCAGCTCATGTCACACCTGCGTTGTGGTGGCTCTGCCATTGCAAAGGGCTCATAGGAAAAAAACTGGGATCTAAAAAGCGACACGCCATCGCTCTGCATCAACTCTTTTCATGCTCTTCCCCCATGTGCCCGCAGGGAAGTACAGGAAAACACTTTGACCTCCTGCTCGACAGAGCAGCCCCGAACTGCAGAAGAGCTCCACCTTTGCCTCCCAGCCAGGCCGATCTCCCTTGCCCGAGCTGCAGGAGCCAGCCCCTCCTCAGGGGCTCTCCCCATCAGCTGGAGCCATCTTCCTGGGACAACAGCACCCCTGCTCGTGGGGTCCCAGTGTGCAGGGACGGGAGTTATTGGACTGCTGACCCTGGGACACAATCACGTCCTCCAAGGTAAACTGAAGATAGAGAATAAATACTCTATTATAATGATTGTCAGTAGAGGCAGAGGAAATAACCATAGCAAATGGAGTCTCCTCTTGGGAAAAGAAGGGCTTTTGAGCAGAGCTGGGCTGCCTTCATGTGCCGGATACTCACTGGAGGTCTAGACAGTGCTTTCTGCCAGGGCACTGCCGGTGAGCCGTCACGGGTGTTTGTGTGCCTGACTGTCTGGGCACAGGGCGGTTGTTCCTGCACCTGGACTGGGAACATTTTAAGCAGGAGACTGAAGAGTAGCAAATAATGAATACCACACTCCGGTCTGAGTTTCCTGGATGAATAACCATTGGTGTTGAAAAGTATGAGACTCCGTGAGTCTGAGCTCCTAGTGTTTTCACCAGTACCCAGCGGCTGTCCAAATACAAACAATGGATAACAGGAACCACAGCAAATGCAACATGGGGAAGGGGAGTGACAGCTTTGCTCTGTCTCCTCTTTCTGTTACCAAGCGAGGGGACAGGGACTCGTCAGGTCTCTTGGGGATGCCACAGCCACGGCATGTTTGAACAACGCAAGGGACGTTTTGTGCCCAGACCCGTCCCCAGTTCCCAGTCCCCTCTCCCTGTGCCTGTCCCTTCTGCTGCTGGCGGGCTGCAAACCCGGGTGTGCTGGCTCTGGGGGGTGGCCGGCCACACACAACCTCCCTGTCCATGTCCAAGCACCATGTCTAGGAATCAACCAGAGCTTTTTCCATTAAGAAATACCATTGGGAGCCCCTGGCTGTGGCAAGATGGCTCATGCTGCCTTCAACAATCTTCAGAAAGAGTCCGTAGCCAGCCAAGTCCTGAGCTGCCAGCTCCAACCAGAGAAGTGGGTTAGCAAAACAAAGACAGATGGCAGGGGTTTAACTCGAGCACTTTTTCATTACAGCTATCACGACGCAGCCACCAGGAGTGTCTCCGCCACCTTTGCTGTGACCCCTGGCTTGGTGGCATGCAGTGCCCTGGCTGGGGACTGTGGGCAGCCCCCGTCCCTTCCCTGCTGGGACTGGGACAAATCTCTGTACGCGCATCTGTACTGGGAGTTGTGGTGTGGGGGCTGGTGGGTTCAGAGAGGAAGGGAGGGCAGGTGGTCCGATCTGCAGGGTAAGAGCCCTGTCTGAGTCCCACAAGTAGGGGGAAGGAGATGGGGCAGGCAGGAGGGACGCAGGGAGGTGATGGAGCTGGTGGGGATGGGAAAGCATCAAGCCAGGGCCCAGCACCCATGAACCAATCACGGCAGCAAACCTACCATTCCTCAGACCCCCAGCACCAGCCCCGACTGTGCAGGTCTGTTGAAAGACTTCGTGTGCAGGGCCAACCCCACTCCTCAGGGCACACGGGTGTCCAGTCTGTAGTCTGGGTTTAGGGTGCACAGCTAAGTTTTCCCTTGGCAACTTAAATGGCTCTCTGGACATGAGATGAATGTGTCCCCTTACCTGGGAGCACAGCACTGCAGTTGCAGGGCTTCTCCCTCTCCCAAGCTCGGCTGCTGCAGAAATGCAGGCAGGCAAAAATGGCTGGGGTCAGGAGTCACCAGCACTTGGTTTTTAAATAGCTTGGCTATTTTAAATGCTGACAGTGTTTGTTTGTTAGGCCACAAGCTTTGCACAGCTTCCCCCTCCCAATCCACCTGAAGCAGAGCAGCTGGCTGCTGGCACAGGCGCTGCTGTGGTGGCACCGCAGCATGGCTTGTCTGCCAAGGGACATGGGAGCCATCCCCAGCTGCCACCATGAGCAGCATTGTGGCAAAACCTTGGCCAGAGCCTCAAGTGCTGGCTGCCAGGTAGGAGCCTTGCATCGCTGTTTTACATGGCCCTGAGCGACACTTGGCTGCAGGTTTTTCTTGCCTGTGTTTGAGTTGCTGGTTCGCGCCAGTCGCTGTTTCTCTAGGCTGTGCTGAGTGATTTCAGCTTAGCCAGCAAACTTTTTGTTGAAACATCAGCTGTACTAAATTTGTACAAAGCAATTCTCATGCTGTCCAGATGCCACTGCTTCTAAAAATAGTCTGGTCTAGTCCATTTTCCCAGCTTCTTGCCTTTTATCAGTAATACTTTTAATAGTCTTTGCCATACTTTAAGGAGTCATTTGTCCATGTCAGGCCAGCAATTTCTGGGAACAAGAGTCCTTCCTAGTTCCCCCATATTCTCATTCATGCCCTACAAAAAGAAAAAATGACCATGAAAAAGCTCGTTTTTGCACCAGAAAACAGAAGTTTTGGGTGCACACTCAACAGAAGCTCTGCTGTGGTGGACTGAGTCCAGGCTTTCCCTGCAAAACTTCCCAGCACACAAATGCTGCTGTGGGTCCTTCCCTTGGTGCTGGTGCAGCATCTGGAGTGGGAGCAGGATGCCCCTGACAGTCTTCAGCATAATGGTTTGTTGTCCAATGTGGCTGGGAGATGGAGAGCCATAGGACGGGTTGGGGTGAGATGGGATGGTGTGAGATGAGATGAGATGGAATTGAGTGGGATGGTGTGGGATGTGATGGGACGGGTTGAGTTGGGATGGGGATGGGGTAAGAGGGGGAAGGATGGGGTGCCAGGCCAGCAGCCAGGGGCAGTTTCCTCCTGCTGCTGCCTTGGTGGGAAAAGCTGTGTCACATGCTCATGCCTCAGTTTCCCCATCTCTCAGTGCATATGACTGTGCGGTTTGAGAACCTGGTAGCTTTGTGGTTGGAGGTCACTGCATCATTTCTGAAGCATTTCTGCAAACACAAGCAGCTTTTAAGGACATTGGCATCATTTAAGTATCCAGCAACGTTCTTGAACGTTGTGGCTTTTCCTGTGTTTATTTTTCCTCCTCCTGGACCTTTTGCTCAGCAGACAGGCTGCGTTTTTTTCTTTTGGCTCTGCCTGCCTGAAGCAAGCATCCCAGGAGAGGCAGTGCCTGTGTGGGGCTGTGTTAAAACCTCGGGGGTGGTTGTGGGGATGCCCCACGGACTGGGAGGAGATGTGTGTGCTGAGGGCAGCCAGCGGCCATGTTCACACTGGTGGCAGAAACAGAAGCTTGAATTTCCTTGGTGGCTGGTCAGTGGGACCCACGGCATCGCCTCTGCCCACTGGGCAAGCGAGCAAGCAGGGAGACCCCTCCAGGCCACCCTTTCCCAGAGCTGCTTTGTGCTTTGGGGTTTTGGTGTGCCTGGCAACCGGGGTGAAATGACCCCAAGAAATCCCAGGCAGTTGGGTAGGAAAATCCCAGGGAGTTTGATTTACTCACAGAATATGTTTGCCTAACAATACAATGGGGGAGCCCTATTTTTGGTACAATGCGTCGCTCCACATGCCAAGATGTGCTGATACTCCCTGGCTCGGGCAGGCACCAGCACAGCCATGCTGGGGTCATGCCCTGGCTGCTCACCCTCTCCCTGCAGGCCCCAGGCAAAGAGGGATGCCTGGAGGGCTGGGGGACACAGAGGGGTGCCTGACCCTGGCAGGGACCAGTGCTGCTGCTTGCAGGGCTCCTTGCTGGGCTGCAAAACCTTGTGAGCAAAAGTAATTGGTATTCAAGTTACGGGGTATGTTACTGAGACAGCTTTTGAGGGGATGGCTGAAGAGATCATTGGAAAAGGCCAAATGGTTCTTCAATAGCAAACATGGGGAAATGGAGGGAAATACTGCCCAGTGGGGGGAGGGGAGTCTGCTGAGCTCTGCCTTGTAGGAATCCCCACTGCATCCACCTGACTGCAGTGTCCACACCTGGTTTAGTTGTTTGCCTGAGTCAGGTTCAGAGATTTTGGTGTGGAAAAGAGCTCTGCAGCACCCCAGCGTCAGCCGTGGCAGGCAGTGTCCTGTGGCAGCTGGTGGGGACCTCCGCTGCAGCCATCCCGGGGCAAGGCTTGTTCCCAGAGATGCTGATGGGAACCGGAGAGCTAATTGCAAAGACAGTCGCTAACGAGCATGTCCAGCTGCAGCTGCCACCTCAGGGCTGACCCCCACTGACACTGCTTCTCTGAGGGCGGGCAGCTCCTCCTGGCCAGGGGATGGTCCTGCTGCCCATGGGCTGGAGCGTGGCCGGGTGACCCGGGGCTCCCCAGAGCAGGCGGCTCGGGCCCTGGCAAAGGCTGCACAAGTTATTTCTAGCCATTCCCAAAGCAGGGTAGGGGAGCTGGGAGACACCCCTTTGCCTCTGGCTCAGCAGTCCTGCTTCTGATTATTGCTGGCCTGAAATAGCTGCTCCCTGCGGGGCGGCTGCGAGGGCTCGCTCTGCTCCAGGCGAACGGGGGGCGGCCGCCCCCGCAGCCCCCAGGCATGGGCCAAATACGCAGCTGCTGGGAGCCTCCTCCGCAATGTCCCAGGAGGGCTCTGGGCGCCTCGAAGAATTAGTGCAAGGGGAGAGCAGGGGCAAAGGCTTTCCTGCACCACAACTGGCGCCAGCCCGGCTGGCCCTGAGGTTGCATTCGTGTTTCAAAGAATGATGGACAAAACAAGGCACACCTGCAGAGGCAATTTGAGAAAGAAATGTCAGTGCTCCTCCAAATGCATCAGCATTGCTTTGGCTTTGCAGCTGCCCTGGGTTCATACTGAGACCCTCTGGCAGCAAAGCTCTGCCTGTCCTCCTTATGGGCGAGCCTTTGGGGCCGATGGGCATTGCCACGCACCCATGAATCTGCTCCTCTGGGCTGTTGGCCACCACTTGACTGGCTGATAACTGAAACCCTCGTTGTGCCCTTCCCCGGCAAAGGCACCGAGCAGGGATGTGTCCTGCCCACCCTCCTGGCAGCCACGGTGCTGCTTGCTGCAAGCATCCAGAGCAGCCCTGGCACTGATGTCACCAACCCTGTGCCATGGCAATGGTTTGGACCATTTCAGGGACTGGGGTGGACCTCTCCAGTGGGCAGTTTGGCCTGCTGGATCGGCTTGTTTGTGGACCAGCATTAAGATGGGCCAGCTCTGCTGTTTGGGCACAGGTGCTCATGTGGGCTGTACCCAGGAGGGTTTGCAGGGGCTCAGTCACTGTGTGCAGTCCTGTCTGCCCACCCAGGTCTCCTCCACAGGAGCTGGCTCCTGTATGCTGCCCTTTATTCTGCTTCTTCTCAGCGGCTGCTGGGAGGACGCGGAACAAACAAACGTGGGAACAATGCTTTCCAGGAACCGCGCGCTTCCTCCGAGAGCCCCAAGGTCGGGGTTACAAGTGCCACAGAAACACCCCACGCTCGACGTAGCCGGCGAGATGGAGCAGTGAGCGTCCCGCCAAGCTGTCCTGCAGGCATCGTCATTAAAAAGACCAAACAAACAACAAACCAGAAAAAAGATTTGTGATTTATCCCCCATCTCCCCTAAAGAGCGTTTTAATTTCCAGCAGCCTGTGGGGGTGCTGGTGCAGGGACCACAGCACTTGTGCTTTTGTGCATTGGTGTTTCAAGGGAGGCTCAGGAAGTGCTGATGAAGCATTCGGACTTTGAGTCTTACAAACTGGAGGGGAAAATGTGTGGTGAGAGGCTTGTTCCCATAGCTCCTCCAAAAACAATCCTTGCCAGGGTGCATTTGCGGAGTGGGCTGCATATAAATTTATCCATAAATAAGCTTAACATTAGTGAGCAGGTGGAACAGGGCAGGGTTCAGGAAATTATGCAAAGAGAGTAGACAAAGAGCTAGGCTGCAATTGCTCTTTGTCTAGAGGAGCCGGGCTCACTTTCTGCAGTCACAACGAGTTAGTGCAGGGCACAAAGGCAGGCAATTTCAGATTTGATGAAACTGTTTGACAGCATTCATATGTTAAATGATTATATGCTACTATCTGCTGCTACAGTATGCATATCTCAGGAGATCCCAGATGAATCCATTGAGGCCAGAGTGTAGTGTAACAGGAGATGTAATTAATAAGCTAAACAAGGCGGGGGGGGGAAGCTAATTTGTTGTGGTTTTTTTTTTACCCAGTGACCAGGCATATCAAGTCAAGAAAAGATGAGTAACATGGACAAACACAGATGCATGTTCTGTTATTTGGGGGTCTAATCCGGATGCATATATTTCAGGGGCAGGATCCTGTCTCCCATCTTCAAAACTTTAGATGCACATGAGCTGCGTGGCATCCCCCGCGCTGGCAGATGCCTGTGGAGCCAGGTCAGGGCTGTTCAAAGGCATTCCCAGCGTAAGGATTATTTTGCCTTTATGCTTGATGCCCATTCAGGCTTTTGTGAGGTGCCACGAGGAATCGAATGACATTCGAAAGAGGAGTGAGGATTAGAAACCCCCCCGGGTCAGCTGCACAATGTCCGGGCAGAGAAGCTGCAGAGGATGCTGCGAGGCAGAGGTGACACACACCCCAGCATCATCTTCTCTGTGAGGGGGGGAGCGCAGGGGATGTTGCACCCCAGGTGTGCTGCCTTCAGCCCCTACCTTCCCACACACGTGAAAATATGTCTCTGAAACATAAGGCTTCTTGGCAAAACTGCACAGATTTGCTTGGTTGGCAGCCCCAGCCATGGGAGAGCCCCTTTTGCCATGTGAGAGGATGTCCAGGGATGGCTCCTGGCTGCGTGTCTGCTCCATGCAGGGCTGCGGGGCTGTGGACACATGTCCTGGGTCATACCAAGACCATGCAAATACCTTGGCCCACAGAAGGGTAACGCCAGAGATACCATGGAGATGCCAAAAATGCCGGTGCAGCTGCTGGTGAAGTATCTGCAACTACTCCTTATGTCTCCCTGCCCTCCAGGGGGAAATGTGGCCAGCCCCTGCCCAGGGCTACGGTGTCACCCCAGATTGCCTTACAGATGGCGATGGTGAGAGGCAGGGTGGTGTGCTTCTCTGCCGTGGGCCCGTCCAGGTGCAGACAGACCCCTTCCTTGTCTGCACAGTCATCAAGCAGAGCAGCTTACCTTGGCTCCAGATCAAAATCACCATAGGAAATGCAGAATAAAAGTAGTTAGACAGAGAACGGGTTGCAAAAGCTGCCTTTATGCAAGTAGTTTAACAAGAAAAAAAAACAGCAGCAAGAGGGAAGGAAGGAGGTATTGGTCCTTGGTGGTCTTGCTGGGCAACCAGGCTGGCTCTTTCCCCAAAGGCCATCAGCAATAGCTGTGTCTCCTCCTCTGAGTCAGTGTGATGGGTGAGTGAAGCTGTCCGTTGCAGGCATTTCTGCTGGTAACTGTGAGCCCCAGGACAGTGGAGCAGGTTGCTTGCTCTGTTTTCTTACGGCCACCAGCAAGCCCAGCCAGCCCCAGTGCTGCCAAAACAGTCCTGGTGTTACCCATGATGAGCCCATCCTCGCTCCCCGCCTGCCGCAGCCAGACACAGGGTATGGAAACAGCCAAAAATGGCTTTTTTTCAAAAAGCACCTGCTGGGAAACAGCTCCTGGACTTGCACACAGGCTCCAACCCTGGGTCGTCACCCTGCATCACCCTGTGCCCTTTCCACGCTGGCATCTCCGGCTCTGTTGCCTCAGCCTCACTTGGCTCCTGCACATGGCAGCTCGGTGTCGGGAACAGGATAAAACATGGCACAGAGAAACCCAGCCAGCCAGAACAGGAAATCATGCCTGCCATGGTAAGGAATTAATCAAAATCTGTGCTGATGAAGCAACTGGCAGCACGACTGGGGAGGGGGTGAGCTTCTGTTTGGGGAGGTGATGACTGGCAGCAGGAGGTGAGCGAGGGGGCAGTGGGCTGCCGGGTCCTCTGCCTGCAGAGCCGGCCTTGGGCGTCCTCCTCTCCACCACAGCCCTTCCTGACCGACACTGGCATGGAGATGGGAGCTGCCTCCCTTATGTTCCTATAGCCGTAGCCATGCATTCACAAAGCACCCTCCAGCTACACTGTAGGTATAAGATTATGTGAAACAGCTGTCTCTGCAGGTCTGGGATGCCTGAATGCCTGGTGTGCAGGTAAAATGTGGGTTATGGGGGGCTGCGGAGGAGTTACCCCAGCTCCTAGGGCCCCGGAGCAAAGCCGGGTGGCTGCCTCAGGAGCTACAACCCTACAGACACTGGAAATTAATTCACCAGTCTCGTTACACTGATTGCCAGCTGTCAGGTTTAAGCTGCTTGCAGAGGGATTCACCCAGGGCTGGCTTAGAAACGTGTCTGTGGCCAGATCCAAGGCAAGGTGCACAGCAAGGGGTCCTGCAATGTCACCCTGTCTCCAGCCCTGCCCAGCTCCCGGCAGCACTTTGCAGCATGTTCAGGACAATATCCCCCCCAAACCTTTTAATTCCCGTTCCACTATTGCTAACTGTCTTCTCCCAAGGCATTTCCCCCTCCCTCCAAAAGAACAAAAAAGAAATCAAAAAGTGCATAAAGATTTTTATCTGGAGACAGAGGGCCCTTGGAGAGTGGCCGCCCGCCTCGTGGTGGGGAGGGTCGGCTATGCGGGGAGCCACGGCCGGGCTGCCTGGCTCGGCACGGGGCTCGCCAGCACTCCCGATGCACCAGATTGCAATGAAAGGTTTTATTGCCCAGTCATCTAGCCCATATCAGTCAACTATTTGGCTGAAGGAGAGGCGTCCATTCAAAGCCAGTTTACAGCAGAATTTTTATTTTTATTTTAAAAGCATCTGGAAATTAAAAATCCCCTTTGGCGCTCGTCCACTTTGGAGAGAGAGCCAAGCCTGTCGTCTGGCCAAGGAGCCCTGCTCTAGCTGAGTTGCGTGGATCCAGCGCAGCACTGGGACGTTTTTCTAGCTTGAGCAGACATGGGCTGCTGGCTTCCTTCCAGCAGCTCCACAAACTTCCCACGCCAAGTGTTGGTCTGGTCCTTGCACCGTACGTGTGACACCATAAACAGGTCACTCAGAGCCGTTCGGGGTGTGCCATGCCCGGCCCCGTGCTCTTCCCCAAGCTAGGGATGTTTGTCAGACAGTGCTTTGGCCAGGGAAAAGAGCAACAGGCTGGTTGGTGCACGTAGGGTTCGCCCCAGGTGAACAGCACCAATGCAAAACATGGCTTATTTATTTCCATTTTGGTGTAGCTGCAGGTCTGAGAGATGTTGGTCACCCCAACAACCTGTCCCCATGGGGAGGGCACATTGCTGCTGCCTCCTCAGCAGCATGGCAGGAGGTGACACTATGCAGGGCTCACTGAACCTGGCTGTACAGGCATGCTGGGTTTATAGCAAAGCCCTGGAAAGCTCTCTATGAGCAATTGTTTATCCCCAAATCCAGAACATTTCATTTAACTCCTCCCTCAGCAGGTTGGTAAACCCCAGCTGGGTCATCCCTTGGGTCAAGGTGTGCTTTGGAAAAATAAAAAAAGACCCAAAGACGTAAATACACGGCTGTGTGCAGTTACAGTTGTGTAAACCTGTTTTTCATCCTGCAGGAAAAGTGCAGGCACTGGAAATCTCCAGCCCACTCTGGCAGCTGGCACCTCTGGCTGCCCGGCCCCATGTGCCCCTTCACCACATCTCTGCAGTGGGAAGGTAGGTTGCTCTGGAACAAAGCGGAGGACAGAGCAATAACAATGATTTATCTTCTCTGTGCTAAGAAGGAAAATTGAGAAGCCCCTGCCCAACAACAGTGAGAGAATTAAAGAGAATTCTCTTCAAGTCTTGAAGAATCTTCAATTCTCAGTGGAGAATTAAACCTGCTGAGTGTATCAGCTGCAACCCGGTGCCTTTTATCCAAAAAAGTGGGTGAGATGAACACATGTATGTTCAGCTGGAGGAAGAGTTGAGGAGCCTTTGCCTGTGTCCCGCTGAGTGCCTGGGGCTGCCCTCCTCCCCCTTGGGGTGGGTACTCGTGGCTGCAGCAGTGGTCCGTTACCCTCTGCCTGCATCCGCGCCTGGAGGAAATGAGGGTTATTGCTTGTGAGTGTCACCGATGTTTCCTGGCAGGAGAGGAAGGCAATACCCTGTCAGGCTGGGGAGAGGGGATCGAACGGACACAGAACCATCACCCCTCAGCCTACCCTTCCCAACCTGCCCCATCCCACCACCTCCTGCTTCCAGACACAGTCCCCATCTCTGATCCAGCACGCTAGGAGCTGCAGCGGATGGGCTTTCTCTTCTCCCTCCCAAAGTCCTGCTCCTAGCGAGAGCTAGTCCTTACCAGGAAAGACCAATTTCACCACTCGCGCAGGCCAGAGAGGGCCAGGCACCAGGAGACACGAGCAGAGACTCTTCCCTAATCTTAGCTAAGCTCTTGCAAAGCCCTACTGCACATACACAAACTGGACTTTTTCAGAGGCTCATAAAAGTGAAACAACCGTGGTCAGATCCTTATGGCAATGGCAACGTGCCCGTCTTTAGCACAAAGCCTATCTTCCCCCATTGGATTTCAAGTCCCTATTTCAAAGTATGGAAGCATTAGATCTTTCCAAAGAAAGGATTTCCTGAATTATTCTAACACTGAAAAAACAATGTATTTTCTGTCCTGGCTCTCGCAGGCAATTGAAGTACTTGGCTGAAATTTTCTCAAAAAAACAGAAAAAAAGCCAGAGTCATGACATAAGAACAGGATCTTGCACTTAGAAGGGACAAGCAACCTCCAGAGCAGGCTGCGCTACCAACTCTGCCTCTAATAATATCTGCCAACTTTGTGAGCATTGTACATTGTTTAAAGAACCTAATCAAGTTATATACCCCTTTTGAAGTCAGACAACTTTGATTTAACAATGGCTTAGAGCTTTGAAACCCCCAATCTTTTCTAGTTTGTCTTCCATGATGGTTCCTTACCTGTCTCCCATCATTGAATAAATCATGCTAAACATAAACCAGATGCCTGATGCTAACAATAACTTTAGAGAGCTCTGCTTCCCCTAAGATGTATGGGCAATGACTAGCACACTTTTAGCCTCCAGACTTAATTTAAAGCATTCTGAAATTGTGCGCTGGTGAGATGAAGATTGCCCGAGACAATAACTTCTACATTAAAAATAATCTCTGTATTTAGCATCAACAAAGTCAAGATTGTCCTCCTCCATCCCTGGTGTTTCAGCCTGCCAACGGTGCTCTGCAAGTCCTGGGTTGCACTTACATGAATTCATGCCTGAAGACATTGGAAGAGGAAGACCTTGCGCCACCTTAAAGAAAATGAGGTGCTGTGTTTAAATGCATGGGAGCAGTGCCTTACGCAACTTGCAATGAGCATGCAGCAGCTAAGCATAGCTCCTTGCAGCAAAGTCAGCATTATTTTCAGCTGAGATGCAACAAGGGACAGTGCTGAGTCTCAAGATGTGATGGAGCTCTCTGGCAGGAGCAGCAAGTGGTTGAGTTGAACTCGGCCTCTGCATCACAAACTGAGCTAAAGAACTTTGAAACCTGGAAGTCACTTTGCCTGAAGGCAGATCACCAGCGTGTGGAGCAGAGCAGGGAGATGTGCTGGTGGAAGATAGTGTTCCTGACCCAGAGACCTCAGCCTGTGGAAAGCCTGTAGCTAACAGCTGCTCCAGAGTTGCTCTTCAGGGAATATATCGCTTAACAGAGGAACACACTTAAATGCATTACTAGTACAGCTAAATTAGTGTCTGGAGATTGAGCTCTGGCAAAGAAACAAAGTTTTGAAAGCTTAATTCAAGATTCTTCTGCCTTCCTATGCCTGCACACACTGAGCCCACAGTCGGGTTCATCTTGCCATTTTATTTGCGTGTTTTTGTCATCCCTTATATACAAGGCTTGCTGTCTTATTCATTTGAAGCAATAACTGAAAAGTGGAGAGAAGGAATGAAGGATGGGAGGAAATTTTCTGATCTGCCAAAGTTAGGGAAATTCATATTAGGTAAACTCTTCCATGCAGATGTGCTTTGCCCGGGTGACGTACCGGCACAGCACGGCACAGCGGGAAGCTCAGTGCAGAATTTCCTGAGGCAGAATGAACTAAGAAGAGTCACCGCGAAAATATACCAACAGGGGGGCTCACGGGGAGCTCAGGGGGGCTTATTTCTCCTCCCTGAACTTTATGCTTTGTTAAAAGACCTACATGTGACAGCCTCCCAAGCAACCTGGTCACACTTAAGCCCAATGCTGTGTTTGAAGCCATGGCAAAGATACTATGTGAAAAATAAAAGCACATCAAGACAACCAGGGTGAGATTTTCCAGGACCTCACCCTTCGTGTGAAGCTTGTGTTACCTTGGCATCACAGCTTGGCTTTTCCTAATTTCCAGCTGCTACGTGAAGCTTCAGCCCCAGACTTTTTTTTTAAATTCTGATTTTCAAATGAAAACTCACCAAATTTTTTGATATGGGGAACGAGGCCAAAACACAGAGGGAAGTAAAGAAAGACTCTGGACCCAACCTCTCCCAGGAAACTTTTGCCACCTGCAGCACCTTCATGCTCTTGTGCGACAACAGGAGAGCTCCTTGCCAGAATAGACCCCGCCAGCTATCCAGCCACGCTTGCAGCAGCGCCAAGTCCATCTCCAGAGGAAGTTACTAGAGCACTAGAATATGAAAGACTGTGATTTATGCATTTTAAGCAGTGTTTTTTATTATGTTGTGTAGTGAGCAAAACCTGAAAAATACCTTTTATAGAAACCGTTAATTCTGTATGATGTTTTTTCCTTATAAAGCATGCTTTACCTGCCTCTGGGGTTATGATCTTTGAACAACAGAGCACATATCTCTTCTGGTTCCTTACATCTGAGATACAGATCCCAGGCAAACAGCTGTCCCATGATATTGTGGGGTTTTCATGACAAATGGGAATCCTTTACAGGCAGCTTTCATTTTTCATCTGAAAGTCTCAATACATTAGTAGTTGCCAGAGTCCTGTGAACTTTCATATCTATTATGCCATCACCACTACAAATGCCTTCAAATTAACAACCAGACAGATTTCCTTTCTATGACCAAGCAGGAAAATAAAGAGTAAAGACAGAAATTATTACATTACAGAGCACCTTCTCCCCCATCCCAGTTAGCAATCACTTTGTAAAGCAATATGAAAGGTTACTTACATTGGGATACATCTAAGGGGATGAATAGGAGCAAGTGCTCCAAAAAGGGATTGCAGCTGTTTCCTTTCTCACCCTTGCCTGTCTCTGCTGCGGAGCAATTGCCCCCATGCCCGTGAGCGAGTCGGGGCTGCTGCGGTCCTGGCCATGCTCAGACGGGATCTTGACAAACTGCAATAAAAATTGGTGAGAAATAAGCATTTAAGTAATCTCATAAATTCATTAGCAACTTCATTTCCTTTTTAGCTTATTACTTTTTCTGATTCCTGTTTGGTTTTGGAAAAGGGTATCTTCAGTCTCTCTACATGGATGAGGGCAGACACGCAGAGAGCAGCCCTTTCTGTAGAGGCAGACCTGCTGTTGCATGGGCAAGAAGAGTTTCCAGAAGAACAGAACAAAGAGCAAGACAACGCTGCAAGAGGAAGGTTTTATAGCAGTATACTGCACAGCTGTCCCACCATTACCAACACAGACCTCCAGCCACGCAGCCATGGTGGGTGCACAGCAAAAGCCTGGAGTCACAGCCCGACACCTCTTCAGAGTAAGACATCAGGATCCCAGGCATCCATTCGGTACATCTGGCAAAAAGTTCATGTATCTAAAAATAATGAGCGGTATACAAAAATCAAGGAAATTCTCTCTATATCTCCTCTCATGACTCTGAATTCTTCTTAATTGCTCCATCTTTTTGCTGTGCCTTTTCAAACCCTTATCAATGGTTCCATCTGCTTGGCAATGAGAAGTGGAAGCACAGTCTTTGATGAGGTCTTGCAGGGCTCCGAGACCTTAGATGGTCACTGATGGGAGATAACACTCAGGCAACCCCAGGGACACCCCTGGTCTGGCTGCCTACGAGTAAAATTTGGATGAGTGACTTAATATCTTGCTATGGTGAGTAATCCTCCGAGTTTTGATGTTCCTCTCATAAACACAGGCTTGACAAATACTGTATATTTTTTAAAAACATCAAAGGATCACATTTGCTTTTCAAGTGATTTTCAGTCATAATATTCTGTTCCTACAGGTCAGTTGCATTGTGGGGAGGACACAGTCATTTCAAAATAAATGATGCAGGATTGTTCTGCTGATATGCTTGAAAAACTTTGCATACAACAGATGTCAATGTACAGTTCATTTATACTAGACAAGTGATGGTAGATATGTTCTATCCTAGAAACGTGCATGCACATTTTATTTCTACCTTCACTGAGAAGAGGACAGAATTTTGCTTTCCTGTACTTTTTATAAGTCTTCCCTCACCCTGCTGTAGACAGTGGCAAAACTTTAGCATTGAAGAACTTGGGGGTGGGGGAGCTTTTATCAAGGGGACTCCAGGGGCTGTTTCTGTCTCCTTCACACCATAGGTTCAACCAAAAGGGACCGCCAGAGAGTAGGTTCAGCCTCAATTTATACAGATAAATGGTGGTGCAACAATCAGAAAAGTAGCAAATTTTATTATCCCTGTGCTTCTGGGGAGACTGAGCGTCTTTGACCTCTTCTGATGCCTTGGGGACACGTCTGACAGGGCTGCTTCTTCTCATCCCTATTTCTTATGCAGGCTTTACTGTTGTATGTGAAGATATCACAGCAGAGAGAAAGAAAGATACAAACCCTCTTTTCTTAGCCTCTTGGCCAAAATCCAAATATTTTAAACATTTCTGCTAGGGGTTGATTCCCCCAGCAAGTCTCAGAGCTCTCATCTCTGACTGCTATAAACCAAAGACTGTTTACATGAGATCAGCACATGCTGATATTGCTTTATACTTTACAGCATGTGCACTTCATATATCGACAGCAATGGGCAACCCATCCCTGCAAGCCCTTTAGTGATCTTGTGATTGTTTTTTTATTTAGAAGACAGGGGAGAAAAGCATGATGGAAGTCATGCAAATGATGAAATGCAAAGATCTGCTGATCTTGTGACACCACCGATAATTTAACAATTTAAACAATAAATAATTTAACAAAGATCTTTAACAAGTCTCACTCTAAAGGGAAAAGTAGGTCCACTTTAAACACTGCTTTTCCAATTTGGATGTCTAAATCAGTACTGCAGTCCTTAAAAACAGCCAAACTCTGTAGGAATTGCCATAGAGAGTCAGACACAGAGTTCTGGCTGCCAAGTGTAAAAGAGAAAAATGTGAGAAACTCCATAACAGGCAAACATGGGGTAATCTCCCTTCCCCCAGAAGAGCTTATCCGAGCCCTGGAGACTAGCTAAAACCTTAAAGCAAGAGGTTTTGCCCTACCCAAACCACTATTCACATGAACTCTTCAGTGATGGCTCTTCTCCATAGGAAGATTCTGCAAAGCTTTTGATAATTTTATGGAAACACCTCATCGCATATTTTAAGTATTCCCTTTACCATCTCCCTCCCAGAAGCATTTTAACTTCTCCAATAAAATACTACTAGAGGCATAACATCTTGTTGTCTTTGGGCACCTGACTGTTTGGAGAGGCCTTCACCGGCATGGCTGTTTCAAAGCTGTGGGTGAGGCTTGTGTGAGGAGCGTGGGTTCCGCACCAGGAGACACCTGATTCTCAGGGAAGGGAGCACAGGGCAATTAGTCACTGTAAAACAGTCTAAAGAGGCTAAAGAATTAGGAATTGCCTAGGCCCCAATAAAATCCAGTGCTTTATACGACTTGAGATGCAGTTGGAGGAATCTGGCTAATCTTTTACTCTCCTAGTAAATCATTCATTGAGGCCATCTGTGAAATACGAGAAGAGCAGCTTCAACCCAAGATTCCCGCTTAGCAAAGTTCTTACTAGCTTGGCCGGAAAGAAGCTTTCCTGATAAAGTTGATAGCTAGTCCAAGCCCTCGTGATTTCCAGCAGCAGTAATCCTTCTTGGAAGATTAGAGAAGCAAACCTTGAAGGTCCTGGAGTATGGCTGTGCATTTCAGCAAAGTTCAAGGGGAAAAAAAACCCATCCACAGGACTTGCCGGGAGAGGGCCTGTCCCAGAGGCACATCTCTTGACACTTTCTTTTCCAGCAGCCTCCACAGATGGGTCTGACATACAGCCCTCAAATGGCTGGTCACAGCCCCTCAGGGACAGGGAGCATTCATGGCTCAAGGAAAGCATCAAGGAAGAAATCTGGTGCCTCGATGGCCAATACTGAACTGCGGTTTTGTTCAAGGAGGGGCACAAACACCCGTCTGGGAAGTGACATTCAGCTCTCACAGCTAAACCCAGAAACCAAACCTCCCTGTTCTGGGAAAGTTCATGTCTGAGTCTAATGAGTACAGTGTGGGTTGGTGTCACTTGAAGAGGAATAACTAATCCAAAACACCCCTAACCAACTCTCCACACCAGGCTGCTCATCTGTGTCCTCCACCCAGGTTTGATCTGTTTTCTAAGAAGCAGTTAGCCTTTCTCCACAGGTGCTACTACTAACCTGGGAATAGAAGAAAGTCCTTAGGCAAATACTTCATAGGGCAAAACAAATAAAAAATTTTAGTTTACAGGAGAAATGGGCTGAACACCTAACCACAGCATTCGCGAACTGAGTTACAATCTGCCTCCTCCAGGAGTTGAGACAATACAGGTTTTGATGGTGCTTTTTCTTTTTTTTTTTAAATCTTTGAGTTTCCAAACTCTTCGGATTTGTAATTCTCAGGTGGATCAATAGCTAGAAGAAACAGAGTGTTTCAAAGTGGAAGACAAGATGCCCCAAATCCTTGAGCCCAATGCTTGAAGGGAAGCAAAGCAAAAACCCCAATAGAAGACAAAATAAGAGCACAGCAGGGCTGGAGGCACAAACCTACAGTCCTAACTAGTGCTGGGCTCTCAGAAAAGGCAAGGCTTGTGGACCGGGAGGCTGAGCAGGTCCCACGTTTGAACTCTGTCAAACCCATGTTGTATAAATCCAGACTTTTATATCATTTTTTAGGCACCTTGCAGAAATACAGCCACAGAAGAGAAAATACAACCCCTTCCCCCCTGTGCTTAAGCTAGACAATAACATACTTCATTTAGTGTTGAAGTCTTCCAAAAGCCTTGTTCCAAATTACAGAGCTCTTGATGACCAAGTAAAGTTGGGAAGTGATTATGTCCTGGGCCAGCATGTCTGACAAACAGTAGGGGCTGCAGTTCCTAGAAAGACAGAGATCCTCTTTGCTATGTGAACTTTAACCAAAGTTTGGTGTGATAATCCCTCCACGCTGCAGTTTGTAGGATTTTAACTCTTCCTACTGTTTTCCTTAGCTATCTGGTGTTTGCTCCACTGAGCCTTGGGGTCAGTAACTGTATGGAATACATAAATTTTTCTCTCTTGTCCCTAAAACCTCCTCAGGTCTAAGCAAAGCAGCATCTCATTGACGATTATACTGACCAGCTTATTAGCGGTGCATTTTTTGTTGTGGAGAGAAATAAGTCAAGCAAGTAAGATTGGAAGTTGCTTTATTTTGGTTTTAAAAGTGAAGGGTTCTTCCTCCCTGCTTACTGAGTATATATAACTGTTGAAGAAAATATTTTACCCTGTGCATCAGTTAATGTGTTAGGTAAGAGTTTCTTCCATTTCCAGCTAGCTGTAAAAAACACTTCAGATGCCCCTTCCCGTAATCCTGTTTCTATTAGCGTGTTCTGTACCATCCTTGGCAGTCAGGACAGTTGTCTGCGGTGGTACTAACTGCAGCTTAGACCCTTCCAAACAGAGAGGGTCTAGAAGGAGAAGCAGTAGGGAGAGCAGCCAGCATCCACTCCCTGGGTCAGAAGTGAAGCAGAGGGGAAGGAGGAGGATGATATCCAAAGGGCAACAGAGAAGGGCTCGACCTCAGCAAGACCAAGGAATTACCATGGTTGTGGCACTGAAAACTGCCTGTGCAGAGCTGCCAAGGGGATACACTCCAACATGGCGGAGCTGATACAGGAAGGGAATCTCCTGACTCGGTGTCAGCTGGGCTCTGGGATAGAGAGATTTTCCATTAGCTGGACAGGACTCATGTTGTTCAGCACAAAGCTACTCTGGCCTCTCAAGCATGGCAAGCTTGGTGAATCCTCCACCCTCCAAATCACACACAGTGAAGACTGCAGGAGCATCTGTTATAAATCGTCTTCTCTAGGCAAGAGCAGGAAGCATAAATTTCACAAGACTCTCTTAAATGAAGAAAATAATCCAGGCCTTTTCTTTGCAAGATGCTGCACTCCTCCTGGAACCCTTTGTGATCTAAGTTGTTTAGAAAGCATATGAAATGGAGCGAGCCAGAGACAGTAATGGTTATTTCTCCAAGAAAGAAAAGCTAATTGTACCATGGAGATCTTGTGTCTGCCATGACCCCTCCAACAGCTCACAGGAACACAGGAGGAATTAACCAGCAGTAAGGACTCGTTCATTCTTGCAGATCTGTGAAGAGTTTCATCTTAGTTCTTAACAGAAATATCCTCCCTCCTGCAAAAAACCAAACCCAAACAAACACCACCTAGTCCTCAGTTGGTAACATGCAGCTCCTCCATAGCTTATAGCACTCCCCACTCTCCTTTTTCCAACAAATCAAAACAGACCTAGGGCTTGTAAGCTCTGTGGAGCCTTTTCTGGGCTGCAGCTGAGATGGTCAATGCATGAAGAGCAGGCAACATTTAATGAGTGGCAACCCTGAAGAGCTGGTTCCAGAAAAGGTGAGAAGAAAGGGAGGTGGGAGGAGGTTTACCAGGCTCAGACTATTTGCCATTTGCTCGTGGTTAGTATCTGTTTAGATAACTGGCAATTGAGATTAACAGCTAGGATTTTTCCATCCAATCTAAGTGAGCTAGCAGTTGGGTTTCATTCAAGTAATTGTTCTAATGGATAATAATGTATTATTATGACTAGAGGGCTTATTACTAGAATCATAGAATCATTTAGGTTGGAAAAGACTTTTAAGATCATAGAGTCCAACCATTAACCTAGCACTGACAAGTCCACCACTAAAGCATGTCCCTAAGCGTCACATCTACACGTCTTTTAAATACCCCCAGGGATGGTGACTCAACCACTTCCCTGGGCAGCCTGTTCCAGTGCTTGACAACCCTTTTGGCGAAGGAATTTTTCCTAATATCCAGTCTAAACCTCCCCTGATGCAGCTTGAGGCCGTTTTCTCTCATAGCTTGTTACTTGGGAGAAGACACCAGTGCCCACCTTGCCACAACATCCTTTCAGGTAGCTGCAGAGACCGATAAGGTCTCCCCTCAGCCTCCTCTTCCCCAGGCTAAACAACCCCAGCTCCCTCAGCCGCTCCTTGTAAGAGGACTAAATTTGTTGTACTAAATTCTATGACCCAAACTCACCATATATTGTCCCTCTTGTGGGAGCTTCAGTTGTTTGAGAAGGAGCCTCAGAGTTGCGTGATCATCCCTAAAAATCTTCTCCCCTAAGTTCCAACTTTGGAGAACAAGTTGTTCATCATATGCTGAATTCAGCCTTGGAGTAACTCCAGTGAAAACAAAAGGAGTAACAACAGGAATGGATTAGGCCCAATTGCTTTCACATTTCTCCAACTTGAATTTCCAATTCTAATACTAAGGGAGGAGTAAAAAAAAAAGAAACCCAGCATATGGCACAGTGACAAATACACTTCAAATCATAAGTCTGCCTATGCTGTGACCTTGTGCCCTTTGGAAAGCATACCAAGGTGAGCTTCCTCAGGCTTCTCCATAAACAAAACCCTGCTGTCATCTGGCAGGAGCAATATATATTCCTACTTCTGCCACTGTATTGTAACAATTTTTGCACAGAATGGTCAAACCCATCCTGCAGTTCTAGGCTGCTACACTTGTGACTACTGACCTTACACACATCTGAAAAAAACTAGTATCTGCCAAACTGAGATATAAAGTCACAAGGATTTAATTTCATAAAAACACACTGGGTAAGATTAAGTAGTGTGTGTTCTGTACTGGCCCCATTTTCCAGGGAGCACTGTGCACGGATCAGGAGAGGGCACGGCCTCACCTACAAATCCTCATCCGATAGACCACCACCTTGGCATCTCTCTGGTTAAATAGATGTGAACCAACAGAGAGCAAGTGGAATAAAGACCCAGATGGAGTACCCCAAGCCCCTCTGCTGGCTACTGAACCATGCTTTCTCTCAATGTTTGCTGCACCACTCGCTCATTAGCTTTTAAGTAAGTTCCTTCTAACTTTGACCTGCTGTTTCCTGCCGGGGCTGATGAGCCATGAGTGCAGAGTCGCTTCCTCTGGGCCAGTTCCTCAGTGCACGCTTTCAGAGGCTACCACTTGAAGTTAGCCTAAGAAAAAATGTTTATTTTGTTTTCACTGGAGTTATTCCCAGGCTATTTCAGTGTGTTATAAAGGGGGTAACAGAATTATCCAGCTATCAAAGAACTAAACTGCAAGTCAGGAGTCCTGGGTTCAATTCCTAGCTCATATTAAACCAACACTAACCATATGCCCTCTTCGTGCCTCCACACACTCATTGCAGAGTTTTAATAATAATGATAACACTCACTTAAAGTTATTCCTAAACAAATAAGAAATTTATGAAACATCACCGAAGTGTTAAGACCAGGTTTGACCCATGAGCTTTACAAAGTGAATGCACAGCTTCGTTCAACTGACAGGCTGGAAAGAGGAGTTCAGCTCAGCTGCTATCTAGCTCAGAAATCACTGCACATTGTTTGCAAACTTATCAGGAGTGACTTGAATTGTGAATTAGCTTCAGCAAGGCAGCTGGCAGGCTGCTGAAGCATACAATGCCTGCTGAATCTGCACTTCCTGTTGGAGACGTGCGAAGGAGAAGGCAAACTATGAAAGAGCAGAGAAACCGCTCCCAACTCAAGTCAAAACTACGTGCAGCACAGGCACAACAGGACCAGTCGCTGATCCGGGGGCCAAACCAGAATTCCCAGCACCAGCAGTGCTGATATTACTCAGCCCTTGCACAGCACTTGCCATGGAGAGATCTCAAAGCACTTTGTGAAGATCAGGCTGATCCGTCTTCCCCCATCTCCTTGGTAGGCTGGGTTAGATGGCAGAGCTGGAAGGGCAGCGGTGGGACCTTGCCAGATCCACGCTGTAACCCTGCAGGCAGCTCTCCAGCGCATAGCCTAAGGTTGGTGCTTGCTTATTTTTGCATCTTGGTTTGCAGAAAATAATCCTATCTATGTCAAAAGCAGCAGACGACACCAAGATGTGTTCTAGCCATCTTTACCAAACACTCACCTGGACACACCACCAGATCACAGCTATGCGGTCGGACGCTTACTCCGTGCAGGTAGATGTTCCCCTATGCTGCAGGTTACAAAGCTGAAGCCGCTCCAAATTCTCTCCAAGATCCAGGTCTGTGTGAGCCCACACAGAGAAATAACAGAAAGATGCTTCCTGCGTGCTGCCTGATGGGACACTGCAGCATCAGCGCTTCATGAAAAAAACCCAGCTTGTGCACTGCAATTCACTAAACCCAACTGAAAAATGCCACAGCATGTTTCTAAAAGACTTCATGGGGCTGGGAAAACAGCCAATATGCAATATACTCTTAGAAAAGCTCTCTTGCTGTGAGTAGGGCCTTCTCATTCATTTCAGGTTGTCAGTAAATTTCATCAAAGTCTCCTCTAGCATGGGATGGTGTTATTCTTACAACGAAAGAGCATCTGCCCTTTTTAAAATCAGTTTTAATGTTATTAATACAATGAAGTCCAAACCTCACTCTGGAAAGTTAGCATTTATTCTGAAAGGAAGAGGTTACATTGCAAGGGAAAAAGAAAGAAAACATTAGAAATTGCTAGCAGTAGAAGTTGCAGGATGAATGCAGTTTAGGCGCACTTCAGCCAGTACTACCACTGCTCATTAAATACCGTTCTGTGCTTTGCAAGCCGTGATACGCCATCCTGTGGTCATCCACATCACCATTAACTTCTCACATCTGGTCCAAAGCACCCTACGCAGTTAGACACGTGTTGGGCACCAGCACTTACGTTTATCGTAAGTATGCACACTATGCTCCTTCATAATGCGAAGCAAGGCTGAAAAACTTCAGATACTCTCCAAAAAACCTGATAAACCCCAATAAGTGCAAACTAAGGTGCATGCAACTGTCTGCATGCAGCTATACCACAGCCCATTCCTCAGCATAAGCCTTCTGTTGGCAACGAGGATAACCATAACACTTCACCGGAAAACCATGGCTTTCTCCATACCACGCTGGTGTAGCAGCCTCCCACCCTGCCGTGCCATCTCCTTCCTGCTGGGTGACATCCCTCCTCCCGCTGCGCTATGGTGCTCTCTCTGTAGTGCCTTGTCCCACCAGGTCCCCCATGCTCTCCCACTGGGCCCAGAGCTCTTTGGGCATCTCTGTCCCACTCGTACACCTTCAATCCCCCTCTCATTTCCCCTCTGCCCCCATGAAGAGTTTTGCCCACTAATGTCTAGGACATACCCTGATGTTTGGAGGAAGCTGGCAATCCCCTTCAGTAACTATGCTGCTAAAGACAGGAACCTGAGCATCCAGCCTTGCTTTGGTTGGCCAAATACAACTATAACCTTCAAGGCTAAAGCAAACGCAGCATAAAGGGCGCAGGAGGGAAGCTGTGAAAGCACACACAAATCCAACTAGCCCTTCCTTGTTGCCCATCTGGCCCACCCTACCCATGCTGCCTCCCATTACTCGTGCTGCTGGGTTTTAATACGGGGGGGAAACCAGTGAAAAAACTGACCAGCAGCAACAAGAGTCCTCAAAAGGCAAATGTTTCCTATTACAGTGCTAGTTCTCTCAGGCGCTTTGAAGTCACTTCTCCCACACAAAGCTGTTTCTTTCACAGCCTGTTCTTGCACATGAACAAGATGTTACACGCACTGTACGTAGCACATCCTTAACTCTTATTTAAAGCACATTTGTCCCAACTCACTGCACTCTGTTCTCTGTATCATTTTTCAAACCAATACTCATACATCATAGGCACAGATGCATTTTTATTCTAGCTCCCCCTTTCACATTTATTATTCTCCCAAATTCTTGGAGGTTCTGGTCATAAGTAGAGAAGCATTGACACTTAACTAGGGTTGAGACTCATCTGCTAAGGTCATGGCAGTAGCTGAATTTTTTCAAAACTTTAGGGGCATGTAGAGCAAAGGGTTTGCTTTGTCAGAGGCCAGATCCAACATTTAGATTTAGATTCTGGACTAGTTAACTTTAGTTACATTTGTTATTTTACTTTGGCCCATAGTTTTTGATACCATCTTTTTCCTACCTGCATATTACAGATCCTAACTTCACACTGAAAAAATTGTTGGCCATGCATTGCAATGATAAAACATTACACTTCTCATGACAAATTTAAATTGCAAATTATTTGGGGCACTGAAAATCTTTTTGTTCTAGCAAGATCAGGTTTTCATAATCAGCATTATAAACTACCCTGATACAAAAAATAGCCTGGTGCTTCTGCTAACTTAACTTTGGGGAAAGTTCAAAAGTGGTGGGGACTGCAGCAGAATACAGGAGGTTTCTTCAGGTGATGCAAGGGTTAAACCAGTCAACTTCTGCAAAAACAAACGCATGTTATTGTCTCCCAGATTCATTTGACTCATGTTGTTAAATAGGAGTTACTTCTGCATAAACTATACCAAATGCCTTGCAGAATTAAAACACAATGGATAATTCTTCCAGAAGACACACATCACATTATCTGAAAAATAATCAAAAATCCCAAACTCTGTTATACCCCAAAATGAGAGACATGCAAAAGTCCACCAGGAAGTTTACCACAGCTATTTAGTAAGACAGCCAACCTACAGTAATAAACAGTTAATAACAACTGTGTTTGTATAAAAGGTAAAAATCTCACAGCCCTCAGAAATAAGCTAGGGGAGACTAAAGGTGTTAGAATTATTATACAGTGTAAGATGACGCTTTCTGGACAAAAGGAACTGCAAGACAGCCTGTTATCACCAAGGGGCCTCTTGAATCACAGGGGATCATTACTGTAAACTGGTATTCGGAGACCAAGACAGGCCACGAGGTGAACAAAACTCATGGTCTTTCAGTAATAAACTCTTACTTTACAGTAAGGGGAAGTGTTTGGGGGTGAAAGCATATTGGATTGTGTTGCTGTGTTACTGATGATATGCTTAAAAGACTATTACCTGCATTTAAAAAAAAGAGCCTGGTATCAAACCAGCCTAACAGGTTCGCTAAAAATAGGTATTTATTTGTTCTGTATTTTCAGGTCTTATTTCTTTTAAAACCCCACAATCTTTTGTGATCACCAAAGGTAACACTCATTCTCTGTTAAAAGCAAGAACCTCCCTACTCTGCTTTTCCAAACTGAAAATGCAAGAACAAAACAAATTGCTCCAGGTTTAAAAAGAAGATGTTGGCCCTGGCATGCTAATCAGAGGCAAGACTCAAACCCAAGGCCCAATAGGCCCCATATCAAAAGGCTTTAAGATCTAAAAGCAAGTAATAAAAAGCAGCTTTAATGCAAAACTGTTTGGACTGAAACAAGAGACTTCCGTCAAATGCCCAGTACACTAATAAAAAGGATAGCCTTGAGGTACATGTACACGTTAATAGTGGAAGTTGTGCATATTTGTATTTATGGGAATGGCAGTGCCGAGCCAGCAGCCCCATCACTATAACCCGCTTACACGAAGACTTTTTATCTGCAGCAGGAAGCAAACCCAGGCTACCATGCTTAAGCCAGCTCTGTAGCCTGTTTACTCCCTCAGAAAACAGACCTGCCCTACAACAACATCTCCTTTTGATTTTAGCCTGATGACAGAGGTCCCAGCCCTGAATTAGATAACCAGACCTTAAAGAAACCCAACCACCAACTCCTTGCCCTCTCTGTAGATTGCTAAAACTGAGACCACCGGCAAGTGTAGCTCGCTCTTTTGGGGGTGGATTGAGTAGAACAGCCCTAGACTTGCCAACAAGGAGTCTTTTCCTCTAAGCTTGAGCAGTGCAGACCCTCATGAAAGTCTCAGCTGCTTGGAAAACGCATTTTTCATTTGAAAATTAGTTGGATAAGCTTGGTCTACATTCAGGTCTAAAACTAAGCTGTAGTCAAAGGAGCTAGTTACTATATCCTTCTCACTGGGTCATCTGGTGCCTTCAGTGACCCACCTTACATCAATCACCAAATTTGCTAAGGATTATTTAACAGATCTCAATAGAGACTGAAATACTGACTGGTAGGCAAAGTCCCTTTTCAGTTACTATGGACAGCTGCCATTTATATAATAGCCTTGGAATACAAGAGGCAGTTTGTATCGCTCCAAAAATATTTCTTGGCCTTTACTCCAAGAAAGCAAACGAAACAGTCCTATGACTTCATGAAATATTTGAACTCATATTAATGCAAAGCTTTTTTATTATGAAGTTACCGGGAAGATTATATGCAGATGAAATTCCTCCAGGAAAACAAGTTCTCATCTTTGTTGTCACACAATGTATTAGCAGGGTCTACAGATAAGAATGTGAATATTTGCAAAAAATAATTTCCCAAGACTAGTCTATTGTGTTTGTGCACCAGAATATGAGAGTTCCAAATCCGCCTAAGCCTGCTCAAGTTAACCTCTGCATCCAGCCCCCAACGTGGTTCTGTCGAGAGAAACGTGCCAAGTTAAAGCTTTACATTTAAAATGTTTTTAGCATTTTGAGTTGTTAAAATGAGTACTCTATTTTTATCATGACTTTAAAAAATAATCCCACTTTACTGTTTTTATACAATATAGCCTTCCTTGTGCATTTCAAGAATGAGTTTTCCAATAAAGTCTGCAGGACTCAGATTTACATCCTCACCCACTGACAGTTTAATTACTTCCATTGTAGGAGAAAGTATTTAATCACATACAGTCAGAAAAACAGCCCCTTAAATACAGGCTTTTGGGCCCATGATCCCCAATTTGAAATTCAATGAAGGAGAATGAAACATGCATACTGTGATCCATTTCCTGATTCAGAACACTTGATATTATCAAAACATACAGAGTTCCACAGCTGACACACACATTTTTCTAAACCATTGGTAAAATCCTTCCAGCATTTTAAGCCCACGAAATGAGGATTCAGGGTGCTTCGGACATGATCTGAAGGCAGCACTAGTGAATGAGCTGTACAAAGACCAACATCGTAATGCTGTGCTAATTAACGTATTAAAAACAGTCCGTCTAAACCGCTGCTTGAATTACACTGGTATTTGCTGGTATTTTAACTTTATTCTTAACAGTTACAACGTCAAAGGTAAATCACCACTGGTGATTCTCAGCAACAGATATGCAGTAATGGCTCCTTATTAAAAAAAAAAAAAACCAAAAAAGAGAGGGCGGAAAGACAGGAATTGTCAGACACTCCTCATGGCAATTCAGCACAAATAAGTCTGGTGAAGTCACAAAAACCAGTTGTTAAGCATGTCAATAGTTATATATTAAAGCTGACTACCAGCACCAGCTGGCCTTCTTCCTCAGACTGATATCTAAATCATTACAGACAAGGCAATAAATCCAGAAATGCAACTTTTAGTTTAGTCAAAGGATGCTGTAAATCCAGAAATGCAACTTTTAGTTTAGTCAGAGGATGCTGTACTAGCCTTTACACTGCAATAAAGATTGGTTCTGTAAGCAGCAGCAACTCACATGCAGTTAGGTGCAAGTATCAGCTATCAGAGTATTAGAAAACTTACTTTTAAAACAAACAAGTGGTCTTACAGCCACGTGCAAGAAACAGAGTATGGTCCTGGGTGGGACTTACTAGATTACACAATGACGCTCATTCTGAAACAACAGACACAGCCTCTGTGTGTGTCTGTATGACATATATGTTTTATGAAAGAGCCATGTCTTCTGGAGTGGAGAATAGCCAGAACACCAAAAAAAAAAAAAATGCTGTAACAAGAGTGAATATTTGTGCGTTTGCTTTATGAAGCTTACATTCTAATGTTTACAAAGGCCAGCACTTATATAAGACTCTCCACTAACAAACAAATCTGGAATACATCAATTGTACAGGTAAGTCAGCCAAATATAAGCAATAGTTATGCTCTTCTCAGTTTTAAGAAAGCATGCAATAGGTTTCCCCCTTCTGCCACCCCTTGTTCAGATTTCTAAATCACAGTTCCAGTAAAAGCACGGTATAAGGAAACTGGGGCACAGGTAACAGGTTGAATTTTAACACAGACTGTTTATCAATATTTTGCAAAAGTAGAAGCAGCCTTCTTTTGGCATCGAGAAGGCAGAGAAGATACAAGCATGAATAAAAAAATAATTAAGCGATTTAAGACATCAAAAATTCAAGAAATAGCACTGTGCATATACAAATAAAATTAACATTTGATACTGCAAAGCTCATTTAAAAATGGCACCAATGGACAATATTTTACAATATGCACATTTATTTGAGGTGGGGAACTAACGCTCCACAGGTGAAAATGATAACAGAAATAATAGTGCCACTGTTGGCCCATTATGGTACTTCTTACAATTTAATGGAAACACTTTTAAAAATAATCTGGTATGTACACGTCTTCCGGAAACTCAACGGCTTCTTCAGAACAGGAAAAACTATGGTTCTCCCCCTCCCCTTTTTAGCCAGACAGTATTGCCAGAGATTGTGCTCACTTCTAAAGCACATAATCTTACTTTAAATTCAGTGCTATTTTCTTTCAGAAAGATCAGAAGTTGTACTTTTAGATAAGAAAAGCATTTATGTTACAAACATTCAAAAGTGGAAGCTTATGATTCTGGCAGACAATGTTGCGTATTAAATACAAACCGGCCAGCAATTACTGAACATAAAAAACTTATTCAATCATAAAAAAATACTATAATTCATCACCACAGACTTTTTACATAGTTATAAATAATAAATAGCATAACACAGTAGATTACAAACGGATTTATTTTGCCCCGTTAAAGTCTTTAAAAAGTAAAATACCTACTGTCTTACCTCAGAGTGACCAAGGTACTATATGAAGACTACTCATAGCTCAAAGAGAACTCCTTAGCCAAACAATTTGCAGAGCTCGTATTCAATCCAATCATGTAAGTCTTCCCTTAGAAATTGGAAGCTCACGTAGCTGCTTGCCCTGCTCATGACCACAAAGGTATAAATGCTGCGCACAGCAGCTGCAAAGGGTGTTACTTTGGCTGCCGCCTCACAGCGGAGTTGGGACTACCCACAGCACCTGGCACTGGAGCACACACCTTGAGAAGGAACACTAAGGAAAGCAGCATCAACGACAGAATCTGGTAAGCACTCTATAAACAAGCTGTACACAAAGAACTTTTCCCACCCACCCCTCTGGTTTACATTCCGTAATTTTGTAACAATGTCCCCTAAGGCACAAAAATACCTATGACCTCGCTGCCACAGGAGACATCGACGGTGCCATACATGGTTCTCCTACACAGTAGTTTAAATAACTTAGTTATCTGCAGTGTATGTCTTAGATCGAGGCATGGATTAACCTTCCTTGGCCAAATCTTGCTGAATATTGACCTTATTTCATACAATCTGTAGGATAAAGGATCTGGGGAGAGAACTATGCAGCTGTTTTAATCATGTTTGTAGAGTATTGTCATTTCTTCGCCGATGGCAGAAGTGCCAGTCTATAGTTATATTGTTAGTTTTTTGTTTTGTTTTAATGTAATAGAGTCAGATTTCCAGACCCACTGTGGTCTTCTGTAATAAAGACAACTAGCAGCACTAAGAAAAGATTTTTTTTCTCCCTTCTGTTACGAGAATTTGAGGCTAGCGACTGAACAAAAAAAGCAAGGAGAATAGTTTTACTCAATGGTAGAAGTGCCAGAGAATAAATTAGTATTTTCAAATCCTTCCAAACCAAATTATTTCCCTAGACATAGTGACCACAATAACAATAGAAGTATTTTCCTAAAAATTGCAACACTAATAGGAAGATACCTATTCTTGGAATCAAAAAGTGTATGCAAGTTCCTGAAAGCAAAAAGTTAGTATAATCTCAGCAGATATCTTGTTTAAAAAATAAATTCACAAACCCAGACATTAATATGGTCTACAATGTCCATTAAATGGAAAAATCAAAATCACTGGAAAGTCGCCAAGGATTACAGTTACAATTATTTTTCCTTTTAATAATCCACGGTAATGGTTCAAGGATGAGAGTTCATTTCTCTGTACAAGTGTACAGTAAGGGAACAGCACAGCCAGACACTGACTCAGAACTTAAGTCACTTAGGTGAGAGATCATCCATCAAAATGAATGAAGAGCACGAGTTTGAGCATGTTACTGGAGACTCCGTGGTTATGCTGCCTTTAGTCAGTGAGTCAGAGGAAGAGCCAACACTGCTGCTGCTCCCATCAAGAATATCTGAAGACAGGCTGGGGAAAAAGGAGGAGGTTGTTTAGTACGCAGGCATGACGGCTTTGTGCATAAAGCTAACGAACTTCCGCCTTTGTAGTAAAGATGTAGGAGACATATACTACCACTCAGTCTCTACTGCAAGACTGGCAGCCCTGAAGACTCCTTGTTTTCTGTAGCATGTTATGTGTATATTCATGCTCCTTATGGGAATGAGGAGCAGAATTTTATTTTTTTTTAACATGCAGAACAAATTACTACTCTGATTTTCATCAGTTATAGAAAGGAGGTGACAACTAATGAGAATAAAGCCTTAAAAGGTTATAAGACAGGAATAATAAGAATCTAATCCACAACGCAGCAACAGTGTCATTAAATAGCTAGGTATGTTCTTTAACATTGCACTACTCAAAGCAAAATTTTGAAAGCTATTTTTCCCTTGTAAGTAAGGAATTCCTGTGTTTGGATTTTGAAGTCTTGATACAAGATTCCAGAGGACACATTAAATCAATGCTGTTACAATTTAGCTGGAAGCAACACGAAAAAACTATTTCTAGGGAGTTTCAAGTCTGTAGGTAAACTGGAATTCCAGTAATAGAGTTAACATTTCAGAATACTTAGTATCTGACCCTTGACACAAAAATAACTCAGCTTTTGAGACAGACTATAACACTAAAAATCATGAATGTATCAACATGAACCATGTAACTGCAGTAACTATTGACACACGCACAAGTTTTCTCAGTATTCTGATAAGTACCACAGATACTATATGACCACTGCCTACAACATACTGAAATGGTGACGCATCTTTGAAGTGAAGTAACTTCGCTTATGAACCAACAGGGGTTTGTAACAATTATATTCAGTATAAAAGTTTTGATACACAAAGTCTAGGCTAGAGTCTGCTCAGGAAGAGTGGATCAGAGGAGCAGGAACACTGTCACACTACGCTACCACAGGAGTAGTTCTCGGTAATATGCATACGCAAGCTACACACAAAGTATTTTTTTTCTGGAAAAAAACACAAAACAAGAAAGCTTGTGAGAAATGCATTCCCTGTTTTGGCATTTCAGGGCACATGAAATATTTTACCATGAACTGAGATCTGTCAGATGTGTAACATCTGGAGAAAGCATGTTGGTTGTTCCTTGAAAAAGTCTCTTTGGCTGACTTTCAGTTTCCATTTCACCTAAGGAAAATAGCGCAAATAATCAAACTCACTTGAGTCTCTGGAATGTCCATTTAATATTTGTCTACTGTAAAAGAGAGGTTTGTCCCACAATAGAGCAAGGTTGCATCTGTAATATGGCAAGTCCTCCAATTCAGCCAACCAAGCACTTGGGTAAGACATTTGTTGATGCTAGCTGTTGTTCAACCATCCAGTCCATCCTTAATTTAACTAAGGCTTCAGTGGTATCTGAGGGGCTACAACGATCTCAAAGACACAAAACCAGGCACTTGCTTCCTAGACTACAATCAGACAAAATGATCTAAAGCAAACTAATTACTGTGACTTAATTTTAAGTAAGCAGTTGAGATGAGTCAACTGACAAGCCAAAATATAGGCATTAAAATTCTTAGTGATTATGAAAATAGCAACGCCAGCTTGGTTCACAGTTTCACCCTCCTGTGTACAAGAAGTTCTGATGCATACGTACACTTTTACAGAAAAGCTGAATAGAATAAAGTTGGCATGTGTATGCATTTCCACTTACTCATCATGGATCAGACTATCTTTGTACCTGTAATCTCCTACTGACATTAAAAGATTAAACATGATGGGGAGAACTCATATAATCTGTTTAGTATAATCTGCCCCGAGAATGAGCTAGCTCATTAATAGCTTCTGTACAACAGACACACTGGAAATATCATGAACTTGCCAATAACAAGCTTAAAGAAAGAAAAGAAAACCCTCTCAGCTACAGTATATTTTCATTTTTAGCTTGGCAACAAAACCATATGAAATGGAAATATATTTATTGGCTTTTTACCTACACTTCACAGCAGTTGTGTCAGTTTGGAAAGCTGACAGAGGTTAAGCATTATAGCAAACCAGTATATATTAATGTGTTATGCAAGAGAATTATTCTACCACTCATTTTATAAAAGAGCCCCCCTATTTCCTTTAGCCCAGAGGGATACATTCCCTTCTTTGAAGGGAAGGAATAGCAACTTCTATCAAGCAGAATGGGCAAAACATGATTATAAAACACTTGGTCTTACACAAAAATTAAGAAAACCCAAACCACCAACTTAGGTAATTCTTCTGCCACTTGAAATTTCAGAGAGACAAATCTGCACTACTACAACACATTGCACAGTCTACCACTATCAATTCCCTACAGCAGTGAAGTGTTCCTCAATACATTGCTTTCTTCCCTCCATGTATCATCGTGTCAGTTTGTTACCGTGTCATGCCTGTAGAACACGAATGATAAAGCTACTGCTAAAAGTCAGAAAACAGGATTATGTATTTAGGAAAACAAATTAGGTTCATTTAAATAGACTAGATGTTTTAAAATTAAGCAACATTTTGAGAATTCCTTGATATTTTGAGTAAAAAAGGCAAACTCATATCTCTGCTTTGGGGAAGGTGCTCCACAAGAGCACATGGATCGGGTTAGGAAAGCTTGCCCCTTACCTGCACTGTTTTTAATACAATCTGTCTACAGTCTATTGTAAAGTGTTTGAAGTAAACCAACACAGGATTAATATCTCTTTCCTACTAAGGTTGATAAACTTTCGCTCCATTTTTAATGCCTCTAAGATTCATAGAAAATAACAGCCAAGATAGAATTGGCATCTATGAGAAAACTTCTCTTTCCCCGTCAATTCAATATAAATTAGATAACATTCTTTATCTGATAGCAAAAGCAGTCCTAATAAACAGCCATTTTTCTAGAAGGCTAGATATAATTCTTGTAAAATAGAAGTACATGTTTTTCGTGCAGTTAAGAATGCCCAAGTAAAAAAAAATGCCGCAAGGATAAGCATAGCTAGAGGCACACTTGTAAACATCTTAATCTTACAGTTCTGCTATGGAGACTAGTTCTGGGATGTAACGTGAATATTCTTAACACGGAATACTTCCAGGGAAGAATGCAGTTTTCCCCCTCCAGGAAAGGGCACTGATCTATTCCATTTCTCTAAACACTCACCTTCTGAACTTCCAGAGTAAAAACAAACATTCAGTACTAAGTTTAGAAGATACTGCATGATAAGCAACATTCCTAAGATGATCTGAAGGGTGTGCACCATACAGTGGTACTCTTTGGAATGTCAGGGCTTACGAATATTTGTAACATTTAATATGATGTGGAATAAAGTTTGCCTCTTTCAAGCAGCAGCTGCTTTTAATGCTTTTCCCCTCTCATGTTTTAGACTAGCTATGTTACCTTGTGTAAGTTATGACTGGCAAATTCCAGTTCACTGTAGATACAAGTGCATTATATTTACAGAACAACAAAAAAATATGGGAGAGAGAAATGTATCACCCGCAAAACTACATCCATATTAAAACATCTGATAATGTAAATACACATACCTTTTCTTTTAATAGGGCCAAGAACACTGGGCCTGATACAGTTGATTGGACTTTGACTCCTCCTGCTAGAGGGAGAATACTGATAGTCAGGTCTGTAAAGGTTCCAGGTTTGAACACCACCACAGCTACCATCAAATCCATACAACCACATCATATGAAATGTTCTTTAAATCTGTTCCTGCACAACTGGAACGTGCAGGGAGTCTAAATTACATAGACAACAAAGAAGTGCTGCCTATGAGAGCAGATTATCTACCACGTGAAGTTGCAGTAAATTTGAGGGTCGTCTTCCCTTAGTTCATCACATCCTCACTTCAATCCGTTTCTAAATTGTGTGTAATATTTATATAAAATTGATATGCTGACAAATAAAGTGCATTTGAAGTACCTAGGAATTTCCCCACAAGTTATCTAATTTAAAGTTGACACCGGCTCCTACAAGAGCACCCACATAAAGCTACCATTGGTGAAGGTTGAACTTTCAGAGCATTTTTATGTAGTAATACTTCAGCCAATGTAAACTTAAAGTCTTTTTTAATGTCTTAAAATCAGCTTTAGCTAATCATTGTGCTAGCCTTGGAATCTAAGCCCATGTATACCTGTTACTTGCAGATGTTACTTACTTGGAGAATCGCCGTGTTGGACTGGGAATAGGACTTGGAGGTAATCCATTACTGCTCACAAACATTTGCAATGATGGTGAAAAACATTGCTGCAGAAAAAAGTCACATTAAGATGCTTCAGAATTTCCATTTAAATACTCAGGTGTTTCCCTCCACCCTCCAAATAAAACATCACCAATTGAAGAAAATCTAGTAATAGAATAAGGCAGAGATGATCAAAGGCAATCTTAGAAGCATTAAAACTTAACTTGCAAAAATATACTGGCTAATGCAATACTACTTAGATTAACCTAAAATTCAAAACCAAAAGAAATCTGAAATTGAGACAGACCCTGTTTTCTAAATAAGACAGTTGTTTCTGTTATTCCCATAACATTTAGAAACAGTAGTACAACACTCAGGACTTACTTCTTTCAAGTGGCTTGTTAAACAAACAAGTTCAGTTTACTCAAAATACATCTGACCTGAAAATTTAACATAGTATTCCAGAGTAGAACAAAGTATTGAGCTCTGTGGTTCTGCAGTTAATTTGAGCTTAGCCCATGAATGCCCATAGCTAAGCACAAAAATGTTTCTGTCAAGTTATCTAATACTGCTTTACAGTCGTGATTCCAAAGGTACAGGACCAGCTGCCCCAGTGTTGCACTACGAACACATTGACCCAGCACTAGTACGTGCCTGCTCCATGCATCAGCACTGGTAGAGGCATGCAATAAAATAATAGCAATACAAAAGCAGAACCACAAAAGAGGGTGAAAACAAGGTCAAACAGCCCATCTTTAAACACAGTTGCCTATTTCTCTGTGCTACATTTCAGTTTTCCAGCCCCTGCTGGAAAAAGTAGTTTGTCTAAGATCCACCCTTTCTCCAGCACATGCCACCAGCCTTCAGTGAAAATTCAGCATGCCCGAGTCCTCCTTCACAGTGAGTTTATGCCTTCCTTTCCATATCTGATGGACATATTTTCATCCTCCTCACCACACAGATTTGCAGCTTCTGGTCTTTGCCTACACACTTACTCTACATATATGATGCATTCCAATTTTGGTGCTTATGCAGCATCCCCCCACTTAGGCAGCTGAAAATCATGTCCAAATCTGACTACTCTAATGACCTCTTCCAGCTTCCCCACAACCAGAAGCCTAACCCATCCAAACATTGCACAAATAGCAGCAACTGAAAACATTCAGTGGGACAGAACTGGCATGCCGCTTAAACCCTGCAGGCTCTAAGATGGTAAACATCTGATTCCCAGAAACCAATAAAATGTGGGTTTGGGTTGGGGGGGGTTGCTGTTGTTTGGGTGTGATTCTTTAAAAAAACTATCAATTTGTGAAGTTACACATCTTCACAGTTCACCTTGCTCTAAAATTCTAAAATGTTCTCCCACTTCGGTATTTTACTTGTCCTACCTTTCCTATTCCTCTTGTAGGTGAAGGTGCAGGCGAAACTGGAATGAAGTCTATTCTCTTTGGGGAGGAAGATTTCTCAGACTTGTCCAAGTCATTGTCACTCTGTAAAAAAAAGGTTTGAAAACTTAACACTGTCACAGGACATTACCTTATAATCCAAGGCACAGCCTTCTAGTGGAAAGTCACAGGGCCAAGCACAGAAAACATCTAAAGCAGATGAACTTAAGCTCTTCTTAAATAAATTTCACAGTTAATTCCTCTCTCTCCCTTAAATTCATCAGTTGAGTGTAAAAGTAGAATCAAATAGGAAACATCTATAAAGAGATTACCAGGCTCAAGCTTTCCTCCCATGACTGGCTTATCTGCATTGCTGTTTGCACTTCCCTAGAATACAAAAAATCCCATCAGTAGCTACAAAGAGGATAACACTGGCTATTTTATCATCTTGTTTTAATAACACTCACCTTTCATGTGCTGTTTCTCTGTTCATTAAATCCACTCCTTCCTCCTGCAGGAGATAAACATTGTAAGTTTTCCCATAACATGTGATTCACCCTAGGTCCTTGGAATAAACACTTGCACTTCAATAATCTGCTATTAGAACTGAAATACAAACAGCAGCAGCACTCCAGAGAGAAGATACTGCTACCGGCCCAGCTCACTGTTTCTCACCATGAGACAACACTTCAAAAGTACGAGGTAATTTAAACATGACAACAATAAGCCTTGCAAGGACGCTTCCTTGTTGAAATTAAGCCTTAAAAAAAAAAGACTCTGTTTCCTCTAGTACTTGAAAAATTCAACAGGAAAGAAACTCCCATTAGGTAAGTACTTCAATATTATATAATGCTTTTCATTCTGTTGCTAAATACACAGACTAAAAACTACACTTACCCTTCTGATCTGATGAAGTCGGCTGCTAGGAATACGAATAGGAGATGATGACAACAACTGAAAAAAAGCGACAGCCACAATGATTAAATCACACACCAACAGCTTGCATACATCCCATTTACCATCACCTACATTCTTGGTAAATTAAAAATGAGCTGCACAACTATGTGTGGATGACTCAATGCTGCAAAAAGACAACACTGACCTTCAAGAGAAAAGACTTGTTTCACCACTTACAAATTCATCCTACCACTCAGCAAGCGGCACAGGTCTCAGGCTTGCAAGCAGATACTGCTTAGCATCTCAAATATACAAATAGCTATATATGCCATTTGGAAAAGTGAGGTACTCTAAATGAAACTACGAACATCACACAATCCTCCACTGCCTAAAGATGACAAACTCTTGTACTAACTTACTCAGCCAGTTGGCTATTACAAAGGAGAAATTGCAATGTTTCAGCTCAGTCTTGAACAATACTCCCTAAAACTTTACTTTTGCCATTTTTTCAGTTGCATACAGTTTTACGCATCTAATTCCTCCGGAACATTGGCTACCATCACATACAAACGGTCCAACAGTTCCCACTCAGGATGCCTACGTGCCTGCTATAACACCTACTGACTGGAGCTCCAAAATTTTGGATTCTTAAGAAATCTCGTAACAGATGTAACAAAGTAAAATTTCACCCTGCTTTTTCTGAACAGAAGACATAAGAAAAACATATTTCAGGACTTTAAGTCCTATGGATTTTGAGAAAAGCAATACTTAATCTTCAGTACCCACAGATGAGCAAGAAAAATTTTAGTGGAAAAGAATATATAGATCCCTGAGTTGACAAGGCAAGGGTGAAAAAAAGAAATGTAACATCTTTGTAAAGTTAAATAACTGCAGTACTGTACGCTACTAGACGTAAAAGAGGCCAGACTATCGTTCAGCCAATAAATTACTCTTTACATGATTTTCTGATATCTAGTGTTCAGTCTTTGCAGAAAAAGAGCAGCACTGTCAAACAAACAGGTCAAAAAGGACTTGTGACTCTCTCTTCCGTTTTCAAAACAAATTAAACCATCCTTTCAAGACTGTTAATTGTGACAGCAGTTTCCTCTTCCAACACATGGTCAGGGTTAGGTCAGGGTTAACTTTAAGACCATACTTCGTACTGGGAATCACAGGCAGCTTCAGCTATGGTTTTCTTCTTAGGGACACACAGTTAATACACCAGTATAATTTCATTGTAGATTGCAGTTACTGGTGAAAAAAAAATAAAATGCATATTCTGCAGCCCGGAAGCCTCCAAGGATGCTTCATACAAACACAGATCAAGTTTAACTTCATTTCTCCAGACCAATTAGTTCTTGTTAGGTATAAACAAAACGTGCTTCAGATTCCTTACCATACTATGACGGCTCATAACTGTTGTGCTGTTCCTGCGAGTTCGCAACACGTAAGGCTGAAAAACCTGTGAGTTGTCACTGTAAGTAAAACAAAGTTTTGTGAACGAGTTTCTAAGCTGTGCCTCACTGAAGACCGCGGAGTGCTACAACACACTGTGCGGTGCTCTGAAAACATCCATTTTATTTCAAGAGAAGCACCACTTTCACCGCAGGAGCTCGGCAAGCGCTTTTGCCATGCCGAGAGCGCGGCTCCGCGGCTGCACGCAGCGGCTCGCCCCGACCGGAGCGTTCCGGGACTCGGCGGCCTCCAGGCGCGGCGCGGGCGGGGCCGGGGCCCAGCCGGGAGCGGCCGCCGGGTAGGGTCCCGAAGCGCGGAGCAACCCCGGGGCCGCGACCGGGGCGGGCGGTGCCAGCAGAGAGACCGAGCCCCCCGGGCCGGGCCCAGCCGCCGCCGCCGGGCCCCGCTCACCTGAGCCCGTGGATGAGGGGGGCGCTGTTCGATCTCCTCAGGCCGCCCCCGTCGCTCGGGGCCGCGGCGCTCCCCGGCGGCAGCTCCAGGTCCAGCTCCATTTTCTCCTGAGCCATCGCGGCAGCGGCGGCTCCGGCTCCTCCCGCTCCGCCGCGACGCCCATTCACTGCCGGCGGCCGCAGCGGCTCCTCATGCCGCCGCTCCCCCCGCCTCGGCACGGCACGGCCCGGCGCGGCCGCCCCTACAGGCCCCGCGGGCGGCGCCGCAGGCAGGGTCCGGGGGCGCGCCGGGCCCGGCGAGGGGGGCGGCCCCAGAAACGCCCCATGCCGGGGGCAGCCCGGGGAACGGCCCCTTCCCCACCCGCTGTCGCCGACGGACTCACTCCCCGCTCCCGGTGCCGCCGCCGGTGCCGGACGAGAGCGATCGCCTCAGGCCGGACACCCCCCACGCCCGCGACCGCACAGCCCGCATGCGCGGGAAACGGGGCGGAGGCAAAGCAACCCGCCTCCCACAGCGCATGCGTCCTGCCACCGCATCCACCACTGCGCGTGCGCGCGGGGCCGGTTTCGGGTCCCCCGCTCCCGGCTTCGTCTGCGTAGGGACTCCCGAGAGCCTCCGCGGCGGACTCGCGCGCTGACTGGCTGACGAGGCAGGGCGTGTGTTTGAAACGGTACAATGGGCGCTGAGAAAGAATGGCGCGTCAGGCGGGGGTGGGGCCCGGCGTCGGGGGTGGGGCCAGGCGGGGGGCGGTGCCTGTCCCGGGCCCCTCCCTCGCCGGGGGCAGCGGCGGCGTGGGTCCGCTTCAGGTTCCCTCTCACGAGCTGAAATCACGCAGTAACTGGGAACAGCTCCAGTTTCCTAGCTTTGTTTTGCTGCTGAAGAACGCCATGTGTCTTTAATGAGTTCCGAGAAGGCAAGCCGCCACGCTGTTCCAGAGATCTGTCCCCAAGTTGGTTCTTGGCTCGCTTTGCAGCAACTTTCACAGTTCCATTCTGGTGGCCAAAGTATTGAAGTTTGTGCTTACTGATTTTTAGTTTTCTAATCTTTCCCTATAACAATTACAGCATACACATTGTCTCTTACATGAGGGGGTCTTTACCAGCACCAAAATCACAAAGGTTTTAATTTTCTCCTGGGGATCAGCCATTCTTCCTCCAGAGCACTAGGCGAAGAAACAGCAAACACAGAAAAGTTAGGGTTTTTCACCATTTCAACTTTCTTAAGTGGGAACGTGGCTATATGAATTATTCTCGCATTTCAAAATGCCTGAAGGTAGGTGTTCTTGAGAACTACCACATGGATAGCGTGATGTTTATTACAGTCCCTCCTAACATTTTTTTGTCAGTCAAGGCTGACTTGGGTGTATCCCATTTTTTTCCCTACAGCGTATATGTCTCACCAACTGTTTTTGTCAATGCTCGCGTTTCTTGCATTATACTGACCCTATTAACGAAGAACTTTGTGCCTGTAGGTACCTGAAAGGAGTTAACAGCCCCACAAGATTATAGTTTAAATATTTTCAGGATTTTTCAGTATGTATTTATATTGAAAAACCCAGAGACAAGAATCCTTGTCTTGTATTACTGCAGAAGGAAAACCATTCACCGTCCCATGCCAGCACCCACGCTGCAATGTATCATGGCCAGTAATGACACCTGTTTGTGAGGTGACACAGAACTGCCATCTCCTCCAAAGATAAACAAGGTAAATAACCTAAAACTGCCTTTTGCTTGGTTTCCAATCATTACAATCAATTACTGGAAAACTCAGAGCTGTTGCTGTAAAAGGAAAGGGCTGTTAATCGCCTCTCGCTGCCACCGCTCACTAAAAGCAGCCCCACACTTTTGAGCTTCGATACAGAACCTGCGCCGCTCTCCTTGGCCAGCGCTTCAGTGCAAGCATTTCATACGGCAGTTGGAGAGTGCCCAAAAGGCAGTGCAGGTGATGCTATCTAGCAAAACCCCTAGCCCTGAACAGAAATCTACTCACACATATGTTGGCTCTGCACACACTAAAGCCATCTACAAAATTGGACTACATCACCAAGCTATGCAGATTTTACTATTTGTTTTAATTGTGGATTTACTATATTATGTCCTTGCCATGATGGACAGAAAAAGCTTCAAATGCTGTGTACCAGGCCACCATAAAGGAAAAAGTAATAGAGTTGTAGAATAGAGTCACAGAATCATTAATGTTGGAAAAGATCTCTAAGATCATCAAGTCCAACCACCTCCCATGAAGTGGGTGTTGGTCTCTTCTCCCAAGTCATGAGTGATAGGATGAGAGGAAATGGCCTCAAGTTGCCCCAGGGGAGGTTTAGGTTGGATATTAGGAAACATTTCTTCACTGAGAGAGTGGTCAGGCCCTGGCACAGGCTGCTCAGAGAGGTGGGGGAGTCACCATCCCTGGGGTGTTCAAAAAACTGCAGACGTGGCATTTCAGGGCATTGTTTAGGAGGCCTGGGGGTGTTGGGTTGGTGGTTGGACTTGATCTTAGAGGTATTTTCCAACCTTAATGATTCTATGAAACTGTTATGCACAGACGTCTCCTATAGCACGCAGCACCTGTGCCGCATGTGCCCTTAGCGGGGGGAGCGGAGGCCAAGCGGCCGGCCCGGGCTCTCCCACACGCAGCAGCCGGGCCCGGCATCCCCGGGGAGGAGCCAAAGGGCGATTTTAAGCTTTCTCACCGCTCGGAGCCGCGGCTGCACATCCGCTGGCAGGAGGGAGCCCCGTCCCGCACCGGTCCCCCACCACCTCAGCGCAGCAGCGGCAGCCGCGCCCCGCCCCACCCCCGCTGATTTTTTGTTGTCCTCCCCCGAGGGGCTCGGCGGGAGCAGCAGCATCAAGACATCGCTCCTCCCCGTACCCGGCCGGCCGCAAGCCTGGTGGCAAAGAGCCCCGATGAACCGGTCCATGTGGGATGGGGGCACTCTGCGCATGCGCCCTGCCGGGAGCGGGCCCACCGGCCCAAGCCCGCCGTGCGGGGCCTCCCTGCGGCGCATGCGCGCTGTGCGGCGGCGGGCGTGGGGGGGTGTCCGGCCCGAGGCGGTCGCTCTCGTCCGGCACCGGCGGCGGCACCGGGAGCGGGGAGTGAGTCCGTCGGCGACAGCGGGTGGGGAAGGGGCCGTTCCCCGGGCTGCCCCCGGCATGGGGCGTTTCTGGGGCCGCCCCCCTCGCCGGGCCCGGCGCGCCCCCGGACCCTGCCTGCGGCGCCGCCCGCGGGGCCTGTAGGGGCGGCCGCGCCGGGCCGTGCCGTGCCGAGGCGGGGGGAGCGGCGGCATGAGGAGCCGCTGCGGCCGCCGGCAGTGAATGGGCGTCGCGGCGGAGCGGGAGGAGCCGGAGCCGCCGCTGCCGCGATGGCTCAGGAGAAAATGGAGCTGGACCTGGAGCTGCCGCCGGGGAGCGCCGCGGCCCCGAGCGACGGGGGCGGCCTGAGGAGATCGAACAGCGCCCCCCTCATCCACGGGCTCAGGTGAGCGGGGCCCGGCGGCGGTGGCGGCTGGGCCCGGCCCGGGGGGCCAGCCTGCTGGGGTGCGGGCGGGGGTTTGGCCCTCCGGCTGTGCCCGGAGCGGGCTCCGTGGCCGCCCCGTCCGTAGCCCCGGGGTTGCTCCGCACCCGGGAGGTGCCGCCCCGGCGGTTGCTCCCCGCCGCCCCTCGCGCGGCGCAGGCCCGCCGTGGTGTTCTGGGGTGCAGCAGAGCCCAGGTAGGTGCGCTGTAGCTTTATTAAGCCGCTTTGTTTGTTTTCATCCAGGTCCGCTGTGCGTTGTGTAGCGGAGAAACGCACGGTGCGCGGCGTCCGGGTTGCGGCCGTTATTGTAGGGTAAAGTAGTGATTTCTGTGATTTCTGTTAATGGTTCAGGCTTGACCGAAACCAATCTCTGGACTGTGTACGATGGCAACAGTAAATGCTTCCAGAACGCTTGGACGAATTCGGTGAAAAGGATCGTTTCATGGGACCTTGGAAGACACATAAGTTTACACTTGCATAAAACAGTGTATCAGTTTTCCTGTAGTTTTGCAGAACGGTACTGATTTTGTAAGTACGGATATTGCCATCAGCCTGTGGCAGGTAGTACTTGCAAGGGGGGTTGGATGTTTGCCATGTGGTCAGGGTCTAGCTCTCTCCAGCTGACAGGGCAGAGACAGTGGCCGCCCTAGGCAAGGGCTAGGAGGAGAGCTCTCAGATAAGCACGGTCTTTTGTATGGTTTCGTGTTTGGGTAAGTTTATAACTCACAGTGCTATTTCTTGCTTCCTCTGGGCTTTCATGAGACTGGGAGATGCCCCCATCTGCTACATGGCATGGCTACCATCTAACTTCAGGGTGGTCCCTGTGCTGCTACTAGTAGTGTGCCTGCAATTTGGGAGACGATATCGACAATAAACTTTAGAAAAGATGGTATAATACATGATAACTACTTAATGTTCGGGGTTTTTTTTCCTTAAACTTCATGTTTCTGTAAGGAGCTAGATACTAGTGATGAACAAATCTCACAAATCTTTTGTACCGAGATGGTTAACTACTTTACAGTTGAGAGGAGGTACTAATTCTTGCCTATTTGGTCATGATTTAATGTTAAGTAAACATAATTGTGATTCTTTTACATAATTGTAATGGAACAACAATCGGTTTACATATCCATGCAGTATAGAAGTATTGCGAATGGCAGTTGTTCTTCAGTGAGATGTCTGAGCAGGGAAACTAATTCCATAATGGAGACGAGGTGTTTTTATAATCTCAGCCTTTTGTAAGTTGTTTCTTACAAACTCTTGAGACTCTTGGCTCTTTAAAAAAACCAAAAAGCATCCTACAGCCATGCTGTAAACAAATTATTTATTCCAGGGCCTGGGCAGGCAGAAGGGTAAGCCTGAGCTCTTGCCTTGAAACTCTGCTTATGCTATATCTTAGGTGTTTATACAAATTAAACTGAAATGCCATTTAACTAATTTGAGGTGGTTGCAGTGGTTTGCCTGTTAGTTAGGAATTTTCCAGCAGAAAACTGTTTTTGCAAGATTGCAGCTTTTGGCAAGGAACTTCAGTTTTTCCCAGAATGCCTTTATTGGGTAAACTGAAACAAAAGATCTTGCTCTCTAATAGCTTGATTTTTCTACTGTCTCCTGTTTTGACTTTGTGATTAACAGCATTAGTAAGGAGCTTGGAGAATGAGTTACCGTAGAGCCAGGGAACGTTTTGAAGTGGAATACTTTAGATCACAGAAGTTACCTTTCACATAGCTTTTGATTCTTGTTTTCATGCCAAATAAAATTGTTTTTTTAATGTAAGAATTTTTTGTGAAAGGTAAGTCTGAGATCTGACCAGATCTGGTGTTTTTGCCAGGGAGGTTAAAGATAAGGTTATTGTAGGGTTTTTTCCTCTCTTCTCTTCTAGTTAGCAATAAATATTGGACTCAGCCTATGGTAATATGTTACAGAATCATTCCAACCTGTTTCCTCTGTTCAAACCCTGGATTTCAGGATGCAGTGTTTGTGTTGTGTTTGCATACCAACCAGTACACTTACACTAAAAAAAGAGTCATAGCTGTTGGCCTCAGCCAGTAAATTCCATCTCTAAACATCATGACATGGATCCCTTATATTTCTCCTGTTCCACCACTGATCAAGTGGCAACTGTTTGATCTCTTGTGGGTGCAAACTGAGTGAAACTTCTCTGAAAATTGTGAATGATGTCTGGTCACTTGTACTTGATGTTTTAGAGAAAGAGAGGCAATGCATTCTTCTTGGTGAAAAGCACAGTGCTTGTGCCAGCTCCTCTTGGCTTCTATTTCATGGTATAAGCTTTCATTAATTTTTATTTACAGCTAGATAAAAGCTATCTAAAACTTGCGTGTCTGACTGGTGCATTTTAAACTGGAGGTTTCTGTTAGTGATGTGTCTTTAAAGTGCGTTATGAGTATCAGTCTTTAGAACAAAGTAATACTGTTGGTCAGATTAGTTTTAAGAAATGGTATTTGTGTAGTGCTGTTGTTCATCCCAGGTTCATAGCTGAGACAGAAATATACAACCCAGTGAATTCTTGCAGTTTGAATCTAAAATCTTACATTTGGGTCTCTTTGCCTGTGCAGTTCCTCAGTGATTCTTTAGGCATGGGGATTGTGGCTTAAAATTTTTATTCTAGTGACCATAAAACTTCGTTTCTGTAGTCTCATTCATGAAGTGTTGATCAGTGGCTGTTGATAACACTAGTGATAACCCATGAAACTTGCTTTAGGAATCAACAGAACTAAAGTTGCCTTGCGAAAGGAGCTCGTTTTATATCAAATAACTAAACCTGCATGGTTGAAATGAATGTGCTGCTTCCTGGTTAGAAATGTGACTGTGGTCAAAAGTGTTAGGGCTGTAAAAACTGGCTTTACTGTATGTTTAATTTAACCTCTCCTGGAAAAAAAGTTAAGAACTTAAGTGTTTGTAGTGATAAATCTTATCAAGATTATCTGTGGCATTGAAGCTTTTTTCTGTTACTGGTTATATGCCACTTATTTGTTCTTATTTGTTCTGTTGAATGACATTTGAAGCAAAATGCAAGCCGCAGCCATTCCAAACATAATAAATTCCCACAGAAATGATCAGTCTGAACAATTTTTTTCTGTTCTTCTGAAGACTCAATATGATTAAAGTCATTAATTGAAGTAGCAGGGACTTGGAGGAAGAGCAGTTTGGTTTCTGGTTCCACTCTCTGCCAACAAGCTAAAAGAGTTCTTACATACCTGTCTCTCGAGTGCTTTGTCTTGGAATGATATCTGTCATAGCATTTGAAACTGAGCTTGTAATAAGAGGTTCTTTCTGATAGGAAGGAAATGGCTTTTGCATTTGACAAGTGTTTCTTTTCACAGCGATAATTCGCAGGTGTTCCAGGCTAACGTTTTGCGAACCCGCAGGAACAGTACCACAGTTATGAATCGTCATAGTCTGGTAAGAAAACTATTAGACCAACTGCATTAGGCCCAAAGCAGAAGTGTGCAAACAGGATTAAAGAAGAAAATAAGAATGTAGTCTGTGAAACTAATACCATATGTTTTCAGAAACAAGGCTCTAGCCTTTGACATGAAATGACTGTGAAATGTTATTTATAGACCATTTGGCCATGGAGAATACTTATATTTCATTGTCATCATAACTTTGTTTATAAAATGCAAGCAGATGTTGTAAGAGAAAGTAAGAAAGGTAGTTCACCAGGAAAAGTAATTACCTAGATGTATTGTTCAGTAACCAGCATGCTAATAATTTCTGATATTTTTTAAAAAATCAAAGTGCAGTGATATTCTGATCTTAAACTGTCTTTTATATAGTAATGACAGAATAGACTGTTGTAAATAACAAGTGATATAATGAGCTATAACTTGCTGATAGAACATGAATCTTGAGACTTCCAGGATGAATGGTGCTGTGTCTCTTAGAGATGTTCGTTTGTGATTTCAACTTTTGTCAGACTTGTGTTATTGCAACTCCCCAAAACTGGATTTTTAAAATATTAATCTAAACCCAGAGAAAATATTGCATATCTTGTGTTTTAGTATTGTATAAATTGTGGTGGAAGGGTGTGATTTTGATTGATTTAGAACACCTGCACAGGATCACATAGATAGCATGATTTTCTAACCCTTAAAGGGTTAGGGTGTATGGGGTAGTTATTTCCTCTAAGTAAAAGGAATTTTTGATGGGACTTTCATGTATAACCAGAAATGTAACCTTTCCCCTAAGAAAGCCTTAAGAAACAGGTAGACACAGGATAGCATCCAGCTGCATTCAGTTGATTGTTAATGTTTTGGAAAAATTAAGCTATGTTGGGGTGGGAGGGGAATAGTAGCAATTTTCTTTTTAAGTGTGGGAAACAAAGTCCCTGTAATGCTAACAGCAGTTATCCTGTTTTTCTTAGTTACCTTTTGAAGATGCTTTAGAAAGACTTTGTTAGCCCTGTGTTGATGGTTGAAGACTACTCCTCTCCTGTTTTGTTGATTGATGCAGCTTTGCTATAATCCTGTTCTAAAATCAGGACAGACATCTTTGCTTCAGCAAGGGTTTGCATCTGTAACAGAACCAGCATGCTTACATAAAAGTCCACAGGGATTGGTGGAAAAACCTTTCCCCTGCTAGGATATAAAACTTGACAGAACATATTATGGCAAAGATTTCTTTAAACAACAGTCTGTTTTCTTCATACATGTTTTTAGGGTGGCAGTTTAGGGTAAATCCATTTATGTTTGTGGTCAGAGGAAAGGATAAACCAACAAAGGCAAAAGCTCGGTTTATTGTGTTTACTTCTTGAAGATCCTCAATTTTGGGGCAAAAAAAGATGCTAGTTTAGGGCTCATTGCTGGGAACTTGCTGGGAAGGAGGAGCTAGTTCACCGATGCACTAGCTCTTCCGGCTGCCCCTAATAGATGTTGCAGTCTTCTGGCTGAACCAGTGTTCCCATCTTCATGGGATGATGTTATTAACCCTTCACCTCACTTGGAGGTTATTGAAAAGCATCCTGGAACTTAATTTTCTTTTCCACCCCCAGCTGACCAGGTACTGACAAAATACAGTTGAAATTTTACTTATGCTAAAAATCAAGTGCTCAATTGACTGCTAGATCAGTGCCTTGTCCACTTTGAAATATTACTTTGAGTTATGTTCTGGTTTTTGGTTCTGTTGAAGATGGCAAGGAGGGTGGAATTGGAAAGGAACTTAGACATTGTGTCATCCTTCTGTGGTCTTAAACCAGGATCATCCATGGTAAACAATTTTGTGAAAATAATTACACTTTCAGCATTAAGGACCCTAAGTAACCTCACCCACTATTCTTGCTATAGTGAAGTAGTAAGTGTAGTTTTATCATGTTAGAGATAGTTTAACAAGCTAGATGACATCTACTTTGGCAAGTTAAACTTTACAATAAGTAGTTGTAAAGTGTACTTCAGAACCCACTTTTTTGTATTTATGAAAACTAATCCAAGTTTCATTGCAGTGTAGACTCTAATAGAGAGGGTGAAAATGTTCAGTAAGTGACTGAAACTTTGTTAATTTAATATTATAAGTACAGCTAAAATTTTATGTTTTGTTAAACTTTAGACAAATACCGACCAATTTGTTTCCACAATCTGTGTTGTGTTGACTGTCATGGGAACAATGGGAGTTCCTAAAATGCTCTGATAACTGGAGGTTTACTCTGTCTAGCTACATCTTCAGGGCTGTTGTGGTTGTCCCAGTTGTTCAGCAGAATTCTGAAATCTTTTCTTTTTTGGGTAGCTTCTCCAAGTCTCAGACTCCAGCCTGTTTATAGTGATGACTACAGGGGCAGCTATGCCATTTTGGCTGGGTTTTAATCTGCAGTTTTCTGACACGACATGTAATTGCCAAGGAAAGGTCAACTAGGCTCAGTATCCGCTGTTTATTTCCTTCCAGAAGATGTCAGTGGCACCTAGTGAGTGAATGTTTTGGGATGTTTTTTGTTTTGTTTCTGTGGTTGGGGTTTTGGTTTTGTTGTTTAAGCAAAGCATTTTAGTCCATGGTTAGATGTTTAGGTTCTATTTCAGTGAAAGTTGATTTTTTTACCTTTTTTTTTTTTTTTAAATTCTTATTTTTTAAAGGTAGTTATGGTTCACTGTGTGGCCCCACAAGTCTTGTGTTGGCAGAAGACAGGGGGCACTGCAGGGACGGCAAGGGAAGGGCAGAGGCACTAGGGGCAGGTGACTGCTTGCTTTGGCTGTGCTGCCTGCCAAACTGGCTCTGCTGAAATTTCACCTTCTGTGAAAAAGATGATCTGACATACTGGAGAAGGGAGGAAGGGGAAGGTGTTTCTCTTTTATGTGATCGTGTAGTAGTTTGTATTGTTTTTTATTAAGCGTGTGCTTTCTTAAAACGTTGGGGATTTGAGTAGCATAATTTTAACAAATGCGTTCAGTCTGCTTTAGCAAGTAACCTTTAAAAGTGACAGAGGCTTCTAATAGTTTCTTTTCACAAGAATTAAATCAAAGCACTACAAACAGGAAGAGTGAGTTTTAAGCATTGACGAAGCAAGGATCATGACTTGTTGGACATGGAACGGAGGATCCTCAGAGTTAGTGGATTTAGTTAGTTCAGTAGATCCTGCAGAGGAACACTTGACTGTCTTTCTATAATTTTTATTTTATACCATGAGCCACTGAGTTTTGTATATATTCTGTTAATGTCAAACCTTAAAGTATGTGGATCACAGTCATAAAATTAAAATATAATGAGTGGAACAAATGCATTTGTACTGTGGAGTGATGGGGTGAATAGCTGGGAATGTGCTATTGTCCAGATCCTTTTCTCTGCGTGAGAATCAAGGTCAACTCAAGGTCCACATTGGCTCGTACAGCTTGGAGGAATTTTTATTAGATGGGCAGGATTTTTGGAAGCCTGGTATAATAGTAAAGCTGACCTAAACTGGGCTTAAGAAGTAGCAAATCAAAACGTTATAGCTGTTAGACTTTAGTAATATATGTTATGATGACCGCATTCTGGCACAAATGTTAGAACCCTCTGTGTGAATTCTTTGTGAGAAAAAGAGCATGATGCCTTGATATTTGGTTTGGGGTGGGTTGGTTGGTTGGGGTTTTTTTTGTTTTAGAGGGAAGATTCTGGATATGTGAAACATTAATAGTCTATGATAACTTACCATAGCCTTTTATGTAAGACAGCAAAATCTTTGTATTCTCCACAGCACTGATTAGAAGGTGGTGCAGTAAATGTTAACTGAATATGTTAGATCTCCAACTTTAGTATAATGGAGCGTTCTATAATGTTTTGTGAAGTGGATGAAGCCTCATACAGCATAAAGTATATAAACACCTAGCAATAATATGAGCCATAATTGCTGAACACACACCCATTTTAAAAAGACACCTTGTGTTTGGAGGGGTTGTCAGTTTACAGAGAAGTTAATCCTCTGTTCAAAGCTTTAGCTTTGACTTTTTAATCCCTGAATGGGTTATGACAAAAGTCAACTGAGGGTCAAACATTTGAGGGATGGGAAATATATAGAAAGAAAATTACATTTTGATAAAATAACCACTTTTAATTGAATGGTTTTGAGTATGTAGTTTTAAGATCATGGGATTCCAGTTAGATCTTGATGCAAAACTAACAAAATGAACAGAAGACCATTTTTAGTTACATCCTCTCTGGTTTCACCTGAATTGGTGAAGCTCTTCATAAGGAAGGTATTCAGCTCTTTGTTAGCCTTCTAATAGCTGATTTTTTTTTCATCTGTCAAAGTACTTGTTTATAGGCAGACAACAATCCAGGAACCTTTTTGCACAGTGTGTGGTTTTGGCTTTGTATTTTTTAATGAACTGCTGGGGAGCCTTCTGGATCCCTTAAATGAAAACATTCTGGATGACTTAAATAAAAATTATTTATGCAACCGTAAATAAAGGTAGCAGTGTGCTAGTTAAAAGCAGCACCATTACGTAGAGGAGGCTGTGAATTCTAGTTGCGTGGAAATGAAATGAAAGGCAGGCTGATACCAATTAGCATCTGTGGGCATACAAAGCAGTATAATATGGAAATACATATTATCATATTCTTGCAAGTAATTAGTGTAGTTTGTTTATGCTGAGAATGTTATGAATGCTGGGTTTGATTTTAAAAAAGAAAAAAGCCAACCCAAACGAATTCTAATTTTTAGTTTGGGACACCACTGTAGAGTAGTTAATAACATTCCTGTACCTTTTTCTACCTTCTCCCGTAGTTTGTGTGTTTCAGCTGTATGTGGCTTTGTTTTGCAGTTTGTGCCATCATCTCCTATCCGTATTCCTAGCAGCCGTCTTCATCAAATCAAACAGGTAAGCACAGATTCTGATTTTTTTATTTTATTTTAAATTTTTTATAGGTGGCTGTTTGTTTTTTTTCAGTTAATATGTAATGGCCGTCAAATGGCTGTAGATTTTACTTTGAAACAATAGTACAGAGTCTGCAGCAGTCCAGCACTTCAAGATGTTTTCAAAAGTAAAATCTGTATCTTATTTCAAATTTCATGAAGTAGAATGCATCTTTTAGAGGGACGATGATTTGAGCAGAAAGAGAAGTCTTAAAATGGACACTTTGGAAAGCAAACCTTTAATGTAAACCCTTAGGGTAAAGTTTCACCAAGTTTTTGGCAGTAGTGCCAGCATAAATATTCAGGGCCAATAACAAAGTGTTCCTTAACTTGCGTTGGCACAAGGCTTTTGTGCAGCCAGAAACTGAACTGGATAAGGAAGCACTCTAGCTAGAAAATAGTTTGGACTCTTCTGGCTGGGCTATTTTTCATCTGTATAATTTTCTTACCCAGATCACTGTACTTGTGCTGTCACAGCGTAAGCAGAGGGGGAAGGGCACAAGAGCAAACACTGAGGAAGGGGGGGCTGTGTGGCAGATACCCGAGTAGGCTTAAATAGCACTGCTACCAGACAACAGACCGCGGTCTAAAGACTCGAATTTTAAAACAAACAGGCTCAAACTCTTGTGGTTCCTCCATTTTATATGTCAACGTTTTGACAGTAAAGTGTTTACAAAATTGACTTGAAGATGCTTGGGGTTTTTTTTCAATAATATTATTTTTTTTAGCTTGCTAGTTTGTAGTGGATAGGCTTGATTTTTACAGGGTGAAAAGTTAAGAAAACAATTTAATGCTTCAGATACCATTTTCAGGGTATGATATCTGAAGAGATGGAAGGTATTCCTGCTTCCCACCTCAGATATTTAAGGTTCATGAGTAGTAATCCTGAAGAAAAGAACTGCTTGTTTTCATTATATAAATAATTTACTGGCTTAGAGACTCTGAAGCACTGGGGTCTGTTGTAGAGCTGTTTTCATCAACATAAAAAAAGCTTAGGATTAATATGTAAATGTGATGAGAGCAAAGGAATGAACTACCATGACTCTGCTATGTTAACTGAAGTAAATATAATTTTTTTTTTGGAAAATTCTTCTGTACTCATACTTGTTCCATACATTTATTAAAGCAAACAATGACATTTCCTAATTTGTGTTTGATCATTAAATTCATAAGTTGAAACCCCTTGTCCTGTGTACTTAACCAGCACAGATGGAAACCTGAGTGATTTACTTCTGATCTCTTTCAAATATTAGCAAATTATCACACAGTTGAACTATGATGGTAAGACTCCTCCTACACATGGTAAAGATTGTGAAGATGTTTCGCTGAACTTTTATTCTTGAACTGGGCAGAATTAGGGGCTCATTTACTCCACAGACTAGACAGTATTCAGTTGGTTTTCAGGAATGGTGTCTACCTAATAGGAGACTGAGTCAAGTTTGTACTTGGTGTTAATGTTTAGTTTAATTTTACATCTTTAATCTATTTTAATAGTATTTTATGGATGGTTTAGAAAAAAACCACTAAATCCCAAATTCATTGTGTACAATGCACTGTATTGCAAATGAAATAATGACAAGTGTCTAGTTAGTTACTAATCCATAGAATAAGGTAAGAATCCAGCCATGCTTTTGGTGATTATCTGCACCAGTTTCCACTTTCTGAAATGATATTATGCAAGACTGCATTAAGATACTGTAGCATGCGCAGAATTTTTGGTTCATATTATCATTGTTCAGTTTTGTACATACCTCTTGGGTAGTAATGAAAATAAAAAAGCTGCTTGAGAAATAACCAACTCCCATAAGCGCTTCTTATGTGGTGGTCTCTCTTGCTACATCTATTTCTCGTCCTTTCCTGATCATTCCTTTTCATGTGGTGAGAGCTTAAGGTTATTGTTGCTTAACCAAGTTGAAATAAATTTTTGGCATATTGAAGTGAAATGATTTTTTTCTGATTTGCTGGAGCACAGCTTTTGTTCTTTTTGTCTTAATTTTTCATCTGCTAATCTTTCAGGAAGAAGGGATGAATTTGCTGAACAGAGAGACAGTACGTGAAAGGTAAGCAGGAAGACAAACTAGAATACTTAATGCAGTCTTCTACGGCCCAGGACAATACATTTCTTTTCTTCTTTATAGAGAAGTGCAAGTAGCAATGCAGATGAGCCACTCCTGGGAGGAGAGCTTGAGCCTGGTAACGCATTCATGGTTTAATTTGTGTTCCTATTATCAGTATCAGGACGCTAGAGACTCTCTCATGTCAACACTTCCTCTTATAGTTTGACCTACAGTTAAGGCGTTAGTATATCGCTGCTTTTGATCAGCAATTTTTCACACCAACAAGGCATATAATTATCAGTTGTTCAAGGGTACACGTGGGTTCCTTGGGCTGATATGTCAAAAGAAAATTGCATGGATGTCTGCCTGTTCAAATTTTCTTCCATGTTCTGATACTCACCATGTAATGTTAAAGGCTTTCTTTGTTTTGGTTTATTTGTTTTGTTAAGCTTAGATCATAAATGGCTACCTAAAAATTATAAATATGGTGGAGGATAACTGGAATCTTACTTGATTCCACACCAATCAGTCCTTTTCATGTTAAGGTACTTGCTCCTAAGATTAATTATATGTACTATTTACAGAGCGACAATGATTTTGAAAAATCATCATCACCAAAGCAAGTAGACTTTGTCCCAGTTTCTCCAGCTCCTTCACCTACCAGGGGAATAGGGAAGGTGAGCAAAATGTGGTAATAATGATTTTATCTTGAGTAGTGCTAAATAAATTCAACCAAATTAGTAGCAAAAGATTAAGCCACCTGCTCCTTTCTACCTCAGCTGCAAACAAGAAACTAGAGAGTAAACAAAAAAAACCCTGAAACTGTAAACCAGAAAATACCATCTAGCAGTTGCACATCTTGTGGATATGAATTTCTGTGGTTTGTTCGACTGTTAATCTGTGGTTAATAAACCTTACTCTTTATTTGCTTTCCTCTTGGAATAAGAGGAAGTGGCATATATTCTTATTTCATGAATTAAATCCTTGTCAGCTTGCATGTATTCTGCATGAAAATGCAATCTTTCCAACTTCTTAGGTTTTTTCCCTCAGTAACAAAAAGCGGTGTTTTGGTATACCCAGCCATATTGGCTGGTTGCTTGAACTGATTGTGGGTTGCTTATTTACCTGTGGTAAGGATCAGTTGTTACCGTATGAGTGTGATACAGTGTTTACTCACAAATAACAGAAACTGTTTTACTCACAGCAGTGTTTCTCACCGTCTTTGCAAAGTTTGGTGAGTAGCAGTGGATTACCTCCGAGTCCTAGTCCAAGTCCAACACGGCGATTTTCAAGGTAAGTACCAGATCATATCAATAGCAAAATTGGCATAGCTTGTTCGCAATAGGTTTTTGAGATGCCAGATATTATGTTATACACATAATTGTTTTTTTGATCCAAGTACAACTTTATATATTCACATAAACTTTGGATTTTACAATGCTCTGAACATTTGTTAAAATCCCATGTCATAACATCGGGAAAGTGGGCTGCATTTTGGCATCCACCTTCTCAGTGTAGTCCCTATATTGCTCTTAATCAGATCTTAAGTAATTGAGTTGCATTCTAAGGGAGAAAAAACCCCAAAACCAAACAGATTTGGGGTTTGTTACTGATTCTGATTTTAGTTGCATCGGACGTTGTTTTGAGTGATGTGGGCATACAGTTAACTTTTATTAGTACTTTGCTGAACTGTTAGGGCTTGCCTGTCAACTGAGATGTAGTTGGTGTGTAGATGTGAGCTTGTAGACTGCCTAGCTGTCAAATAATGTGATTAAACTTTTTCTGTTAAGGTCTATGCTTCCTGGTCTTTTTTCAGGGGAAAAAAGAAAAAAATAATAATTTTTTTAAAACCCAGAAAAACATAAATTAAAAAAACCCAAATTTATTTTGGATAAGCTGGTTTAGTGCCTATTTTTTAGTGTTTTCCACTTAGAAGTTTATCTGAATATCTTTTGATATTTTTTTTTTACATATTTTCAGGCTTCCTTTATTAATGGTGATGTCAGTATAGCATATGCCTTCTTTTAGCAGGAGAAGCCAGAGTCCAATTAACTGCATTCGACCAAGTGTTCTTGGGTCAATAAAAAGGAAAGGTACAGTATTTGGTTTTGGATAATACAAAAATCACCTTGTCAATTTTGTAGTAATCCATATAGCTTTCTTCATAACTCTGTTCAGTTGGCTGATATTTCAAACAGTGACTAGAAATACAGGATATTACAGATGACCAGATAAATGGAAATATTTGTAGGGAAAAAACAGACAAGAAAGTCCTGGCTAACTGAAGAGCACAGGAACTGTAAAACCATCCTTCTGATGATTTTAAATCTATGGTAAAAACCAAAAACTGATCCAGAGAGCTGGTAAACACCTTATTGCTATATTGGGAAATGTTTCTTTATCTTCCTAAAGTTTTCTTCTAGTTTAACTTCTGGTTATTTTATTGCATCTGTTTTTAAATATATCTTCATGCTTCCCCTTTTAACAGAACACTGCTGGCTCTGACAGCCGAGTTCTGTTGTAGCTTATTTGAGCATATACCTATCCTCCCTTCTTCTAGTGTATTGGGAAATCAAAGTCAATAGGTAAGTTTAGTGATAATCCTGAACCTTGGTTATATTGAGTGTGAGAGGAAAAGAAGCTTTCCTTACTCTCAGCTTCTCCACGCTGACAGAGCTAGGCTGAATAAACTGGAACAACAGAATTATTCTCCGCTACTGAAGAATAAATATCCGATACCTAAACCTCAGTTCGTAACTCACTAAACTTTCCTGAAGCTTGGACTAGAATGTTTCCAAGAAATAGTCTTTAAAATTTCAGCATTGAACTTCTATGTTTTACATATAAAATATCACTCAATAGATTGTAATAAGTTTGAACCTCTGTTCTTTGCTCTGTAGAAGTATATTGAAAGTAGATTTAATTTAAATTAGTAGTAATTTTGTATCACTCCTTATCTCTTACCAAAGGTGTAATGGAGATAGAAGATCATCCAAAAAGATTATTCCAAGGATCCACCAGCATACTTACCCGTGAAGTTTCACATCAGGTGGACCTGGGGGGATGGTAAATGCTGTGCTATTTGTGTTGATCTCATCAGAAGCACTACAAGTCTTTTCTCATCTAACAATGATCATGCTTGAACTTGGTTTTGTTTTTTTTATTAATACAGACATCCCATAATTTTGAAGCACTGAGATTATCACAGTAAGCAGGCAGTAACATTCACTACAATTTTACAATTTCTAGGGCTGACTGTTAATGTGCTGCATGTAGATGGGAGTTGAGCATGTTTAGGAAAAGCCACCTCACGGCTGGCAATTTTTGGAGTCTAGTTTCAAGTTGCAATCAAACGCACGCTAATGCTTGTGGGCAGATTGGGGTTTTTTCTTTTTTGTTTTTTTTCTCTTGCACATAGTCTGTCTTACCCTCCCTGCTGGGAGAAAACAAAAAGACTACGTAAAAGAATCATAATGACTTGAAAAAGCAAGGGAGTATTTTAGTCAAGAGGCTAATAATACACAGGGTGTGCCCGTACAACTATCAGGACAGGGTTATTCACAGTATGTTTCTCCTTTTTGCCTCTCAGCTAACGTATGTACCTGTACACGAGCTTTGAGCCCATTGTAGCGGCAGTAATAAAATAGATGTTTTAAAGGTACTTCAAGAACACACCTTTTTTGCACACCCTATTCATAGCAGGCATAGCAGTGCAAGTTTAACTGCTGCATCTCGGTTTAGGAGATGGTAATTTTTAAAAATACTTTGATGCTATCACTGATGATAGGTCACCTATAGCTATAGTTCTGTGTCCTGTGAAGTATGTAGTCAATGGTACAAATGAAGTATGTACTGTTTATCACTGTCTCTCCTGACAAAAGAGGCCCCTGTATACATGCTACCTCAGGACCTTGTAGGAGATGGGGTAAAGCTTGCACTGAATTGCTCAGCCAGATGGTTCTAATCTGTACACCATTTCTGGGTGAGCTGAAGGAGGGAATTGGCAGAATGTTGTCTGTCTGTCTGGAAGTGACTGCAAAGTGTGTGGTTGCAGATTTTTTCAAAGCATAGGGCTTACTATTCCTTCAAAGGTGTACATTTGTTCTTAAAATGGCGTTATAATGAACAGAAGCTAGTATTTGAAACTTCCCAGAACAAGTACCTGATTTCTCGTATCTTGATTTTACTGTTTTCAGTCTGTCGTCACATGCTCTTGATGACAACAGAAGCAGTGCAGGCTCTTCCTGTGACTCACCAGCTGCAGTTGGCACCAACACAGACTCTCCAGTCTCACTTTCTGACTCCAGATCTCCTTTTTTACCAGTAAATCTTACGGCTAAGTTACCTATTAATTGAGAAGCAGAAGTCTGGTAATGGACACCGAGAAACAGGCTGGATATCAATAAGACTTTCTGTTGTGTGTAACTGATCCTGTTCCTCATAGGAACTTCCAGAAATGTCATTATTTCTAGAAAACTTCCAGAATAGTTCATTGAGGAGGAATTCACGTTTCTAGTGATTTGTATGACATTTACTAAAATAGAGTAAGCATTTGAATTGCAAACGTATTTGACGCTAACATCTGTGAGCAAGCTGTTGATTTACAATGGGTATCGTCTTCTTGGTGTAAGTTACAAATACTGTATGTACGTTCTGCTTGTGGAAGACTTGGCTTGCCAACAGGCAATGCCCTCGCTAACAGAAAGTGGTGCTTATGTAGTAGCAGGTAACTTTCACATTTGCCCTCAGTCTGAAACCAATGAAGCAGTTTAGTAATTTGGTTTTATTCCCTGAGTGTTAGATATTTATATTTTTTGTTCTTCCTGTGAAAGGGGGAATATTAGGGGGGGAGTTGATTCTTGTGTTCTATTATGATTGGCTGTTAATCAATTCTGTGTTCCAATAGATGTCAAAAGAACAAGATGGTGAACTGTCAAATTTATATGTTGAATTTTATTCATGGTCATGACCGCTGTTGTGACTATATCCCAATGAGGTGTGGAACATTCTTCTGGGTTTTTGTGTTATTTTCTTTTTCTTTCCCATTTAGATGATGTATTAGAGCGGTAGATGCTCTGTTAAAGGTCTTTTAATAGGGAAAAGTAGCAATAATGTTTGGAACAAAACATTAAATCCTGAGGTTTTAGTATTTAGTACTTCAGAAGTGCATTATTTTAACAGACAGTATTCATCCTCTTACATGCTTTTGTTGGATAAATACAGCAAAGAATCTTGAATGCCTTTTTACAGATCAAACATGTTTAATCTCCTGCTGTCACTTCCTCGAACAATGGCATTAAGTTATTTCTCCTGTTGAAAACTTGGGATACTGCTTGGAAGCCTAGAACTTGGTAATCTGAGATGTTTCAGGATTCTTGTCCTACATTTGAAAAGTCAGTGGGTTGAAGCATCCTGATCTCAACTCTGAAATTCCCCAAACAGGAGGAAAAATCTGCAAACCCCAGCATAGACTGCTGTTTCAGATTTTCCAGTGGCAACCTCATCTGGGCTGTTGACTCCTGTTATGCAATTGAACTTCCCCAGCTGGGTCCCCATTTGTACACGTGTTTGCATCTGTACTATGTGGTTTCAAGCCTTCTCTCCAGAAAATGAAGCAAAGTGTTTTATTTTTAAGTACTAAATCTTTGTAATGTGTAATAGAGTGAGAAAGAGTATGGAAACTTCCTCAAGAAGGAGAAGAGCCCACTCTGAACTCTGCTGTGAAAGATTCGCATGGACGAAGCTTTGATTGACAGCAGCCATGAAAATCAGAAATGAACGACTTGGAGTGCAAAGGCCTGGTGACCTGAGGAGCAATGACCAGTTTCCATGTGTCCTTACTGTAGAAAGAAAATAGAATGTATTTAATATTTTTGCTCGGTTCAAGTAAGAAATGACATGGTTTACTTCTGATACCATTCCTCTTAGACTATTGTAATAGTCAACTTCCCGACTGCAGTTCCTTTTTGAACTCAGACTGCCCTTCGTCCCTGTGGCAGATGGACAAGCTTGTGTTTAATGTCTGTTTGCTCTCCGTCTAACACGGCGTAGTTTCATTTCACAATTTCAGGTATGTGCCAAAGAGTTGCTGTGCGTTCACTCTTTTGTGGTGAGGGCAAGGCTTTTTGTTTTATATCTTGCTTATTCCTTAAGAATGAACCTCCTGGTGTCTCTTGCAGTCTTTTTTTTTAAAAGCTGCAGCAGTAGAGGGGTTTAATAGTTGCGTGTGGGTCAGCTTGTCTCTTTTCTGTTGAATATTTATGCTCTTTGTCAAATACGTGCCAATAAATGGAAAAATAAATTGTTTTGCTGTTTCTGCACTTTTAGATAACGATATTCTTGTTTTCATATGTGGTTAAATGTTCTTAAATCAGAATAGCTGTTCCACCCAGTCTAGTTTACATTTAAGCTGGCCTTAAAATCTGCAGCAGGCTTTTCTGTTTTCCTAGGGCAATGCTACCTTAAAGTTTTGTGATAAGTCTAGGAAAACCGAAGAATAAAACCAGACATTTTCAAAAGACTTTGATAGCTAAATGTGTCCCTACTTCATACCTAGAGGAGTTCATGGTGAAACAGTTTGGAAGATAGACGCTACAGCTGGCTGGTGGACAGTACCGAGGCTCTTGCCTCTTGGGAAGAAGTGGGGAGCCTGTGTGGTTTGCCTTAATAGGGCAATGAGTGCTGTTGGAGGAGGGAGAAATAGCATCGGCAGTCCTTCCTGTCCCTGCCTTTGCAAAGCAGAGATTACTTTGAGTTTGTGGAAGACGGCATCTCAATTTCTTGTCCATCCATGTCATCAGGAAGCCGCAGTTTTGTGCCCTGGAGTCACGAGACACACGTAGGGTTTTTTTGTATGAAATGATTAAATTTTGGAACCTAATTATTCTGCAAAATATGTATCTGGATTCAGGGAATTGGGGTGTTATACAATGGCATAATCAACCCTGTACTTACATAGTAACTTGTGCTGCTGGTATTACCTCTGTTGTACTAATTCCCCACTTATTCATGAACAATGAACATTGAAGCTTTGCCTGATTAAGTGTCATGGTTACAGGATTATTGCATGTGATGTTCCTTAACTGATCTGAGTTGATATTACTCAGATACTTACGTGCCTTTGTCTTCCTCCAAGAAGTGGGCAGCTTGCTTGTCGCAGGCCATATTGGAAGTCTTATGCTAATATATATTTAAAAAGGTATAATATGTAATTATATATTATATATAAACTTTTTTATTCTGCAGCTCTTTTGGGGCATACAGCTGTTTCTCTCAGGGATTCTGCCACTCCTCTCGAATGGCACCCTTCCGAAGTCACGCTTGTGATCAGCACTTGATCGGTCTGGTTGAAAACTATCCTGTAGGACTCGCTGGCAGTTAAATCGGGTCCTGGGCCAGCGTGTCTTCCTTGACAACTGATAGGTGTTTTTCTTCCTCCCACCTTCTCCAGAATGACATAGTTGCTGAGGGAACATTGATAACCGTGCCAGCGCTCAGGGGGACTGTATTTTTGGAATGAACACTTCGGTGGTTACTGCATTTAGCAGAGGAATAGATCCTTCATGCTGGAAGAGGGGTACAAATGCCAGGAAAAATGAACCTGTGCATCAGCCAGATTAACTTGCTGGGGTCTTCTGTGTGTTGTCAGCAAGCCAGTTGATCTGAATACTCAACTGAACAGCTGCCCACAGTCCTCCCGAGATTAGTATAAGAACTTAATTCCAAATTAATTCTTTTCTGAAGAAAACTTGAGTGTAAACGATTGCCAGCCAGTACAAACAAAACAGGTCTCCAACGTCTTGTATTGGTGAGACACAGATATTTTGGTTTATAAATGTGTATTTTGGTTCTAATGTTGTGCTGTATCTGAGAATTAAGCCTTGCTATTGTGAGAGTATTTGCTAGTGAAGTGACTAAAGGCAGGGGTGACCTCTGGAGCTCCATCAGCAGCTTCCAGCTTGAGAACAGCTTGTGCATTTCTTAGCAGTACTTTTCTCAGAAATGTTCACTTTGTGCTGTTGTGTTCTTGCATATGTTGTTGTAACTCATTTCCTTAAAATAGAGAGCCTCAGGAGTCATAATTAAAACGTGTGAGCTCTTCCCATCCTGTTTTAAGCAACCTTTCTCATCACCAACTGGCAGATGGAGTTTAAGTTGATCCCTCTTCTCCTGGAAGCACCAAGTTAAAATATTTGTAAATGTAATTGAATGTTTACAGCTACAGTACAAGAACTAAGACCATACTGATCTGAAGGGGAGTGCTTGGCTTGCAAGAGCCCTTTTCAATGACTGGATGCAAAAATTGTCACCTCATGTTTTGTATTTGGTGCCTGTTTCCTAAGGGTGTGTCTTGGATGATTGTTGGCTTTACCTGTAACAGTAGAGTCTTCCCATTTCTGTATATATGGTATGAGCATCCTTGTCTGATAAACTTGAGATCAGTTGACAGCCAGCCTAGGTCCTGGTCAGGAGAGGCCTTTCCTCTGCCACAGCGGACTCCAAGCAGACAGCCACCCTATGTCCGAGAGACCCAGACCCTGTGTACACGCTGGAAGGGAGAGATTGCTTCCCCTGTTGGGGTTTTGTGGTAGAAGCATAAGAGAGGAGGAGGGAAAACAAAATAAACAACTGAAGGGGAATAACCTTGTTTGACTTTCAGTAGCTGGCTTGGGAACAGAAATTTCAGAGGGGGAGGAGTTGGGTGCGTTTAAACCAAAACGAAGCACAGCCTCTTCAGGCCTTCACGCTGGTTCTTTCTCAAGGATTCCTCAGACAAATCTGGCATTTATCAAATTTTAAATTCTTCTGATAGTTTAGTTTCTTCTTTTACTTGCCTCATAAGAGCCTTGGAAAATGCTTGTTATTTAAGACTTCCTTCCATGATTAATAATGGCATGTAAATATTTAGAATTTTGCTGGATGCCGGCTTAAGTAGGAAGAGCTGCTCAAGAGGGAGCAGTCTTTGCTGCAGGTACTAATCTTTGGAAATGTGGTTCTTGTGATTACTTCCTCCCCTTGTGCAGAGAAGTATCAAAACCATGATGTGTATATCACGTGTTGTTTTTTGTGGTGCAGAAATAGTGTACTGTGCTGTCTTTCAAGCCAGCTTACATCAGGCTGTGTGGCCCTGGAATAGCTGCAAGAAACTTCCTGCTAAAAATAAGTCAAGATCCTTTCATTTTAAGTGCGTTCACTTTGGCAGTTGGTTTTGGAGATTCCTGGCAGATTCCTGAGGGAAAGGCGCTGATGGGTTTGACGTTGGAACACCGGATTCCACAGTCCTACTGCACAGTGTGATTTGTCTCTTGAAGGTGGTTTCTTGTTTGTCAAAGTATATGTTCGTCTAATGCCTTGATGTTCGTACCCCAAGCCACCTAGAGTATCTGCAGTTTCCTAGACAAGAATGTTCTCATGTTGCTGTTGTAAATTGTATTTAATTATTGTAAATGTATTGTTAATTCCTCTTTTTTTTTTTTTTTAACTACAAACATGGACCATTACAGGCTCTTGGTTCTTTTATTCCCTATCTTTGATATGCATTTTATCAGTCACCTTTGTTCCTTCTTGCTATCTCTTGTTCTCCTGGGATTAGGATGGCTGCAGGTACGTGTGTCTGAATTTATATTCCCCCCCCACCCCAAGGTATTCCAAGGAGCCCGTTGCTCAGGTGGGCCTTCTTACACCGGCCTCTTCCTCATAGCAAGGAGCTCCATCCGCTGCCTTGATTGTGCTGCTGTAGCCATGGTTGTGCTCTTGCTTAAATTATTCCTTTGTAGAGTCTCTGCTGTTTCAAAGACCAGCGTGCATTATTACTTTGCCTGCAATTCCACATTATACTGTCAGCATGGTTATAGAGCTTTGCAAATTTTCAAGAGCTGATATGCATTGGCTACAGTTCATTATCTCAAGTAAACAGCTAGCTAGCTTGCAGCCGAGAGCTGCTGCAGGGTTGTGTTCTTTCGAATACAGAAATAGACTAAAAGGTGAGTGTATCCCCATGGTGTTTGTTGTTGCGCTGCGAGTGTCTCCTGCCTACGTTCATACCTCCAGTACTTACTTTTTGAGGGTACAGTTCTCTAGACTCCCTGCATTTATACATTTGTTATTTTTAAATGGCTCTTGCTAGACTGTGCAGCAGTGGTTTCCCAGTCTTCACTAGCTTATGTGGAGCAGTACCAAGCAAGTAATATGCTGCTGGCAACAGCATACTTCACTCTCCTTTGGTGGCTTCGGCCTAATTTAATTTCCTCAGGCAGCAAGCTGTGCATACAGGGAAAATGGACTCCATCGCCAGCACCATTAACTTCAGATGTCGCTCCTCGGGCTCTAAAGAGAGCCGATGCCTTCTCTTGCTCTACCGTGAGGAGGCAAATGCCCTGCTTCACCGAGACATAGGAGAGAACCTGTTTTCCTACAGCACCTTGGCCCCTATCCCTGCGCGCAGCCAGGCAGGAAGATCAAAACCCAGGATTACTCAGCCCTGCAGGCTTTGAATTGCAGTCTGTTTCCTTGCTACTTTTTTCAGCCAGGAGGGTCTTCTACAAGGTCAGATGGCAAAGTACCTGAGCTGCTCTGACCGAGAACTCGCGCTCCTCCTGACAGAGAGGAGGGTGGTTTTCTTTTCTTAAAGACCTGTAGTACAGCTTGGTCCCTGCATTTTGAGGTTACCCTGGATCACCACAGGCCCTATGAAACACAGATCACTCAGCACCGGAGAGTTTTCTTTCCCGTAAACAAAGTATTCCTGGATCTGGTTTACAGGCTCAGGCAAGTTCCCTTCTGTAGCCTTGCTCTACCAGTGGGATGGATTGCCTGTGCATGAGTCTTAAGTACGAGATGCCGACTCCCAACAAAGGAAAGGTGTGATGGAACTAGGCATTTAGAAGGAAAGCTGTTACAAGGAAAGCCAGGTATCTTAAATATACATTGACAAATGTGGACTAAAATAGGGTGATTTATTGCCAAATCTATTTCATAGCCTCTTTCCAGTTTAGGCTTGTTAGTTATCAGATACTTGCTACATGTGAACATAAAATGAAGTAACATAAGTTTGGCTTTGACAATTCCTAGCTAGTTGATTCCAGGAAGGATTTCTCTGCTTCACTGTTGAAGGCGCAGTTCTGTGCACAGGCTTCTCTTGGAGCTGCTGCAAATGCCACCATTAAGCTGCTTATTTAATAAGAGCAGTGACTGCTGCCATCTGACAGCACCCTTGGTTACCTTCCTGGGGCGTGTTTTGAGAAATGGAAGCAGTGGCTCAGCGTTTCCCTTTGCAGGGACCGGATCTGTTTCCAGGTGGTTTCTGTACAAGGCTCCTCGACGCACTCTCCAGTCTCGGGGGGCTCCATCAGCTGAAACGAATTGATTATCTGAAAGCGCCGTCTGTCCCTGGGGCTCTGAAAGGGTTATTTTGGGTCTACTGCAGTTCTAAGCATTCTGTGATTCACTCCTTTAGAGAAAATAGGGATGTCTAAGCATTTTCTGATGCAGACAAGTGCAAACAACTAGAGGAGATCATGTACCAAGCCTATAGCTACTAGGAGCAAGGCTAATGGACGTGACCTCAGCAGCGTCTCGCTTCCTGCCTGCCAGCATTGCTCATTCGCGATATCGGTGCCATAGCAAGTGCTGGGTAAACAAGATGATTGTTTCTGCTGGATGATCTTAAAGCCCTCCTAACTGTCTGCTCAAAATACTTCTCCATTTCAAGGAAATGACTGTTTTGTTTGTGTTAAGAGTCAGGAATGGGAAATGACGTGACCACCTGTTTTTCCTGGTGTTTTTGAGAGGAGGCATATTCACTGTCTCAGGTCTTATTTCCAAAGGCAAGCAGCATTTTCCATAACCCTACTAAGTAAGTACTAAAGGTGTGTGCGTGCATGTATGCATCAGAAAGTGTCTTATAAACCTTGTGTAGCCACCTGGTAGAATTTTACTCGTGTCTCCCTGTGACATGAGTTGATACTGTCCTCAGGTCTTGTTTTCCCAACACTGGCATGAATCTGTGATTACACAGCGTGCTGTAATCTGCCTGAAGTGGAAGTCAAAATTCACATTTGTCATCCGTATTTTGCCCAAGCACCAGTTTTATCTGCATCTGCTGAGTTACACTGCACATTTAATCTTTTTTATTTGTGTATTGCTCCTCGCTTGCCCTTGAAAATGAAATGGTCCAATGTTATAGTGTTTAGCTGCTGATAACTTTTTGTTACCGATTTCTTTGGTCAAGGTGTTTTTCTAAACCAATCGCCAATCTTTAAATTCCCTGAAAATGAATGCTGGCAATCTGAGTCGCTGTTGTCCTGTCACCTCGCTTCCCAAGGCTTGTGTGTGCCCTGCCCTGCCGGACTGAGAGGGGACGACTTGGTTACAGCGACGCTGCTCCTGGATGCAGGAGTCTCTCTCACATACTGCTGCAAGTGCCTGGCAAAACACGACCCTGCCCCATGACTGGAATTTGTGGGGGGGAAGAAAGTTTAGGTTTGGTTTGGTTTTTATTCAGCTCGGGCCTTTAAGACATTGTCTTTGCATTCAGTCCTGCTGCTCTTGCCCACATAAAACGTAGGCATCGTAATAGGTAACAGCCAGGCTAACGTAGCACAGCAGTTTTATCTCCCTAGCTTCCGTTCAGTTCCCTTGCCCTTCCTCAAGATGAGGCAGATTAAACCACCTCATGAAAGTCAGAATTAACAGCGTAGGTACAAAAGACTCACAGCAAAGGCACGAGGCTGCAGCTCTACAGTGACAGGAAAACAAGCTCTCTGTAACTGGAGGCAAGCACGGTGGCTGCAGCACGGGCTCTGGAACTCCCCGGTTCTCAAACCAGTTCATAACTTTTCTGTTTTTGACAAACGTTAATGTTTGACTGTTCCTTTATCATCTGACGCTGATAGATGACACAATCTCAGTCCTTCTGAGAATCAAACTAAAGTAACATTTTATTGCCCTATAGAGACTTACTTAGTTGTTCATCACTGTACAATTTTTCTTATAATACAACTTAAATTCAACCTTTCTTTTTCCCCCCTTTAAACAATGCTCATTTCTGCATGGTTTCTTTGTACTTCCATGCATAAACAGAAGTGACCCATAACATGCAGGGGGAAAGAAAGTTTAATTTCCAAAATCTTTTTTATTAAGATCAGAGCATATTATCTAGATTTCTTAAAGATTTGCGTGTGTGAATCAAATGCAGTAATAGCGGCCCTTCAGTAGCAAGATTTTTAAACTTAGCATCTCAACAATGACATGTCAAACGAGGGGAAATGGAATAGTTGTTATATGAAACAAGATAAATGTTCACCTAGAATATAAAACTGGAATTGGAGCAGGAGTTTCTGATACAAAAGAAATCCCCTCTCTTGGTTGTGGGGGGGGAAGGAAGGCGTAGAGGAACGCCTTTGCTGTTATACTTACTTTTGCCTCTAAAATAGGAAAAAACCAGCATTTTACATTAGTGTGTAGTGTGAGTTCAACTCCCGTTAACGCCACGTAGCTCACACAGACCTAGGGAATGAAAGGACCTGATCATCAAACTTGGTTTTATTTCTACAGTTGCGATACAAAATGTCCATCGCAGAAGTTATCTCCCCAGGTAAGAAAACGAGCACTCAATGATATATTTGTAATGAAGTAAGCAATATGAGAATTACTTCTTCGCCTAAAATTCATGGTTTATTTCATAGTTTCACTGATGGAATTTTTCATTTTGTGCTATGATTACTCATGACTCTCATCCTTCTGGTATGTATACAGAAGTGTTATGCACCAGCCTCAGCACGTACAACCACAAACCAAATGAATGTTTTACATAAGACAGTTTGCTTTTATAGTGATCACGCACTGATGTGAACATAGACTAAAAATAACAAATGTTGCTTTAATAAGGATTTTTTACAGTAGGCGTAAATATAAAAGTTTTTCAAATTATTTTCACAGGTAGCACTGAACATTTCATAGCTGTCTGTTACAGAAGCACCAAAAGGTGCTTTGAGTCTTTCATTTATTATACATAGTTAAAATATATTACACTTCTGAAGGTATCTTAAATCACTGAACAGTTTGCTAGCATCTGAATGAGCCAAATGGGAGTAAAAGGCAGTCCACATTCATGATGTGAATATACACAAGTAAGGTGTTTGACATCCTATTAACTCATTGCTCATGTTCGCAAAATAACCATGGTGATGAGACCTGCAAGACAAGAATTAAGAACTAAATCCTTTCATTTCACTGAATAAAACATTTCAAAGAAAGACAGTTTACCCTGTCATGGGCCAGAAAACAAGGTGAACGTGCATAAATACGTGCAGAATGGATTTATATATCTACTTCACTTAAACAGTGGAAGTATTGCTCCGAATTTTGAGGTAGTGAAAATCTGTTTAACAATGACACTGAAGTGCAGTATGTCTAGTAACTAAACGCCAACAAAGCTATAAATTCTCTAAACTATCAATCTCACTAATGGAACATCTTAACACTGACATTTTGACTTAGGCAAGCGTAACACTAGCACACAAGCCACCAGTTTTCAGGGGGGCTGGTTATGGGCAGCGCCATTCAGATGCTGAATCATCAGAAAGGCAGTTTAGCTGAAGGCTCCAAGGCATTTTTGCTTCTGCTCTGTGCAGAATAACTGATCTAAGACTAATTTTAGACAAAGATATTAAGCTTTCTTGTCAGTCTGCAGAAGGAGCTTTCTACAGACTTTGTTGTGTCCTTTAAAGAGGGAGGGGAAAAAAAAGCACTGCTCTGATAGAGGTTAAAAATAATTAAAACCAGGCAAAAGTAGGAAATGGGGGGCTAATAAACCCACTTGTGACACAGTGAAAAGTTCACTTTATGTGCAGGTACCAGAAGTACAAATCTGCAAGTTCTTAGCCATGAGTTATATTGCACAAGGCAGAGAGGCACATGGCAAAACATTAGGGCCCCTTGAACTCCAACCTTACATAACACCAAAACAGTGATTTATCAGTTCTTAGGCAACTGGACTTTCTCGCAGGCTCAGGTGATGTTAATATAATAGCCTGTCACTACAGGGAGCTTAGCTGAAGCCTACAGATCTCACCACAGATAAAGGAATTTCTGAGACTATTTTACTATCTTGCTGCTACACACTGACTTATTTACTTTATAAAGATTTTGAAGACAGAAGCATGACAGAACAGAGCTGTAATGCTGCCTTCCATTAAATAAGCAATATATCCATTAAAGAGGAATGACGCTTCAGCTCTTTCTTAAGGTCTGTATTAGCTTAGACAACCAGTACTACCAGAACTGCTGTAGGCCTTAGCTTGGATTACCTAAACCGTTGCAGAGTAATAACAGAGGGTTCTGGAAGGTGCTACAGGACAGTCTGTACGACTTACATAGGGACTTCCAGGCAATAAAGGTTTTAACTCATTTCTGTAAAGCAAATACTTCTCAAATGTCACACAGCCCAGCTGGTGTGGTATTAACCTCCCTTTTCAATCCAGCGCTACACAATCCAGTTGTACTTCCTTGGGGAAGAAAGTGGTTTTGTCTTCTTAAGGGCAATCAACTCTCTAGGTGAGCAAGAGTTGCATACAGAAGACTACTCTTCTCATGAACACTAAAAATGCTGCTACCAAAGGAATCAAAGCCTGTAAGAGCTTCAGAGTGGATCTAGAAACAGGTACGTCGTTGCAAACATCTGAAGTCCAATAGTTTAACACTACAGCTGGCACCAGCAGACGCTGGAGTAGTTTTCAGAACTGGAGATAAAAATAAAGCAAGGAATACTGCAAGGTCCTGATCTGAAAATACATCACCATCGGCTCAGGCAAAGACGTAGGCTTCTGGTTAGCAACAAGGGAGTTTTTTAGCCATTTCAGCAGACTGACTTGCATAAGTCAGTCAACTGAGTGTGCGCATTAACCATCAAGAACTTGCACCTTTTCCCATCACTACCTCACCTCTAGCTATCAGTTTGAAGCTGCCTAGCTCGTTTCCTTTAAATCCTCATTTCTGCCATGTAGTGGGACAGGAGAATTGGGTTTAGAGTGACTGTTCTTCAAATCTGAAATAGTTATAGAAAAATAGTCATAACAAATGAAATGTGCAACTTCTCTATGCTTGCTAATTCAGGAGCAAGGTAGAATTCAGGAAGAATTGTGGATAGTGGTCTCTTAGGAAGGGTTTACAACAAGTTATCTCAACACATTTCAACTGCTTATCAACAAGGTAGTGAACAGAGCCTTTCAGGCCAGCTCATCTGGGTTTGACAGAGAAATTAAACAACAAGAGATCTAGGTTCTGCAATAGAGTAGCTCTATTTCAATATAAGAATAAGAAACAGGACATTCCATTCAATTTTGTTGGCAGATGACTACAGTTAACTAGTCATCAAATGAAGGTGAAATTAATGTGTAGGGGCCTTTATATAATAAATATTGAGTAAAATCTGGTCTAAAATACTTAGAGTAACTAATTTACACTGATATCACTATAGATGCAAGTTAAAATCTAAGTGGAGGTGCAAAACAAACTGTAATATAGTGCTTTGTCTCCATCAAGTTTCCTGAAGCCACTGGCAAACACAGAAGTTTCCCAAACCACAGAAATTGCAAGAAAACATTTGCAAAATCCAAAATACTTACCTAAAACATAAGCAGCTACTAGCTTTTGATTCACGCTTAAGTGGAGGTAGAGAGGCACCAGGGATTCCATTTCCCCCAATGTAGGTAGCATTAGTGCTGCAATACACACTATTCCTAGGAAGACTGTTAGTAAACTAGGTCCCGACGAGGCAGTTCTGTTTTCTGAAAAACAAGATGGTACCAATTGTGAGGAATATCTACCCAATATCAATGTTAAATGTTCTGCAAAAATGTTTGCGGTACATTGGAGCTGCAGTATCCCACGATTTTCTTTTCCCTTTGGAGTTTGGAGGGGGTGGAAAACAACTCTTAAACCCACTCTCCTAAACATTATGCATTTTGCAGTGGAGAGGACTGCTCCCTGTTCTGATGCTGGAACTTGTTTCCACACCATTTTCCAAACCCCTCCCTTCGGGAGGAACAAAGCCTGCCAGGCCCAGTAGCTATATATACACACTCATGACAGCTGGATGTTTCAGCAACGCTTGGGGTTTCACCATGCATCCCAACTCCATTCCTTGACATGTTCCTTCAGTGATTAGTAATCAATTAGGCAAGAGCACCTAAAGGAGCTGCACAGGCAGATAACTCTGCTTACACCTCCAGAACAAAACTTGGCTACAGCAAGAGCGCAGGTTCCTGGGCCAGATGCATTCTCCTTCTTCCTTTAGGAGATTCGAGGGCTGCACCTCCCAGAACCAGTTTATGTGCCACAACCTAATAATATTTGAATCTTACTTTAAAACTGTGAGAGTGAACCATTCTGACGGTCCAACGCCACCAGAATACAGAAATGCAAACTACAGATGAAATGTCCTTCACACTCCTTATTGCACTGCAGTTTAACAGCTGGAACCTACTCAAAGGTACAGTGTAATATCTGAAAAGAGCTGTTAACACGTTAGTAGAATACCTCTAACCAAATTCTTAAGACCTGCTGGAAATAAGCCAATGTTTTTATCAAGTTTTTCTATCCTCAGTGACTATAGCAATGTGTCCTGTTTTAATTCCATAAATCTGTTACTTCTAGGTTGCAGGTTATATGCAAAGACTGTAGTTGCTTTGTTTACTGTTTTTCTGTGAGCAAGCAATATAATATAGTCAACAAGGTTTTTAAGCAGAGAAACAGCACCTAGATTAAGACCAGTATTGGATTGTTCAGGATGGCTCAAACCCTCTGTACTGGATAACATTTTGTTTTGTGAGCCCAGAGATCTTGTCAGTTTGTTTTAACTGTGTATCCTACTAATACCTATCTCGAGGGTTTGGTTTTTTTTAGTAAAAGATGTTTCACCAGCCAACAAGCTACGTATAAATAGTGAAACAGTTTGATTCTAACAAGAGGAACACTCTCTAGCAGGTTAATCTATTTTCTGGAATTGATTTTTGTTCTTGCCATAAAAATAAAACTGCGACAAAAATATTACAGTATAAATCAGTAAAACTAACAAGAAGGTAGGCTGTCAAGGATTAGTTTAGATTCAGTTCTGGTAAAACTTGATACTTTTTATATCTCCCCCCCTCGCTTCAATTTAACTGTTTGGTCCAGGTTTTGCCCAACACTGTTGATTCACTTCCTCATGTATGAAACGTGCAGAGTTTTCAGCTAGCAACTGGGCTTTTCTGTACCGGTGAGAAAGACAAATGAGATGGCGCAGAACAAGGAGCACTTTAGAAGATGTTCTGGCAATATTTCCTGCTCATCAGGAAATGGAGGATTAAGGGTTTGGAACAAACTCAGAAGGGGCATATGTTCTGAAGGAGCCCAAGGGAAAAATTAACTACCATTCTTTTGCAGATAAATACCCATTGGCCGTAAGAGAAGTTCTACACCAGAGGAACAGAGGATGTACCCTCCAAGGTATGACATGCAAAACCTGCGGCAGCAAGGGGTCCTGATTACTCAAGACAGCATAAGCAGAATTGCCATAGTTTGGGTTCTTGGGCGCTACCATTCCCCAGTGGTAAAGACAGCAGTCTTATAGGTAAGTAGAAAGAATTATTGTCAAATTTATTTTGGTCTAGGCTTTCTAGGGCCTCGAGCTATTCATAACTGATCTGGAAGACTGGAGGGGTAAAAGCTTTCAGCTACCTGGTTGACACAAAGTCTGCTCAAAAAAGACACTTTCCGTCAGGTGTTCTTTTATTCGTTTTTCCTCCTCTTCCTTTTGTTGTTGTTGTTCCTTTGCAGATGGAAGTAGAGTAGCAATAATCTCTTTTTTCCCTAATGCTTTCCTCTGGCTCTGCTCAGACACTTGTAGACGGAATTTATCTATCGCACCATAGTAAGAAGCCCGAACATCTCTGTGACGAATCACGCTGCAGAGGGAAACAACATTTTCAGAGAGGAACAAATACAAAGCATGTCTCCTGTGGAATTACACCCTATGTCATGATGTTTCCCCTCTTACCCCATACACAGATACACTGCAATAGTACAGATCCCCATTCCCTCCTCCATCACTCCATCTGTTAAAGATTTCATCTTGCCTTCTCTCTCCTCTCCCTGTGTTTGCTCTGGTTCTCAAATATATCTGCTCCAATTGGCTGGCCAAAAAGAGCAGTTAATTATTTATCTCAAGCACACTTTTGCCTCAATCTGAGGCCTAGCTGCCAATTTGCACGAAACATGAATTATCTGAAAGATGCCTCCTCCTTTATCAAAGTTGTTTGATGCTGGCCAATAATTTTAAAAGGTATGGGGGGACTGGAATGGACAAGAAAAGGAAAGAAGAAAAGTAAGACTACCAAACACTTGGACAGATGATGGCAAAAGTCTAGCTTTTTGAGGAAACCAGGCTCAGAGCTTTACAATTACACTTTCTCAGAAGCAAACTCATTCCCTCTATGTTCAAGAGGCAGTTAAACATAAACAAACTTTCAAAATCAGAAGCCCACCATTCAGGGCATGTAGCAGTGCAGTAAAAGTGACAAACCCGTATCTACATGAACATTTCCCACCTGTCTTCTAGTGACTAAATCTGGATATCGGTAGTAGAGCTCTGTGCTGTCAGACCTTTGCTCATCACTCTAGCTACCCTGAGCACGGTTCGCAGCCTGAACTGAAGGGCATGATGCTGCAGATACCCCACTGGCTACCAAGAGCTAGGCCGGGTGTGGCTACCCAAGCTGCAACCGCAACTCAGACTGCAGCGTAGACACACTCTCTGAATGATAGCTAAAGAGTCGGTTATTTTCTTGGTAAGCCTTCTCACTGTCCAACAACCGCTCTGCTGCTCTACTGTTTTGAATACATTGACCAAGATGGCTTCAACAGTGAGACAGGGTGAGAGTTGTTGCATTCCTTCTAGTTTTATGGCATTTCATGGGAAAAATTTATGTGGGAACTACAAAAGGCACAATTTTAAAATAACACTGTTCAAAGGCAACACAGGCCTCTGAGCGCTGCTCTCTGCATTTATGATTCAACACGAAAATACATATCTAGCATTAAAAAGCTATAACATTTAGGTTTTGAAGTCATATCATCTCTTAGGGTTAATATGGATTTTAGTTATTTTTCCGAAGTGGAGTTTTTTTGGTGAAGGACTGTTCCAAATTTCTACGGTAACAGCAGCTAATCTGAAAAAATACCTACACGTAAGTGATTTGGCTTCAAGAAGGATGCTATCTCCTGAGAGGAAAAAATTATTCTACCCTTAGCAATACAGGATAGTAGTCTTAAAATTGCTTCAAGTGACCTATCTTTGTGATAATATATGCATTGAACTGCTGCGAGAAACAGCAGCTCTCTGTTTCAGTCTTCATTTACAGAAACTAAATCACATCAAGGTATCTACAATCATTAATACATAGCGAGGTCTTGTAACTGGTATCTAGTTTGAACAGACTATTCAACAAGGAAACAGAGACTAAGTCATCCCCCAAGCGAGAAGGCTGCAGGAATGTAGGTAGTTTTACATCACTTTAGAGGCAAAAGAGTGTGCTTATGACAGGCTTTCAGCAAGCCCAGTGTTGGCTGGGCAACTGCCTTCCTTAAAACAAAAGGCTTTTCCCCCCGACAATCCTAATTCATACAACTCTCAGCATATCAAAACAGCAGATTCAACTCTTATTTCTTCCTTTAACAGTTCCTTTGAAATTGTTGTTTCTACTTTTAGTACCACGGTACTAACGACCAACCTAAACAGAATCTTTACATAACACTGTGCTATGAGGAGATGCATCCGCTGCCAAGCAGAGAGATGTTTTCTGCAGACCCTTATAAACAGATACATTCTCCTGTTTCTTTTTAGAGACCATTGCATAATTGGAAGCTCTGTAGAATATCTGTTTATCTGGCAAATGGCCATACTTGCATAGTACTGCTCATATCCTAGCTGTAAACACTGCCCTTAGACAGCAATCATTGGAATGGGATGGGGGTTTTGCTGCACAAAAAATTCCCTTGGAAACAGGCATATGGTATTATTTTCCTTTATTTAATAAAATACATTTGTTTAAGATGAACCACATGTAATCAAGCTTGTGTAAATGTCTGTTAAAGACTAGAATAGCTCACTGATACACTGGTATATTCTGACCCGTTTTGTTCCATTTGTAGGACTGTCGCCCTTGCCCACTGAAAATTTTAGTTCCATGTTTTAAACTTCCTTTCTATTTGGTGAGTCCTTGGAATTTTCCAAATTACACCTAAGGAAAACAGTCTACAGGGAAGAGCCGTTCCCCAAGCATGGTATTATTTGTCTAACAAAAGATAATAAATTCAATAGCAGGGTTTTTTGCATACAGCCATTTGTTATCCAGAGATTTCAGAAGGTGCTTTACAGTTTGCAGATTTCTAGTCAGAAAGCTCAGTCTGCTCTTTTAGATCCTTCATACTTCCTTTAGCTGTATCTGCGCATCAGCACAGGAACAATGTGGCAAGCAGAAGATGAAAAAAATCGGGCTATTTTAGCTTATACCACCTACTCTACTTTGAATTATATGCATTATTGTGGTCACTTAACTGGCCTTCCTCTTTTCGCTGTTATTGGGCTGGGACCTGATAAGAGAAACAGGTAAAGGGGAGACAGAGAGGTCTGAGGTGAGAGTGGTCGGGGTGAAAGGTAGGCAAAAGTACCTTTATTAAACATGGCCCAGGAAAGTGTGCCCCATAGAACTGCATACATTTTCATTTTGCTCATCTGCAAACATTTCTCTCTCACAGAGATCCCAGCCCTGGTGGTCTTGCTTTTCTTGTTAGAAATAACAAAAAAAGTACTCAGAGGAGGCTTATGCTACTCTCGCTGCTGCTTTACAAAGTATACTACAGGATGCATTTACTAGCATTTCATGTATGCCTAAAGACAAAATTAAAGAAGGAAATATCTCCACTATTGTAATATCTCTGCCCTAGAGTGAAAGAACAGCAAAGAGCAGATGGTACAAGAATATAACAGATTAGGAAAATATTACATCTTTATCCAACTTAGTTTGCACTATGCATGATATTATTTACTACATCTTAAATAATAAAACAAATTAAAGTAATCAAGTGTCATACATTAGGAGAAAAAAGACAAAACCAAACCAACTTTTACTTACATATCAACACAGCACTGAGGCTTCACTGCACCAGTAGCATCAACCACCGCATATTTATTTGGAGTTGTACAAAGAACTGCAATGAAAAGGACAGCAGCGGTAACAAATCATGAATTCATACCTCACCAACTTCATCAACAGGCACACGTAAAGACATGAGTTTGGTTTTGTCACAAATATGATTTGTTACATGAATTATAACTGGACTGGTCAAGATCACAGGCTAACCCTTAAATAAAACTTAACCTAAGAAACCCACCTTTGAATTTTAAGGCAAACTCATAGGGGTTATATAGAGTCAACACCTGCTTGTGTGTTGACTGGTCATCTGCATAAAATATAAGTTCTGTAGGAAAAACAAAAACAGGAAGACTTCCTTCCACTAACTCTGGCTGTCTTTTTTGTTGCTGCATTGGCACTGAATCCTCCTTGCTGCTTCTTGTGTTCTTATGACTTTGTATCCTCAGAGACTTCAGTTTTTGAATCGTTTAAGAATTCCAAAGCATTTTGGCAATTCTAAAGGAAAAAAGGGGAAGAAAAAAACAAAAGGCAAGAAGATTATTTCCATAAGTCTATACTAAACTGAGGCAGTCAACAAAGGTGTAGAAACATAGAACCTGATGCTTGGTTATAAATCTACCTTTACTTAAGTTCCTTCAAAAATACGGAAATAGAAAATGTTTACATCTGATTTCCACCTATTTAACAAATTATTATAAAATAAATGGATAAGCACTAACTCAGTGTATCATGGCAGCATTTTGGGGTCCCAGCCCATGACAAGGGCTGCTTATCCCAGGTCTTTGTAACACCAACCAACCAACAAAAAGATATCCCATCCTTGCCACAGAAACACTAACACTTGAGAAAAACAGAGCAGAAATGAGGAAACATGAAGACATAAGGCAGCAGTAATCACCATTTAGTCAGGAATCTCTCTGCAGTGGTGACCTTCCCGGATGAGGTATTACTTAGGTATCTGCTCACATGGGCACTGTGGTATGCCAAAGCCCAGAGATTCAGAACAAAAGAATGGGGAACACAACACCTTCATGCCTTGTTTAACCTAAACTCTTGTTACAACTGCATGGTAGTTACAGGCAATGAATTGAAAAATAACTGAGATGAATAATACCAAACAGATTTGGGATTTACTATTTGACTGAAAAATAAGAGAGGTTTTCTACCACCACCGTCTCTAACTAAAGTACAACCATCATAATTCTCCCTCTGCCACCCCCACAGTTTTGTTTTATTTTGAGTGACATTCCAGAACTAAAACCAGAACCCATGACCCAATCAAGCAACAATCCCAAATGTATTTCGTAAAATAAAATTAAGGCCAGACTCCTCAGCACACATACCATTGACTTTACACACTACCAAGTGAAACAGCTACATATATTTTTCCCCCAAGAATATAATATTTTACTGTAGCTCCTATAGGTTAATTATCAAACCGAAGGTGTCCTTTGAGGCTTAATTTCATTCTATAGTAGGAAATATTAAAAGAACAAAAAGTTCCTACTGACTCATTAGCTGTAACTTCCACCTCCAATGAAGCTTTATAAAACAATGCCTGTTTCAGCTGTTCTTCAGTCCAATAAACTGATTTGGTCACACCTTAAGAAATTTAGTTTCTGAACTTTCTAGCAGTGAATAGCCCTAGCATTATGAACAATTAAAAAAACCAAATGCTTATTCTTGTGCTCTAAACATCATGACGTTCACATTTCCAAGCACCAGATACATGTTTCATACTTGAAACATGACACAAGTTTAGGTGTTTACTAGGGTACATCTGTCATACCTTCAGATTTACAGGTTCTGATTCTTATTCAGAAACTAAGCTTTTAAATTTATCTTGTAAAATAGCAAATCATCCCTATAAAATTTAAATTCATGGCTCTTACTGGAAAATTTTTATCCAAGATCCAGTTTCTCTTCAGAGCACAGGTTTGTTTCCACTTCACTGAAATGCTACTAATAATATGCTGAAAACAAATCCCCAATGATAGTGTTCCAAGTTGATGTTCTGCTACCTTATTAAGAAGGGTCTAGGAAAAGAAATAGTTCTGTAAGTGGCAATTTGGGTTCCAAGTGCTTCTTAGAATTTTGGTGAATCCCTTTTGCTTCAGAAGAATTAAGCTCTGAAATCACTTTGTGCAGCAAGTGTAAGCATTCTGTCTTGAACAACTTTACGCACTATTGCAAAGCGAGATTCATCGTTCCGTACGTTAAGACTACATGAAGAGCTAATGTGGGAAAACTGCCAGCTCACAGGAATACAAAATAACTTCTTCTGAAACTTCTCATAGGCAGAAGATTAAGAATTTTTTTTTGTTGTTACAGAAGTTAGCTCCACGCAGCAGCGAGAATCTTTGGTTGTCATACATATCTATACTGCATATGTTATGCACAATAGAAATACAGGCAACGTTTGAAATTAACAAAAGGGTTTTTTTTCCCTAATAGGCGTTTTAAACTACTGTACAACCAATAGCAAACTACCACTAGATATTTTAAAGTAACTATCCTTAATAATTTTAAAAAATATTATTTATAATAAATATTTTGATGCTTTTGGTTTTTTATTTAAACACTGCACAAGCTTCATTCTGACTCCTGGCATCATACTGCAACTCCAGTTTCTTCAGCCCAGCCAGTGGCAAGTGTTTAGGTATCCAAAAAACCCACAAATCACAACATCAGGTGAGGTATGGATCACCAATACTATTAACAGGCTCATTTTTCTTATGCATCTGTTGAAAAGACAGTGTGCAAACCTCCCAGGATTCCACAACTTGCAGGTGGAAAGCCACCAGTCTGAAAAAAGCATACCCTGTTATTGCTTCCTTTTCTTATTTAATTTGGCTGGATAAGAAGTTAAGGCTCAAACTGGCAAAAGTAAATCTGGCAAACCCAGGCCTAGATTAGACACATTTGCTGGCACAGCAGCGTCACTCAGGGTACAAATTTCTGGGTTTCTAAGCAAACAACCTGCACCCTTTTTGAGACAATCACTTTGGCTTAGAAGTCACCTTACTGGGACATCTCACCAAGTAATATCAGTAAAAGTACTTTTCCCAAAGACTGCATTATACACACACTGGGGAGATTTGATGGGGTAGCATTAATAACAGCACAGCTTTCACACAGCACTCATCAACAAGAAACCGTGAAGACTTACAGAGAAAGTCTGTATCGTCAGAACTTCTCTGCACAGATTCACCTGCCTTCGGCACCCCAGCCAGCTCACTGAAAAGAAAGCTGGCTGCCGCTCCTCACCCTGCGCACAGCAGCGCAGCAGGTCCTCACCACGATCGCTAAACGGTCAATAGTCACCATCGTTACTTGTAGAACATAAGGGTAAGCACACACAAATCTGTACAAAACCAAGATCTGTGGTCTCAATCTGTGACCTGCACGGCGCAGATGGGCTTCTATGAAACCGCCAACGAAACTCCCCGCAGGTGCAGAAATCTGTCAAATGTAATGCTTGTTACAGGACACGGGCCAGAAGGTAACACCTGAACAATGCCAGCTTGCTTTCCAACACTCTTTGAAGTCCAGACAAACAATTGTCACTGATGCTTTTTTTTCCTAGCACAATAAGGATCTTTCCCCCCTTAAGCTACTAAATATATACTGCTGGTGTCACAATAGCACAGATCTGCCAGCGTTTCCTTTGAAATCCCTTTCTTCATAAATTTAGCTCGACAGAGAAAAACATGAAGCAAAACACGACTTCTCTCTAGGGTCAGAAATAACACCGATTGTGATTTGTTTTCACTTAACAAGTATCTGCTGAAAAAAATAAACCAAGCAAGGAAGTTTTTTGTTCCCATTTTAACTTCCAACAGCCTCATCACCATGGCTTTGGAGTGCATTTGTTGGTTGGGTTTTCTTCCTAACAACTGCAAATAAGTCTACAGAATGTCATCTGGTAAACACTTTATTCAGACAATAACCTCTTTATAGTCATAGTCTCCACATTCTCCTTTTAAAAATTGTCTAATTACAGTGCAATCTATTTTTGTTTTGTCTTGTGACCTACCCTCCAAGTCTACACAGTCTTTCTACACTATATACTCAATAAAATTGATGCCTTTTGAGCGCATATTTACAAAACAAGCAACAAAGTCGTCTTCAAAGCTCCCTCCTATGTCGAGCAGTGCAATTACTTTAAACTACATGCCAATACAGTGCAAGATCTGACTGAAGCAGATCTAGTAACATTTATTTTCTCCAAAAGTTTCTGAAGGCTTTAACGTGTGCTTACGCAAACCAATGTTTAAACTACCCGCAATTATCTGGAAGAGTCATCCAATGATTAGAGCACAGACCCAGCAGCCAGGATGGCTGGATTCCATTATTGCTAACTCTGTCACTGACACTTCGTGACCTTGAGCAAGTTGGTTAACCTCACCTCAATTTGCTAATCTATGAAGGCACATATTCTGCAGAGTATTTAAGTAGGCGGATAGTCACATTTAAACTGGCGGAACTACTCCGATACTTTGCAAAGCCTGGGCTGAAACATGTTACTGTTTACCTCTTTACAGAGCGATGAGAAATATAATTAGTAACTGTCTCCAGGATGCTGTAAAATGAAACAGTCTCAGAGAATTACCTACTAGCATGGATGACTACAACATGCATAAATCATGCTGATACTTACAGCAAAATTTATTAGGACTACATTATTTTCCTCCCTTTATTTTTTCAAATGCTGAAAAGGTGACAGTAACAAAAAAAAAAAAATTATTCAAATGCAATCAAGAGACCTGAAAAAGCAGGGCAAAATGAAATAGCAGCTGTGCACGGCTGCTGATCCATTCCACCAAACGGTTCAGAAGAATCCTACAGAAGACTTTCAAGGGCACATCTTGCTTTAGTCTCTATTTTTTTACTTTCAGGTTGTTTTTAAACGTGTATTGTGCTCATTAGTGCTACGTGCCTCCTTGCCTCAGACCAGGTTCAAAAACTCGGCTCAAACGCCAAGGTGCCACAGATTAACTGAGGAAAACACTCCTTCCTCAGAGAGCTGCGGGAATACAGGCGTTCGCTTCGACTCTCCGAGCACACCCACTGAAGGCAGAGAAACAGCAGTAACTGCAGACGCTTAATTGATCCTCTTTGTCCTCCAGCTCCGAGCAGCAGAGATAAAGGCTGAGGCACCTGCGCCCTAACGGCCTCCCTCCGCAGCCCAGCCCTGCCCCGCCCGTGGGGACCCCGCACCCCGCTCCCTCCCGCGCCCCGTCCCAGCGACGGCCCGCGGCGAGACCCGCACACACCGACGGCAGGGCCGGGCCGCCCTGCCCTCGGCCCCCGGCCCCGGCGGGACGGGACAGCCCGGCCGCGGCCGCCCCGCTCCCCGCCCTGCAGCCCCGCGGGCGAGAGGGGCCGGGCCGGGCCGCCGCGCTCCTCCTCACGGCCCCACCGAGGGAAGGGGCGGCGGGGCGAGGGCTGCCGGCGTCGAGGCAGAGCCCCGCGCTCCCCGCCGCGGGGGTCGGAGGGGGAGCCTGGCCCACCGGAGCCGCTCGCTGCCCGGCCCGGTAACCGGGTCGGTGTTTCGGTCTCTCATCCCCCCCTCCCCCCCTCCTCCACGGCCCGCCCCGGTGCCGTCGCGCGGCGCCCCCCGCCCCACACTCACCTCTCCGGGGCCGCTGGGTGCGGGCTCGCGCGGCGCCCCCTTTGTCCGCCCCCCCCCCCCGCCTGCGCCCGTCACTGCAGGCAGCGCCGTCGCTATGGCCGCCGGGAGCGCGGCGGGATCGCGCCGCCCGCCCGCCCGCCATCGCGAGACGTCACGGGGCCCCGCCCCCTCCCCTGCCTTCTTCCCTCCCTGCCTCCTTGCCGCCATGTTGGCGCGGTGGGCGGCAGGCGGAGGGGTGAGGGGGCTGCTCGGCCTTGGGGTCCGGGCCCCGCTCTCCGCGGGAAGGTGGTGGGGGACCCTCCCTCGCTGGCATCGCTCCCCTTCGGGGAACCCCAGCGCTTGGGGAGGGGGCGAGGATGGCGGTCGGCCGGCGAGGGGTCCCCGATGGTGGGAAGCGGGTGGTTTGCAACCGGCCCGGCTCCCCTCTCCTACGGGGAGTCGCTTGTTGAAAAATAATTTACCTCGCGGCTTCGGAGAGCTGCCCGCTTCCCGAAGGGGCTCCAGGCCCCGCACGGCTCTGGCTGGCGCTGACCTTGGGGCCGCTGCCTTTCCCGGCAGGCGGGTTCCCGCACCCCGGTTCGCCTTCACGGCGGATGGGGTCCCGCAGCTCCGGCTCGGGGCTTGCCGAGCGCTGGCAGACCCTCCGGCAGGGAGGATCGGCGAGTCTCGGTCCAAATGCGGTGGTTCGTGAACCTCTGATCGTGCAGTAGCACAGCTCGAAGGGGCATGTCGTCTCTGTAAAGCGTTTCTCTTGCTCTTACCTTCCTTCTAGGTTCCCCGTTCTTTACTTAATGTGGTTTTATTAAGTTAAACCGTTTGTGGACTCATGCAGTATCCACTATTGTCTTTCTTTGGGTTTTTTTCTGACTTGGGCTTTTAAGCCCTGTTTAATAAAAAAACCATGCAGCAGCATAGTTACCTCATACGCTCATTCACAACTTCAAGATTATTAATGCAGCAAAATATTTTGTTGCAAGTCAGGTGAATAATCAAGATTTATGTGAAGCCGCCCAGTCAGCAGGGTTGCAGAATCTTCTTCCCATCACCAGACTTCACCCACCGTGAAATGAACACACTCCTGTGGTGAAGTAAACACAGCAGCCATTAGCATTTCATAATAACACCGTGAAACAGTCCAGGACAGGAAGGAACATATTTTGTCTATTTAAAATCATGGAAGACACTAGATAAATAAATAAATCTTCAATTTGTAACTTAGCCAAGATGCTCATCTTTTTCCAAATATTTCCTTTTGCAGGTCTCATAGTTGCTAGAAGTTCATTAGCAGTTTCAGTCTTACAGCCACAAATTACATAATATTACAGCTAAGTTATATATAGAATTTATAATCTTGTCAGAATTTCTGAAAATGTACGCAGTGAAAACTAGTAAAATATTTTAGTTGTTTCTTGACAAGTGTCAATCAGCTCATGGAGTTCAACATTTATGTTTAAAAATAAACTGGAATTCTTGTTTTTGAACAGACTATCAGACTTCAGCCTCCAGGATACGTTCAGAGTATCCTGAAGAGTGTGTTTACTGAGTATTAATGAAATGTAGGGTGTTTCTGGTTTTGGAAATCTGTCTCAGGAGGAGCAGCAGACATAAACATGCTTCAGAGATATTAAAATTAATGATAAACAATTATCAAATTAGAAAAAACATAATTTAAAATGGCTAGATTAGAAGCACATTAATTAGCCAAGTTGATGTTTTCCAATTCATCCAGCTCATTTACAAAGAAAGTTCAGAATCTCTGAAAGCAGGTTTTAGGTCTCCCTTTATAAGTTTTCCAGGACTCAGTTTTGGTTTTTCTATCACACACTTAGCAATGTTTGCATCCGCTGGCCACCTGTTGAAAACCAGAAATCGTGCTGCTCTCCTTCCTCTTCCACCCGTCTTATCACTGCAGCTTGTTTCTAGGTTATTTTGTTATTTTAAAAGCCCTGCGTTAACTCCAATTAAATGTGAAAACTGTTGTATGCGTACGAGTAGGGGTCAGTGTTCTTCAGTCCTTGTTGCCTGTGCGTGATGCTTCGGAGAGCAGAAACCCCACATCACTTGACAATCGTGCAATAATGTGCCCTTGAGAGAGATTATGCCCCATCCCAGACGTTATTAAAGGTGCATATGTGCCATCGCTATTTAACCAGCACTGATATATGCAAAAATGTTACAGAGCTGCTTGATGAGCTCACTGGTGCCGAGCTTTTTGGTTTGGGGCATTCACAGAGCCTGGCTCTTCTCACAGCCCTGCTGGCAAGGCTCAGTGCTTTTGGTGGGTGAAAAAATTATGGAGAGGATGTATACGAGTGTGCCCACATGCCATGTGCTGTGAGTAGACTGCTCATCTGTGATGTGGGAGATGGAGACTACTGCCATGGGTGGCAGTGACTAGAATTATCTCAGATCTGTGGGAAGTTCTCTCCTTTATCATTAGGTGATTTGTTTCTTTGGCTTTTTCCTTATCAGGGTGCTTTATTTTGCCCAAATAATTAATTACTTCTGGGATCAGAGGCAGACTGAGGTTGCAGTCCTTGTTACGATGCTGGTAGAGTAGGGAAAAGATGAGAGGAAAAAAGCGTGGATGAAGAAGTAGCCAGAAATACAGATGCGAAGGAGTCAGTGACATAAGATGCAGTAGAGAATCTGCGACGAGTTTATCAGGTTGCTTTAAGTCTGATCTGAGGTATAAAAAAATTATGTTCTTGTAGCTAATGTTTGGCCCTCTGATTTTTCACCTACCTTGGAAACCAGTGGGAGTTACCTAAAAGTATTGGCCAGTCTTCTCCTGCATAAAACACTGCCTCCTTGCAGCATGAAACCTGAGACTGGAGTCTGCAGATACGGAATGCTCCTCAATGACTTTGTCGTGGTTTTGGTTGCTGTGGTGATTATCCATCTGTTTAAATACTTTATATGGGAGATTCTCAACTCATTTATCATGGAGAAGATTTTCTTAAGTTGTGGGAAACACAGCATTATGTCTGATTCCTGAGATTTTCACGCTTGCTTAGCAAAGAATTCCTCTTTATCTGCCATGGCCTATGGACATTGTGTAGTATTTAGGTAGAGAGGGCATGGCTCTGGGGTTGTGTGTGCTCACCGCTAGCCCAGTGTGCCTGTAACATTGGCACGCAGGTTATAGTGGTGCAGTTGGAGAGGCTGACTGCAGCCACCTTATGAGTGGCCTCCTTTTGTGAATTGTCAAACTGAAGCAGTTACTCAAAATAAATTGTATTTTTACACAGTCTGAGAGGAAAAGAATGAGCGTGCAGACAGGAGAGGGCTAAATATTTTATATATCTGAGTCTTACCTATATCTCTTAATGCATTTAATTCCTAACAGTGAATATCCTTGATGTGATATTTTGTCTTTCTTCACAGTTGCCTGCTCCATGGCAAAACATGGCAGATCCTCTTTTGACTTTGAAGTAACTCAAGAAATGGAGTGACGTAGCTGCATTTCCATTCACGCCCACGTTGTGTTGCTTTTGTCTTGTTTCGTTGTAAAAGATTATTTGAGTTTTCTTATTAATACCAATTTATAAAGAAGCTTTCATAAAAGATCTTTTTGTCATTTTAAAAAACTATCAAAAGAAACAAAATACTGCATTCAAGCTAGCACCTTAAAGCAGCATACATGTTCTGACTTATAATAGAAGCAAGAATTGCTCAACCTAAACTGTACAAGCTGTTCTTGTAACTTTAATTCACCAGTAAAAGGTTTTGTGTTGTTTTTTTTTTTTTTTACTTGCTTATGTGGCAGCTTTTCAAATTTCCTCCCCCCAGTGGAAGCATGCTGTATTCCCATTTCGTGTCACTAGGGACTTCAACGTACTAGCATGTACTTTTTTGTGTCAGAGGTTAGACTGTTTGTTTTTATGACTAATAATGTGGACCTTGGGAGCCACATATCTAAGCACCGTTGAGGAAATATCTAGACCTCTGTTAAAGTGTAATCCCTTTCAGGGCATGCCTATACAGGAGAGTAAAGACAGCTGGAAGCTCTCTCTGCCCATGCTCCACAGTGCCTGGAGGCAAGCCAGCTCCACCTTCGAAGTCCTTTAGCTCAGCTCTCTCCCTGTGCTAATGGGTCCCTGAGATGTGCCGGTGGACACGGTGAGCACAGCATGCCGGAGAGCCCTATTTGCTGCAGAACAGCAGAATGCTTTTGGTAAAATGTAGCCTAAAGTGTAACCGTCTTTAAAATACTAAATGTAAACAATGGCAGGTTTCATGCATGCTCTTTCCTGAGAGGGTGGCCAGCGGAAGATCTAAGTGATCATTGAAGTCCCTCTCCAGCCTTGTACTGAATGAATTTTGCCCAAAGTATGCTTGTATTACGCTTCAGACAGGTGCTGGGGTTCTCTTCCTTGTTTTCGGTGTCTTATGGGTCTTCATGTGGGAACTCCTGACATCTGCTTTGCTCCATGAAGCCGTCTGAAAGAAGCCATAATTGAGTCGTATACACCATGGTATTTATAATCGTTTAGAAACCTCAGAAAGGGCAAACATTTAGAGTTTTATAGACAGTCATCATCTTTATGAAGTGTAGGATCTATTTCTGCATTGTCTGTAGGACCCTGCTGAGAATCTCCATTGTCCTCGTCAGAAAGCTGCAAACCCAGCATGGGCTCTGCTTCTTCCAGGGGTGTGCGCATACATCTCTTATAAATAAGCAGTTATGGTTGTTTCATTAGACCTCTAATAAAATCTCTATTTCATTTTCCTTCCAAAGACGTTTACTTCAGTGTTGATGCATATTTATAATGTCATCTCAAAAGTAAGAGGCAATCCTGTCAGATTTACAGCTATTATAAAATATTATGCTATCTGCATATGGATGGACAGTAGGAGCCTTGCAGACATTCCCCCTATTGTGGCTGCCTAAGGAAGCAATAAAAATTTAACATTTACCATTGGGAAACACCTGCAGAGATTAAATTAAAACTAGATTATATGCTTATCAGTTAAATGTTACAACAACAAACTCTTTAGAGATTAACATAAAAATCATTGTTATCAAAATCTTATTAAAAGCTTCACTTAATACAATCCATTTTGCACCTCGGCTGCTCAAGCGTTCTACCTGTGTGACTTACTAAGTCTTTGTGCAGCTGCACAAAGGAGAGGCAGGGCAGCCCCACGGATGGTTCTGCTGTCGCGTTAGCAAATGCCTACCCTGATATTTAGATTTGTCTTTAAAAGCTGACCACAAGTACCGTTTGTCCTTCTTTTTCTGATCCTGGCCCCTCTGAAGGGCTCTCCACATGGCACGCTCTGTTTCTGGAGCATGGCGCCAAGCTCCAGGCTCCCTCATGGAGTTCTGCTGGGAATTACTCTGGAAACCACTCGCCCTTCCTGCTGAACTCGTTCCTTAATATGGGCAGCAGGACAAAGACAAGGGATTTAAATAAGGCTAGAAGTGGAGAACAAGATACTGTTGTTGTGCTAAAAGCAGATGGTCTTGTGCTTAGTTCATGCAGCCTTTGGTACGTTGCAAACACGCTGCAGAAAAGAGAGATCTGTGAGGCGCACCGGCTGGAGTTGGTCTCTGACCTGGAAATTCAAAAAGCTTCTGGATTTGGGCTTTGCTGCCACCACCAACTGAGAAGTTTCCAGCATGGATAATCTACGTGCATTGACTTGGAGAGGACACCATCAGCATAGATCCTACCTGCACTCGATTTGCACCCAGTGGTGAGAGTGTGTTTCTCTGTCTGGTATTACGGTGACCCCTTTGACTCAAGGCATTGGAAACAACCTGCCTTGGGCATATTCTGAGCTGTGCACGGAAGGGTACAACTTGGCAACAGCCATGTCCTGAATTACTCACAGGAAGGCCCAGGCCAGAAAAAACTTTTGTTGTGGAGATCCTACTGAGCTTGGTGGGTCTGGAGAGCTGGAGCACTGCGAGATCATTGGTGACTGCGAAATAACTTGAGCCATGTAGTTTACCAAAGGCCAGATCCAGAGGGGGATTAGGGAGTATCAAGCCACGTTTCACAAACATTTATCCTGAAGACAAATTTGATGCAGTGGCCTCGTGGCCATTTTTCCAACCTCCTGTCATCTACTGTGTTGTGTTGGCACAGACTGTAACATTTAGTTAAGTGAATCAGGGGCGTGGGGGGAATCTGACTTAAAAAAACCCGACAGCTTAGGTTTATAAAAATAGACAAAATAGCTCATGGACCAATGGGGTGGGGGGTGCAGAGCCAAAGCGTAGCTGAAGATTAGGGGTGTAGAAATAGCTGGAGCTCGCCTTGCAGGGAAATAAAAGTGTCTCTGCAACCATGGCCCAACATTTTAAGTAATAAGGGTTTGCTGGCCCAGCTGATTTTCACTGAAATAGGTTAGGGAGTGTTCAAACAAGTATATCCAGATCAGAGGAGTGGTAACCTATTGCAGGGCAATGCTCACCAGCCTCTGGGCAGACTGGGGGAGGACTCTGCTGTCAACACAGCTGGATTTGGGAGGAGACGTGTGTCCACAGACAGACTCCCGGCACTGTCGCAGCCTAAACCAGTCTTGCCGTATGCCTCCCCTTCCAGAGCAGCGTGTCTCCTTGCGCAGCTGCAGCATGCAGTTTGCCATCCCAGGTGCTTGCAGGGACAAGTTGTACATCGGCATTTTTATAACGAGCTTTCCTTTGAGGGGAGGTAGTGGACCTATCTGGTAACTTCAGCAGAAGCCATGGGTGCATCCAAATACTGGGTGTGAGCCTGCGTGCTGTCATTTTATTTGGACAAATTACAGTCTTCAACTTGGAAAGACCTGGTCACGTCTCTTGCTCAACTTTCAGGCTCTGAGCAGTGTGAATTACTGACATGGGGGTGTAAGATTTCAATTTTCAAAAATGATACGCATTTTTATATGTACATACCTATATCTAAGATGTAGAAACTACTACTGGATTTTCCAGTCATTATGCTAAGTAATTCACTTCTACTGCCACTAGAGGTATAACATTCACTTGAGCAAATACCAAAGGAAACATTTAGTTGGAAGCCTTGCCCAGATTAATATTTCATTTTTCAAATAATGTTTTTGATCTGGGTTTTTTTGGAGGCCTTAGCCTATTTCTTTGCCTATTCCTGTTGGGCAGTCTTTCTTTTATTGAACTACAGCTGGCTACTCATGAGATGAAATGCCACTTTGTGATTAAAGGGTAAAGAATTGAGCGCTCATTTAAGCTGCATAAAAAGCTAAATTATAGTGTCAGTCATTGTATCAGTCATCTGTGACTGCCTTGTGCAATCTTGGACTATCACATTTGTAAGTCTCATTTCACATCGCTTGGTGTTCTGGTGCAAATTTACGTTTATTCTGAAATGCAAACATAATATTTATTTTAAATTCATCTCCTTTTTTTTGGTGTATGTCCAACTCTCACTGAGATATAACTTCCCTTTTGAAACTCATGAAAACATCAGTGGGGATGAGGACAGCGATGAAGCTCCCATGTGTCTGCTGGGACTGGCAGAATCGCTGCGTAACCTGGGCTTTGGTTGCAGACCTCCACAGCCTGAGCGCAGCAGAAGGGATGGCTCAGCTCAGTGGTAGTGGGTTTTATTGGGATGGGAAGTGGAGGTTGGCTAAATTACACCTAGGTGCAACCCAGCCGGAGCATAATCTCTGTCTGCTTGAAGTTTGTAACCTTTCTTTCAAAATTTTCTGACATGCTCAGAGCAAGGCTCTGCCAGCTAAGTGCTGCCTGTGCAGAGGAGCGGGGAGCGGCGGGTTGCTGTGGGAACTGCCCGCTGTGCCACTGCAACGCTGCAGCCGTCACAAGCTCTCCCGCTGCATGGCCCGCTTCGGCTTCCCGCTGCATTTCCACACGCTGCTTTTCACCCCCGCTCAGCTCTGCCTGATGAACGCAGCCTGGCCAGACACCAGCCTGCCAGCTCAGGAGCGAGTGTTGGGAAAGCGAGGTGATGCGGGCTCTAGCCCGAGCTGCAAATCTCTTCATGGAGAGCGAGTCCCAAAGCAGCCCTCCTGCCACGTCCTCCCTGCAGGACTGCACCCACCTCGCTGCAAAGGGAAATGGAAGAACCCAGGAAATTCCATGATGAACGCTGGAGGAGAGATCTCTTTCACTGGTGTCGTGAAGTTTAGTTTGTTATTTGGAGTGAAATTGCAGCGTTCAGAAAATAAATGTATTATGGATAGATTGAAATGTCTGCTTTAGTTTAGAATTGACTGCACTACGGTATGGTATACACCATATTTATAGGCACTATGCGACATGTCACAGCGAAATTATTTTGAAGGGAAAATACTGAAACAAGACACCAGATGTTCTCAGAATTTTTGCTTTTCCCTTAAAAGGAAATTTTGACAAAATTATCGATTTCTTGGAGCATTTAGTTACAGTAAAAGTGGGCTTTTGATGGGAAAGGTGTTCCCAGCACAAGTGAAGCACAGATCCTCGTGAGATTTCTGGCCTAGTGCAGCCTTTGTGTTGCTCCCTTCCCCAGTACAATGCTACCAGCACAGTTCGGTACAGACAACAGAGATATTGCACTTGCTGCGCTCTCAGTGGGTCTCATATTTTGTTTTTGTGCTTTTTGTAGTAATGCTGATAAATTCACTGGAGTCTTATTACATTCAAGAAATTTTTGATTAGGAGAAACAGTGTACAATTGGGATACTTTGCATTATATTAGGATAAAAGTGGATAAAGTAATATCACTGCAGTTATAGCAACGTGAGATAAAAATCAGATCCACTCACTGAATTTATGGAAAACAACAGCACCGCTATCTGACCTTACTTCTGTCCTATATGCAGCTGTTAGTGAGACTGTGCCATTTATTTACAGCTTCCCCCCTATTGCACCCAGAATCTTAGAGAGCAAATTCAATTGCAGAAGTATTTTGAGAGTAGTTCACTGGAGCAGTTGTGTTTAGGATAGTGTTACCAACATTCTGTTTCCCAAAAATCAAGAAAATGGGTGGCAAGCTCCTATGCTTTGTCAGCCATTCCGACGACTCTTCCCAATGATACACTTTAGTGTCAGGTTGACCTTTATGGTTTTCACAGCTAAGGCAACAGTTACATAAAAAGGATGAATGAGTAACAACAAAAGAGGAAGGCTGGGATCATATAATCTGAAAACTGGAACTGCCTGCATTTATACTTTACTATTTCAGTAAGGCAGGCAGCACTGAGGAGCGGTTAAAGCTCATGACTGTAAGTAAGGAAATAGAGGTTCTGCTCTCATTTCGGCCTTATATTCCCTGTATTGCCCTGTGTATTAAGACCAGGCTACAAATGCCATCTAATTTAAATTAAAAAGGCAGAAAGGGTAAATTCAAAAACAAAATTGAACTCGTAACCAATAGCCAAAATTATGGCTACTGGTGAAGAAAAGGACGCACACAACAGTCAGGGTGATTTTCAGTGACAAAAGTACCTTTGGCTCCTACTGATCAGGCTTTGATTTCTCCTGCAGTGGATGAGAATAAAACACTTACACCATGCGAAGCATGTTGGGTGTGAGTTAGTTTATATGACTATTAACAGTTGGGATTAATATTTGTCACTAAACCAAAATATTGGCAAGTACACAAGCAATAGAAAAGCATCACTGTTTCTCACTCTTGCTGGTTATGTTTATGCTCCCCTCTTTAGTTTTTGCTGAGGTACAAAAGCCTTGACTTTCACACAAAGTGATAGTTTAATTACTATTAGAGCTGCATGACATGCACATAGCTATGGCTGGGCAGAAGTGTTTCCCTTTGTTATGATCCCAAACCAGATCTGGGCTCTACCAGGGAGCTTCTTCCAACCTGGCAATGCTTGGATTTAACCAGACCCCGAGAAACCCAGGACAGATGTTGGACTCCTTTCCTTGCTCTGAAGGATTTTGGGGTAGACAACTGGGATGGCTTAAGACTCTGGATAAACTTCTGGTCCCCTTGAGGGAGCAGCATTTAGTCCCTAGACTTTGAAGTCAGAAATTCATACTTTCTTCACTATGTTCTCTGAAAATTGTCATGTTTGTCCCTCCCTCCATCAATTCAAAAGGAAAGGGAATCTGTTGGAAAAGCAGCAGGTTGGCTTTGACGCCATTTAAGCCCACTGAGTTTTTGTTCAGCTGCTGGATTTGAGGCCTGCCTACTTCTGATTTATCCATTCTTCAACTATATTCAGAACTCCGAATGCAGAGTAGTGGCATTTGTAGATTTGTGGGGCTTGCTAAAGCAGTTTGCTTATAGTTTCATTGACCTTAGCAGCAATAAACAATAGCATTTTCAAAGGGAAGACTGAGTTTCTCCGTATGTTTGTTGTGCTAGTTCTTGGTTCAGGATTCTTTCCACTATTGTCTGTTAAAATTTGTTTCATGGCCTGTGTGACACAGTGACTGATGCCGAAATCCTCCACTGTCTTTTGGAAATGCAACAGAAGCAATTTCCAGCCTATGTCACAGGAAATTTGCATGTTCCTATGAATAAAAATTAAGATGAAAGCAGGGTGTGTGGGAAGACCTGGTTGTGACAGAATCATTCCTGGCTGCTTTCTTGGTTGGAGAGCAATCACAGAATGAGGATTTTTACCAGGGTTGTTTAGATCCTCATAAGTGGATTTTGGCAGGAGGCAGGATGTGGCCACTGCCAGCTGTCTTGCTGAGTTATGTATATGTTCTGTACCTCTGTAAAACCAACGATTAGGCTATGATGAGAAAATAAATCTCAATAGGAAAGAGCAGTTAGCAAAACCCTGAAGTCCATCGTCCACAAAGGGTCCCATTTCATAGATGGGCTTGCTTTATTTTAATGACATTAGGGAAAAGCTCCATTCTGAGACAGAAGGCTAGTGTAGGCCTGGTCTATGAAATCAGCACTCTTTTGCCTATCTACTAGGAAAAGGAGCAGCTGAGTATAATGCTTGCACATAGGCAGTTCTGTATAGCGTTTCAAGAAAAGCCTTGAAAAAGGTAAGATTCTCATTTTGTACTTTGACAAAGACTTGCACTGACTGCAAGAGTTTCCATGTTATACTTGCAGCAAGTACAGCAATTTTCCGTGGCATTGCTGCAGCACTGCCCTACCTTATTTTATTACCCTCCCTCCCTGTTTGCCACATCACTGGCTCCTGGTAGCCAGGGGCGCTGCGCGTGTGCTAGCCCTGGATCCTGGAGGCAAAGGGACGGCTTTCTCAGTCTCTGCAAGCGAGCTGCAGCTCCACAAGACAGGAAGTAGGAGTCCAGCTTGATAACAGATATCCTTTGCAGCTTTTGTTTTGAAAATAGTAAACGAGTAAGAAAAATATTGTGGTTGCATCTGGTATGCAGTGAGGCTTTAAATTTGAGTTAACTTACCTTCTAAGCTCTCCACATATCCCTTGTTTGACCAGAGGTTTGCAAACGTGGCCATGGGAGGGTTGCAGGGGTAATTGGCTGGCAGCCTGGGGACTGTATTTAATTAGCAAGGAATGCACCGGCTGTAGCTGCATTCCCTGTAGGAGCTGCAACCCACATAGCTACAGGTGCTGTCCTGCTCTCTCTCCAGGGCCAGGGACTGCCCTTCGTCATGCAGGAGCATGTACATCGCAGCTTGTGCTGCATATGGAAATGAATATGTTTTCATATCACTATCGGAAGAAAAGTCTTTCTATTTTCTGTTTATTGCTCTGCCAGTGATGCAGGCAGTATCCTTGGATTTAGGGTCCTGCCTGCCCTCTCAGTCTCCTTACTGATAAATCCCTGTTTGTCAAAACCTTGGTGGATTTCACATTTTTTTTATGCCTCTGTTCATTTAACCATTTCAGGGCAGCTGGGCCTGAGTCAGACCAGCATCAGCTGCTGATCTTACTGAGTTTATTTGGAGTTCCAAGTGATTGATACCTCTGAGAATTAACCTCAAAGTGCACCAGGCTAGACTGCCTAGAGCTAAAATACCCATAGTCAAAGCCCATTAACTGAAATGTCTGTGTTTCACTGAAATTCTCTTTAGAAGACGCTGGCTATTTTTTCCTCTGTTGCCATGGTTCAAAAGTGCTGTGTCTTGATGCACTGAGATATAATATACTGTTATGAATTATTTTTTTAGGTAGTCTGATGGCTAAATACCCTCTTTGGTACTAATTTCTAAATCCAAAAAGTTACCTTTTATTTTTATGGTCATTTTAGTTTTTATCAGATGGCTGTAGTTGCCTGGGATGTGATTCAGGTAAGCTCCTGTATTAAAGAGTAGTTTATGATTTCAGTTTGTTAATTTATGCATTTTGTGTAATTGTGGCTTTTCCTAAAGAACAACAGGAACCTCGTTAGAAGTCTGCTTCTCTCTGTGCCTGTTTTCCTCCTGATCTATGATTTTTTTTTTTTTTCAAGACTACTTTTCAAACTATTTTTTCCCTATTTTGCTTCCATGTGTCCGTTCTCCTGCAGTTTTCATTTCTCTCTTGTCTGTGTTCCTTAACGTGTGTGAGCACCAAGGAGACCTGAGCATCTGGAGAGGAGCAAAGGGTCTGTGAGCTCTTAGTAGGAAACCCCAAGTATTGGCACTGAGATACTAACCCTCAAAGGGCACAGTCTGGTGTCGGAGTCTCCCTTCCCAGGAGAACCGCATTAGCGGGGGTGCCGAACAACTTAGGCCCCCCCCGCCTTAGGGCAAGTATGCCACTTGCCTTCATATTTTTTGATTAGTGAGCTCCAAAGCTGGGAATACAAGTGCTGCGGAAACCTTGAGTCATCCATAGCTCATCAGAGATTAACCCTCTGCTGGACCATCACTCGGGTTTTGTGGTCTTCCCCCTCGAATTTTCAATCCTGTTTCTTTTCTAGTATGTATGAAGTCTGTGCCCAGCACTGATCACCCACCATGCCCTCTCTCCTCCTCTTCTCTGCTGCTTTCTCCCCTCTTTTCTCCCTTGCTGCTGGATGGTAAAATGAGGGGGGAGTGTGTGTGTGTGTGTTGGGAGGAACTGGGAGATTGCAGATGGGAGATGGAAGGGCGTAACAGGAGAGCATAGGGCTGCTGGGGGGTAAGGGACAAGCTGCCTGGTCTTGGCTTGGGGATGCTGTAGAGTAAGCGTTGTGCAACACTGCAGAAGTGTTGGGGTGATGAATGAGCATGTTGTGACATGGGAAATAGCTGGCACAAACTCCCAGTTCAGTTGGATTTTCCTTGCAAACACAATGGATTTAGCTGAATAGGGAATAATTGAAGTTTGAAAATGTTCTGACTCTGTTCTGAAATGGTTTGGAAGAGAATTAACATTATTATAGTTTTGGTTTTGTGTTTGCTTTTTTTTTTTAAAGAAAAAAGGCTGGGCATAATCATAATTGGAAAGTCTTGTCTTTTATAAATGTTGCATATAAAATCTTTTATTGCAGTTACTATTTTTTAAAATGAAACTGAGTGACTTCAGGGTGGAGTTTCTGGTTTTCCTTTTTGTTTGTTTTTCCTTGCTGTCTGAGGTAAATTGTTACTTTCGCTTGGCTATGGAGAGCAGTTGTTTGGTTGCCTTCTCTTTTTTTTTTTTTTTGTAGATAGTACCAAATTATTACTGGGGACTGGGGAGTTTTTTTACCAGGAATGGAGGGCAGTTGCATTTTCTGCCCTTTGAATATGAGGTACAGAGCCTACAATTCAATACCAAAACATAAGATTAAAATTTTCCTTGTTTAAACCCAAGACTTGCACCTCACCAGAAAGAGCTAGTGCAATGTTCTCTCTCTCTGCACAACTGTAAGTGTGATTGCTCTAGGGAAAATGGTGGGGAGGTTGGATTGTGAAGCTCTGCCAGAAGCATCTCCTGCCCTCGGGGGAAGGCTGCTGAAGATAGAGAAGAGCGGAGCAGGAGGATGCAGAGAACTGTTCACTGCTCATTACTGATGTGCAACGCATGGCCTCGTAGCTCAGCACTGAACAACAGGAACTGCCACGCTGTTTCCAGGAACAGCCAGCAGCAGATGCTTAGCGATGAAGAAAAAGGCCACATAGCGAGTCATCCTGACTTGGTGTCTCCTCCCAGCTTTGGGAAGTCAGCTGGGTAAGGGTTTGAAAACCCAAAAGTTTCACCTAAGCTACTGTGTTTATTTGCTGTTGATCACGCTGCCCCCCATGAATTTGTTTAATGCCTTTTAAAATCCATTTTCAGTCTCTATAACCTCCTGAGGCACTGACTGCCACAATGCAATTACGGACGGTATGAAAGAGTACTTCCTTTTGGGTGTGTTTGTTTTAAACCTGCTGCTTAATGACTTTGTTGGATGCCCCCTCAGCTTTTGTACTGTAAGAGAAAGTGAACAACTATTCTGTATTTACCTTCTCCATTCAGCATTTTATACACTGCTATCATTTCGCTCTACAGTCGTCATTTTTTTCCCAACCTGGAGAGCTCTTGTCTATTTAATTTCTTCTTGTAGCAAAGCTGTTCTGTATCTCAAAAAAGATAAATGTGGCTTTTTATTACTCCTCTCCTTCTTTCACCCCTCAGACAAAAGTATCAAGGAAACCTTATACAGGAATGGTATAGTTAAAAGATTCTTTGGTGCCTCTTTGTGCCAAAATAATTAGCTTTCAGCTCTTAGAAGTTGCCAAAAGATTCTGAAAAGATGTGAAACTTTGTTCTTGTAACCCTCTCCAGTTTGAGGTTGCATTCATATCTAAAACTAGGTAAGAGCACACAGCAGGTAAACAGAAGTGTCTGGATTTGAAGTTCTCCTTTGCTGCCAACAAACCTTCAAACTTAATACACAAAAATCGAGTGAGTGCAAGGAAGTGACAAAATCGGGACCTGCAAGATCAGGAAGTTCAGTAATTCAGTCTGTACTGAGCAAGGTCAGCATCGCTAAACAGGAACAAAGATAGCAACTCCAGAGAGAGCAGAGTGGGTTTTTTTCTTACTCAGTCCAGAATAAGCACAATATCTTCTATCACGTGCAAATTTTAAGAGACAGAGGAGTAAAAGAGATAGGAACATAGAAATTTAAAATAAAAATGTGCTATCTGGCTTAAATACCCCATTTGAGAGAGGCAAATATCTTCAGATCCAGGCACAAGCATCTGTGGGGAACACATTCCTGCCCTTTCATTCTGGCAAAGTTGCACAGCTCTTCCACCTTGTGCCCTTTTTTCCTACCCCATCATGTTCAAGCTGACTCTTCAAGACCCTGCCCACCTATTTCTTGCTCTTGCTGTGCCTCTGTCCTTTGAGGTTCCCATCTGGTCTGTGCTGCTGGCAACCCTGCTGCACTGCACTGTCTGCTCTGCCATCTCCTTTTTTCATGCCACTACATGGAAAGCTGGTCTCGCAGGAAGAGGTTGTGTCTCTCCTTAAGCTCTGTTTCTTCCAAATACCTACCAGATAACTCAGGAGATGAGCCTTTGCTTCCTCTTCTTCATTATTTATCTTTAAAAAAAATAAATTGAAGAACAAAAGGATCTTTGCTTTATTCTACTGTGCACTTGCTTTTCGCTGAGTTTCCTTCTGACCTCAACAGTGCTGCCTGAGCCTTTCTCTCCTGTCCTGCCTTGCTGTCTTGTTACCACCCACTCATTAGATCATGTCTGAAATTAGCTTGCGAGAACTACAGGGTATGGTTGATTTCTCTCGCCTCTTCAATGAGGGCTTGGCACAGTTTTGAGGGGAAAAAAGTAAAATCAACAAAATAAGCCCTTGTGCAGCTGGGGAAACCAAGGTAGGAAGGCCAGGTACCCACGGAAGATGCTGGTGAGGTCTGCAGCAGAGCCAGCAAGAGCTCATGTGGCACCAAAGCTTGTGCTCCAAGTAGATAATTCTGTCTGCTTCTGTAATTGTCTTAAATGATGAATGCTCATTAGGATGAAATATTGGATTCCTTTGGGGAAAAAAAAAAGTATTTTGTGAAAAATGCTTACGGTAAAATGCAATGCTTTTATTGCACAATGTTTTCTGTAGTAGCTTTGGGGATTTTTGGCAACTAAATGATTATAACATAAACATACTGAAGCCACAAAAGTGTTCAGTTTCAGAAGGTGATGACAATGGTGATCTGTTAAGGTGGTGTTGGAAATGTTAATATTCACCCCTAAATAATACATCACACTTCCAGTTCAGGACCAGTAACTTGATTTTAGGTGCTCTCAGCACAGAGTTAACATCCCATGGAGTGCTGTCCCTCCATATTTTGAGGACTGTCCCTCACTTTTTTTTTTTGTTTCAAGACACAAGGTGCCATGCCAGCGGGGGAGAGTAGAGTAAAATAACACTGGGGGCTCAAAAGTGACTTGCAGAGCTGCAGTCGGAGGCTGATGGGTCTGTACGAGGAGGGCTCAGGGTGCCTGAGACTCGCAGCAGCGTCTGGCCTGCTTTGGATCAGGCAGGAGCAGGATGTGGAGTGTGCTGTCAGGTTAGGTAAACTTTCTCTGTGGGAGATACTTTGAACTCTGCAAGGGAGAATTTCTGTTGCAGGCAAGCCACGTATATAGTAAAAAAGTCATAACTGTGTCCAGAAATGACACAGCCAAGCATGGCTTTCCCTTTATGATGAATCCTGTCAGTTTAGAGCAGGTCCCCAGCCTACAGGAGTATTCTTTGTCATAAAATAAATGCTGTTAGGTAATAGATGAAGCTACATTCACTTCTGACTTGGTGGCACAAATCTGCGTACACTAGCCTAGGAAAATGACTTTCCTAACCAGTCCCTGTTGGCTCTAGTCTATTTAAAAACGTGTGTTTTCAGGTGTCAGTTCTGGTAATGATATACTGCATTTGTCTCTTTCTCTCAGAAACCCAGGCAGAAGGATGTAGTTTTCCTCAGAAGAAGCAATTTTTCAGTCCGTCTTTATATTTTATCTTGTAGAATGTAATAAAAACCAAATCCTGCTACTCTGCACGCTCATTTAATTCATATTGTTGCTTTCCACGTGGGTAATACTCTGGATATTTTTTTTATAATGCATTCATCCAAAGTTCCCAAGCTGATTTGGCCTGATTCCCAGGTACAGCTTAGCAACACTTAGCATAAGACCAGTAAAAGGAAGTAATGGGGAGTTTCACGCAGTCAATTCAAACGCACCTACAGGTTGGAGCATCCCTGGCCTGTGAGCCCCTGCTGCCGCGGCTTTGACTGTCTGGTGTGTCTCTCCTGTCTCAACCAGAAATCCCTCTCCCTTTCCTTTCTTCTCCCACCCAGAAGAAGTTCTGCTGTCACCCAGCATTTAGAAGAGAGAGGTGATGAATCTTTATGTGGGGAGAACTTGGTGGGACTTAGAGGGTCTTGGAGCTGGGGGACCCACCCCGTGAATCTGATGTTATTTGCCATTTGATCACAAAGATGCACTAAGCCAAAGTGCACCCTTTGATTTGTGTCTCCTTGTATATGCATAGGTATGTACAAGATTAATTTCTTTTTCTCATCTTCACATTTAGAGTAACTCATTTCTCCAGTTTTCTAAATTTACCAAGGGGGTTTCAGTTTCTTTTTCAGTAGCCAGTAGGTTTTTCAAACTTTTATTCTGAATGTTGTTTCTTCTTTGGAGGGACTCTTGGACTCTGAAACCAGCTCTCATATGGAAAGCCTTGCCTGTCTGGAAATTTGTTCCAGCTTGGTTTGCTGTTCAAAGTGCTGTTTTGTGGATTCATTTTATGTTTCCTCAGAGACATTTTGTCAGAATTTTGCTTATCTCGTATTATTGCAAAACGATCCACCATCTTAGGCAACCAATCACTTCCTCATCCCCTTTTCATTGGTCTTTAAAGCAAAATGGAAATTAAACTCTGTCTGCTGTTATGCAGGCTGTGGTGATCTGGCTTTCACCTTTGGACCATGGGCAGTATTAGCTGTGCTCACATAAAAACCTTGCAGGAAGAGGAAAGGTACTCTGTACCATGCACAGCAAAGGGTTAACCCATGTGTTGGGGAAGGGGGGAGAAAACCATGCTGGCTGGACTCTGCCCCTTTGCTAATAGGCCTCTTTCCCTGAAGTGCATGGAAGACAGATGAAAATCTCAGAGTTGCCCTGAATTATTTTCCTGAGCATACAGCTTTCTCTTTTTGTGGTTAAATTTGACAGTTATAGTGTAGTATTTATGCAGTCAATAAATCAGCACAAAACGTGCTGCAGTATCTGTAGTCTATTCCTTATATTTTAGCTGCAAATGGAATTCTTTAATTTGCTGAAGCCTGTGAAAAGAAATTCAGGTGCACATCCCCATGGGAGACTTACACAAAGTCTGATGGCCCACAGTAATGCGGGATTTGCATCTCTGCTTCCACTACTGACCTCTAGTCTGCAAACCCAGACTCCTGAAAGGCAGCAGAAAGGCAAGTTTTGGATCAGACTCCCAAACTTTTGCTTGACTTTAGTGGAATAACTGCAGAAAGGAGATGGAGCAAGTGAAAGGGGCAGAAATCTTTAAGCAGTGAGTTACAATTTTGTGGAAGCTTGTAGTGTAGTTACAAAATAGCGAAGAAGAAAAACAAAAAGGGTGCTGCTAAGCAATATCCTGGAAAACACTGGTTTGCTTTTACCCCCTGCGCCCTCAACAAGCAGCCTGGCCTTTTCTAGTGTCTGGCTTAAGGGCCACTAACTGCTGACAGGTAAGAATATTTAGCCCTGATACAGCACACAATATCAAAAGATTGAATTTGCTCAGCTTCTGCCATCTTGAATATTCTCTGTACTCTTGCTCTGCCATACTGGAGCTGTGAAGGAGAAGCTATCATTTAGCACAATTTCTTACCTTTCATACTGAAGTGCAGCTGTACACAAATTCTTTATGTAAATAGGGGGTTTTGCCTTTCTGAAAAGGGCAATATAGCCCTGTGGCTGGCTAAAAGCTAAACACTTCTGAATTCTTACTGTGGTACTGAAAATCGCATCTTGTGTGGTGCCAGACAAGTACCTTAGCTCTGGTGGCAGCCCCTTTTCTGTATGATAGGGATAATACCTCTGAACTCAGGGGATGGATGAATCAGTATTTTTATGGTTATTTAGCAGTGACTGTTTCTGCTCTGGCTTGAAGCCTTTTAAATCAAGCAGGAGGGTCATCACGGCAACTGTATTACAAGACCAAGATAGGGAACCACAGAAGCAGAGGGAGGTTTGAAGGGTTTAGCTGTTAATCCAGATTTTAAGTAGATAATTTCTGACTAAGGTATCAAGTGTGCCCCAAATTCAGATGGCTAATCCGTGCCAAAGCTGACCTCCTTCAGTGCCTAAAGGAGCATGGCTAGTGTCTCACAGGTGTATTACTTGTTCAGGTCAGAAAGCAGCTAGATGAGAGAAAAGTAACAGATGGAGCAATATAAAAGAGTTAAGAAGAAAGGAAGATTGTTAGAGCTAAAATCCTGTTAAATGTTAAGCTGTGTTAGGATGAGGAAAAGAAAAATAACTTATCAGCACAACAGGGGAAAATACCACTGATCTGTTTGGTCAGAAATTTACTGAAATTATTCTTCGATAATTAAGTGCTTTTTTACTGTGGGACAGAAATCTACAGAGGAGCTGTTTCAAAATATTTAATTATAGGAAAGCTTAATCTGCAGTAGCTGTTCTGATTAATTTCCCCGTAGAGACAATTTCTTTACTATTGCAGTTGAAGAAATGTAGATGAGTGTAATTTCAATTAAAAACAAAAAAAAGTTTGAACTTTATGGATGTAGCAAGTGGCTGCTGCCATAGCTGCCAGGTGGTCAGCCATGCAAACACAAATGGTACGGCAGAGCAGTAAAGAACCACTTATTCCAGCTGCATTCGTGCACGTTAGCAAGCATGGTGTCTGTAATTTTCAGGAATAAAAAAAGTCTCATTAAACTAAATAAATGTCTTGCACTGTGCCCAGAGAAATCCTAGACACCAGCTCTTGCAGTGTCCAGCAGGAGCAGGCTCCAAAAGCCAAAATCCTCAACAGAGAGAGATGGATAGCATGTGAACCTTGCCTGCTGCTGCCCTTGGAAAGGTCAGCCACTGAAATGGGAAACAAGAGAGTTCCATCTTGACCTTTAAATACTATGTTTGGATGTGAGAGAAGTTGCTTTTAGGTATCTGGCAGTCTGGAGTAAAAAAAAATATGGTGAGGGTATGAACTTGTAATTGTTTAGCATTTCATATAGTCTGACTTGAGGACGCTCTAGGACGTGGGGCATCTGCGTTGCCAGTTCGAATTGGCTGAGGTCAGCTGGAGGCAAAAGTTAGTCTCTGACCTCATCTGGTTGATGCGAGAGAAATGCATAGGTGGCCTCATCAAGTTCTCGGCACAGGGACCCAACGGTATTAGCTGGCATCTTCTCCCAATACTTTAGTTTCCATTCAGTCCTTGGCAAATCTATTCCTATCCAGGAGCTGTCTTTCCAGACTAACGTGCAGTGGTACAAAAACACAGTATCTGCATTTTTGTCTTATCTATAGACATTCAAATCCCATTTCTTTCAGTCTGCCTCCATTCATGTGCACTAATCACTTGTGTAAAAATATTTATCTGTTTATCCCTTCTGGCATTTTTGCTATGATTGCTAAAATTCAGAAATCCTGATAGCAGTTGCACTCGCAAACACACAGCTTATGGTGAGGGCCTGGATAATGGAATGGAATGGAATCTCTAAGTATGACAGTATTTGTTTTGAAAATGAGCTGCTTTTCATCTATTAATTTATCCACTTTTGGTTCACTAAAATTAAATAACTTAATAATGTTATATGAAAAATATTTGCAGAAGCTAAGATTTTTGAAAAGACATACTTCTTTCCAATACCAAGAAAGAGACTTGCCACTGTCCTGTATTCAGATGTTGGGGGTTTTTTTTGGTGACAAAAGCAATGAGTAACATCCCTGAATTAAATGAATTTACATCTCTGATTATTTTGATCGAAATGGGTAATGATATCTTACAAACATTCATATTTCATAATGCTTTGGAATGGGGACTTTGGAATTAACCTGTGGTGGTGTGACACAACAGTATTGTCCAAATGCTTCACAAAAATGGAGTGAAAACTGAAACTGACTCTGCCTGTTCTTCAAATGAATGGCCAAAAAAAACCCGCGGAAGATGCCTTTGAATGTAAAAGCATTGGAAAATATTATCAGTTTCTTAATTGTTATTTTAAACTAAGATTCACGTTGACAGTGCTGCTTTTGTGTTTTTTGGATTCGGTCCTGGAAGCAAACAGGCATTCACGAGCAGACGTAGCGCTAAATATTTCCTCAGTCTCGTTCCACTTATCTTGTTACAGTCAGCGGTGGCTGCTCAGGCCTGCGCACGGGGCCCATCCCAGCACAAGGCCGAGCAGGGGCCAAGGCCTGTTTTTACCTCAGAGCAAGACACCTTGATCCCCTCTTTCAGGCAGAGATGTGGCTTTTTTTCTTTTTTGAACCGAGTGGTAGGAAATAATGCACGGTTTTATGCATTTTCGGCTTTGCGACAGTTGATATGTTGCCACGCTGCCGCTGTGCAGGTGCTGTGAGGTGCCCTGTGAGGAGGGTACAGGCCACCCTGCTCCGGCGCTGCCATCCGAAGATGGCCGTTACCTGACTAGGAAAAAACCATACGTGGAGGGCTGAGGATTTAGTGCTTAAGTGAAACCTCTACAGGCCAGAAACGGAGCCATTATACCACCGGGTGATTAGCCGAGCTGCTTCGCCCGGTTCCCTGGGACCAGCCGACAGCCCCCCCCCCTGCTCCCTGCGGGGCCGTCGAGGCCTGGCTGGCCCGCGGGGACGGTAGGCCGCGGCGGGCAGGTGTTGAGCCAGCAGCTCGGCGCCCGCCGGCCGTGCGGCGGTGACTCAGCCGCAGGAAAGGGCCGAAGCGGCGGGACGGTCACCGGGGCGGGGGCTGGAGGGTGCTGCTGAGGGGGCGGCGGCGGCGGCACCGGGCGCTCTCTCCCCCCGGGGACCCCGCGGGGCGGGGCGGCCCGGCCCCTGGGGCGAGGGGCGGGGAACCCCGCAGAGGGGGGGCGGAGCAGGGTGACAGGTGCGGCGCGCGCGCGCGCGCGCGCGCGGAGAGGTCTGGCGGCAGCGCCTCCTTCCTCCTCCCCCCCGCCGCCATGAATATGCAAATGCAGGTATAATTGGCAGCCAATGGCGTGCGCGCTGGTCACATGGTGCTTGGTGGAGGCTCAGGGAAGAGAAGTTGAGTCTCGGCGAACACAGGCAGCTCAGTACCGAGCCGCAGCGGCCGCAGTCGGAGCCCAGCCCAGCCTAGCCGAGCCCAGCCTAGCCGAGCCGAGCCCAGCCGGGGCGGGCGGACAGGCGGCCGGCCGGGGGAGCGAGCGAGCCGCTCCCCCACCCCCTCTCCCCCTCCTCCTCCCCGCAGGGTGCCCGGCGGGCCGGGGCTCTGCCTGGACCATGCCGATCCTCCTCTTCCTCATAGACACGTCCGCTTCCATGAACCAGCGGGCGTATCTGGGCACCAGCTACCTGGACATCGCCAAGGGCGCCGTGGAGATCTTCATGAAGGTGGGTGCAGGGCCGAGGGGGCCGTCCCCACCCCCCCCACCGGTCGCCCCCTTCGCTCGCTCACGCCGCTTCTCCCCCCTCTCTCCACAGCTGCGGGCCCGGGACCCGGCCAGCCGCGGCGACAGGTACATGCTGGTTACCTTCGACGAGCCGCCCTACTGCATCAAGGTAATAACCCCCCCCCGCGGTCGCCCCGACCGCGCCGCGGGGCCGCCCTTGGCGTGGCGCAGCCCCCTCCGGCCCGCCGGCGGCAGCAGCAGCCTGTGAAGATGGCGGACATTTTGCTTTTGTATGGAGGAGAGAGGCTGAGGGCGCTGCTGAGATGGAGGAGGAGGGGGGGGAGGAGACGGACGGGAGCGTGATTCACCGCCCCGGCGTGCCGAGGGGGGCGGGCTGTCGGCCGCGCTCCGCCCCCCCCGGGCCAGTCCTCCACGCCTTCCGTGAGGCGGCGAGTTCCGCGCCTCGTCTCGGCCGCCTCACGTCCCCGTCCCGGCCGGGGTGCGGGGAGGCGGGCTCGGGGCGGGAGCAGCGCCCTCCTCACGCCTCCGAGACCCCCGCCGGGCAGCGGGCGGCCGCGGAGCCCCCCGCCGCCCTCCCCAGCGCCGCCTCTGGCACGGCTGCGGTTTCTGGGACGGAGGCACCCGGGGCTGTTTTCCGCCTCAGCGAGGAAAGAAGCGGCCGTGTGGGTGTTGGGGTTCCCCCCGCTTTCCCTCCGCCTGTGCGCACTGTAACCCGCAGCGGTTGTGTGTGGGGTGCTTGTACACCTCCGTGCAGAGCCCTGGGATCTGCCTGGCTGGCTTCTTTGGTCCCGCTTTTCTCCTTCTTCAAGGCTGAGGTGAATAGGGCCATGCCATTTATCATGTTGACTGCACCACGAGGTTATGGCAAGAGGAAAAAAAGGGGCTCAATGGCACTTAAACTGTAACCTTCAGCTGGCTGATGGAAACATCCGACTTAATTAAAACTATTTAAATAAAGGATGCCACAGAAAACACCATTGCTATGGGAGCTTTAGAATCCTCCTGACCAGTTCTGAATTAGGACTGTATTTGCCTTGACTAACATAGCAGTTATCATAACCGTTGGGGTTTAGACCTGTGCTGTGAAGGCTGAAGAGGATTATGTAAAAATTCATTGCTGATCATCCCAGAGAAGAAGAGAGAACCCTCTCTAGATCCCCCAGCTAAAACTTCCTGAAGAGAAGTTGTAAAAATAACTGTGCTCTCTGTTCATGTCTTCGATAATGAGGAAACTTAATTATCAAGAGCTGTGAATTGTGGCTCCTTTCATCAGCAATATATTTACACGGTTAAAAAGTACAGCCTGCTTTCTGAAGTGACAGAAGTGATTTAGTGAGTCAGTATTTACTGTTTGTTATTGCACCTTTCATTTCCTCAGAAGCAGGTGGAGAAGTCATCCTATTTCTCTGAGTTGAAACCATCCTTCTTGAGTTACAGAAACCCACTACCTGTCAAAAAAACGTATGTCTGCCTCAGAGAGTGGGCTTTTTTAGGCATAATGCATATATCCTTTTTCCTGTCCACATTTGTGGCTGGATGCAAAGCCCAAATCTCTGTTATGCTGGGGTTAACTGTAGATTTCTTGTGTTAAGGTTTTTTTACTCCTAGTTGAGTGTCAGGTATTTTACAAGTAGACCTTTCTTAAGTTTGAGGAAGAAACCTTTCCACTGCAGTGACAGCAAGCATACTGGTGGTTTAATTAAAAAAAAAAAGACACTTCTGCTGGAGGTCTGTGTGGTAGTGCTACAGGTTATTACCACATATATACTCAGATTTGCTGAGGAAGATCCTTATGTTTAATGAGCATCTGTGTACATTCTGATGTACTAATGATCATCTGACTGTGTTCCCAGTTTTCGTAAATAGTAATCAAAATAAATGGGTCTGTGTGATACCCATCGTAGTATTGAATCATGTTTGACATACAGCAAATAGCCATGGGAGATAAAAAAAGTATTGTGGTTCTTGTAACTTGCTAAAGTTGTCTTTTGTATTTTTAGTGTGCTGATTTTTAAATCGGACTGTAAACAATCTTCAAATATTTTTTCAAAAATGTAGGAGCAGGCTGCAGATCCAAAAACCATATGTTTATAATAATTGTGGTCACAACTCCAGTTCAACTATTACATAAAGACTTCATGGCATAAATTAGAAAGCCTTACAGCAACAACGTAATTATTCCCCTGTTTGAAGGTGTGTTCTCAAGCAAGACCTTTTACTGGTATTTATGATGCCCCTCTGTTGGGTTTTCTAACAACCACAGTTACGCCAGGAAAGCTTTCTGGTCTAGGCCAGATTTTGTATGTCTTACAAAGTATGCTTGTGAAAGAAGTAACATTGAGTTTCTTTGCTAATGCTACTGTAGTTAGATACTTTATCTCCCTTGATTTAGAGAAGGAGAAAACAAACTTGACAAGTGAATGTATTTTGCAAGCCTACTTTCTAAGCATGTGCAATAGTGGCTGTTTTTGGTTAGTGACTGCTTTATCCTCTTGTTTTCTTTATGAATTACGCTAATCAAATTATATAATCTCACAGTTCGTTCTTAAGGTTACCAGTGAAGCAGCTGAGGGGAATAATCTTGTGGAGTTGAGACCACCCAGGAGGTAGAGGTATTATGGGAACCAGGTTGGAGCAGGGGTGACTGTGAGATGAGTGCATTGTTTTTGTTTATTTCAGAAATTGTTTACCTGTAGCCTTAAAGTATTTTAAATCTGATTCACTTTTGATGGACAAGAATACCTCAAGAAAACACCACACGCATGGTGGTATTGTGCTAAGTGGAAAGATCCTGCTATTTACAGAAATGATTTGCTAAATCTGTGCAAGTAAGATGATGTTTTTGGAACTGTCTTCAGTATAGAAAGTTTGAAATTATTTGTGAGACCTGTGGCCCCTCTCCCAGTCGCTCCTGTTTTAATTGACTGCTTGTAGCTTTCTGTTTGTGCCACTTTTTAAAATAGGTTTATTTAGTCTCCAAGTTCGTGGTGTGGCTCTGCAAAGCACTGTGGTGGCATGTGTCTAAAGAGGAGGCAGGTGCTGTCCTGGGGAGGCGGGGATGGGATGCTGGGGATGGTAGGGATCTCAGTTCCACTCCTGCAGCAAACGCCTCTGGAACCTGGTCAGCTGCTTTGCTCCTGTTCCTTACGTAATGTATAGATGGTGATTTGTGACAGTAAGTATGATGCAGCCATTTACAACTCTTACTTCGCTTCTGAAATGCTCTCCAGTAAGAGACAAATACTCAATATTTTAAAAGCATATTAGGAAACCTATAAACCTGCAGTTGCTTAATGATGTGATCCTGTCTAACGCAATGGAAGGATACCTGTAAGTTCTTTTGAACATTGGGTCAGATTCTCATTTTATGGACCAGGAGGGGGAAATAGTATGTTATTTTGTGAAGTGAGCATGTTCAATCCAGTGTTTATACTGTATGTAAGATGCTTTTCCTCCACTGTTTTTTTAGATTAAAATCGTAATGGGGTGCTGTCAAGCGAGCCTGTCTCAGGCTAGTGACACGTTATCAGCCTTGAAGTGAGCTAGCCCATTCTGATTTGGGGTATTTGGCACACTTGGGAAGGTAGTGATATGTATCCAGTAGCATGTGGCTGGTGTCCATTACAACTGAAATGCTAGTGCTTAAATTTAGGTGTTGAAAGAATTACTTTCCCATGTGTGTCCAGTTCTCCTGGGTGAGAAAAATGGGTTTAAGAACAGCCTGGCACAGCATTTTATGTTCTTGGCCTTCTTGCTAAGATAAATGCATTGCCTGATTCAATGAATATGGTACCTGATACGTCCTTATTTTGAAGACTTTTTATTCACGGAGCTTGCTCCATCCCATCTGTGCTTTGACCTGGTGTTGCAGTACCTCCAGGACGAGTGTGCCAGCCCCACCCTTCTCATCCCTTTCTGCAAAACGTGGCTGATACCGAATGCCTGGGGAGGAGGGTGGAAACAGGCCAAGCGTGTTACTGACAGTTCTGCAGAGCACTTCCCCAGGCTCCCACAATTTGCGGTTCGGAGACCCGTGCTGGGGGTTGGTATGCCAGTAGTGGTCTGCTGTGACTTTTTCTATGTATTTGCCCAGTTGCCTTTTTTGAAATCACAAACTTTTAGTATCCGCAGCTGCTTCCCCCCCCCATCAAATATATGTCTCTCTACACCTAAGCACATGCCATGGAATAAATTGACAGAATCTTAAGCCATTCTATTTGTTTTTTCCTGAAGTAGTGGTGCTAGAGTGAAAATATGGGGAGAAAGGAAAAGTATTCTTACCTGTTCCCTTCCCCCAAGCTTTTCCTTTTTTCCAGTGATGCAGAAAAGAGGGAGGGAGGTTCAGCAAGATCTACCTAGATTTCTCTGTAAGTGGAGCTCATGCCAAAATCTCTGCCTAAAAAGAGTTTTTGAAAAGTAAAGCAAGGTTTAGCTCTTGGGTTTTTTTCCATTCTTGATTTTTGTTAAACCTCGCATCCTGCAGTTTGTGGTCTGCTTGTGGATTTGTGCTGCAAATGGCTAGTTCAGGCCCAGACAAAAACAACAATGGTGGTCTTATGTGAAGTTATTGATTAACTGGACTGCCCTGTTCCCTTGTGACTGATATCTGGCTGCTGGCAGTGATGTGGCCTTTCCTCAGTGCTTGAGGAATATTATTTATGATAGAGTCACAGAAATACAGCTTTTGTTTTACGTTCTTGTGAGACTCTAGTATGACCTTCATAAATGATCTGGTCACAAGTCAGAGGACTGAGAGGACTTGTGTTTACTCTGCCAAATCTGAAATGAATGTATCTTCCTCTTTCTGTTACACATTATAGTGAATTCAAGAGTCAGTTGTGACTGCACTATAAAACCAGGCTCCCTGAGTTTGAGTGCAGAGATATATACATAGCTGTCGGAGAAGTAGCTCAAAATTGTTAATGCAATGTATGTGAAACACTTTACTGTTTGAGAAATGCAAACTGGGGCTGATAGATAGGATGCCTTCCAGTTCTGTTGCTGGTCCCTGCTAGTCTGAACATATGTTTCTGTGCTAAAGAGCTCTCTTGCAGAAGCAGTCCTTTGTGATGGACTCTGAGCAACCTCTTTTGTTTCTCTCAAATTGTCATAAGGGATTGAGTTTGACCTTTGATTTTTGGTGTTGGATTGGGATATCTTAGAGGCTGGAATAGGAATTTCTAGAAGGCTCTTTTAAGTGTCTTATCAAAGAGTACTTACTATATGTAAATAACCTGTCCATTTTTGGTACTAAAATAGTGCTTAAAGACTGGGAGTTGGTAGGCTCGGACTCAGGGAGACTAACTCTGCTATCTCATTTTCTCAGTGGCACAAAAGCTTTTGCCTGCATTTTAAAATTCTGCTTTCACATAGAAGCTGTGCTGGTGTGGAATGTAACCAATTACCACTGACTCTGCAAAGGGAGGTGGCAAGCGAATAGGCTGTGCCCCAAAACAGAGATGTCAGATCTATTTTCTGTTTCTGGAAGAAGTGAAATCAGAGCTCCTGACCCTGAGCTGCCGGGAGAAAGAGAAACCCAGCTGTGAAGCCTGTTGGGTTTGAGGCAGAGATCTTTGGGAAAGCTGCCTGAGGTGATAGGAAATGCATTTGTTTGTGGTCTAGCTTTTGTTAAGGAAGAAAACCAGAGGAATACCTAGTAAACTAACCTGTAGCAAATCCACAGAATAATCCTAAATTGATTAGGCTTTTACAAGAACCTCAAGACACCAAAAACCATCAGTTTTACATGTTAAAGGTCTGGCTTCTGGCAAATGCAAGTACTTAGTGGTCTGACCTGCACTCTGGAAAAGGATGTATGAACAGCTGGAAATACAGTTGAAGGTTTGCAAGTTGGTAGTGAGGTATGCAGACAGAACTGTTTGGTGCAAGGCAGATAGCAGCTGCAGGGGCAGGAGGGAAGCTGATATCGGAGGGATGCAAAAGGGAAAGAAAACTGAGGTAAGTGGGAGAGGTCTATCTTTCTCTCCAGATATGCTGTAAATAATGTACAAACTTAGTGAACCTACTAGCCAAGCATATTGGAAGGATTAAAAAACCCCTGTGTACTGTAGTACTGAAGAACTGGATGAAATGTAGGTGGGATAGCAAATTCAGGAGCCTGTGTTCTGTGTTTGTTTAGCACAGAGAGATGGCCATTCCTGTTTAACACCATACAAGTTTTGAATCAGTCGTAGCACACTAACATCGTCCATTGCCTGTGAATTACTAAGCATACCTCTCCTCCAGCCTTGCAATACATCTTCCATTGTGCTTGGTTTGGGTTTTGTTACAGAATTTGTGTATCTTCAGAAGGCTGGCTTTCAGCATAAATGACTGGCAGGTTAGAGCCAGCAATTGCTCTTCTGTTAAACACAATGAATTTCAGAAAAGAAACAGAAGTCACTTAACTATTTAAGGAGAAATCATGTAAATCCTGATTGTCTAGTTGTTGTTGAGGATAAAACAAAATTCACTTCATGCTATTTGAGAATCCCCCATCAAACAGTGTTTACCTGCTCCTTTCTATTTAACTGCCTTTGAATGAATGATAAGGGCTCTGTATGTATGCATGCAAAAAGGCCTCCCCTTTGTTTTTAATTAAGCATCTATTTTGGAATTGGACAAATAGGCCAAAGACAGTTAAAAAGTTCTAGTTGGTGTAAGTGGTAAGTTTGTATTTTATATACTGCAGTGCATGTCTTGCAAAAATCTAAAAATCTATTACTAATTACTTGGGAATTATCAGTTGGCATCCCTGTAGCAAGCATGCAATAAAATATTGTAGCTCCTTTTAGATTATAAAGGTACTAAATGGATTCCAGTAGACAGCATCCCTTAAAAACCACATTCTCTTTCTTGAGAGACAACATATTGGGTAGTGTAAAGCATGTTAAAATGCTTTTAAACATGCATAAGCATGGAAGTCTTACTACTTTCTCTCTGTCCTGAGTGATTGCTTCTTGCTGTCAGCCTTTTTGTTTATGAGTCGTAGTGAACATTTTTTTTGCAGGAACTGGTGTGATGAGGAGAAAGCACTATACTAAGGAATTTTGTGCATAGTAACGTGCCTTTCCCATTTAAAAAAGCCAAACAAGCCAGTAATAATCAGAGTGATTCATTCTTCTAAAAGAAATAGTTTGGTGCGTTCTGAAATTGAGGTCTCTTGTAAAAGTTCAAGTCCATGCAAGGAGGTGATTAAGTTTTTTGAAAGGAATTGATTTTTAAATGGAAGGGCAGTTCAAAAATTAACTACTTCTTGAGAGAGATGATGGACCAAACTCTGCTTGGCTGTCATTTTTATCATTACTGTTTGAAGTTAGTTAAATACTTGAAGTCATGCTTTCACCTGCTACCTGTCTTCAGGGGAAGGGGAGTCTGTGTTGCTGGGTTAATTCTTACTGACGTTATTTTAACTGGTTCTGTTTCTACAGGAGTCTGCAAACTAAATGCTTGCTTTTTCATCTGAAGTGTGTTGCTGCTTCATACTGTTGATGAGATGCCAGAGGCCTTGAATGAAAACCAACATCTGTTGTTCATAGCCACTGTAGCAATTTATTTTTTCATCTTTTTATTTGGTTCTTTATTTGATCTTGGACACGTTCAAAGATGTAAGCCCTTAAGACTACAGGATAAACTAGACAAAAGTAGACATGTTTGCACTAAGAGGCTTAACTCATCCTCAGTGCAAAGGTCGCTTTTATTTTAAAAATAGAAGCTTAGAATGTGGAAGCAAACAGTTGAGTTGGATCTCCCTAGCTGTATTTTTGTAGTGAGGTCTTCTGTAAGAAGGAAGGTGCTTTGTGAAGTTGGTGGTTCCTGCCATGGGTAACCTTTATTGGCTACCTCCTCCCCTTTTGTGCTGTTGGCATTTGGCATTTTTAAAAAGGTTTCTTTTTTGTTGGTATTCATGGAAGAAGGCTTAGGCCTTGTGGTGTAGCTAAAAATGTGCACAAAATACATGGTATCTCGAAAATGGATGTTTATTCTTTTTAAACTTTGTGAGAAACCAATATGGTGTTAAATGCTGATTGTCTCACACTGTAACAATGGAAAAAGGTAATGTTGCGCACACTTCTACAATGTTCAATCTTGTATATTTTTCAAAAGAGCTTGCCCGAAAGAACTGTGATTTGAGCAGTGGCACAGGAATGATGTTCTGAGCTTATTGTGAATAAGAAAAGACAAAATTTAGTGCTGTCTCCTACAGCGTTTTCATACTTCAGACAGTTGGATTCAAATTGGAAAAAGTAACTTCTGTACTGTATGACTTGTCTTCTGGAGATCAGTGTTTTTGGTGGGGAGAGCAGTGTGAGTCCGAGGGCCCTGTGAGAAGATTCTGGATGTCTTCAGTGATTCTCATCTTGACTTTGTATATTTTGATTGCATTTACCCCTCATTTTATTCAATAACATAGGCTACAAAAAATCAATGGAAAGAGCAGTCGCTGCTGTTCTGAATTTTAAATGCAGACTGTTATTTAAGTAATTCACTCTAGTAGATTTAGAGTCTTCAAATTCTTTCTCCTTCTTAAACTTTTTTTCTTGGTGTACCACTTAATGTATAATTATTGTGCATCTAACACCCCAAAAAGTATGGCAGGTAGTAATTTAAAGGAATCTTTTGCTTTGCATTCTTACTGATTTCAAAATAGTCAGAAAATAGTTGTGTAGTAATCAATTTCAGCAGTAAGCAGTGTGTTCTAGGGCTAAGGTTTTAGTAAGGTGCCAAGGAAAAAGTACATTCTTGTAACGAGACTGGATTATTTTGCAGATCTGAATCTGATTACCCGTAGACTTGTATTGATCTGTATATTCACCCTGCAGAGTATTTGAAAGATAAAGTTTCTTTTGGTGTAAAATCTGGCATTTACAAGTGTCTCTGAAACTTGAATTACTTACTACGAGATAAGTAAACCAGACCCTTGTTTTATTTTAAATAGGTTTTTAAAAATTATTATTTTCTAACTAAACGACCGATCTCACATTTTACCCAGCTACTGTGATTCTTTGCTTGGGCTCCTGTGCAAACTCTCCAGGAAAAGCAGCACTGGATGTGTTAAATATTATTCTAGGCTACAAAATGAACACTTCAGAACTCCTTAATTTTGCTTTATACAGATGATTGTTGATTTGGCTGTGTTTTCAGAGATGCTTTTAAACACTAAAAAATGTAAATAGTATTTAAAAAAACCCACAAATCTTCATAAGATGGATGTTGTTGAACGACTAATTTAACTCAAAACAAAGATCTACAGTGTAGTTAAGCTGGTGTTGCTATGGTCTGCTTGTAAGTGAGAATAATGCATTAGCATTGGTCTTCATAGCATGTTAGCAGTAGAGCTGGTAGGTTTTTACGGTGGGGTGAGAGTTAAACTCTGCTTTATGGGAAAGTCTGCATCTGTTGAGCCAGAACACTTGGTGCCTTTGGCTGCTGCCAGGCATCCTGATGGTGCGCTTGCTCGAAGGCTGGGGATGTGGTGGGCGCCCTCGGCTGGGAACAGGGCCTGGTCTCCTGCTGCGAGGCAGGCAGCCTGCAAGCCCTGGTGACTCACGTGCGCATGGTCTCAGGCCAGCCAGATTCGCACCGTGACAGTACATGAAGAAGTGTGCAGGGTGCTGCAAGGTAGAGCGAGGCTGTGAGTGCCTCCAGTTCATCAAAAGAGCTGAAGCAGAGATAGTTACTTTTGAATCGCATGACTCGAGAGGAAAGCTGTGACTTACTCTCCTCTTAAATAAAAAACTGACCATAACAATGCTACCAACTCCACCAACGTTATTTTTTTCTGATTCAGACTTGAAGGTGAAGTTGACGTTATTTGCTAGACAAGTTAATTGAGGTTTCTCAATTTGTGTTCCATCAGTGAGCATATTAATTTAATTGTCGTCTAAAGGCTTCTTTTTCTCCTCAGCAGTGCCTTGGATAGCATTTCAGACGTGAAATCAAGAGATTCGTTGATCAGAAGGCCTCCTCTAGATCTGTTTCCTTCTTGAGATTCAAAGTAAACTTGCAATACATGTAGCACTTTGGTGTGCTGCACTAGTTCTGTGATGTGCTTTTGGAAGGATAGGGGAGGAATGTGACAGTTATCAAAATGAGTGTGGATGATGCCGTGTCCTCTCAGCTCTGGGCTGTAAAGCTAGAGGGGCACCAGTAATTCTCTTCCACTCCATTCCCGAAACTGTGCCATGAAGAATCCCTTGTGCTGATAGCACATGCTCTGTAACCTCTTAGCTATTGCTTTTATTCCTTGTGACACTTTTCCAACCATGCTGGGAGTAGGAAAGGGCCAGGAGGACAGAGCCGGGGGCTGACTGGCACTGAAAGTGTTTCATAATGTGGAAGAGCAACGGGTGCTATGGGTGAATGCAAATTTTTTGATTGAAACCTCCATGTTTCAACTGCTAACCTCTCTGCAGTGTTTTTTAGATGCACCTGTAATGGTATTTCTAAAATGACTGCTAGGCTGCTGAACAGAAGCCTGTAGCCTCTTGTTTTGCTTACTGTACTGGAGCTGCAAATTACATCTGTGTTCCTTCTCCATCAAGCTATTGTGTGAAACATAGCTTGCTCTGGTTCAACTCAGTACTGAAATATCCTAGTTTGTTGCGTGCTTCTCAGAAATACTGCTTTTTTAACTGGATCATGTTCTTTTATTTAAATAAGAATGTTTTTGGGATAGGGTGACACCATGATCTCTTTGGTATTTATACTTTCATTTCTTCAAGTGTAGTCCTTTCATCCTCATGCAGCAAAAAGTTTAGTGAGCATAGCTGTCAAAACACGTGAAATACCGTTGACCAAAAAGCTAAATCCAGAGATAGATTAAAGCATGAGCAGCGGGTAATAAAGAAAAAGGTAGTGTAGGCTTTATTTTTTGCTTGGCATTGATTATTATTATCACTTGATTCCAAGCATAGTTTCAGCTTAGAGCAACTCTGACATTTCTAACAGGTGGAGGTACTGCTTCTCCATAAATGCCGACATTAACAGAAGGCCCTAGTACTTGTTTTGTAACTGGAGCTTAGGAGGCGCTCTGCTAGTGTTTTCCATGGATACTATGCTTAAAGATTAATATGAGTTGTTCTTACATAAACATCTTGAATTCTTCTTGATGGAAAAGCATTTCTATATATTGTTTAGTGTTGAAGTAATCTTGAAAGGACAGTGAACCACATGGTATAGTTTGAGCTGGTTTCCTAAGGGGTGTGATTTCTGTAAATTTTTTTAATGAGATACAGAAAAATATTTTTTTTTCTGTGTAGTTGACTGCCTGTCAATAACAGTTATATATTGCACTAGAATGCAGTTCTGATCTTGTTCACATTCACTGGCACATGCTTTAGAAAACAAGCTGGTCCATTCTGTTTTATAAATGAACTAGTCTTCGGTGCACCTACAGGAGAGTTCAGCTTAGAAATGTGCAATTAAGGGGATCTCCTGTGCACCTCAGTTCATGTTGCAGACCTGCCTTGGAGTGTAAGAACTGGATTGCTTTCAGATGAAATACTGGAAGATGCAGCCCAGCCACTGAGTGACGAGTCTGCAGGACTGTACTACAGGACAGCTATTCTGAAGTAGAACCACTGAAATGCAGTAGTGTGGCTGTCCTCTCCTTAGAAACACCTGCCTTGTTTGTGCTGTGCTGCTTGCTGGCCCAAAGGTAGCCAGTGCATGACATCTTATTCCTTACACTAAAGCTGTCTCCAGTTGTGCAGGAAAAAAAAATTTGGGTGAGGGGAGGAGAGACTCTGTTATCAAAGCACATAGTCTGTCCCAGAGCTGGAGAAAAGGGAAGTATTGTGCCTGGAAATGGATGGAGATGGGGGACAAAGCAAAGTCACAGCTTGCTTGTAAAAATCTGGTGTCAAAATATCTCAGCTGTATGGGATTAAAGGAATCATCAACTCAAGTGCCTTTTTTTCCCTCTAAAGATGTATTTTTTTCCTAAATATATGTATTAAAGCAGTTTGCTTCCCTGTTCTTCTGGAGATGTTTTACCTATATTAAACTTCTGTAATTATTTTTATTTGACTGGGACTTGAGCAAGTATTTTTTTAAAAAAGTTTTTAAAAAGTCCACACTGATTTAAAGATGCACCTGACCACTAGGTTTCAGTTTGTGTCCTACAAAACCAGCAGAATTAACTTGACAAGAAGAAACAATTTGTTTTCTATGGACAGTGCTTCAGCCTTAAAAAGCTAACCTGGTGCTCACTAGCTCTAATGTAAGGAGGACCAAGCAATGGATGCTTCGCTGTATTTGAATGCTGCGTGGGCTTATTGAGGAAGTAGTTTAAACCTGTGAATTTACTATCCATTAAAGTACTCCTCAAATGAGAACTGAAAAGGTGCAGTTTTGTTAGGCTGGTCCCATAGTAAACAGCACCATATACCTGCTCTTGTGCCTGCAGTAGGGTCATATCTAAGTTTTACCCTGAAACTCTCTTCTCTGTTTTGCTTTGCAAAACCAGATTTCCATGTGAAAAGCTAAAGATAGGCTCTCCTGGCTTGCTAACCAAGACACATTTGTCTTTTTATCCATCCTTGCCTTAGAATCTTAACTTTATAGGGCTAGCAGCTGTCTGTGTTTCAAACCCTTCCCTAAGGCAAGGGGAGACTGGAAGAGTGGGGAATAAAACCAGTAATAAAAATGATATACTGTGTGCTGGAGAGCCTAACACGCCAATACAATTGCACACAGCTGGCTTGGTCCCATCAAACCTTCCTCCTCTTCCCACAAGCTTTTTGCATCAGACCAGTAAGATCTGCTGATGTACCTCCTCCAGCATTCACTAGCCCTCCAAATCCAGGACAGTACAGCTTGGATCCAAGCTGGCTCATTGCATTCAGCACTACCCTGATGATAAGCTGATTTCAGGCCTGTGTGCCAGTATCATTCTGTGCTGGAGGTATGCTAATCTCGTATCTAAGAGGTGGGTGTTGTGATGCTGTCTTGTGCCAAGAACAAAAAAGAATTGATCTTGTGAGTTTCTTTACTAAGGGCTGTTTGATACTGTGCAGTGACAGGAGTTGTATGTTGCATAAAAGTAACTAGAGAGCACAGGTACTGAAATGAGAGAGGAGTTATTCTGCAGCCAGGGTATAGATTGAACCTGAGAGCTCTGTTGCCTCAAAAATGGCATTCATAAGTATTTGGAGGGGAGTCAATGTCTAAGTGTCTGTTTCAACTATTCCTTTTGCCCCACTTGCACAGTGCAAACATTTGCGTGGATGAAATCAGTAGGTGATGTAGGTTATGTGATGCTGACTTATTTTAGGACTTTTAAATAAACCTGTACACAATGTTTATAGCATAGTGCACAATACACTGACTATTTCTAACTAGTAAATCTCTGAATATCAAATAAAAACCATGGGGGTAGCGTGGGCATTGACTGTTTTGTACCAAGCAGCATAATCCTGCCCTTCATGGGGAAGGGAGTCGCAGGGTTCCGGGACCTTTCCTCCTCTCTCCCTTTGCTAAGTTTTGTTGTAGCAAAACTGGGATGACCAAGGTACTCTGTGTTTGCCAGAATTCCTACTCCAAAACTGCTGAAGCTGGGGCAGGGAAGGCCTAGGTTACACAAGAGGGTATTCCCTGCTGCAAAACCCACTAAGCAATGCTGTGGCTGTGTTCAGGAGGTTACAAAGAGATGAAGATATTTTGTCATTTGAGAAGCAGCCTCTGACACTATAGTGGGTCTAAAAGAATACTTCATCTCCCAAGGAGAGAAACATCTGCTCGATTCTCACACAGATGTGAACAGGTTTGAGTGGTGATCATGTGTACAGTTACCGGTGCACAGAAAGGTAACTTAAAAATTAACCATTCTGACGATTTGGAAGGCAAAATGCTCTGCTGTCTTCACACAGTACTTAGAAGTTCCGTAGCAGGAGTGGTTTCAGATTTCAACAGCTGGATTTTTTTCTTACCTTATTTTTCCCAAATGGATGTCACTGACAACCTAGCATGCTACAGGCATGTTATCCTGAACTAGTCTCAGTTTTCCTAGGGTGGGTGCATTTAATAATTACTGAGAAACTTTAAAAAAGTTGTAATATCTAAAATCCAGTTCTTCTTTCTAGGGAAACATTAGCAGAACTCTAACAATCTGTATGTTTAAATAAATACGGAGTACTTACTGTAACACAGACTGTTGTGATTGGCATGCTAGATTGCAAATTGTCTTCTTGGAAGTTTATTATTAGTAATGTCATAATTTTTGAATCAGATCTGAAAGCAATCCAGTGAACAATAAACTCTACAGTTCTGTCTTCTGGCATTGCCTGTAGAAACACTAAAAATGAAGACCTGCAGCCTCAAAAGCACCAGGTCCCTGGATTTTATGGAGCTAGCGAAATCAGGAGAGTTTGCTTTGGACCTGGAATTCTTGTGCTCTAATGCCCAATGTCTGGGCCTGCCCCTGTAGGCTGACCAAAATGTGCTAAGAAATAGTTGGAAACAACCATGCTGCCCCAAAATGTTGTATTGTTGAAAACAAAAAAAAAACCACAAAACAAAAAAACCCCACCCCAGTCCCGAACAACCAACCAACCAAACTACAGTAAAACCAGTAAATACGACAGTTAAACTAGCGTAGCTGAGATTACAACATGTATGTGTTACATGTATTCAAAACTTGGTAACTCTTACTTTGGTATTGCTCTCTTTTGTGTGATAAAGGTAGTTGCTTTTTTTCCACCCCCTCACTAAAGCATTTTATAAGATGTTCTTTCCTCCCTCTTGGAACTGAAATCTACTTCTGTTGTTTCTCTGATGTCTTGAAGGTCTTTTTAAGTTACTGATTCTGAATGAGACTGTCTTTTGCTGCACAACTCTTCCTTCTGATGTGCAGTTAGTTCTGGTTGGGGTAAATAAAATCTCTTCTTCACTAGGTTTTTCACCTTGGTTTTTGTCTGAATTTTAGATTATCTGAGCAATTTTGACTTTACCTGCTTCATGAAGCAGCTGAAATGCTTCTATGGCTGTATGGTGAAATAGAGCAGGGCATGGATTTGACTGAAAACTAAGTCACCAGAAAAAAAATTTTTATTCTTCAGGTATATTATTTTTTTCAGTATGATTTGCTTGCAAAGGCTGAAGCCAGGAGCTGGAAGGTGGTGTGTGCTGCTTCCAGATCTCAGGGTTTTGTAGGATAGTATCCAAAGCTCGCTGTTGTCAACGCAGAAGGCTAAATGACACTGCATTTTTGCTTGTTCTTGGCATGAGCAAACAGGATGAGATTTTTGCTTATAGTACTTGTTCTTTTCCCAGCTATCTTTGAAAGTCTTTTGGTATGTGTATACAGGCTAAAATTATTTGTTCATATAAATTATCAAAGGAGAAACTAGTAACATAGTGGCAAGACAAAGGCTGCTCAGATTGCTGTTAATAAATTGTGGGCATAAAAGTGGCTAAGTAGGAATGTAATATGGAAGATGATGAGAAATAATTCACAATGTTAGAATTGGTTCATAAACAACTAAAATAATCAATGTTTAGTTCTGTCTTCATAAGTACTGACCTGTAGAGGTTACGTAGTTTTTATAGAATATGTTTGTGTTTGGTCCTCTAAAGTTGTGGGGTTTTGGTTATTTTTTTGGTTGACGGAGTTTTGTTTCTGGGTTGGTTTTTCTTTTGGCCATTAGTGTTTCTGCTGGCAAATGGAAGTAGTGCTACATAAAAGCAGTGCTTTTTTCTAAGCAGCATTAGTGGCAGTATTTTGAATTTAGGAAGGATTATTATTTAATCACTTTAAAGTGCTTTGTTGAACTCATTATGCACATGTGCTGTATTACGTACTTGACTCTTTATTTTGCCCTAAGAATGATCCTACCATATATATGGAGAGGAGAATATATGGAGTCCTTTGGGGCTTTAGTTTCTGTCCCTGAAATACAGGTTTAATTATATACATTGGCTAGAATCTTTCTGGAAAAAACATTTTATAGAAATAGAGCTTCTTGTCATTAATTTTGGTGTTTTTGATTCCAAAAGTTTGCTTGAGGATAAGCTAGAGAATGTACTACACTGACTAATCAGACCTTTATTTAAAAGTGGGTATGGAATTAGGAAATCTTATATTTGCTGCCCTAGTTCACTCAGTCAGTTGTTCTCCAGTATTACTCTGTTTATTTAAAAGGTACAGCTCTCCTCAGCTTTATCTTTAAGGATGCTGTAAGATGAAAAATAATTTTCTTTGAAGGCAAACCAGTGGTGATCAGCTGCTCCTTGTACCTTCAGCTTACTTGGTTTTACATGGGAAAAATAGCAGCATATTTTGCAGGCAGTTGACCACACTGCAGCTAGCTCAAACACAGTAGGAGCTGGAAGCCAAGCAAATGTTTTCAGAAAAGGAAAGTAGTAGAATCTCCAAATATCAGTGAAAACTCTTACTGTTTTATTTTACAGATAAATACTCTTAAATTCATTAGCATTCAAATCAAGAGTTGTAGGCTAGGAATAGTGTTTCCTTTGTAAATGTTTTATTCCCCCCCTCCCCATGTGCTTTTGCACAAGGTAACTCAGGCAGCAGCCTTTGCTGGAGAATGCTTTTTGAACTCAGCCTGGCTACTCCCAAGAAGCTGGGCTAATCTGATTAGGTGTTTTTACCAGACAAAATAAAGCAGTTTCACCTACACCTTAAGGGTTCATAGAATTAATACAAAAAGATTTTTTAAATTGTTGACTTTAAATTGTTCTAAGTCAAACATTTTTAGGATAACACAAACCATCTTGTTGGGATTTGGAGTTCTTATGCTCTGAAAAAAAATCATTAACTAAGTCCCTTTTACTCCAAAGCAATGACCCCGTGTTTGTACTTCATTCCTGCCTCGGGCTGAAGGCACCTGTGGGGAGTTGCTGTGGCTCAGCTGATGAGATTCTGTATGTTGTTAAGCTGTGCTTGTGAGGTGGTGTTGATGGAGTTTTATTGAGAATTACCCGGCTGATCGAACTACGCTGTTCCTTTGAGGTTCAAGTGCAGTTTGAAGGTAAAGCTGGGCCAGTCCTGCTGAAAGTCTAGTTTGTTCTTTGCCCCATTGCAGTTTTCTCTCTTCTCCCTTGCACTAATCTAAAGCTTGAAGAACTGGTTCAGGGAGCTAAACTTGATCAAAAACTGTTTTTGTTGAATCTCCTTATGAAGATTCCTCATTCTGAAAAGAAGCCCTCCCAGTTTAGGCCTGAGAACTCAGCAGAGACGTGGATCATCTCGTGTCCTTCCTTTCTGCTCCGTTCTTGTATTTGTTGATGGCTCTAAACTTGTCAGTCCTATGACCATTGCTGCAGCCCACAGTGTGTACTAGAGGTTGGCAGTGGGATACAGCTGTTTAAAAAGTACAGGAAAATCCTGTCCTTTCAGGTTCTTGTGCAGCATGGCATAGTCAGCAGGTGATTGCTGCTGAGCCCAGCGCACTGAGGAGGAGAGAACCTACTCAGAGGTTGTCCCAGCAGAAGTCAGACAGTCTGAAATTATTCTCTCCATGCCTGCCTAACTAGGATTCCTTGTGGAGCATGGAAGTGTCTCTGGTGCCAGATGATAGTGACCCTGGGTGAATAACTGCTTGCTTACTGCAAGAGTGGTTTAGAGAGTAAGATGTGATAGCAAGGCTGATAATTGTGTGAATACCTGGGGTTTTCAAGCTTTGATTTTTTTAGTTGAGGCAGCTTAAATCCTGCACAGATTCCCTGTGAGCTAACGTTTCCTAAAATAGCTTCTGAACTCTGCAGCGTACCACTTTTTAAGAGAAGGGTATGTGAATCACAACTGATGCTGATGTTAGCCCTCCTTACAGTGGGATCCAGAGTGCTTGGTAGGACTGATCCATCCTCATTGCTTTTTGCTGTTCCTTTGAATGCTCTGCAGGCTTTGTCAGCAAATAACAACTTTCTTCGTGACCTCCAAAATGTCAAGCTGTGATACCGAGATTCTCTAAACAGTGATTCGGTTCTGTGTTACATAGAGTGTGGCAGCTCCTCCATAGAAAGTTTACATGTTGGGAAGTAAGTGCAGAATAGTGTAGTTGGAGGGTTGGCAGTTGAAGTACCAAGGTAGGAGAAAGGCAGGGGGTTTGTACTGCAGTTTATACTGTGGATAGGGGGTGCTTGATAGTACCGTGAAAGGCATGAGCTGAGCCTGGTGGGCTAGGGTGGGAGGAAGTGCAAGAAAAATTGAAAAGTTCAGTAAGAGTAATGTAATATTAAAAATAGCTGATTTTTTTTAAAATATTCCTTCTCCTAAATTAATATGCTTCCTTGCTTCTCACTTGGGGAAATTGTGGGAAGGGGAGGATGTGACTAGGGAGCAAAGATGCCCGTCACTGTACTATTACTTCTTTATCTTTCTTCTTTTTAAGCATCACTGTTAGATTTTTAACTCCTGCATTAACTAAACATGTTGCAAATGTATCCTTTCATTCCTTCCAGCCTTGATTTATGGAGGAAAGAATGAAAGGGGGATAGGTATATACCAGAAGCAGCAGCATTATTATGCTGCTTGTATCTTTATCTTTGCTATTACTTTGGCAGCTGCATTTCTGACTTCCAAATTTGACAGTTTCTTCTAATAAAGTATTCACATGCTTAATCCAAATACTTCTATTAATTGTATCGCCTCCACAGCAGTTTTCATGGTAAGAGCTGGGTATTTGCAAATTTTTTCAAGTGCTTGACAGTGCATGTGTAGGCTTAACTGTATGTTTCACATCAAATTATAGATACATGGATTAGGTGTGTATAGCATGTAAATGATGCAGTGTATCTATTAATCAGGAATATAATATAATTTTTGATGGGAAGGGACGTAAATGACAACTTGCAGTTGACTGCAGTTTGTTGCTAAAATAACTAATAAGCTTTTTTGGTTTGTTAATAGGCTGGCTGGAAGGAAAACCACGCAACATTTATGAATGAACTGAAAAATCTTCAGGCTTCAGGACTAACAACCCTTGGTCAGGCACTCAGGTCATCGTTTGACTTGTTAAATCTCAATAGATTAGTGTCTGGAATAGACAACTATGGACAGGTAACAAATCTGTTTAGAGTCTTCTGTCTTTTTTTATTTTTCTGTGTTTTTTGAAATTATAGTGGGGGAGGGATTTTTGTGGTTCAAGTTTGTTTTTGCGTTTAACTTTTGTTTGTTTTTTTTTTTTTAATGTTATATAGCTGTGTGTTAAAACTTGGAATTGTGAACTTCCCCCCCTCCCCGTCTTTATTCTTTCTTATTACATCTACTGAACACACCCTGGAATATACTAGTGCTTTTTTTCCTTATTGAACTACAAAGAAAGCAGTAGTATAAATGACCCCGCTGTAGGTACACAATTGCTGCATGGAGCATGTACAATGGAAGGCAATGCATCTGCTTTGCAGTTTTGTGTTATCCGTAGTTAGTGTCCTGACTTCCCTCTCATACATCTGAAGAGTCCATTTAAAAGTAGTCTGGTTTTTGCCCCGCTGTCATTGTGAGATTCTGAGTTCTCTGTATTATTACCAATTTATATACTGCTTTTGTGAGCTAGAGTGGTTTTGAACTATTACTGGAGGAAAAAGACTAGTAATTTTAAAAATCTTATGGTTGTGTGTGTGAGTGCACACAGCAGCACATATTGCATAGTTCTGTATGGCTCCACACTTACTGAAAGAAAATTACAGAATTATTTTGAAAGATTGCTCATCTTACTGTTTATTTTATAATGCAAAAATGTAAGCCTATAACTGAGTGTTAAGGTTACTATTAGCATTCCTGTGCTTTTGTCTCTAGGGAAGGAATCCATTCTTTTTGGAGCCATCTATTTTGATTACCATCACAGATGGAAACAAACTGACAAATACAGCTGGAGTTCAAGAGGAGGTAAACTTGCATTAAATTCTTTCAAGCTATGATCTTGCAAGTTGGCACTGTGTTGACATTAATATTAATTGTTTTTTTCCTGCTCATAGTACTTCTACTTCATCAACCTCTTCTGTAATAGAGAACAGAAACTAGCTATGCTGTCATTGCCCAGTCCCTAAATGCATACCTCACATAGGTTTCCAGACTATAACTTCAGATAAATTAGCGGATAGGAGAGAAATGGGGTCTCTTACAGAGTAATGAATAAGTTTGAGCATTGTTTTGTCAAGTGCTTGAAAATAACCTTAAATCTTTCTTTACCAGCTTCATCTTCCTTTGAATTCTCCTTTGCCTGGAAGTGAACTAACCAAAGAACCATTCCGTTGGGATCAAAGGCTGTTTGCTCTAGTGCTGCGTTTGCCAGGAGCTGCATCTGCTGAACCAGAGCAGCTTGGGAGTGTGCCTACTGATGAATCTGCTATCACACAGATGTGCGAAGTTACAGGAGGTAACTGAATGTTAGCTTGCTTTGGTTCACATTTGGTATTTGCCGTAAAGTATTTCTTTGATTCAACATCACCTCTTGCTCTTTTCTCCATCTGAATTACTCAGTGTCCATATGAAGCTGTGTGGTGTTTTTTGAGCTTGGTTTCCAGAAGCAGAGAAGTTTAAAATAAAACCATATTCCTATTTCAGATCTTCTAGATGCAAGAGAATTTTCTTAAGGCACCAGCAGGAGGGATTGGAAAATTTCTTAGATTGTCCTTCCAGAGGTTGGCTTTGCTCAGTCATGAGATTTGTTATTTAAATGGTGAATTGAGTGGGACAGGTATTATTGAGATGTTAATTCTGCTGCAGGGCTAATCAGCTAAATTTAATCTTAAAAGATGGAGCCTATTCCTTGAATTGGTGCTTGAAAAATATGTTGCTTGGGGGGACAGTTTTGGAGCGTACAGGAGTTGGTAAGGTTCAGGTAGGCAAAAGCTGATAGATTACATAGACTGGGTGAAATCAGATGTTCTTAAGGGCATTTATAAACTTGGCCTTGGACCAGCCTGATTTAGCCTTAATGGCCTCTTTTACTGACGAGTAAAAGCTCGGCAGGTTGTTTTTTCCCCCCCTTGGTTGTATTGCATTTGGAAAGCGTTTTGCCTTTCACATAAACTTGTACAAAGTTTGTTGCTATTATTTTGGATAAAACTGAAAACCTTGGCAGTGTATAAGACACCTTCCTTAATTAAGATTACTCAAAACTTGCTTTCATATTTTCCCTGTGTAATTTATCTCTTGCATAGGTCGTTCTTACTGCGTTCGGACACAAAGAATGTTGAATCAATGTTTAGAGTCTCTAGTTCAAAAAGTCCAAAGTGGAGTTGTTATTAACTTTGAAAAGTCAGGACCAGATCCAGCTCCCATTGGAGAAGGTATAGTAACTGGCTTTTTACCCCGAATGTTCAAGAAGAAATGTTTTGTGTGCATGCAGATGTCCTTAAGTGTCTCTAGTGTCCTTCCTACCAGCTTTTCACTGTAGTGTACAGGATGTGTTGAATGCTTAATACACTCTAAAAAAGCGATTAAGCTATAAAGCTTATATGCTTCAGTGACAGAGCTCTGGCATCTCTTTAAATATCCCAAATCATAATGGATGTGCTCTTCATAGCTTTTGAGTAGTTTTATGTTTATGTTTAGTCTTGTCTTTGTTATATTTTTAGAAGTATTGGTTTGATCCTTGGTAAGTTAAATGGTGCCATATGCTTGCACGTATTTGTATGGATGATCTACCTGCTTGCTAGCTCTCCTGTCGCTTTTTTTCTCACCTCTTTGGGGGGCTGAGGGAAGTGAATGTTTGCAAGAAGTAGTAAAGTTTGAATTACAGTGTTGTCAAAACTTGGTTTTAAAATAATTAAATCCAGGACTAGTGTATTTAAACAACTAAACATCTCTGAAGTAATCTCAATGCTTAATTTTCTGCATGTTTTCATTCTGCTGATTGATCACAACAGAGTAAGTTTCAGTTGAATGTTCTCAGCTGCAAGTGAAAAACTGTGTGAAGAACAAGGAATTATTTTGCTAGCTGCAAGTAAAGTGCATAACAGGGAAGAGGAAATGCACTCTTAACGTGGAGCAGTTTTTCAGATTTGCTGAAAGGAAGGATAGAGAGCTGACCAGTTTGTGTTTAGGAAATGAGGATGTTCCTGGAATGTCAGAAACATAATAGCTCTTAGGATCCCCTGAGCATCCTAGCATAGCCAGCTTTATTCCTGCTTTCATTTTTGAATCACCTTTTTCTTGCTGTATATATTTTTTTCCTCCTTTTGCTTATTTAAATGCCATTTTATTGGAAGGCTTTCCTGTAATGCTGTGCAGGACAGCACCTCAGCAAATTCCTGTGTCTCTGTTGGCCCAAATGTTCTCCTATGTGGCAAAACAGCTGATTAAGTTTTTTTTCTGTTACACTTAAATGGTGATGCACTGTGGATATGAATGTACAAAAATACTGAGACTTTCTTTACGTGAAAAACCCTAAATTATAGAGGAATTAGATGGGATTTAACAATGCAAGAAAAATCACTGTGTATATAATGCAGAGAAACCATCTTAAAGGTGTTTTGTGTAGTATTATTGGCCAGCTATTGAAAGCAGGGAAAATTAGTAGTTTAAAATATCCTTACAGTGTAAAAGAGTCTTTAAATGGGTGATGTCTGCTGTGCTGTTTGCTTTGAAAAGCAGTCTTTGAAAACTAATGCTGAGATTCTGTACTGCTACAAACTTTTGTCCTCAGTGTGGAGGGGAGTCGGTGCTGGTACACTGCAGTGGACTGGCGGAAAACACTGGTCTTCCCAGTAGAGCGTGGGATTTAAGTAATCTGTGAATTCTTACTAATTAAAAATGTGACAAAAGCTGCTCCTGCAAGATGCATCTGTCTTTTCTGTGAAACTTCTCCACTTCCAGTTTCCACTAGTGGCAGCATCAGTCAGAGAGCTTTCCATGCAAATCAGTCTTTACAGGTGCAGCAGAACTAAAAACGATAGGCTTGCTGTTGCCTGTCAGATCTGTGTCAAAGCACTAAGCTTAAGCAAATAGCGTTTTCCGTAATACACGAGTATGCCTTCCTGCACTAATTATCCAACGGCTATGCCACAGGAGCAGAAGGGTAGATGTGCGCAAATGTTATAATTGTTTCTCAGATGATGCTGTTCAACATACTGATATATAGTTTTTTCAACCACTGATGTAAACATCTTTATGTCTTTGAAATAATTGTGATGAAACACCTTATTGGTTGCTAATAGAGAAATTTTGCTGGGAGGCAAATGCATGCATGTAGCTTTTTATTTTCTTTTCTTTTTGTTGTTATTTTGCTTTGTTTAAATTTTAGATGGACTTGTTGATTCATCCAGGCCCATCAATTCATTTGCTTCTCAACCGTGGCATAGCTGTCATAAACTCATTTATGTACGGCCTAACCCTAAAACTGGTGTTCCTGTTGGGCATTGGCCAATCCCAGAATCTTTTTGGCCTGATCAGAATTCACCTACACTGGTAAGTAAAATAAAGAACTGAAAAAAGAATTCTGCACCTAGTGAAACAGACTGAAAATTAATAATAAAGTGGTTGCATTTTTTTAATACTTTCTCTGTTTACTAATACGAGCTTACTTTGCTTTAAAAGAGTAGTTAAAACTATTTTTAACACAGGATGGTATAATCTAATGTAAATGCTGTATGCTGTGATGGTTTTTGCATCTGGAAGGTTTACTTCATGTATATGGTTAGTTAATTGGGTAAATGGTTTTAAAAAGATTATAAAATTTATATTACTTCATGTACCACAAATTACAGTGAACCTATTAAATTTTAATCAAAGCTTTATAAAATGCATTTATGTGGAAAAGGGAGTATTTGTTTTTGATAGAAGGTCAACCATGTTTTCTTTGCTTAGTATTACTTTATGTATGGACTCTCATTAGCAGGAAGAATTAAAACAGAAAAGTTACCCCATTCAGAAAAAGAGGGAGAACCAGCATTCATTTCTCCTTTTCTTAATGAAATGATAATACATTTGGCATGTCTTACTAGCCTTTCGAAACATCTTTCTTTCGTTAGGCATGTTCTGTTTCTGTACTTCGAAAGCGCTCAAAGTACTGTTTTCTTCCCCATGATTCAAGAGGAAAAAAATCAGACTTGGCAGGGAATACCTTGAGATATCGTTTGCGAAGAGAGCAGAGTTTCACATCTGTAATTCTGTGAACATCAAGCTGGGAAGCAGAGTTGAAGTTTTCTTCTTTAAACCTGTCTGTGATACTATAGGTTGATTGTCATGGAGGCTTTTAAATATCAAGATAAATAATTGAATATAACCATGTTTTCCTCTTGGTGAGATGAATGTGTGTACGTGTGTGTGTGGCTTTTTTGTTTTTTAAAGGTAGAGAATTAGTTAATGAATCTATATTTTTGTGTGGGAGCTTGTCTCTTTTTTTCTAAGGAAATGGTAGAAACTGAGAGTTTAAGCCTACAGGATGGTAAAATACATGTGTATGAATCTTCTAAAGATAATTGATTTGTTTATAAAATACCAGACAATTCATATGTTCTTCCCCCCTTCCTTTTAGCCTCCGCGCACAGCTCACCCTGTTGTGAGGTTCTCCTGTGTTGATTGTGAGCCAATGGTAATAGACAAGCTTCCTTTTGACAAGTATGAGCTTGAGCCTTCACCCTTGACGCAGTACATCTTGGAACGAAAGTCTCCCCATACCTGCTGGCAGGTATTTGCCCTTTATTTGATTCTAGAAACGTAATGGGCATCCTAAGGTGCTTTAGTCTTTGTAAGCCTGGAGAATTGGGGTCTGGTTGCAGTGTCTGCAGTTGATGAGAAGAGACGTGTCAAGGTTTCAGTTACCTCCTTTCTAATAGAATTATCAGGAGTCAGAATGAGTGTTCCCTCTACAGGCTTTGTAATCTCATTTAATTCTGTTTCTGGGTCCATCTCATTTTGCTAAGAAATGTGTCCCGCAGGTTCCATTTTCAGCTAAATTGAAATTCTCTGTAGGCTTCCATTTGCTTACAGGGAAAACCTAGCACTAGTTTCCATCATGTTACCTAATCAACAGCTGCAAATAATTTCCACTAGATGGTTGAAAGTTGAAACTGCTAATGGGAATTGAATGGAAGCAGTTGGTCTTGTTGACTAGATTGGCCTCAAAGAGGTCAAAGTTCTGTTGCTGAAATCCTTTGTCACATATTCCTTTTGTGATTTTTGGATAGGTAACTTGTTTCTGCATCCTCTGTAAAATAAGGCTTGTAATTCCCTTCTCAATGGTGTTCTTGTAAAGGGTAGCTTAATATGTACACCAGGAGTTTGCTTAGTATGATACTTTAGCTGGAAAGATGGGTTTGGAGGTGTCTCTTCCATGTTTCTGTTTCCCTAATTAGTACTACAACTTAACTGAAAACATAACAGGCATATTCAGAAGAAAATTGAAGTTACTTTTAATAAGCGAATTTCAAAAATATGCTTTAGGCATTCATAGGTAGGTACTTTATTTGCCTAAGTTACTACAATTACTCTGCTGTTTTTCAAAAACTGCTTTTCTTCTCCCCGCTACATATCAGACCCTTACTAACCAGAGAAATAGGCTCACTGTCATAGAAACCATGTAACAAACTCTTTCTTATGCTCTGAAAAAATAGAGAAAAAAAACCACTTTAGTTTTACTTCAAGGTTTACCTTTTTTTTTTTAAAGCAAAACTGTTTTTGGCTAGATGTGGGTTATTTTGACTGTCACAATAAGAATACATACCATCTTTATCCTGTTGAAACAGTTGTTTGTATGCATTGCTTTTCAAGGTTAATACCCCTATATATATAAACTTAGAAGAAAAAAAAGTCAGTGTTAGGAATGTTGGTGCTTAACGTAATTAAAACACGTTTCTTGAATATTTGTTCATTTTGCTTAATTTCTATGCTTAAAAAGTTTTAGATTTATTTTATTTTAAATTTTAGTCCTGCTATTTTATGTGTCAGAAAACTGATTTCAAATAGATAGTTTTTTAACATACCTTCAACAGATGTCCCCTGACCTATTTTAAATAATTTCAAAAACTTTTTAGAGCATCACTTCAAAGTAGTTTCACTAAAGCACTGAAGATTATACTGTGAAGAGCATTTCCACACTGACTGGGCATACACTAAGTGTTGCATGGCTCAGTTTTGTGACTGGGGTATGTAAGTGTACGCTGATCCTGATGTGTGCAACCTCAGACTTGGCTGTTCTTGATAATTTGCTGTCTTAATGCAAGTGGTTTCAGATGGATTTTAATTTTTAAATTCCCTGTGCTAAATATTCTTCATATTCTTCTAATACAGTGATATCTCTTGTTCTTTGTCAGGTATTTGTGAGTAGCAGTGGAAAATACAGCGAACTTGGCCATCCGTTCGGGTATTTAAAAGCAAGCACTACTTTAACCTGTGTAAACCTCTTTGTGATGCCTTACAACTACCCTGTTTTACTTCCGTTGTTAGGTAGGTAATAAATTTACATTGTACTGCCAATGCAGCTACTTCAGAGTAAGAGAAAAACAATAATGGTGTTCTGCCTTAGTTTGAGACGTTATAAAATAATGGAGATCAGAGAGTAGACAATGTTGCAAACTCTTTAACATAATTTGGGAGGAGAGGATTTTCATACCCCCTCTCCCTTTTTTTCTCTCCAGCAGAGGAGGAGAGCTACCAGCTTCCAGTGCATGTTTGATGCTGTTCACCTCCTAGACACGTAGCCTCTTCCTTAACCTGGAGTAAGCTTCAACCTCCATTCTTTTCCCTCATTTAGGGTGTGGTGTATCCAGGTTTTGTAGTTGCTCTTGTAGCAGCTAATTTTTTACTGGAAGATCAGATGCAGCGTTTGTCACGGGTGTTGGGAAGAGGGAATTCCCTGATGCAGTTTAGAGCAGTAAGAAGGAATCGAGCAGTGAAACAGTCTACATTTCTTCCCTGCGCAAAGGACCAGTGTTTTTTTCACTCGCACAATGAAATTACTTTCTACAGGAAAGGTGGTATGAAAAGGTGCTGTGTGATATGGATAACTGCCATAATGATTACGGCTATTAGGGCTCTGGCATAAAGGTAATGGCAGAGGGAAGAGTTTCCTGGGTGATGCTAACCCTTTTAGTTGCAGATGCTGTAAGGCGCTTTTGTTCTGGTTTTCGTGGGTGTGTTTAGTGATACAGAGTAACAGTGGAGATCAAGAGAACTAACATTGGCACTTACTGTCTTACACAGGATTTTTCCATTCATTTCTAGAAAAAAAAACCACAACACAGTTCAGGAATGCTTTTTCATAATCCTGGTCATAACAAAAAAAAAAGAAGTTTTTGCTTGCTGATAATTGGAATGTGTCTTATACGGTCATCCATGTAGCCTAAGTATTGTCTGAAAGTGTGCAAGTAGGATACTTCTAGACTTAGAGTTTCTGTGAGTTTGTGGCTACTGAATTATTGCAGCAGATCCACTGGTTGAAAAGCCATCACTGATACTAAATAAATTTCCCTATTAATTTTGATTTTGACATTTGCAGTTCTGCTGTGTCTTCACTGGCAGCTCTTGTCTTCCCCCTGCCTTTTTCGCAGGGGTGTAAAGCTCTTCCTACTCTTTGGAGAAAGGCATTTTTCAGTATGTGTAGTGCTATTCTGCAGTTTACTCACCTGGTATCCCACATCTTAAATTTCTGAAGGCTGTTAAAAGGAAAATGCAGAGCTTCCATGTTGCCTGAGTTGTAAAGCGGATGTGTTCTCTAGAATGCAAATACTGTGCATTCAGTATTATTAACACAAACACATACACAAAGTGTTATGTTCAGATCTTGTTCCAGGACTTTGTTTATCCTTGGTCTCTAAGGCATGGTGAAATTAAGTTCTGTGGAATATATATACAACACAAAAGCATCTCTGGCCCCTTTTCTACTTAGCAGTGCAGAAAATGAATAAGATGATAAGCAGCATACCTGTTAAATTATTTGTATATGTTTTAAAAAAAAATACTGACTCTGTGTTTGTGTCTGTGGGTAGGTAGGGGTTGTTTCTGTTTTTAAACCCTCCCCCTCTGTCTGTCATAATGCATATCAATAGTGGATACTGATGGTTCAGTAGAGGACTGATTTGCCTGTGTAAAACCAATCTTTCCTTACTTTCACCCAGATTAAAAAGGGTGTGAGAACTTCCAAGCCCAGGAGAAGTCTGCTCTCTATTCAGCCACTACCACCCATATTGGTGTATCAGCGAGATTCTAGTGGCTACTGCCCTACTGGTAGAATATTGTGTTGGAGGACAGAGACTTATCTTGGGACAGTACCGCAGATAGTTTCTCTCCCTTCTAGTGACTCCTTCAGACAAAGGCAAAACCACTACCTCTGTATTATTTGTAATGTCTTATCAAGTGGCTTATGTGTGTTCAGCCTTATCAACAGGTAGCAAAATGCTTAGGAATTATTTTCTTGCATTTTTGTGTTCCTCCTGTATTTTGAGCAGGGGAATTCACTTCTGTTTTCAGAAAATAATGTGTCAGCCCTAAAAGGCAGGTAAGGTAGGCAGGTGTGAGGAAGCTTGCAGGTGATATTTTAACAAACTGAAACTAGTTGTAGTTGTCTATGACTGAAGGAGGTAAATTATGGAGGTAAATCCTGTAGATGTGGTGGTTTATATGTTGGTTTCTGCAAGAGTAGATTTGGGAATGCTGTAGCCTTTCCTAGCTTGTAACTTAATGGGTCTGCTTTTAGAATCTGACGCTTTGTAAGGAAAGGAGCCAATTAATGAGACTTCATAAAACAGTGAAGCCGCACAGTCCGTGTGTTAACCTGACCCGTGCGCTGTGGTAAATTGGTTGTCTGACAAAAATTCTGGCCTCTAGATCTTTTATGGAGGACAGACCACGTGGGATGTGCTGTTGCAGCTGAGCAGCTCCTCTTTGCTCTCATAGGAAAGGCTAGAGAGGCATCATGACTAGCTTGGGGTGGTGGTTTGCTCTGAGAACTGAGGAGGTAGGGTGCCGTTCTTGTCTTGTCTTTTTTTGTTCAGTGTGAGGCAGCTTTCTGAAGGCAGAGCTTTTCACAGACAGATGTGGACGTACTTTGATGCTGAGTATGTTTGGTGCATGGATTATAGAAATTTCCTCTTGAAGGATTGTTGCCTTTATCTGGTACTAGCAAAGCTATTGTATTGTACTTCAGATATTCTTTTATGTAAAACAATTGTTCATAAAGTAGAAGTCAAACAAGAGGTTAGAGAGTGAGCTTAGCAAAGATGAGGTATACATGTCCTTGCCTCCAGCCTTGCCTAAGATATTTCCTTGGCTGATCTTAGCAGCATTAGTGGGGGGGCAGGCGCTGCTGGGCAATAGGAGTAATTATTCATTGGGAGCGTCAGCAGAAGCAGTAGTGAAACAGTCATGACAAAAATACCATGAGAAGGTGGTTAATACCCTTTCTCTCCGGGTCTAAATATGCAGAAGGATGAGCATTTAGAAAATGTCTGCCTGTGAAGGACTGCAACGTGGACAGTTTCCTTTTATGCTTTTACAGGCTCCTTGAGAGAACCTGCAAGTATTGATTTTATATTTTGGAAACTAAGGGCTGCCTTTCTCATGAATACGAACGTAGCAAGCTGTGGCACAGGGAGGGGGAGCCAAACATTTTGTATCGATATAAAAAGAGTGCCACAATACCTTTTTTTAGGGGTGAATACTATTTTACATTGTAGCGGCTTATTTTTGGCTAGATTGTTTGCAGGGAGGGATATGGCTTTCCATGAGTGTAAAATCATGAATCTCTACTGCTTAAAACAAAGGAACATATCTGTTAGTGCAGAGGCAAGTGTAAGTTTTTACTTTGGGTTACGTGGTACAAGCTGTTACTCACAACTAGGCTGTTGTCACATGAACTGTTCTTGTAATTAGGCTCCAGCCGAACTACTAAAATTACCTGCTGACCATTCTTTGCCTCATGGGGTTTTTTTTTTAAACTGTTCACTGAGCCTGAAAGTGCATCAAGTCCCTTTATGTGGCACTGGGTACTAAAGGATGTATATTTGTATCCTGTTTGTCACAATTGGGTTGTTCTATATATTAATCTGTAGTGGATAAAGACTTTGCAACACAGTTTTAAAGTACCTGGTCTGTTTGTAGTTCTACCTGATCTCTTGAATTGTTGCAGTTTGTGGCCCTTCCCTCGTGTTTTTTAATACCATGTTCCCAATTATCCAGTGCTTTTAGTTCCCTCTGAGTTTAGAATTAAAAAGAATTCTGCATTAAGTGGACTATACAGAGAGTAGTATCTGAAAAATGAATAGGTTGGACTAAAACTGATTTATGAAAAGATTTTTGCAATACTTTTGGATTTTATCTGCAAAAGTTTGGGATTTAGTCTGCGAACGACATAGTTAACTAGGTTACTCTTTGTTTGCTTATTTATGTAAAAGATTATGTGCAGCTCAGGGCACAGTGGAAAAAGTACATTTCCAGTGCCTGTGTTACAATCTGCTGACAGCGTATGTCTCAAACTCTTGCGATAGAGGCAGGTAAGATGTTGACAGTGATGTTATCTTTGAAACCTGTGGCTGTGTTTACCACTAGGACTCTCTTCCTTTTAGAGGGTGTGAGTTCGTGCTGTGGGGAGGCTCTCATTTTAAATAGGCAAATCTTTGCTGAAGCTCAGCTTGGATTTAAGAACTTTTTACTTGGATAGCAAAGATCAGGGAGGTGCTTTTGTATTTGATTTCTCAGGCTACAGCTATGCTGTGGATAAAGAACCATAGCTAGCTGAGCATTATGAATATCTGTGCCATTTAAGAGTGGCTGTGCAGTCAGACTGCAGGGGTTATATACTGGTACAGCCTTCACTGTGCAGGAAGTGAGACAGTAGTAAAATGCTCATGAGGGGTTTAAGGTTCAAGCTGTACTCATAACCAACTCATAGACTTTAAAATATTAGGATATTCTATGATATTGAACATTTTACATGGGGTTTTTTGTTTTTGTGTGGGTTTTTTTTTTTTCCCATTTTCAATTTTGGGAGAGGGGAATAGTTTAACTTCCGTTTTGCTGCAAAAAGCTAATAGGCTTATAAGATAAGAATGGATGTTATTTTATATTTGCCATATGTCATGGTATCATCACAGGTTCTCTTGGATAATAGTGCTAAGCATGTGGTATGTTGAGATTTTAAATGGAGTTCTAACTTGTCCTCTTAAACTTCACCCCACTTCCTTCAGGCCAGGAAAGAGAACAATTAGCATCTGTAGTGTGGTTTTATATTTGATACAGAATTCATTTAGATTGGAAAATACCTGTAATTAAGTGTGGTTTGACTATGAGAGCTTGGAAAATCGTATCTTAACATCTGTTCGATTTGTGCAGAATACTCTGCAAGGCAAATTTTCTTCTCCAAATACATCTTCATGAAAGTTCAATCTGAAGAAAACAATCTCCTTGCTGCATCTGTCTTTCGCACACCCTCTTATGTGCATCCCTGTCTCCTGCAGATCTCTCCACCTAATTTTTGGACACCCCTTTCTCCAGTCCTGCATATCCTTCCATTAGCCTCACTTTGCCAGCATGTTACAGCCCTACTAAGGAGAAACTTGATCCCAATTGATAATCCATAATTTCAAATGATAAATTGCAGGATACTGTGTTCAATTCTGATGTTTAGAGATCACTGTTACAGTTCGTAGCGTGCATGGCAAATAGCTACATGCTTCAACTCGGTGATTCCTAAATGGCAATATGCGCACCTCTAGTGCAAGCAAGGTATTTCTAAAACAGTATCCAAAGGAAATAATGTGTCTGGTTGCCCCTCTCTTAAAGGGCAGCAGTTTTCGTAGCTAATTACTGTCTCTTGTCTGTGTCTGTGGGAAAGTTTGCTGCTCCGGCAGGCAGTGTGGCTGGAGGTATGCCCCTTCTCTGCCCAGGGCAGCTGCTGCTCTTGTCAGCAGAGTCCAGCAAAGCTGACTGGAAAGATTCCCTGCTCTGGTTTTTTTTTTTTTTTTCTTTCCCTTTGGTGCCCAATAATGTTTTTACTGGAGACCAGAATTCATCATACAGGTTGAACAAAAGAAAGCTGGGCTGAAAATGGAAATTGAACCAAATGGTGGTGTTTGGTTTAATCAGATACAGGGAGTCCCTGATGATGCAGGGGAGGCAAAACTCTTAACAGGTGGATCTGTTGTACCTTCCATGCTGCTAGTAGTTGTGCAGTATTTACGTCTGTTGTACCTTGTAAGTTTGCCTTATAATGGGGACTTGCTCTGGATTGTCTGCTGCAGCTAGGACTGGGGATTCGCAATCCTTCAAACCTAAGGTTAAGAACAGTCGTTGTGGGGAAGCCCCATTGGGAGATGGGTGGTGGGAGAAGAAAAGGGGGGGGAACTTGGCACGTTGAATTTTGGATAACGCTAATGGTCTGGGACTGTATAAATAAAACCTTCTTTTGATGTTTTCCTTGTTGCAGATGACTTGTTTAAGGTTCACAAACTTAAGCCAAATCTGA